>NC_062564.1:100702422-101952422 GCF_022837055.1 Prionailurus viverrinus
ATGTAAGGGTTCTGCTATCGGCCTTGCACATTCATTCCAATTATGCATTCAGAAAGCAGGGAAGGTAGAGCAGGTGGGTCTGTGAACCCAACAGTTCCAATGTAAGATGCACCTGCATAACAATTTCATTTATTACCTGGCCCTCATATATCTCTCCTCTAACAGAGATGTCACTACAGTACATAGGAGTGCCGAGTATCATCAGCAGCTCGAACCCAGAAATCCACCAGTTCTCAAAAGATTTGGGCTCTCCTTGCTTTATTATGCATTTACTTGAGTAAATGACCAGAGATTCTTTCATAAAAGGCTGTCATAATCACTATTATATGGACATAATATGATGCTACAGCGTCCTTCCTCAAGGATATCTGGCTTTTCTCATAGTTGATAGTTTATGTGTCTGAGAACTACCTAAAGTCTGGCAACTGGCTAACGACTGTGATTTTTCCCCTGGGATCGATGACCTCAGTCCTCTGGCTACCCATTTTTTTTTTTTAATTTGAGAGGGAGAGAGAGAGAGACAGAGAAAGAGAGAGTACAATGACAGGGGAGAGGGGCAGAGGGAGAGAGAGAGAATCTCACGCAGGCTCCACACTCAGTGCAAAGCCCGCCATAGGGCTGGATCCCAGGAACTGTGAGATAGTGACTTAATTCCACCCTGTTTCTTCTGAAAACTGCTGCTGCATGGATTCTTCTGTACTTTGATCTCATCCCCTATCACTATTCAGGAGCACAGTTTTGTTAACAGTGTCTCCCACTGTCCATTCTGGAGAACCGATTCTGAGCTAATGCCCTCCTCACTAACCCATTCAATTATTAACTTGATAAACACAGTAATCTTCATGGCATCTAAGGAACATATTCAGCTAGTGGATATTCTGGTGTGTTATAGTAGGTACTTTCTAGCATGCCCACTCCTTTGAGCCTTTGGGTCCTTTCTTCCATAATTTAGCACAATAATTCTGGCATCTCTCCTCTGTTGAATGTGGGTCATTACTTTTCCTAAGCTTCCCAAAGCCTCCTAGTATGTATTGGGCGCTTATGGCAACATGAGTTGTTGTCCTTTGTGGCCTTTGCCAGAGTGTTAATTCTGAATTATGAAATTGCCCATATATTGGCCAAACTTCCATTTTCTAGCTTTATACTCTTCTTTCCTCAATTCAGTACCCTCAGGATGACCTTCTAAGCATATATGACACTCAGGTCCATGGTGTATGGTCTCTCTCCTCACTTGACAGGTCAGTAATTCCCCTGTTGGTTAATGCTGAGAGTTGATCCTAATTATCAGTCTGGAGCCCAGGAGGACATATCAGGATGGGAAAGAGAGAGCAGTCCATGTAGTCTCTGCATCTACTTGAAGTCTCCTCCAAACAATGTTCCATCAAGGGGTCTCCCCTTAAGGAGGTTGAGCTACTTGTGCACCACACAGACCCCCCCCCACCACACACACATATTCGTCCACATATCAGTATGAATTAAGTATATCACTAGGGCAGATTTTTACAACCGTGAGGTCCCATGCAAGTACAGGGACAAAGAAAATCATGTCCCTATACCACTACCACACACCCATCTGGATTTCAGCAGGGTTGGCTTATAATTGTCTTCGTTCTCTAAATGTGGATGTCATTTGGAGCAGTTTAGATACAGCTTGGTGAAGTCTCATGCAAATATTGATTGTTTCTCCCACTATACATTTTTAAATCTTTTGCTAAAGCAAAACCTCTTCGCATGCCCTGCCCTGCTCACGTTCAACCTTCTGGAGATTCAAGAGCCTGCTTTGGGAGAAAAAATGTGTTTTAACTGTTTTTGTTTTCCATTTCTACTATGACAGTCCTAATTCTATTCAAAGCAGTGTGTTTGTTCTGATTGGCAAGATGCAGAAATAAAAAAAATAATGCGAAGGTAAATATTTCAAGACATTATCTCATACGTGTGTGTGTGTTCACATGCATACATGTGCCTGTAGGCCTTTCTGAATCTTTTTTTAATCTTGTTGATAACCTGAACTTATTATAAAATTCTGAAAGTAAAAAGAAAAGACATTAAGCAAAAAGGAAAGCACCATAATACAAAAACCTCCCAAATAAATATGCTAATTTAATTATCCTCATAGCATGGTCCAAGCTGAAAGTCTGTCTTTCAAAACAAAGCACCAGAATGTTCTGGCCATAACAACTTGGATTCAGTGATCCAGGCTCTGTCTCTCACATACCCCTTCACATTATGAATCTCTGAAACACTTCTCAATAACTGTATATTTTAAGATAATATTTGCAAAAAAATTATGAATTACTTTTTAAATATTTCTTTTAAAAATTATAATATGAAATTATTCAGCAGATGATTGTTTTACACACATTCACCTAAGACAGCCACATATAAAATCATTTAACAAAATCTTGGAAATTACTTCTTCATATTATCTGATATTTATTCAGAACTGTAGTCTTCAAAGTGAGGGGTGAATAAGATGATCTACTGGAGTGTCAGAATTATAATAAAGTACTAAAGTGTTGTAATATTTAATATGTGGTTGATGCAGGTGCCCTCACTCTATCAGAGTGCCAGATAGTTACATGTCACACGGAGGGAAAACGGGGGATCCATACCATACAGAGGTAGATAGGCAGTCTCCATTCATTGTTTTCAGAGTATTGTAGTTCTTTAACCATATCGAGGTTCCCTGCTTATCTAAGGTTTTTTTTTCCCTCTTAGACCTCCATTGCATAGCTTTGAGTTAATCACACTCTTCTGTGATACAATTGCCATTGGTCGAAAGATGTCCCCTATTTTACATTATTTATTTACCTTTTTATCTCTATGCCCTATTATCTATCATAAACAGCAATTCTAACCCTATTAATGTAGCATGTTTTTTAAGTGCTCATAAAATATATATTACTATTTTGTGTTCATATATTTTAATTTATATAAATACATACATATATATGTGTGTATATATATGTATATGTATATATATATATATATATGTATGTTTTCTACCTATTTCACCCATCACTGTGCTTTTAAGATTTATACATGTTTGCTTCTAGTTGCATGCAGACTCCCCCAACTTTTTTTAAAATTCTAATTGTATATGCAACCTGAGGCCTCTAAGTGCTGCTATAGTATTCTGAAGTGTATACCCACCATATTTTACTTAACCATTCTATCAGTAAAGGATATCTAAATTATTTCTGACAATTCTGGAAATTTTTGCACATATGACCATTTGTACATATTACCTTCATGTTCTCTTGAATATAAATCTGGAAGTAACATTGATGTGTCATAGAATATGCATTTTCTGCATTTAACTAACTATGGTAGATTATTCTCCAGGATGGCTGTGTAAGAGGTGGGAGTCTAAACTCCTAGCAGCAATGCATGGACTGTACCTATAATTCTACATAGCTACTGATATTTTTAGCTTTCAAGATTTTGCTGAAATGGGGCATGTGGGTGGCTCAGTTGGTTAAACGTCCGACTTGGAATCTGGTCATGATTTTATGGTTCATGAGTTCGAGCCCTGCATTGGGCTCTGTGCTGACAGCTCAGAGCCTGGAGCCTGCTTCAGATTCTCTGTGTCTCCCTCTCTCTCTCTGCCTTCCTCCTCTCCTCTCTGTCTCTCTCTCTCTCTCAAAAAATAAATAAACATTAAAAATATTTAAGACTTTGCTGAACTGATGGTACAAATAAATATAATCTGTACATATATATTTACATATTACATCTATATAATGATATATAGATTATTTCTATAAATATGATTTTATATCTATAACTTGTTACTAATGAGTTTGAAGATATATTTCACAAGTTTTTTAACTTTTGTAATCTTCATCTGTAAATTGTCTCTTAAACCAATTGCCCATTATTATATTAAAACTAAAAAAATTTGTTCATAGAAAGTTTTTATGTTCTTTATTAGGTAAATTCCAGAATACTTTATATATCTAAGTTGCCTATTTCTGGAATAGGTAAGTGCTATTGTTTGTTTTTTCCTATGTCTATCTTGGGCCTAGAAACTTTATTGAATTCTCTTATTTTAAGTTATTTCTAATGATTCTTTTTGGCTTTTCTTTATTAGAGATGATCATATGTATGAACATGATACAATTATTCTTCTTCCAAGACTTACACCTCTGATTTTATTTTCATTTCTTTTGTTGTTGTTTGAATATTGACCGAAACCTCTGCCTATGGTAAACACTCCAATGTTAAGCACTCCAATGAGATTAATCATTCATCACTCCAATGGTACAGGACATCTTTGTTTTATACGTAGCCCTAATGTCAAAAGATATACATCGTAAGTTTTCCCACCAAGAATAATAGTTACCGGTGCTTTAGTATATGAGAACTTTTCAAAAGTAAGAAAGATTTCCTTTTTCCCTAGATTTTTCAATTATATTTTATAAACATGTGTTAAACTTTATCAGTTTTTCAAGTTATTTTTCCACCTTTCAAGATACTTATATGAATTTTCTCTCTCAGTTTATTAAGATATTTGCACTGAAAGGGTTTTTGCTATTCACCATCTTTTCACTTGAATGAAAAATGACACTTCATTAGGGTTTATTTTGTGATATATTGACTGGTTTGCTTAGTTAATATCTTGTTTAGGATATTCTCCTTCACATTTCTAAGATAAATGATTCAGTACCTGTCCTTATCTCTTTTTCTGTTCTTGCTTGCTTAGCTGTAGAATCGAAATCACGCTAATCCTTAGCGTGCTATGAAGAGAGAAACTTAAAACCGGATACTTGTAAACTGTGTCTGTTGTTTTAGATTTTAGTTGCCAGTAATAACTTAGAAGGAAAACCCATTCCCTAAACTGACACTTGTGACTTATTTTTAGGACCTCATTCATTTTTTCTCAGAGTGATTTTCCCGCTTGATGAATGAGAAGGGGACTGCATGGCTCAGCCCTTCTCCAGTTTTGATATCTGTCCTTTGGTCATGCTGCTGTTGGTTCTGGCAGGCAACAAGTTTAGCAAGAAGACCTGAAGTTCCAGAGATTAGCTCAACTCAGAAGGATGTAGGAGAGAAACCTGATTTGTTTCTTAACTTAGCCACATTTTAAACTTAGGTTTGTTAGTAGTAAAACTAAAATTTTTATCTTCTCGGGACCACTCTTACATTTGTATCATAAGTCATTCCACAATTGGTGAGGAAAAAAAAGTATTGTTATTATTTCTTTGGCTCCTCAAATCCCAAAAATTCCTCTTATGGCAATAAAGGAACATGTATTACTATTGTTACATTTCCAATGCTATTGCTCAATTAACTGGCTGCAAGAATTTAATGATGGCCATAAAAATGGCAGCAAAAGTGCATGGTTGGTATTTGGCCTTTGGTTTTTGAAGCTCATAAAAGGCAGGGGGTAATATAATGATGCTTGGTCCTGGAAGATCTGGAATCCAGGGGAAAGATAATGAGAAAGATACCTGAAGACCAATTATACTTTTCAACTATCTATGGGTTTATCTTACTGCATTCTATCATCACACTGCCTTAATGTCTCTGGCAGTAATGGAAATAGTCAATTGGTTCATTATCCAGTTCGTAAATTCTGACAGAAAGGTAGAAGTAGGCTCTTGGCATTCCAGCTTTGTGGAAAGCTAAAATTTGTCAAAGATACATGTTTTCTCTTTGTAGTAGGTTAAAAATAACCAAAGATATTTTTAACACATTGCTCTTCACTACAAATCTAGAATTTTTTGATGACAGATGTATCTTTTTTTTTTTAATTTTTTTAATGTTTATTTATTTTTGACAGAGAGAGAGACAGAGCATGAGCGGGGGAGGGGCAGAGAGAGAGGGAGACACAGAATCGGAAACAGGCTCCAGGTTCTGAGCTGTCAGCACAGAGCCTGACTCGGGGCTCGAACTCACGGACCACGAGATCATGACCTGAGCTGAAGTCGGCCTCTTAACCGACTGAGCCACCCAGGTGCCCCGGTGACAGATGTATCTTTTGGAACATTCCATCTTGGAACCCTGAGCTACCAATATAAGCAGTCTGACACTCTCATGCTATATATTTAATTACTCAGTATTCTCATTTGGCAAATACCTGGAATCAAACCGGTATGCCAACTAAGATTAAAGAAAAAATTGGGCCTCCCAATGCTTGATATGATGGCCTTTCTATTGAACTTCATTGCTTTACCCATCTTTTGTGTTTTATAAATGTCATGCATTTTTAGAATGGGCCAATCTAAGACACTGATTCAGAAACCTTGATTCTGTCTTAAAGTACTAACCATTTTTGGTTTCCCTTTCTTATTAAAAAAAAATATCTATCATCATAAACGACGTTTTATCAGAAAAAATTTTTTTGAAAAAACTAATTTTAGTAACATGAGCAGTATTACAATTCATTTAAACAAATCAGTGTTTGGCAAAGCATTTATATGGATATATAAAATTTTTTCTAAAATTTTTCTAAAAATTTTTAAAATGTTTATTTCTTTATTTTGAGAGTGTGTGCATGTTGCTGCGTGCACACAGGGAGGGACAGAGAGAGAGAGAGACAGAAAGACAGAGAGAGAGAGAGAGAGAGAGAACCCCAAGCAAGCTCCACACTCAGTGCAGAGCCTAACATGGGCTCGATCTCATGACTGTGAGATCATGACCTGAGCCAAAATCAAGAGTCACATGCTTAACAGACTGAGCCACCCAGGTGCCCCTATGCATATTATTTATAATGCTGAAAGTCCTCATTTGAAAAAAAAGACTACAACATTATCTTAATAGAAGTATACCAAAATTTTTTAAATGTATCTATGACAAAAAAAAAGAAGAAGAAGACTTCTATTGGAAAAAAAAACACCAAGTTATTAAGAAAGCATACCTAAGTAGAAAATGAGTAAAACGTCTTAATTGCGGAGACATTCTATTTAAAGGTGGAATTATAGAAGTAGACACTATGTCCCTCAACAATAAAAACAGCAGCAACAACAACAACATGTATATTTTGAGCATTTGTCATCAAGTAGTAACTTTAATTCTAAGTGGGAGAGGGCTCTGTTTTCCAAGATCAAAGGTGGTGCTAATGAGTAACTCTTCCTCCTGCTGCTTAGTTCTGAGGTTCAAAAGATTACCAGATGGCTTTTACCAATGTATGGAAAGCAAAGGATTTTTGCCTCAATTAAATGGTACTTTTCCAATTTATTTGTATGGGGGATTTAGGCATTGAAGTTCCTGACTGACACTAATAGGTGTGACTGGATTTCCATTTACAATAAAAATGCACCTTTTCAGCTGTCTGAACAGTGACTCATGGGGTTTTGATCTGTTAAAATGTAATAATGTAAGAAGTGTCATGGTTAGCCGCTTCTAACTTACTACGTTGCTGCTTTAAATAGTCCTGCAGATTGTCCATCTATCCTCTTGAGACAGGAATTTCATCCCTTTGTGATTACTCTGAGTGGCCACTAAAGGTCACTCTTACTCCATTTTCTTAGTCTAGTTTTGAAACCTTAGCCCAGGTATTAAAATCTATGAAACACCCATTTTTGCACAAGAAAAAGATGCATTTAGGATAGAGTTTTGGGGAAGCCAAGAGGTACTAGTTAGCACACCCATCCAGTTCAGGAAGAAGAAAACCTGCCTGTGAAAGTCAGAGGTTTCAAAACAGACGGTTTGTGTTACATTCCCACATTAACGTATTTCTAAGGAAGTTATCAAAATTCATAAAAGGCTTATTTTAAAATGAATGCTAGGCAGATGTGAAATTCAATGATTAAATTCTGAATGAGGATGAAAATATCTGATTTAAAAGAGAAATCATTCATTTTTAGGAAACACATTTAAGACCTCAACTGCTTATTGAGTTAATAAATTATAACTGATCTGATTTGAAGAAGGGGGGAGGGAAGGTTAGAAATAGCCCTTGCCAAAAATTCAGCAGTTCAAATCATCTGTAAAAGTAAAGGCATTACATATAAGAGTCATTTCCTTCTTACACATAAGTGTTTTGGATATTTAGGAAATGCTCATATTTAAAAGTATTAGATTTCTGATGTATATGAAAAGCCTGAACAATTTACAGGAGATTCATTTCAAATAGCCGGTATAGATGCCTATTCTCACTAGTAAGAAGGGCAACATAAATTACAACGATTAAAGAGTTCTTTGGTTTCAAAAATGACAAAAAACTTAATGTGAAAATATCAACTGTTAAGATTTCGAGAAATCGTGTTTTTCTGGGATTGTAAGCAAATACTGACATTTGGCAGTATCTAGTAAAAATATGCTCATTCTTTTAGACCCAGCAATTTACTTCTAGGATTTACCTAGAAACACTCATTTGTTCTAAGAATTATGTACAAAAAGCTACAGCAATAAAAGTAGCATGACCTAAAAGGTCATTATTGAGAGACTGGTGAAATAATTCTGTACTACAGAATTTCAGTCATTACTTTCAAAACATCTTTTATGAGCTATAACAGAAAGGTTTTTTAAAGACATTTGAGTGATGAAAAACTCAATTTCCCTTAGATAAGTATAGTAGAATAAATAGTATTAAAAAATCTCAAAATTAATATGGTAGTTTGAGCCATATTCATCTGCTTTTAATTGACAAAGAAGGCAATTTCATACGGCTCAAACTGTATAAAGAAATAAGAAATAAAAAGGTTTTTCCACAAGTACCCAGTTAGAAATGTTGATATGAGAGAAACTTTAGGTAATTAATTTTTTTTCCAATGAGAGTGCATTCATTTGTTGTGAAAACAGAAGTTATTAGATATGTGATTTCCCTCCCCCAACTTTTAATATTTTAAATCCTCACTTACATTTATTTGTATATATTGTATAAATTATATATAATCGTGCCAGTAAAATATTAGGTTTTGCTGTTAGTAGATGTCAGCTGAAGTCAATCTGCCCCTCAATATAATATGTTGGATAATGGTAGCTTAAGGTCCTACTCTGAATTCTGCAGAACAGCTAACCCTCTCTCTAAGCCCTAGCATGCAAATTTATAGGGCTGACTTCCCATGTGAACCTTTGACTCACATCTTCTTGGGATATGTAGCATAAGCCCATTATACTATAATAACACATCATATATCATTAATATATCAACAAATTTGGAGCTGCAAAGGCAATAGACTTGTCCTTTTCCCTTTTTGCTCACACAACAATCCCCACAGTCACACAGAACTTTATATGTGTTTTGGTAATTTAGAAAGGTAGAGGGGTTGACATCACAGTGGCTATAATTGTGTTTAAAGAATGTATTACATATCTCTTCTCTTAAACATTTCCGTTTTTACTTCTGCCCACACAAGTTCTCACTTCTCTGCCTATTATTCAACTCTCCTTCGAACCACCCTTTATGAGTTGTCACTAGGAAGCACTATTACCCATCACTCTATTAGAGCAATTCAACTCTTTCCAAAATCTTGTTCCAAACTCAGCTTGACATTCACCTTTGCTTATCCCAACTTCCAGAATTCTCTGATGAACAATGCCATCTTATCCTTTAATATTATCTATTCATTCTGTAATGTAATTGTGAATTAAGTCACAGTTTTATCTTCTCATATTTAACTGACATATAGATTAAATAAAATGTTGCCTCGGTCTTCATAAGTCTCCAATCTGAGGAAAAAATAGATGAAGCTATACAAAAAAAAAATAAATTTGGATAACTTTGAATCAAAACGAGTTCAATGGTTTTCTTAACTGCACTTCTGAGAACATTGAGAAATTTACTATGTATGGGGATTCTTCAACAGATGGATCTAGTGTATATTATTTCAAACCTCTTTGAAGGCAAAACTCACAGAAAGAGAGTTCTATAAAACTTGCGGTTGAAAACTGGAAAACACCCACTTGCAATACAATGCAAAGATATACATGCATTAAACCACTAATCTAAAACGATGAAGGAAAAAAAATCAATTATCACTCCATGGGGGTAAAATCAGAAAAAGTTTCAAAGAAAAATTTAATTAAATGTGAACTTGAGGGGTGCCTCGGTGGCTTGTTGGGTAAGCATTTGACTCTTGATTTCGGCTCAGGTCATGATTTCACGGTTTGTGAGACTGAGCTCCGAGTCCGGCTCTGCACCAGCAACACAGAGCCTGTTTGGGATTCTCTCTCTCCCTCTCTCTCTGCCCCTCCTCTACCTGCTCATGTGTGTGTGTGTGTGTGTGTGTGTGCGCGCGCGCGCACGCACACTCTCAAAATAAATTTTAAAAAATGTAAGCTTGAAAAGAATATACATTTCTGGGATCTCCTTTGCTCCAATTATTTCTACAAATTGTTGTCAGAATAATCTTCCTAAAACACAGTTCTAACCATGCTCTTTCTGATTTCAGCACCTATTTTATTCCCTACATTGGATATCCTACTTAAAGTTCCTCTCCATTCTTGTTCAGCTTGCTACTGCAGTCTTATTTTCCTTTTCCTTCTCTCATACAATCTGTGAGCTACACAAACAAACTGGTCAATCCCTTGCATGTTATAGGTATTCAACAAAGTAATATCTTCAGTGAGCCCAAATAATCATTCCAAATGGTAGCAAGTTTACAGTGAGCTTGATATTTTTTAAAAAGCCTTCACAAACAACTTATTTAAATGAAAATAACCATGCAAAATAGGCAGAAAGTTATCATTTGTATGACTGGAATACTCAATGTGTTTAACTGCATTATACTTTTGTCTCACTTTGATCCTTACATTTTATTCAGTGGATAATAATGCTCCTCTATCCCAGAATGAAAACTTGAGTTAGTTGCAAGGCTTTTCCGGTCATTTCTACTTAATAAGATGCCTCATGGCCACAAGTGGCAAGTACAGCCTCAGTTTAGTAAATAGTGCCACTCCACATTTAACCTAGCATTTAATCTCTTTTGCAGCTGAAGCCAGCCTTCTGCCAGCAGCCAACAAAGAAGAATGAGCCTTCTGCTTCTAATTTCTCCTTCCTCACCTGCTCTGTCACACCACTGTACTGTTCCATTTATATCAGGATCTGAAGTTGTCAGGAAGAGAAGGAGGTTAAGGGTAGTAGGACACGTCTTACTCCCCACCGAGGGACTTTCTACTCTCTAAGCCTGGAAGGTATTACAATGGATTCTCTCTGGTGGAGCTTCCACAGACTCTTTTCTGAATCTAGAAGGATCCTACTCATCCTGACAGACTTGTCTATTTCCCCCCTAACTGGCCTACTGGGACTCCTTTGTTATCCCTGGGTATCTAGAAGTAACCAGTCTCTTTCTGCTGAGATTTCTTCCCTCTTCCAGCCCTATTGAACAGGACCCCAAATTACCCCTCCACCTTGCATAGCTCACTTCTGAATAGAGAAGATACTTGTGAATTGCTTGCCCAGTGAAACTGGATTAAATTCTGGGAATATAGCCTTCCCCTGCACGTAGGTCTTTCCACACAGTTTGTCAGCCTTTCAATTGTTCTCAAGATTTCCTGAACAAGAGATGGATCTAGTTCAGAGTCTCTGTCTGTGTCACTCACACTCTGGACTTCCTGATATTTTCTAGTAGGTAAAGAGAGTCAGTTTCCTGGTTATTTCTTATGAAAATTTTCATATGCAGATTTATCTCACACATTGATAGGTGATACATGGGACCTCAGTGCAATTGAAAAGGAAGGGTCGTATTCTGACATGCCCTTACACCTATGTTTACAAAAGAAAAACAAACCAATAGAAGTTATTTTTCTAGACCTTATCAAGTATACCACAGGTTATTTTTTTTTTTAAGAAAAAAAAAATGCTGCTGTTTTCCTGGTACCCAAGATACAGGGAGTACAGTTGTTTGGGAGGAATTAACTGGGCAAGTTGCACAGTGGCCCTGAGGACACAGGGACCCGGTCTGTCCCTGGGTTTTGGCTCTGTGTGGGCCCTGTTAATGACTAAGATCAGACCATCTAATAGCCGGATGGGTAGAAAACCTTTTGGCACCATTAATTTGATTTAGGGAAGTAAATGAAGGTGGCATTTGTTTACTCAAGTGTTGTGGTGTCAAATTTATACTGGCTCCACAGAGATAAACCCAGGTCTCCTGCCTCCTTGTCCTGTATTTTCCCACTACAGCGTGTTTAAACACCCAAGAAAACAGGCATACCCATCCCTCATGGCATTTTATGGAAATGAATACAGTGTGGGTTATTTTTAGTCTATGGTGTAAGCGCTTTACCTCTTTTGCAATGAAGCCAGAAACATGATGAGAACTCATTTGGTAAAAATAATTTTAAAAGGTTATATTTATGTTTTTTAATTACTTGATACCTTCCAAAAATGAGAACCTAAACAACTGGATGGAAGACTCACTGCTGTGCATGGCTTCTTTGCTAAGAAACATTACGAAACCTCCACTTTGGATATGGATAAGCATGTTAAAGCAGAAATTAATTTATAAAGAAAATACAGTCATCTTTTTAGTAGGTTTACTCAAATAGCACCCGTCAAAACAGTAATGATGTTAATTACAAAAGGAAAATATTGATGAATATATCAATAATTACCTATCAGCTTCATTCCTGGAATGTGCATTGTTGGCATTTCTAGTCACTATTCATCAAGTACAGGATCTTGTTGATAAAACTTTCTCACGTACGCATAATGTCTGTCCCCAAAAGGAAATCAGTCTGCTGAAAATAAGAGAGAGCTCTCTTTTCCAAAGTGACTTTTATTTAAAGAAACAATATGGGGCGCCTGAGGGGCTCAGTCGGGTAAGCGTCTGAGTCTTGATTTCAGCTCAGGTCAGATCTCACAGTTTGTAGGTTTGAGCCCTGCAACAGGTTCTGTGCTGACAGTGTGGAGACTGCTTGGGATTCTCTGTCACCCTCTTTCTCTGCCCATCACCCACTCCCTCTCTCTCTCAAAATAAATAAATAAATATTTAAATAAAGAAAAAATCTAATTCCTCACACTTCTCTCCAAAAGAAAATAGCCAACAACAAAACAACAAAAATGGCAAAAATTTTGCCATGGTCCAGAACATCAGTAATTTGTACTTTTGCCAATAACTTAGGATTTTACTTGCCTTCTCTATGCGGTTCAGCCTAATAGAGATTATTGTTTCAAACTCTCTCTTACACAGAGGTTTCATTTTAAAATTTAAAAAAGGACTTGTTGTAACAGGTGCTATCATAGCTAAATATTTTCAAAGAATTTAATTGAATATTTAAAGAAATAAATGTTCCCATTTCATAATCACTGGTACCTACATTACCCTGGTCAAATCGAAGATTTCTTGGATTACCATAACTTCCAAAAACTTCCAATCTCTTCTTTTTACTAGGGAATTTCTCTACCAAGTCTGATATCTCCTTTCCCCATACCAAAACAATTCTATAATCCTGAGCAAAATATGTCTTTTTTATTAATGATATTCTTTCTTAATGACATCAATTATGTCATTTTATTAATGATATTGCTTGCATTTCAGGCTTTTTATTATTTCTATCCTTACTGATCAAGAAAACATTGAAAACATAATGTAATAAAGTGTTTGAGGCAATCAAAAATATGACAAAATGGAACATGCACTGGTGAAAACTGGCTATTTACAGTAAGAACTACCAGGAGATTTATCTCCTTACCGACTATAAAAAGAGCTGAGTGTTAGCAGAAACAAAATAGAGAATCTATAAAAGCCCACGTATGAAAGTCCTCTGCTTTATAACAACAACAACTCTGTAGTAAGTGGGTAGGGAAACATAAGATCTTATAAAATATGTGCTTCACCAATTGAATATTTACAAACAGAAAAAGGATCTTGACATTTACTTCATGTCACACACAAAAAAGTCAGTGCCAGGTGGACAAAAGATGTAAATGTGAAAAGGAAAACTTACTTAGTTTTTAGAGTGTTGCTGTCCCATAATAACTACTAGCCATCAATTTTTGAAAAACAATTTGCAAAATCAATTCCTTAGTCACACAAGTAACAGTTCAAGCACTCGGCATAAGTATATGTGGGTAGTAACTACTATATTGGTCACTGCAGAAATAGGACATTTTAATCATCACAGAAAGTTCTATTGCATAGTGCTCTTTTAGATGAAACATAGGATAACATCTTAGTGACCTTATAAGTCAACTTGTAGGCTACTATTTGTTTAATAGGATACTAAAAATGTTAACTCTAAAAAAAATTACTTACAAATTGCAAATTAAAATAGATATTTCTTTTTATATACTTCACTTTTATAAAACTAAAAGTGAAAAGAACTCTAGTGCTATATAACTATAAAACCATCATTATATAAATGGACATCATTAATTTAACTTGACAAGTGACATGTTTTACATAAATTAATTTGCAGTTATTAGATTTAAGGGTAGACAACTATAAATTGTTTTTTAACATTTATTTATTTTGGAGAGACAGAGAAAGACAGAGTGTGAGTGGGGGGAGGGGCAGAGAGAGGGAGACACAGAATCTGAAGCAGGCTCCAGGCTCTGAGCTGTCAGCCCAGAGCCCGACGCGGGGCGAACTCATGAACCGTGAGATCATGACCTGAGCTGAAGTCGGATGCTTAACCGACTGAGCCACCCAGGTGCCCCAAGTGTAGACAACTATAGATGCAGGTCCAGTTCGATTTCCAATATTTTTTGTACTTTTAATTTTTTTAATTGAAGTACAATTAGTATACAGTGTTTTATTAGTTTCAGGTGTACAATATGATGATTCAACAATTCTATACATGACTCAGTGCTCATCAAGATAAATGCACTCTTAATCTCTTTGCCATATTTCACCCATCTCCCACCCACCTCCCCTCTGGTAACCACTAGTTTATTTTCTGTATTTAAGAGGCAGTTTTTTTTTTTCATTTCTTTCTTTTTTTCTTTGTTTGTTCATGTGATTTGTTTCTTAAATTCACACACATCCTCTTTATCCATTCATCTTGGGACACTTGGGTTGCTTCCATATCTTGGTTATTGTAAATAATGCTGTAGTAAACATCAATATTTCTTGATATGAATTTCATTGATACTAGTACAGAGAATGAGTACTTTTTAATGTTATTATTATTCAGTAAATTAAAAACTCAAGCATTTGTCTACTAGTTTAGAATAATCATTATACGGGCCTGGCTAGTTCCCCTCACAAGTTTATGCCAAGATAAGTAACACTATCATTCATTTCTTCTGGTTGCTAAATTAAAAATGTAGTAGTCAGGGTGCTTGGGTGACTCAGTCAGTTAAGCATCAGACTCTTGATTTCCACTCAGGTCATGATCTCACAGTTCCTGAGTTTGAACCCGGGATCATGCTTTGTGCTGACAGTGTGACAGTGCGGAGCCTGCTTGGGATTCTCTCTCTCCCTCTCTCTCTCTGCCCCTCCCCCGCATCTTTCTCTCTTTCTCTCTCTCTCTCTCTCTCTCTCAAAATAAATAAATAAACATGTAAAAAAAAATCTAGTAGTCAGTCATGATTCTTTTCTCTCACATACACATTTAATCCATTTCTGGATATCCTTAAGAACTCCTCCCATATTCACTACCTTGCTTATCTATTTATCAATAGGAAATTTTTTGAAGTAACAATCCAGACTTAAGGATTCAGCAATTCAGCAGAATTTGTTTTTCCCTCAGGCCCTCTCTTGATAGTCCTATAATGAAAAACAAGAGAAGATGGTAAGAAGCCAAAGTTTCAAACATTTCAAACAGACATTTCAAAGTTCAATTTGTGCCATATTGTTTTTACCATGCTAAATCTTTTACCACTCACTTGGAAGTGAATTTATTATGTTCAAAGAGGTTGCTCAGATGTCTGCTCTGCTTGGTTTTCAGCAGTACAGGGAGGCTGAGATGAATAAAACTCATGGGAGAGCACATCAGAGAAAGAACTTGAAGCAGTAGTCTGCGGAAGCTCTTTACTCTGGGACAAGATGAGAGGAGAGGGAGCCAAGCGGAACAAGAATCACACATCAGTCTCTATGGAACCTCAGAAAGCTGTGCTATGGGGCAGGCGCAGCACCACGTGAGGGAGTGTGGCACAACTTCTGAGGAGATTTCATCAGGATATCACTTCTGCCGGTTTCAAATGCCATTCAAGATCTGATGTGTCTCTGACCTCAGGCAGAATGCTTTGACTCTTTGGTTCTTGCGGGTGTCTTCTTTCAGTAGTAGAACACTGCAATTTAGTCTTCCTTGGATTGTCTGATATCAATAATAATAGTAATAGTAGCCAATATCTTTGGCTTACTGTATGCCAGACACTGTTCAATGTGCTTCACATACACTCAACATCACCTTCTAACAACACCAGGGGGCAGGTACTGTAGTTGTCTCATTTTATGGATATGAAGACCAAAACATAAGGAGAGTTAAGTTATTTGTCTTAAATTACACAATCAGTGAGTGACAGAACATGGGTTAGAATCGAAGCGCCTGACTTCAGCATCCGTGATCATAATCATTGTAGGGGTTTAAATGGAAAGGCCTAGAGGGGTTAGGCAGCTAATAACAGGAGTGTAAGTCGCACTGACAAAGTCTGAGGTCTAAAGTAGGGTGTTGTGAGAATCTCTGGCAAATTGGAAAGGTTAGGGCCAAATCACAAACAAATCCTATCAGTAGTTGAAATATATTTATTAAAATGAAAACAATTTCAAGGGTTTAACTTTATCTAAGTTGTTTAGTTACAGATACAGATACAAACCTCTCTTTTCCGAGCTCGCTGAAAAGTTGTTATCTCTTCTTACTTCTACTCTTAATGAAGTTCTAAATATTTTGAAGACTCACCTGGAAGGCTTCTGCTAGCTCTGTGGAGTTCCTGGAGTTAGTGTGAACTATATTCTAACTCCTTTGTAAGCGCTATATTCTCTTCTAAGCTTTTAGAATTTTCTTTTTTACTTTAATATTCTTAAATTTCACTATATAGTATCCAGACACGGGTTTTCTTCCTTATCTTTCCTCTTTGGCATATTATAGACACTTCCAATCTAAGGTTTTTATTCTTTTATTTTTTTTTAAATTTTGTTAAGTTTATTTACTTCTTTTGAGAGAGACAGAGACAGTACAAGCAGGGGAGGGCCAGAGAGAGAGGGAGAAAGAAACCCAAGCAGGCTCCATGCTGCCAGTTTAGAGCCTCACGTGAGGCTCAAACTCACAAAATGTGAGATCACGACCTGAGCTGAAACTGAGAGTCGGACGCTCAACCAACTGAACCACCCATTTCTCTTGTATTCTTATATTAATTCTTGTATTTTATTCTTGTATTAATTCTAAGAAATGTTTCTTCATTATTCTTCAAGTATTTTCTCTTCTCAATTTTTGTCTTTCTTTCCAAACATATTATTTAGAATGCTTCGTTGATGTTTTTCTCCCACATATCACTCAACTCTTCTTTTAGTTTCTATTTATTTATCCTTTTCTGACTCCTTCTGGAATGTTCCTAAAACTAAACTACCACTTCTGTACTTTATGCATTATTTATTTATACCAATTATTACATTCTTAATTTAATGTATTACACCTTTCACACACATTTCTTCTTGGTTCTCCTTATGATTTCTTATCCATGTTGCATATTTTAAATAACTTCCCTTATCTCTTCTAGTTATTATGCTAAGCTACTTTATTTGGTCATTTATTCTATTTTCTCTGCTTCCACTGGAATATGAGTCCCAATTTACTTGTAGTTTTGAAATGGTTGTGATCTGCAAATCTTTTTATGCTTCTCTCCTTCTTTGTGTGTGCCTATGAGATCATATTCCCCTGGGGTTATTGGATAATCTATCTGGAAATGCATAAGGGGGAAGGGAAGTGGATCCTGGAGTCCCTGCTGGCTCAGCATTTCGGTAGAAATTGGAACTGAAACCTCTTTTCTACTTTTTTCTATTCTATTTTCCAGATATGATAGAGAACATATGCTCTGACCACAAAGCAATAAATTTAGAAGTTAATAATAAAAAAATATAAATAAAATTAACTTGTACTTGGAAATTTTTTTAAATTGCCAAATAACTCAGAAGTTAGAAAGAAATAAAAATGGAAAATTTAAAAGAGCTGGAAGTATATGATAATAAAACACCACATCCCAAAATGTAAAGGGCTGCATAAGCCATGATTTAAGGGAACATTATTCTTTCAAATGTATATATTCAAAGATAAGAAAGGCTGTAAATGAATGAGCTAAGTATCTCACTTATGAACTTAGAAAATGAGTAACAAAATATGCATAAGTATAGTATAAAGAAAAAGAAAGTGAAAACAGCATAAATTATAAAATCTAAAGCAAAGATACAACAAAGGATAAAAACTACAATTGGGTAGGGGTCATGTGAGCAAGACGGCAGAGTAGGAAGCCCCAGACCTTCCTTCATCCCACAGAGAAAGCAATTTTACCATACATAGACCAATTCCTCAACAAATATGGGATATCAATTTTGAAAATTTATTTAAAGTGTACAAATACTTTGCAAACTATGTCTTACCAAATCAGATTTAAGAAGAAATTAAAAATTTGAATCACCTTGGAACTACTAAAGAATAAAAGTAGTAGTTAAACAAAAATGTCTCCCCAGTAAAACTTCAGGCATAACTAATCTCATTGGCTATTTTATTAAACTTTCAAAACCTGGATAATCACTAATTTGTAAAAATTATAAGACCATACTCCTAGAATAAAAGTGCCTGTTGTATAGCCATGATAACAAGTAAACATCAAAAGTGGCTTTAACCGGATTTAGTTGATCAATGACAGCTCCAGTCAATCTGTCAGAAAGCTAACCAGTAAGTGACTGCCTTACACTTTGAATATCAGTCAGTTGGCAACAAACTCACTACAAGTCATGCGTCCAAAACTCACATTAATCTGCTTCTACCTGAATGATCAGCAACAACAAAATGCACACTGAGGTAACTAATAGAAAACACACTTCTACGATTGATAGCAACACATTCCTGTCTCTGTAACCAATACAAACCATGCTCTAAGAATGACAACAATCCACTTCTGCCCCTACGCCCAACACAATACAAAACAAACTCTTTGCCAGAACCTTATGTAGGCAGCAGTTTACTCTTCTCAACTAGACAATGTGTGACTCCCACAGCCCTTCAGTTTGCAACATTCTGTGGGACCCTCAAACCAATAAGCATATTGACCAGATACACTGTGATCAAATACCATTTGTCCTTCAAATGTGCTGCCAGGTGAGCCTGATGAAAAATGAACATTCCCTTTTTTTGTAGCATTGTTGTTCCTAACATTTTTTTTTAAAGTAGCATTTATAAGCAATGGATTTTTATGTCAGGCAGAGGTCCAAGTCATAGTATATGACAGGCTTTTTGGTTTGGAGGGACATCATATAGTAAAGAAAATTAGATATAAGCCTTTGTACAAAGTCATTAGATTTTTCTGTTGTAACATCCGATAATTTTTTTTTTCAGTTAATCTGATTGTCCTTTTCTTCCCTTTTGTTTGACTCTTTGTACAAAGTCTAGTCTCATGTGTTTTTATTTTGCCCTGGATTGTCTTGTGTTGAACATATAAGACAGTGCTTCATAGGGGAGCTAGGAAAAACATGCTAGCAGATCATTAATCTTAATAGGCCGTAGTGACTGAAGTCTTCAAGAAAGTTCTCCTCATAGAGGAAAAAAAAAAAAATCCGCGGAGATATTCAGGATTTGGCCCCAAATTCTGAAAAGACTGTGGAAACAACCAAGTTGTAAAATGCATGAGATTAACACTAGATAGTTCCAAATTGGCACTTGACAAACTCTTCCATGAAGCAACCCATCATATTCAGGACACATTGGCCTTTTTAGTAAACAAGCACTAAAAAGACATCTTTTCTAGGATAGCAAAGGATATGACCAATTAATGTCTCATCTGTAACTTTATTTCCATGACCAGGCCTGGGAAATATTCCAGAGAGCCTCCCTATCCCTTTTAATATTATTTTAATTATACATACCTGTTTCCTCATAGTCGTCTAATGTTATCTGATAACTATTGTCCAGCATATTAAATGATTCTACATAACCTTTGTCCCAATAAATGATACAACAAATGACTCAAAGCCAAAAACAGAACAAAATCATGCTGACTGAAACTCAGTGGAAAATCAGACTTCTCCAAACAAAAGAGCATTTTTCAAGAGAAATCAACGAAAGTGGTAGAAAGCTGGAGTCTTCGATAGTCTCATAGGAAGCTTTGGTTGATGAAAAAAAGAGGGGGAGGGACTCTGAGAATTTTATAAGCTCCCACTCTACTAAGAAATGGATGATTGTTCTATAGCCATGTGTGGAATAAAATATGTATATTTGGGTTTTGCCCTGTACAGAGTTGGTACAGAGCTTCAAAAACCTTTGGAATTTCCTGAGTGATGGAAGTATCTTTTCTAACTCTTAGCAAGCCCATCTTGACAATGAGTTTATCCCAGCAAGGTGACTCATGTTGGGCACATAGAAAGTTTCAACAGAGGTTCTGGCCAAACATATAATAAGAGGGTTGGAACTTTCAGTCCCACCTCTCAACCTCCGAGGAGAGAAGAGGAACTGGAGATTGAATGTAATGACATGGCCAATAATTTAATCCATACCCATGTAATGAGGCCTCAATAAAAACTCTTGAATAAAGAGGTTCATTGGGCTTCTAGGTTGGTGAACACATTGATATTTGGGGAGGGTGGTGTGTCTGTATTCCAGGAACAGAGAGCATGAAAATTCTTCATCTTCCTTCCCCTACCCAACCTTGTCTTATGATTCACTTCCATTTGGAAACTCCTGAACTGTATCCTTTATAACAAAACTGCAATCTTAAGTATAGAGCTTTCCTGAGTTCTGTGAGTTTTTCTAGAAAATTATCAAATCTGAAGGTAGGAGGGTCGTGGGATCTCCCAAATTTGTAGCAAGTCAGACAGGAGTGCAGGTAGCTTAAGGAACTAGGGCTTTGAACTGGTGTCTGAAGTGGAAGCAGTCTTATGGGATTGAACCCTTTCACCTGCGTGATCTGTGCCACCTCTGAGTAGTTAGTGTTAGAATTGAATTGAATTGTCGGCCACCCAGTTGGTGTCAGAGAATTGATACAAGAAGTGGTTTTTAAACCTGCTTAATTAATCAATGACAATTTCTGTGACCATACCTTTGAAAGCTAACCAATGACAGCCTCACCTTGTGAAAGTCAGCTAATTTTCAGTGCACTCCAAACTATGCTTTTAAGACCATTATTATCCCACTCTCACATCTGTAACCAACACAAAACATGCTTCTGTAATGTTGATATCACCCCTGTCCTGTCCCTATATCCATCATAACCCAAAGCAGATCTTCCTCCAAAGGCCATATGTAATCAGCCATTTGGTTTTTTTTATTTTTTAAATTTTTTTTTTCAACGTTTATTTACTTTTGGGACAGAGAGAGACAGAGCATGAACGGGGGAGGGGCAGAGAGAGAGGGAGACACAGAATCGGAAGCAGGCTCCAGGCTCTGAGCCATCAGCCCAGAGCCCGACGCGGGGCTCGAACTCACGGACCGCGAGATCGTGACCTGGCTGAAGTCGGACGCTTAACCGACTGCGCCACCCAGGCGCCCCCATTTGGTTTTTTTTAATGTGATACCTGACCACTGTAGTAGTCACATATTTCTCTGTTACTTCAATAAGGCGTAAAGTAAGCTTTTTTGTCAGAGGCATTGAGTGATGGTCTGATGTTCTAACATATATGTAAACTCTTTCATTAATGGTGAAAGAAGGAACACTACTCACCTTATTCTAAGAGGTCAGTATAATCTTTAAAACAATCAGGAGATAATACAAAAAAGGAACTTCACAGATCTATTTATCTAGTGATTATAGATGCAGAACTCCTAAAGAAAATATTCGCTAATCTAGTAAGTTTTTTTTCTATTTATGTAGCAGCATAGTAAAAAAATACATTATGGGTAATTTCAGTTTGTCTCAGGTATGTAAACATTGCTCCATATTAACATTAATAGTTTAAATCATAACAACAAATACAAAAGGCATTTGATACGTAAAAGTACACTTAAAATTTAAAATAATTTTTTTTATAAATTAGGAATAAGAGGCAACTTCTTCAACTTAATAAAAATAAGTTATGAAAAACTTACAGCAAATATGATTCCAAATAGGGAAATTTAAGAAGCACTCCATTTAAAGTTAGAACAAACAAAGTACTCCTATTATCAATTTTGTTCAATATTGTATTTGAGCTCAAAATGGAGAAGACAAGAGCATTAATATTTAAGGATTGAAAAGGTGAAAATAAAATTGTCATAATCGGCTGATGATATAACACTTTACATAGAAAATCCAAATAAATTATGGATAAATTATTAGAAATAATAGGAAAGTTTAGAAAGTGGATGGATATAAGATTAATATATAAAAATCACTTGTTTTCCACATACCACTCATCAGCTGAGATCATGAATAAATATTTTTGTGATGGATCACTATGTAATGTCTAGAATGTAGGTTAAAATAAATGGCATTGAAATTTTTAAAAAGTCTTCAAATTCTAGATTTTTATTGTTTAAATTAGATTTTTATTTTTTTAACTTACAGCTCATAAAACTTAAAAGTAGGCAGAGGAATGATTCTACTTATAAATCATTGAAAAAAATTTTCATTTCATTTAGAAATACATTTCTAATAAAATTTTGCTTATGTTTAATATATATCAAATCTTATATTAGTGTTGTTTCATATACTTATATGTTACTATATTTATAATAATAAGTCAAATGATAACTCCAACCACTTCAGTAAACACAAATGCCATTCACTCTTTTCTTTGCCCAAAGGGACCATCACTGTCTATGCTCCAATTACCTCTGCTGTGACTTGGAAAGTGCCTCAGGCAGAAAGCCAGAGTGAACTTGGAGGTCACTTCATATGTTTCTTTTCTTTCAAGGATCATAGCCCTGTGTTATTTGGGGTCCAGTGCTTAAAAACAGTTGCTTCATATATTTTGTCCAAATTTATAGTTATTTGCTCAAGGGTAAGCTGATATGTGTCACTCCCTTCTGGCTGCAAACAAATTAAGAGTTATGTTTTTACATGTCACTCTTTATAACATTCTAAAAACTACATCCTTTGCAAATATTTAATTTCTGATGAAACATTTCAGATACAAACTTAATGAACAAGTGTTTGAGTGGGTTGCAGAGATTAAGGGGAGGATTATGAGATTCATTGGTACATTTGTATTTGTGATGCTTATAGATAAAATCAGTAGGCTCTAGGCTATGAGGTCCTAAAACCTGGAAGAGAAGTCCCATGCTAGAAATAGATATTTTGGAGTTGTTGGCATACATTCTCATTTTGGAGTTCTCAAAGTAGATGAAATCACCTAATTAGACACAGTCTATTAAGGAAGAAGAAAACTACTTAGAAACTAGTCCTGAGGAGCTCCAGTATTTAATTATTATTTGAGGAGGAAAAACCAGAGAAAAGACAAGAAGTAAGGAGAAAGAAGTAGGAGAAAAAAATATGAAAATGTAATTTATAAAAGCCAGGGAAAAGTTACTTGAAAAAGATGAGTGGTCCACTATGTTAAGAATGCAATGAGAGGGGTGCCTGGGTGGCGCAGTCGGTTAAGCGTCCGACTTCAGCCAGGTCACAATCTCGCGGTCCGGGAGTTCGAGCCCTGCGTCAGGCTCTGGGCTGATGGCTCAGAGCCTGGAGCCTGTTTCCGATTCTGTGTCTCCCTCTCTCTCTGCCCCTCCCCCGTTCATGCTCTGTCTCTCTCTGTCCCAAAAATAAATAAACGTTGAAAAAAAAAAATTTAAAAATGCAATGAGATTAAGTAAGACAGACCAGAAGGAGGCTGCTGGATCTAATAGTGTGCAATCATCTTAAGTATATTTACATTGTGATGCTAAGTTTTCAGAGGGAAGTGTGGAGATTCAGAAAGGATACTGCCATGTGCAAGATTGCTTAATGTCACAACAGGATGTGATCCAAAGCACACAAAACAAGATCAGCCTTAGATAGGAGAGTTTTGGCAAAATTGCTTCTAGAAGGATTAAAAACAGCTTTCTTTAACCACTCTCTAGTCCACTCACATGTATTGATATAATCAAGAGCACTCTTAACATTGAAACATATTTTTCAACAAAGGAGGAACCAACTAATTTTTGAGACAAAAATGAGGTGGTACCACTCTCCGTGCCTCCTATTTTCCCACCCTAGTTCCAGTGCAGGATGTTTTAATAGTTCAGGAATCCTTTCTCTGGTTATTTTGCCTAAAGTGAGATGCTATGTTAGTAATTAGCTTGAACCTTTACTTCACCACTCTGTTTTTGTTTTTTGTTATTAGTTTTTTTTTTTTTTCGGCCAAGCTTCTGTTCAGAGAAATTCACAAGGGTCAGGTTGGATCGGAGGGTATTGTTCAAACAAGAAGAAAGTGCTAACTACAATAGTCTCATTCCATTGTACAATAGTTCCTTTTATCCATGAAGGATATGTTCCAAGACCCCCAGTGGGTGCCTGAAACTGTACATAGTATCGAACTTTATATACACTACAGGGTTTTCTTCTATACATACATACCTATGATTAAATTTAATGTACAAATTAACACTGTAAGAGATTAACAACAATAACTAATAATAAAAAAGAACACTTAGAGCAGTATATGGTAATAAAAGTTATGTGAATGTAGTGTCTCTCTCAAAATATTTTATTGTACTGTCTCACATTTCTTGTGATGATGTGAGATGATAAAATGCCTATTTGATGAGACAAAGTGAGGTGAATAATGTAGGCATTGTGATATAGCGTTAGGCTATTATTGACCTTCTAATTTATGTCAGAAGGAAGATCTTCTGCCTCCAGATCGTGTTAACCGCAGGTAACTGAAACCATGAAAAGTGAAAGCATGGATATGGATGGACTAGTGTAGTACTTTTGTAAAGTTCCTGTCCTGCCTTTCTCCTGCCAGCTCAGGCAGGTTATGCTTTCCACAAGCTCCATCTCACCCAAGAGTGTTAGATCAGAAGCAAAACCTCGGTAATTGACTCATTTCCCACTCAAGGAAACAGAGGAACGCCATTATTGGATCAACAGGTTTATCTTGCTTAAGGAGACAAAGCTTAATATACAGCATTAATAAACCATTGTGTTAGATATGTTTAGGATTCATTTATTAATTTTAATATATTTTAAATCAAACATGTGACTTATATGTTCTTACCAAGCAGAAATATTCATAAATCATATTTTATGTAAAAAGAGTGTAGATTTATACATTTGGTGATGGGAAGTTTAGGTGGATACCACTATGGTTATTCTTTTCCTTCTGAAGTGGGAAGCAAGATAATTTGCTAAGAAAATTAATCAAAATAATTTGACACATAGTGCTAAAGTTGAAGAGAATGGGATACGTTTAAAAGGTACTCTCCAAAATCAAGAGAGACATGACTAGAAAAACAGTGAGAAACTAGATGACACTGATGATCATTAAATTACACTGATACTAAACTTTTGTCTGTTATGTGTTCCCCCAGAGGTGCTCAGCAGGCTGCATTTAGGAAGAGAAAAAGTAGATTGTTGGAATCACCAAAATTAGGATTTTTCCAGGTGAAGTTAATGAAAGGATATACTGGCAATGTTTGTTCAGAGTATTGACCAGAAATTAATAAATAAAGGGCTTTTGTAGTTGAGGTGATTTGAATGGCCAAGAAAAGTATAAGGAGGCAGGTAAGCAAACAGGCAAAATGGAAGAATATTCAAGAGATTGTATGTAGTGCATGGATGTCAAGAACTGTGAAGGCTTGAGGTTTTACCCTACATGTAAGGTAATCAATTGGCTTGCCACATTTTATGGACGCAGGTAGAACACACAGACCCTTAATTCATAGGCGAATGATGGTTGATTATTCACAGAAATAATAATAATTAGCCAGAATAGAATCAGTTTTGTACCAGTTCTCCAGGCCCCAATTTCCACAGGGAAACACGAAGGGCCAGATGCCTTAAACATGCAAAGGATTGATTCCAGGAAAGGAAACTTGAGTTTAGGGAACCCAAATGTTGTATAATGGTCGGTGACCATGCCTGCCTTTTGCTCTGTAGAAGATATTGTATTTATTACATGGGATATTACATAAACATAACCATCCTTTGCTCTAGGAGATGCCATCTATCCCTCAAGGCTGTAAGCAAACATGCCCCTTAAAGAGAGACTCTATTTCTATCTATGAAGCAAAAATGTGAGACAACAACAGAGGCTTGTTTTCTGATTATATACTTCTGCTTTGTGGGTTTTGTGTTTGTAAGAGAAATAATTTCAGGTGATAGCAATTTCCTGGCTTTGGTTTTGAGAGTTCGTGGCTAAGCATGTAAATAAAGCAACAGTTGGATATGTTGCTCCTTAGAATATTGAAATTTCCTGGGATGATGGAAAAGGTTTGAGTTGAAAGGAAAATAGGAGTCTTCAAAAAGAATAAGCTATAATGTATACTAATGTATAGGATGTAAAGCAGATAAACAGCAAGGGATAAAAAGAGGACAGTGTCTTAGAGCTAGATGGTATAGCCTCAAACAGGGACTTAAGACAATGAATATAATTGACAACATGAACAAATGGTTTCTGCATGAAGCAAGTTGAAAGAGAAGGCAAAGAAAGTATCTTTTTGAAATGTGTCACCATTGTCCTAATTCTCAAGTTTTGGTGGATGTTTCCAATAAAACCCATTAAAGATAGTCATTTGGGAGCCTGATGCCACTTAGCACATCATCTTGTGTCAGAAGACTGACAAAGACTCAGCTGAAATGCCCATCCAACAATGACTAGAAGACATTCTAAATCTACCCACCTCTAAAATACTTCTGGAAGGTTTCCACCTTGTAATTGTTCTCTGTGTATTATTTGAAAGAATGATTCACTCATTTATTCCCTCATAAAAATAGTAGGACTAGATCAAAGTAAAGGACCAATATCTTCTATTTGTTTAAAACAAAATCTTCAGAGTTAGGCAGAACTAACTTTGCCACTTAATCCTCATTTAACGTAATGGAAATGAATTAAATTCTCTACATTTGGTTTCTTTATCTATAATGTGGGATATTGACAAAAAGATGATAAGGAGGATGGTGATAATAATAATAATAATAATAATAATAACAGAAGAAGAAGGAGAAGAAGGTGGAGAAAGAGAAGATTGTTTAGAATTAAATGAGAGAAAATATAAAGGTACTGATAACTAGAAAATATTCCATAAATGATAATTATTATCACTCTTCATTTTATTATTATGCTGACAAAAAGTTCTTCCTGTCAGTGGACAGACATACATTAACTATTCAAATCAG
The DNA here is from genome assembly GCF_022837055.1 of Prionailurus viverrinus. Lineage (NCBI taxonomy): Eukaryota > Metazoa > Chordata > Mammalia > Carnivora > Felidae > Prionailurus > Prionailurus viverrinus. The sequence goes on from NC_062564.1 coordinate 100,729,697, forward strand.
AAATTAGGTATTTGTGGGGCACCTGGGTGACTCAGTTGGTTAAGCACCTGACTTAGGCTCAGGTCATGATTGTACAGTTCTTGAGTTCAAGTCCTGCAGCAGGCTCTGTACTGACAGCTCAGAGCCTAGAGCCTGCTTCAAATTCTGTGTCTCCCTCTCTCTCTACCCCTCCCATGTTCATATTCTGTCTCTCTCTCTCTCAAAAATAAATAAACATTAAAATTACAAGGTGAAGTATTTGCACATTAAAAAAAAGAAATTAGGTATTTGTCCCTAAGTAATCTTAAGTCATAGCTGAAATTATATTGGTTCCTCAACAGCTAATTTGGAACACTACAATAGCATTTCCATCTCAGTTTAAATCATTTCACATCAGCTCAGCAGATTAAATTATTTTAAAGGCCTATTCCTGTTCTGAGTTCTTGAAATAAGTATATGAAGAAGTTACTGTCCATGCTATAAAAAATACAGTTTGCCACATGCTATGACATAGATCTTACATCTCAGAACACCTTTAAATGTCTCATAGTACCTGCCCTGAAAAGGACTCTAAGATCATATGTAGATTCAACAGGAAAAATCATCATGCTTGAGAGTTTGCTAAAGATAGAAGGAGGCTGAATACATCCTAAGCCAAATAAGAGCAGAATGAAGTAACATTTAATTTTGCCTGCTGAGAAAGTCTTTACTGAGAATTTGATATTTGAGTTGAGCCTGAAAAAAAATGAGTAGAATCAGAGAAGAAAAATTAGGAAAGCATTTCAAGCAGAGAGACAATAATAAACAAAGACGTGCATGAGACAGAAAGGATATCAAGTGCTTGCAAAATAGTATCTTGAAAATAGCACTAGTAGCAGTAGGAGATGAGAATGTACAGTAAACAGAATTGAGTGACATACTAAAGATTTGGACTTTATCATGATGTAATGGGAGATACCGAAGGAATTTAAACAATAAATGCATGAACAGATGGCATTTAAGATGACCAGCAACAGTGTATGATATATTTAGAGTAACAGATGCTAAAAGTGAGATTACATACTCAAAAATTCAGGTAAGAGATGGATAAGATCTATGAGCAAAACAGGTGATAAAACCTCAGCCTTGAGAGAGATCAGTGTAATGTTGTGACCACGGAAACCATAAGAAGGAAGGTGGAGAAAGATAGATACAGGCACTTTTATTCAATGAAACAAAATAAGTAGGTAACAATGGCATTAAATAAATTTTGTTTTGAGTGTGTTGAATTTTCAACCTCCTGCTGTAACTTTATGGAGAGTCAGCCACATGAGGTGTGGGCAAACGGTTTGTTAAAGGACCACATGCTAAATGTTTTAGTTTTGGTGGGCCACACACTCTGTTATGACTGCTCAGATCTGCCATTACAGTGAGAAAGCAGCCATAACAATGAGTGAGTGTGGCTGTATTCCAATAAAACTTTATTTGCCAAAAATGGGGGCCATCTCAGGGACCTGTAGTTGAGGTGATACTTGGAAGATGTGGATGAGGCAAAGTTTGACTAGAAAACAACCACAACTGAGGAGGGAAACATGAGTTGTTTTGTTTTTTGTTTTGTTTTGTTTTGTTTTGTTTTTTTATAGAAGGCTGCGAAAGAGGTGATAATTAAAGGCATTGGGAAAGAGTAGTCAGACATGTAGGAAATTAACTAGGCAAGAGCGGGGTCCTAGAAAAGGAAAAGATAGCATTTGCAAGAGAAAGAAGTGGTCACTAGTACCGCGTGTTTTAAGACAGCCAAAGAAGCTCCATCAGGGAGTGAATGATTCAGTCAGTCCAGTCAAACTGATGTCATATTTTCCAACAAAATCCAAAATAGAAAAAAATTTAAAGTAGTATTCCTGGTTGTGTTCAATTAATGGATTACAATAGTGATTTCCCTCCAGTGCTTATCACACAATAACAAAATTGGGGGATGAAGTGAAGGGGTAGCATGCAAATGCTTCGCCTGACGGGATGTTGCTGTGGAGGTCACTATAGAGCCATCAAATATCGATACAGTGAGTGTCACTGGGCTTGTGCCAATTTTGTGTTCTTTTCCACATCAGATCACAGAAATAATAAAATATGAATATTTGCAATAAGAAAATTTCCAATACAAAGAGCACTATTGATTATTTTACATAAACTCTTAAGGAAATTATTTAGGAAATATACTTTTCTGAAACATTTCCTAAATGATACCGCTTTTTTTTTCTGAAACTATGATCTCCTCACTTAGTATTTTTAAATGTTTATTTATTTATTTTGAGAGAGAGGAGAGAGAGAGAGAGAGCGCACACATGAGTTGGGGGAGGGACAGAGAGAGAGAAGAGAGAATCCCAACAGGCACTGCACTACCAGTACAGAGCCCAACACAAGGCTCAATCCCATGAACCATGAGGTCATGACCTAAGCCAAAATCAAGAGTCAGGTGTTTAACTGACTGAGCCACCCAAGCATGCCCCACTTATTTTTTGGTGAAATAGAATTCAGAGACTTGTTAGGCATAGTAAGAGAATGAAAAACGATTCCTTTTCTAGAAGCAATAGACTATAAAAATACTTTCAAGTGTTAAATTGAACTGGACAAAGAGAATTTATAAATCAATAATCAAGAGCTAGTTAAACTTACATGTATTTCCTTCCAGAAGAATGTATGGTTTCTGTTCAAGATTTCAAGATTTGTATTGTGTACCTTAAGAAAGACATACTCCTACATCCTATTTGTGGTAATGCTTTCATGGGAACCAAAGGCAACACATAATAAGCAAATAACAATTCTCATTGCTTCATATTCCAAACCCTGTAAAAAATGAATATTATTCACTAAGGTTTACTCAGCCACAACTCCCATTGGCTTTAACGGGAGTTTTGCCATGGCTAAAGACCACAAATAAGGTCCATGTTTCTGGTAATAAAAAGACTGCCCTGTTACTGTGGAGAAACTGTTAAACCACAGAGTGAAAGAAAACAGTTTCATGTCACTGGAGAAGTCTCCAAGTTGACTTCCATTAAAATGTAACCTTATAGTAGGATGTGGATGATTAGAAAGTACTTAGGATAGAGGACAAAGGTTACTTTCCCAAAAGAGAAATTGTGTTTGAGTGAACGGAGATTGTAGATGGGATGCCTAGGGATACTGGCTCCTTTCCCATTCTGACACTTACTTGACTTGTCTTCTTTGGCAAGTTCTATGCAGGTCCTCCCTCCCCCCTCTCCCCTGAGCCAAATGGGGGCCCTGGTCAATTCACAGCTGGACTACTGTTACCTTTCCTTCCTACAATCCCTGCCTGCTGCATTTCTCCTCTCCACTCTACCTAATACTTCCCTGCTCATATTATCTTCATTCCTTATCATTTCAGCCCATGTTGTACTTCTTTTTAAAAATCTCCCAGCAGTTTCTCATCCTTATTTCCATAAAAGTCACTCGCTCATTTCTGGCCTTTCGTTCCTCAATGACCAAAATCTGCTCTTTGCTCATCCTCACCAAAATTGTCTATTCAAGTGGGAATACTTATAAATCCAAGGAGAGTATGCATGGAGGAAAGTCAGCCCTTCTGAACTGCAAGGGCTAAAAATCAAGTGTCTCCACCAGATTGGGATTCTACCAAGTGCGAAAATAAGTAAATAGCAAAACATTAGATTTTTTCCATTCTTTTTATTTTAATGTCAGAGAAGACAAGTTTCACCTAGGTTTGATTACCTAAAGCTTTCCTTTGTTTTTTCTTATAAATAAAACCATAGAGATTTTTGGTTTGGTTTAGTTTTAGCTGGAACGAACTTTTGGTATTACCTAGTCTAGTTTTAAAACTGTTGCTGTTTTCACAGCAGAATTATTATTAAAGACATATCTTACACTATATATATACATGTATATGTGTGTGTATATATATCATTATATATATTTAAACTATATTCATACATTATACTATATATTTCATACACAATATATATACAGGTCCTGAGAGGTTGCTTGGAGCCATCAGTACTGCACTAGAATATTCTACTTTTCTCAATTTACAGCTGAGAAAACTGAAGCTCAGAGAGTATAAGTTTTCGCAAGTACAGTTGAAGGCGTTGCTGCCACTAGAATTCAGTGTCCTGATTCTGAGCTTAGGGCTTCTTCCATAATTGTCTTCAAAACCACTTTCTTATTGTTTCTTTGGGAAACCATCCATCCACACTGAATGATTCTGTGATGAGTTTTAGAATAAATCATGTGAATAACTCTGTTGCTTCCAGTGGAGTTCTATGATGTTTATACAAAACGGCTTAGACTTTCCTTGATTACCAAGCCAGTGACAAATTCAGGAGCTTTCTTGGGCCTAGTAATTGTTTTAGCTAACCCAATAATTGAAATAGAAGTTACTAGCATTTATGGGAAAAAATATCAGGAATAAATATCCTACCTACTAAATATGTGACTAATAGATTGAATTTATACTATAAAGCTACTTGAGAATTATTTACATGGGTGATAAAAAAAGAAATATTTGGGGGTGCCTGGGTGGCTCAGTTGGTTAAGCATCCGACTTCGGCTCAGGTCATGATCTGGCAGTGAGTTCAAGCCCCACGTCAGGCTCTGTGCTGACAGCTCAGAGCCTGGAAACTGCTCCAGATTCTGTATCTCCCTCTCTGGCTGCTTCTCTCCTGCTGGTGGGCTCTCTCTCTCTCAAAAGTAAATAAATATTAAAAAAAAAAGAAGAAAAGAAATATTTGGATAGCAATAGTCTCCTGCCAGGCACATGTCTAACTTTGTGGGACACAATCACAGGTCGAGACTATATATGGAGGTTGATATGTCATATATCTAAATATTTTAAGGTTGTAAGTCAAACTAGGCCCATAGCCTAGTTCCTGTTTTCCCGCCTCCGCCTCCCCATCCCACCCCCATACCCCACCGCTCTCACTGCCCTCCTATCTCAACCCCGAGTCTTCAGGAGTCCTGGGCTCTGTCCTGGATGTAACTTGATTCTATGGATGGATCTTCTGAGACAAGGTAGGTGGAAACTGAGGCTCAACCCATGACTACTGGATGGTGTCTAGATCTAACAGAACCACAAATGAGACTGAGCTGATTAGGTTCCCCAGACATCTCGGAAAGGTGATTTTCTCTCCTCAACCTGTTACTTCTCTGATACAGCCCCTCCAAGTTAAGCATCTCCGCAAACTGCCCCTTGTTCTACAATTCTTAACTCTTACATTTTTCCCAAGAAGAACCCTGTCTGGAGAATAATCAATTTGGTATGTTGAACAGCCATTCCTCGACAAGATAATAGTAGCAGATTTTATGGTTTAATTGATGCCGATATTTTACATTTACGTATATTTAGCGGAGTCTTGCAGTGATGCAGAGGAGGAATTCCCTGATTCCTTCTGATTAAGAATGAACAAACAAACAAATAAGTATCTTGTTGAAGAAAAACATCCTCGTTATGTGATTGCTGGGCTAGAATATTGGGGATTTATCAACTTTGGACTACCAAGCATTATAGAGGCACTTTATAAAATACCTTCTTAGTTAAATGTTTCTTCATAATTAAAGAATTGCTTAAAAAAACAATTTGGTTTTATAAAAGAAATCATATTCGTAATTAATTTATTCTGACTAAATCATATGTGAGACTTTTCATTCCAAAGGAGGATGACTATAATGTACGGTTCTTATAAATCTTTTGCTCCTGAAATCAACTTGTTGAGTTAAAAAAGAATGCTTTCAACCATCAGCTAAATTCAGTAGCTAACATGGGCATTTAAAAAAGTATAGAGACACCAAAGCATGGTACTTTAACATTAGAAATAGTTCTGTTTCTGTAATGTTTCTGCTCATGCTGTTATTTTCCACTGACAGGTAAGAGTGAGGTTTTGACACTCTTAATATAACATAGGGTGTTAATCTTATAATCACCCTGTCAGCACTTTCTGTCAGAGTGTTAATGGCCACCTTTCAGCCACTCAGAGGCTCTTGCCAATAAAAATAATACCGGCATCCAGCCAACCAGAAGTTATTCAGCTACGTTTTTTTTCCTTCATTTTTTTTTAAAGCAACGAATAAATTAAAAAAAAAAAAAAATCCAACCATAGACCCAGAAGTCTATCTCTGTGTTCTACTTCCTTATTTCCGAAGTCAATTCTCCACCTGGTAACAAGATTCAAACTTTTTTCTTTGCTCTCAATCTTTGCATTGCATTAATTTTTTTAAAAATGTGAATATAGTTAATACACAATGTTACCTGAGTTTTTAAGTGTACAACATAGTGATTCAACATCTCTATATGTTATGCTATGCATTACATTTGAACTATCCAAAGTATTTCTTAGTTTTCACCCAAATATTATAAGAAAAATATCTATCTTGACTGAAAATGTAAGCATCCTTTCAAACAGTTGGAAAGGGAAAACTATTAGTATATAATTTTATTTACTTATTTATTTATTTATTTATTTATTTGATTTGATTTGATTTTAGAGAGCATGCAAGCAGGGGAAAGGGGCAGAGGGAGAGAGATAAGGAATTTTAAGCAGACTCCATGCTCAATGCAGAACCCAATGCAGTGCTCGATCCCATGACCCTGGGATCATGATCTGAGCCAAAATCGAGAGTCAGACACTTGACTGACTGAGCCACGCAGGTCCCCAAATATATAACTAAGAATCATCCAAAAACCAGGGCATTTGAAAGCAACAACTAATATCCATATGGGTGTGTTTATTACACGAGAGAAGCTTCTAGAATCCATTTCATGCAGAACTTTGAAGTAAATTAAGATATTACAATTATCTAAAATTTTGTTCTGAATTTGACCCTTTATTGAGTCAAATAATGGCCTACAACTTTCGTCTCTTGGACTTATTAGCCAGCAAATAAAAGACAGAGGAAAAAATGAGAATTGACTGTGTAGGAAAGATTTTCTCACTAGCTGATAGTTTTTTTGTTTTTTGGTTTTTGGTTTTTTTTTTTCTCTGATGTTCACTTCACTCTTTTGATTTTGCTTCCTTCTAAAAACACTCATTTGGGTTTGAGGGTTTCCATTCTGTGTTAACTGCTATCTTCCAGCTCATCTGAGTTATACCCGACACCCTGTATTTAGATGTTCCAAATTAGTGCATTTTGTGTGTGTGTGGCTATGTGTGTTTGTAACATCTTTGGCAAGGAAGTAGCTCTATGATGCATAATTTCTTGTTGAAATAGCAGGATATTTAACTTTACAAATACATTTTCCCAATGGAATGCCTACTTATAAATCTTTAATTGCCATAACCACAAAGATCAGTATGAAAATCTAACACAATGTGAGCTGAATTTTATTTCACCTTAGCTGATGTGCCTTTTATATCTCTTGTGTGTTGTTTTAAAAGAAGCAACATGTTTGCAATAGTCCTGTGAATAGTAATGATTGAAACACAGAGCTTCTGCAATAACTTGACTAATTTATGTTGACGATCAATCTGTCATCCTTTACTTTTCAGTCCTAATACTTTTAGATGGTGTTTTATTTTTCCTAATGACAGACTGCACATGGAAAATATATTTCCAAGAAATAAAATCTAAAGAAATTAATAATATCCTGTTTTCATTGAAAACTAAGTGAAATGTATTAGGAATTTTTTCACTTGGTTTGGCTATAAAACAGGGAAAACAATGAAGTACCAAGTATAGAAACAATTTTATGAGTACATGGGTTACATACTTTTCTGAGGGAAATTTCCTTTCCAAAATGCTGATGAAAACAAACCAAAATTTGAAGCTAAAACACCCCAAGTTCACTTAACACAATGAATAGCAATTTAATCAAACTTGTAGTATGTATTATGTTTCTCCCAGAGACAGAGGGTAGGAGTGGAAAGAAGTCATTGAGTAGAAAAGTTTAATTATGAGATAAATTCAAATGAACTTCTCCATTGAAGCCACTATAATTGTCTCAAAAATGTATTAACATTTCTAAATTAGTTCTAGGACTTAGACATCTCATATAGTTCAATTTCAATGAAATTATGCTGTACACAAATAACCTGGTTTCTAAGGCATATTATATAGATTATTTTTAATGTCATTTCAATATTGTATAGATACTAATGTCATTTCCTTTAAATCCTGAATTTCACCTGTGACATGAGATCAAATTAGATGAGGATTCTCCCACTTCCTCCAGAAGAGGAGCTATGTTAAACTTCTCAAAATCTTTATTGTTTTGTGGGAGTAGAGTTGAAGAGTTGTGGAAGTAGACATTATCTGGGTAATAAGTGATGACATTTTTTTGGTCACTGAGGAGGTAGGGAGCGGTCAAGACTTAGGGTTAGGCTTGGAAGAAACAGATAATCCAAACCACTGGGATTGGTAGTGACACTGGTTTTTTGACCTAGCCATAAACTCTATTAGACTTAAAGTACTGTACTGTTAAACATGATTAGTGATGTGGGGACTATCTACTAAATGATCTCTAAGACCCCTTTGCATCATATGACTTGTCTCAGACTATATTTTATTCATCAAAGACATTTTATAACTCCATCAAGTATATACCATTTAAAAAATTTTTTTAATATTTATTTTTTGAAAGAGAGACAGAGTGCAAGTGGGGGGGGGGGGCAGGAGGGTCCAGAAAGAGAGAGGGAGACACAGAATCCGAAGCAGGTTCCAGGCTCCATGCTGTCAGCACAGAGCCTGACATGGGGCTTGAACTCACAGACTGTGAGATCATGACCTGAGTGGACGTCAGATGTTCAGCCGACTGAGCCACCCAGGTGCCCCATATACCATTTTTTTTCTCAAGACATAAACAAAAGTTTAGTTTTTTCTTTTGTCCATTTTTAAAGTGGGTTAGTTAAATGGCATTTTTGTTTACATTTCTATTCACTACTCCAAATATAGAATCAATAATCAGAATTTATTCCTATCAAAGCAGTATGCACTTAATTCAAAAGTAAAGTACTGCATATTCTTTCTCTTTTTCACTGTTTCATAACTTTGTCATGCTCAGTGTGTGGGAGACTATTTTCATGATCACTCATCCTTTTTTTTTTTTTTTTTTGCTCCTAGATATTCATCATTCTGAGCAGTTGGCATTTATCTGAGTCAGGCTTTCCAGATACCTGGATACATGGCATAATATTAGAGAATTTTTTGGTGTTTTTTTTTAGTACTTAATTAATGTTAAATAATAACACAAAAAAACTAATTAATAATAAAAGCCATTATGTAGCTTTTTTTTTTCTGAAGCTATATATTAGACACAAAAGAGACAATAACAATAATGGTGAATGTATTAGAGCAGTTATTTTGGTTTATATTTTAGTTTTTTTGAGAGAAAGAGAGAGAGAGAAAAAGCACATGAGCAGAGGAGAAGGGCAGAGGGAGAGAGAGAGAGAGAGTCCCAAGCCAGCTCCACACTCAGCACAGAGCCCAATGCAGGGTTCTACATGGGGCTTGATCCCACTGACCCTGGGATCATGAACTTAGCTGACATTAAGAGTCAGATGCTCAACTGACTGAGCCAATCCACAGCAGTTATTTGGTTTGCAAGCAACAACAAAATGACTCTAGGTTGACTTTACAAAGAATGATTCCATTTGAAGGACATGAGTGTGTTCACAAGATTAGAGAGAAGGCTGAAGATGAACAGCGTCTGAACTGTCCTAGTTGATCTAGTCTTGGTAGCAAGGCTTACTTGACAATCTTCCTGGGGAGCGTATGAAATCCAACTCACTCTTTCAACCTTGCTTCCATTATGACCAAACCTCAAAGTCTTTGGTCTTGCCAGTGTTGGGTGATGTAGAAGGAATTTCCAGTGATCTAAAGGCAGCTTTTGAATATGAGGGAAGGCACGTGAATTTCATGTTCCACTAAGATGACTTTCAGTGAAGAGAGGCACATCTGCAAATTAAATTGTGGTATTGGGTGGCAAAAATATTAAAATACATTATAGTAATATTTATCTTTATAAGTGAAGCAGTATAGTTTCCCACCAGTGGCAAGGAAACTTGTATAAAAATGTGATGTTTAGGTAATGAGAAGTGAAGAGGGGAAAAGAGTTTACTTTTATAGATACTCTAAAACCAACCAAATGAAGTCTTATGTTAACATACTCTAATAACAGCAAAACATTAATGACTTAGAAGTTATAGGTCTAAGTCACTAGGGACTGACTAGAAGAAACAGGTGTTAAGACATTTACTTAGGCTGATGACAGTTTGCTGCTAATTAAACCATTAACTGAGATTCTGCAACACTTTGGCAGTACTCAACATGCTCAAATCAGTTTCTCACACCTAGTTTAAAGGAGTGCTCTTGCTTTCTTTTTATCATTAAATAAACTTTGCTTAATTAGCAGTTACCTTCTCAAGTTTGCCAAACACAGCTTGGCACTTAGTCTAACTAAACATGGGCTAAGTTAAGAACAAACTTTAAGAAAATTACTTTATGATCTTTTATGAAATTCAGCAGATGGGAATATAAAACAACACAAAACAAAAATAAAAAATAAAAGTTCTACGGAGATACCAAAAATAATTTTTAAAACTTGGGAACACTGGGGAAAGAAATGAAAGGAGAAATTGAGAAATGTTATGTAAATGAGGATTCACAAATGGGGTAGATGATTTATCTTCCTATAAACAAACTTAAAAAATGGAAATAAGCAATAGTAAGTCCACTTGGTTTTTATACTCCGATATGTACCACTGCAATACACCATAAGCTATCCTCCCCCATCCAGTTGATCTGACTAAAGACTTAAATTTCCCAGTTCTCAGATGGATCTTCCCAATGGATCATCAGGAAATAAAACTGGCCTGTAAAATCACTAACTGAAAAGTAACAGATTAAAAAAGACAACCTTTTGAGATTGGCCAATCAACTGATAGGGGCTCAGAAAGAAGATTTGTACTGTAAAGCTTGAAGTGAAATTAAATATGACCCCTGTTCTGAGAGTTTAAAATCTGTTTCTGAGAGACAAAGTGATCTTGGAGGAAACAATGAACTAAACAAAGCAAAAAAACAGGAAATACTTGAGTTGTGCAAGAAAGTAGGAATTTGAGTTGAAGGTTGAGGATAAGACAGCCTTTTAGAAGATGGACAATAGTAAAGCAAACATTTCAGGTAAGGCAAAGGGAGTCAGGAGTGTGATGCCAGGTAGGGGCACCAGTTGACTCTTGGAACATAAGTTCTGGAGGAGATGGGTCAGAATTCCATGGTGTAGGATAGAACTTTGATTTTGGTGGGCATACAGAAGATTCACCTGGCCAGACCAAGAGGTGTAGGGACTGACAGAAAATGATGTTGATTAGTTGGCACTGCAAAATGAAGTCTTGAAAAGCCTATAGAAGAAACGTAGAGGTATTTGTACTTGAAACAGAAGGGCACAGCAGACTAAGTCTACGATGTAAACCAGAGAAAAGTCTGGAAAGGATTTGCAGGAAGGATATGTCCACCTCTATGTTTCTTTAACATGATAAATACCAATAGATTTAAAATAGAAGCTGAAATCAACTAATTCATAGAGACCAGAAAATGTACTGCCAAAGAAATGGAAAACCCACAGTTACATCAACGGCATGACTCAAACAAACAAAAAAATTATGATTTTTTTAATAAAAGGGCAGTATTTAATCAAGCAATTGAGTGGAAATGTCAGCCCCTACTGCACTCATGCTGCTCAGCTGTAATCATTCAGGCCTTTAACCTCCAGCCTCAAGGCTGCCTAGTCTGAAGCCAATTCTTTTGCACAGAACAGGGAGGGTTTTGGGATCCTCAGTCTGCCTGTCTGGTTAAATATCAAAGTAGCCATGTGCTTTTGTCACTATTCCCTTCTCAAATCCTATGAAGTTTGCAGAGACAGAGAAGGAGAATGAAAAGAAAGGGGTGACAGGAAGAGGAAAGAATGAGGAAGAGAGAATGGAAAAGGAGTGAGAGAGAGAGAGAGAGGAGAAAGCAGCAGTAGAGTCAAACATAGGCCAGCAGTATCAACTACTTAAGTACTTTTTGAAAGATGGAAAGCATGTGCAAGGGCATTTATCTTAAAGGAGAAGTTACAAACTAAGTGCTTGCAGAGAGGACTATCACAAAGAAAGGAGATTATTTTAACCTAAGGAATTATGGCTTAGACTTAATAAATTATCAATGAACACAAAATAAGGGGAAAACTTGAAAATGGAGACTGCTTTGAAAAATCTGCCACCCTTCCCCACACACATCCATCACCTTTCCCAATGTATGGAGCTACGTGGCCATCCTCTCTTAGCACCCATTTTCCTTGAGGCACATGCACACACACACACACACACACACACACACACTTCACCTCCCTCTGGCCATGACCTCAGGAGATCATAGGTCTGTTATGTGGAAAAATTGAAACAGGAATTTCCAAACTTAGAAGTAAAAGACATAGAGAAAAATGGTGGTCTTGTACCATGACAAATGGGAAATTATGAGAAAGTAAATTTTAAATTAACACCAGGACCTCCAGCCATCTTCCTCAACCCTTCTCTCAGATGTGAACAGTTAAAGAAAACCACTTTATGAAGAAGAAGAGTTGATCCTTCTCTGGAGAAATATCATGGTTTCAGAAAAATGATGTCTAGATATTGACATTTGAAAATCTCCTAAGAAAAAGTCTGTTTACTGTCTGATCATTCTATTTTTAAAAAAAGATCCCCATTTAGAAGCCCACCTAGATACTTCCATCTATTTCTAAAATTCCCTGTTTAATATCAATGACTAGCAAAATACCATTTGAGAAAAGCCTGTAATATAAAAGAGAGACAAAAATAACCAAATGGACAAGAGAGAAAAAGAGAAAATTGAAGTAGGAAAAATACTTAAAAATTTATGATTAATATCATCATAGCTATATAAAGCTACACAAGGAAAACTATTTTGTCTATGACAGGTGAGTTGAATAGAAAACACTCAAGAGTTCAACAAAGAACTCTTGGAAATCAAAAGTGTGATTGCTGGAAATGACATACTCTTAGAAGATGGAAGTTGGATATTCCCCAGGAATTTGAGATCCATTTCTGATGAAAGGCACATTTTTCCCAGCCAGAGCTGTGTCTCATTATATTCTGCTTGTATTGTGGCTATTTCTGGACTCCTAAAAAGCTTATTTCCTAAGGGTGACCAAATAACCAGTCCTTGCCTCTTTCTTCCAAAGAATACTCTATGAATCTTGCAGAAACATTTCTGCACAAACTAGATTATGGATACCAGTGTGCCAAAAATATTTCTGCTGCATCTTTAGGGCTTGCCTACATTTTTGAACTCTGGATAAGGAATTACAAAGATAGTATAGCAATAACCACATTGACTAAAAATAAATTTTTTACTTTATTTTCTTGCTGTAAATATGAATTTTGCATATTTAAATTTTTATATTTATGATGCTTGAATATTTGCCTTAAAATGTATAAAGATTTGTAAATTAGATTTTTGTCCATAATAAAATACCACGTATGCAAGAAAAAATAAAGAAGTTCAGAGAGGTGACTACATTATGGCACTAAAGCAAAACCATAATATCAAATGGATTTGGTTACATATCTTCTTTTTATTTGTATTTTTTTAAATTATTTTTTTAAACTCATAGATTCTCTGAATCCATTATCTTCTGTATTCCTGCTGGCATCTGAATTCACCTCTTCCACATCAGTGATATATTTACCAGCTCTTGTTAAATCTTGGAAGCAGAGTGACAAAAATAAAGTTAAATAAACTTAAGAATTTTCTGTGAGATATATCTATTCATGTTTTTCTGGAATCCGAAAGATTAATTAATACTTGACAATAATTTCCATTAGAACATTTAAATCTATCCAGTTTTGGAATGCCATTTAATACGATGGTTCTATAATACTGATGAACATAATCATCATTTTTTTCTGTATTTTATTTCTTTTAAAGAAACTATTAGCTTTCTATTGTTACGTGGAGGAAGTAACACATTAAATAGAGTGGAAACAAATTCTTTGTTTCATAGGCTGAGGTTACCCGTACTTGTCATGTGCTGCCCATCTGGATTTTAAAAGTCTGAATTCACACTGAATTGCAAAAAGGACATTGCAATGAAAGCAATTAAAGTTTATTTTCCAGCGCATTCTGTGTACTTACAAATCTTACTAAAGAATGTCATTAAGTGTCACTTTTTAGCCTTTTTTTTAAAGCAATAAAAGTATGTGTCTCTATTTTCCACTCAATAGAAAATTTGAAGTTGAGCAAACTGTAAAATCTCAGCCATCCTCCTTGGTTCTTCAACTATTTCCTATCACTTGACTTTGAAAGATTGAAAATTAGATAATAATTGAATCATTCACCAGGTTGTATTTTGACCACTCAAGGTCATTTTTTCGATCTTACAGCCAGCTACTTTTAAGAAGGTGAGTTGTTGCCATGTGTGAATGCCATTAGTAGAGATGCAGTAAGAAACTGGACTAATAGGGTATCCTCAGGGTGTGTTCTACTCCAAAAGCACTTAAAAAGTTAGAACTTTAGGGGCACCTGGGTGGCTCAGTCACTTAAGCCTCTGACTCTCAGTTTCAGTTCAGGTCACGAACTCACGATTTGGTGAGTTTAAGCCCCGCGTCAAGCTCTGTGCTGACAGTGTGGAGCCTGCTTGGGATTCTCTCTCTCCTACTCTCTCTGCCCCTCCCCTACTCACACTATCTCTGCCTCTCCCAAATAAATAAACTTAATTTTTTTTTTTAAATCGGAATGTTGAAAATTGCTTCAATTATGTGGGACATATAAATATCTATTCTTCTAAAAATCACATGCACATTTACTTTTAGTAGAGATTATTTTTTTGTTCACAAACTTGTATAAAAATATAAGGTTCATTTGGAGAAACACTGGCAACATATACATATATATGTCTATGTATATAGATCTATAGATAAATATGTATTGATTGAGATTATTAACTTACTAAGTTATGTAATGTTTATTTTTTTTCACAGTTAAACCTTCAGGTTATTCTCCAGTGATTCATTCATGAGGAAAATTTAATATTAGCTCCTTATTACTTTTTAAAAAATAATAGCAGCTACATTTATTGAGTGCAGGCACCATGTTAATTTGTGGTGTTCAATTGTATCTGGTCCACTCTTAATTTTTTCCAGAAGTTTTAGTGTTTTAACCTGTTTGCATAAAACCTCATCCATCAATCTATTTACCCTTATAGAAATTTGTATCATTATCATGGTTCTCTTGATATGCAATGGTTAAAATTATACCCCAAATATTCCAAGTAAAATGAGACTTGAATTTTATACAAACAAAAAACATCGTATTAAGTTTCTGATAGTTTTGTTGACTGTCACAAAATATAAGCCAGCATCTTCAGGAAATTGAGAAGCAGAGGTCATAAACTGTTTTGGTTAGTTCTCTTCTAATTTATGTTTGTCATCAATGAAATTTACTCACAAATACTACAAATTGGAAATTTTGGATTGAGAAAGTTATGGCCTGTGTGTGTAAAGGATCTTCTACTCCTTCCATTTTCCCTCCTCATTTTCTCAAAAACATCACTATTTGAGGATAGTACCCATTTATTCTGTATTTCAAGAAAATTCTTTGCTCTTGGATATCTAATACCTAGAACCTATACATCAAATGAGCAAGTCTACCTAGGCTGAGAAATCTTAGGGAAAACAGATTAAAAGTTATGACGGCATATTTATCACAGGTCAATCTCACTATTTACCAAAGGTTAGAGTTAGTGATTTGGTTTCATCTTTACTTACTTTTTACTGATAAAGTATGATGCCTTCCTTTACTTATTAGTCAAACCGAGTTGTATGAAAGAGAAAATATTATAGGCATTTCAAAAAACAAAGGACTTACTAGAGGAAACTGGATATTCACAATATCATTGGAAGAGCAAGGAATGGGAATCACAGACCCACTAGAGGGAAGGTAGAAAGGGGTTTCTGAGAATCAACCACATTATTTTCCATACTCCCTCACTCTTGCCATTCAGACCTTCAGGCAGCCCTGAAATCCCGCATACAATAAAATAACATCTAAAGCAATGAGAATTTATTCTAAAACTTAATAGACTCTTTAAAAAATTAATTTTCTAGTAATGGTACTGGTTAAATATCCTCTCTAAAGTTATATATTTTCCTAAAATATGTTTGCCCCAACTTTAACATCTGGGACATTGGGTTTATCATTGATTTGGAAATGAATATGAAGAGATAATATGTCCTTTCCCATCCTCACTAAAGTCCCTTTATACCAAATTTGGGGGCAGATAAGGGTTGGCCCCTAAAATACAGTATAGTAGAAAGAATATGGTTTTTATATGGATTTTTGAGAAGCATGAGCTGTAATCCTGGGTTAAAAAATTAAAAACTATGAGATCTTCTACAGATTACTTGTCTTTCTGGGCCTTCGTTTTCTTATTTACAAAAAAAGTAATTAAAATACTTCGTAGGGTTGTTTTGAGAAGCACATTAGATAATGTGTCTTTTTTTAAAGTTTATTTTTGAAAGAGAGAGAGAGCGCACACACAAGTGTGTGGTAGGGGTAGAGAGAGAGAGGGAGAGAGAAAATCCCAAGCAGGCTCTGCACTGTCAGTGCAGAGCCTGATGTTGGGGCTCAAACCCACAACCCTAGGATAATGACCTGAGTCAAAATCAAGAATCAGAAGCTCAAGTGCCTGAGCCACACAGGTGCCTCTGGAGCACTTCCTTTTATGACTGTAGATGTGCTTCATTAATATTAACAATAAGTATTCAAATTTAATTTACTAAGACCTTTAACAGTGAAAAATTTTAATAATAATATTTACTATCTAATTATGGTGGCTCAAAATAAGCCAACTAATAGCAAATCACAATTCTTATAATTTTATATATGTCTTATAATATATATAATTTATAAAATGATTTTTCTGATTAGAATTCCTATTCATCTTCCCATAATAATTGCTTTGTGAAAGACCTTCATAGTGCATGCATCACACTTCATTAAAAGTGCCATTTTTGTCTTTTTCACCAGCACATAAAAAATATTCTTTTCATTTTCTTTTTTCTTTACATTTTTCTTTTTATAATATGCAGCCTAGAGTAAGTTCTCAATAAATGAACTCAGTTTCACTACTGTATTTTAGTAGCCTGACATAATAAGTAAAAGGGATGAATTAGAAGATAGTAGTGGGAATAGGAAAGAAAATATAGGTGTGAGAAATATTGCAAAAAGAATTAAAAAACTAAGATATGGTGGATAAAGGTTTATAAAGGTCAGAAAGACACTGATAAACTTTGCTATGATAATTCATTGTAATATAGGAGAAGTTAAAATAGAATTATAATTAATTACACAAACCATTTTAGAAGCCAACTCCATGACATAGGTAAAAAAAAAAAAATGATGTAGGCAATATTTCTATGTGTTTTAAGTGAAACAAAGACATTTCTAAAACAATATATTCAACATATAGATACACTACATGAATCTACAGGATTTACATGAAAATATCTCAGGCTAGTGAACTTTTAGGAGATTTTTATAGACTTTTTCATTAGCCATATTTTATAAATTTTAGGTTCCATAATGAAATGCATATTGGTGTGGTTTGTTGCATGCACATTTCATTTTAATGTTGTTTAAAAAATTCTGACAAATCAGGAAACGGGGGTTTAGGAGTGATGGTGATGCAAAAGGGGGAAGCCGTGGGGTGGGGGTTGAGGACTGCCAGGGGTAGGTGGAAGTAGTGTGCCTTCACCCCTATGCTTTCCGTCCTCTCCTGAACAGTGTTACATTCCAAAATGAATGGGTGAGTCCTCCACTATGTCTGTGCACCTCAAAGTGATCTTGCACATCACTGAATATCTTGGCATCATTTTCATCTGACACAAATGTGATGGCCACACCCTTGAGGCCAAACAGGCCCGCTAGGGTCACCTGATGCTCATAGGTATCGGAATCCTCAGGTGTGTGGTGTTGAAGGCAATGTTCACCCACTCAGTGTCCATGCCTCAGCCAAATAGGTTGGTAGCCACAAGAATTTGACATTGAAAATCTTAAAACATATATTGTTTTAGAACAAGAAAAATTAATGTCATTTAAAAACTATGAATCTGAGATACCAATCCTTGCCAGCACAGAAGATGGTAGGACTCCCAAAAGAAAAAGAGGAGTTAAGAGAAGCTACTGGTGTAAGTGGAAAGCTAATGCATTCTTATTTTTGCTTTCTATTTCCCTTTCTCTTGTGGAATATTTTTAACATATAGAAATAATTTCATCAAATGACTACCTGTGAGAAAGTCTTAGTTTTTTAAAAATAGGTAATTCCAACAGTAATTTAGACCTTAATGGTTTCTTCAGAAAGAAAGAAAGAAAGAGGGAAAGAGGGAAAGAGGGATGGAGGAAAAGAGAGAAAGGAATGAAGAAAGAAAGGAAGGAAGGAAGGGAAAGAGAAAAATTTAGAATGGTGGAAAAACCTGAGAATTATCTTAATGTTATAGGTTAAAGAAAGAAACAAATGTAAAGAGGGAATCAATTTTTTGGAAACCTGCTCTATTCTAAGCAAACTGGTATGCCACTTCTTATGCATTAACTCATCTAATTTTCAAGCCAATCCTGTGAAGTAGGTGTTATACCTGCTCACTTCCACAGGTACCGAGACAGGGTGGTAGTGGATAGGGGCAGCAGCTATTGTGGTTGTGATACTAGTAGAAGAAATGTCAGCGGGAGAATACAGCTACCGTCCAATGAATAACACTAGTTGCAGGGGACAGTGCAAGAGCTTTGGATGAATTTAATGATTTGAAAGTAACAAATATATAAAATTCTCAAAAGAAAGCCTGTAGTGGAAGAAGAGAGCTAAAAAAGGGAACAACCACTTTGAGGAGTGGGAAAAAGGGAGAGTCCACAAAACAATGAAGGCTAAGGATTAGAAAGGAAAAGACAACCACACAGACACCATCCATAGTAAACAAGAAAAAGGAGAGTTTCAGGAAAGAGGAAATATTGAAAGCTGCAAGAAAATTGAGGAACATGCAACAAAGATCATTAATGACTTAATCTTGGACTTTCCCAAATTACAGTGCTGGTCATCTCCACCCTCTGTCTTCAGCATCCTTCTAAGTTTTGGGGTCCTAGATGTGAACTCTTTTCCCTACTTGGGCTCAAGATGTTTATTTGTACTTAGTAATGTCCCTTTTCACATCATAGATTTGGCAAAATAAGACTAATTCTTTCTACTTTGCAAATTCAATTACAATTACCACACACACACACACACACACACACTCACATATATATATATACACACATGTGAATTACTTAAAAATATATCTTATATATTTGTAAAATATATATTAAGATGGAATATATAATATAACAATATAATTTGAATAATACATATGTATATGAAATGTAATCTTTTACTTTAGGTATCTGGTTATCGTATTATTTTACCTACTTATAGAGTCTTATTAAGTTATTCTGATATTTAGCCACAAAAGTTTGCTTCTCTGAAAAGTTTAGCTTTTGCTACAAAATTTGTGGCTGCATCCCATCCTCCTTTCCTAAACCATTATAATAACTATAAAATTAGATACGTTCAGTACCAGTCCAGTAAAATCCCATTGACAATCCTTATCCATCAAAGAAATATTACTCATACTTCATGTATCCATTATCATATATGGCCCCATCGCCCCCACTGCTACTTGCTGAACTACTCCCCAGTTCTACTAGCAAGATGCTGAGAACAAGTTCCCCTCAATGGTAAGCTCCAGTTTCCTTATAGACTGTTCTTTATACCTTTCTCAGGAGCTAGATAGGAACTCAAGGAGGCCGAGTCTTCTTAGGAGCTGGGCCTTAGCCTTATTAAAGTTTGGTCAAGTCCCTTAATAGAGGAGTTGGAATGGAATGTTCTCGCTGATATTTTTTGCAGTTCTCAAAACTATCCCTCAGAGATGATCAGTTTCTGGAAGGTGCTATTCTTCATTTGTCTCTAGATTCACAAACTGGAGAAAGGTGAAAATGATATCATCAATTTATGTCATTCTAAGAAGTACATTTCAGGGGCAACAGAGACTTCTGCACATCTTCAGAAATTATGCCCAGATTATGAAACAACTGATTTCACATCCTTTTATAAAAAGTGTCATACTGAATTCTCACTAAGTGTTCTACCAAGGCTTTAAATGGTGAGTAAGCCTAGTAAACCAAACAGCAGAGAGAAGGAAGCGGACAGCCTCTCTATATATGACCAAATGCACAAAAGGTATGCTTTGATTTTATCTGTAGTCACCAGGGTCATAAATCTCCTAATGTCTGGGTGAATTTATTTTTGAGAAGCCATTTATCATTTGTAGCTGCTATCAACCAAATTTTCCTTTAGTATCTACTTGCCATCAACTTAGCATCAATACCCAAGTCTGAAATATTAGAATATGTTGTCGTGTCAGCATCATGGATTTTACCTTGGCATATACGGCATAGGCAATCCTCTATCTGTTCACTCAAAAGAGTTAGAGGTCACAGGAGAAGTGTCATATACTGAGACCCCTTAAATATCCTACACAATGGAAAAGATTAATTGTTTTCTTTTTTTCCCCCTTCCTTTCACAGATTGGTTTAAACTAAATGTTAATTAGAATAGTAATAGAAAGCAGATAAAATGTGGAATAGATCTGGTAGAATTCGATGAGTGTCCACTAGCCCTCAACAGGAAGCACCCTTCTCCCTCTGGAAGTCTACTATTCAACTCTGCAAATTCACAGGATTCTGTAGAGAACTTTGGAAACAATGTGATTAGATGAGAGCCACCAAGTGTGATTGCACATGAGGGCCCACGGCCTGATACCTAACAAGAGTGGAGGTCTTCCAGGCAGGTATCCTTCCCGGGCAAGTCTCGAAGCTACCTAACATCTTTTAGGTTGAAAAGTTTCCTTTCCCTGGAATAGGTACTATGCCTAAATTTAGTGCTGGATCATTTACAGATGTTCTGCTCCATTATATTCTGTCCTTGCATATCCTTGAATATGTGATCATTTAACAGAAATGTTAAATGAACATTTAAATAACAATATAACCTTGTGACAGACTCTGAATTTCTGCCTTTTATATGAATATTGAGGCCTCATTTTAATGTACCTAAAGCCTTGCTATTTAACATATTTCAGGCTTCAGGAACTTTATGAACAGACCCTTCAATAGAGTTTGCATTTTAAACACAATCCTATTTTAGAAATATATAAAAATTATATTTTTGAAGTATCACCAAAGGGTTATATAGTGAAGACATAGCTTATTATTTCAGAAAATAAACAGATTCTGCTTCAATGGTCCCCAACATCTAATTTTTAAAGTAGTTTCAGGAGACTGAAACTTACTTCCCATCCTGGCAGAGCACAAACAGAGGAAAGAAGTCGAACGGTGGATGAAACAAAGATGATGACATAAAGGTTCCTGAGTTCCCCTCCTCCCACAGATGCGCTGAAAGTACAGCTACACACAGAGTGATTCTCACTGAGAGAAGTTCTGAAACCATCTGAGTGACGCCTATACACTAGATTGATGAAATGATACCCACATTGGAACAGGTTTAAGACAGATACACTCTCACCATAAACCCCATTACCAGCCAAGAGCCATACAAATGAGAGAGAACCCCCACCTCCCAGGTCTGCCCTCAGGGTCAATGAGTTTAGACCTCTCATCCAGTGCCCCAACTTTTAAGACTTCTACTGAAGGGAAAGTCTCCCCAAACACCTAGCTGTGAAAGCCAATGGGGCTTGTGACCACTAAGCTACAAGACTATAGTAAACAAAGAAGTGATTCTTTTTGTAACTGGAAGTTTGTACCTCTTAATACCCTTTACCTAAGTCATGGGGATGTAATGTATGGCATAAGGAATAGAGACAGTAGTAATATAACAACTTTGTATGGTGACAGGTGATAGCTATACTTATCATGAAAATTATTTTATAATGTGCAAAAATATTGGATCACAGTGTTGTACACCTGAAATGAATAGGATATTGTATGCCAACTATACTTCAATTAAAGAAAAAGAAAAAGGAGGAGTAGGAGGTGGAGAAGAAGGAGATGGGGAAGGGGAAGAGGAAGAAGAAGAAAAGGAGGAGGAGGAGGAGAAGAAGAAGAAGAAGAAGAGGAAAGAGAAGAGAAGGAGGAGGAGGAGAAGGAGAGGGAGAGGGAGGAGGAAGAAGAAGAAGAAGCAAAAGAGGAAGAAGAGGAAGAAAAGGAAGAGGAAGAAGTGATTCCTAATATGATAAGAGCGCTTGCCACAGCCATCCCCCAGGGCTGAGTGCAGTGGAAGCAGGCAAAATTGCCTATCTCCCAGTTTTTCTCTAAAAGAAGTCTATATGTATACTTTGAAAGCAGCTGCCTAAAGGCTGAACTGCTCATTTAGCAAGCACTAGGGGTTGGCTGCATTTGCCTCAGACGAGGGAAGCCGAGCACAACATTCCGGGCTTCCCCTTTCAGCCCACTGCAAGTTGCCAGTACCTCCCTGGAAGGAGCTGGTATATATATCTGGCCCCCAGCTTTTGCAGTAGCCACATGAGGAACAAGTCCCCAGATTATTGTGCTTTAATAGACAAAGGCACTTACATTCCCAAATACTATAGGAAACAAAGAGATGGTTCTTTTGAAAAATAAAAAAAAATTAAATCCAGTATAATTAACAAACTGTGTTATAGTAGTTTCAGGTGTACAATATAGTGATGCAACAATTCTATACGTTATTCAGTACTTATTGTGATAAGTATACTCTTAATTACCTTCATCTATTTCACACATTTCCACCCCGCTCCCCTCTGGTAATCATCAGTTTGTTCTCCATAGTTAAGAGTCTGTGTTTTGGTTTATTTCATGTTTTTTTTTTCCTTAGTTCACACACACAAAAATAGTTCTTAATGAGCACAAGAGCAGCCTTTGCAATAGCTAAATACCCAGAGCCAGCATGGAGTAAGCAGGTAAAAACACCCATCTCCCAGTTTCCTCTTGGAAGGGGTTTAACTACATACTTTCCCAGCTGCTAACTCAGGGTCCAGCTTCTAATCAGCCTGCAACGAGGTGCTGACTGCAATAGGAGACTGCTGGCTATTGGCGCTCCCTCAAGTCACTAAGAACAAAGAAGGAGGTTTGGGCAATCATGAGAGTTAGACAACTAGGAGCTCAGGCCAGCCTGACTGATAAGATACATCTCCTATAGGAGACCACTGTCAAAACTGGGAGAGGTGGCTGTTTTGTCTAATGTGCAGCAACCGACACAGTGAGTCAAGGCAAATGAAGAAACAAAGGAATATGTTCCAAACAAAAGAATGAGATAAATCTCCAGATATAGATCTTAATGAAATGGAGATAGTGATTAACCTGATAGAGAGTTCAAACTAATAATCATACAGATGCTGAGGTCTGAAGAGCAATACAGGAACAAAGTGAGAATTCCAACAAAGAGAAAATATAAAGTATTTTCAGTAAATTTCCCTTATTGAATCAGAACAACAATGTCCATTACTTTTTAAAGAAGTCAAATCTGTTTTTAAGTATACTTGCAAATGTTGAAGGAAGATACATGTCATTTTATTTTATGTTCATACAATTTGCAGGTATATAGATATTCTTATACCTAAAATAAAGATACCACATGTCACTCTGACATATCAAATATTGCTCAGAATATTTTAAAATTCTGGTAAGTTCACTGCAGTTCAAATAAAGAGGTCTAAGAGTCTTATCCAAGCAGCTGTGGTTCCTATTTGAATTTTAGCCTAGATTATTAAAACCTCAAGCCGCAAAATCCCCCTAGGAAATCTTGCATAAGCATTGTTCTCATTGAAAAGGGCTGGGATCAGAAAGGAAGCAAGAGGTTCATGCTTTAGTTGGCTTTAGAACATCAAAAACCAAGTGGTCAATTCTCCTTCAGATGTGTGTTCATAACCCCTTTTAAAGGCAATGGAAATTATATGTGTGGATTTGGGGAGAACATACCCCCAAGTAAGCAAATTAAGAAATGCCAAGAACAACCAAATTTCTTTGCTTCAAAAAAATTGGCTTAAACAATAGTTATTTTAAAAAATAATTTTATGTAATATGTCAAGTAAGTCTATTCATCAGTGATTGGATTTCTATGGCCAATTTGAAGGGAAGACCTTAAAAATATTTTAACCGTATTTTTTTCTGGTTTTGACCAAAAAAATACAGTTGCTAAACTATTTTTGAAAAAGGAGTTATTTATGTTTCTCCAAAGCAAGTATCTCATAATTCAAAAATTGGTTATTTTTCTACCAGGGCCTGATGGAAGCATTTTCATATTTGTTAATGGCATGGCATGCAGACCAGCCTTTTTGTGGAAAGAGCTTCCAGAACAACACGCTAAAGACATAGATTGTATCGTTGTGAGGAAGGAGGTAGTGTTCTTAAATGTCTCTAAGACTGTGTCTGATGGACAATTTTAATTTAGCAAAGGAGAGGTGAGAAAGGGAGAGACGGATAGGGAGTTATTATTTTTGAGGAAGTGGTTAGGGAGTTCTGCTGAAAATACTCCTCACTATATCCAAACCACAAAGGTTTACTAAACAGAAATTTAAATCAAAAGGCAAACAGGATGTTCATCTGGGACACATTTTTGGACACATAGTTTTAATACCACATGAAAGCTGCACCATCCAGATGTAAAAGAAATAACATTTAAACAAAGAAACAAACAATAAAACAAGAAGTGAAATTGGATGATGGCCTTTAACACAGAGCACTTCCTCAGTAAAGTTACTGGATCACAGACAGAGCCATTTACTCTGAGGAAGAGGTGGGGTAGGCTCTGGAAGTCTGGGCTTTCTCACAATGGACGGAGTAAAATAGCAGTCTGATTTTAGGCAACAGTGAGCTTTGGCAGCCTCTACTTTCTGGATTTCTTAAATTATCTATTTTAGACTGAAGTGGAAACTTATTAGAGCCAGCACTTTAATATCAGATCAGCTGCAGGAAGGAACATAGAGAAAAAAAAAATTGTTGGTACATATTGTACCCAGGACGTTATGAAGCAAGAAACCAGTAACAATTTCTACGAGCTACCTAAGGCTAGCCATCCTATCACAAATACACAGTGATAATGCCATTAAAACTCAGAAAATTTGAAAATTTGAAAATAAGAGAGCCTATGCTAAGACTTAAGAAAATAGGACAAGTTGCAATAACATAAAACTATTATGTTTTTCCCATGGTTGGAAGGAAATGTTGAGAGTATCATTTAATTATTTCTTAGATTCTTAATTTTAATATTTTAAATTAAAAATGAGGTGGCTAGGAGGCCATAAAAGTCAGTGTCTGAGTATCACATACTTTAAAATAGCAAATTTCAAGCATTTAAATTCTTCACTTTTTTTTTTTTTTTTTTTTTTTTTTTTTTTAATAAATAGAACACTCAAAGTCCAAAGCCTATTAACAATGTCTGGGTCTCCCGTCCAGGTTGTAAAAAACCTGGCAGATGGTAGCTATCAGATTTCCAAATTAAGTTTCCTTCGCTTACTGTATTTTTAAATAAATATAACTGTCTAAAATATGTATA
Organism: Prionailurus viverrinus; assembly: GCF_022837055.1. NCBI lineage: Eukaryota > Metazoa > Chordata > Mammalia > Carnivora > Felidae > Prionailurus > Prionailurus viverrinus. The sequence continues at coordinate 100,755,240 of NC_062564.1, forward strand.
GGTCATTTGTAATTTTGCTCCACATTAGTTTTGGAGACCAGGAATTAAAACTACTAAATGTTTGGTTGTTTAAAAGTTTATTTTCTTTAAACTTTATCTTCTATATTCTTAAAATGTAAGATGAAAATACTTAGAGAGTTATTTTTGATAGTGACCAAATCACATGTTTTTATACCCTGTGAAGGAAGGGAATGAGTTTGGGAAAGTCCAGCTTATGAGGCACAATTATTTAGGAGAAGTAGATTGCTAATATTTACTGAGAAATAACCTTAGAACTTCTTGCAATTTGCATCATTTTCACTGAATACTACTTATTTTGTGTAATTTTTATGTATTTGTGACATAGTTTTGCTTTCCTAAATACAAAAGATTGAACTGCCATAGTTTGCAAAATAATAATAGCCACAGAATACTTTGGAACAGAAAGTGGTAGATAAATATTGATTTAAACCCAAGAGAAGCACATGATTGGGTTTCCCTTTCTCTTCTATTTCCATAAAATGGGTGCGTGACATTACTGTTCATTCTCAATTGATTTATCATGTACTTTTCTCCTAACAGCTTGTCTGCCATGTTTTGAAACCTGAACTATTTAATTAAGGCATCATTACTTTTTCGTTTCCCTCAGTGCTTTGAAACTTTGCTTTTCATTAACACATTTATTTGTTCTTGAAATTTTGAAGGTGATGTAGCAAATTTTGTTATATGATATATGTTGAGGAGTAACCTGGAGTCGATTAGTTTTAAACTGATATGTAACAAATTACCATAAACTTAGCCACCTAAAACAGCACATTTATCATCTCATAGTTATCTTGGGTCAGGAGTTCAGACATACCTTAACTGGGACCTCTCACAAAGATTAAAAAAGTCAAGGTGTGGTGGCTGGGCTATGTTCCTTTTTGAAGATCAGGGCCTATCCCAGCTCATATTCAAATCCCTGTGGTTGTAGAACTGAGTTCCATGGTTTCTTGGTGGTTATCAACTGGGGTTGCTCTCAGCTCCCAGAAGTCACCATGATCCCCTGTCACGTGACCCTCTCACAATGTGGTATTCTTTTTCTTCAAAGCCAACAGCAAAGGAAATCCACTCTAGTGTGTTAAAAGTAAGTCTTATGCAACATAAACATAGTGCAATCAAGAGAGTGACATCCATCACTTTTTCCATATCCTATTGACTGTAAGCAAACAGATCCCGCCCACACTTAAGGGGAGAGGATTATATAGGGTTTAACACAGGAGGCTGGAGATCCTCTGTGCAGTCTTTAAATTCTGTCTCCCATGTGCATTAATTTGCATTGTTTTACTAATTTAGAAGGACACTCCTATTAGAAACTATTTTAGGCATTCAAAATATTACTAAAAAAATCCTAGCAATGTCTGCTTGCTCTTTCACATGAAAGTTATTACTATCCCCAATTTTAATTTGATAATATTCAATGTAACCAACTACATGCATTGCATAGTTAGAGAATAAAAGTTACAGATATAATTTGGGTCCCTATAGAATCAAGAAACCACACTGAAAATATTTGTTTCAAAGATTACCACATAGAACATTTTTAATACAAGAGTGATATATTTTAGTTTCCCTCCTCTGCACTGTTTTGAAATTCACTTCTTTTGAATATCTTTGTTATAGAAAATAAGAATTTTTCCTTTTCCTTTCATGTTTACTCATTCATTCAACAAATACATATTGAGTCTCTTCTGTACTACAAGCTTTTTGTTATGTTTTAAGAATGTAAGTTAAACAACAATGAGTTACACCTTTGTCAATTACTAGCAGTAAATGACAGATCATTTAAACTCTTTGAGCCTTAGCTTACTCAACTTTAAAATAAATATGTATAATTTTGTTCCTATTTAATTTAACAAAATAATATTTAGTTCTACAAGAATCCAGTCTTTAAGGAAGGCCTCAATATTCTGAGACAAAAGACATAGTGAACGCTTCCTGAAAGTTCAGTCTAATGAGTCAAACATCACAGGGTTAACACTGTTATCATTAAGAGGAGCACACAGGAAGACATGTGAGGTGTAAAAGCTGAACAGAGTTTTGATGGATGAGTGGGAGTAAGCCAACTGTGTCAGATGAATTTAATAGCAAATGCAAACAGGTGCATGAGAGAGCATGTGTATTGGGGGAACTGCAAATAAATCAGTTAGATGGAATGTGGTATGTAGACAGAGAGTTGTGTGATAATAAAGTTCTGGATAAGCACAGGCCAGATCAAATAAGTACTGGCTTAGAAGCTCAGACTGTATCCTGAGTAATGGGGAGCAACTGAAAGATGTTAAATGAGAAGTTAAAAAAATTACCTCTCTGCTTTTTAAAGCTTATTCTGCTGGAGGTGGAAAGTACGAAAAGGAAATCCCATCAGATGGATTTAAGAGGCCGTGCAGTAAGACAGAAAGATAAAAACAGGGCTGGGAGAGAGGATAAGGATGGGAGGGATGTGAGCTATTAAGAAGACACTGCACCCAGTACACCAGGGCTAATTAGAGATCCTGGTCTGAGGATTAAAAAGGAGTAGATGACTTGTGGGCTTTTTGATAGACTTGATGGTTGTTCTCTCATCTGATAAAGAGAATGGAGAGGGAGGAGAAATGTGGGGAGGATAAAGAAGATGAGTTTAGTTGGGGAATAGTAAGTTTGAACTTAAGATGTCTTTGGAACATGCTAGAGGAGATTTCCAGCAGACAATATAATATGTAATTACAGATCTTAGGCTAGATATATTTGCTAACGTGTACATTAGAGATTCATCAGTGTTTCTATACGTAGAATATAAGTTCATCCAGAAAAAAATGAAATAAGATTGAAAATTTAAAATTATATTTAAAGTGTGTCAGAGCAGATACAGCCCATGAAGTGCACTGAGAAACATTGGCCTAAGCTCTAGAATAAAAACCAGGCCACAAAAGTATCACAGAAATTGAGTGGTCAGAGAATTGAAAAAGAAGTAAGCAATCGCGTACCAAATGCTACGGAGACCTAGAGTAATGAGAAAGATAAAAAAAGAGATGATTGATAATTGCCTTGGTGCCCTTGACAAGAGCAGTTTCAGGAAACAATAGGAGGGGGAACTGTATTTCAGTAGATTGAGGAGCAGAAAATAGGAGATGAGGGAGGAAAAGCAAGAGTAATCCTTGTGTCAACACACCTGGTAATGACAAAGATAGCAAATAGAGCAGTGTTTAGAAGCAGAAATGACATAGGTGGCAGATTTCTCAAGATATGTGCATAGTTAGTGATTTATTCATGCTGTATATAAATATGCCAGAAAAAAAGGGTGTGGGGGGAGGGAAAGAGAAAGAGACAGATACATATAAATATTTATAATATAAAATATATATATAAGTTAAAATAAAAATATATAATATACATTATACAAATGTAATATATATAATATACATAGAGAGAGAGAGAGAGTCTAAAGCATAGTGGTAAAAATATGGGCTATGAGACTAGATATTCTGAGTTTGAATCCTAGATATACCACTTACTCGTTAACCAACCTTGGGCATCTCCCTCCCCCTAAGTTGTCTTATCTATAAAATGTAGAAAATAGTATCCATTTTATTAATAATAATATTACTGAGAGGAATTACATGAGGTAAATAAAACATGCAAAGTGTTTAAATTAGTGTATAGCCCATAGTAAACACTGAATACATTTAACTCTTATTGGTTATGGTTCCTCGTGATCAGAGACGAGTTTGAGCAGAAAATGAATTTAATAAATGATGCTATGCTAGGTAGCTCCTAGAATCTCTGAGGTAAAGCATATAAACCATGCACCCAAGAATAATAACCAGCTACAAAAGGGGGTTACTCCAGTGAAAACACTGCCATTTTTACTAAGCATTGATGATGATAATGCAATTAGCACTGACTTTGTTGGAGACTCAGCTCATGCTAATAAAAGCAGGGCCTGATGTCAGAAGCCAGATACTTTTGTTGTTTCTGGTTGTGGTATTTTGCTCCCTTTTGAATCAACGTCTTATCCGAGCACATCTTGTAAGATTTTGCACATCAGTAACAAGGACAAGTGAGGGAATAAATCCTGGCTTCTCCATGGGAAAGGCATATTCAAGCAAAGTCCAAACACAAGAAGGGTGTTTCCCAAATATTTGGCACTTAAAGATTTCTGATAAATATCTACTACTTCACCCCTGTGGTTCCTGGAGGCAAAAACTTACTTAAACTTGCTAGAAAAATGCACTTCACCTTTATGTGGTTTTAAATAGTTTCTTTTTATATGAAACAATCTTGTGGCTAAAGAACCAATTAAAGGTACAGTTTGATATCAGAACTATTCTTCACATTCCCTTATCCCTTTCCAAGATGGTATTTGGGCTGGAACAAAACATATTCTTCATGGATTTGGGCCAATGTGCAAGACTCCTGCCCAGCTCCTTATTGATTTCCGATGGAAGGATCCTGGGATGGTGTTTGATTTGGAAGGAATCTGCATGAGTGCTTCCTCCCAAGGTTCTAAACAGGAACTTTGTGATATCCATTTTGCTCCATTTTTGGCTTTTCTTCGGACTTAGTAACATGTGTCACACTTGAAACCATAGCCTAAAAAGAACAATCAGGATATATGGGTTTCATCATACATTTCACCCACCTCTGACTTAGCAGTATGGATGGGAAGGCTTCCCCACTTGTCTTTATGGCAGACTCTCTTCATGATATATTCTGATTTCTTTACCTTGGTAAATGGGAGCTATGATCCACAGTGACCAGCCAAATACTCGATACATTAGTGGAAGCTAGAGGGCTTAAAAAAAATTTTTTTTTTCTTCCAACCAAACCCGGCTTTCAAATCTTTGGTCTTGCAGTCAAGTCAAATATTTTATTCCGGATTTCAAAAGCTGCACACAACTGCCTCTGACTCAATGCAGCCCAGCTTTCACAATTCCAGTTCTCCCCAAGGCAAACAGATGACTCCAGCAAAATCAGGGGAAAGTTCTACTCGGGAAATGCAAAAGAGAAAAGAATAGTCCACTCTTTTAAAGATATTACTACCATTCTGCATGAAAGGCATTTGCATGTTTATATACCAAGAGTAAAAGGCGGGTAGATAGGAGGAGGCAAAGTCAGACCAGAGAGAGAGAGCCAATTGGTAGGTTAAATTGCCCAAGGCAGAGGTAGGGTATCAAAGCACAATTAAAGGGATTTGTCTTAAAAGGAGCCCTTCCACTGAAATAGAAGAGAAGGGCTAGAAGCGTGTAATAATCAATCACTGTTACACTGCTTCTCTGCTGAGTCTATAATGTACAATAGTTATTTTAAATGGAATGCTGTCACTGTGAGAAAATTTCCAATCGTCCTGTGATCCTCCCTTCAAGCAAATTTAAGTCATTTTATTAGAAAAATAATAACCCTGTCCATTTACAACACTAGCACAAGTGTCTTATTGTTTTTGCTCAGATGAGAACATTAGCCAGACCCAAAGTCACAAACTGGTCTATTCTCCACATCAGCTGGTTTGGGTTTTAACCAGGACTGATGCCTTGTCTTGTATTTTCTTTCACTGTTTCCTTTTATTATGTTTCCTTTAATGCATTTCTTTTATTCAACTTTGGAGACAGAATATGGCAACCAGATTTTAGATTATTAGCTCATTCAATAGGAAATATATATTTTTGTTTCAAACAGTGCATCTGTCTGCTCTCAGGAATGTTAAATAATAACAATAGCACAACAACCGAGCAGCTTAGGATAGGAAATGAAAACCACCATGAGTTCTGGAACACATGGAAGGACACTCTAGGCGGAATATAATTAAGTAGTTGGAATTTGTGGTTTAGGCCACCAGGGTTAAAAATATGCCTCCTGAGCAAAGTGCCTTAGATTTTTCAAAGATCACAAACATTGGCACGGATAATAGGATGATCAGAGCATCCTCCCTCCAGGCGTCTCCACCATAAATATTGATTCTCTGTGCCTTACAGAGCTCCATTCTCTTAGTTAAAGCCATAAAGGAGAGGAGAACATGTCTTCTTAGGAAAAGAGAGAAGAGAATCCTCTTTGTTCACCATTAGGGGACATATAATCCAGCTACCATAGTTGCCATTTTTCTACCTCGTCTGCTTAGCTGAGAGAAATGAGCCCACCATGTTGTACATATTGGTAGGGGAAAGATATAGAGAAGTCAGAAAAACAACACAGAAAAGACTCCTGCTGGAGAACCATTTTCCTAATGCAACTTTATTGCCTGCTTCTTCTCTCCAGGGCCACAACTCCAAAAATACGCAGACTGCAAGGGATCTAGTCAGTGCAATCAAACAAAAACAACAGGAATTGAAACAGAACTCAGCTCTTACTCTGCCTCTAGCACTGAGAAAGCTGGTAGTGAAATATCCAGGGGAAAAAATTAATACCCATATGGTGGTATTGCTATATGTTGTAGGCTTAATAATGGCCCATCAAGATAACCAGATCTTGATCCCTGGAAACTGTAAATGTTAGTTTATATGGTTAATGACACTTTGCAGATGATTGAGTTAAGGATCTTGAAATGGGGAGGCTTTCTTTTTTTTTTTTAATTTTTTTTTTAATCTTTATTTTTGAGAGAGAGAGAGACAAAGTGTGAGTAGGGGAGGAACAGAGAGAGAAGGAGACACAGAATCGGAAGCAGGCTCCAGGCTCTGAGCTGTCAGCACAGAGCCAGAGGCAGGGCTCGAACCCACAAACTGCTAGATCATGACCTGAGCTGAAGTCGGATGCTTAACCTACTGAGCCACCCAGGTGTCCCTAATGGGGAGGCTTTCTGAATTAAGTATTCTTCCCTTGTATTTTGTAATTTTAAGTATTCTTGTAAGAAGAGGACAGAGGGCAATTTGACTGCAGACAGAAGAGAAGGCTATGTGTTGGAAGCCAAGGTCAGCTGAGTCAGAGAAAGGAAACCTATGCCACTGGCTTTGAAGATCGAAGAAGAGGCCACAATCCAAGGAATACAGAGTCCTGGAGAAGCTGGAAAAAGCAAGTAAATGGCTTTTCTCCCAGAGCCCCTGGAGGTAGCCTGACTCCTCTGACACCTTGACCTCAGCTCACTGAAACCCATTTAGGACTTCTGACTTCCAGACCATAAGAGAATAAATTTGTGCTTATTCTGCTCAGGTTTAAGCTACTCTGGTTGTAGTAATTTGTTACAGCAATCATAGGAAACTAATATGCTATATATACCTGTGATCTAAAGAACACTAGAATAAGCATCCTGACAGTTCCATAAATCACTCAAGCAGTCTGATTTTCACCATTGTAAACTGAGAAGTATTGTCCCTGTTCATATCATAGAATATTTAAGAATAAGAAAATTTATGTTACAGCTATTTAATGTAAATTATTATTATGTTTACAATATCTTAATCTAAAAAATGATAATAACATTATATGTCAAAATGTTTTTTTAAAAAAAATCTTTTTTGGGGCCCCTGGGTGGCTCATTCGGTTAAGCATCTGACTTTGGTTCAGGTCATGATCCCACGGTTCAGCACAGAGCCTGCTTCAGATCCTCTGTCCCCCTTTCTCTGTCTCTCTTTCTCTCTCAAAAACAAGTAAACATTAAAAAGTATATTTTCCTGCCAAGTAACCTAAACAAACAACAACAACAAAAATTTAATGTAAATAAAATGTAAAACTGCAAATAAAATATGATAATGTATATGGTCAAAAAGCCCTCTGAAACACTTTGCCTAGTAGCACATATGAGTTGTATGTACAAAATTAAAATATAGCAAAGTTGATTGATTAATTTTCCATATCTTGTTAAATAAATGAAAATGTTTCCTAGTGAACAACTAGTTTAGTTAACACTGAGATAATTAAAAATACTATATAAACTTATTTTTAAAAATTAAGCCAACAGATTTAAACTTAACTTCAATTGATTCATTCAGTAGAAACAATCTTTCTTTTTTCTTTTTGCAGAGTACAGAGAGTTAATCCGTGTTTTTGTTGTTGGTTTTGCTCTTTTTATTTTACTTGCTTGCTTGCTTTTCAAATTTTTTTATGTAACAATCAAATGTAAAGCCTCCAAAATAATCAGTTTGACATATTTCATTTTATTTTTGATAAATTTCAACCATATATATATGTATATAAGTGTATATATATATATCTATACACATATATATGTATATATGTGTGTGTGTGTATAGATATATATATATACCTGAAAAGTGTATATATATATATATATACGTATATATATATATATATACGTATATATATATATATATATATATATATATATATATACGTATATATATATATACTTAAAATATTTTCCTGGTCATATTCCCACATATATGATTTTCAGGTACTCACTAAATTTATCTCAGTGTGAAAGGAATTCATTCCACATCAACTTAAGATCTAGTACTTACTGACTGTAAGGTAATTTATTTTAGTTAACATTTATTGACCATTTCTCTTCATTTATGCTCTTTCATTTCAGACTCCCAAAACTTCTCACAAAGATTACTGTAAAAGTCTCCCAAATGTTCCCTTTCCATTGCCTTTTCTAAAATCATCAATTTTCTATCCTATTTTCACAGTAATCTTTCTAATCACAGTGATTAGAAAATTGCATGATTAGAAAATTTCAGTTGCTCTATATTGCTCTTAAAATGCACACTTCTTAGTATGTTTTATAAAAACGTCCATTTAATAATATCTGTCATTTTTCTCCAGTCTTACTTGCCATTATCCACTTAACTCAAAATGAGACATTCTAAGATCCCCTAAATTCACTACTACTCTAGGCTCTGCACAGATTCTCTTTGCCTGAAAATACTTTGCCAAAATATAGTCTGGTGGATGTTGGATATGTGTATCTCTAAAGTTTCTGGGAGACAAAACTAAGCTACCATTATCCAGATAGAGAGTAGACTTAAAATCATAAATACAAATTTGATCACTCATATAATGTATTTACAGTAAAAAGAGATTGTGGGTGAAAATCTAAAGAACACTGACATTGAAAGAATGAGAGGAAAATCAACTCATGAAGAGGAATTAGAAAGGATCAGTCAGAAAAGTTAAAGAATAAAAAGCCAGGATAGTATGGTATCACTGAAGCTTTGGGAAAGAACATTTCAAATATAGGGATGTTGCCAAACAAGGCAATTAAAAATAGAATAATGCCTACTGGCTTTGTGATAAGGAGATCACTCCATTTGCAATGGAATGAGAAGATTGGAGAGTTGCAGAGGTGAGGTTGGGAATTTAAAGATGTGAGTCCAGATTTCAACATTATAGTAGAGGATTATTATCCCAAAATACAGAAAATGAAAAGAATACTAGAATACTGCTTGATTCAATAACTGTTAAAGCCACCTTGATAATGTCAGAAATTTGGGGTAAAGAAAAAAATCGTGTCGGGGCGCCTGGGTGGCGCAGTCGGTTAATAGTCCGACTTCAGCCAGGTCACGATCTTGCGGTCCAGGAGTTCGAGCCCCGCGTCAGGCTCTGGGCTGATGGCTCAGAGCCTGGAGCCTGTTTCCGATTCTGTGTCTCCCTCTCTCTCTGCCCCTCCCCCATTCATGCTCTGTCTCTCTCTGTTCCAAAAATAAATAAATGTTGAAAAAAAAAAAAAGAAAGAAAAAAAAAGAAAAAAATCGTGTCAAATCCCTCAGGGAATGGGAAGACTGACAAGGGATCAATAAATCATAGATCCCAAAAAGATGAGAATAATACAGCTGATGTTTGAGGCAATGTAGAACTGGAGGATTTATGTATCCATGAAAGAAAATGGTCTGACTCGGTAAATTGGAGGAAAGAGGACATCAGTCCAATTTCCCAAGCTGGGAAAAAGGAGGAGTAAACACTTAACAGCTATCTTACCCCTCCTCTTAAGCTCCATTTCAGAATTTCTTCCTGGTATTCCTCTGTATAACTTTCCATCTTAAAGTTTAATTTGCAGGAAAAAAAAGTTGAATAATGAGTCATGGAAGTTACCAATTCTCCTTTACATTCTCAAGATAACACTTGAAAGAAATATATGCGTGTATGTGAAGACATTCTTTGGCAGCTTTTTCTCTGTCCTACATACAGTACACTTTACTTTGTTCTCTGGAATTAAGTGTTTTCTCCTCCTTATAAGTTGAGTATTTATAAAAAAAAAAAAGTGTTTCTAAATAATAAAAGAAGGTTGTATAGCAGAATCATTAGAAGCCAGACTGTGAGGGTTTTGAGTCTGTGTGGGTTTGAATACCAAGTTATCTTAGACAACCTATTCAACTAATCAAAGTCTCTGACTTTCTCATCAGTAAAATGGGGTTAATAAACCATACAGTAGTGAGGTTTAAATAAAGCAATGTTTTAAAAATGTTTAGTAAAATGTGTGGCACATAAATATAGCTACCTTATAGACTAGACTTAACATACCTATTTCTACCTGATTTCTGATTTACTCAAAACTAGAAAGAATGCTAATCAAGAGAAGGCAGAGTTTCATCTAAGACATGCATTCAAAAGGATATTCCCTAGAGAACAAATGTTTTGAAACAAAATTTTTTTAAAGGGTAGAAATAGTTTGTACACTGTCATCCTTGCTCATAATCATATACACTGGTTTCTTCCTTGCTAGAAAATAAAATTTTCTGTTACACAGACACAGTTGTTAGCTTTGAGTCAAATTCTTATTGCTATGTTGACCTCTAAGGGCATTTTATTTTGTGATTGGTCAACATAGGTCTAGGCTTTTCCTTACCATGAGTTTCTAGAAGTCATTTCTGTGACTTGCTATCCTTAAACATGATAATCTTTCTTCTACTCATAGACACTCCAATACACCTTTTAATCTACTGTTTTTATGACTTCAAGTCTTTTTTCTTTTTCCCTATATAGTGAATTCCCACATAATGTGCAAGATCCAGATTAAGAGTGCCCTAGACCAAACAAAAGTTGCCTCTCATCCTGAGTTAATCATTCCCACTGCTGAATGCTAGTATCATCTGTATATGACTCTAACAGTCATGCATATCAGAATTAAATTAAAACTTTTTAAAACTCATATACCTGAAGGACACTGTCAAACATGTATGTTCAAAAAACAAACAAACAAAACTTTAGGAGGAGCCAAGATGGCAGAACAGCATAGAAGTTTTCTGTGTGTCTCATGTCCATGAAATACAGCCAGACCAACACTAAACCATCCTTCACACCTAGAAAACTGATTGGAGGATTAATCCAACAATCTGCACAACCTGAACCACAGAATTCAGCAGGTATTTAGCATGGAAAGGTGAACTTGGGAAGAGAGAAGCTGTGGAGGGCACAGAGCTGCTTTTGAGGGCAGAGAGAGGATGGAGATGGGGGAGGGGGGTGATAGGGGAAAAGCACCGCTCCATAAAAGCAGCTAGAGAAATTGGAAAATTGGAAACAGCTGCAGGGACTGAGCTAAAAAGGGAGAAAGGAGAAAGAAGAAAGGAGAAAGGAGAGGGTTTAAATTCCATTAAAGACTGTAAACAGGGGGAGCACAGAGTCTGAAACTCCACAGCTCGATACCTGACAGTGCTCTGATGGGAAGGGTGAATCCCCAGGAGCACAGCAGGGTCCGGGAGTTTCTCAGGCCACACGGGGAGAAGCGGTTCCACTGCTGGATATACATTTGGTAGATGCTGTGAAGCCACCTGGGCCCAGCAGACCCCAGAGTATGGCCACATTCACTGTTGCTGGAACAAGGTCATTGGGGGTGAAGCCTAGTGTCAAATGTGTGTTGTGATTTTCCATAACCCCTGAGGAACTGATGCTACATACACTGTCTCGCAAACTTTTTCTGGGCCGGGCTGGCACCCGGCTGCAGTCTCTGCAGCACAGTCCCGCAAGCATTCCTGGGTGTGGCTGGCACCTGACCATTGCTCTGTGAGACCTTCCACAGAGGCACAGAGTGGGTCAAAGCCACAGTCCCTCAAGAGTGGGGGGCCAGGGAATGCAGCTGCACCTGAGACAAAACTTGGGAGGGAGGTGCTGCCTGGGGCTTGGTCACGGACAGTGTGGAAGCAGGGAGTAGACAGAAGCCAAAGAGGAAGGATGGGTGTGTGATTGCTGATTAGGGAGAATACAGTTCCCATACTAAAGACTGGGTAGCTGAGTGATGCCATTTTCACCGCTCCCACTCATGTGCATGTGCACCTACAAGAGCCACAACAATCCACCCCAGTAGGCTAGCAGCGCCATCTAGTGGAGAACAGAGCCGTTACATTAAGTCCCACCCAATGAGCCGACCTCACTCTTTAAGAACACCAGTTTCACTGCCTGCTTAGTTTATGGACTATAAAGTGCTTCATAGTTTTGACTTCTAGGGGAAAACAAAGTAATTTCAGTCGTATTTCAGTCTGTTAGCCAGTCCATTGTATTCAACTTTCTTTCTTTCTTTTTCTTTTTTCTCTTTTTTGTTTCCTTTCTTTTTCTTGAAAACAGAAAGAGTAAAAATTCATTTTTTATTTTCAATTTTTATTAAAAATATTTTTCTTTAATTTTTTTCTACTATATTTTTTACCTTTGTGTAAATTTTTTCAAATTCTATTTTACTTCCATCATTTTTTAGTCTACTTCAGTGTATTCATTTTTTCAAATTTTCAAACGATTTCCTTTTTTTGTTTTTGTTTTTGCTTTTTTTTGGTTTTTGTTTGTTCTTTTTTTCTTTTCCACTTTTTTCTCTAATCTATCAAGCCACTTTCAACACCCAGACCAAAACACACCTAGGATCTACCATCATTTATTCCATTTTGTGTGTGTGTGTTTGTTTTTAAGTTTTTAATTTTAATATTTTTTAATTTTATTTTTTTAATTTTAATTTTTTCTATATTATTATTCCTTTTCTCCCTTCAAAATGATGAAATGAAGGAATTCACCCCAAAAGAAACAGCAGGAAGAAACGACAGCCAGGGACTTAACCAACACAGATACAAGCAAGATGTCTGAGTCAGACTTTAGAATCACGATAATAAGAATACTAGCTAGAGTCAAGAATAGATTAGAATCCCTTTCTGCAGAAATAAAAGAAGAAAAACTAGTAAGGATGAAATAAAAGATGCTATAACTGAGCTGCAACCTCGAATGCATGCTGAGGCAGCAAGGATGGATGAGGCAGAACAGAGAATCAGTGATGTAGAGGAAAAATTTATGGAAGCAGAAAAATAGAGGGAGATTAAGGTAAAAAAACAGGATTTAGGAATTAGAGAAATCAGTAACTCATTAAAAAGGAACAATATCAGAATCATAGGAGTCCCAGAAAAGGAAGAGAGAAAAAGAAGGGTAGAAGGACTATGCGAGAAAATCATAGTGGAAAACTTTCCTAACCTGGAGAAAGACAGACATCAAAATCCAGGAAGCAGAGGAGTCCCATTAGATTAAACAAAAACCGACCATCAACAAGGCATATCATAGTCAAATTCACAAAATACTCAGGCAAGGGGAGAATCATGAAAGCAGCAAGGGAAAAAAAAAGTCCCTAAACTATAAGGGAAGACAGATCAGGTTTGCAGCAGACCTATCCATCGAAACTTGGCAGGCAAGAAAGGAGTGGTGGGATATATTCAGTGTGCTGAATCAGAAAAATATGCAGCCAAGAATTTTTTATCCAGCAAGGCTGTCATTCAAAATAGAAGGAGAGATAAAAAGTTTCCCAGACAAACAAAAATTAAAGGAGTTTGTGACCACTAAACCAGCCCTGCAAGAAATTTTAAAGGGGACCCTCTGAGGGGAGAAAATATGGAAAAAAAAATATATATATATAGCAACAAAGCAACAAAGATTAGAAAGGACCAGAGAACACCACCAGAAACTCCAACTGTACAAGCATCATAATGGCAATAAATTCATATCTTTCACTACTCACTCTAAATGTCAATGGGACCAATTCTGCAATAAAAAGACATAGAGTAATAGAATGGATAAGAAAACAAGATCCATCTGTATGCTGTTTACAAGAGACCCACTTTAGACTGAAAGACACCTTCAGATTGAAAGTAAGGGGATGGAGAACCATCTATCATGCTAATAGTCAACAAAGGAAAGCTGAGTAGACATACTTATATCAGACAATCTAGATTTAAAATAAAGACTGTATCAAGAGATGCAGAAGGGCATTGTATCATAATCAAGGGGTCTATAGACCAAGAAGACCTAACAATTGTAAACATTTATGCGCCAAATGTGAGAGCACCCAAATATATAAATCAATTAATCACAAACATCAAGAAACTCATCGATAGTAATACCATAATAATAGGAGACTTCAACACCCCACTTACAGCAATGGACAAATCATCTAATCAAAAAATCAACAAGGAAACAATGGCTTTGAATGGCACACTGGACCAGATGGACTTCACAGATACATTCAGAACATTTTATCCTAAAGCAGCAGAGTATACATTCTTCTCCAGTGCACATGGAACATTCTCCAGAATAGACAACATAGTGGGACACAAAGCAGCCCCTCAGCAAGTACAAAAAGATCGAGATCATACCATTCATATTTTCAGACCACAATGCTATGAAACTCAAAATCAACCACAAGAAAAAATTTGGAAAGGTAACAAATGCTTGGAGACTAAAGAACATCCTACTAAAGAATGAATGCGCCAACCAAGAAGTTAAAGAGGAAATTAAAAAGTATATGGAAGCCAATGAAAATGATAACACCACAACCTAAAACCTCTGGGATGCAGCAAAGGCGGTCATAAGAGGGAAGTACAGAGCAATTCAGGCGTTCCTAAAGAAGGAAGAAAGATCTCAGATACACAACCTAACCTTATGCCTTAAAGAGCTGGAAAAAGAACAGCAAATAAAACCCTAAACCAGCAGAATATAGGAAATAATAAAGATTAGGGCAGAAATTAATGTTATTGAAACCAAACAACAAAAACAAAAACAAAAACAAAAAATAGTAGAACAGATCAATAAAACCAGAAGCTGGTTCTTTGAAAGAATTAATAAAATTGATAAACCACTAGCCAGTTGGATCAAAAAGAAAAAGGAAAGGACCAAAATAAATAAAATCAAGAATGAAAGAGGAGAGATCACAATCAACACAGCAGAAATAAAAACAATAGTAAGAGAATCTTATGAGCAATTGTATGCCAATAAAATGGGCAATCTGGAAACCAAAACTGAAACAGGAAGAAATAGAAAATTTGAACAGACCCATAACCAGTAAGGAAATCAAATTAGTAATCAAAAATCTGCCAAAAAACAAGAGTCCAGGTCCAGATGGCTTTCCAGGGGAATTCTACCAAACATTTAAGGAAGAGTGAACACCTATTCTCTTCAAGGTGTTCCAAAAAATAAAAATGGAAGGAAAACTTCCAAACTCTTTCTATAAAGCCAACATTACCTTGATTCCAAAACCAGACAGAGACCCCACTACAAAGCAGAACTATAGACCAATCTCCCTGATGATCATGGATGCAAAAATCCTCAACAAGATATTAGCCAACCGAATCCAACAATACATTAAAAAAATTATTCACCACTACCAAGTAGGATTTATACCTGGGATGCAGGACTGGTTCAATATCCTCAAAACAATTAACATGATTCATTACATCAATAAAAGAAAGGACAAGAGCCATATGATCTTTTCAATAGATGCAGAGAAAGCATTTGACAAAATACAGCATCCTTTCTTGATAAAAGCCCTCAAGAAAGTAGGGATAGAAAGATAATACCTCGAGATCATAAAAGCCGTATATGAATGACCCAATGCTAATATCATCCTCAATGGGAAAAAACTGAGAGCTCTCCCCCTAAGGTCAAGAACAAGACATGGATATCACTCTCACCACTGTTATTAAACATAGTATTGGAAGTCTTAGCCTCCACAATCAGACAACACAAAGAAATAAAAGGCATCCAAATTGGCCAGGAGGAGGTCAAACTTTCACTCTTCACAGATGACATGATACTCTATATGGAAAACTCAAAATATTTCACTCAAAACTGCTAGAACTGATTCATGAATTCAGCAAAGTTGCAGGATATAAAATCAATGCACAGAAATCTGTTGCATTCCTATACACCAACAATGAAGCAACAAAAAGAGAAATCAAGGAATCGATCCCATTTACAATTGCACCAAAAACCATAAAATGCCTAGGAATAAATCTAACCAAAGAGGTGAAAAATCTATACACTGAAAACTATAGAAAGCCGATAAAAGAAATTGAAGAAGACACAAAAAAATGGAAAAAGCTTCCATGCTCCTCGATAGGAAGAACAAATATTGTTAAAATATTGATACCACCCAAAGCAATCTACATATTCAATGCAATCCCTATCAAAATAACACCAGCATTCTTCACAGAGCCAGAAACAACTAATCCTAAAATTTGTATGGAATCAGAAAAGACCCCGAATAGCCAAAGCAATCTTGAAAAAGAAAACCAAATCAGGAGGCATCACAATCCCAGACTTCAAGCTATACTACAAAGCTGTAATAACCAAGACAGTATGGTACTGGCACAAGAACAGACACTCAGATCAATGGAACACAATACAGAACCCAGAAGTGGACTCATAAATGTATGGCCAGCTGATCTTTGACAAAACAGGAAAGAATATGCAATGGAATAAGGACAGTCTCTTCAGCAAGTGGTGCTGGGAAAACTGGACAGCAACAAGCAGGAGAATGAACCTGGACCACTTTCTTCCACCATACACAAAAATAAACTCAAAATGGATGAAAGACCTCAATGTAAGACAAGAAGCCATCAAAATCCTCGAGGAGAAAGCAGGCAAAAACCTCTTTTATCTTGGTCGCAGCAGCTTCTTACCCAGCACATCTCCAGAGGCAAGGGAAACAAAAGCAAAAATGAACTACTGGGACCTCATCAAAATAAAAGCTTCTGCACAGTGAAGGAAACAGTCAGCAAAACTAAAAGGCAACCGACAGAAGGGGAGAAGATATTTGAAAATGATATATCGGATAAAGGGTTAGTATCCAAAATCTATAAAGAACTTATCAAACTCAACACCCAAAAACCAAATAATCCAGTGAAGAAATGGGCAAAAGATATGAATTGACACTTCTCCAAAGAAGACCTCCAGATGGCCAACTGACACATGAAAAAATGTTCCACATCATTCATCATCAGGGAAATACAAATCAAAACCACAGTGAGATACCACCTCACACCTGTCAGAATGGCTAACATTAACAACTCAGGCAACAACAGATGTTGGCAAGCATGCGGAGAAAGAGGACCTATTTTGCATTGTTGGTGGGAATGCAAGCCGGTGCAGCCACTCTGGAAAACAGTATGGAGGTTCCTCAAAAAACTAAAAATAGAACTACCGTATCACCTAGCATATTGCACTACTAGGCATTTATCCAAGGGATAAAGTGTGCTTTATCCATGTTTATAGCAACACTATCAACAATAGCCAAAGTATGGAAAGAGCCCAAATGTCCATCGATGGATGAATGGATAAAGAAGATGTGGTATATATATAAAATGGAGTATTACCTGGCAATCAAAAAGAATGAAATCTTGCCATTTGCATCTACATGGATGGAACTGGAGGGTATTTTGATATGTGAAATTAGTCAGTCAGAGAAAGACAAAAATCATATGACTTCACTCCTACGAGGACTTTAAGAGACAAAACAGATAAACATAAGGGAAGGGAAACAAAAATAATATAAAAACAAGGAGGGGGACAAAACAAATGAGACTCATAAATGTGGAGAACAAACAGAGGGTTACTGGAGGGGTTGTGGGAGGGGGGATGGGCTAAATGGGTAGGGGGAATTAAGAAATCTACTACTGAAATCATTGTTGCACTATATGCTAACTAATTTGGCTGTAAATTAAGAAAAATAAAATGAAAATTAAATGATTTGCTAAACTTAAAAAAAAAGTTAAAAGAAACTCCCATATGTTTTTGTTGTACATCCCTGGGTAAGAATTAAAAAGCTCTATTATAATATTTATAAATAATAGCTGTTGCTTTTTAAGTCTTTCTTCCCCACCAGACAGTTAGGTCTCTGAAGAAAAAGACCTTGTTCTGCTAGTTTGTATCCCTAAAATCCAGCATGACATCGTATAAAATGCATTCAATAGCTTGTATTTATTTAATGAATGAATAAGGAGAAGCCAATTCTAACTCTAATAGAGAAGTTGCTTGGATATTCAGTTATTATTAAAATATAGAAGAAAAGCTTTAGTTTTTCCTTTGTTATGTGTTCAGTTGAAGGACTTTTTTGTCCCAATATGACAAGTAAAATCTAAAATTTGCAAATTAATTTGTGAAACTAATTTGGCTCTAAGTAATATAAAGGATTGTTAGCTGCCTAGGCCTGTGTTCAATGCCACCGTTGACACGTATTATCGTGGGCCCCGTGTCAGAGAGCAAGATTTCAGACCACACAAGTTGAGTGTGAAATTAGATGGTGTGGCTGAAGAAGTCATCACAAAATGAAGTTTTCTGAGTAAGATGTTTACTTTTTTAAACTTTTTGAAATCACAAGCTAAGGATTTTCTCTTCTCCTTCCTCTGGCTTCTGTCATCGGGAAAGGATTCATCCCTTGGTACCTGAATTGGACAACCTTGGAGAGTATGCATTCTGAGAGGAACTGCCTCAACTCAACCTGCGGGCTGCGTTCAGTGGGTCAGGAGGAAATAGCAATATGAATCAAAGTGTGACTGTTTTCATCTCTGTATCTGTAAGATTGAAAGCTGAGCAACTACTGATGGAGAGACTGGAAATTTCTAATAGTGTTTGTTGGCATTTATACAAGGAAGCAAACAGCTCTGAGTGATTCAGCAAGGGATTCCTGAGACAAAACGAGAATTGGTAGATACCAGAGAATAAGAGAAATGAGATCTCTGAGCAGAACCAAGATCAAGACAGTCCTGTTAAACATACCTGGTCAAGATTTGAGAATCTGGTGATGGTTAGATTAATAATAAATTCCAATGTTGCTGTGTAGCTATATACAGGATGTAGACTTCAAGAAGTATATTAAGGGAAGAAACGTTCTGACGAGAATTTGGATTTTTTTTTTTCATAGAAACCAAACAAAGCCTATTCCAACTAGGGTATGCCACATGGACAGTTATTCTTCTAGGTTAACATAAAGAACTGAAGGTGATGAAAAGTAGAAGGCAGTCTCCAACACAAATAGGACAGGAGCACAGTATCTGATCTGGCATACTCCGTTCACTGCACAGCATCCTTGGAGGTCTTCAGAGCTAATGTGGAAGCAAAATGAGGAGTTGAATAACTGACAAGTGAAACCTTAATATCTTTTTTTTAATGTTTATTTATTTATTTTGAGAGAGAGAGAGAGAGAATGAGCAGGGGAGGGGCAGAGAGGGAGACAGAGAGCGTGAGAAGGGGAGGGGCAGAAAGAGAGGAAGACACAGAATCTGAAGCAGGCTCCAGGCTCCATGCTGTCAGCACAGAGCCCAACATGGGGCTCAAACTCACAAACAGTGAGATCATGACCTGAACCAAAATCAAAAGTCAGCTGCTTAACCGACTGAGTCACCCAGGCTCCCCTACTTTTGTTTCCTTAACCATTGACCATATAGGCTTGTGACTAATGCTTCCTGTAGTATTATTTGGCTTCATTGTCAGAACGATTTGAGTTTTACAAAGTGAGCAATTGTAGGACCACCCCTATGTGTCTATTTATCCCCAATGTATATTATATGCTATAGTGCATTATATTGCATATAATATACATTGGGGATAACTTTAACCCCAGTATAATCAGAAATTTTTCAATAGCAATTCTTATTTCTGACTGTGGAACTTAATCATCTAGCAATACTTGGTGATTATTCCAAGCATATGGATCATAAATGACAAAATCAACAAAAAGAGAAGTACACTGAGAAGGCCACTGTGTGTTTCTCTGAAGAGAAATGGATTACACTGTGACTGAATCCTTTAAAACAAATGTGTTAAAAAATAATTTGTAGCCCTTACTAAAGGCAATAATTTGTTCTTCTAAACCATCTCTTCCAGTGATGTTGGTGTGTTGAGTGAAATTTTGGGTTGTGTTTCAAAACTGAGTTTAGACATGCAGAGGGTGACCTAAGTCACCTTCCTTGCCAAACTACATTTTCTGTAAGTCTGAGGCTCTGCTTAACGTTTCAAGGTGATCGTCTTCATTCGATTTTTCTTATTTTATTTGGCAATTTCAACACTAAACACCGACAGCTCTTTTGTGTCTAAAGTTGTTAAAAGGAATAAATGAACACACACACACACACACACACACACACACACACGTAATTCAAAAATTCTTTTAGGAAAACCTCTCTAGTGATAAATGACAGTAAACAAAATCAGTAGGCATGCATTGTAGACAGTTCGGTTAAACTGGATGGGCTTCCACAGGATGCCGGACATGATACTGAATGGCAGTTCATCATGGAAGGTAGACGTCATAGTGGGAGAGAAGGAAAATGGTAAATAGAAGGAGAAAACTCACCCCCTGATAAAATTGGCAAGGTTTTGGCAGTGATTTTCGAGTTTTCAATAAAATAAAGAGTAAATCTTTATTCAATAACATAAATAGTAAATAAAATAAAGAGTAAATAAAGAGTAAATGGGCAACAAGACATTTAGGAAAGAATTCATCACAAAGGTCTAGAAGGAAAAGTCCTCTGCTCCAGGCCACCCTTCCCAACAGCAATGCTATTCCTCTGTTCAAACTTCATAGAAGTAACAGACTACATGAAAATCCTCAAAAAACTGGCAACATAGGGAAAAAGGAATTTGCTAAGTCACCAAAACAAAGCTGTTGTATGCTTATCCTACGTGCTTAGTAAATCTCAGAGTAAAGAATGGGCCAATGTGACAATTCTTTAAAACAAACAGCTTGGGGAAAATCAGGCTAGTATACATTTCCATCGTTGTTGTAAAATGGTGTAGCCTCTAAAGAAAACAGTATGGAAATTCCTTAACAAATTAAAAGAAGAATTACCATATGATCCAGAAATCCCACTTCTGTGTATGTCTCCAAAATAATTAAAACCAGAATCTTGAAGTGATATCTGTTCTCCTATATTTACTCCATTTTGAAATTATGATGCTGTAGGTTGCTCTATAGATTAGCTGATTCAGAGATGATGTTGAAACCAAGAAAGTCCATCTCCATGAGAAATAAATGTGTTCTGAAGGAAAATTTCCTTTCATCATAATGAAAAATTTATTAGAAATTATAATTTCCAGGGGTGTCTCGGTGGCTTAATCAGCTAAGTGGCTCTTGATTTTGGCTCAAGTCACGATCTTACAGTTCATGGGTTGAAGCCCAGCATCAGGCTCTGTGCTGACAGTGCAGAGCCTGCTTGGGATTCTCTCTCTCCCTCTCTGTCCCTCCCCTGCACGCTCTCTCTCTCCTTTCTCTCTTTCTCTCTCAAAAATAAATAAATAAACATTTAAAAAGAGAGAAATTGTAATTTCCAAATTTATCCCCAAAATGACATTAAAAAAACAAACATTGAACTGAAAAATTCAATCAGAATGCAAGATCTAAAGTTTAATAAACTGCTGACCACTCTATCATCTCAAACACAGTTTGAGACACAGTTACCACAGGGTTTTATCTCTATTTCCTATGGGGAAAACAATAAATATTAAGACAAAGTATTCTGTGTATATGTACAATGATTGTTGTTCCTTCTTTAAGTCTGGGAAATAATACATCTGTTTAACATCATGGCCACTCTGGAATTCTCATTGAAAACTTTTTTAACAGAGTATTCCAAGAATATCCTTTGTTTCCTCTTACTGTGTAATTTTAAATCCACTGTAAACAATGGGAGCTTAGCCTTTCCCTCCCCTCCTTGAGACCCTTGCTGATAAATCAGGAAGCAGAAACATTTTAAATGATATGTTTATATATTAGGTATTTAGTTTATCAATTATTTCTTCCCCTAGTCATTCTTCAGGAAACAAGCTGGATATAGACACAGACGCAGTAAGACACTTTTGTCAGCGGTTTCAATGTTAGTTTGCAAATGTGCTTAATTGTACAGGATGTACTAAGTGTTGTTGCTATTTTGGTCCTGGTTTCTTTGCTGGAAAATGTGATCTGTTTTTTGTGAGGCCTGACAATTCGTATTTGATTGCCTGAAGAAACTTGTTTGCTTGAATTTTGTTTCATACTTCAGTGCCTTCAAATTGCCTTAATTGTTCACACTTTTCCCCGATTGTCCCATCAACTGGTTGCTCCTTTTAAAATAATGTATTCACAATACTGTAGACATTTTAGCATGGTCTTATCAGAATCCAAATAGTCCACAAACTAATATTCATTCATATCATTTACTTTAGCATAACACACAAAGTAAGGTAAATAAAAAGTGATTTTGTTCAAACCTTTTTGTAAGATTTCACAATTGTTCACATCTTCTTTCCCCCTGAATGCTTAGTGTAACTTTTTTTTTCCATATGAAATCTAAATTCCACATGCTTTAACTGTTCTATGGCTTATATACATTCATATGTAATCACTAGATTATAGCACTATCCACTTTAACACAACAGATAATTCTATTAAAAGTCCTCTTTCAGGGGCACCTGGGTGGCTTAGTTGGTTAAGCTTACGACTTTGGCTCAGGTCTTGATCCCACAGTTCATGTGTTCCAGCCCCACATCTGGCTCTGTACTGTTAGCACAGAGCCCTCTTCAGATCCTCTGTTCCCCTCTCTCTATGCCCCTCCCCTGTCCTCTCTCTCTCTCAAAAATAAATAAGCATTAAACAAAAAAGTCCTCTTCCAAATTATTAAACTGTTAAATGTTGTTAAGTTAAATAATGTTGAATGAAGTCTAAAGGTACACCAATCAACTCATTAAAATTGAGAACAGTACAGCTTTAAGATGCTGACATTCTTATCATGTTTTTATGCAGTCTTTCAGCTATTGATGGTAATACAATTAATCTCATACATTTTGAATGAATTGCTGTGCACCAAATGTTAGGTACTGATCTCTGTGCTGTGTACCAAATGTTAGATACCAAATGTTAGATAATGATCTCTAAGCATTGTAATTAATCATGGGGGGGCATTAACTAAAAGCCTACGCTTGGCATTATGCCCACAGCTTCCCATGCTGTTGTATGGTAAGGCACTGTGGCATCCGTGACACTTACTTGAAAAGCCACTTGTAGCACAATGCCATTGGAAGGGACAGATACACTGAAATGTTGAACAGCAATGGAGCAAGTGTCCTGTAGAATTGTAGGATAGCTTCTGCCACTGCCGATCAGATTCTGACACCAGTGGTTTCTCTCAGTGCCAATGAGAGAAGCTCTCACATTCTTCTTTGACAAAGAAATTATATTCTTCCACTGTAAAAATAGCACAATAAAAATTTGAAGGGTCTGTAAGTAAATGCTACACTGGAGGAATAAAAAACAATATCCAATATGCCAAACAGGAGCACAGATGAAAGGGAAAACTCAGATAAACATTTGCAGATTTAGTAAATCAAAATAATAAGTCCTTACTAAAGCTGATAATACGGAAACACCCAAGAAGAAACCGTGACCAGTTAATCCTCTTCGCGGAGAACGGTTAATACAGCCCTCAGAATTCAGAATAGACAGAACTAAAGAAAAAAAGGCTTACCTTAAATATTTATCTTTTAAGTGATTGAGAACATAAAATTAGAGTACTTAATTATTAACCAAAGATAGTTGATAAGGCAACCAGACTTTGAATCAAAGTATCTCTCTTCTAAAAAAAAAAAAGGGGGCGCCTGGGTGGCGCAGTCGGTTAAGTGTCCGACTTCAGCCAGGTCACGATCTCTCCGTCCGTGAGTTCGAGCCCCGCGTCGGGCTCTGGGCTGATGGCTCAGAGCCTGGAGCCTGTTTCCGATTCTGTGTCTCCCTCTCTCTCTGCCCCTCCCCCGTTCATGCTCTGTCTCTCTCTGTCCCAAAAATAAATAAACGTTGAAAAAAAAAAATTAAAAAAAAAAACAAAAACAAAAAACAAAACAGTCAGGGCTCCTGGGTGGCTCCGCAGGTTAAGCGACCAACTTCATGATCTCATTGTTTGTAGGTTCAAGCCCCGAGTTGGGCTCTGTGCTGACAGCTCAGAGCCTGGAGCCTGCTTTGGATTCTATGTGTCCCTCTCCCTTTGTCCCTCCCCCACTCACCCTCTGTCTCTGTCTCTCCCTCAATGATAAACACTAAAAAATAAAAATGTTTAAAAAAGAACAACAGAAAGACACAGAATAACTGCACCTGGAAACATTTTCAATATATTTTTCCATTTGTTTGATGAAATATCACCAGATTTTTGTTGTAATGAAGCAAACAAAATTCACATATTGTAAACATGAAAAAAAAATGCATGCGTTGGACATTTAACTAAATATACATTGTACCTTATAATATTATGAATAGGCATATGTCTCAATTTGATTATTGTTATAATTTATTTTTTTTTCAACGTTTATTTATTTTGGGACAGAGAGAGACAGAGCATGAACGGGGGAGGGGCAGAGAGAGAGGGAGACACAGAATCGGAAACAGGCTCCAGGCTCTGAGCCATCAGCCCAGAGCCGGACGCGGGGCTCGAACTCACGGACCGCGAGATCGTGACCTGGCTGAAGTAGGACGCTTAACTGACTGCGCCACCCAGGCGCCCCGATTATTGTTATAATTTAATGTTCATACTATAACACTTTAATTTCTTTTATGTTTTTAAGTCTATAATTTTTATTAAAAGCCATTTTTCTGTTTTATTCAGCGATATAAAACATGCAACATATAAGACACCAAAAAGAACAATAACATGCAGGGTACGTACAATCTCATCATAGTAAGCAACTTTAGTCTATTTGAAAGTATAATTTTATTGTACAAGCATGAAGTAATCAATACTATTGCTTTTATAACATATTTTAAACTAACAATATTGAGCTCTTTATTATAAGTGGCAACTGTGCAAAGCAATTTACAAAATTGATTTTTTCCTTTAAACAACCTTGAACTTAGGTGTAACTGTTGTGCTTATCATGTTTAAAGTCTGTGTAAGAGGGGCGCCTGGGTGGCGCTGTTGGCTAAGCGCCCGACTTCAGCCAGGTCACGATCTCGCGGTCCGTGAGTTCGAGCCCCGCGTCCGGCTCTGGTCTGATGGCTCAGAGCCTGGAGCCTGTTTCTGATTCTGTGTCTCCCTCTCTCTCTGCCCCTCCCCCGTTCATGCTCTGTCTCTCTCTGTTCCAAAAATAAATAAATGTTGAAAAAAAAAATTTTAAAGTCTGTGTAAGAATAACACAAACTCATTGTGCACAGTGCTCAATATATATATTTTTTTTGCTAAATAAGTGTTATGAGAGTAATATTTACTCAGTTAACTGTGATTATTAACAATTATTAATAGAAGGGTTGTAATTTAAAGCATCTCCAGTGAGCAAAACGCCGTTTATTATTCATCATGAAGTGTTTCTATTTTCTACTTCTAACTTTATCTTTGTTCTAATTTTTAATGTTTTCTTCTTTGGAGCTTAAAATAAATACATTCTGAGATCACGGATAATTACTTAAGTGTGTATTTTGTTTTGACTCATACTCTAGCCACGAGTGGCAGTAAAAGATAAGGATAAGGTTGACTGACTTTTCTCCAGAAAAAGAAAAGGGGGAAGGGAAAATTTAGTACAAACATAGCCATTCAAAACACTATGGATTTATGTACTTTTGAAATCCTGGAAACAGATGAATTCCATGCAGCATCCCTGGACAGTGTTTGTCTGTGGTTTGTATATGGTGCAGATATGAAATAGTTTTCTCTAGATGGCAAGGCTTGACTGGAAACATTATATCTGCCAACCCTCAATTATCAAGACTATTATTAAATTTGAAAATTAAACAGGCCCCTGCCTTCTCTTTCTTTTTACTTTCTTTTTTTTTTCCTTCCTGCTAAGTCTTTGACAATTTCACTGCCAAGTAGTTTTCCGCCAAAAGATCTATCAAACCAAACTCAAACAAAACAAAACAAAAACAAAAACACCCAATGAAAGAGCAATCATATTGAATCCTGTTGATGGACCATGTAGAAAGATTTGGTTAGAAGAAAAATTAGTTCACATAACACCCAAAAAATTTCCAAAGGACACCTTCTCACATACTGGGTAAGTGCACAGTTTAGG
Organism: Prionailurus viverrinus; assembly: GCF_022837055.1. Classification (NCBI taxonomy): domain Eukaryota; kingdom Metazoa; phylum Chordata; class Mammalia; order Carnivora; family Felidae; genus Prionailurus; species Prionailurus viverrinus. The sequence continues at coordinate 100,781,379 of NC_062564.1, forward strand.
TGTGGGGGGGAGGGGGACTCTTTTATTTGAGGCTCTGAAATTGCTTTAGAAATCAAAATAACAGTCAATAGCAAGTAAGTGAGAATGCATATTACCTAGTATAAGTAAGGTATAGCCATGTAAATATAGACCATTATTGTCATAATAAAGCAGATGTTTTATTTGTAATACTGTATTTTTTCCTAGTTCTGCAGAAGAATTTGGCAGCCATAAAAAGTTTTATGTATATGTTCCTTTCTAGAAATTTGGCAAGCATACTATCACAGTGAAATTTCCATTGCATAAAAATTTTAAAGCATGCTTTACAAAAAAGCAGAATGTTTAGAAACAAAATATATAGCTAAGAAGTCTTATTAAAGTGACCCAGGTGAAGTTTCGCTCTGTTCTATTGCCTGAAGGGATATATAGTTAGAAACTAGATGATACATTCATGCGCTGTTTTCTAACCAAAAATAGGTCTTCTTTCCTCTTGTGAGAGTTTAAGAAGAACCATTCCAAGAATGTGTTTTCATGGAAGTCCCTCCAATTCCTACTAGTCCCAAGGTATATCCCTATAGTCCCAAGGTATCTCCCTATAAGCTCCTATAGTCCCTAGGTTTGCTCCAGCCTGAGGCCCATCATCTGAAGGAAAAAAAAGTCTAGTCCATGACCTGAGGGTACCAATTACCCAACTTTTTAATCAAGAGAACTATGCAGTTTCTCACTTTTTAATCCAAATGTTTGGTACCATAAATACACACAGGCGTAATTTTAGAATAAGTGACATAACTCCCCAAGGTAAGTCCTTGGCCAATTTCTATTAATGGAATGAATGAGAAACAGGTTATCAGACAAATTTACTGGTTACCTATGTCTGACTTGCACTGACATAAATCTTTATATGTGTTCATTTTTAAGATAATACCCAAAATATTGCTAAAAGAGATTTTGGCTCAACACTAGACAAATATGATATGACAATTGTTTTTATCTTCTTTTCCTTGTTTAAACTTTTCCTAAAAACCTATCTGCAATGACGGTACCTAATTAAGAATTTTTCTCTGTTTAATATGTTTTTGCCAAATATTTCCTGTGTGTCTAATAAGATGTTAGGCATTACGGAGATATTAAAAACTAGGTTGGGACAAAAAAGTTACATATTTTATATAAATTACCATAAAATAATATAAAATACACATAATCTAGTCAGAATGTACAGGAATTAAAAAAAAAGATTTTATGAGATGGTAACAAGATAACAGGGCATAACCTTACTATGTGCATCATCATTATATCCCCACAAATGTCCCCCATCTGACACGATTAGGCATTCAAAAAATTTCATTGAATAAGTAAAGGTGTTTGAGGACTGGGTAGTCTATATCATATAAACTAGACCTTGAGTATAATATTTATATCAACTTGATGAGAAGTTTTCCTATATAGCAATTGCCCAGTTCTGATATGGAGGAGAGAATTCCAGCCAATAGCAGAGACAACTCTGGGGCACTGCTGATGAGGAATCATGGTCAATAATCTGAAAAAGCTGGGAGCACCCAGGTGGCTCAGTTAGTTAAGCATCAACTCTTGATTTTGGCTCAGGTCACGATCTCACATTTCATGGGATCAAGCCCCTCATCGGGCTCCACACCCACAGTAAAAAGCCTGCTTGGGATTCTTTCTCTCTTCCCTTCTCCACCCCCCCCATTCTCTCTCTCTCTCTCTCCTTCTCTCTTTCTCTCTGTCTCTCTGTCTCTGTCTCTGTCTCTCTCTCTTTCAAAATGAATAAACATTTAAAAAAATCTGAAAAAAAACAATGAGCATAAGCATAGGATTACAGAAGCCCCAAAAAATGTTTCCACCATCAATGTCCTGACTTTGAATCCTTAACACATTTTAAGGATGCCATAGAATGATTAGGAAATAGCAAAAAAGGGAACATGTTAGACATTCAGTATATGAAGTACTATGACATTATGACAAAATATAATTCTTAACTTTTTTCTTTTCAATGCATTATCTTCTCTTTATCTGTTTCCTACCCTGCTTCCTTTTTTTCTCCTCACCTCCTCCATCACACTTACACAAGCCAAAGCTACATTTGAAATTATATAATTTCAAATCAGTTTTTTTTCTGAGAGTGATGTTTAAGTGAGTGCTACTTTAGAAAGTACAGTCAAGCCTCTTTTATTCTTGCCTAACTAGAGATAAGAAAAACATTCCATGCAATAAAGTAGTTTAGTCTGTTCAAAGTTCTGGGAATGATATTTCTCCAAAAGCCAAATGTCCCATCTTTAGAGCAGAGGTGTCATGCAGCTATGGTGTCATCACAGAATGCAGACCATCTGGGAAAGTGGCCACTTACCACACCCTTCAGGACCACGCTGAAAGAAAGTGCACATTACGGCAGATTGCCATTCCACAGCTGCTGGCCAGATGAATTTCCCAGTAGAGCTCTTCCACTGGTTGGCTCTGTCTAGCCCATTCCCAATGGAATATGCAAAAGGCTAGCACCTGCTTGTTTGGAGTGCTGATTGAAGAAAACATAGGCACTGAAAAAGTCTTCAGAGCACGTGGGGATTAAATAATGCAACCAGGATGCTTAACAGAAGTTCTGCCAATAGGGAGAGTTTCCAGTGGCTTAAGTTTTTGGTCAATACTTACTGAAAGTGAGAAGAATAAAAGATATATTCAACTCTCATTGCAAGGTTGTTGACCTGACACATAAAAAACTGATTCACGTTGGGGAAAGCAGTGTGGGACTTAATTCTATTAGGTCCATTTGGCTAATTTTAATTCTCTCTTCAAACAACTGTCTGTAGACCCGTAACTCATTCTACCAAAATTAAACTGCATTCATAATTCATGGCTAGACATTATATTTACTTTTATTGTCAACAAATAATTCAGAAAATGCCATATTTCAATTTTTTCTAAAAACACCTGTTCCAATCCCAACGTATGTCATTTTATTTATTTAAAATAGAAGTTAAAGTTTTCTAAGCATTTAAAGGTAATTTTCACTGACTCAAGCTTACCTAGCATCCACCTCTAAAGAGGGTGATTTGAAACTTCCTCCTGGAGACAGAGATTCACAAAAGAAAACATTTATATGCTATAAAAATAGCAAATGTAAAACCATACCTTGGGGAAAAGGAGAACATTCTTTTCACGCTAATGACATGTAGAAAGAATCTCAGACTCACAAAAAGTGAAGAACAGAATCAGTTTCTCTGCAATAAGCACGTTTCTCACCCTCCACTCAGTAATATTGTATGTTTACCTTTAATTTACATTTTTAAATCATAGTTTAAAAATATGATTATGTAAAAATTTATATGGCATAGACAAGTTCAAAGAGGAAATAAAAAATACCTGAAAATCCTTTTTCTAAGAAGCAAATATAAGTAAACTTGAGGAAAAAAACCTATCAATCTGTACTTCTATTTCTGATCTAGACGTTTGCATGTATCCATCTGTTATAGACACATGGCTAGACAGATACAAAGCCTGATAGAAAACTTATGATAAAGCATCTATATTTTACAGACTGTTTTATTACCTATTTTTGTTTCATTCCATATTTTTGTATGTCTATAAACGAGAACTGCATTATTCACTTTGATAGTTGAATCATAAACGTGCAATTTCATCACACTTTTGCTATCACCGGGTATTAATTTTTTCTAATTGGATGGGTAAAATATGATATTTCATTGTTTAATTTAATTGCATTTCTTTGATTTTTAGTCAGATTGGAACATTTTCAAGCTGTTAGTGACTGTAGTTACTTGTTTGGAAAACTACGTATTCAAGTTCTATAACATTTTATTCCATTGAGTTGTTTACTTTTGTTCTTAATATTTACTTTTTTTAAATTTTATTTTATTTCTTTGAAAGAGAGAGAAGCATGAGAATGGGAGAGGCAGAAAGAGAGAGAGAGAGAGAGAGAGAGAATACCAAACAGATTCCATGCTGTCAGAGCAGAGCCCGATGATGGGCCCAGTCTCACAAACCATGAGATCATGCCACAGCCGAAGTCAAGAGTTGAACACTTAACCAACTGAACCAACCAGTTGCCCCTATTCTTAATATTTTCTTAAAGCTATTTGTATATTATTGCTATTAAATTCTATATATTCTATATATCACATATAATATTCCTAGACTTTCATTCACTATGTAGAAATAAATGCATATATGTGTGTGAATATGAACAGCCATAGAAGATTTGAAAGACAGCCATAGAGCCATAGAGACAGAGATGGCTGTGATCACCCGAAAAGAATAACGCCTGTGGACCAGTTTGGATAGACTGGCCATGCTGTCATAAAGGAGCCATCTAGTATTCATTGCACAGTGATGACACTCATCATAGAGAGGCTAGACAGTAACCTGTCATCTCTAAAAAGAGAGGATGTCAACCAGAATGAGCTTGGTCAGCCTGTAAAGCAAAAAGTCTATGAGTAGGTACCCAGCTTATACTTAGAAAGCTTTAACTCTTTTACTTTTTTCCCCAGAGTGCAGTCTTCTTCCCCAGGCTGATCTGCATCATTTGCATTACAATAGCCACTGGCTGAACTTCAACTGAAAGAACTGTCACTGCCCAATATTTAGTACTCAATGAACATTTTGAAGCAGAGAATGACATACAAAACCAGAAGACTGATTCATTCACATATGATGAGAAATATCACCATCAAGCTTCGCTTTCCAAAAGTCGTTTGATCACTGTGTGGTCAGAAGTAACAGAAGATGGGGGAGTGATTCCTTGATTCTATCCTATAATGAGTGTCATCACTGTACCATCTTCTATGGCTCACCAAGCTTATTCTGGTTGACATAGGCTCTTTTTTAGGGAGGACAGGTTGTAGCCCCTCTATCCTAGAAACCATTCTCCTTCTCCTCCTTTCCCTCTTCCTCCTCCTCCCCCACTTCCTCCTCCTCCTCCTCCTTTAATATTTATTTATTTTTGAGAGAGAGAGAGAGACAGAGGGAGAGGCAGAGAGAGAGAGGAAGACAGAATCTGAAGTGGGTTCCAGGCTCCGAGCTGTCAGCACAGAGCCCGATGTGGGGCTGGAAACCACGAACTGCGAGATCATGACCTGAGCCTAAGTCGAGGCTTAACCAACTGAGCCACCCAGGTACCCCTTCTTCTTTTTTAAATGACTTTACATAGCTCTGTTCTAATCTATTAAAGTTTAATTCTCAGATTATCATGTCTTTCCAAGTTATTGTAATATGCCTCATGTTATCTGTAAAATGCCACTTAAAATTTCTAAAATATAAACCTGGCAATTAAAAAAAATAAAAATTCCTGTTGTATGATGCCAGATAATATTCATTGTGACAATAATTGCAATATTTAAAAACGTTTTTGTGTAATCAGCTAAATTTGATCAATGCTTTCTGAATTGTACAAATTATTTTAAATAAAGTATATTCAAAGAGTTAAAAGAAAACAATTTTTGCATAAAAATGATATATATGTATATATATGTGTGTGAGCGTGTATATATATATATATAGTGATAAGACTATACTTTTTCAGAGCCCATTAAAGCTTCCCAGTCTTTTAAACTTTATTATCATTTGCTTATACTTCTTGTTCAAATTATATAAAAATTGATTCTTTTTTTCTACAAATACTGGCTGATGGATCACATGGCAACATATTGGGATTTTAATATTACCTTACTTTTCTCTTTTTTTTAATTTTTTTTAACATTTTTTATTTATTTTTGAGACAGAGAGAGACAGAGCATGAACGGGGAGGGGCAGAGAGAGAGGGAGACACAGAACTGGAAGCAGGCTCCAGGCTCTGAGCCATCATCCCAGAGCCCGATGTGGGGCTCGAACTCACGGACCCTGAGATGGTGACCTGAGCCAAAGTCGGATCCTCAACCGACTGAGCCACCCAGGCGCCCCTCTTTTTTTTTTTTTTTTTTTTGATGGAGACTGTAACAAACAGCAAGGAGTCAAAAGTAAAACACCTAGACACAGAAAAAAAATTCTAAAAAGAGAAAATCCTGGGTCATCTATTCCTGAATAACTGAGGGTTGGCATGTGTTCAGAAGATTTGCTGAGTGACGTACAGGGACTCTATTGTCTTTGAATACACTAAATCAAACTTAGACTCCACTGGCTAAATAAAAAATTCAAGCTGATTTTTCAGTTTGTATAATAAAAGTAATGGGCGCTGCCCCAGGTTCAGGTGTTCCAGGTGTTTTTGTTTTTTTTTTTAATATGCAGTAAATTTGATAATTAACTTTTGGATAAGGAAGCATGCAGGATATAGAACACACTTCAGGAAGAAAAAAGTACGTGTGGTGTTAGCAGAATGGGAAGGCTGCCCAGAACATGTCCCCTGCTATAAGATTAGTTTGGGAATTAGGGATTTACAGTGCTTACCCCCATCTAGAGGGGACTTGGCAGCATTCCCTAGAACTGCAAAGATAAATTGGTGGGAGTGAAAGAAATAAGTAAAGGCCAGAGGTTGCTGGAAAACAGGCTTTCCTGTCACTAAGTTGTGATGTTATAAAGAGTTCTGAAATCAACCTAGGTTTTAGCCTGAGAAAGAAAGTTTTCTATATGTTAACAGTAACAAATGGCCAATTCAGTCTCCTAAAGGTCAGCCTGAGAAACATATTATAAAGGCCCATCTTGGGAGAAGAAGTGGCAGCGAGGTCATCCACTCGGCCAAAGAGGTCCAACGCCTATTTCCTGTCACAGTGTCGTGAGGCAGATGGAGGCTTGAGAGGAAGACTGGATGAGGAGGAGGGTGGCAATTATGAATGGGGACGGTGGTGAAATTTAGTAACGGTGAGAAGACTATTGCGGGAGGCAGGAAAGATTAATAATCTACAAAAAATCTGAATACATGAATATAAATGGGATAGATATTAGATACTGGCAAAAATATTAAATGTACTCCTTTCAGAAGGAACTCCATCAGAATCCACTTCTGTTCAAAAATAAAGTAAAACAAAAAAGACTGTAACTTAGAGAAGTAGTCTCTAGAAGCTGTTGTAAAAAGAAAATACATGAATTCCTATAGGGAATTATTTATATTGAACGAAATAAAGCAGTAAAGTTTGCCTGGAAATTCCCTTCACCTGGCCCTAGATACCACTTTTGACTTCTTATTTTGCCCTCCCTTGTCCTCCTGTCCCCTATTAGGAGAGAAAATTATAATTTAGTATATGTTATTAATAGTCTCATTTTTAATATTTAACATAAGGGACATATGTAATTTATTAATAAACAATAATAAATAAGTTCCTTCCTTCTTTCCACTATTATTTAAAATATTTATGTATTTTTGACAGGGGGGAGGCGAGCCCACACGCATGTGGGGGAGGGGCAGAGAAAGAAAGGGAGAGAGAATCTGAAACAGACTCCACACTGTCAGCACAGTGATCATTATCGAGATCAAGAGTTGAATGCCTGACTGAGTCACTCAAGCGCCCCAGTTTTCACTATTTTTTTATTTCTCTTCTTTCATTCCTTCTTTCCCTCCCTTTTCTTCTCATCGTTTTCCTACCTGTCTTCTTTTTATTTGTCTCTCTCTCTCCCCACCTTCCTTGCCCTAGAAGAAATCCAGCAATACATAACAGTCTGAATTCTCTCAAGAAAAGACATTCATATTGAAGTACTTCTCTTCAAAATGTAAGGAAGGAGGGGAAAAAAAACCTTCAGACTCTCAAACTACATTGGTGCCAATTTGATTGCAGTTCCTCCCTGCCAGCCTCGTCAACTGGCCTTTTCTCCACACTTAGAAGCATAGATCTCAGGTGATGGTCGCACAAATCTGGTCCTATTCCATGTGTCAGTGGATTGCGCCTGTCCAGGCTTCACTGACATTTGGTGCATATGGACTCCAGCATTCACTGGAATAACAAATTGAGCTGATTGTGGGGGTGGAATGAGAGTTCACAATTCTGTCCCAGGTTGATGGTATATACATTTATTTCACTACAAGTTAGTATAATTCTTAAGCCATAGAAATACCTGACTCAAACATACCAAAGATTAGGTCTTTAAGTGTTATGACCAACAGTGGCTTCTAAATAAGCTACTTCCATAAATTGATGTTATTGCAGACAATAAAAAGGAAATCTTCATGGAAATCTTTACACTAACCTTTTAGTAGATGTTTCTTTCAGTAGCATGCTGTCTTTTCAGTAGAGGGAGACATGGCCTCCATGCTCATTGCCTGACAATAATAGACATTTTCTTTACACTTTATGCTATTAAGGGAAAAAAATAGGGTTGGATTTGTGTGACCATGGAACAGTTATTGATTTCCTTATATGTGATCCGAGGAATAATCATGAAGGCTCAAGTGTACCCCCCAGCTTCCACACTAAAACAGGATACAAGGCAGACCTGTATTAAAATATCTATAAACTTGTACTTATAAGATGAATAAATTCTGAGGATCTAATGCATCTATTGTGACTATAGTTAATGGTACCATATCATATACTTGAAATTTGCTCAGAGTAGATCTTAAATATGCTTGCCAAAAACAAACAAAAAAAGATATAAGGTATTGGAATTAACTATATGTTAATTAACTTGATTGTAGGATAGCATTTGACAAGGTATACATGCATCAAATCATCGCATCATACACTTTCAAAGTATTACAATTCTATTTGTCAGATATACTTAAAGCTGGGGAAAAAATAAAGTTTCATTTTCATATCCTCACCTCTCTCTAGGGTGCCAGATAAAATATAGAATGACCAGTTGATTCGAATTTCACATTAATAAAAAAAATTTTAGCACAATATGCCATACTTATACTAAAAATATATTGTTTAGTTGAATATCATATTTTAATTGTCTTGTTTTTTTTATATGAAATCTAAAACTGTCCCATATAATAACTATTATTCTTGCAGTGGTTTCTTTATCCTATTTTTGTCTTCTTTGCTCTTATCATACCATCTGGTAATACATTGTTCATTCTTTTTCTTTCCCGGATCATTGTCTGTATTCCAGTACTGAAATGCTCGCTCAATACAAGTGGAGATGTTTTCATGTTTTTTCTCACTGGACCTGCAATAAACACAATGATGCTCAACATATAATAGTTACTCACTAAATATGGAATGGATTTATTTAATTAGTGGATTTAATTAGTGAATAGAATATGCATCTCAAAAACTTGTTCCTTGTCCATCAGATATGTAAATAATTCATGGATAACTAAATCTATAATATTTTCTGTTTGTCTTTACTTTTGATGGTTTTTTACTAGTTAGATTGAAACCATTCAATGATATGGATAATGCTAATATTTGTTGCACATTTACTATGAGACTGAATTCTGTCATGTACAGTTAATACTCACAAAACCCTGATGGAATTGATATGATTTCTCTTCTCAGTTTGGCAATCAGAAAAATGAAGCTTAGTAAATAATGATGTCCAAATTCACATAATCCAATTACCAAGCAAGACTTGGGAACTCATTTAAAGCTGTCCCTGGGATAAAGCATTTTCTCAGTATTTATTTTATGCTGTTACAAACTCATAGTAATGGAAATGGAAAAGACACATGGGCAATGTCCTTGCATTTTTTTATGAAAATTTATTTTTGTTGATCTAAATCTAATGCACTGACAAAAAGTAAGAAAAACTATAGTGAACAACTAATTTAAATGAATTTTTTCTAACAGATTAAAAGAAATTAGCACTTTATTTTCCAGAGGTGAAACTTTATGGCTCTTTAATTATTTTTTCTGCACAAATTATGAGTAATTATGGTGTTAAACAATACAATTTCATAAGAGTTTTCATTTTGGGTTTAACTAATATAATTCTACTTACATGCAGAGAAAATGAGAGAGAGGGCAGCAGTATGTTTTCTTATGTTATTTAATCTTCTAAAGGCTTCTTTCCAAACCAAGCAACTAAAATGAAACACAGCTTTCCTTCCCAAGAGGGTTTCACTTGTTCCTTCTCTTGCCTCCGTTCCCTCTACCCCCTTGCCTTTCTTCCTGTGCTTTTGACTTTCCTTCTCTTTCCTTCCACCCACAGGCACTTTTGAAAAGGCCTCAGATGGCAGGGTGAGATCAGAAATATGCCTATAGGACCCTCTACACGCGGATCTGGCAGGCATTCAACACAAACGCAATTAGAGGGCTTACCCTTGCATGAAATATTTGCTTTCCTGAGAGTCACCAACATTAAACTTTAGGAATGCTAAGGCATAGTGTTCCTATGTCAGAGCTGGGACCCTCAACTTTTCTTTCCTCAAAGTTATTGTTTTTAAAGTATACACATTGCATCAAAGGCCCTAAGCAATAAATAGGAAAGCAAGAATTTTATTAAAATCCACCTGGGACAATTGCATCTGCCACTGGTATTCTTCGGCCAGGGTCTGAGAAATTATAGCACACCCACCTAGAGGTACATAAGAGCATTTTTCATACATTCAATATTTTTTAATGATTTAAAAATTTTTTTTTATTTGAGAGAGAGAGAGAGAGAGAGAGAGAGAGAGAGAGAGAGAATCTTAAGCAGGCTCCACACTCAGTGTGTGGGGCTTGATCCCACAACCTTGGGATTATGACCTGAGCCAAAATCAAAAGTCGGACACTCAACCAACTAAGCCACCCACGTGCCTCCATGCATTCAATATTTATCAAATGCATCACCTGGAGTATACCATGCATTGAGCTCAGACCAGTGTGAAACCTTGAAACTCAACTTCAATGGTAGACACAACTGACCAGGAAAGTGCAGAGTAGTTGATAAAGGTACTTAATCATCTTTATCCCTCTATACTATAGAATTTCTAAATATATAAAAAAAAAACCTAAGTACAATATTTGCTTTGTTTTGGTTGAGGATAAATATATATCAAATTTGGTCAATACACTGATACTTGGAGAAAAAATATATTTTACATATATATATTGATATATTGATATTAAAACCATGTACATTTTAATATATATAAATACAAAGCACACACACCATATGTTAGTTAAGTCTTCAAGTTCTGAAATTATAAAAATAGTTTGTAAGTTTTTTTCTCTCACTTTAAATCAACTTAAAATGGTCACAGCATTCTAGAGTCATTCATTTCATACATCATATTTTACTTTACAGTGTATCCTTGGAACCTAGTCTTACAAATAGATTATGTTCAAAATCAGGAGACTATAGATGCTGGAGAGGATGTGGAGAAATGGGAACCCTCTTGCACTGTTGGTGGGAATGCAAATTGGTGCAGCCTCTCTGGAAAACAGTATGGAGGTTCCTCAAAAAATTAAAAATAGGGGCGCCTGGGTGGTGCAGTCGGTTAAGCGTCCGACTTCAGCCAGGTCACGATCTCGCGGTCCGTGAGTTCGAGCCCCACGTCGGGCTCTGGGCTGATGGCTCAGAGCCTGGAGCCTGTTTCCGATTCTGTGTCTCCCTCTCTCTCTGCCCCTCCCCCGTTCATGCTCTGTCTCTCTCTGTCCCAAAAATAAATAAACGTTGAAAAAAAAATTTAAAAAAAAATTAAAAATAGACCTACCCTATGACCCAGCAGTAGCACTGCTAGGAATTTACCCAAGGGATATAGGAGTACTGATGCATAGGGGCACTTGTACCCCAATGTTTGTAGCAGCACTCTCAACAATAGCCAAATTATGGAAAGAGCCTAAATGTCCATCAACTGATGAATGGATAAAGAAATTGTGGTTTATATACACAATGGAATACTACGTGGCAATGAGAAAAAATGAAATATGGCCTTTTGTAGCAATGTGGATGGAACTGGAGAGTGTGATGCTAAGTGAAATAAGCCATACAGAGAAAGACAGATACCATATGGTTTCACTCTTATGTGGATCCTGAGAAACTTAACAGAAACCCATGGGGGAGGGGAAGGAAAAAAAAAAAGAGGTTAGAGTGGGAGAGAGCCAAAGCATAAGAGACTGTTAAAAACTGAGAACAAACTGAGGGTTGATGGGGGGTGGGAGGGAGGGGAGGGTGGGTGATGGGTATTGAGGAGGGCACCTTTTGGGATGAGCACTGGGTGTTGTATGGAAACCAATAGACAATAAATTTCATATATTAAAAAAAAACAAAAACAGATTATGTTCAATAAATATTTGTTAAATAGAAGTTTAATCACAGTGTATATAATACTAAAAAATGTTATACAATGCTGAAGTGTATGTAGAAGTCTTTGATCTTCCTTAAACAAAGAAAGTAAACAAACACTAAAAGCATTCTAAAACTATAAATGAGATTTATTCAGTGTTCAAGATGTGCCATGCATACCGCTAAGAACTTTGCAAGCATTAAGACATTCAGGACTGATACACTCTTATAGGTGAGGAAGCCGAGGCTTGGAGAGTTTAAAGAAGTTGCCAAAGATCACGTCCAGTAAGGGGTATACCGTAACTTCCTATAGCTACCGGAACAAATTATCACAAACTTGGTGGCTTAAAATAACAAAAGGTTGTTCCTTCACAGTTCTAGAGGCCAAAAGTCTGAAATAAGTATCATTGGGCTGATACCGAAGTGCTGGTAGGCTTGTGCTCCCTCTGGAGTTTCTAGAGCAGAATCTCTTTGCCTTGTGGGCACATCACTCCAGTCTTCAAGACCAGTGTCTCCAATTCTCTCCTTGCTCTACTTTCACAACACCCTCTACTGTGTGTGTGCGCGTGTGTGTGTGTGTGTGTGTGTGTGTAATCTCCCTCGGCATCTCTCCTGTAACTGTACTTGTGATGGCATTTAGGACTCATCCAGGCAATCCAATGTAATCTCCTCATCTCAAAATCTTTAATTTAACCATTTCTGCAAAAAATAAAAAAGTCAGCATATAAGGTAACATTCACGGGTTCCAAGGATTTGGTCCTGATATCTTTTAGGTTGCCAACATGCAGTTCAACACAGGATTAGGCCTAGAAATTGAACAGATAGCCTGCCTCTCAGGTCTTTGTTTTTAGCCACTGTGATATACTGAATCTCCAATGTGTGGGTTTTGTCTAAATAAGAGGAAAACACTATAGATGAGAACTTTACCAAAACATTAGATTAAGACAAAATGCTAGTGAGAACTACTGGATGTTTTGAAAAGGGGAGAGACAAAATGAAATTGCTATTTTCAGAAGGATTGCCATCTTTAGTTTGGAATATAAAGCAGGTAAGGAACTATTGCAATAGTTTATGCAAAAAAAAAAAAAAAAAACAACGTAAGGACCTGAGCCAGGGTGGTGGTGAAGGAAGTGGAAACTTTGAACAGAAAATATAAAAGAAGAAACACCAGGACTTGTAACTGAGTAGACCCAGAAGGACAACAGAGGTGAAAGAACTTTTCACTCGTTCAACATTTATAGGCACCATCTATATTCCAGCCCTTCCTTGGATCCAAATATGAAGAGTTAAATCACAGCTTTTAATTTCAAGAAGTGCAATAAAAGATGAGAACAAATAACCAAAGATTAAAATAGAATGTGATGAGAATGATCTCACTGGGAATGTGGAACACAGTTAAAAAACACTGCATAGAATGTGTGTGTAGGTTAGGGAAGGCATTTTATTCCGGGTTCTTCCAGAATCCAGTTTCTTTCAGACCCAACACAAAGACTCCAGCTCAAGTAGGATGCGAGGTCAGTAAACATAAGTGGGGGAATGAAGAATTGATATAGGGAAGAGAGGTAGGCCAGGAATGCATACATTTTTGAGCCAGTTATTGGTGTGGTAAGTGAATCTCAATGCTGCTGGGGCCTTCTGGAAGCCAGAGCAAAAATGATGCTATAGTATTATCCTGAGGACTGGGGTGGCTGGCAAATGTATACTCCAGTCCCAATGGAAACTAGAAAACTGAGCGTTGTAGTTGCCTTAGAAGTGCCGTAACATCAGGCTAAAACATAAATACTTTTCACGTTTAACTCTTATTTTTTTTTTAAATTTTTTTTTTAACGTTTTATTTATTTTTGAGACAGAGAGAGACAGAGCATGAACGGGGGAGGGGCAGAGAGAGGGGAAGACACAGAATGGAAGCAGGCTCCAGGCTCTGAGCCATCAGCCCAGAGCCCGACACGGGGCTCGAACTCACGGACCGCGAGATCGTGACCTGAGCTGAAGTCGGATGCTCAACCGACTGAGCCACCCAGGCACCCCACTGAGCCACCCAGGCGCCCCTAACTCTTATTTTGACAGTCTATTTAAAGTAAGATTTCGATAATGACAAAATGTTCTTATTCTATGTCACTAGGGAAGAAAGAGATTTGTTAATACTGAGAATGCATCAGGAATATTTTATCCAATAATCATATATTGAAATAACACAGCATCTCTGCCTCTCAGCATTAAGACTTTTTAATTTATTTTTCTGTTCCCTGGGATGTCCCCTCCCTGGGGCTGTATTTGTCCACGTCCATACTTGGGCATTCTAATTACTACATAGGAATTGACTGTGGAAATAAGGCAGCATATATCTGAGTTAGCATTCATTTCTCTTTTACCTCATTTCTTCAGATGTTCCATAAAAGTCTTTTACATTTTTTTTTTTGGATGGAGGACAATTTCATGATATGACAAATAAAAGTTTAAACTAGATTTCTACAACCGGTCACAGGAATGAAAAGATCCAGAGGCTGTATAAAGATGGATCTCGTTTTCCACCTGAGTTGAGGACTTTTTTTTCCTTGCAGCAGCAAATAAATGCCTCAGAACTGCCCTGCACAGGTGTCTCCCTTCACCTATGACTTCCCACCCCTCCACATTGTAAGCACTTCAGTGACTTATCGAACGAGTAGAAGGTTAGTCCACCGGGGATCTTATCACCTGCAGTTTTTATGGACTGTTCAGTAATGAAAATAGAGAGGAGTTTGAACTCCCTGACATGGAAACCTTCAAGAAGCTATGGAATGTGGTCACTGGTATTTCTGGTATCTTTTAAATGTCAAGAGAGCAGAATTTCTTTTGTCAGTGGTCACAGTAAGGCTAACAATTAAAGCCATCTGCTCTTCATTTCACTCCCCTAGGGCATCTTTCATTTTTCACCAACTTCCTGTTGTTGACAGCACAGTCCCTCCCCACTTCTCTCCAAAACTGTGAGGTCATCACCGGGCTCAGGCCATTCAGTGAACGGCTGGATTGGTCTAATTCCCAGAAGGTCCCTCTTTGCCCCAGAGGCTATGGCCTCCAGTAACTGGGATCTTGTAGCAGACACAAATCATGAAGAACATGGGCTCTTCCCCAAGCAATGTTGATGAGGCAGTGGGCATGCTTGTGTATAGCCACCATCACACTGACAAAGCTGACACTGCTTTGTTTGGGACTTTTTAAGGGGGGGGGGTGAGCAGGAAAAAAGCAAAAGAAGAAAGGGGGGGTGAGGAAACAAGGGAGGAGAGAGGTAATAGGAAAAAGAAGGAAGGAAAAAGGGAGGGAGAGAAAGGGACAAGGAAAAGAAAAGAAAACAAAAGAAAAGAAAAGAAAAAAAGGAAAGGAAAGGAAAGGAAAGGAAAGAAAAGAAAAGAAAAGAAAAGAAAAGGGAGAAAACAGAAGAAGGCTAGGGAAGAAAAGGGAAAAAAGAAAAGTGAGTCTATGTTCTTTTTGAATTCAGGCTTATTACTGTCTGATGATATTAAAATATCTTTCAGTCACAAGTTTTAAATGCCTTTATTATAGTGTTTAGTTAAAAGGAGGATGGTGGCAAATGGAAAAAAAAAAGAGAAAGTATACAGAGCAGGTTTTTGAATTCCATAGACTGTAAAAAAAAACTTTACAGATGAATTGACTGAAATGATTCAAACCAAAAATTTGGCCGATTAATGTGTTCAAGGGCTGTCCTTTTTTTTTTTGTTATTGTGATAGTGCCATGAAATAATAAAAAAAGTCATCCCATTGCTGAGAAGAAAACCACCATCCAATTCTGGAGATTTCTTTTTTTGTCTGATATCCAAGGCTATCAAATATTATATACTTATAAAAATTGTGAATTCCCAATGCAAAATTTGAATAAACTTATTTATCAATCCAATTCAGACAAAAGCAATGTTTCTAGAAATTCTGTCAGCATGAAGTTCATATATAAACTAGGGAAATACACAGTTGTTATTTCAAGTCGAAATTTTAAAATACCTAATCAGATTTTTTAATAGGCATTTCAATTTTATATGCACATTTCTGACCAAAGCTAATGAACAAATTCTAAGGAATAATTCTCTTTGGGTCTATGGATAGCAGAATCAAACAAGTCACCTCAGGGTTCCAGACATGCAGGGTTTGCCTGGTATAGACAGAACTTGGTTTATTTTGGATTAGTAAATTGGTCACTTGAGAGATTCATTAATTTAGGTCCCTAAGGTACTATTTAGTAAATTGCTGCTGTAGCCTGTCATAAAGTAATACTTCATGTGAAGGACTCTGTAGTTGGCCATTTAGCTCATTAAGAATAGAGTTACAGTAAACATCTTTCAAGTAATCGTCTCTGGATATTTCTGAGCTCATAAAGCACAAAGTGCCAACACCATGTGTGAGGTTTAAATTTGTGTCAAATTGTCTACTTCACACAGTTTTTGAAAAGCCAGAGCTCAAAATCACAGAAGTCAACAAGACTTCTAAATAGCTTCTGCTTACATGTATCCAGAATGGTGAGAGGCTTGTACAATGTTTTTCCCTAATAATCATCAAGTTGTAATTTGGCTAGATCACAGTTATTAGATTTTGTTTTCTAGATCTTTCCTCAGAACATATCAAATAGAGGTGCCTGGGTGGCTCAGTCGGTTAAGTGTCTGATTCTTGGTTTTGGCTCAGGTCATGATCTCACAATTTGTGAGATAGAGCCCCTTGTGGGGCTCTGTGCTGACAGCAGGGAGCCTGCTTGGGAGTCTCTCTCTCCCTGCTCCTCCCTCACTGACGCTTTCTCTGTCTCTCTCAAAGTAAATAAATAAACATTTTTTAAAAAGAGCATATCAAATAAGTCTTTATCAAAGACTTATGATTTTATACTGATATTAATGTTTTCTGCCTTCTGTTTCTGAGAAAATGGCAAAATACCATGGCTTCTTCCCTAAGACCCAGTTCTAGAAAAGTCACATATGCAAGAGAGAAGTTAATGAATCGTGAAAATAAACAACAAAAAAAGAAGAAAGGAAGGAAGGAATGGAGGAAAGGAGGGAGGAAGGAGAAAGGAAAGGAAAGGAAAGGAAAGGAAAGGAAAGGAAAGGAAAGGAAATTCTAGGGCACCAGCAATAAGAAGTATAAAATGGGAGTGGGCATTTGCACGAAGGGGGAAAATAACATACACATATATATAAAACACACACAACAAAATAAAGGGGCCTTCCTATGTCATCTCAGAAAATTATGATAGTTGGCTTTGAACTGAGGTGTGTGCTTAACTTAATGCTCTGCACTTGATATCCAAGAAAGTAAAAAATAAAAATAGAAGAGTCCAAGGCAAGGAACCGAGCCCATATGTTTACCTAACTTCACTCTTAATATAAAATGGAAATAGAAAAATAAGAGGAAATTAATATTAGTGCTGAAAAACAGGAAGGGAGCCATTAGTGGAATTTATGGAAGATATAAAGCAGATGGGATCAAATTAAAAACAAAACAAACAAAAAACAACTGGAATAAAGCTCTTGTGATCAACGAAAGCTTTAAAAGAATAGACTATCATAAAATTTTCTACTCAAATTCTGCAAAAAGCCCAAGAGCAAACATGCAAAGGTTGGAAATGCATGCAGGCGAAGGGACTATTGGTGCCATATTACAATGATTTCCTTTACCAACATCAACATATGCAAACCATCTAGCCAGTGTTCACTTCAAATAGAGAAAGATCTCGAAGTACAGTGGGGGAGCCACCACAAAGTTTCTTAGCATGAGGCCAGAGAAAAAAGCAGAAATATTCTGCAAATTATTGTAATAGATCCAGTAATGAGAAAGAAAATAGAAATCAAAAAGGAAAGAAGCTCAGCACAGCAGTAAAATTAACTAAATCTTCTTATCTCTAGGGTCTTTGCCTACTTATCAGTTCAAAGGATCTCTGTATTGTCATCTTGTTTCCTGCTTGTGAAATCTAAAATCAGGTTCACCTGTCCATATGGCTCTATGTCCTCTCTGCAGTTGGGAGACATCAAGTGTGGATTCATGCATACAGGACATACATCCATCACACCTGCTGGGTGTCTGCCATGGTCAAATTCAAGGGAAAAGGATAGAAGAGATAGGTAGTTAGAAAGACAGACAAATAGGTAGACAGATAGATAGATGTTAGATAGGTAGATGATGGATAGAAAGATAGATGTGCATATGTGCTATTAACATATAATAGCACATATAGTAGCACATATAGCACATATAGTAGCACCAGCATATGTGCTATTTCTCAGTCCCTGATCCACTATATCCAACCTCATTGGGACACTTTTGGATCCCCTGAATGCCAGGGATGAAATAAGTAAGGGAGAGATGTGAAAGGGGAAATGGTTCATTACTCAACCAATGGAATTTATAGTGTCCTGTGACTGGCTGATGCCCTTTGTCTTCCCTTACTTCTAACCACTGGCTCTTTTTCATGGGATGCTTTGGTTGATTCTTCTGTATGCTTCCTTCTTATGGGGCCCTCAGTACTATGTCTTACCTTGACTCTAAGGAATTTTCACTCTCTCAAAATGAATCATGTCTGCCAGCCCCCACTTGGCCCCAGAACTATGAAACTTCAGGTAGATCCCAAGCTCCCCTCTCCTCACTCTTCCATTGTGACCCACGGTCATTTTTGCCTTGAATTTTTCCAGGCAAAGGCCAATATCTGTCTCATTGCCTCACAGGAAAAAAGCCAGCTACCGCAAGGCCCTGCTCCACAGCAACCCACAGCCTACACATATTTGCTGCTCAGCAAGTGGGCAGTTAGGAAGATGCCAGTCTTCCACATTTTTCCAAGGAATTCTCCTGCTATGATTTATTCCCTTGGCTTGAAGGCTAGAAAGGGAAGCATACCCACTCCAACCCACGACAGTGTTCTCTTCCCACAAATTTCTTCATATAATCTTGTCTTTGATCTCCGAGTATCTTTCAGACTGACAGTGCATCATGGAGATGGATAGCCAAACATCCAGACTGCCTGATCCCTCATTGGTCTGATGGGGATGTGTCTATCACTTTCGGTAGAATATTTATGCACTTACCATTTGCCCTCAGTTTGGAGCTTCAGAAGAGACTCAAATGAGAAAAAAAAAACTCCTTTTAAATGTCTCTCCTGCCTCCATCTCTGTCTCTCCACACCTCTCTATGTTCTGTCTCTCTCTGTTTCTCTCTCTCTCTCTCTTTCACACACACACACACACACACACACAGGAAAAATAAATAAATAAACCATATTTATAGCACTTATAAACATACCTATGAAAATCCCTATGTCATTTTCATTTTCAGGGCACACACACAAGGAGTCTAAATTGTTCAACTCTACTGGCAGTTGGGTTGGAGTCAAGTAGTAGGATCTAGACAAAAATATGTGGGCAAAAGTGATGTATGCCATTTCCAAGCATGACCATTAAAACCTCCACATTTCCTTCTGTCTTCCCATTCAGTGGCAACCTTGAAGCCTGTGTTTAAGATGGCAACACTTCAAGATAGAAGCAGCCTGGAGTCACTGCTTAGAGGAAAGCTGCAGAAAAGAACCTCCCAACCCTCTTCAAACTGTGAAATAAACAACCAATAAACATTCATCGTGTTAAGCTATCAAGATTTGGGGATTTGTTATTGTGGCATGACCTATTCTGTCTATTCCAAAAATTAATAAACTGAAGTAGAATGCTGAAGTAAGAAACCTAAAATACAAAGCACTGACTTAGCACCCAGGTGGAATAAGCAAAGGAACTGATATGAGAAGCTTAACATTTGACAATCTATGTTACACAATGGCAAAATATTTGGATAAGCTGTCTCAAGCAATAACTTGAGAGGCAGACGATGTGCCTGCTGAGTGAAAACTTCTAGGGAAAAAGTGTGGAAAATACGATATTAGTACGTTTTGACTACTATTGGCTGTGTTTAGCGAGTTATTACACGGAAAGGGTGACTTTAGAAAAAAATTGTCTATTTTGCAAATGATTATCTTAGGAAAAAAAGTGAAAACTTAGGAAGGCTAGCTGCTTTTAAACTCAAAGAGATGAGAAACGGATTTTTAAGGAGGCTATAAGCAACAATTGTCCAATAAAAGATTTATCAATTGAATAAAGTGAATCAAGGAAAAGATGAGATTAAGGGTCCTCTGCCCGCATCTATTTTGTTTCCAGATATGTTGAAATGGCTGGGTTTAAATTGAAAGAGATGGTTTTGAGACAAAGAAACAAAGAAATGAACAAAATAACTGTTTTTTAATTCATAAATAACTGCATTGAGAGGGACCATCTCTCAACCCAACAACAGAGTGGTTTATTATCTAATATAATATTTAATATTTTGTGCAAGCTTGGCTGGGCCACAGTGCCTAGGTATTTGGTCAAACATTTTTCTGAAGCTAGCAACATTATCAGAAGGAAGGGGCATGATGCCAGAGTCACCACTTAAAGGATAAGGACCAGTGGCTTAAATTGCAGGTGACCTAAGTGAGACATGAAGCTCTGTTACATCAAGGCACTGAAATTTGGGATTTTTTTGTTATCTTTAACAAATCCTGGCCTATCCTAACAGAGTGTCCTAATACCGAGAATGACAACTGAATTGTGTTACTGCTGATGAAAGACCCTAAGACATGACAGTGGTTCAGTTGATGCATGGTGGGATGGAGAGGGGGCCTCCGACATGGAAGACAATTGTAATCCTTGGATTACGTAGGTCCCATGTTTGGCATAGCTAGTGAGAGTTTATCAAGCCCTCTCTCCTTTTCCTGGATGAACTAACATTATCACAGATAAACTGGTCAAAAGTCATGGCTTGCAACGCAAAATGTTCCAGGTGTTATCTAGTAAAATGAGTGGTGAAGCAATTGTTTAAATGACTACTTATATTTGAGGGGTGCCTGGGTATCTCAGTTGGTTCAGCATCCAACTATGGCTCAGGTCATGATCTTGAGGTTTGTGGGTTTAAGCCCCATGTTGGGCTCTGTGATGACAGCTCAGAACCTGGAACCTGCTTCAGATTCTGTGTCTCCCTCTTTCTGAACTTCCCTGCTCTCTGCCTCTCTCTCTCTCTCAAAAATAAATAAACATTGAAAAAATTTTAAATGACTACATATATTTAGTAGTGATTCATACAATGTACCCATCAAGTCTGATGTTCAGACTTGCCATAAAAATCTTAGATGTTGAAGTATTTGACTTCTCTAAGATGCTCCTTTACAGAACTCTACCCTATCTAACCTAACACAACTCTTGACCTTATTTTTTAGTATAGTACCCCCTTTTCTTCTTTCCAGTTTTGTTCTTAATCTCTGATTAGATTTGAATGTGTTTATTTTTCTCTCCTTTTTCTGCAAGAAAGTAAACTGCATGATGACAGAAATGCTATCTTCTTGTTAATTAATCCCACTGTTCAGTACATGTCTGATACATAATAGATGTGAAAGTATATTGTTAAATAAACAAGTAAATAAAGGATTTAGTAAACAAATGAATAAATATGATACCTATTGTGGCCTCTACAAGGGATTTTAAACATCAGATGAACTTTGGTTTAAGTTAGCCTATGTTTAACCTGACAGACTATTGCTAGATGTATATGACTTGGTGAAGATGTGCTTCTTCTGCTTATGGCCTAGGAGGCAAGTTCACCATATTGTTAAAACCATGCTTCCCCTATCCTCAAGTTGCTTTGCTAATTAAGAATGGAAAGACCTGGATTAAACTCAGTCTGTTAAGCATCTGACTCTGGATTGCAACTCAGGTCATGATCTCATGGTCTGTGGTATCAAGCCTGCATCAGGCTCTGCGCTGACAGTGCAGAACCTGCTTGGGATTCTCTCTCTCCCTCTCTCTGTGTCCCTCTTCTCTCTCTCTCTCTTTATCGATGTCTCAAAATAAATACATGAACATTTGAAAAATTTAAAAAGTTAAAAAAAAAAGAAAGGAAAGACCCAAGAGGAGCTAGAGGAAGCTTAATCATCTAAACACCGCCAATCCTTGGTCTAACTAAGATAATGATTGAACCACTGAAAAGTCTTTGTGTTCACATAACCTCAAGAGTTGATGGGGCTGCAAAGACAATGGATCCCCTATAAAATTGTGCTTTCCAAATCTTCATTTGGAAACTCAGAACACTTCTGCAAGGTCCAAGATGGACTTCAGGATTCAATTCATTATAATTTTCTTTTCACACTTTCAACATTGAAGTATGTTAGTGATCTTCCCCTTCATTCACTCAGTAAAACTTCTCACTAATTTTTCTGTGGTAGAGTCTCATTACCAAGACAGGGTCTTAGAAAGGTGAGAAACAGAACACATGGAGGAAGAAAGGGAAAGAAAAAGTGTCTTCCTTATAAGATTAAAGTCTGATTCTCATTAGAACCATCTTTTTATTTCTTTTAGTCCCTGGAAACATAGACCAGCAGTTATTTAATGGATGATCTAATTCATGCCACTGCCTCCAAGAAGAATAAAATCTAAACCATACAAGATAAATAATAGCCCAGCATTTTCCTAAAATTGTTCAAAGGAAAAGATTCCACAATTTTCTGTATCCAAATTCATAGAAAGAACTTATTTCTTGACATTAACTTCAATTCTGTATTTCTCTCCTTTCTTCGTTCCTCTCTTCCCACCCCCTGCCCTTTCTTTTTCTCTCTTCTTTTTTCTCCTTCTCTTCTTGTATTAGTCTTTTTAGGCTGCCATGACAAAATACCACAGACTGGTGGCTTAAACAACAGAAACAGAAATTTATTTTCTCAGTGCTAGAATTCCAAGATCAAGGAGCTGTCAGTGTTGGTTTCTGATGAGGTCTCTCTTCCTGGCTTGTAGGTAACTGCCTTCTCATGGTGTCCTCACATGGCCTCTTCTCTGTGTGTCTGGTATTTTTCCTAAGACTAGTCTTAACATCTTAGGGCCCTGTTCTTAAGATCTCATTCAACTTTAATTGCCTCCTTAAGGCTCTATCTCCAAATATAGTCACATTGGAGATTATGCTTCAACATACACTTTTTGGGAGGTATAATTTAGTCTTTAACATCACTGTACCCAAACATGCAAATTCCTGCTTTTCTGAGACAACTTGTCTAACTCCCTCAGCCTTAGTAATGGGAACAATAAATATGAATATTGAGTGGCCTTTGTGAGAATTAAATAAAGCAAATTGTAACACCTCAAAAGTTAGCCCAAAATATATGAAATATTTAATAATGTTTGCCATTAATTTACTTTGAAATTATGATGACTTCCTTCAGCCTTTTTCTTCCTGTCAATATAACCAACCTTTTGTTCTCATCTCTTTGAAAATTATCCCTAATATTCTCACAGTTCTTTCATTGATTTAACAAATATTGTTTTGGGTCACCTGGGTGGCTCAGTTGGTTAAGCATCCAACTTCAGCTCAGGTCATGACCTTGTAGTCCATGAGTTTGAGCCCTGCATCGGGCTCTGTGCTGACAGCTCAGAGACTGAAGCCTTTTTCAGATTCTGTGTCTCCCTCTCCCTGCCCCTCCCCACTCATGCTTTGTCTCTCTGCATCTCTCAAAAATGAATAAACACTAAAAATTAAAGAAGAAACAAATATTGTTTTCTTTTTGTGTGACGGGCACTGAGCTGGGCACAGGCTATACAGTGCTGCATGAAAATCACTGCTCTCATATAGCTTAAACCCCAGGTGGGAAAATTGACAACTAATGAAAACACCAATAATATGCAATTACCAGTTAATTAATAAGAGCAATTTTAGAAAAGTTAGTTTATTATGGCTGCAAGGGCATGATTATATGAGGGATGGGGACAAGGAAAGCCTCACTATTAATGGTCTTTATTTTCTCTCCTAGAGCTTCTTCTTCTTTTTTTTTTTTAACATTTATTTATTTTTGAGACAGAGAGGGACAAAGCATGAACAAGGGAGGGTCAGAGACAGAGGGAGTCACAGAATCTGAAACAGGTGCCAGGCTCTGAGCTGTCAGCACAGAGCCTGACGCGGGGCTGGAACTCACGGACTGTGAGACCACGACCTGAGCTGCAGTCAAACATTTAACCAACTGAGCCACCCAGGAGCCCCTCTCCTAGAACTTCTTAAAGTCTTCACAATTCAACTAGTTTTTAGAAAATAAAACTAATACCTAAGACTGAAATACTTCAGGGGAGTTAAAATAAATAAAATGAAAAATGAAAAGTCCCAAGATCTCTATAACACATAAATCAGAACTAAAGCAGAGGTGCCTAGGTGGCTCAGTCCATTAAGCATCTGACTCTTGATTTCTGCTCCGGTCATGATCTCATGGTCATGGGATCAAGTCTTGTGTTGGAGTTGGTGCTGGGCATGGAGTCTGCTTGAGATTCTCCCCCACCTCTCTCTCAATCAATCAATCAATCAGTCAATCAAATATTTAAAGAACTAAAGCAATAGAGTCTTTGTCTGGCCACTCAACAGACAGACCAATGGCTTAAATCAAAGAATGCTAAACAGAAAATAGGTACCTTTGGGAAGAAACTTGTCAGAGAAAAGGCTACAATGATCTAGTAGTACAGATTGTACAATAAGCAAGAGTACAAATGTTTTAATCATACATATATAATTTTAACTTGCAAAATTCTTTATTCGTAGGAGAAGTGTCAGTCTTGAAAAAAGTAACATATGAAACATATATTTATTAATAATAGTTTCTAAATTCTATACAATATTCTTTGCACAGAAAATTTGTCATCTTATCATGGACTACCTAACAAATGGACTAATGGATGAGCTAAATGGTAGTCCAAAATAAAGATGACAAGATATATAGGGGAAAAAAAAGAAAAAGGAAAAGAGAAAAAGTGTTAAAATGTAATTTTAATGGTCCATTCAATAGAATAATGCTATTACCAACTTCTTGGGCAGATCCACACTAACCATGCTTAATGATGAGGACAGAGCTAATAATAAAAATATGTAATTATTGTACAAATGATGTGCTCCTAGGTTTGTGGTCATCTACAATCTATGAAGGTGTCAATCTATGTAGTACAATCTGGAAGAGTTTGAGGAGATAAAGATGTTACAGATTATTTGACATGGCTCCTTCCCTTTATAGTTGAGGTTACTGAATCCTAGAGATGTAAGTGACCCCCCATGCCTTAAAGTTTAGACCTTCATACCCCAGAGTAAGATTATGTACATAATCACCAGTGAATAGTTACAATTTTGTTCAGCAGTCCTGACAGTCAAATAAAATAAAACTGAGTAGTATATTTCCCAAGATCTAGGCTATTCAGTCATATCTTAATATTCACCATAAGGCAATATAAGTGAACACTATGTTAATAGAATTAAACACAGGTGGGGGTGCCTGGGTGGCTCAGTCAGTTGAGCATCTGACTTTAGCTCAGGTCATGGTCTCATGGTTCATGAGTTCGGGCCTCACAGCAGGCTCTGTGCTGACAGCTCAGAGCCTGGAAACTGCTTTAGATTCTGTGTCTTCTTCTCTCTGCCTCTCTTCTGCTAGCACTCTGTCTCTGTCTCTCTCTCTCTCTCTCTCTCTCAAAAATAAATAAACCTTAAAAAATTAAAAAAAAAAAATTGTACACAGGTGAAAATTCCAGCACATTTTGAATATTTGCTGGTCAGTCTAAAGTAAGTAGGAGGATGACTCTTTTTCAGAAAAAATAAAAATACTTGGGGTTAACACAACATCATATTTCTAAAATAGATATTCAAAAATACTAAAAATCGCTAAAGAAAATACGCACATTCTAGATGATGCACACAACAGAAGATAATGCAAACAGAATTTGCAAACATAATTAAAATCATGACGTATTTATAATGGTGTAGTCACCATTTTTCACTTCCAATTAAATCACTAGCATTTTAATATCATGCTAATGGTTGCACAAAACTTCACAAAATTGTATCAAAATTTATTAAATCATTTATCAATTATTGGATTTTTAAGATTTTCGCCAATGTTTTCTATACTTAAAGCAATTTTTATAGTTAAATAAAATAGAAAAGCATTTAAAACATTTTGCTTTGATTGTAATAAACTATGGTTTTCTTTTTAAATTCAAAAACATTCAAAATTGTGAATTCAAAATTCTTCTATGCAGAAGAAAAATTAAAAGGCATAAGCAAAAATATTTAAATCATTTATAATCCCATAATCCAAAATAATTACTGTAATTTTTTGTCATATGACTTTCCATTATTATGTGCATGCATATATATGTACATATGTGTTTATGCATGCACACATAACTACAAGAAATTTTAGTTTTGTGGGGGGTTGTACCATAAACAAATATTTCTAAGTTAAAAAAATACTCCTTATAAATGAATTTTTCACTTTTTACCAATTTCCAGACCCAACATTTCTGTCATTAACCCAAGCTTTTAAAACTTATAAATAGAAAATTTTGCATTATTTACCTTATAGTGCATTGTCTGACATGACAAGATTCTGACAAAGGATGTATATTTTCTTGCTAGTCTTCTGTGAACGGAAGAATAAAATTTTGTTTGAATATATGTATATAATAAAATTTAAATATTACACACACTATTTTCTTCTCTATTGTTTTTATGTAGCTCTTTATGCAGAATAATTTATCATTTCTACAATTATGTTTTAGTATCCAATGTGATAATCTATTCAAGCAGAATCCTAAATTAGATCCTCATGGATTGATTACTATTATGAATGATCCTCATGTCAATCTACATGTATTGTTTCCCTCCTGTGCATTACATTTATTGTCTTCATCCATTTTGTTAACAAGAAAATTGAGGTTTAGGAATAAAGTGACTTCCCCAAATGATAGATAGTAAGTGACCATATTAGGACTTACACCTGAGTCTTTTGATTGGTAGCTCAGTGCCACATACTTCTAAGAATGTTAGGGGAAGAATTACTTGAGATAATGTGTGTAAAGCAGCGTGTCTCAAACAGAGTGCACGTTAAAATATGTGGCAATTTTTGTTGCTTTATAGGAATTCTGCCTTTGTTTTTTTTTTTTTTAATAAAAGATGATCTTATTTCAGATGATCATGGAGATAAATGCCACAGGCATTTAGTTTGTCACTTTACTTAAATCAGCATATATATCAACTCTGTCAGGCCTAATTAACTCATTGTTTTATATAACAATTCTCTTTTAATAACCAATACATTATAATACCATTTATATCCTAAAATGAACTTCCTAGATAATATATCTTCACAAATAATTTCAATGCAACCTATAATGTGAAGAAGAAATAATCCATATTCTATTCTATTTTCTTTTCCTTTAAAAAAAAATTTTTTTTTTAAGTAATCTTTGTCCACACCACGGAGCTTGAACTCATGACCCCGAGATCAAGACTAGCATACTCTACTGAGTGAGCCAGCCAGGTGCCCCTATTCTATTTTCTATTCTATATATTCTCTTCTATATTCCCATTACTGCATAGCAAATCCTCCAAAAATACAATGGGTTTAAAATATTCTACTGCTCTATTTGCCCATGAAGCAGTGGGCTCAGCTGGGTAGTGGGTAGTTCTTTTTTAAGTCTTTCCAGACTAACTCATTAGGTTACTGATCAGGCTGCAGTTCTATGGGTTGCCTGGGTGCTGGTGGGTCTAGTAGCCTAAGAAGAGGTGGTTCCAAGGGCCAGCTAAGAAGTGAGAAGAACATGGTGACAAGAATGGATGTAATGGCACAGAACTAATCTGCCTCTTTGGCTACCCAAAATACAATCACATTCTTTTCATTCATGGGATACACCCACTTTGTGCTCAAGAATCAAGGCTCAGGTCTCTCCAGTTGCTGCTTTTAGCTCTAATTCTCAGATCTTTAGTCCTAATGTGCTTCTTATGGTTTGATAATTTATAACTAAAATGCAAGGTGTCTGTCTCCCAAATCTATCCTCTAAGAGGCTAGCCTAGACTTCCTCCCAAGCAGCAAGAGATCTCAAAGCACTTTGATCTCAAAGCAGTAAGAAAGAAAAATAGAAGAGAAGATTCAAGGTCTCAAAGCATTGACCCAGGTGGCACATCATTTCTACTGCATTCTGTCTGTCAAAGCAAGCCATAGGCTAGTCCAGATTTAAAGACAGGAGGAAATAGATTCTACCTCTTGAATGGGAGGAGTTGAAAGGATTTGTGTCCAATCTTTATCATAGGCATTAAATCCATGTTTGTAGAATAGAGAAAAGAAATAGGAAAGGAGAGAAAGAGAAAAGGAAAGGGAGGAGAGAAGGAAATGCCACAAGACGGAGGAGAGAAAGGGAAGAAAAGAATATTTTTAGACATCTTGAAGACTAGAATACAGGGGGAAATACTCAGGGTATAACAAATTCAATCATTTAAAACAGAGAATTGACATTTAATGAACTTTAAATTAGTAAAATAATGATAGCTTTAAAACATCATGAAGTTAAATTATAATATTACGCCTGCCACAGCTGTTTAACATCCTGCAGAAAATTATTCCAAACTTAGTGGCAACAAGCAATCATGTGTTATGCTCACAGATTCTGCTGGACAGGAATTTGTAAAGAACTTGGCTGAGAGTTCTTGCTTGGACGTCTCATGCTATGGAGGTCAGATGTCAGTTGGAAGAGCAGTTTTTTCAAAACTCGTCTGGGGCGGGAGGCCTCCTTTCCCAGGTGGCTTACTCTCACAGCTGGTATTTGGTGCTGGTTGTTTACCAGTAGCCCCATTTCCCCACTCTTTCACCTGTCTGAATATGTGTGGCTGGTGGCTTTGTGACTGCCTTCTCTAACAGAGAGCAGTCCAAGAGGTCAGAGCCGAAGCTGCAGTGAATTTTGTGACCAAAATTCAGAAATTGTACTCTGTCACTTTTTACTGTAGTTTATGGGTCATGCAGGAAAAAAGAAAGAAGAAAGAAAGAAAGAAAGAAAGAGAACAATTCAATATGGAAGAGGATTGCACACAGACATGGTAACAAGGAGGCAGAAGTCACTGGGGATCATTTTACAAGAATGAGCGCCACAAACCAAAACATATTTTTCTAATGCAGTGTATACGATATAACATTTTAGCCACCTAATCCTAACAACAATAATAAAGCTTAAAGTTTCAAAATTATTATCTGTGGGGTGAGGCAATGATTAAAGGTGTTTTTCATGCACAAGCTCCATGAATGGAAACACTAAGTGTCACCGACTGCCTTTCAGTGTTAAGTACATGGGAGAAAGCGATGGGAGGGAAAGCACAATTGCATCTCTCAGTCAGTAGATATGATCCTCTAAGGTTTGCATTTGACTAAAAATCTAAGTAAAATATCCCTTAGCAAAAATAATCTCTAAATAAATTTTGTCCGTACATGAGATTTATCTCTTTTAATAGTTCAGTGAACAAAAATAATTCACTGTTATGGACTGAACTATGTGTTCCCCAAGTCTTAATTCCTAAAGTGACTATATTGGAAGATAGGAACTTTAAGGAGGTAAATAAGGTTAGATGAGGTTACAAGGGTAGCTCCTTACCTCATAAGAAGAGGGAGAGAACAAAAGATATGCACGCACAAAGGAAACACCATGTGAGGACACAGGGGCAAGGCCATCTGAAGCTAAGGAGAAGAGGCCTCAGGAAAAAACAAATGTGCAGATACCTTGATCTTGGACTTCCAGCCTCCGGGACTGCAGGAAAACAAGTTTCTATTCTCTAAGTCATCCAGTCTGTGGTATTTTATTATGGCAGTCCCAGTAAATTAATATACCCACCAAAATTGGTTGAGTGTCTGACTTCAGCTCAGGTCATGATCTCGTGGTTCATGAATTCAAGCTCTGCATCAGGCTCTGTGCTGACAGCTCAGAACCTGGAGCCTGCTTCATGTTCTGTGTCTCCCTCTCTGTGTGCCCCTCCCTCACTCATGTTCTGTCTCTGTCTCTCTCTCAAAAATAAATAAACATTTAAAAATTTAAAAACTACATTTGGAGTTAGTAAGGGAAAACTGGTTGTTAGGGTAAATCTAAAAACTGGTTTTCTGTTTTGGAATTTAGATTCCTGTCTTGTACTTAATCTCTACCTTGGATAAATCTTTGACACTTCTCACACATAGATGATCTATGACCTAAAAATGTGCAGTCAGGGACCTGGATGTGTGTTTAATTTAAATAATCAACATTGAAAAACTATCATTTCATCCCAATTCATCGTATATCTCAAAATCTTGGCTACTATACCTTTGAAATCTCTTTTTTTTTTATTTTCATCTTTTAAAACATGTATTGAGGTATAATTGACATATATAGTATTATATTAGTTTCACGCGTATAACATAATGATTTGGTATTTGTATACACTGCAAAATGATCACCTCAGTCTAGGTAACATCCATCACCATACACAGTTAGAAAAAAATGTCTTTTCTTCTTATGATAAAGACTTTTAAGATTCACTCTCTTAGCAACTTTCAAATAGGCAATACCATATTATTAATCATAGTCATCATGCTGTACATTACATCCTTATAATTTTACTTTTTTGAAGCATAGATGCTAGGTACAGACTTTCTGATTGGAAGGAAAGGTATGGTTTTCAAGTCTTGGTTGTTATTGAAAGTAGGGTGTACCACCATTTAAACTGCTGTAACAAAGGGAGAGCAGTTGGGTAGAAAATGCTTTCTGTGATTGCCAGTGGCAATGGGAAACTATCAGCTTGTTTCCTGAGTGTCCTACCTTGCAGGTGACCTGGTCTAAGTCTTCTTGTCTTCCAGACATTCTGTTTTCAAAGAGAGCAACCCTCCTTTGCAAAAGGCACCAAACCAGCAGAATTGGCTTCTTTGATGCACCTCTTTCCTCTGAGATGCATTTACCCAAGAAACTTTACGCCCAGAAAGGAAAGAATGAAAAGGATATTCAGCTACTGTCTTGTAGGAATGAGATTTGTGTTGTCACTTCCTTTCAAGTATCTTAAAACACAGCTGAATGGAAAAGTAAATGGGTCAGTAAAATACTGTTTAAAATATCCAGTGAATGAATAGCATGAGACATTTATCATAAAAATAACAGTCAGCCAAAGAAACAATTCTTTTACTGAATGCAACTGCATCTACCCTTAACTCTACATCAGACATATTGCTGCGAGCAATCTTCTAATGAATGGAGTTGTAGTGGTCATGAACCCTTTCACTTCTGCTGAATTTTAAAAGACCTTCCTGTCATTAGAGTAGTCATCATTGTTCACCAGAGTGTTACTGTTAATGCTTGCAGCCGTTCTTTTAGAAATAAGTCATTGTAGCTTAATCATCTATCTTGAAGTTCCCTTTAATTTTTAAAGCCTACACTGTGAATGTATGGCTTTTATTAATCAGTCCCAGAAAAGGATATCACTTTTTTTTAATATTCTAGTTTTCAGAGTCATGTCTGGGTAAGGTACGAGTATCATTTGGATTAGGTAGATTATTAGCCAACAGACAAGGAGTAAAGAAGCAGTGTAATTAAATTAATTAAAATTTAATTAAGAAAATAAAGTGAAATCTAGAGTTAAAATACTTAGATTCTAGCCCCAAAGCAGCTACTACCAACCATATGACACTAGAAAAGTCATTTCCCTTCTTTGAAAGTTCTTTTTTGTTCACCTAAGAGCTTGTAGGACTGTGGTGTTGATCTAGAGTGAAAACTTTTTATGGGTGTTTCCTACAAAGGAGCAAACGTCCATAAATGCTATTTGGAAGAATGAAGTGTATGCTGTCTGTGGAGGAGTGAGTGGGCTCGAGAAGATGGGTTGTGCCTAAGCATCTGGAGAGGCAAAGCCACTACGAATGCTTTTGCATATATGACCAAAAAGTCTTTACAGGAAGAATTCCTCTGGGAAGAAGAGAAAAATCCATGAAATCTTTCAGTTGTCAGAAAGGCCAAGTCTGAGTATATCCTGTCTGTCCTGTGAACTTATATCTAAAACTTAGCAAGAGCATAGACTATGTGTAAAAACAAAGACAAAACCATAAATGGCAGTTTCTCCAAAATCCTTGTGAAACATTTGGAGATTCCACGATGCTTGTATAGAATAGGTAGGACACATTTCCAATTGTGAAGAAAGAGACATTTTCCTCCACTTCTGCATAGAAAACAGCATGGTTTCTATGCATCGATGGCTCCAGCAAATACAAGGGAGTTTATTGCACTCACAGTTCTGCCCACCAACGGCAACAAAAGAGAAGCGACACAGCCTCATGAGAACATGGCTCGCCGGGCACAGACATCAGGTTCTCATGGTGGACCCCAAGTGGAGTAACACCTTCAGACCAGTTTAGACCCACAAATAAAACACTTCAGGCAAGCTGACTTGGTAACAGAATATGTTACACAGTGTAGTTTGTCAGATATTTTAAAATTCAGAGTATCAGAAAACGAGGACAGGTAAGAGTGGCAAGGAAGCATATTCCACCTCAAAAGAGCAAGCATGCTCTAGATTTCTGTTTCTCAAACTGTCTTCTGTGGGAGACTAATTTCCCACAAATTCATGAAGGCAAATTTGAGATAGTTTGCCAGGAGGTTAAGATAAGACAAGAGGGAAAAAATATTGAGATAGATGATATACCTAAAGCACAGAAAAATGGAGAGAAAACTAAGAATTGTAGCCATTTTCGAGTGGAGAAATGAGCGTAACTTGAACAGAAAGAATAAGAAATAATTAAAGCTTATCTGAACTGAAAAATGTTCTCATTTAAGATGTGCTCTTACTATGTGCCAGGCAGTCTGCTAAATACTTCAGCTGAATGATCTCATTTACTTCTTAAAATAATCTTCTGAGTTAGTTTGTATGAATCCAATTTGGAGAGGGGGAAATGTAACCTTAGAATGGTTAAGTAGGTACTCACTGAACTGCTCCAGGACTATATGGCAGAGAAGGAAAAAATCGGTGTGTGTGCTTGTGTGTATGTGTGTGTGTGTGTGTGTGTGTGTGTGTGTGTGATTACATATATATACATATAGTTTTCTTTTTTATGCATGTATATTGAAAGAGCTTACCCTGAACTCCAGGAAAATATATTTGTATCCAGATACAACTCAGTCACATTTTTCTGTGACGATACATAAAAGCATGAAAAGCATCCAGGCAGAACTAGTTTATTGATTACAAAAGAAAAATATTAGACTATCTCAAATTACCTCTGTAAAACACAAAACACTCAAAAGCAAATGGAGCAACGACTACATAGTTTTGAGAGAAAAAGTCAATAGCCAACGTGTCCTTTGTATTTGTAGGCTATATACATGCAAAGAGTCATAAAATATAGAACGTAGATAGTCTTTTAAAATATGAGGACCTAGAAAAGAATACAAATTAAGATCTGAAAAATATAGATGACATAATATAATTGAAAAGAGTTAACCATACAGATAAATCTAAATAATTATAAATAGAACTACAAAATTAAAGGCACAGTTTTAAAAAGTGTTCTTAAAGGAGAAAATAATTTCAAATTTAATAGTTTAGTGTATTAATCTGGATTTAAAAAATAAAGATTCTCATTTAATGTGAAAAAGCAAATCTAACCCTAATTTTTATGGCACAGATTCCTTAAAAGTTATAAAGAGTAGTTAAAAGTACAAGTCAGAGAAAGATTTATTAAATGAAGTCAAAGGTTGTAAAATCCATTCAAACAAAAAGGATTTCAAGGTGAAAAAAAATTATATATATATATATATATATATATATATACACACAATTACTACACATATGTGGATATATATGTATAAACATTAAAAGATTATCTAATACTAGGAAGAAAAGATAGCCATGAAAATTTACAAGCAGAGTAATATTTTATAGAGATATACAAAGTCAAAACTTAAAGAAAAGAGGTAAAATAAACCATAAATACAATAGTGGGGGTCTTTAATATGTATTTAAATCTTTTATGATTTAAGTAGGTCAAAAATCAATTAAAATGTAGATCTGTATACAATCTGAATCTGGTTATTAGTTATAGATATGCATAGGTCTTTGTAAACTCCAAATTGAATAAATATTTACTGAGGTCCCATGGTACATTTACAAATGTTATTTGTCATAGGAGAAAAGGAAAACCTCAATCCCAAAATGCTAAGTATATCTATACATATATTTTTAAATAATACAAGAAAAAAATTTAAAGTTATACATAAAATAGTAAAAATAAAAAAGGTAAACATATATAGACTTAAAAATAGTCCCTGAATAACTCTAGTACCAACATGGTATATAAAATTACAACTAAAAAATATTTAGACACTAGGGCTGACGGTGCTACATGTCAACACTATATGTTACTGAAAGCTTTGTGCTGAGCTAAAGTCCTAACTGAAAATATGTTGGCTGGTAAAGAATTTACTGAATGGACAAAGTCCTCAATCCACAGTCCTATTTCTGGACTATTCTTAAACCCATCTGTCCTTGACTAGGTAATTTTTCCTAGAAATACAAGTAATTTCTTAGCATTTAGATTTCCACTCAAATGTCATTTTCTCAAGGAATCCCAATCCTACCTTTCAAACCATATCTGTTCTTAGAATTATATACTTTTATAACATTATTTGTAATATACTTTATTTATTTTGATTACGAATTCATAAGACAAGAGCAGGTCGCTATAAAAAAAGGAATAGGAGGGGCGCCTGGGTGGCTCAGTCGGTTGAGCGGCCGACTTCGCTCAGGTCATGATCTCACGGTCCGTGAGTTCGAGCCCCGCGTCGGGCTCTGTGCTGACAGCTCAGAGCCTGGAGCCTGTTTCAGATTCTGTGTCTCCCTCTCTCTGACCCTCCCCCGTTCATGCTCTGTCTCTCTCTGTCTCAAAAATAAATAAACATTAAAAAAAAAAAGGAATAGGATAGGGGCACCTGGGTGGCTCAGTTGGTTGGGCTTCTGACTTCAGCTCAGGTCATGATCTTGGCAGTTTAAGTTTGAACCCTGTGTCAGGCTCTGTGCTGACAGCTCAGAGCCTGGAGCCTGCTTTGGATTCTGTCTCCCTCTCTCTCTGCCTCTCCCTGGCTTGTGCTTTCTCTCGATCTCTCTCTCTCTCAAAAATAAATAAAAACAGGGGCGCCTGGGTGGCGCAGTCGGTTAAGCGTCCGACTTCAGCCAGGTCACGATCTCGCGGTCCGTGAGTTCGAGCCCCGCGTCGGGCTCTGGGCTGATGGCTCAGAGCCTGGAGCCTGCTTCCGATTCTGTGTCTCCCTCTCTCTCTGCCCCTCCCCCATTCATGCTCTGTCTCTCTCTGTCTCAAAAATAAATAAAACGTTAAAAAAAAATTAAAAAAAAAAAATAAATAAAAACATTAAAAAACCTTTTTTTTTTAAAGTAAGGCAAAACAAGGTAATGGAAATGAAAACTACAACTGCAAAAATGTAAAAGTAAACCCAAGGGCTAGAAGGTACATTTGAGGTGCTCCCTTACAACAAAAAGCAAAAGAACAACATAAAAAAGCAAACCTAAGAGAATTCAACTCAGGAGACCTGGAGTCTAACAGTTAAGAGTTCCTGAAAGAAAAAAGAAGGTGGGGAGGGGTGTTTAATCAAAGAAGTAATAAAGATGCAATTTTCCAAAACTGAAGACAGCAATCAATCTTGCACTAAAATGGTTAGATGTTTACCTCTGAGAAGGCAGAAGCTTGGGTGTGGGAAATAATTACAATTTTTATTTTTATTTTTATCCTTCTGCATGGTTTGATTTTTTTTTCACAGATGGATTGTTTTTAAGTTGATTTCACATAAATTTGAAAACAACACAACTGGAACATTAAGGATGAGATGAAAAATTATGCACATTTTTTTTCCTTTTTGTATTTAAAACTTCTTTTCAGTGTCTTCCATTATGGTGTTTGGAAACTCCTGCCTTCCTCTCCTTGCTCCAAGCCAAACACTAGCTCTCCTCCTGAGCTTGGTAAGCCTCCAAAGCTTGGAAGCAGGCAAGACCTGTCAGGAGAGGGCCAGGGCAAGGGTGAAGCGAGTGAAGAACTCACCTTAGGTCTAAAAGTAAAGTGGGTGCCAAAAACCTCAGTAACCAAGATAAATAATATTTTAATGCAATATTTTAAACTTCAAAATTAATACCAAAAAATCCATAATGGACAAAATCTCAAAATTTTTGATAAAGTCATGAACAGTATTACTGAACCTTCTTCCTGCCTCAGGTTCCAATATGGTTCAGCACCACACTGCTGCTGAGCATGAACAAACTTCAGAATCCATGGTATCTTATTAAGGGGTTCAAGTTCCTTACTTTTCCCACTTTGTACCAACCAAAGATGGCCTGACATGCGGGTCAGAAGGGAGTGCATCCTGGAAAGAGATTTGTTTGAGGACATCTATGGTCCATTAGAGGAAGTAGGGTGCTATCCCTCATGAGAAGTTTCTTGACGAATTTACTCTTATCTCTCTCTGCACACACTTTCACTAGGAATGTGGCAGACAAGGAAAGTACTTGCAGCTGCGAAGAACAAGGACCATAGAGACAAACTCAAAGGACCTCAATAGGATACTTCCCTCTTCCTGACCAATATGTCACCTGTCCCCAACAGAAGAGCCTGCTACATCCACCACCACCCACCAGATAGCTGACACTTACGGTTTCGGTACGAAGTCCAAGGAATAGGCAAAGAGCAATTGTGATGTACCTAAGTGGATACAGGAACCAGCTAGAGGAAAAACAAGCACAAGACCCAGAAAGGATGGTATAGAGCAAAATGGAACTCTTGGGGGAAAAAAGAAGACAACTGACCCATAAAATAATAACAAAAACATAAGAAAAGTTAATGACAGCACATGCATACACACACATACACATTATAATCTTTCTGAGACTTAGGAAAACAACATGATTTTTAACTTAAAGAAATGGTGAATTGAAGAGAGAAAAATTGTAATGAAACTGAATGATCAGGTGGAGGAGAGGTCTAACAAGGCAGAGGAAGAAATACGAATACATGACAAACATACAGAAAAATATACAACAATTGGATGTTATGACGACTACATATTGATAAATATACATGACTGGTATAACTGACAGAAATATCAGACACAGACACCAAAACTGCTTACTTGTGCCCACCTAAAAGATTCAGAAGAACATCAGCAGAATCTGAATATACAGCAGAGAGATCAATAACATTCTCCGAGGGGCGCCTGGGTGGCTCAGTCGGTTAAGCGTCTGACTTGGGCTCAGGTCATGATCTCACAGTTCGTGGTTTCGAGCCTCACATCGGGCTCTGTGCTGACAGCTTGGAGCCTGGAGACTGCTTCTGATTCTATGTCTCCCTGTCTGCCCCTCCCCTGCTCATGCTGTCTTTGTCTCTCAAAAATAAATAAATGTTGGGGCACCTGGGTGGCTCAGTCGGTTGAGCGTCCGACTTTGGCTCAGGTCATGATCTCACAGCTCGTGAGTTCAAGCCCCGCGTTGAGCTCTGTGCTGACAGCTCAGAGCCTGGAGCCTGCTTCATGTTCTGTGTCACCCTCTCTCTCTGCCCCTAACCTCCTCGCATTCTGTCTCTGTCTCTGTCAAAAATAAATAAACATTAAAAAAAATAAATAAATGCAAAAAAAATTTTTTTAAATAAATAAAAATTAAAAAAATAACATTCTCTGAGGAAGATGCAAATCTGCTGGCCTCCAAGGTCTTATTAAAACCTACATAGTTGTAGTTCATAGCATCTGAGTGACTCAAGTTCACATCAGACTGAGAGCATACCTGTTTCTCTTCTAAGCCCTGTCTCATACCCATAAGCCTAGAGCACGCCAGGATGGAGACTTG
Source organism: Prionailurus viverrinus (assembly GCF_022837055.1). Lineage (NCBI taxonomy): Eukaryota > Metazoa > Chordata > Mammalia > Carnivora > Felidae > Prionailurus > Prionailurus viverrinus. The sequence goes on from NC_062564.1 coordinate 100,819,179, forward strand.
TCTGAAAACTTCTGGAGACCTCCTCAACTGGGCCAAGTACACGTCATCAATCTTGAGATACTCAATGCTCAGTACAGTCCCCAGTGCACTGGTCTGAAACAGCTTGTCATGCATTTTCGCAGCCTCCACAGCCTAACACAGCTTGATCGAATTACCTTCTTGAACGCTGTGCAGTTACCCAAGGTTTCTAGGATAGCCCAACTATAGAGACCATTCTGAAAGGAGAAATGGGAATCCTAAAATGGGAATCCTAAAATGGGAAAACAGGAGTTCCAGAAGAAAAAGCAGCAGATGTTGGAGAGGAAATTGTTAGGTCAATAACATTTTTAAATTTCTCTAAGCAAAGGAAAGATGTGAATTTTCAGATTATAAGGTCTCACTGAGTTCCAGGAAGGGCTCATCGGAAAAGGCACATATTAATGTTGTATTTTTTCCTGATAAAATTCCTGAATTCTGAGGAGTCATCTTCATGAGCTACAAAACAAAGAAGTGGTTATTTGCAAAGGAAAAACAATTACATTTAGCACTGAACTTTTTATCCACAACAAAGAAAGTGAGAAAGGAATTAATCATTTAGCAGAAAAGAAAAAGAGATGTGTGAATATGCAATGATTCAAAAAAATATTTAAAAAGGTGTACTTCACTGGAAGCAATTACTAGATAAAGGATTCTAATGAAACAAAAAATTAGCAGAGGAGAAACCTCAAGAGAGGAGAAGACAAGATGACAGAATTACTTAGAATATAAATTTTGAAATTAGGGACAGCCATGTTTAGTTAATTTCAGGCCTTTGGGATATAAACAAATGAGATGTGCTCAACTTCTGTGTTATCTCTTCAAAAACGTTTTTTAAATGTTTATTTTTGAGAGAGAGAGAGAGAGAGAGAGAGGGAAAAAAGAAAAAAAGAGCGTGAGCAGGGGACGGGCAGAGAGAGAGAGAGAGAGAGAGAGACAGAGTCTGAAGCAGGCTCCAGGCTCTAAGTTGTAAGCCCAGAGCCCGATGCAGGGCTGGAACTCACGAACCAGGAGATCATGCCCTGAGCTGAAGTCCATCGCTAAACCAACTGCCACACAGGTGCCCTTGTGTTATCTCTTTTTAGAAAGATACTTATCCTGAGCCTCATCTTTCACTCTGCTTGACAGCTAGGAAATGAGGGAAATTAGAGCGAACTTCAAAGACGTATATTGAGGAAGAGACATACCACAAACCACAAACTGATCACACCTGTGAGAGAGTTAAACCATAGTGTTTGTACTCTGTATTGAGGTCCCTTTGAAACCTCAGCTTAGCTCAGCTAATGTATTAGGTTGAATCATATGAAATTGCTGATGTTCATTCAATAGTTGTTGACCTGGGAAAAATGACAAGTTTCTATGGTTCAATCTAATAATTCCTATTATAGAGATCAGTTGAATTTCTGTATTATAAATTCAGATGTCTCCCGGTTCCTGTTTTTGTGCCACTGTTTTCCTCAAGGGGACTTTGAATGAGTCAATCTTACTCCTTCAGGACAGGAGGATTTCTTTGTAAACAAAGAAATGAGTGAACAATGAAAAGTGACAGGAGAAATGCTCTGATTATAGTCTGTCAGAGGATATAAGGAGAGTGAGATTTAGAGGATTCTTTATTTGCTTCAAAAATAGGATAGATTTTTGTAGATATCTTTGTATTGTGTGTTCTTTCTGCTTGTACTGCTCGTGTGAATTTCTTTTTCTGTGTATGCTTGGTTTTTTTTTGTTTGTTTCTTATGTGTGCAACATTTTTTTTTTATTTGTGACAATTCTTAAGGCCTCAGATGAAGGCAGATTCCTCCAAAAAGTATTCACACTTGCTTCTGCCAGTTACCTGGGAATACTACCAATCCTTTAAGTGATTAAAGAAGCACTTAAAATTAAATGTACAGCTTAAATTGTGTATGATAATATAGGTAGTATTAACTGGTGCTACAAATCCATGAGAGAGCTCGCACGTGGCTACAACTTCTCAGGGAGTGTTCTTCCCTCTAGCTTGGCTCAGGGTTGAGGCAAATGTTTTTGCATTCTTCCAGGAGTAAAGAGGGATGAGGATAGCTTAATCCCTGTTCACCCTTATCCTGAGGCTCTATAGCTTTTAGCTGGGTCTGTTTCTAGGGCAGGACTGCTCCCCAACTCCCCGGGCAAGACAAACTCTGAGCCTTCAATTCAGTCCTTTTTGTGGCAGTTCTGACCTCAAAACTGAAGGTCAAGTTCACCTCATTCAACAAAGACCTTCAGGATAGAAGTGGTTTCCATCATTACCATAGTGCTCCATGCTCCTGCTTTGGGTTAGATGTTATCTTGAGAAGTCTTAAATTAATTTTTAAATTTTGTTTTGGTTATTTGATACTTTCACTGATATATTTTTAATTTTTTTAATGTTTATTTATTTTTTAGAGAAAGAGAGACAGAGCATGAGTTGGGGGCAGGGGTGGGCAGAGAGAAAGAGGGAGACACAGAATCCGAAGCAGACTCCAGGCTCTGAGCTGTCAGCACAGAGCCCCATGCGGGGCTCGAACCCAGGAGCCCTGACGTCGTGACCTGAGCCGAAGTCAGACGCTTAACCGACTGAGCCACCCAGGCGCCCATCCCTGATATTTTTATAAAATATTTTACTCACTATTTTTCCTTGTTTTGGCGGGAATATTGACTCAAATAGCCTAGTAGGCCATATCACCACAAATTAAAGTCATCAATAAAAGTAAAAAAAATATTTTCAATGTTAAATTTGCAAAAGCATTAAGGAGTTTAGAACTGGGTATATCTGGCACATTGATACCCACCCCCTTTACCTGCCTCCACCCACTCTCCCCATTATTTTACTTATAGCATCTGATTTACATGGGACTGACCAGCCAACTTGAACCATGTACACAAGGTTCAAATAGAGTTTTTGGAGTTGAAATTCCCATGTGGAATGTTGAAAACTCAATGGCTCTTGATTACCAGATATTTGATACTTGAATACCTCTGCTCCATAGCAAAACATTCCTTAACTGGATATCAAAATAAATCTCCAAATGTGTCCTAGATATATTTTGCTTGATGATTAAAATCTTTCAAAGACCGAAATATGACAAAATGCATGAGGTAATTATAACAGAAAGATTAATAAAATGAATGTGTATCTTAAGCCATAAATATCAAAGAAAATGAGGATCCTCTTCTCAAAAGTACATAGTGCATAGTTAACATATTAGTCAATGAACAGGAATGGAAAACAATCCCAGTCTTCCTATGAGTACAATGTGAAGTTGTAATATTTGCATGTCCTGTTTCTTTCTCATTAAGTTTTTCCTCTAAGACAATTTACAAAAGAAATTCTTTGTACATGATGTCTCCTTCATGGACTTTTAAAAGTATTGGCATTATAGACACAAAATGTGCAGTGAAACATTCCTTTGTTTTTTACATAGTTCCATGGGAAGGAACTTATGCAAATTACAGTCACAGACAAAACATATCCTGATGACATCATGATTTCCAACTGAAAACTTTCCAACTCTAGAAGAAAAAAATGTTTCTTCCAACCTTACCCTCCCCCACTAGTGGCAACAGGCACATCCAGCTGTTGTTTTCACAGAAGGGAGTCTGTTGAAGCACCACCCTGTTGTTGCTGGTCTCATCCTTCAGCAAATTTGCAGAATGCTAAAATCGGTTCCTCATGTTATGGTCAAGGCTGGAGTTCTTTGTTCTGTAACTCCTTTCTGATTAAGATTTTCAAGAAGTTATTAAAAATAATAAACAAAGAAATCAGAGCAAATGTTATTAAGGGATACACATAGTCTTGCTTGCCATCCTGACCAAATACTAAACAGTTGCAAGCTGTTATAAAAATGAATGTATAATTAAAATCATAAGCCAAAGAAATTAAAACCTTTAAGAATTTCATCATAATAAGATATATCAATTCAAAACAAGATTTTAAACTGATTTTGGTGGGGAAGTTGAAAATGTCATACTTTCTAGCTTCATCATTGTGGTTCAAGCAGAAATCATTTTGGCCAATGCAGATTAAAAATAGTAAATGCAATTAGTGTCTTCTTAGAGGGAAATATCCCTACTAGTGCTATCATTATTATAGTGCCTAGTATCAAAATCATTACATTTCAGCCCAAATCCTGGAGAAATTAGTTGAGGTAAAAAAAAAATGTTTTCTGATCATATGACCAGGTATTTGGTACCATACCTTCCCAGGGACAAAAGAAGTTTCTGAACCCCCAGAGCAGAGGCCACAAGTGCCTAACACAGTGTCTGATAATATAGTTTTGCAATACATGTCATTATGTAGATAAATCATGCACCCTAATTTGAATGTGTAGGATTTTTGAAGAAATAAATACAATGTAGGTATATGTTATGCCATACTAATGTTTTTTGAATAAATGAAACTTTAATCCAAAATAATGAGTCTGTTGTGAAAAGATATTTTTTACTAAACATATATCATATAGCAATTAATTGGACTAAAATTCAGGAAAGGAATTCCTATTCCAAGCCCCTTACTAGGCCCATCGCTTTAACAAACAGTCATAAAAACTTCCTCTCAACCTGTTGGAAATTAATTAGGAAGATGATGGATGGAAATGCTAAGACAAATAAATCAAAACAAGGCTAGACCTCTGATGTGCTTTTGGACCTCTTGTCAATTCTCTGAACTTTTGCTTGGTTTCTTTTTCTGTACAATTAGAGAGTTAGACTTGAACTGTTTGTTTTCCAATTCCTTTAGCCCAAGTGTCTGACAGAAATTCTCTGATGGTGGAGCTTCTAGGACTCAAGTGGAGCCCCCTCTCAGCACTGGCTGTGAGGCCAGCTTCTCTGGGTCAGGGCTGAGGACGCCTCAGAACACAAACAATGCACCAGGCAAGGAAAAGAGATTCAAACATTTATAATTTTAGAGAAAAAGAAGGAAGAGGTGGAGAGAAAGGAAAAAATGCACTAGTTCATGCCTAGCTCCAAGTTTAAAATGCCTCAAGTTTACTTTTTTACAGTATTTTGAAAAATGGTTGACAATTTTTCATTGTCACTTTTTAAATGTTTTCGGTTTGTTTGTTTTTCATAAAATAGAACCAGGGGATTTTTATCTTCTCACAATTGTAGTAGTTTCTCTATATTCATCCTAGGAGGTGGCTGTGATACCACTACTTGATGCCAACCAGTATCTATGTCTCCCTCTTCCTTTCTAGTAAAACGGTGATTTTTTTTTCAGGCTGGCAATGTGCCCAGTTGAAACTAATTACTTATCCAGACTCTCTAGCATGTTGATATGGTCCTTGTGTCAGAATTCTGGCCAATGACATCAAAGCAGAATACTAGGTGGGAATTTCAGGAAAGCTATTGATTTCTTGATTTAAAAACTACTTATTCGCCTTTGATTTGCTGAATAAATTATTGGCACACATCCTTTGCCCTCCACTCTTGTTACTTATTTCTGCATGGAACATGGGCATGATACTAGAGGCACATCAGCCATTCTGCAACCATAAGAACAAGACTCATAAGTCCAGAAGACAGAGAAATGAAAAGAGCCTGAGTCCCAAAAGGCATCGTGGCACTACCATATTAGCCTTGTTCTAGGTGAGTAAAAAATAAACCCTAACTATTTAAGCCAAACTCAGTTCTTAACTGATATAGAATTCAAGCTTTTCTTCTAACCATCCCCAAGCCCTCTCCCAAATCCTTGGGGTACATGAAATAGCATCATCAAAGCCAATGGTTAACAGCTTTTGGGTTACATGAATCAAAGCCAGTAACGAAGACGACAACACTCAGCCTTATATGGAAGGGATTCAAAGCTGAGTGAAGCAGAGATTCACAAAAACAAAGGGACTAGGGGTGCATTGTGGGAGAAGGTGGTGGTGGGTCAGAGACCAACACACAATTGTGTGAGGTACTGCATAAGAGACCGTGGCAGAGTGTCTATAGAGGTTGGGCATTAAGAACTATAGCTGGTAGAGAAGCACTGAAAGTAGCTATGAGCACATCTGTAGGCAAGGGAGTAAATGGATGACTCAGAGGAACTTACATGAATATCAGTAGAGCAGACAGCTTGAGGAATAGCTGAAAAGCAACAATGGAAGCACTTTCAGTAACATAAGGAATCAGGGAAATGATGGAAACCTCCAATTATTACAGACTCAGACCTATTCCTAGGCTCTTAATAACATAAGTTTAAGATTTTCATATGATTATGCAAATTGAGTTTTGAGTTAGGAAAATAGGGGGTATGTGTCTCAAAGAAGACTATATTCGACTGATCAAATTAAAGGAATGTGACATGTCATGAACCCTAAAGGAGACTGTTTTATATTAGACTCACAAATGTAACACATAATTACTCTTATTTGCAAAGGAAATGTAGCTTTCTTATTTCACTTTAATTAATCTAATCCTCATCTTGCTGTCTCATGCAGCCTCACTGGCAGTCAACAGTAGGAGATGGGAAGGATAAGAGAAGCTTCCATTTACAAATGAATGATATCTCAAAATCTTCACATTTAAACAGTTTGATGTTCTTCAATCTCTGGTGTGAGGTTGTGGAGAGGGAAGGGTTCCCATGTGACCACATAGAAGCACAGAATAGAAGGTCTTCAATTTATGTGTGCTTTCCTTTCTCTGTCAAGGAATAGCTACACTGATCTGGTAGGTAGATCAATATTCACTGGTGAGTAACTAGTTCTGTCTGGCCATTTGGGTAATCTACTTGATTTTGGTAAGGCAATCTTACCAGCCTGCTGTCTTTGAGTCTGGCCTTAGACCAGCCTACCTACTCACTAAGGAGTCCCTTTAGTCAAAAACATTAAGAGCACCAAGAGATGAACCTAAAATCTGTGTTTGAACTCAGGTTTCCGGAAATTCTCATGTGTTCTGATACTTACCTGAGACCAATGTATTGTCTTTGAAGACTCAGACATTGACACTGTCAGAACCTAAGACAACATTTGAGTGACTGAAGCACAATATCCATACTTAAGAACAAGTTTAGACCATGTAGAAAACTCGTGAAACGGAGCCAGAAGCCTTGATACAAAGTCTCTAGCTATGGAAATCTTTTATCCAAGCAAAGTGAATCAGGTCCAAACAAAAAGGCAGAGGGAGGGCAAATTTGCTCTCTCTACTTGAGTTGAGATAGCCATCTTCTCCTGTATTCAGGCATCTGTACTCTGGGTTCTCAGGCTTTGACTCAGACCAGAACTTACAGCATCAGCTGCCACTACTCCCCACTTTTCCCAACCCCCATCCATCTTAGGCCTTTGGACTTACACTTACATCACTGGCTTTCTTGGATGGGACTTCTTGGTCTCTATAACCACATAAGCTAATTCCTATAATCTCTCTCTCTCTTTATTTTATATATAATATGTAATATATAATATAATATATATATATATAAATATACATACATACAGTAGTTTCACATTTTCTCTTTTCTTATGTGATTATTTTTGCTTAATTATTACTAAGAGGGTTGTGTTAAAATCTCCAAATATGATTTTATATTTTTCTTCATCTCCCTTTCTATCTATTAGTTATTACTTCATGTTTGTCAAAACTCTGGTTTTAGGCACATACACATTTAAATTAATTCTCCTGATCTACTCACCCTTGTGATGGATCTTATATAGCCATTCAGCTTTAATATGAATAGTATTTGCATGGCATATAATTTTTCAAGCTCTGTGTGCCTTTTCATTAAAATGTATCTTTTGGAAACAGTATATAGTTGGGTCTTGCTGCTTTATACAGATTGACACTCTTTGCCTTTAATTAGAAAACTTAGCTCATTTACATTTAATGCAATTATTGATATGATTAGTTCTAGATTTGCCATTTTGTGACTTTTTTTCCTTTTTTTCTCATATTGTTGTTTGGTTGTTATTATTGCTCATCCATTTCTTTTTGCCTGCCTTCTTTTGAGTTAATCAATTGTTTTTAGTATTCCCTTTTTATTTCTCTATTGGCTTTTCAGTATATCTCTTTCAGTTTTTTCTTTTTTAGTGGTTGCTTTAGGAATTACAATGTCTATCTTCAAGTTATTTCAAACTGTGTGGAGTCAGTAGTGAACTATTACATGTAAAAATATATAGGAAACTTATAACAATGTAATTCAATTATCACCCCATGTTCTTTGTGTTTTTTGGGTATATACATACATACATACATACATATATATAATATTCAAAATTGATTTAATTTTTGCTTTATATGGTAACAAATCTTTTAAAGCAGTTGTACTCCACCAAGGGCAATTTGCCTCCCAGGAGACATTTCACAATATCTACAGACATTTTTTATTTTCACAACTGTGAAAGAGTACTGTTGACAACCCGTGGATAGAGGCCAAGGATATTGCTAAAAAGTTTATAATGTACAGGACAGTTCCTCAAAACAAAGACATATCCAAAGACATATTGCAAAACATCTAGCATGTGAAGGCAATAAAGTTTAAACATATAGAGCTTACTTCAGTAACTTAGGTTTCCAGCTAATTAAGGACATTTCTTTACTGTATTCAACATTCCTCTAAATACAGCATTTATATTCAAACCTGGAGCGTTAAACTCTCTAATCTTATAGTAGGTACTTATTAGCTGATGATCGATCACTGAGTTTGTTGAGTGAATTAATTGTGGTGTGTGGTTCCACACGAGCAATTTAAAGACAATTGGAACGAAACCAGAGTTCTGAAGAGGAGAGTCTCACCCACCATTTGTCTTCTTCCTCTTTCTTCCTGGTGTTGCAAATACATCTAGTAATCATTGTTGGGGTTATTTTCATTTAAAAGGAGAATAAGAGGAGGACATTTTTAAAAATCTAGCAAATTATGTTTGCATATTAAATAAATCCTGAGTTTAAACCTTTTTGAATAAGATTATTATACATTTCTTAAAGTGTAATCTGGTTTCTTTTTTAAAATAATCTCTTTCAGTTTTATTGGACACTGATAAAATGATAATAGTCAAATTTGTCTAAGAGCACAGGATTTCAAGCTAAACCCAGGTGTGAATCTCTAGATTTATTACTTCCTAAATTTACTACCTATCCCTCTTCCAAGCCTCATTTATTATCATTTTTTAAATCTGTAAAATGGAGACAATACCTATCTCTCAAGGCAGTTGAGAAACACTTTGCACCTAGTCTAGCAAAAAACATTTAGAGTGTCCAAGGCTTTGTTTCATCTTGGGAAACTAGTTTGTTGGCTCACCAGCTTGGCCCTTGTGCCTAGAGAATACATTCCTGGTAAACTGGAGTCAGCTGAGCTATCTATTATGGGCGACAACACTCATGTCTCTGTGGACACTGATCAGCACTACTGAGATAAGGTCCAGATGCACCCTGTCACAGATCACTCATTTCAAGCAAGCCTGTGGAAAGGCAGGGAAATGGTGAAGGGTGGCCACTGAACTCTTTCACCATCTTCCCAGGGAAATGCTATGAATTCATTCTTGGAAGAAGCTGAGTAAGCTGCAACCTGTAGCAAGTCAACTCCTTATCCAGATGTCACAGAGGCCTGCAGCTCACAGACTTTCTGAAGACCATAGGGGAACAAAGGCTTTAAGTCCAGACAGTAGGCCTTCTCTTTTACAGCCTCAAAGTTGACAGCAGTACTAACGTCACTTTCATACCAGCTTCAAAAATTGACCAGAGGGGCCTTCTTTAGTCCTGGGAGAACCATCAAATCAAGACACACTTGCACACACACGCACACACACACACTTGCACACACACACACACACACACACACACTGTCTCTCTCTCAAACAAATGGCATATCTTCCACCTCGTACATTGACTGCCACAGCTGCCTTCCCGACAGGGTATTCAATCACACAAATGTCTTCTGTTTGAAGGCTGTTTCCACCTCCAGTCAGGCAGGTTGTTTTCAGCACATCTGACAAAATAGGCCAGATCTGCACAGCAATGTTTGAGAGGAAGTGCAACAAAAGACATCCAGCTGTGCTGAATTAAAAGGTCTTCATTCATCACCTTCCATCAGTCCAAAAGCAAAAGGAGGCTGACGTTATTTGTAAGAAATTTAAGGGTGTTATTATTCACCTGTAATTAAAAAGAATGGTTTGATTTGGCTTACAGCCTGGAGGAGAATGAATACTTGTATTTTGCCAGGTTATGAATTTTTCCAAGTACTGAATAGGCTCTGAGAATGAGGCAATGAGATGGAGAAACTTCTTAAGGTAGAATTTTCCTGTATTCACTTGTCACTTGCTTTTTTTTTTTCAATCCAGCGTTTCTTTACCTTTGCTCTTCTGCTTTGGAAAAGTGTTCCCAGAGAATAGAAATCCAGGGGATTTTGAGTCCATCAACATTAGGAAGTTCATGTAGAAGGTTTTAGATATCCCAAAGAGATGGTATGTGGAAACTTACTACAGAGGCACAAAGTTGCATTTCTCGGATACCCTACATATTCAGGAAAGATAGAGAAATGAGGCTTTCTATGGTGTACAGTAAACAAATATACATGGTAAGAAAACTAGAGATGGTTTTAAAGTATTCAAATATTTCATGCATCCAAAGGCACATGTATTTCTCAAGCATGTTAGCGTGGTCTGACAGGCCTATGTTTTGGGGGTGAGGGGAGGGGGGAGGTTCCCAATGACATGCTGGGAAACTTAAACATTTTCAGTAACAATTATAAGTTTTTGTGCTTTCAGAGAATTCATATGGTTTTATTCTGATATCACTAAGTCTAAAAACAAAATTTTCCTTAGGACTGCCAAAATTGTTGTTGAAGGTTAATAGAGAGTAGGTGGCCCAAAGGCAGGTCTTGGCCAGCATGAGCAGCACATGAGGACAGCATTGGGCCAGGACCTGGGAGCCCAGCAATTTGGGGCTTCACTGTATCCCACCATGCTGAGCAGTGCAGGAAAGGAAAGGATAGGGCAGCTGAAATTTAAGCTGCTTGGATGCCCTATATAATATTTGGTATTTTGAAAACACTTTACACTTGCCAGTAAGTAAATCCAGATGGAATTCAAATAAGTTTAGCCAATATTATTATCCTGGCTTGCTGATGTGGAGAGTCAGGTCTGATTGATTTGCCCAAGGACTTTCAATTCCTACAGAGCCACCATACAGCTTTTTACCGCTTCCTGTATATCCAGTGGGCCAAAGAGAGTCCTGGAAGAAAACAGAGACTTTCATATTTCCTGTTCTTGGCTCAACCCAGCAGGTCACAAAAGCTTCTGAACAAAGGAAAAATGTCCATCCTTATAACTTGGCTGGCTCCTCTTTCAGTACTTTCTTACAAAGCAACCATGGTCAGTTTTTTCAGACCTACTGCCTAATTTCTGTTAGGCCATTTTTATTAGGCTCAGGATATTCTCCTGAATAGTTATGAAAAAACAACTTTCCCCAGCTTACTCATAAGAAAGAAAGCTATCTGGGATCCGGATAGCTGGAACCCAGAACAGAACATATACAATTTTAAGTTTGCATTGATGTATTCTCATTTCTAAGCAAAACCCAAATTATTGTTAAAAATCTCTCCTTTTTCTAGGATGGACATTACACGTTTATTCACTGGGTAAGTTTCCCAACTTTTACTGATGAAAAAAAATCACCTCATTTGGGCGGTTAAATACACACACACACACACACACAAAACAAACAAACAAACAACAACAGAACAGACTCCCCAGCCCCACTCAGACTTGCTAAGTGAGAAACTCTCGGGAAGCTGCATGGGAAATTATAATATCAAAGACTCTGGGATCTCATGTAGTCTCAATTCAAATCTCACCTCTGCTACTTAGTAGCTGTGTGACCTTGGACAAGAGGCTTATCCTCTCTGCACCTCTCATCTCTTCATAATGAAATGTGAAATGTGAACCTGCCCTTTGAGAAACCTGCCATTAAAAGGCAGTTTAGTAAAAAAAGGGTTCAGGGGCGCCTGGGTGGCGCAGCGGTTAAGCTTCCGACTTCAGCCAGGTCACGATCTCGCCGTCTGTGAGTTCGAGCCCCGCGTCGGGCTCTGGGCTGATGGCTCAGAGCCTGGAGCCTGTTTCCGATTCTGTGTCTCCCTCTCTCTCTGCCCCTCCCCCGTTCATGCTCTGTCTCTCTCTGTCCCAAAAATAAATAAACGTTGAAAAAAAAAATTTAAAAAAAAGGGTTCAGCAGAGGAAATGTAGGAGGAGCCAAAGATAGTCTTTAGATCGGTCTATTTCCAAAAAACTGGGTGATGTTAAAAAAAATTTACCTACCTTTTATTTAGATTCATCCAAGCTCTAAAACTGTGAGAATGAAACTATGATTTTGAAAACAAGGATACATTCTCAGACTGCATTTAGATACCTGAAAGGAAGTGGCCATCCACTCTAATCACACCAAAATCTGAGTACAGTTTAGGAAGAAGAAATTATAAATAAGCCACTCTAGCATTCTATGTTATTCAAGCTTCAAATATGCTCAGTCTTAAATACAAATTTATTAACCTACCAACAGCGGGACTTTATGAGATGTTTTAAGTAGCTCATTCCTAAATAACTTACCAAATTACCTAAAAGACTTTTGTTTCGTACAAAAAGAATATGCTACTCCAATGAATGACAAAATTGTCTTAATTTGAAAACCCTTCTCATAAAGGACATGCTCAAGAAGACACAGGCAGGATCTTGATCTTGACTAATCAGTGGAAACATTGGGGAAATGTATCAAAATGAATAATAGAGCCAGGGTACATAAATAATGAGTACATTTCTTAACTACTTCGCTAAAACTGGTTGCTGACAAGCCAGATGGCACAAGTCATTAGTGCCTTTTGGCTTTGGTGTCTCTGCTAACTAACTCAGGAATGGGAACTCAGGACTGGAACAGCACCTCTATTGTTAGGGCCCCTCAAAGCGGAATACACTAAAAGGCCCTCCTGTAGCTGAGGAACAATGACTTAAAATTCTTTTGTTATTCTGCAATGCCTCAAAATTCGTTAAGTCTTGTCCTCTATCACCCTAAGGCACTTTGGGGACTTAATTAAGTTATTGTTTGCAGACATGGGATAAATTCAGTCACATCACAAAAGAAACAAATTTGGTTCCAAATGTTATACATACTTCCCTCTCAACTGTAAAGCAAGATTCGAGACCTATCTGAAAACAGTAACATAATTGTGGGTTTCTTTCTAAATGAAAGGGCCAGAATAATGTATTAAAAACAAAAACAGGAAAGTATAAACTATTAATTTTATTATGGAACTTGTTTACTAAACTCTGATGGTCTTTTTAAGTGTAAATATAATTGGTGCTTTCACATATTTGTTGACAAAACATCAGTCACTTTAGGTGGAATAAAGTGAAATGCTAAAGATAAATCAGGACATTGCTGCTCAGGTCATTATGAAGCCTCTGCCATTATACTAAACCCTGATCCCCTGGGTGTGCTTCACTGGAGGTCAGTGAAGATTGTGCTGCTAGAAAAAAACTCCAAAAAAACCTCTAAAATGGATCAAATCACTAAATGATTATAAAGTTTTTGTTCCTTTTATTGAGTTAGTAATAAAATCTATCACTTATTTGAGAGAGGTCATTATTTGTGTCTTGAAAAATTCCATGCCATGGTTAGAGCTTATGTAATGAACAAATCCGGAGCAATGTGGGACTTTGTAATATGAAGTGATTCTTGGGTCAGTACAGGTCTCATGAATCCCAGACTATTCTTTTCCTGTTCTCTGTCTTGGCTCCAAAGGCAGGTCAAAGCAATAGCAAATAGTGCCTCCTACCCAGAGCTGGCACTACACGTGTCCTGCAAAGTTAATTGGAAAACATAGCCAACACAGCCAATGGTGGCTAAGCTCCTGATAGTCTGTGAATGAAGACCATTTTTGTATCCTATGCCTGCTCATAGGTAGTCACATATAGAACACCTGACACCAAGTTGATATTTTGACTAAGGGCTACATTGTTCTTGCAGTTTTCTTGAGCTATCCCAGTCCTCTTGGCCGATGTTATCTGAACTGAAGCTCTCAAGACACATCTATGTTTGCATAGTCCTCTGCCTTTACTGAGGCCTACTCCTTTGCTTAAGGCCCACCACCTCTATGGAAATCTATGGAAATTAATACTTGCCAAAGGAAATGTTCCTTACTATAAGCTGCAGTGGTCTTTAATGGTGATATTTCCATAGGCCTAAGCCTGAATCCTAACTCCACGTGGAAACCCAGCCACACTCCACAACATAGGCCATAGCACATTATTCACATTGAAGGTACACAGAGTGTCCTAGTAAAATGCAAGGCTCAAAGTCCTGACTCTACCCCAGGTCTCTCCATATGTATTTTTATCTACAAATTATATGCCTTGTCTTCTGTTTCACAAGCTTCCTAAGGAGTCTTGCCAAGGAATATGCCAAGATGAGGGTAAAAGTGGCATAATACAAAGCAGCCTTCTCATCTCTCTAGGGTTTGTACCCATTGGAAATAAAACAAAAGTGTCAGCAGATGAAGACCCAAACTCTCATATTATGAATGGTAAGTTGGAAGATATTACTTGATGGGGTAGAGCTAGCTTTCAGTTTGGCTGCTTTGGTCTTGGAAAACTTACCCAAAGGAAATTTTGAATTTGAATAGCAAACACACTTTCCCAGGTCATTTTGTTTCTCTGGACCTGATAGAGAAAGGAGAAGCAAGAAACTACCTCTGCCACCATTTGCAGCCCCATCTGACTGAGAAGCAGTGTTCAAAGGCCAGTGCCCAACATACAGGTAATCCCTTTGACCACCCTGGGAAGAAAAATGGCAGGCTGGGGGACTAGAGAGCTAGGAGTGTTATACAAATGGATATCACTCCATATGGATAGAACATTAGGCATCAACATAAAGTATTTCTTTTATTTATTTATTCATTCATTCATTCATTTAGAGATAGAGAGAACTCAAACAGATTTATTTATTTTGAGAGAGATAGAGCACAAACAGGGGACGGATAGAGAGAGAGGGAGACATTGAATCCTAAGCAGGCTCCAGGTTGTCAGTGTAGAGCCCGACTACAACTGTAAGATCATGACTTGAGATGAAATCAAGAGTTAGGCACTTAACCAACTGAGCCACCCAGCTGGACCAAAGAGTGAAGTATTTCTGCCCAAATACTCAAAGACCCATTAAAAAAAGTGTTTCTTTCCTTCTGATAATCAGAGAATCAATTCTGTAATCTATTTTAATTTTACATTTTGCAGAGCTTCTAAGAAGCTTAAAGCTAAGTGTATTTGCTCAATTATAATAGTTTCTCTGCTGTATTTATTTGTATTTAAATGCAAATAATGCATTAAATAAATTCAGAATCCTTCCTTTATTTTACAAAATGTAAGCCTTCCACCTTTCAAGGAATTATAAGACTGTTCTACTCTTGGTTACCAATCAAATGGCACATTACAAGATGGCACATTACAAGACAACCCTTCAGGACCATGAGTGCTTTGCCAATACAAACATAGTTCACTGATTTTACAAAAAATATTGTAGACAAGTCCTAAAAGTAAACAGGTGCATACATTTTTTGAAATTCAGACCCTGTGTTTCATTAAGGGGGGCTACAGATGAAGGGAAAGTCAGGATAATCAATAATTACAAAGTAAAAGTTAAATCAGTTTCAGAAGTGTTTTCTGACATGAAATATAAACAAAGTTTTTTTGGAGAGGATGGGGAAAAAAGATTAATTAAAGGTAGAAATCTCTTTCATCATAGGCCAGTTTTTTTACACACCATTAAGCTCATTCTTTTTCAAGAATGGTTCAAAATTATTTGACTAAAATCAGTAATAAAAATGGAATGAAAAGGAAATAGTCTTGAAATAAGCATATTTTATTTAAGTCCTTTGTATTGATCAAATGTCAGCATGGATAGCAATATTTAGTCTTTATAAAGCTCTTCACAGCTTGATCCACTGACACCACAGTTTTCTTAATTTCCTGACCAACGGCATTGTATGGCCAACAGCTGGTGCCTTTAACCCAGCAGATGCTTTTGTGTCTCAGTTGTATTCATCATACGGGCAGCGTCCAGGATTGTGTTTTCCTTCACACCCTTCTCCCACATGCAGAAACTTCCTTCAGAAGACAAAGGGAGTGTGCATAAAAACACACCACAGGGTGTGGATGAGTTTAATAAACACAGTCTCCCGTGTATAAAGAGCCTAACTCTTTCCTAGTACAGTAGGATTACACAACAGCCACTGAAGTAATTTGAAATGGTTCCCATAAGACCAAAATCCACAGCCAAAGGAATCACATAATCATAGAATATTGAACTTGGATGGAATCAGTACAGTGTATCAAAGCCGAGTAATATATGGGCGCTTTTAAAGGAAAAAGTTATTTAAGCTCACACTCCCCCCCCATGTTTATTTAAACCATTTTTGTTATAAAATTACTTAAATATGTAGAACCAGAAATCAAAGTATAAACTTATCATATATCTAGCTTCTTCAACTCCCAATTGGGACAGATACCACTAAGTTTAAGTGTCAATGTAGGTAAGTGCCATATACTATAAGTTGTAATGAACTTTCAAGGTGAAAATCATGCCAAAGTGTCAGCATGTTTTCATATGGCTCCACCTCCACCATTTACTGACCGTGTCACTTGAAACAGGTTACCTAGCCAATCTGTGCCTCATCTATAATAGTAGAATCGACCATATAGGTTATAAAATTAAGTAAAATAATAAAAATGTAACAGGGCATACCATAAAGTTAGTGTTCAGTAAATGATCATGATCATTTGTTTTCAAAACCATATAGTCACCAAAATTCAAAGCTTATTTAACTTAATGATATGATTTTTTAATGAATATATATATATATAGTGAGAGTAAGTTCACAGACCATTTTTTGAACAGAATGATATTAAGAACTTCAAGAATGTGTCCTCTAGTTCAGAATAACCAGACTTCATAAATAATTAACTCTGCCAGTTTGCAATTTTAAAACCAAATTTAATAAGGTGACACTCTGAAGTTATTCTGTCACTGCAAGATAAGGTATTATCACGTTATTGAAATCTGCATTAAATGCATTGTTTACTTTAACCACTTCTCTAATGAAGAAGTAGATTATACACTACTGGTACTACCTTTAGGACCAAGGAAAATCAAAAATCTCTGATAGATTTTTCAATTAGAGTTTGGTAGCCTGAAACTATCAGCCATATCAATATCCAAGACCTTGAAAAATCACAAAGAAGAAGTTTAGAGGAGCCCAGGTGGCTAAGTCAGTTGAATGTCTGGCTTCAGCTCAGCTCATGATCTAGGGGGTCAGAGTTCGAGCCCTGCATCAGGCTCTGTGCTGACAGCTTGGAGCCTGGAGCCTGCTTCGGATCTGTGTCTCCCTCTCTCTCTGCCCCTCCCCAGGTCATTCTCTCTCTCTCTCTCTCTCTCTCTCTCTCTCTCTCTCAAAAGTAAATAAAAACATTAAAGAAAACTTTTTTTAATTAAAAATAAAAAGAAGTTAAGAAGTTTGGTTCCTTTCCAAAGTTCTTTGTTCTCTATGAAAGTGTGAAAAATCTGCACATCACAAAAAGAAATAGCAATTTGATAGGTGTGTCCCAAAATAATCAGGTTGGCTTTCATGGTGGTGAAGAAAACATTGTCAATTATCACAAAAGTGGTAACTGCACGGTTTTAATTATACTTATTTCTGTGTCTAATATTTTCCCTTGTTAAAATTTATTATGTATGAAAATAAACATACATGTCAGATAGACATCACAACTAACATTATCTCAGATCTGTAAAGAATATATTTCAGAGGACAGAATTTTCTCTATTATTTGTGTGGGACCTTAAAACCAATTTGAAAGCTAATATGAACCCAGTATTTTTCCTGCATTCAGATACATAAAGCATTCCTTACATTTTTAGAAGTTTCCATCATGTCAAGTAGTTGTATTACAGTGTTCAGATTTATAAATAGATGTTTTAAATTAATAACGATATGCATATAGGATTCTCACATCAAAGGTTTTCAATAAAATCTTTCCCTAGCTACTTAGACATATATATGATTTAAATTTTGAAAACATTTTTCATATTTTCAATCACTGACACGTGCAACTGATTTTTTAAAATCCTTTCTAAGCACCAACTAAGAATACAAAACAAAGAAAATACAAACCCAAAAACCTCTATGCGGGGATGGGGGCGTGGGGGGATATTGTAATATGTAAAAGATGAATTAGGAAGCAAACCTTTGAAAGAAAAAACTTTTTAGGCTAGTGGAATTGATGTGTATAGAATGGGCTGTTAACTAGATGCATTTAGTTGCAGTTGAACTACTCAAACAGGAATGAGAGGAGATAGAGCTTATACTTTAGGAATCTTCATATAGTATCCATCTCTTTAAACATATCAGTATTTTTCATTTCATAGACTTCTTTCTCTTTCACATACAGTACCAGTTAGAATTTACTGTGTAACAAACCACCCCACAACTTTGTCAATTTAGGCAACAACATTTATTTAGCTCGAATATCAGTCGGTCAGCAGTTGGAGCTGTGTTCAGCCTGATGGCCTTTGGGTGTGGCCCAGGCTGACAGCTGTTAGCTCAGCTTCTTCAAGGACCTTGGCTGGAACAGCCTGGAGTCTCTTGATGCATGGTTTCTTATCCTCTAGCAGGCCAGACTGATTGTGCACAGGGTGCAATTTTAAGCTCAGTGCGAGAGATCCCTAATATGCAAATGCTTTTTAAGACTCTATTTGCTGCTGTTCCATTGACCAAGGCTGGGCACAAGGCCAGTTTACATTCAATAGAGTGAAGAAAGGCTTCACTTTTTAGTGAGAAGACCTGAACATATTTGTCACTATTTTGCTATTTATCATATCCATAATATTTCCTAACACATGTCCTTTCAATTTAGTGCCTAAATATCTCTGAAATTCATCCATTTCTCTCTTAAGCAACATTCCTCAAGGTCAGCTACCATTATCTTTTATTGGACTACTGCAGCAGCTTTCTAAGTGACTCCCTTCAACTATGCTTACTGCCTTCCAAGAAGGCAGCCAAGCAATCTTTTTTAAAACTTAGAAAGTATTTGAATAAGAATATCCAATTAGCCAGTGAAAGTCTTTTCATTGCATCAACTTAAAACTCAAGTCTTCACCAGGCCTATTAGGTTCTCCATGGTATAGTTCACACACCTTCAGTCTGTGTGGCCTCCCATGAGAGTGAATAAAAACATGTACAACGACAGGAGGGTGCCTGACCTGGCCATATCTGAAAGCTTTTATCAATAAAGGAAGTTTGGACTGGGTTTGAGTAAGAAGTGACTAGAATGAGTTGCGAAAAGGGGATGAATATTTATATAAGTTGCAATTTCACATTAAAAAAATTTTTTTTCAGTGTTTGTTTATTTTAGAGACAGAGAGAGAGAGAGAGACAAAGTGAGAGCCAGGGGAGGGGCAAAAAGAGAGGGAGACACACAATCTGAAGCAGGCTTCAGGCTCTGAGCTGTCAGCACAGAGCCCAATGTGAGGCTCAAACTCATGAACCGTGAGATCATGACCCAAGCTGAAGTTGGACACTTAACCAACTGAGCCACCCAGGCGCCCCTCACATTTATTTGTATGATTTGTTAATTGTTAAAAGCTGAGATGACATCTGTTTTTCTCACCACTAAGTCCTTGGTGCCTATCAAAATGACTGGTTTAGAAATGTTAAGACAAGATTAACTTTCAGATACCTAAACAGAGACTAAATTTTGGACTTATTATGAAATCACTATATTTCAGAATGACACTTTACCAATGTTTGAAGCCATTATTTTTAGGGTCTATGACATATGTTTCTGGGTTTTATATCAGGAATAGGGAAATTTGGGTTCTAGGATTAGTTCAGCCATTACCCATCTGTTAAATATTCTTGGTCTCAGTTTCCTCATCGGTAAGGTGAGAAAGAATGTGTACATAGCATCTATCTTTCCAATTCTTTAATTATGTGATGCTATGATTCTGAGACTTGAAATAAGCAGAAAATTTTAGCATAAGGATAACCTCCTTTCAGAAGTGAATGTATTATACATTTATTTATCTGAATTTGCTTTGGACTCATGATGTGTCTTCAATTTAAGTAGCCAGTGGATCTAATTATATATAAAAATCAAATTGCTCAAAATGTTAAACGTAGAGACTTTTGAAAAACCCAGAGAAAATAAAAAAAATAAAACACAGAAGAATAAACATATAATATGTAAACAATAGAATGAAATTAAATAGCAATAGCAATCTCCTCATCGCAGCTAATAGAGTAACTGTCCTAAATTTGTGGACTACTTAGATGCCTCACATTGAGAAACATGCTGAATTTCCAAAAATTTTAACACATGGGACCTGCTTATGAAGCATCTGGAAAATCCCAAAATCAAAACATGCACTTCAGCAGGACAATTTCAAAAGAGTATAACCCAGAGGCTATGCCCCCCAAGCTGAGTGTGGCAGGAAATAGTTGGGCCCCCACATGTCAGGACAAAATTTCTGCAGCACTTCTCAATAGGACATTTAAAAAGAGAAAAGCAAATAGGCAACACAGCAGTAGGTATTTTTTAATATATTTCAGATTTTACTCAAACAAAAACAACATATGGGATTCTGAAGTAATTCACAATTCATTATAATGAATCAAATAAGAAATTTTGAACCTCTTGAACCCAAAGTAATAGATTTTATTCTCATGATTTTGTGAGGCTTCTGAGGTAAATCCTAGTTTATTGAGAAATGTATCTGACCTAGGACATCAGAAAAACAGAGTCCAAATTCAGCTATGTGATGTGACCTTAATCTCTCAATCTGCAATGTATATGAAAATAGGGCAAAAGAATGGCCTCTGGAGGTTGACTGCTGGTTTTTAATCCCAGCTCCTCCTCAGGAAAAAAATATATTAAATATCTTGGCATTTGATAAATGAACTGTCATGTATTTTGTAGGGTAGCCACTAAGAATAGAAAGTTACAAATTCCAACTAAAGGGTGGGAAAAAATGCAGTAACAGAAATAACACAATTATAAATAAAGCAGGTAAAAGATTAATAAACAATATACAAGTTGTACAAATAGCAAAAAAAGGTGGCAAAAGTTAACCCAAAATATATCAGTAATTATATTAAGTATAAATGAGCCATATGTTATAATTAAAAGGCAAAGATAAACTAGATTAAAATACAAAAGCAAATACTTTTTATAAAAAGTACATATAAAAACATAAATACAGAAGATAAAAATTTTTAAGTTTGTGGCTCACCTGAGTGGCTCAGTCAGTTAAGCATCCAATTTCGGCTCAGGTCATAATCTCGCAGTGTGTAGGTTCAAGCCACGCATCAGGATCTGTGCTGACAGCTCAGAGCCTGGAGCCTATTTTGGATTCTATGTCTCCCTCACTCTCTGTGCCTCCCCAACTCACACTCTGTCTCTCTTTGTCTCTCAAAAACAAATAAACATTGAAAAAGAAATTTTTTAATAAAAATAACAATAAAAATAACATATAATTGGCCAACTTCTTGAATGATTAATCAAGTAAAACAAGAGAAGACACAAAATAATCAGTATCAGTAATATAAAAATGGACCATAATTATTATTGATATGTATATTTCCTCTGTCTAGAACACTCTTCTCAAAATATCCAAAAGGCCAACCTTCTCACCTCTTTCAAGTCTTTGCTCATATGTCTGCTTTTCAGTTACACTGACCCAAATCAGCCTCTTAAGGTTGGAACACTGCCCACCCAGCAATTCCTCTAACCTACTCTCTACTTAGTTTTCCCCATAAAATGTATCAGGCTCTAAAAGATTATATGATTTACAATTTATTATGTTGGTTGTTTATAGTCAATCTCTCCTTGCTACTAAATCAACTCAGTAAGAGCTGAGGCCTTTGCTTTCCCTATGATGTATCCCATGTACCTAGAATAGTTCCCAGCCCATGGTAGGCACTCAATAAATATTTCCTGAATGAATGAATGTGTGTGAAAGTTCACCTTTGGGGGAAATACATGAGTATAAGAGCTTTGAGCAATTTTTGTTGCCCAAATAATAATTGACTTAACTTCATGATTTATGGAATTGCAGATAATTTTGGAAATATTCATGCAAAAATATTCACAAAAATAGTTTATAAAAATAAACAATATTGACATTTATAGTCTTTTCTTTAATTTTTATTTTTTAAGTTTATTTATTTATTTTTAGAAAGAGACAGAGACAGTGAGCAGGAGGGAGACAGAGAGAGATGGAGAGAGAATCCTAAGCAGGATCTATGCTCAGTGGAGAGCCTGATGCAAGGCATGAACCCACAAACCGTGAGATCATGACCTGAGCCAAATCAAGAGTTGGATGTTTAACCAACTGAGCCATCCAGGCACCCTGACATTTTATTCCTTTAATTTAACTCCAATACAAAAATGAAACTTATGGAAGAAGACAACTTTTACCTAAGGGACTGTGACATATATCAATGAGCAGCCCTGTTTCAGAATTCCATGCTATCAACAACACAGGAAGGTGGTTCAGGATGTGTACAACCAAAGATGTTATACATGTGTCTAGTGCTGAATTCTCAAAAGATTGCTCCAAGTGTCCCAAAATAAATGGTATCTGATAAGTTCTAAATTAGTAGGTGATAAGTAATTGACTCCATCAATATGGTATTTCCAGAAGATTCTCTAGATAATTGCTATAATAAGTATATTAGATTTGTGTCCTCTAACCAGCCAACAGGAAAAATGTTCTCATAAATTTTTGCCCAGGTGTTGCACATGTTTTATTTGTTTGCTTGAATACACACACACACACACACACACACACACAAACACACACGTACACATATAAATATTCATGTTATATATATATATGTATGTGTGTATATATATAATATTCATGTCAAATTACATTCTGAAATGTAAGTATAAAAAATAAATTTAAATGGGACAACCTACTTTAATTTTAAACAAGTGTTTGAATCTCATCCCAAGTTTGGAGAAGTGGGGACAAAGCTGGCAGTGATTACTTGGTCACACCACTTGCAGTGTGGCAGCGAGTGCCTAAGTCCTCCCAGCACATGTGCTGCCACTCAGGCACTGCTCTGCTGTACCCTGTCTTAAGATTCTGCAAAAAGTCCAAGCATCTTGATCTTATTCATTTTTTCTGCTTCTAACAGCTGTAACAATTAGAGATGCCCTAATGGCTGAATCAGAACATTTCCCAGTCAACAAAGCAAACAATGGTGTAGCAATTCAACTAGAAAACTTTTTGGTCTGAAGTATGTTCTTTTCTAGTTCAAGCATCTGGGAAAGGTACTGATAATATTGAATTGAGGGAAACCATAAGCCAGTAGGAACTTTAAGAACTGACATATCAATCAACGTCTCTATAGGACTCTAACAGAGGTAGGGTTTTTCATTCTATGTGTTTCTCAAAGTTAATCATAGTTTTAATTAACTTAGAAATGAAATATGTCACTAAGTGATATAGGGAGACAAAAAGTAAATAAAATATGTATTCTCTACCATTAGTATATATTTAGAATCTAGTTTGAGAGAAAGAACATGGACATATTTTTTTAAAAGACAGCATCTGAGTAATAGTTTCTAAATAAATCTAGAGGTAATCAACAGAGAGACAACAAAATGGACTAGACTGTTTTGGGCAGGATTTAGATTGGAAAGGAGGCAGCAATAAGAAAGATATTCCATGTAAGGTGTGGATAAAGTGGCAGAGGAAGGATAAGCAGGCTGGGATCTGACTGATATAAGGGGCTGGTGCCATGGGGATTAGAATCATGTACTCTCAGGCTTAAAGGAATTATAGCATCCTGCCAGAAGTTGCTTTGTTTATGTTGTATATGCACATATATACCAATTTTAGCTGACCCCTCCTAATAGTATATTGATCTCATTTTGCCTATCTCCAGCTAAAGGTCTGATTAGCAACTTCCAGGCCCAGATTCCCACCAAACCCTTTAAACCATAATCACAGCCCCAGAGTAAAAAATATCAGTGCCTTCTACTAATCATGGGTCCCAGAATTCCACACTTATTTTTTAACTCATAAAATAGAAAACAAATGTTCATTAAACAATGAGTTTGATCTAACCAGCATAAAAAGGAATGGAGGGAAAGGCAGCCCAGTGTTGTGGTTTGTAACCTGGACTCTGGAGCCAGACTTCTTAGATTCAGAACACTGGATCTCTTACTTTGTGGAAGCCTTACACTGGGCAAATCTATACCCCAATGCTTTCTTCTGTAAAATGCAGATAATAATGATACCTCAAAGCATGATTTTGAGGATTAGATTAATTAATACTTCTAAAACATTTTGAGCAAAGCCCCATATAAGTGGTCATACTACCAATATTAATAACATTAGTTTTATTACTGAGTAAGCTGAGAAAATAGTCATGTGACTTATACAAAAAAACACAAGACTCATACCTTATGAACATTTTTAGTTTTTAGAATTTATAATGTTAGTTTTGTTTGCCAAAAGTAATTACTTTAACATGAATCCTCACCATATGGCAACAAATAGCTAGAACTCAGGGAGACCCTCAGCTCACTAAAAAGTCAGAAAGCTTTTTAGTGGCTTATCGGGGGGAATGAGACTCTGGTCATTGTCATATAGATCCGGTCAGTAGAGGGTACAATGTTCTCAGAGGTTGTATGGATTCCTAAGACCATTAGGCACTTGGAATTTGAAGATGTTCTTTTTACTGTACCTTAAACCTTGGGGAAAAAAGAAAAAAATAGAGGACAGGGGGCAGGAGGATGGGGCAGAGTAAAAAGACCAGAGGCTCGCTTCATCCTATAAACACAACTAGATAACTATCAAATCCTCTTAAATATCTCCGAAATCAACCTGAAGACTGACAGAACAAACTCCACAACTAAAGGAAAGGAAGAAACTACATTGAAAAAGGTAAGAAGTGCAGAGACAGAGTTTAGGGGAGAAAGTGATCACAGCTGCTGTGGAAGAGAGGGAGCCATGGTTGCAGAGAAAGGCAAGAGAAACAGGAGTACACCGGCAAATGCACAAGGAGAATGTTCCCCCAAAGCCATTGGCTTGGAAAATCAGAGGGACTGAATTTTGTGAGTTCTTGCTACCAACAGTGTTTAAAGCCTAGAGTTTTAAAAGTCAGTGGGCTTGGCTAAGATAGAGCTCAGAGGGCATTGCATCTGTTCCTGAAGAGAAGGCAGGCAAACAACCTGAGACAGACAGTGTGGAAACAGCAATCTGAAGCATGGCTGGGAACACAGTGGGAAGATTATTCACTTTTATCCAAGCACATACCTAAGAGGTAGAGTTAACAGAGACACCTCTCCAGGAACAAAGATTCTGGCAGATGCCATTTCCCTCTCCCTCCCCTCAGCATAAACACAGAACCACTGGCAGGGGTGCAATGCTAACACTGGCTGCCTAACTTGCTTATACCAATCCCCACTTTTGCTGTGCTTTGGTGGGACTGACCCTCTCAGTTAAGCTTGCTTTAGTGCTAGTGCAGCAGGCCCCTCCTCCAGAATACCAACACAAACCCTGCCCTCACCATGTCTCCCAAGAGACTCCCAGAGTTCTGCAGGACCTCAGATATCTCGGAAGTAATGTCAGGTCTAGTTTCACAAGCAGACCAGAGCCTACGTAGTTAAAACTTGCCACATTCTGGCCAAGGACCAAACACTGCCTACAGGCAAAGAGAGCCTCTACTGACAACTGGCCTGGAGGATAGACCAGCCAGAACACAACAGCAGAACACATGCAGCACAGCACACACTGAAGACATTCCCTAAAGCACCAGGCCCTAGGCACTACATGGCCTCTTCTTCATAAGGTCATTACTTTCAGGAGGAGAAGACATAACTGGCTTGTCTAACACACAGAAGAAGGCAGAGAGTTAGACAAAATGTGAAGAAAGAGGAATTTATCCCAAATGAAAGAACAAGATAAGGCCACAGCCAGAAATCTAATTGAGATGATATAAGTAACATGCCTGATGGATAATTTAAAGCAACAACCATAAGGATACTCACTGGGCTTATGAAAAGAATGGAAGACATCAGTGAGGACCCTTCCCACAGAGATAAAAGAGTTAAAAAAGAATCAATCCAAGATGAAGACCAGAATAAATGAGATTAGAAACACACTTGATGCAACAAACAGCAAGCTGTAAGAAGCAGAGGAATGAATTAATGACTAGAAGACCAAGTAATGGAAAACAATGAAGCTGAACAATAGAGATTAAAGAAAAATTATGCAACAAGAGAATAGACTTAGGGAGCTCAGTGATGCCATCAAATGTAATAACATTTGTATTATAGGAGTTCCAGAAGATGAGGAGAGATAAAAGGGGCATAAAATTTATTCCAAGAAATAATAGCTGAAAACTTTCCTAACCTGGGAAAGGAAACAGAAACCCAGATCCAGGAGGAACAGAGAACTCTCATCAAAATCAATAAAAGCAGGCACACACTAAGACGTATTGTAATTAAATCTGCAAAATATAATGGTAAGGAAAAACATTAAAAACAGCGAGACAAAAGCAGTCATTCACTTACAAGGGAAAACCTATAAGGTTAGTTGGAGATTTTTCAACAGAAACTTGGAAAGACAGAAGAGAGTGGCATATTCAAAGTGTTGAATGGGAAAAATCTGTTCAATTTTACTCCATCCAGCAAGAATACTCTATCTAGCAGAGCTATCATTCAGAATAGAAGGAGAGATAAAGTTTCCCAGACAAATAAAAACTAAACCACTAAACCACTAAACCAATTCTGCAAGAAATATTAAACGGGACTCTTTGAGTGGAAAGGAGAGACCAAAAATGACAGTAAAAAGGCAGCAAACACAAAAGTACTAAAAATGAATATTTCTGTAAAAATCAGTCAAGGAGCTCACACATGCATGAAGGATATAGAATATAATAATATATACCTAATGTGGGGAGGAGAAGAGAAAAGAATGGGTTCAAACTTGAATGATCATCAAATTAATATAGACTGTTAATTTCAGGAGAGGTTATGTACAAATCTACTGGTAACCATATATCAAAACCCAGTAATAAACATGAAAAGAATAAAGAGAAAGAAACACAAATATATCATTAAAGAAAATCAGTAAAACATGAAAGAGAGAAAGACAAGAAACAATCAGAAAACGTCTCCAGAAGAAACCACAAAACAAGTAATAAAATGGGAATAACTATGTATCTATCAATAATAACTTTGAATATAAACAAACTACACACTCCATTCAAAAGACATAGGGTAACAAAATGGATTAAAAAAAACCCAAAACTTATTTATATGTTGCCTACAAGAGATTCATTTTAGACTTAAAGACACTTGCAGATTAAAAGTGAGGGGATGGAGAAACATTTATCATGCAAATGGAGGTCAAAAGAAAGTTGGAATAGGAATACTTATATCAGACAAATTGGAATTTAAAGCAAAGACTGTAATAAGACAAAAAGAAGGGCACTACATAATAAAGGAGACAATCCAAGAAGAAAATATAGCAATTTTAAATATTTATGTATTCAACATAGAAGTACCCAAATATATAAAATAATTATTAACAAACATAAAAGAACTAATTGATAATAACCCAATAATACTAGGGGACTTTAACACTCCACTTACATCAGTGGACAGATTGTCTGAATAGAAAAATAAACAGGGAAACAATGGTTTTGAATGACACACTTAATGGACTTTACAGATATATTCAAAACATTTCCTCCCAAAACAGTGGAATACACAACCTTTTCAAGTGCAGATGGAACATTCTCCAGAAAAGATCACTTAGTTACAAAACAGACCTCAACAAATAGAAAAAGACTGAAGTCATACCATATAACTTTTCTGGTCACTACACTATAAAACCAGAAGTCAAGTACAAGAGAAAAATCTGGAAAGACCACAAATACATGGAGGTTAAGTAACATGCTACTAAATAATAGAAGGGTCAACCATGAAATCAAAGAAGAAATTTAAAAAAAATAAATGGAAACAAAAGAAAATGAAAAAGCAGCAGTCCAAACCTTTGGGACACAACAAAAGCAGTTCTAAGAGGAAAGTTTATAGCAATACTGGCCTACCTCAAGAAGCAAGAAAAATACCAAATAAACAACTTAGCCTTACAGTTAAAGGAGCTACGAAAATAACAACAAATGAAGCCTGAAGCCAGAAGAAGGAAACATATAATAGAGATTATAGCAGAAATAAATGATATAGAAACTAAACAAATATATAATAATAATAGAACAGGAGCTGGTTCATTGAAAGAAATTAATAAAATTGATTAAAACCTCTAGCCAGATTTATCAAAAAGCAAAGAGAAAGGGCCCAAATAAATAAAATCACAAATGAGAAAGGAGAAATAACAATCAACACTATAGAAATACAAACAAATATAAGAAAATATTATGAAAAATTATATGGCAACAAATTGGACAACCTATAAGAAATGGATAAATTCTTAGAAACGTATAAATTACCAAAACTGAAACAGGAAGAAACATACAACTTGAATAGACCAATAACTAGCAATGACAGTGGGTGTGTAATCAAAAAACTTGCAAGGAACAAAAGTCCAAGACCAGACGACCTCCCAAAGAGAACTCTACCAAACATTTAAAGAAGAGTTAGTACCAATTCTTCTCAAGCTATTTCCAAAAAATAGAAAAGAAAGGAAAGCTTTCAAATTCATTCTATGAGGCCAGCATTACCAAAACCAGATAAAGGCACTACTAAAAAAGAGAACTATAGACCCATATCTCTGATGAATATAGATGCAAAAATTATCAATAAAATGCTAGCAAACTAGGGAACTTAGGTGGTTCAGTCCGTTGAGTGTCTAACTTTGGCTCAGGTCATGATCTGGTGGTTTGTGAGTTCGGGCCCCACATCAGGCTCACTGCTGTCAGATTGTCAGTGCAGGGCCTGCTCTGGATCCTCTGTCCTACTCTCTGTGCCCCACTCCCCCCAACTTGTGCTTTCCCAAAAGTAATTAAATATTTTTTATTTATTTATATTTTTTTAATGTTTGTTTATTTTTGAGACAGAGAGAGACAGAGCATGAGCAGGGAAAGGGCAGAGAGAGAGGGAGACACAGAATGTGAAGCAGGCTCCAGGCTCTGAGCTGTCAGCACAGAGCCCTACACGGGGCTCGAACTCACAAACTGTGAGATCATGACCTGAGCCGAAGGCGGACACTTAACCGACTGAGCTACCCAGGTGCCCCTTAAATATTTTTTAAAAAATAAAAAAAATAAACACTAAAATTACTGTGGTTAAATAAATAAATAAATAAATAAATAAAATGCTGACAAACTGAATCCAACAATGCATTAAAAAAAATCATTAATCATGATCAAATAGGATTTATTCCTGGGTTGCCAGGGTCATTCAATATTTGCAAATCAAACAATGTAACACATCATATTAATAAAAGAAAGGATAAGAACTATATGATCATTTCAATAGATACTGAAAAAGCATTTAACAAAGTGTATAGCATTCATTCATAATAAAAACCCTCAAAAAAGTAGATTGAGAGGGAAGATACTTCAATATAATAAAGGCTATATATGAAAATTCCACAGCTAATATCATCTTATTTGAGGAAAAACTCAGCTTTTCCTCTATGGTCAGGAGCAAGACAGGGATGTCTACTCTCACCACTTTCATTCAACATAGTACTGGAAGTTCTAGCTATAGCAATCAGACAACGACAACAACAAAATCAAAGGCATAAGTAAATTGCAAGGCAATGATAAATAAATTGGCAAGGAAGAAGTAAAACTTTCACTATTTGCAGAGAACATGATACATTATATAGAAAACCTGAAAGACTCCACCAAAAAACTTCTAGAACTGATAAACAAATTATGTAACGTCACAGGATACAAAATCAATGCACAGAAATCTGTTGCATATGTATACACCAATAATGAGGCAGAAGAAAGAGAAATTAAGGAATTAATCCTGTTTACAATTGGACCAAATACAATAAGATACCTAGGAATAAACCTAATTGAAGAGGTGACAGACCTATATTCTTAAAGCAATAAAACACTGATGAAAGAAATTCAAGATGACACAAATACATGGAAAGACATTATATGCTCTTGACTGGAAGAACAAATACTTTTAAAATGTTTATACTACCCAAAGCAATCTATACATTTAATGCAATCCCTGTCAAAATACTACCAGCATTTTTCAGAGTTAGAACAAACAATCCTAAAACTTGTGTGGAACCATAAAGGACCCCTAATAGTCAAAGCAACCTTAAAAAAAAAAAGCTAGAAGAATCACAACTTTGGACTTTCAAGTTATATTAAAAAACTTTAGTAATCAAAACAGGATGGTACTGGCACAAAAATAGACACGTAGATCAGTAGAACAGAATACAAAACTGAGAAAGAAACTCACATTCATAAAGTCAATTAATCTTCAACAAAGCAAGAAAGAATATCCAATGGGAAAAATAAACAAATAATCCAACTAAAAAATGGGCAGAAGACACAAATAGAAATTTTTTCATAGAAGACATACAATCAATAGACACGTGAAAAGATGCTCAACATCACTCAACATCAAGAAAATGCAAATCAAACCTACAATGCAATATCACTTCACAATGGTCAGAATGGCTAAAATCAGTAACACAAGAAACAACAGGTGTTGGAGAGGATATGGAGAAAGGGAAATGCTTACTTAGCGGTGGGGAGAATGCAAAATGGTGCAGCCACTCTGGAAAATATTATGGAGGTTCTTCAAAAAGTTGAATAGAGAACTACCCTACAATCCAGCAATTGCACTGCTAGGTATTTATCCAGAGAATATATAAATAATTCAAAGGGATACATTCACCTTGATGTTTATAGCAGCATTATTTACAATAGCCAAACTATGGAAACAGCTCAAGTGACATTCGAATGATGAATGGACAAAGAAGATGTGATATATATGATACACACACACACACACACACACACACACACACAATGGAATATTACTCAGCCATAAAAAGAATGAAACTTTGTCATTTGTAATGACATGGATGAAGCCAGAGAGTATTATTCTCAGTGAAACAAGTCGGTCAGAGAAAGACAAATACTACGTTATTTCACTCATATGTGAAATTAAAGAAACAAAACAAATAAGCAAAGGGGAGAAAAAGAGAGAAAGGCAAATCAAGAAACAGACTCTTAACTATAGAGAACAAGTTGATGGTTACCAGAGCGGAGGGGCATGAGGGGATGGGTGAAAAAGGTATGGGGATTAAGGAGTGCACTCGTCATGATGAGCACTGGGTGATATACGGAAGTGTTAAATTACTATATTGTGCACCTGAAACTAATATTACACTGTATGTTAACTAACTAGAATCAAAATAAAAACTTAAAAAAATTAGAGGGGACTGTTTCTGACTTTCCAAACTGAAAGTCCACTGAAAGGTGGAGAAGATTTCTCTCCAATGCATTTTGGAGTTAAGTGTCATGCTCAGGTTGTGGAGAGACTGCTATTGTCCACCAGATATCTGTGATTTTCTTCCATCATGTGCTGTTGTCATGGAGAAGCAGCTCTCCAGTAAGGAATTACATTTTCCAACACTTTTTATATTGGGTAGACCCCTGACACTCAGTTTCAGTGAGTGAAGAGTGAGCAAAGTAATATTTAAAAAAAAAAATTCTGCCATTAGATTCTCCATTCTTTCTTCTCCTCTCTGCAGGCTAGATTTGAGGCTGAGAATAGCCACCAAAACCAAGTGTTTCCTAAGCCTGGTCCCTACATGCTGTAGGGAGGAGAGCCCATGCTGCCTCTTAGACCTGATAGGAGTGGGAAATAAATTTCTATTCTGTTTAGCCACAAAAAATCTGGGCTTTATTTGTTTCAGTAGCTAGCATTACATTGCTAATAAAGGGGTATAAATTAGAGAGAAGTTCTTGCCCAGTAGCAATCATGGCAAAGCCACCAGGAATAACTCGACATCTGACCACAGCCTTAAACAATAAACATGTAGATGTCTCATTAGACAGTACGATGAGAGAGTATCAGACTACTGTGAAAAATTACCAAGAAGTCAGACTTCCAAAATGACCCAAAGCCTTCCAAAGTGACCCAAAACTACAAATCTTCCAAGAAACTACTAAATGTTCATGAATTAAAGTATTTTCCAGACCAGTGAGGTTCAGATAACCCTTGAGTAAATATCTAAATGTCTGGGTGCTTATTTAAAAACAAAATAAATCTCTAATCCTTTGGAGGCCTTGATATTAACAATGACTATTACTATAGTGGTTATGGGATGAAATCATCTATAACTAGAGGAGTTATGAAGCAGTAGCTATAAAATTTCTTAGTAGAAAGGGAAGTTGTTGGGTCCTCCTCAGGCCACTTTCTCTTTGTAATTATTTCTAAATCATTACCTTATGTCAACCGTCACTACAGCAGAAGCCCAATTCTCCATGACTTTTAAAAGAGATATAGAAGAGTAACTGCCAAAAACAATGATTGTGCTTGAGAGAGAGAGAGAGAGAGAATATCTGTTTTTAGTCAGAGAAAATGTTTATGTAAAGGAAAAAGACTATAAGAATTTAATAGATTTAGTACTATAATAAAGGATGATTATATAAGACTGATGTCTGCGAAATCCAGTAAAAACATGCAGTCCGCTTTCCTTAGGAGACCCTGTCTCCATATAAATGCTTGGTAAAAAGTCAAACCACTTGAAAGGAAGGATTTTACTGTCCTCTGTGAAATCAGCTTTATGAGCCATTTGCTCAGCTTGTCCTGTGTCCTGTCAGGTGTGTCTCATGTTTACCATACTTGTCAGCATTTGTTCCCACCTTTCACTCAGTTGTACCTTTTAATGTACTGACAGCTTCCTTCATCAAATTTAATGGCCTCTTTCAGACAAAGGGATAATTGACTAATCAGATCTTCTTATTTGCAATAACACTGAGGAACGAATTTCCCTCAGACAGTTAAAAGCATGTCCCAGGCCTATAAATGATGGCCATGCAGAAGTCATCAGGTACTTGTCATGCCCATGGAACAGAGGACTGCACACAGGGGTGACCTTTTGTTGAAAAATTCCACTACAAGCCCTCCCCTCCTAATCTTCCCCTTGTTGTTTCTTAACTAATGCAAATTGCTTATTACTTTGCAAGTTAAAAATTAGTATTTTTCTTGAAGACTATCCTAAGATTTAATTATTATAATGTAAAAAGGCAACAATCTTAAAATATTTTGCCAGTGGATGCATTGACAAATATTTCAAACTTAAGCTCTATATTTTATTTCTAGAGAACAAGAAAAGCTCTAATTTCCTGGCAATGGAACATAGAATCAGACCTCTACCATTGTATCGAGTGGCCATTTGTTGTTTTACATTCCCTAGTTCTGCCAACAACCTCTCAAATGTGTCTTAGAGGAATCGCACCCCTTCCCCCACTCTCCATCCATAGAATTCACATAAAATTGACACTGTTGCGTTTCAAGGAGGGGCTGAGCAAAGTGCTATAGCTCTCTATTGATCAATATTAGTTAGCGCAGCACTTCCCAGTCTTTGTTCATGGTATGGGCCACAAAAACAAAGAAAAAATATTGTTAGAGTGCACGTTGAGATAAAAGAATGGAGCAAATCTAAGCCAGAGTTGACTAGCCTGGGTCTCTGCCTGACTGTACTCCAAGACAGAAGGGACTTGATACCCCAGTGCATATACAACATATTCAAGGCATGTCAGTATTATTATAGTAGCCAGTGTGCTTGGGCATACCAGTTGAAGCTCTAGGTTAAGGCAGGCATTCACCAAACAAATTGGGCCAATTCGATGATGAAATTTGATTCCAGTTTTGGCTATCTTTAACAGTCTCTATTTTTCTGTAGACAAGCTGATAATGGTGTGACCCTGGCAAAGACAAGACTACTCAGATATGACTGAAGATGAGGATCCATGGGCGTGTATTTGTGCATACAGTGAAAGACCTCCCCCTGAACATTTCATCTCTAAGAGTCAATAAAAGCCATTTTGCACTTACGCCACTTTCTGTGATATACAATTGAAGCTCTAAATTCTGTTACATACAGATAACCTCTGTATGTACTATAGTATACTGCAACATGTTTTTCATCTGTTGTCTCCTCCACTGGACTGTTAATTTGTTGAGGATAGGAACTGTGTATTAGTTAGATTTGTACGCCGAGCAAAGCACATGGCCCATATGATGAGGTACTCCATCAGGATATATGTGTGTTAAAATGAATACAAGAATACATGTTTTTAATTAAAAAACTATGAATGAAATGGAATCAAGATGTGCCCTGTTGTAATCCATACACCTCTGAATGGCTTTATAAGCAAAGCCTTAAGAATTTGGGCACCTTGGAATATAACATGTGGAGGAAAAAGAATGAGTTAAATGACTTCACTTAAAAATTGTATTTTCTGGGGTGCTTGGTGGCTCAGTCAGTGAAGCATCCAACTCTTGATTTCTGCTCAGGTCATGATCTCATGGTTCGTGAGTTCAAGCCCCACATCAGGCTCTGAGCTGACAGTGCGAGGCCTGCTTGGGATTCTCTGTCTCCCTCTGTCTCTGCCCTGCCCTCTATCTCTCAAAAATAAATAAATAAACATTAAAAAATTGTATTTGCCAAATTTATTTTTCAGTAGTTCAAAGCTGTAAACACCCCATTCAAGTCAAATGGCCTTAAGGTTCAAGGAAACAAATAAGTAACAGCAACAGAAATCCTAAAATCCTTATCCTTCAGTCTGTTCTCTGGTAGTTACTTATTCTAGCTCCTTTCCCTAAATTATACAATCTAATTGCTTCCTTTTCTCCCCCATCTCCTGAAAGAGAAATCAGTTCTTATTCCCAAGTCATGAAAGTGAAGGCAGGTGGGCAGGATAACCACAACAAACCAGGGTACAAATCAAGCCTGTTGCATTTGATTTTTAGACCTTCCCCTCAGCAAATCTCTAAGACTGATCTGTCATAAAGTTATCCTTAGGTTCGCTTTGGCGATTTTGAAGTTTATTCAAAGGGAAATTAGGAGAAATTAGACCTGACTTTCTTTCACAAAAAATAGGCTGAAGCTCCACTGAGAATTGGGAACTGGTGTCAGACTGGAAGACTCACACCATTTTTCGTGAAGCAGGATTTTATTCACAGTGCTCTATGTTAACTGGACAGCAGGCTAACAGGGAAAAGGAGAAAGATAGGAGATAACTTTTTTCTTTTGTTTCTTTCTTTTTAAAAAAAATATGGAACACTCCACGAATTTGCATGTAGTCCTTGCACAGGGGCCACGCTACCCTCTGTATTGTTCCAATTTTAGCATATGTGCTGCCAAAGCCAGCACAAGGTCACCTTTCAACATTTCTCTCTGCAGGGAGAATCATAAGCTGAGCCCTGTAATTTTTTTTTTCCCTAGACCTGCACCATACATTCCCTGAGTTGTCTTAGAGTGGTCCCAGCTGGAAAACCATTTAAAGCCCTTAGGTTTCAAGGCTGCAGTAAAGGTGTGTCAAGCCCTGGACTCTGTCACCCTCTAGTCATCCCCTTGAAAAGAGAATCCCATGCTGAGTTAGTTAATGAGTAAGTCTCTGCTTTAATTTTTTTTAATGTTTTTATTTTATTTATTTTTGAGAGACAGAGAGAGGCTCCAGGCTCTGAGCCTTCAGCACAGAGCCCAACGCAGGCTCACAAGCCGTGAGATCATGACCTGAGCCGAAGTTGGATGCTCAACCGACCAAGCCACCCGGGCGCCCCGAGTAAGTCTCTGCTTTAATCGAAGAAACCACAAGGAAGGCCTGCTTCCCGCTCTATCTAGGCAGAATACCACGGGCATCACCGTGAAATGGATATTCAGTAGGCCATGAAAAACTCTAACTTCTGTCTCTTCCATATCAAACTAGATAAAATACCTTCCTTTCATCCTTCTTTTAAAGTCTTTTAACCTCTGGATACATATCAGTAAAACAAGGGTGTGCCTCAAAGTCTACTTTTTGTATAATTCAGTGATTCTATAGCACTGATATAAAGGAGTGGCAAACGTCTGAGACTATGCTGTATGTCAGTTATTTCTGGAATGTTGACAAGCCTTCTAATTGAGGTTCATTTGGATGCTATACCGGTACATCTCATGTGTCTACTACCATGAGACATATGTTCCTGTTATGAGCATGAAGTAGTGATGGAACCAAGGAAAAAGTACTCAGTTGTACTAACTTATACATATTAAAAGCCTAATCACCAAATTAATATAGAATTTCTTTGTCAATCCTGGTAGAACATCTCCCAACCTCTCACTAAATTATCTGTGTATACTATGAAATTAAAGGAATTAATCAAAGCCTAGGACTAACCATCAAATATTTGCCAGATTATAAGAGCAATTTCTACTCATTGTAAGCTTGATAGAACTAGAGTGAACAATAATAGTAATATGTCCACTCATATGGAAATGACAATACTATTAAAAAGAAGAGATTAAAAAGAAATTAAGAGAGGAGCGCCTGGGTGGCTCAGTGTGCTAAGTGTCCAACTCCTGATTTTGGCTGAGATCATGATTTCACGGTTTGTAGGATTGGATCCTGCCCCGTGTCAGACTCTGTGCTGACAGTGTGGAGTCTGATTTTCTCTCCCCCTCTCTTTTCCCCACCCCAGCTCATTCTCTCTCTCTCTCTCTCTCTCTCTCTCTCAGAAAGAGAGATTAAATGAGAGAGAATGAAATGAAAAAAAGATCACAAAGAAACAAAGAATTCAACATTCAAAAATGGGAAAGTAGAGTCCCTTCAATAAATGGTGTTGGGAAAACTGAATAGCCACATGCAGAAAAATGAAACTGGACCACTTTTTACACTATACACAAAAAGCAACTCAAAATGGATTAAAGGTTGGAAACCAATTTGACAATAAATTTCATATTAAAAAAATGGATTAAAGGCTTAAACATAAGACCTGAAACTAAAACTTCTAGAAGAAAACAT
The DNA here is from genome assembly GCF_022837055.1 of Prionailurus viverrinus. Taxonomy (NCBI): domain Eukaryota; kingdom Metazoa; phylum Chordata; class Mammalia; order Carnivora; family Felidae; genus Prionailurus; species Prionailurus viverrinus. The sequence goes on from NC_062564.1 coordinate 100,856,167, forward strand.
AAGGGGTAACTTCCATGATATCAGTCTTGGAAGTGATTTTTTAGATATGGTACCAAAAGCAAAGGCAACAAAAGCAAAAATAAATAAGTGGGATTACATCAAACTTAAAAGCTTCTGTGCAGCAAAGGAAATCATCAACAAAATGAAGAGGGGATGGTGGGGAGAGGGGAGATGTTGGTCAGAGAATGTAAACTTCCAGTTTTAAGATGACTGAGTTCTGGGGATCTAATGTACAGCTTGGTGACTATCTCTAATAATATTGTGTTATATACTTGAAAGTTTCTGAGAGTTCATCTTAAATGTTCTCAGCATAAAAATGAAGGAGTAATTATGTAAAGTGATGCAAGTGTTAGCTAATGTTGTGACAATAATTATTTTGTCATATATGTTTATCAAATCAACACATTGTACACCTTAAACTTATACAATGTTGTAGGTCAACAGTATCTCTATAAAGATGGAAAAAAACCCAAAATGCAATATTCAAATAAAATGAATATTGGAGACAAATTTGTTTTGAAAAAATTGAATTAATGACATGGAAGACAAAATTGAAAAGCCTTCTAATATACAGAGGAAAAATGTTTTAATTTTGAAGATTCAAAGAAAAAATTCTCAAGCATCTGGAAGAAATCAGATAACAAGCTATCAACAAAGAAACAAAAATTGGTGGAGAGTCATACAATTTATCCAAGAGACAATCCAATTTAAACTGGAAACTCTCCATAAGTCTCAAGGTGCAGCAGAATTGGGTAACTTTAGAATTAAAGTGAAGGGTGTGATGTTAAAATAAGGGGAAAGATGGAAGAAAGGCATTTAAGGAGCAGTTAGATCCCTAAAGCCAAAGTACATTCTCCTACTCTATGACTTCAGGTGGCTACTCTTTCTGAAGAAATTCAAGTTTTATTGTCTGGAGAAGATAAAAGAGTAATTACCTGGAAAGGAAGATTCCACACATGGTTAAACTTCAAGTACCCAATTAAAATAAGGAATTTGGGGTGCCTGGGTGGCGCAGTCGGTTAAGCTTCCGACTTCAGCCAGGTCACGATCTCGCGGTCCGTGGGTTCGAGCCCGGCGTCAGGCTCTGGGCTGATGGCTCGGAGCCTGGAGCCTGTTTCCGATTCTGTGTCTCCCTCTCTCTCTGCCCCACCCCCGTTCATGCTCTGTCTCTCTCTGTCCCAAAAATAAAAAAATAAACGTTGAAAAAAAAATTTAAAAAAAAATAAAATAAGGAATTTATCCGACATGCAAACCATTATTAGCTCTCCTAGATCACCCTATACTGAAGTTTGAGGCTGGCAATCTCATCCATATGTCTAATACTTCCAATCACTTTTTTTTATTCCTTCTTAATCATGACCAGAGATCCCAGAACTTCCATATGAGAAAAGCTTCTCTTATATGAGATAGAGATTAAACCAACCAAAAGGAATAAAAAAAAATTTTGGAATGAATGGACACTAATCTGACATTTTTTTTTTAATTTTTTTTTCCAACGTTTATTTATTTTTGGGACAGAGAGAGACAGAGCATGAACGGGGGAGGGGCAGAGAGAGAGGGAGACACAGAATCGGAAACAGGCTCCAGGCTCTGAGCCATCAGCCCAGAGCCCGACGTGGGGCTCGAACTCACGGACCGCGAGATCGTGACCTGGCTGAAGTCGGACGCTCAACCGACTGCGCCACCCAGGCGCCCCTAATCTGACATATTTTTAAAAGATAGCACTTTAAAAAGAAATCATCATTGGTATCAGCAGAGCAGTAAGACAATAAAGCATATTCATGAAGCAAGATGTACATCCTCCAAAAAAAAATATTTAAAGAACAGAACAAGCTCTTAAAATGTAAAACATGATAGGAAAAAAATATTTTGAAATAAAATATATAAACAAAATAAATTTTAAAATTTAAAAATAAGAAAATACCATAAAGTTAAGGAAATTAACCCCAGCATATAGAGCAGAAGAACACAGAGATGAAAAATAGGAGAAGAAGATAAGAAAATTGGAAGACCATTCTAGGAGGTTCAACACCTGAACAATAGGGGTTGCAAAGAGGGCAAAGGAATATAGAAAAATGGAGTGATGAGATTAATAAAATAATTAAAGGTAATACCACAGGATTGAAAGACATGAGTTTCTGAATGGAAGGGTCTATTTGGTACCCAACACAGTGTAAGAAAGCAGACCCACAGTAAGGCACATTACTGTAACATTGTGCAAAAATGCAGACAAAGAGAAAAACTTAATAGCTTCTGGAATAAAAGGTAAAACAAAAGCAAAAGCAAACAAACATCAGGTTGCATACAAAGAATTAGGAATCAAAATGGCTTCACCCTGTAACATCACCGCTGGGAACTAACAACACAGCAATGCTTTCAAAATGCTGAAGAAAAATTATTTCCAATCCAGATTCCTATACTCATCCAAAATAACAAGCGAATACAGGAAGATTACAATAGAGACATTTTGAGACATAAATTATCTTTGAAAAGTTATCTCTCACCTCTTGCTCCCAGAAAGCATTGGCAAGATGCTCTACCAAAATGAAGTTGGCCATGAAAGAGAAAGCATGAGCAATAGTAAACATGGTCCAACACAGGAAGAGAGGTGAGGGAAGAGAATGCCCTAGATAAAGACTATAAAGGGAGCAACCAGTCCAGGTTGCATGGGAAAGCTATCCTCTTTTTACATGTGCCAACATTCAGGCAAGTAAAAGTCAATATTCCTCTTTGTTATTGATGAGATTCATATTAGCGATGGTCTATATCTGAGATTAAATGGTAGAGAATAAAGAATGGTCTTTATGTGTATGGTTGCAATGATTCCCGCTATCTCTTTTAAACAACAGGCAGAATCTTTTGATCCCCAAAGATTATAACACATAAGAAAACACAAATATTTCCACGGAATTAAATTTTCTTACATAGCACATTTCATCAAATTTAAGAAACTTTCAATTGCAATTTGCAATTTATATTAGCAGGAAGGACAAACAACAAAGACTGAGAATCTAATTAATAATACACACATACAGCTGAGTCACCAAATTGCTACATCCTCACTAAAGGTTAAATGAAAAGTAAACCCATCATATGGGGAGATAGCAGGAAACTAGCATGTCTCAAACTTGACACTACTCGGAGAGAGAAAAATAATCTCTTCCTGGAATTTGAACCATAAGCTAATATTCACACAAATTTGTGGAGTCAATTCACATTTTCGATGTAGTTCAACAAAACAGAAGAGTTTTAACTTAGATAATTTAATTTGGAGTAGTCTATGGTTGGTAGGATTTCAGATGACTGGCAGAAGCAAATATAAATCCTCTAGAAGGACTCAGTTTTGAAAACCTTTGATTCTAAGATGCATCCTAATTGCACATTTAAAAAAAAAAAAGGAAAAGAATATGTGCCTTAGAATCCATGACATAATGTATGTAAATGCTTATAAATGCACAGAATGTCTCGGAAAGCATGCCCAAGAAGGCGAAAATGATTCCATCTGGTGAGAGGAATGAGTTAGTTTACTTAGGAGAAGGGGAATGTAGATAGTTATTCTTATCTTTTCCCCTTTATTAGTACTCTCTGATGCTTTCACAAATTGCCATAAAATTCAAAGTTTAAAGCAAAATAGGTTTATAACCTTGCAATTCTGTAGGTCAGAAGGCTGACAAAGGTCTCACTGAGCTAAGAGCAAGGTGACCAGAAGGCTATATACCTTTCTGCAAGCTCTAGGGAAGAATCTATGTCCTTGCCTTTTCCAGCTTCCAAAGGCCACATGCCTTCCTTGGCTTGCAGTCCCCTTTCTCCATCTAGCAACACAATGTCTCTCTAATCTTCCATCTGTCTTCATGTCTCTCTCTATCTGTAGCTGGGAAATGCTCTCCAATTTAAGGATTTATGTGATTAGATTTGGCTCATCCAAATAATACAGGATAATCTCCCCATCTCAGGGTCCTTAACCCTAGTCACATCAGCAAAGTCTTTTATTTTATTTTATTTTATTTTATTTTATTTTATTTTATTTTATTTTTTGGTAAGGTAATGTATTGTATTCACAGGTTCTAGAGATAAGAATGTGAACTTTTCTTTTTTTCTCTTCTCTTTTTTTTTTTTGAAAGGGGGTCATTCTGCCTACTTTGTTGTTTCTTTTCAATTATGTAATGTGTGGTGTATTACATACTCAAGATTGAAAAAATTTACATTCCCCCAAAAAGAAATTATAAATGCCCTCTAATCTTGCAATTCCAGTTCTAGTATTTTACAGATATATTAGCGATGCAAAAAAGGGTGGTATGTACAAGGTTATTCACTGCAAAATTATAATATCAAAAGATTAAAAACAAGCTAAGTATACACCCATGGAATAGTGAAATAAATTGTACCTACATACAAAATGAAATTCTATTCAGCCATCTAAAAGAATGAAGAAACTTATTATGTAGTACTGAAATGGAACAATCTACAAAGTTAATTGTTAAGTAAAAAAGGCAAGTCACAGAAATAGTACATGTGCCACTGTGTGTTTGTGTGTGTGTGTGTGTGTGTGTGTGTGTGTGTGTGTCATATGTACAAAAATGTATGCCTTTATACACTTGCTTATATGGTCACAAATTATGTCTGAAAAGATACACATGAGGGGCACCTGGATAACTCAGTCAATTAAGCCTCAAACTCTTGATTTTGACTTAGGTCATGAGATCAAGCCCCAAGTTCAACTCTGCACTGGGTGTGAAGCCTGCTTAAGAATATCTCTTCCTCTCCCTCTACCTCTCCCCCTAAAAAAAAAAAAAAAAAAAAATAAGAAAATGATAACAATGGTTACTTCTGAGAGGGAAAACCTAGATCCAGAAGACAGTAATATAAGGAAGGTTCTTCACCGTGGTACCGTAGTACAAATTTTTGTTTTTCTGGGTTTTTAAAAATATTTATTTATTTGTTGAGAGAGAGACAGAGCGTGAGCAGGGGAGGGGAAGAGAGAGAGGGAAACACAGAATCTAAAGCAGGCTCCAGGCTCTGAGTATCAGCACAGAGCCGGACGCGGGGCTCGAACTCAACAAAGTCTAAGGTCATGACATGAGCTGTAGTCAGATGCTTAGCCGACTGAGCCACCCAGGTGCCCCAATGCATTTAAATAATTTGCCTGATGGGGGCCTGGGTGGCGCAGTCGGTTAAGCGTCCGACTTCAGCCAGGTCACGATCTCACGGTCTGTGAGTTCGAGCCCCGCGTCAGGCTCTGGGCTGATGGCTCAGAGCCTGGAGCCTGTTTCTGATTCTGTGTCTCCCTCTCTCTCTGCCCCTCCCCCGTTCATGCTCTGTCTCTCTCTGTCCCAAAAATAAATAAACGTTGAAAAAAAAAATAATTTGCCTGAGTATACACAGGTAGATAGAGCTAGAGATTCTTACCCAGTTCCAAGCCCAAATACTATAATTTTCCTTCTTGAATCAATCTCTTATTTATTGTCATTTTAAATGTATGTTTCTCTTGCCATCTGTCTTCTCTCTTTTTTCTAATGGAGATTTTTTTTTATGTATTCATTTTTTCATTCTATAGACCCTGATTTGGGTACCTAGCCTCTTCTGATAATCCCTCCTTTATCTCTTAGCTGTTACTAAGATTTATTTCCTATTAGAAAAGCAGAGGCAAAAGTCAGAGGGCTTCTGTCTTGCATACTGGCTATTTCTGGAGGAAAATGATAATAGAGCTCCTTTGTAATGCATTTCACATCTGTTTGTAGAAGTGAAATTGTAATAATTCTTGTTTTTGAGTGGGCTTTCTTTCAACAAATGGTGTGGTTCTTTCTGTTTCTCCTTTTCTGAGTTTTAATAACCACATCCTTCAGGAGACCAATGTAGAAAGAATTATGCTCCAGCCTCCATTTCCCTGTCTAATGCCAACCCCTTGTCTTTTCTTCAGCTCTGCAGAAAATGAGAAGTCCTAAATATTTGACTAAATCCTGAAGTCTCAAATATCTCCACATAAAGAATATACACAGTAAGGGATACCTGGGTGGCTCAGTCAGTTAAGCATCCAACTCTTGGTTTCAGCTCAGGTCATGATTGAGCGAGCCTTGTGTCAGGGTCTGTGCTGACAGCATGGAGCCTATTTGGGATTCTCTCTCTCTCCCTCTCTCTTTCTCTCTCTCTCTCTCTCTCTCTCTCTCTGCCCCTCCCCTGCCCCTCTCTCTCAAAATAAAAAAGAATATACACAATGAGGGATGGATAATGGATGGACAGGATACATGGATGAATGGATGGATGGGTGGGTGGATGTATAGATTTGGTATACACTCAAACTACTTTTGACCATTCTCAAAAATGAGGCTATTTATGTAATCTAGCAACTACAAATATTGAGTACCAACATAAAAAATATTGTAAATTAAATTTTCTTTTCCTTCAAGTGTGGGAAAGTCTCCTGAATACATTGTGGTAAATGACATGGAAATAAGATATATTAAGCCATGGGTTCTATTTTCAGTGTGCTATGTGCATGGAAATTTTTCACTATAGGAAGTAATCTTACCAACATAACTAAAATTAAATATGTAGATGAAACTATGAGTCAGTTTGGCTCTATATGCACTGTTTTTTCTGTTTGGATGAAATGTTCCGTCCATTAAAGCAAAGAGACAAGAATCTCTTTTTCAAGGCATGCTTTGAAAATTATTTCCTCAACAGCTTGGTACAGGTGTTAACAGGAAAAAGAACATTGCTGGAAGCAATTCTCAAGTGAACAAATGAAGGTGTAACAGGACTCTTGGTAAAATATGATCTTGATCCAGAGGCAGGAAGGGACCTATGAATCATCAAAACTACAGTGGAGAAAATTAGATTTTGCTCATTAAGTTGCTGAAAAGTGGCCTCATCAGATAGGCCAGTCTACAATGCTAACACATTCACAGCTCTCCCATTGTAAAATATATAAATTTTTTTCTCATGTATTTGTGGTACCAAACTTTAGCTAACATCAGCAAACTTTATTATAAATTTTCATCCATTTACAGTAACAACTGAAAGCAATTGAAGTTTTAGAAAAACCATATGCAATTGTGAAATGACGCATCAGGGAATTCAACATCTAAATGATGTTAATTATATTTAGTGTGGTTTTCTCAAGAAGCTGGGATAGGGAGGGTTCTAAATATAAACATAAAAATAGATGTTTATGTTTTGGGGGTTTTCTGTAGTGAAAAACAATGGAAATCGGTATAGCATCTCTGATACACACAAGCGTGACATTAAAATTAATAAACCTGATGAAATTTGCAGTATTTGGCCACTTTTTACCTGCAAAAAAGGGAATTTCTACAGAATCTTAATATATCTTACAGAGAAATTTACAAATTTAGAAAATGATATACGCAGCAACTTCTGAAAAAACTAGATGACTTATTTCCATATTTGGTGGAAATTGTATATCATCTCTCTTGTACCCAACACCCATGGAGGCACTAGATGGGGACAAATCTGTCATTCTATGACAAGACAGGATAAGAGTTGTAGGCATTTTACCAATTCTAAGACAAAGAGTCATGGATACAAATAGAAGGAAGAAAGGGAATAAGAAAAACAGAAGAAAAGAGTTTCTATGAAAATAACTGCATCTTACAATAGATATAGATATTTATGTTTATAACCATATGAAGGGAAGAGCTCATAGATAGTGGTGATACTAAGATTTAAAGGAAACTCCGGGGGAAAATCAAAAACTTTGAAAAAATTGGGGAACATTCAGTATCAAACCTGGACTTCTGGACAGTGATTCTTTTTAAACTTCTCTGCTAGTTCCTAAAGGATTTTAGGTTTATGATTTAAGGTCATTATTTCTTTACAAGCCTCATGAGATTAAAATATTATGGAGCTCAAGAAATAGCGGGCCTGGGGATAAGTGAATGCACTCGCACCCCAGTTCAGGTGGGAGAGTACCTGGATGTGGTGACCCATTTTACAGGAACATGAGGAAATATGGAATTCTTATGTCAAGTAATTATTAAACTTAGATGAACTAAATGTATGTCTGTGCTAAATCAACTGTTGCATTAGATTTGAATGTAGGGAAATGAAAAAAGTTATTAAAAAAAGAAAAAAATTAAAAATAAGTTTTTTATGGGGCTCCTGATGGCTCAGTTGACTGAGCGTCTAACTTCAGCTCGGTCATGATCTCATGGTCTGTGAGTTTGAGCCCCGCATTGGGCTGTGTGCTGGCAGCTCAGAGCCTGAACCTGCTTCAGATTCTGTGTCTTCCTCTCTCTCTCCCCTCCCCTGCTCGCACTTTGTCACTCTCTTTCTCTCTCTCTCTCTCAAAAACAAACAGTAAAAAAAAAAAACCTGTTTTTTAAGTTTTTTTTAATTTTCTCTTCAAAAATTGCCCTTTATTTGACTTTCACAATAAGATAACTTGACCTGGTATGAAATACCACAGTTCTCTGGCATCTGAATTTCAGAAGAACTATGCCCAAAACACTTCCTTCATAGAATTGTATGAAAATATAAAATAATAATTTGTTTAAAAAATGCTTGTCTGTCTTTAATTTCCTGTCATAGATTTTATCTAAGGTTTTGCCATTTTTGTTTCAATCAGAAAGAAGATCCCTCTCTGAAAATAGTCCTGTATTAATAAGGATCTGAGTTCTAAACAAATATAAATCATAGAGACCTTTTGATAGCTAACTGTAAGACAAAAATAAAAGTCTCCCTTATGATGTATCTCTTCCCTTTTACAAAGCTTAAATTGGATAAAAGGGTTTATTTAACTTAGAGGTTCCGTATCATTTTCTTCTCTCTTCTTTTTCTAATTTATAACCCTGCCCTGAAAATCTGGCTGCTCAACTTGCTATTTTTAATGTGAAGGAAACGAAACAAAAGCCCTTACAGTACTGCTCAAATATCTAAAATATTAAACAAAAGTCTATTGACACAGAAAAATGACCAAACAACTGCTAATGATTTTCCTATAATTTCCGTATTTTTATCCTATTTTTCCTAAAACACTAGCCAAATTCCAGGGGATGTTTTGGTTTTCTCACTCTGGCCCCCTAAACCCATCCTAAACATGCAGCTGTGGCTCATTTGCAGGAGTGTCCACACAGCCTAACCAGCACTGAGCAAGGGCACTCCTTCCATGACTTTTCTGGAACTGGTTTAACCAACATATGAAAATGAAGTCCTCTTGAGGTGGTTGTAAGAGAACAGGATGGTGGTAGTTTGAAATGGAAAAGAAATCGTATTCAAGTGGGCAATTGCATGAGACAAAATAGCAAAATAAGCTCCTTATTTCTGTCCAGCTGGGTTTATTATTGGCTGACAAAGGAAATAGTCTGCCCTGTTAGTCTAGTCAAACACATAATGAGGGGAAATCATATTTTCATTCTTAGAGTCAAAAGGTAATCATGCTATAGTGTCTTAAAATGGGCACCAAGTTACCTTGATTCGGCAGATATATATAATCTCTCATGTTTCTAATTAAGAAATTTCAGTAGGCTCTTGCTTTGAAGCTAACTCTCTTTCCTTCCTTCAAGTGTCTTACGTGCAATGTCTAAATATATTCTTTTCTGCTATTCTACTCAGGAATATTAAATGTTTCTCTCTGTGGATAATGTTCCATAGAGAAACATATATGATAACGTATCAGAAACAAAAAACAAAACACAGAAGCAATGTGTATGATACTTTGAAATGCAGGCCATTGTCACACTACCTTTATCTAAGTGTGGACTAGAACTCTCTGTACATTGTTTTGGCTATATTGCTCTTGGGCTGAATCGCTCTTTTCAGTACGTTGAACGTAATGGAGAAGAGGAAGTGCATAAAAACCAAGAGTGTGAGCACAATACTACCCTCAGCCCCAGCCCTTGTAATCCAACAGTAACAGAGTCACATTAATAGTGCCTTGGGCTAGAGCAGGACAGGTCTCCAGTACAGCTTTTATGACCTATGTTTGCAAGTCTGTGGATTATAGTCATGTTAATGGCAAACACTTGGTGCCCTCAGAGAAATTTCACATTAATAAAACCTACAAAGCACAGTTCTGTTCCTTTGAAGTTGTTACTAAACATGTAATATTAGCTTGTGAAGCATTAGATGAGGAAATGAGCTCGATAAGGACTCTTGCAGTAATAGCTCTAAATTGATTATTTCCTTCCCAAAATAAACTTGCCAGGAGCCCTGTGGGCTTACTTCCGAAGACTTGTGCTGCTCAGGAACCTTATCACGAGGGAACGAACAGCAAAAAAGGAGACACACTGTGATAAGGCACATTCACTAAATATTAATACACTTATAAATTCAGTCTTTTCTAAATGAGCCTAAGACCCCTTGAGTGTTGCCATGAATTAAATATTCATTAACTGCATTCTAAACATGGGAAGAGGAAAGAACAATGTCTTTTAATGTTATTATGTTAAATAGCCAAACACAATAAATCCCTAGTTAAGTATAAAGGAAAGCAAATTCAGCCTGTGTGTACTGTAGTATAAAAAATTTCATATAGAGAAGCCATATAAGAAGAAACATAAAGAGCAATCTTTCAAAAGACATCCAAAGAGCACGTCCTTGAATTTAATACTAGTTTATTTAGGTGTCATTGCTCTGCCTCTTGTTTGAAATCAGAGGCAAAAAGTCACATTCACTATTAAAAATACATTTTAAAAACTCTTTTTCTTATCTTTTGGGTGCATATCTATATAAAATGTAAATATTCCTTTAAAAGAAAAAAGAAAAAAGCCTATTCAGGAAAGAGCATTTTCTGCATTCCTTGAGCTTCTTCAATCAGTATTAGCCACAAAAGAAAGAAAGAATTCAGAACTGGGAATTTTTGTGGTTTGGGTTTCTATAAAGAAAAGGCCCCTTCTTACCCAGAATCACTATGCAATAAGGTTAGCTCTGTTTAAGTACATTGTTGCTACAATTGTTTACAGATTAATGTACAAATACTTATTTCTATAATTCAGATTGCCTGATTTTCCAACTAAATTTGTAGTTCCTGCCATATTTATTCTGGTTCAGAATTAAATCCAATTTGCTATTAGGACATTTAGAGAATTGTTACTCTAGTAAAAGAACAGAGTTGAGACCACTGGAATAATTATCACTCTTTTCTCTTCTCAGAAAATGTATTTGGAGAAGTCTAGAAACATCATTTTAATGATGAAAAACCATGTTCAAATAAAGTGAACCTAAATCTTAACCCCCACAATTCTCATTTGAAAGACCAACAATTACCATTGCTTTCTCTTCACATTTTAGTTTGACGAAGACATGAGGTCAAAGCCATGTTTTTCTTGCATTGTGTCATTTTGAAATTCTTTCTGTAGCCTTTAAAACATATAGGTGACCAAGGCAGTATTTACTGATTTTGCTATTGTATTAGCTTGCATACGCAGAGGTTCTTTTTGTCTGTCTTACTGGCTAGTGCCTATGCACTCCTTGACACACTCCTACTTCCCAGAAGCCTCCCGTACGACCACTGCCAGATCTTTCCATCAAAGAAATTCACTATGTGACTCCTAAGCTAGAATCCATGGAGATGATTCCGAGAGTGGCAAATGCTTGAGCTCCAAGGGCCTCTGGAGGATTTTGGAGTTGGATAATTATTTGTTGTCAAAAAATCACAGTATGTGTTGCAGGATTATCAGCAGCATTGCTAGATGCCATAGCACTGTCACCACCACCCAATCCTGGCAATCAGAAACACCTGTAGATATTGCCAAATGGGAGGCAAAATCTACCCAGGTGAAGGACCAGCTGTGGCCCAGGGCTCTCCCTCAAAGGGCAAAGTACACTTGCCAACCGATCTCGAAGATGGTCTCCAAAATAGAAAGCATGTCCCCTTACTAGAAAGCCTCCATCAATAATCATTTTGTGGGGAATACATAAAAGTATCCTGAGCAGCATAATATGTAGGAAATCATCTATACAAACCCATGCTACAATCTGATATTTAATTCAAATAATTGTAGGTTAAATCTTGCCAGTAATGGGACTCCTTAGCAAATGTAGCTGTTCCTCCTAATATCTTGGAGGTGGTCAAAGTTGTATTATCATCCTCATTTTATGGATGTGGAAAATTAAGTGTTTAGCCAAATTAGCACAGCCAGTAAGTGAAAAAACAGGTATTAAAAGAATTTCTTTTTTTAAATGTTTATTTTTGAGAGAGAGAGAGAGAGAGAGAGGGAGAGAGAGAGATGAGTGTAAGCTGGGGAGGGGCAGAGAGAGAAGGAGACACAGAATCCGAAGCAGGCTCCAGGCTCTGAGCTGTCAGCACAGCACAGATGCGGGGCTCAAACTCACAAACCGTGAGATCATGACCTTAGCTGGAGTCAGACGCTTAACCAACTCAACCACCCAGGCGCCCCTAAAACCCAGAATTTCTAAGAGTCAATTCAACTCTTTCTAGATTGTCTAGCAAGCAACAGACATCAAATTTACCTTCATGAGATTATTCATTTAACAAATATTAACTCAACACCTATTATGTGCCAGTTCACTACTATCAGTGAGTAAAACAGACTAAAATTCCTATCTCCAAGAAGCTTTCATTCTAATGTATAAAAGAAAATAAATACGTAAAATGTAGAGTATGTTAGGCTGTAATAAGCGCTCAGTAGAAAAATAAACCAGAAAGAGGAATAAAAGCTATGAAACTTAGATAGGGTGGTCGAGAAATGTGGGGTGATCAAGAAAAGTGTCATGGACAAAGTCACGTTGAGTATCCATGGAAAGAACTTTCCAGGCAAAGGGAAAAGCAGGGATAGAAGTGAAGGACAGTCCTGGCAAAGAGAAAAAAGCAAGCACAAAGTTGTGCGACAGGACTGAGTGAGGCTGCCATTGGAACAGGGAGCCAGTAGTAGAGCGATCAGAGAAGAGCAGTGGTGAAAGAAGGCACAACTGATGACCCCGGATGACCCCCATATGACCCCCGGATGACCCCGGGGGCGCCATTTGCAAAAGACCAGTCAAGAAGACGCAGCGGCGCGCACAGCCCTCTGCGCAGTTGATGAACTCGCAGTCTCTTTTGCTACAGACCTTGTTATTTCTACGTTATTCTTAATTTGTCTGAATGCTACTCTGTGAGAAATGTTTTCATCACACCAATTAAATTGACACTTAATTCTGAAATCCTGGTAAACGGAGTTGTCCTTTTTTTCCCACCATACTGTTTCCTTGAAAATTCATTTCTAGTGTAATACTATCATTTTTAAAACTCCCTGGAATTAATATTTTGATGAACTAACTTTCAAATATGTGCTATTCATATTATTTTTATCCCTCGAATTTCATCTGTATGTGTCCTTATTGAATGATAAATTTCTTATCTGTATTCTGGTCCGGTAGGTTCCATTCGCCTAAAGTTTCTGACGTGGATGATATTCATAATACCTCACAATTTAATATCATTTGTTAAATTCATTTATGTGCTGCCTTAACTTCCTTCAACTTAATCTGATAATAATTTTGCATAATCTAGTCTCTATAAATAGTTCTCCATATTCTCTTGAAACAGCTTCCACTAGTCATTCTATTTTAAAGTATCATGAGCCTTAGTTAATATTAATCAACATGTTCTCATTTTTATATGCTATTTCCAGAAAAGTTCGAACGTATAGTACAAATGGAATGTTGCAAGGAGCTATCCCATACTTTTCTAAAATGCATAAGCAGAAAGACTTTAGGAAAGAGAAACTCAGAGAACTAATCTGGAACCTAAAAACTAATATAATCCTTACTTCTCACTATCGTTTGACTTAAATTTACTTAACTAGCTAATTATAGTTAATATTCCATATTATGAAAGAAAGTGGAGAATTTTTATCTTCCTTGGGTGCTCACAATATTTGCTTTGAAAAAGTACTTGAAAACCCCACTTGGAATTGAGGGTAAGAATTCCAGGGAATCCTCAAGTAGCAAAATGATTTCTCGGCTGCTTTGTTTAAATCGAATAAAGAAAATGATTCTGCAAGGGGAAGGAAAGAGAGAGATATGATAAATGGAAGTTGAGGAGCCTGTATAATAGAAAACAACAGTGAGCTGAGCTGAGGAACCAGTGAAACCCATCACAGGGCTGCCAATCTAGTAACATCTTTTATCTCTTTAACGAAGGGTTCTTGAACATTTTAACATGAGCCAGGACTATTCTAAGTTTGGTTATTTAGTAATGAGCAACTAAATAAACACCCTCCTCAAGGAGCTTTCACTCTTTTGAGGAATTCAGACAATAAACTAAACAAATAGATGTAGATAGATACAGACAGACGACATAAATGGCAGATAGGTTATAGTGACATTAGATATAAGAAAAATGCTAAGAGTTACATTTAAGCCCAGGGGATAGGATAATATAGGGTCAAGTTTGGCAAACATAAACAAGTTTTTTTTAGGAAAGATCTCTCTGAGAAAATTACATTTTAGAAAAAAGATGCAGGGGGTGAGGGAGACAGGATGAAGGTATATGAGGAAGAGACTTTCAAGCAGGGAAAGCAAAAGTGTAAAGGTTCCCAAGACAGAATGTGCCTGGTGTGTGTGTCAGGAGGCATGAGAAGGCTGAAACTGCTACAACAGAGCAAAGGGGTCAGAGGGGTAATGAGGGGCCAGATCACTTAGGAGCACTTTGGGATGAAAAGCCATGGAGGGTTTGGGGTAGAGGAGTGACAAAGTCCACATTAAATTTTTAGGAGTTGTTCTATATGCTGTGTTGAGAATAAACTAAAGCAAACCAAGGACAGAACTAAAGAGCCCAACTAGAAATCTATTGAATGGTACAAGTGAAACTTGATGGTAGCTTAGACCAGTTGGGAAGCATTGTATATGGTGGGATGTGGTCAGGTTATGGACCTATTTTGAAGTTAAAGGTCCAATGATTTGCTAATAAATTGAACAAGAACTAAGTGGGAAACAAAATACCATTAAAATTCTAGGGTTTTTGTTTAGAACAATTGGAAGATGGAATTGTTTTAACTTAGATGAGAAACATAGAGAAGCAGATCTGGGTGAAGGAATAGTCAGTTTTAGACTTGCTAATTTTGAGATATAAATTATATATCTAAGTGCAAAACCCCAAGTAGATTGTTAGATATACACAAGATTGCCATTTAGAGAAGAGGTTCAGATGGAAGATATGAAACATTGGGATTAATCATGTATATATGGTCTTAAAAGCCATGAGAATAAATGATATTTCCAAGAGATGAAGAATAGATGGGCCTAGATGGTACTGTGGGGCACTCTAACATTAAGAGGCTGAAGAGATGGGAGAGAAAGGAAACGAGTCCAAGGAGGAATGGCCAGTGAGGTGGGAAGAAAACCAAGAGAATGTGATGTTCTGGAAACCAAAAAGGAGCCAGCAGCATAAAATGAGGATAGAGAAATTGGAGTTGAATTTTAGCCAAACGGAGGTCATTTGAGACCTTAACAAAAGCAGTTATGATGAAGGGTTAGGGATAAAAGCATAAATAGAATAATTTCAAAAGAAAATAAGAGGAGGGAAATGGAAGACAGTGAAAATAGACAAATGAGTCATTTTTCTATAAAAAGAAAGACGGAAATATTGCAATAGCTGAAGGGAAGGGGATTTTGATAATATCTGTGTTTTTACAAGATGAGAGAAATAAGGGAATATATATGCTTATTGGTAAAGATCTAGTAGAAAGAGAAAGCAATGATGATGTTTAATAGAAAGGAGATCGTTTTCTGAAATTTTCTGAGTCTTAGTAGCTTAAAGGTGATGAGATCTGTTGTAGAAGTAGGATTGCTGACTTCTCTGCGATATGACAGCTCATTCAGAGTGACAGAGAGAAGGCCAGTGTATGGAAGGCAGAGCCAGGTAGAAAGGAAGAACTGTGATGGGGGCCATAGACTCTCCTGATTATTTCAGTTGTAAAGGGAATGGAAGGAAGAAAGCAAAGTCATCAGCAGAGCATGAGGCAGGGGAAAGGAAGGGGTGCTAGAAAGAGAGAAGAAAGCATGAAATCATCATCTAGCAAAATGGGAAAGTAAATAGGGTTGGGGAAATATACCAAGATTGCTGGGAAACTCTAAGAGCTGAGGAGGGTAGCCACAAATTAAGTGAGACAAGTTATCATGGCTGAAATTTTCTCTAGCCACTTTCAGCCATGTAGGAATAGTTTAAACTTGGATTCAGTTGTAAATAGAATGGTGGCTTTACAAAGCAAATACTAAGATGGGAAGAAGGTTGAGGCTTTAGGCAAGAGAATGTTTACAATCACGGGCTATGGAATTTTACTTGAGTAAAGAGAAAACTGGGATTTGGTGAAGGATATTGTATAATGAGAAAGTGGTAAGGTCAATGGATTTTTATTTCCCAGTGGAGCCTGAAGACTATTTTTTGAGTCACATTCTGAAAGGCAGTAAAACCGAAAAGATAGAAAGAGGTGGTCAGAGAGTGGGATGCATGATAATGAGATGGTGGAGGTGTTTGCATTATTAGGAACAAGATCTGGGGTATGTCTGGGGAGAAAGTAGCTGATATAGACTAGAGACGGTACCATTGGAGGTCAGGAATCTAAAAGGCATTTGGAAGGATCCTCTATGTGTGTTTTCAAACCCCAACAATTATGATAGGAATGGCATCAGTGATAGTGACAGTGGGCCAGTGATTAAGGAATGAGCCAGAGGGAGTTTGGAAGCAGTGAATAACTATGTCAAAGGAGTGGTATATACTAATAGCATAAGAGATAAATCTGGGGAGGGGCATGAGAGGTAGGAGTTATGGAGTCTGTAAATAATGAGGAACAGGGAGAAAGACATTCATCCCTCCTCCAGGCCCAGTGGTATGAAAGGTGTTGACAAAAATCATCTACTACTTGAGAGTCTACTGAGTGTGGTGATTAGATTATCCATTGGAATATGTTCTTTATTTTTTTTTTAATGTTTATTTTTGAGAGAGAGAGAGAGAGAGAGAGAGAGGGAGGGGTAGAGAGAGAGGGAGACACAGAATCCGAAGCAGGCTCCAGGCTCTGAGCTATCAGCACAGAGCCTGATGCAGGACTCGAACCCAAGAACTGGGAGATCATGACCTGAGCTGAAGTCAGATGCTCAACTGACTGAGCCACCCAGGCACGCCAAGGTAACTTCATTTAAAAAGTAAAAAATTACCAGTTGGCCTACAGGTGCTGAGGCAGACCTGAGGAAAACCTTAAATTTCAGAAATGTCAATGAATTGGAGATTGACCATTTTGTGAACAAGCTTCTGGTGAGTTAATCTAGCAGCAGAATTCCCAAACCAGATTGGGTGCTGTTACAAGTCTATTTCACCCTTGAGGGTCATGGGTCCCTCCACAAACATTACATCAACTTCCTTATTCTGAGGAACTTCAAAAAGTGTGTGACCTCTGAAAAGTACATAAGTTTTATGGATGATATATGAGCACACTAAACACCCCCCCACCCCCACCCCCACCCCTACACATGCTGCGTATCCTAATTGCCTTTGGTTTCTTCTACTACTTCTGCTGACTCAATGTATATGACCAGTTTTTCAATGTTTGAATCTCTCATCACATAGACTGTCCTTTTAATAGTTGATCCTTGCCAAAGATGCTTAGCAGATCTAAAAGGTCCTTTGGTTGTACACAAACTGCAACCAAGCTCAGTACCACATGCCAAGAATCAAAAGCCAGGTCAAAACCCACCATCATTATTGCAGGATGGCCACGCCCCTGCACTATATATGTGTGTCTTCTTTACCTTTCAAATTATCCACTGTAGGAAGATAAGGGGCAGAGAAAAAAGAAAAGCATCCAGGAATGCTGTTAGAAAACGCTGGGGACTAGAATGACAGTTATGTCTGGCTGCAATGCATTTTTCTAGTATGAAATTGCATATAAAATTACTATGTCAAATGCAGTGTTTGCCCTTTCCTTCCTAGGTTTACAGCATTTATAAATTCATATTCAGAACCTAAGCTTATCTTTGGAAAGTGACAAGAATGTCTGGTTTTATAGGAAATTTTTAGCCTTTTAAGCTTATGTATAAATGCCATTAACAAGTCCCTTCCAGGGCAAAATCTTCTACCCAATAGGTCAAGTGTCATGGCCAGATTGAGCTACTCTCTGTTACCATAGAATTACGTAGTGATGAGCTACTGAAGTCTCAAGTACCACCCTTTCTGAGGTTATATTCAATTTAAAAATGAGAATTTGTGACAGAAAATTCCCAATGTTCTCTCTTACCCTTGGACCGTACCCAACCCTTGATTTCATCCTATATTTATTTTTTAAAGATTTATTATTTATTTTATTTATTTATTATTTATTTTATTATTTATTCTTGAGAGAAAGAGAGAGTGCATGCAAGTGGGGAGATGGCAGAGAAAGAGGGGGACAGAACATCTGAAGTGGGCTCTGTGCCGGCAGCAGTGAGCCTGATGAGGGGCTCGAACTCAGGAACCGCGAGATCATGACCTGCGCTGAAGTCAGACACTCAATCAACCAAGCTATCCAGGTGCCCCTAATCTTACATTTAAAGAATTGACGCACCTGGGTGGCTCAGTCAGCTGAGCGTCCGACTTGGGCTCAGGTCATGATCTTGCCGTTCGTGAGTTCGAGCCTCGCATCAGGCTCTCTGCTGTCAGCACAGGGCCCGTTTCAGATCCTCCGTCCCTCTCTGTCTGACCCTCCCCTGCACTCTCTGTCTCTCAAAACTAAATATACTTTAAAAAAGAAAGAAGGAAAGAAAGAAACTATTTCTTCTTCAAGTGTTATACCCCTTTCTCTACGTAAGAGTTCCCAAGATTTTTCCTCACAAAAATCAGGTGTCTTCAACCAGTGAAGCAGACAATACCACTGGCCAGGAACATGGCTTCCTCAACAGAGTAACAAGGTGCCACTACCTCAGGCTCCCTGGAACTTTGGGCAGGTGAAGATGAGCACCAAAGCAATGCAATAATGAGTGACTGCTTCTTTCAATGAGACACCCCTCATTACTCTGTCTGCCTGCAGGGCAAATCAGTGACAGTCTAATTATGCAAGTAGTATATGGTAGCTAATGTAGCCTGAATGTCAACTTGTTAGCTACCCTCTGTTGATCTTCCAAAGATGGAAGGGGAAGTGCAAGAGAAAAAGGAAGGGAGAGGGACAGAGAAAGAGAAAGCAAGAGTTTCTTTGTTATTTGGGGGAAAATATCCTTTTAGTAAGCCAAGGACTGTTACTTGTGTATCATTATACAAGTGTTATTACTTCAATGATAGTATATAAGTATTGAGAATAAGTTGGTTATCAAAAAAATTCAATAATAAGTCCAACATTTCATGTAAAAATTATCTTGTTTTAATCAGGGCCACCCTAAGCCAAACAACCATGCTCATTATTGTGGGTCTTTTGCAAGGGCTCCATATCTACCTACAACTCCCACCTTCGATGTCTTCTTCCCAGACTCCTCTACCTTGCCTCGGCGAGAAGCCCATACTGTCAGATAGCCCGTGAGCTCTCTTGCCATCCTCATCTAGTTCTGCATACTCTCTTCTAGTTTCAGAATTTAGCTGTTGATGTTATCCATTCAAGAGCAAACCTCCCACACCTTCAAATTAATGATAGATGATTCTGTGCTAATGGGTTAAAGTTATGGCTAGGAGAGTTCTCAGTTCATTTACATATAAAAAAGTATATTTTAACTGTAACTACTTATCACAATGAATGTCAATCCAACTAGATGTATCCTTACCTTTTTAAACAAACATTTTGTAATGCTGCTTTACTGTTCAAAAATTAAACTCATAGGGGAGCCTGGGTGGATCAGTCGGTTAAGTGTCCGACTTCAGCTCAGGTCATGATCTCACGGTTCGTGGGTTCAAGCCCCGCATCTGTGCTGTGCTGACAGCTCAGAGCCTGGATCCTGCTTCAGATTCTGTGTCTCCCTCTCTCTCTGCCCCTCCCCGGCTCACACTCTGTCTCTCTCTCTCTCTCTCAAAAATAAATAAACATTAAAAAAAATTAAAAAAAAATTAAACTCATAGGCAACAAAACTACCTACACATAAAAGAGTATACACTCCATTAAGTATAATATAAAGAAAATAAAAGAGAGTCATTTATCTAAAAACAGAACTTTTCTCTATGCAAAACTGTGTACTCTAGAAGACACACTGAGGCAGTCAGCTGTTTGCCATCTGCGTGGGATCACGATGACTGGGGCATCTGTAACTACTGGCCACAGATGGTTTGCTGCTAATGACATTCTTCAATATGGTGAACAACTTTAGTAAAGTTTCAAATAAAACAGAGTTCAGTCTTTGATTTACACAATTGTTGCTGTTGCAGACACACCCAAGAGAGACCTCCAGTTAGTCATGTCCTTCTGTAACTGCTTCCCCTTGAATGAGGAAGGAATCTGTGAGTGATCTGCTTCTTACCAATAGATTCAACAGAGGCAACAAGATATCAACATCGTGATTACGTCACACCAGGTGGCAACCATGGAGGGATTTCCTAGATATAATCAGGGGTGCCTGGCTGGCTCAGTCAGAAGAGCACTGGACTCTTATCTTGGGGTCATGGGTTAGAGCCCCATGTTGGGTGTAGCAATTACTTAAAAAAAATCCTTAATCAGTTGATTTTTAGTTCATCAAAAGAGGAATTGAGCCAGTCCGACCTCATCTGGGAGCCCTTTACATGAGAATATAGATATGGGAAAGACTCAAGCGGATATCCTCTTCGTTGCTAGCCTCGAATCAGGAAGCTACTGTGACTTCTGCAGCTGCAGGGATATGAATTCTGCCACCAGCCATGTGCACTTGGAGGAGGATGCAATCCCTAGTGGAGACTGTATCCCAGGTTGACATCTTAATTGCAGCCTTGTGAGACCCTGAGCATTTTGCTAAGTGTGCCCAGACTACTGACCCATGACCCACAGAAACTGTGAGATAATAAATACATGTTTGAAGCTACTAAGTGTATAGCAATTTGTTATGCAGCAATAAAAAATAAACGCAGTTATATTTTTCATATATTCAATGTAAAGTAAAAACATGTGAAAATTATTTATGTATATCTGCTAAAACAGGTTTACATTCAGATCATTACAGTGTTTTCACCTGGAGTTATATCCAATGGGAATTTAAATGTCAATTGGACCATATGAGAATTCTTCCACAGATAGATAATCCCTCTCTCCACAGGATGTCTAGTACTCCCGGACCGCACCCACTAGCTGCCTTTGGTAACCCACCCATCACTAAAACTTTCCAGCTTCCCACTTTGGAGACTTTATCTCCCTAGGTAAGACCCAGTGGCCTTTAAGACATTAACACAGTCTTTACTACTGAAGCAAAAGTTCTAATCCTAATTTTTAAGCAAGATTCTTCTATTTTTTGAGGGGAGGGAGGAGTAGAACGGGGAAGTATTCAAGACAACTTTAAGAAACTGATAAAAGCACTAGAGCCCTTTCTCTAGGGGAACAAAAAAAATGAACACATAAAAGAACATCAAATTTTACATATAATTTTGGGTCTTTTAAAGGACATCTGTGAGTTTTTATGAGCTCATGCTCCTTACCCTAAAGGTGGAGTTTTCAGGGACAGAATAAGAAGAAAGTAAGGAATGGCAAAAAAAGATGGGGGAAGTTTCTTTGAAAATGAAGGATTTAGAGTCTATGTTCTTAAAGAACTGCCACCAGCTAATAAAGTTTCCTTTTTCTGGCTGCTTTGCCTCCAGGGAATGATCTGAGAAACTGAGGAAGCTTGAGAAGATTCTTCAAGATAATGAAAGAGTAATTACAATCATCTCTGTTTTACCAAAAGTTTAATTAAAAACAGTTACAGAGAAAACATGTGTTTCTTATCTTTGTGTTGTTTTGTAATCAGCTACAAAAATGAGAAAGTAGCAGCTCAGAAAATCAATGAAAGAGGGATATTTTAAAGAAAGCAATTTGAAATGCAAAGAAAAATCTTTGGTGCATAATCAAGAACACAAAAGGGAAAACAATGAAAATAAACATTAACATCTTTAGAGACCTTGCTTTTTTGTAGCTCATGAATATTTTGTTGCATGTTTACCCCTAATTCTTCACTCATTTAAATGATCCAACTTTGACTGCGGTGATATTTGTTCATTATAAATCAAGGAAACTAGACTTTTTTCTGCCATATGTATTGTAATTGTCTCCCTAAAAAATATAAGTTGTACTTACTAGGTTGACAATTTTTTGCACTAGTCAGAAATTTATTTTGTTTGATGAATGGCTTAGTTTGGATTCTCATGGACACTTTAAAAATTCTGGGTTCAGGGACAGTTAAGAAGTCCTTTCTTGCTTTAAAATAATAAACAAGGTTATTGTTTTCTTCTAGACTTTTTGTGTTTTTATTTTAGATGTTTAAATATTTGGTATAGGAGAAAAATAAAGATCCAGATCTACTTAATTTTTTCTGAATATTTAGTCACTTTATTATAAATTAAATCTCCATAGGTGTTTGGTACTGCTCCTGGATAGTGTTCTGTTGCTGTCTATTTATTCAAAAGGACTAAAAATTTTAATTTTTGTTGCTTTATTATATATGCTTTAGAAACAGTAAGGCTGTTTCATCAGTATTAATTCTTTTCTTCAGAATTCTCTTGAATATACTTGCTTGTCAATTTCTCCAGCTGAGTTTTACATTAGATTATCAGTAACAATATAATATAGGTGTTATGTTAATAATTGGGATTATATTGAATTTATAAATAACTTGAGGTATACTGATATCTTCATAATATTGATTCTTCCTACTCAAGAATAGAGAGTATCTTTATATTAATTTCAATTACCCATTATGTCTCTTTGAAAAGTTTTTACTTTTATTTCATGTAGGTATTACACATCTCAGATTTAGCATATTCTAGATATTTTCTGTTTGAGGTTGAAATGTAAAAGGAAAATTCCTCTACTTTGTCTACTATGCTCTTGTTTGAATATAAAATCTATTTTCTTAATTTACTATTTCAAAAATTCCTGCCTCTCTGAAATTTCCTAGTGACTGATTATTTAACCGATTCTCATAGATTTTCTTGGTTAATCCAGTCTTGTAATCTGGAAATAATGATATCTTACTATATACCTATATCTATATCTAATCAAACAAGTTAAAATGGTAGTTCTTTTAGTGAATGAGCATTAATTATTAGCTTTCCTTTTGAGGCAAAGCTATTTTTTGTATATTAAAACTATGCCCATTATATTTTTAAATCAGTATATCTAATTCAATAAAATAATACTTTTTGACATCTATTGACACATTTTTCTCTTTTTCTTTATTAATATAATGCACTGTTATAAACAATTGCTGTGAAAACAGCTTTGTTTGATAACATCAGTTTTAGATGAGTACATTTTAATTATTAGTCATTTAATAAACATCGTGTTCTACAAGAAAGTTAACTCAGAGAAATGTCAGTTATAGAGTTGGCCCTCACAGGCAGGTTCAGCATCATGCATTCATTGAGAATGTAAGTTCAAGTGCTCCAGAACCATCCATGCTCACTTCAGGTGCTGTTTGTGTCTCCAGTTCTTTGACTGCATATTTGCATGTTTTAATAGTAGATTCAAAATAAATAATGACAGCACAGTAATTATAAAAATGAATTATAAAAATGAGTTTTATAATTATAAAAATTATAAAAATGAAGCATAATTGCTTAAATTATGTCATTCTATGTAAACACAGCATTTTTGTGTTTAAAATTTAAAACAATGAAACAGTATGAACTGCAAAGTGTAATATTTATTAGTACAAATATATGAAATACTCTTCTGAGTTTAAATATCTTTAAACTGTTCATTCCTTTATTTTTAACTAGTGGGATGTGTTTTTTTTTTTGTTTTGTTTTTTTGTTTTGTTTTGTTTTTTGCTTTTAATAGCTTTACTGAGGTATAATTTCCACAACATAAAAATCACCCATTTTAGCGTGACTTTAAGCATCTAACTTCAGCTCGGGTCTTGATCTCACAGTTCGTGAGTTTGAGCCTCTCATTGGGTTCTCTGCTTTCAACACAGAGCCGGCCTCAGATCCTGTTTCCCTCTCTCTCTCTGACCCTGTGCTCACTCACTCTCTTTTTCTCTCAAAAATAAACATTAAAAAAAATCACCCATTTTAAGCAAACAATGTTTTTAAAGGAATTTAAAGAGTTGTTAATGATATTGTAATAGTGATGTAACAGGACAGATGGTAAGCTACTCTTCTGGTGAACGTAGCATAATGTGTAAACTTGTGAAATCACTAAGTTGCACACCTGAAACTAATGTAACATTGTGTTACAAAAATAAATAAATAGATAGGTAGATGAAATAGAAAAAATATTAAAAAAATAAAGAGTTACGTAACCATCACCACAATTGAGTTTCAGAACATTTCCATCACCCTTAAAAGATCTCTTGTGCCCATTTGCAATAAATTCTCTTTCTCACCCTGAATCCCAGGTAACCATTGTTCTGTTTTTCAACTATATAGATTTGCCATTTCCGGACTTTTCATTCAAGGGAATTATACACTATGTATTAGTTTGCATCTGGCTTCTTTCATTTAGCATAATGTTTTTGAGGTTCATCCATGTTGTAACATGTTATCAGCACATGGCTCTTTCTTGATGTCAAATAATATTCCATGTAAGGATTCCAAATAATATTCCACATTTTGTGAATCCACTCACCAGGTGATGAGCATTAGATTGTTTCCATCATGTGGCTGTTATGCATTTGTGTACAAGTCTTTGGATGTACAAGTCTTTTCATTTCTCTTGTAGATATACCTGGGAGTGGGGTTTCCGAATCATATGGTAAATTTATGTTTCACTTTTTAAGGAACTGTGTTGTTTGTTTTCAAAATATGAATAAATCATAAAAATAAAATCAGGATATGACTTAGTAGTTGCTTAAATTTTAGCTTTTACAGATGTTTTGTTTTCACTATAATTGATCTATTAGTTACCAAACCATTGTTTACAGAATTATTTTATAAGACTATAATTTAAAGCTCAAGGTTGAAATTGCTCTGTAACTATGAAACTATTAAGTTAATTGTGCTTTTGTCCTCTTTTATACTTTTAAAAAAAAGTTTATTTATTTATTTTGAGAGAGAGAGAGCACGAACAGGGGAGGGGCAGAAAGAGTAGGAGAAAGAGGGAATCCCGAACAGGCTCCACGCTGTCAGAGTGGAGGCCAACGTGGGGCTCAAACTCATGAACCATGAGATCATGACCTGAGTCAAAACCAAGAGTTGGACGCTTAACTGACTGGGCCACCCAGGTGCCCCTGTCCTTTTTTATACTTTATGATTACTTTAGTTTTGGGGGTTTTTTCCTTCTATTTTTCTTTCTTCTTTTTTTTATTTTATCTTTGTTTTAATTACTTTGTTTTAATTTTTAAAAATATTTTAAGCTGTTGTGGTTATATATATGTGGTTCAATTTAAAAATCTGCCCATTACCTTTTAGTTCATTTTATGAAATTCACTAAAAGTAATATTATTATATAGAGAAGGGGGTGTGAAAAAATGCTTTACTTTAGATGCCAAATATGTTAGGTAAATTCGGCAAACACAAGTAATTATTTGAGGATCAAAAGCCATTTGTTCCAAGGCACCTCTTCTACTCTTTGCAGACTTTGACCACCACCAGTCTCTCTTAATGAAAAGGAAACCAGAGAACTATTAGGAGTCATGCCACATATTGGGGGGGGGGGGGAAGGGGGGAATGGCATTTTAGAAGGTAAGAAAGATTGAGTGAAAAAAGGATGTGTGGGGGCGCCTGGGTGGCGCAGTCGGTTAAGCGTCCGACTTCAGCCAGGTCACGATCTCGCGGTCCGTGAGTTCGAGCCCCGCGTCGGGCTCTGGGCTGATGGCTCGGAGCCTGGAGCCTGTTTCCGATTCTGTGTCTCCCTCTCTCTCTGCCCCTCCCCCGTTCATGCTCTGTCTCTCTCTGTCCCAAAAATAAATAAACGTTGAAAAAAATTAAAAAAAAAAAAAAAGAAAAAAAAAAAAGAAAAAAGGATGTGTGAAGGGAAATGCCAGCTTAAGGAGATGAATCTGGTAGAAGTCACTGCCCGGCCCCCAGGGAGTGAAGGCAGCGGACAGCTTCTAGCTGCTGACACCTGACAGTCTTCTTTAGCTGCAGAGACCTGCCTTAGCCACCATCACTCCTATTTGGGAGCAGCTGCTGTGATGTCTGAGTGAGGACGAAATATAAAGGCCTGATTTTCAACCCAACAGGGACAAAGGCCCAACCATTTTGACCCAAAAGGGGACACTGGCCGGATGGCAATTTTGACCCAGGGGCCCCCTGCCCTCCCCGTATGTAACAGCATATCACTGTTACGCTTCTTCCTCTGCCCAATCCTGTGTCTCCTACCTTCCTTTAATCCACACATGGAACCTGAACTAAATGGGGTACGGTGGGTGCATAAGGTGGAGAGGCATCACACAAAAGTGGCAGGACACTACCTTGATGCAGCAGTCAGCAGAAAATGGAAGTAGCTTGGCTAAATCGAGGATGATTATGTTGAAAGACCTAGTGTACAGCTGGTTGTATTAGGATAAGTGATACATACTTGCTACAATCAATGAACCTCTAGAACTCTCTTAATTTGGTCTTAATGGCAAGGATAGTATAAAAGTGACTCAAAGGATAGCGCCCATATATTTTTCCTAAAAATGAATAACCAAAACGCTACTTGGGAAAGTATCATGTCAGGGTATAGGAGTACTTAAGAAAGGGAAAAGGATGGTGTAAAGACAGAGTCAGGATTATAAAACACTAAAAGATAGCATTAAGTGTAAATAATTGTTCTAACAGTATTAAATGAGAATGCACTTTTTAATAATATTTGAAAGAAATGTAATTGAGCCATCACATACCTTAAATAAGAAGCTGAATACAAAATCATAGATTATATTATGAAAAGGATGTGGCAGGAGAGAACAGTATGTCTATAACATGAAATTATAACTCATAAACCTTCAAGCTGAATAATAAGATACAGAATTATATAAATCAAAAACTGGTTTTAAAAAAGGGAAAATAATATCAGTAGCAGGACACTCCATCATACCTCTCAGTCCTTGTTAAATCAAGCAAAGCAAAAATGAATAAAGATACGGACAGAGAATCGGGATGCTTTGGACAATAACAGAAAGCAGAACTCCAAACAGCATAAAAATCAGGGAAAACATTTCTTTTTTTTTTTTTTCTTGGTCTTTCGAAAGAGGAAGTTTGAAAGAAATGCAGTGGCTCTGATGTCAGAAGAGACCAAGGTATCTTTAATCTCCTACTCTGGAGTTTTCCCTGTGGCTAACTGCCCTCCTGGCTGCAAGATTAAAATCATACTTTTCATCCACACATGCAGACATGGCAATGTCCTGGGGAAGGAAAGGGATAATTAATTCCTTATTCACCTCTCTCTCTCTCTCTCTGTCTTTTGACTACAATAATCTTTAATAATCAAAATACCAACAGCAGATTTCTCTTCAACTTGATCACTCCATGAGCAGACATAATTGTACTATTATACAATGAAAATAAATTAAGTATTCTG
Organism: Prionailurus viverrinus; assembly: GCF_022837055.1. Classification (NCBI taxonomy): domain Eukaryota; kingdom Metazoa; phylum Chordata; class Mammalia; order Carnivora; family Felidae; genus Prionailurus; species Prionailurus viverrinus. Next base: position 100,883,676 of record NC_062564.1, read on the forward strand.
CTAATGGAGTTAGGAAAATGAAACAAAATGAACTGAAGAAAACGAGACTAGAATTAATAAAATGGAAGAAGAAAATACTGATTTTTTAAAACTTCAAAACAATAGAATTGATAAATAATCCTCATAGATATTTTTGCTAGAAATCAAACCAATAATAGATAAAACTATTAGTGTAATAAAAATATACTAATACACAAAATTAGAAATAAAAATGGAGATATAACTGGGCTGTAGAGCATTTTTAAAGTATAAGAAGTATGTAGCAAAATACATATAATGAAAAAATACAGAAAAAAATCGTTTCCTATTACTCTACTTGCAATTATCATTTTAAAAACACAACAGCGAAAGTTCTAGTGCAACAGGAACTCTTACAAACTACAGCGAAATGTGGAAAATGGTATAATCACTTTGGAAATCTGGGATATGTGTTAAAGCTGAACATACACATTCCGAGCAACTCCAGTCCTAAGTACAGAGCTAACAAAAATCTATCTACCAAAATACAGATAAAGTGTGTTCATAGCAACATTGTTTGTAGTAGTCCAAAACTGAAAACAATCCAAATGCCACCTACTATAGAATGAATAAATGCTGGTTTATACATAAAATGAAATTCTATACAACAATTTAAAAGAACAAACTATAGCTAAACCCAACAAGAAATTAGAAATATAATGCTTAATAAAAGAAGCCAGACACAGAAGCATGCTCTATGATTCCAGCTATATGACGTTCAAAATTAGGCAATCTAGTTTATAGTAATAAAAACTGGACTAGTATTCACCTACAGGGAACAACCAGAAAGGAGCCTGGGAGAGGCATGTTCTCTATCCTTATCTGGATGGACATTACGTGACGATGCATATTTTTGGTAGAAATTCATTGAGCTGTACATTTATTATTTTACACATTTATCCACATATGTTAGACTTCAATAAAAAAAATTACTTAAAACATTTACGAATGACTTGGTTTCAAAATCTTCCACCACTTACTTCATGTGTTGCCTTGGGCAGGATATTTAACCTCTTCAAGCCTCAGTTTCCCCATCTCTGGGATAATATTGCTCCCTCTTCATATGGTTGTTGTGGGGAGTAAATAAGATCATTTATGTAAAATGCTCAGCACAATGTTTGACATCTAGTGAACCTTGAATAATTGATGGTATAATTGAGAATTATTAACCTTTTATTTACAGATCCTATAAGCAGAACATGGCAACATATTACTAAAGAACTTAAATGACTTAAATGTGTTCAGAAATTACATTAGATAATATACAGATAGATGTTTATAGATGATATTTAATGTTTATAAAAAATTGAGGAATGTAAAGGAAGCCTTGGAATTTTACAGACGTTAATATTTCCTATTATTAAATAACACATTGAGTCTATTATTTGACTGAGATATCAATGACATATAACACTCAGTTACAGGAATACAACATGATTCCATTTATTCGAATATATATTATGAAGTGATCACCCCAGTAAGTCTAGTTAATATGCATTACCATACGTAACTATACGTTCTTTTTTCTTTTGATAAAATCTTTTAAAATTTACTCTCTTAACTTCAAAATATATAATACAGTATTATTAACTAGAGTCACCACATTGTATACTTCACTCTCATTGGAATATTATTTTAATAAAGATTTCAAATAGCCTTTTTCAGGAAGTAAGACAAAATTATTCTCAAATTCATTGAAATGGATGGAAATAACCAATCTATGGTTGTGTGTGACTGGAACCCAGCACAAGAATTATATTTGTGATTATTTTCCTGTTTTGCAGTGCCTAGCCCCACTCCCCAGTGAATAATTTTCCAAGTGAGAAGGAAAGAATGTAAAGATGTAGTTCTAACTGGTGAGATCACATGATCACTTCTGTTGCCCCAGTTCAGATGAACCAGAAACTGTATATTGAGATAAGCATTTGGAAATCTGGCCTTCCAAAAATAAAAATCAGATTCTGGCAAAATATAGAAGTTGAAGGGGGGAACTTTTGGACAACCTCAATATCGATATCTACAAATCATTATCAAGATTTTAAAACTAATCTCATACGTGAAGGAAATCTGTTTCCAAGTACAATTACAATTTATAATGGTAAAAACTTAAAGGCAACCTAAAGGTTCAAAAATAGGGGATTTAGTTTAGTGAACTGTTGTAATCTTTATAATACTGTAATCAACATTATTAATTAAATTATTTTACAATTAACATTATTGGGGCACCTGGGTGGCTCAGTCGGTTAAGTATCCGACTCTTGATTTTGGCTCGTGTCACAATCTCGTGGTTGTGAGATCCAACCCCACATTGGATTCTGCACTGACAGCATGAAGCTTCCTTGGGATTCTCTCTCTCCCTCTCTCCCTGCCTCACTCCCACTTGCTCGTGCACATGCACTCTGTCTCACTCTCTCCAAATTAAAAAAAAATAATAATAAACTTCAAAAAGAAATAACAAATAAAATAAAGTCAGCATTATTTACTAAACTTAAGAATTTAATGACATGAAAACATTGCTGACATGCTACTCAATAAACAAAATTAACAAATTCTAGATATGAAAGTATATATTTTGTAAATACATGCAAAAATAGAAAGATAGAGGGTACGACATAATATAGTAAAATCCTTAAAAGTAGTTATTTGTGTGGTGGTGGAAGTATGAGGACAGTTTTATTTGTGTGTTTTTTTTTTACTATTTTCTGAAGCGAACTTGTATTCCTGTATTAAGGAGAAAATTATAAAATGCTTTTTTTCTTTTTTTAAAATTTATTATTGTTTTATTTTTATTTTGAGAGAGAGAGAGAGCAAGCCAGTGGAGGAAGGGCAGAGAAAGACAGAGAGAGACAGAATCCCAAGCAGACTGCACAATGTCAACACAGAACCTGATTCGGGGTTCGAAGCCATGAACCGTGAGATCATGACCTGAGCTGAAATCAAGAGTCGGACGCTTAACTGACTGAGCCACCCAGGTACCCCTAAAATGCTCTTTTCCTAAAGAAAGAGCAGAAAGTGAGGAAAACCACAGAACAACATCAGGTGTTTGCCAGATTGATATCCATTGTGAAGTCTGGTCTTTCCCTTCTTACCATACGTAACTGGTCAAGTCATTTAACTTCTCTGTTTTTATAAATGTAAAATGACAAGATCATTACATTAGTTTCTAAGAACAGAATAAATAATACTGTCTTTAAAGTGTTACATATTGAGAGGCACCTGGGTGGCTCAGTTGGTTGAGCGTCGGGCTTTGACTCAAGTCATAATCTCATGGTTTGTGGGTTTGAGCTCAATGTTGGGCTCTGTGCTGACAGCTCGGAGCCTGAAGCCTGCTTCAGATTCAGATTCCATGTCTCCCTCTCTCTCTGCCCTTCCCCTGCTCGTGCTCTCTCTCTCAAATATAAATAAACATTAAAAAAAATAACTGAAAAGTTTTATATATTGAAATTCGCAAAAGGAGGCCAAATGAGACGGATGTGTTGTAAAAGAACTGCAAGGAAAAATAAAGACAGTTATAAAAAAACACTATACCTCATTTTTTAAAAATGACTTTGGGGTCTTGTCTGAGATAAAACTGCAAGCCAATGGCAGAACTGCAATAAAGTCCTTGCATTATTAACAGTAATTAATATTTAAATAATTATTTTAATGGGAATGTAATTACAACTTATTTTCAAAAGTTACTACTTTTTTATTATTTTTTTAATATTCACTTTTTCAACTAGTTTCTCAACAAGTATTTCAGTGCCTAACACGTGCCTGGTTCTAGCTTGTACATTGAGTCTGCAGTGATGAGTGAGTTCAGAGCTCTCAGAGGATAAGTAATGGGGTACCATGTCAAACACAGTGGGTTCTCCTGAACATTCTCTCACATCGTAGTGTAAGTCACAGACACTGGTGCCCACAGTTCTTTGGTGCAGCAAAGGGAAAATAAGCAGAGAGGTTCTAGGAGACTGGGCACTGGCCATAGTCTATTATCTGGCTTAACACTTAAGGACTAACACTAAAACGTGCATGACAAATTGACTTTAATCTTAATCTTAATCTTAAAGATTCCCCAAATCTGATTGTTTGATTTATTTGATACCCATTTTTAAATTTCTGTTTTCTTTTTTTTTTCTTTTTAAAAAAAAATTTTTTTTCAACGTTTTTTATTTATTTTTGGGACAGAGAGAGACAGAGCATGAACGGGGGGAGGGGCAGAGAGAGAGGGAGACACAGAATCGGAAACAGGCTCCAGGCTCCGAGCCATCAGCCCAGAGCCCGACGCGGGGCTCGAACTCACGGACCGCGAGATCGTGACCTGGCTGAAGTCGGACGCTCAACCGACTGCGCCACCCAGGCGCCCCAAATTTCTGTTTTCTTAAGCAAGTAAAGTCTACACTAAATCTTAACGTGTATCTTTAGTATGAAATTGGTTATTTATTAATAATATCAAACTTTTTGTTATCCAGGTCAGATCATCAAAAAATTCTAAAGTCATCCTCCTGAATTCTTTTTCCTTTACTAACCAAGCCTTCAAAAGTGCAGAAGAGCATCCTTCTTTGGCTTTTTAAATTTAGGACATGTTATGAGATGATCTTGTGTTTTGACTGTTCATTCTTATTTTGTAAATAAAAGGGAAATATAACTTGTATTCAGCTATAATAATTGTTAATTTATCCATTCCAAAAAGTCTTTAGAGAATAAATTACTTAAAATTATGAAACTGTGTTAATTAGCATTACAATATTCTACTGAAATATTTCTCTATTATCTCTTATGAGCCTTCCCCAACACACATGACTACTGCCCCCAAAGTAGTACAACAAGAACAAGTAATTACTACTTGGTTTTCTAAAACCTACTATAAACCTCATATATTTTTCAACAACTGTTACTCACTGGAGAATTAGTGGAATTAACAAAACAAAGTTTAGGCTATGGAATATTATATCTTCAATGGGAGTTACTATTTTTGTTATGCTGAATGGACTTTTTTTTTTTTTTTGACCAACATGCTTTTTATTTGCCCAATAGTGATATTACTATATCAGCTTTCTTGGGGAAATATTTTGTATGTTTTCTCACTTTTTACTGCTTTTTTTAAAATTCTTGACTTTTTTGGTGAATTATATATACAAAGAGGCTTAGAAAATACAAATAAAATATATAACTTAAATAATGAAAAAGTCACTTATAAATTCATCAGTCTGAGGAGTGTAATGTCACCAATACCTTAGAGAGCCCTGTGCTATCCTCCATGATAACATTGTCCCCAATTGCCACCAACATTGAAGTCTGTATCAATCCTTCCCCTGCTCTTTACAGATTTAGAACACATGTAAGTATCCTCATACAGCCTAGTATTTTTTAATTTTATATAAAAGGATTAATATTTACATTTTCAAGAAAATTACTTTTTTCCCATAATATCATACCATAGATATTTACCCGATGTTAATTTAACTTAAACCCAATGTTAAGGTTAATTTACCCAATGTTAATAAGACGTTCATCTTATCAATATTCCAGAATTTACTTATCCATTCTACTAACAATGGGTTTAGAGGTGCTTTTCAGAATTTTGCTACCATGAAAAATGCTGCCATGAAATCATTTGATCGCACAGTGTAGTAACTAAGTATCTAAGATTGACCCATAGTAGGTGGCATTTGGACAAAAGGGCTTCTAGGTAGCTTATAGGTATTGTCTAAATGCAAACTAACACCTTAGTTTCCTATTACTGCTGTAAGAAATTAGCACTTAGAGGCTTCAAACAATATGATTTATTGCCTTATATTTTTGCAAGTCATAAGTTCAAAATTGATCTCAGTAACCTAAAATCAAGGTGTTAGCAGAAGTGTATTCCTTTGTAAAGAATATAGTGAGGGATCCATTTTCTTGCCTTTTCCAGCTTCTAGAGGCTGCCCACATTTCTTGGTTGATGGCTTGCTTCCTTTTTCAAAGCCTGCAATGGCCAGTTGAGTCTTTCTCACATCAAATCACTCTGACACCGATTCTCCTGCCTCCCTCTTCCGTAGTTAAGACCCTGTGATTATATTGGGCCCACCAGAATAATCCAGGATAATCTCCCTATTTTAAGGTTATCTGATTAACAACTTAATCTGCTACCTTAATTCCCCTTTGACTTGCAACATAACATATCCACAAGTCTGGGATGATCACCTGAACAAATTTAGGACATTATTCTGCTAACTGTGGAAAATTCCTGAAAGAATTATGGATACAGCAGTAGCATGTGAACTTCAATAAGACTCATAGAAAACCTTCAGTGCTGTCAAGAGAATAGAATTAATGAAAGTGAAACCGTGTCCCATAGGGTTAATGACGTGAAGAGCAACAGAAAATTTAAAGATTGTTTTTCAGGAGCCCATATCCCCCTAATCCCCCTAATCAACTATTGTCCCTTCTCAAAAAAAAATTTTTAATGTTTATTTATGATTGAGAGACAGAAAGACAAAGAGCATGAGCAGGGGAGGAGCAGAGAGAGAGGGGGAGACACAGAATCAGAAGCAGGCTCCAGGCTCTGAGCTGTCAGTACAGAGCCCAATGCAGAGCTCGAACTCATGAACTGTGAGATCATGACCTGAGCTGAAGTCAGACCCTTAACCGACTGAGCCACTTAGGTGCCCCACTATTGTCCCTTTTCAGACTTGACTAACAAATCCACTAAGCTGTCTCCACAGAGGCCTGGACTGACACAAATAAAGGTTACTGGTGTGGTTCCAGCCTATGAACAACAAGGTCCTACATTACTTCCCTGAGACAATGAGCCACAGAGACCATCCAGTTTACACCAGCTCTCAGAGTATGTGCGTAGCCCCTCTCCTTGTCCTACAGATGACCTTCTGATGTCAGAGGCAGAATTTTACTTCATTATACTGTTAAGTCTCCACCTCAAGATAAACACAGGATATATGCTACCTATACATTTGTTAAATGTGTAAGCTCTCTTTCCTCATCAATAGTCAAATTTTCCCACCCTTTTCATCCATATGTATGTAATCCCAGTCCCTGTGATTATAAAAACTTGTTCTCATCTCACTTGGGTGAGACAGATTTGAACCAGCTTCCTGTCTCCTCATTTGGCTGCTTCTCGAATAAACCCTTTCCTTGCTGCATACTTAATGTCTCAGTGGTTGGCTTTGCTGCATGTTGGGCAAACACATGGGTTCAGTTACAAAAACATTACCAGTTTAGACACTGAGACCATTCAAAATGAAAAGAGACATCTGGGCTCCCAACTTTTCAGTAGGCAAGAGACAGGCTTAGAAAACTACTCAGTGGTAAACAAGGGACTTTCTTGTGGAAAAATAAAGTTACCTTGGATGAGAAAGTCAAGAACCCAGAAGACATATGGATCCCAGGGAACAAAACTGAGCTTTAGTAAGAAGCATTCTTTGCATCCAGAGTACAAAGCCCTGACAACACGTGCTCAGCCAGACGTCAGAGGTTCTATGGCCCTGTGACTGCTAGGTGCCTATTTCTCCCTATCTGAAACAGGAGTGTCTATTGATCGTCTTGTTCCTGTTTCACCCACCACTTCATATTAGGTGAACAGGTAAGAAGATAACAGTCTTTAATTTATAGATCTCAAGATCAAGAGGAGCTACATCTAAGATTTGTCAGGTTCTGGACCTAATGCAATTCACAAAATCATAAACTTCAAGTCTGATGAGACTTTGGGGACTTGAGGTAGGTGTATTTTGCACATGGGAGGCGTGAGGTTCACTGGCACCAGAAGGTAGAGTGGGGTAGATTGCTACAGGAATGGTCCCCAAACGCCACACTTCCCAGTTTCCACATTCTTGTATATTTCTCTCCTATATTGTGCTGAGATACATGAATTGTTTTGGCCAATGGATATCACCAAATGTAACACACATAGAAGCGTGATAAGCAATTGCATATTAGGATATGCACTCCTAAAAGCTGCTGTCATCATGTGAGAATGTCCTTTCTAGCTTTCTTAGGGATGAAAAATTACATAGAAAAGTTCAAGCATTCAGCTTACCCCCAGTCATCCCTCAGCTAAATGCAACCAGATAGGTGAGATTAATCAAGACTCAGCCAATTATAGAATTATGAGAAATTTATTAAGTTTTTGCCATTTTAAATGACTATCACAGGGTGGTTGTGATATAGCTATAACAACCGATACAGGTATATCTGCAACTTTTAAAAATCTGTCACTATTTCTTCACAATTTATTCAATGAGATCACTTTCCTTGGTCTTAGATAAAAATTTACTGGGTCCATGGCTTTTCACCATTTTCTTGGATAATGAACAGTCACACAGTGTCATTTCAGAAGATAAAGTTTTACTCCAAAGTATTAATCAGAATTGTGAATTTGACTTAATGAAAGTCTTCCTTTAAGGCAAGGAAACAAAAGCAAACCTGAACTATTGGGACCTCATCAAGATAAAAAGCTTGTGCACAGCAAAGGAAGCAATCAACAAAACTGTGAGGCAGCCTACAGAATGGGAGAAGATATTTGCAAATGACATATCTAATAAAGGGTTAGTATCCAAAATCTATAGAGAACTTATCAAACTCAACACCAAAAAAACAAATAACTCAGTTAAGAAATGAGCAGATGACATTAACAGACATTTTTCCAAAGAAGACATCTAGATGGCTAACAGACACAGGAAAAGATACTCAACATCACTCATCATGAGGGAAATACAAATCAAAACCGCAATGAAATATCACCTCACACCAGTCAGAATGGCTAAAATTAACAACTCAAGAAACAATAAGCATTGGTGAGGATGTAGAGAAAGGAAAGCCCTCTTACACTGTTGGTAGGCATGCAACAGTAGGCAACAGTATGAAGCTGTTTGCTTCTCCAAGACCAGCAGAAGAATCTTTCTAGTATGTGTTGGCAAGACAGAGTGATCTAATCAGGAGATGACATCGCCTTTGCCATCTTATATTGGTTAGAAGCGAGCCACAGGTTCTGTCCACACTCAAGGGGAGGGTATGATACAGAGCATAGCATTGGGATCAACTTGTGTCTACCACAACGTCTTACATTAAATTCATTCTTGAACATTGCATGATTTCTGAAGCTACAGAAAATGATACTTTTTAAATTATTTTCTTGTTACAAATAAAGAAAAATACCATAATTTCTTTTTGTGTGTATAGAACTTGTATTATGTGAAATTACTATACTCACTTATTAGTTCTAGTACTTTTTTTTGTAGATTTCATAATAGTTTCTTTGTAAGCAATCATGTCATCTGAGAATAACAATAATTTTACTTCTTTTTCTATTGTTATAGCTTTTCTTTCTTTCTTTTCTTGCTCCACTGTACTTTTTAGAACATTTACTGCAATGTTGAATGGAAGTGGTGAGAATGGACCCTTGACCTCTTCCTGATTCTTGGGGAAAAGGTTTTACTATTTCAACATTAAGTATATGTTATATGTGGTATGGTTTTTGTTATTTGTTTGTTCTCACAAGTGCCCTTTATAAGGTTGGGGAATCTCCTTTGCCTCCTTCCCCTGTTGACTAAATTGTTTTTATTATAAAACAATTTTTTTTACTGTAAAATTGTTATTGAATTTTGTCAAAGCTTTTTTTCTGCTCATACTGAATGGAACAGTGACAAAATTTCCTTGCTAAAATCTATTCAACCTATTCATGAGCTACATAAATAATTGTTTTCAGCTATTAAGTTGGGAGTGGTTAATTATGCAGTCATAGATAATTGGACAGTTTGGGTACAAGAACATAGGTGCCATCATAAAACCCAAAATATGTGTCCTTGGCTTTGGGGCATGCTATATAAATACTGGAGCTTAGTGTTTCAGGAGAAGCAAATTTAGTGTGTTCCAGAAACTAAAGAAAGCCCAGTGTGGTCACGGCAGAGTGGGGTGGTAGGGAGATGGGATTGGAGATGGTGCTGGAGAGGTAAGCAAGGGCCAGATCATACCAGGAATTTGAGTCAATGTGGAGTTTGGATTCTATTCTTCTTTTAATGGAAAGCCATCAGAAAAGTTTCCCAGTGAACAGAGAACTGATGTGATCTAACTGAAGTTTTGAAAAAGACACTATTAAAGACTCTCCATATAAATAATTAGTTATAAGTAGACAAACGGAGACTAACTAGAAGGCAGTTTTATGTAATACAAGTACAAGATGATGGAGTCTTGGACTCCAGGGAGGAAGAGATATCAAATGGGAACTTTATTTTAGGGGAGTTGAAGATATAATTTCCTGCATTCTTTCTGTTGTTTCTCTATTACTCAGTGTTCTCATTAGGAATGTCCACACAAGTAAACTCTTTAAGACCTCATTAACTGGGGGTACCTGAAGGGCTCAGTCAATTAGGCTTCCGACTTCGGCTTAGGTCATGATCTTATGGCTCATGAGTTTGAGCCCTGCATCAGGCTCTGTGCTGACAGTTCAGAGCCTGGAGCCTGCTTCAGATTCTGTGTCTCCCTCTGTCTCTGCCCCTCCCCCCACTGTGTTCCCTCTCTCTCTCTCTCTCTCAAAAATAAGCAAACATTAAAAAAGAAAATACGGCCTCATTAACTGGCCACCATGTTTCCACTTTTTCCTTGCCTAACAGAAAACTCATAGCCGAATTACTGGTTCAAACTTGGAGGTTATAGCATGTATATCTGTGTACTATGTTCCCCATCACTCTCACCCATTTCTTCTTTCTATCCTTGTTTTCTCTTCCTTGATTTCTTATTTTGTATTAGACTGTCCATGTTTCTAAATGGCTTCAAAATTTGTATGGGATCAAGAGTTATGTAAATATATGTATTAAGTAACTCCACATGAGTCAAGACACCAAGGTTGTTTTAATCTTTGGTTAGGAAGTATGAGAGAGAGACTGGACAGAGATTGGCATGGGCTAGGCTGGGCCCAATTGTTTGCCACCTGTTTTCCTGAAATGGCCCCAAGCATGGGAAATTAACAGCCCTTCTCACATGGAGACAGCTTTGTAGCAAGACAGTTCTAGGCCTGGCAGTAGTCATAAGTTCCTATCTTAATGTAGCTTCTCTCCATTATTCCTTAACCTTCTATAAACCCTGTTAAAAATTAGATCTGGTCTCAGTATGTGGGAAATTACAGAAAAGGGGATTATCCCAAGGAATAGCAGTGTTTGTTTCTCCAAGACCAAGGTGATGGTCACTCTGGTGATTAATGATGGAAGGCAGTTCTTCCAGGAAAATATCAGACCCACAAGAGGAGCTAGTTGACTACCTGGAAAAATAGTAAGGCAAGATGGCAGGAACACAGCAAGTCAGTAGTCTGTTTTTGCACACAGATAAAGCCACAGCCTGAGGAATTCCAGCTGAGAGACATTTTGTAGGGGTTAAGCTCTGAAAATAAAACTGGAAGATGTTTAGATAATACCAATTTTTATTAGACACAAAGAATAAAGACTAGAGAAGGAAAAGGGAGCCAGGAGGAAATTGAGGAAGAGGAAGAAGTGGAGGAGAAAGAGGGGAAGGAGGAGAGAGAGGCAGGTGTAAAACCATCCCTACTTACCAATTCCACCCCTCTGTATAAGCCCTGTTCTCATTTCTAAATGTTTCTGTGTGGATATTTTTTTCCCTGTATATTTTTTCCCAAATGAATGCCAGCCTAGATATTTCGGAATGAATTATGACTCTTTGTGCATTTAATTCCACAACCCTGCCCTTTTGATTTATAAGTGAGAAACATAGACCTATTTAGAATAGGATGACATGATCACTCCACCCCAAGGTCATTGTTATTTTTTGAAGAGGCAGCCTTTGATATAAACAAATTTGTAAAGCAAAGCACAGATACTTTCATGTGCCAGATCCAATGTAGTAATTTAATAGCTATGAGATTATTTAAATAAATACAGTCTGCAAAAATAGCATTATAAGGCCATTAGTTTCAGCATTTACTTAGAAAGTAACATCGATTCTGACAGAAACAATGATCTGGGATTTGTTTGAAAATTATATTCTCCTTCATGGGAAAAAGTTTTGCCTAGTGCCTGCTATAAGCAAAGGAAAAGACATAAGAATCAATGATGATTTTCCCATTAATATTACAAATATTCCACAAAAATATACCACATTATTTCTGTATAGTTATGCCTATATTTTTCCTTCTTTAACAGACAGCCCTTTTTCTTCAAAGAAAACTTCATATTCCAGCACTATCATGACAAGATCTTTATAAAATTTTCAGCCCCAATTGGATTGCTTTTTTTTCTCCTGAGCAGCATACAATTCTTAGACCTCACTAGAGGACTTAATTATGAACTTTTTCATAGTGTTTACTATTTATATGAGTTTGTTACTTCTTCCCCCAGGGTTATCGGAAGGTCTGTGATGGTGATACCTGGGTCTTAACAGGTCTTACTGACCTATGTTGAACATAAGCTAATTTGTTATTATAAGAATGAAATGCTATTTTTTAAAGTTTTTTTTTTTAATCCGGAATATCAATGTATATATTTCATTGTTAAAAATAAGTAAAAGCTGTCATTGACACCAACGTACTCAAAGTCACTTGACCAGCCCCTTTCCCCAAAACAGCAATAATAGTGACATGTACTACTTGGTAAGTGCTCATGATACTGCCCACTGTTTAGCACTTCATATAGGTGAGCTCATTCAGTCCTCGGAGCAACCCATGAGGTGGTCACTGCTAAAATTTTTGTTATTAGTCACATTTGGAAATTTGTGTGATAATCAGGCAATTTTAAAATTAATTTCTAGTGATAAGTAACTTCAACATAAACTGTAGTACCCGGATATCAGGGTGGCATCCTTCCCTAGGTGGAGAGTAGGATGGCCTGACAGGATGGCCCTAAACAGAAAGCCAAAAGCTGACAAGTGACACATATGAAACAGAAGAAAGACATATCTAAAATCTAATGGTTAATGACAACAGGAAGAGAAGCCCTGATACATAAGCAACATAAGAGAAAGTCTTATTACCAAAGAGAGTGGAATATTCAGTCTATTTCTATGCACCACTGTTGGTCCTACAGTGGAATGGCTTTGCCATTCAATACTTATTATCAGTTAGTAATTTATGAGAAGTGAGTGAGTAACAGAAAAAGGTTGAAGGAATCTAATATTTAAAATTTTTTAATAACAAGAGCATGTTTAAAGAAATGGAAGTCACGTGATAGGAAAAGACAGTATCAAGACACTGATGCCAAGCAGAACATGTTCAGAAAAGAGACAAGGAATTACTACTAAGCATTCCTGGAATGGAAGGGCATGGGAGACAACAGAGAAAAGACACAGCTGTGGCAAAGTTAAAAGCTGGAGTCGAAAGCCAGACTACCCAGGATCAAATTACTCTAGGACTCACTGCCAACACGATCTTGTGCAAGTTCCTTAACTTCTGCGGGCCTCTGTTTTCTCATTCATAAAATGGGAACCATTAAAATACCTACCTCGTAAGGTTTCTATGAAAGGTAAATACGTATAAATTTCTATAATAACATCTAGAACAGAGTAAGTGCTACATGTTACCTGTTATTTAAATCATCTCACAGTTTTTAAATGTAACCATATTTTCATATAAAAAGTGTGTAAAGATATATTGAGACCATCTTCAAATACTAAATAATATAGGAATCTTAAGTTGGTTTTTGCCTGAAATTTCCTAAAGGTTTACGATTAGCCATGACATTTTACCCTTCTCCAAAATAATAAAATAAATAAAACAAAGTTTTTTCACTATTTTTAAGATTCCCTTTAAACAAATACTATCCTTTCCTTTCTAATGAATAGATTTTAAAAGGTGAAAATACAAGTTTTAAGCAGGTTTACTGACCAGCTGCCTAACTTTGGCTACGTGGGGACCTTGGCTGGTAGCACAGCCTGAAATAAATCTCTAATACTCTAGATCTTAGTTGCCATGGGTGTTTGAAGAGGTCCCTATGTTTTCTCAAGACCTTTTCATGACAGTGTTTAATGTTTTTCATTCCCTAACATTCATTCAAATGCCAGAAGAAGGAGCCAGATTTTAGCAGTGGTCTTAGCTGGGGTTCCATAACAAATACCACAGATTGGGTGTCTTAAACAACACCAATTTATTTTCTCACAGTTTTGGAGGCTGGAAATTGGAGACCAGGGTGCCAGCATGGTCAGGTTCTGCTGAGGGTTCTCTCTAGATGGCATGTGTCCTTGCAATCTGGTGTTAGTGTCTCTTTTTATAAAGGCACTAATCTCATGACTTCATCTAACCCTATGAGTCTGGGGTGGTGAACACATTCAGTCCCTACAGGGATAAATCGAGCAGAGATTAAGAGTATTGAAATTATGTATGATACTGACCTTATGTATGTCTACTGTGGTAGACACAGCTTAGTCCTTTTATGTCACTATTCTAAGAAAGATTGTGTAATTATCTGACTCTACGTAGTAATATTTGATAGAAAGGAACATAGAAATCCTATATTAAAAATCTAAACAGATCAGAAAAGCAAATCCTAAAAATGTACTAGGGTCTATCTTTACAGAGATTATTTTGGAAAATATTTCATGTATGTGTACAGTAGCATATGTGTTCAATTTTAGAGTTAAAAACTGCAAGTGCTATCTATATATGCCCTTCGAAAAGTTATAAAGGAATTTAATGAACTTAGCTAAATACTGCTCTTCCAAGTCACTTACAAATTCAAATTACATGAAGTCAAAAAAAACCTTTTAAAAAATGAAAATATTTAAACATTTAAAATGTTAACATTTAAAATATTTCACTTTAGAAAGAACATGAGAAATCATGTTGATTGACTATTTATTTAACATGTTGCAGTGATTTAAAAAATGCATATCAACCTCACGTCATGCAAATCACAAGGATTCTAGGATCTTTTTTTTTAAATACATGAAATTTATTGACAAATTGGTTTCCATACAACACCCAGTGCTCATCCCAAAAGGTGCCCTCCTCAATACCCATCACCCACCCTCCCCTCCCTCCCACCCCCCATCAACCCTCAGTTCTCAGTTTTTAACAGTCTCTTATGCTTTGGCTCTCTCCCACTCTAACCTCTTTTTTTTTTTTCCCTTCCCCTCCCCCACGGGTTCCTGTTAAGTTTCTCAGGATCCACATAAGAGTGAAACCATATGGTATCTGTCTTTCTCTGTATGGCTTATTTCACTTAGCATCACACTCTCCAGTTCCATCCACGTTGCTACAAAAGGCCATATTTCATTTTTTCTCATTGCCACGTAGTATTCCATTGTGTATATAAACCACAATTTCTGACATATCGGACAAAGGGCTAGTATCTAAAATCTATAAAGAGCTCACCAAACTCCACACCCGAAAAACAAATAAACCAGTGAAGAAATGGGCAGAAAACATGAATAGACACTTCTCTAAAGAAGACATCCGGATGGCCAACAGGCACATGAAAAGATGTTCAGCGTCGCTCCTTATCAGGGAAATACAAATCAAAACCACACCCAGGTATCACCTCACGCCAGTCAGAGTGGCCAAAATGAACAAATCCGGAGACTATAGATGCTGGAGAGGATGTGGAGAAACGGGAACCCTCTTGCACTGTTGGTGGGAATGCAAATTGGTGCAGCCGCTCTGGAAAGCAGTGTGGAGGTTCCTCAGAAAATTAAAAATAGACCTACCCTATGACCCAGCAATAGCACTGCTAGGAATTTATCCAAGGGATACAGGAGTACTGATGCATAGGGGCACTTGTACCCCAATGTTCATAGCAGCACTCTCAACAATAGCCAAATTATGGAAAGGATTCTAGGATCTTTAAGCATCATGCGTATTATGAGTTAGAGCCAAATTTCCTTTTATAGGAACACATTTCTCAATTCATAACGGAAATAAATGAAATGTAGTCTAACACAGGCAGAGTAATTTTACACACAAGTTTTCCAATAATCCCTCTAATATAAAACATGGAGTTAACATATAGCTGGAAGCAATCAAGTCACTGTGGTGTCATACAGTGGTTCCTGAATGTCAACTCATTAAGCCAGTGCCAATTCGGAAAAGACTTCTCATCAGTATGCATACAAATAAGAAATGTGGACAATGAATGTACTGAGTTATCACAAGGCTAAGTATATTCAGTTGGAGCAACATATCGGTAACAACTAAATATATTCAGTGTATTCTGAGGTTATGATTGATGATTTTAAAAAATCATCAATGACTTAGTTCTATGAAGGACTTCAAATTACTTTGAAGTTCTCAAGACTCGTGAAATACAAAGTTAGGGGAACCATTTGTATCACAGAAAGTGCAAGTGGTTTGGTTGTCATGTAAGACTGGATTCAAATCTCAACTCAATTACCCATGATTTGGATGACTTTGGGTTAATAATTTAACAACTCCGATCCTTAATTTTATCACCCCAAAATGGGGTTGTTAGTGACTATTTAGAAAGTCCTTTTAAGGATCAGGTGAAATTATATGTCAAATGCTTTTACCACGAGTCTGTCAGCAGTCACTTAACCAACCAAGGCTACTGTTGTTGTAGTGTTGGTTGGGTGGAAGTAATGGTAGCAGAGATAGAAGTATTAACAGTCATGGCTTTTTTATTATTGTTGTGGGGGAAAAAAAAGCAAAACTTTTTTGTTGCTAATCACATAGAGAATTCCAGAAACAAAACCTGCATATAACATTCTTTCTCAATAATGTACTTCTCTTTGTCAGTTAATGCTATGGCCAGTCACTGCTGCACACATGAATGCATTGTGACTTCTGATTAACTCTTTCCAAATAAGTTCAGCTCATATCAAGAGATTAAGCTAACTCATATGTGATTAAGCTAAAACATGTGTGATGTTGGTTTCTGCTCTCTGTGCAGTTTTAAACTGTTAAACCCACACCAGCTGCTTTCATAAACCAGCAATTCTAATCATCCAGTATCACTCCTCGAGGCACATTAGATTATAGAAAGAATGCGATAAACCAACACGAATTTTAGGTTTTCAGCAGATTTATTTCAATTTCTAATCAAACTCATTCCCAGCGTTTTCCCTGACCACTCTTGGGCAAAGAGATTTAGAGTAAAGAAAATTGAATTCAGAGAATGAACAGATGAAGATTTTGTGCTGACAATCCCAAACCATCTCCTTTTGTTTCTAGTTATCCACAACAGAGCTCCTCAAAATGATAGCCTCATCATCTTGATAATTTAAATGCCTTTTAAAAAACCACCTGCCCCTCAATTCAAAATATAAACATGACAAAAGATCAAGGAGATATCTTACAACTTGAACATTTATTGAGATTCCTTATGAAGAAAAATAATTTGATTCTGGAGATAGGGGCAATAATATGCACTATTATAAGAATTCATCCAAAAATAATAAGACTTAAATAATACTATGCTGTAAGCACTATTTTCCAAGAGTTTAACGTGTATTAACTCATTTAAAGCACACAGTAATTCTGCCAAATGAATGATCTTCTTATACTCCTTTTTCAGATAAGAAAACCAAAGCATAGGAAGTTAAATGTCTTAAGATGGTAAGTGGTAAAGCCAAGGCTCAAATCTAACTGTTCGATTCCTTGACGCCTCACTCTTAATGCTCTCATCTTTATAATGGTTTAAAAACTATAAAAATCAAGATTGACGGTCAAAGATTATTTTAATACAAAAGATACCTAAGTGATTATAAGCTCATTTTACTTTTTGTATATTGACAAGATAGCTAGAAATTCACAGCATTATCGGTCTCACTAATAGTTGTTACAACAAAACCACTCCTTAATAAAGTAACTTGAGCTTATCTTAAAATTTCCGCTTTTTATTTTATTCCTTCCCTTGTCTTCACTCTATTCTTCCCTATCTTTTCAAAAGAGTCTTCAAGTGTCTGTTTCCAATTTCTTCTGTGTTCCTACTCTGACTTGTCTTCTTGTGTTTGCTGGTTTGCAATCGCTATTGATGTATTGGTTGTGTTATTTTTTTCTGGAATAATAGAAAATAATAAAATTTTACTTCACTCTATTCTTAGTCTGTTTCGTTGTCCTTCCTTCAGTTTGTTCCAATCATCCCCCTTTCATCGAGCATTTATTTAATTAGCTTAGATTTACTGGTGAATCTTAGAACACCTAAATGAATAACCCGGGTCATCATCCCTCAAGAAATACAAGATACTAACAGAAGAAAATACCCTTTCTTTGCTAATTTCCTTATTCACTCCAACCCCAAGCTCTACTCTTACCCCAGTCCTAACCGCACCTCATGGAATACACTAAGCAGAGCTTCACCTATCTTTTAAAGTACAAATACAGGGAAAAAGAAATAATTTCTGGTTTTGTATTGCCATTTTAGCCCGAATATTTGAAGATGTCTCACTAATGCATGCACTTGACTCAGGTTAAAAACACTCTCGTTTAATATATACAATATTCAAGGGAAAATTAACCAAGGAAAATTTTCAATTCAAAGAAGGGCCACGTATCTGTAATATGTAGCTCACATGAGGATGGACATGTTTAAATGAGAAAATGCCAAATATTCCCTTACGATATAAAGTGACAGTGTGCAAAAGCATTTACTGATTTTCCTCTGTTAAATTCATTATCTTACATAATGGTCTTTCCAGGTAAATCAGCAGAGGGACGTAAAATTGCATAAATTTGTTCACCAGGTTGTAAACGTGCCAGAGTAGCTGTTTTTCAGGTATCTGAGTTGACCCAAAAGCTGAATGCTCACTTGTGTTAGTAAGTAATAAAATACTCAAGCCCGGACCTCACTCTGGTCAGGTGCCAAACTAATTATCTATTACCTGATATTATCCAGGAGTGCTCTTTACATACTTCTGATGCAAGAAGGTAAAGTACTTAATCCTTCCTCCAAGTACACTAATCCACAATCAGCCTAGATAAAAATAAAACTGAATAATGGCCATAATTTTAAAGCAAATCACCACATAAGTTCACCAATAAGTCTTGAGGCATTGCTAGTGACCAAGTGGAATGTTGGTAGTGTCATTTCTTACACTTGGAAGCAATCTACGGAAAGAGAGGAGGGAACAAAACAATAAGATTAGCTGATCCAGCAATATGATTACTGACAAAAGAAGAAAGCAGCTCTTTTTTATGTTGTGTTCTTTCTTTGTTATAAAAAAAAAAAGAATAGTTCAAGCATACATAGTTGGGAGTGAGAGAACCAGGAAGACATTTGAATCATGTGACTTATTACATCGCTTTTTTTCAACCCTCATCCCAATAAATAGCTGGGTTTTTTTATACCACACTGAACACCGCTATGTTTAAGCCATTATAAAATCACTGAGTTGAGCTATGAAAACTGCCATAATAAGAAATTCTAAGCTGGGTATCTATTTATTACAAATAGTAGTAATGCAAAAGGAAGAAATTCTAAAGAGATCCAATTAAGCCTGCTATTTATTTGCTTACTTATTAATGAAGAAATATGAGTGTTATCTCTTTTCTTTTTTAAATTTAATAATCTTGTATGCAAAAGTAAATACTGGAAATATACTATAAGTTACATTTAGTAGATTTCAAGGCAGTACTATGAGAGGCTTTGTGATGCTTGGGTTATATGTAGTGAATAAGCCTTGAAAAAAGACATCAATCAGGTCCTGTATGGATGTGTCACTTAGTCAAAGCTCCTCATGGACCATATGAGGTGCTTGCAGTACATGAATTTTACATCTTCCTAAATTAAACATCCTATTTTATTTTCAATACAAAATATTTTGTGTTGTTTCTATTATACAAGTACTACTTGATTTCTCATTCTTTATTTTTTAATCTCTTACACACGTATTGATTTAATCCTAAACACCAAGTAATATTACATAATACTGCAGAACTCTAGGCTTGCAAGTAATCCTTCTAGTGATTCAGTTGAACTGGAGACTTGGATAATAAAAATAGACTGAAAGACATTAAGAAATTGATAGATAAATTCATCACCGATTTAACCAATTTACTCAGCTAGGTGATGTCTAGGGATGAAAAATAAGATATAAGATTGACCTTACTTTTGTGTTGTGAGTTTTTGTCATTTTTCAATTAGTAGTAATCATGCTTCACATAAATGTCATTGGCTACCATACCACCACTGCACAAAACTACGTGTCATTTTTAATGTAGTTTTTATTGGTACAAATTTTCGTCTAGAATGGCAGCAAGAAAGGAGTGCATACCACTCCAAGTAAATGAATAAATCCTACTAATCATTTTTAAAATCAAATATGAGTCATATTTAAATTTAAACTCAATTTGTATAATATAGAGACACTGTTGAAGATACATGTTGGGGAATTGATTATAGATGGCTTATGAAAAAAAGTCATAATAATCCACTTCTAAAAACAGCAGAAAATCATAATGTGATATTATAATGTGATAACATTTTGTAATAATGCTTCAGGATGTAAATTTCAGTTATAAATTAATCGATTCATTCAGTATTTACTGAATATCACCTCTCCTTCAGACACTACGGCTAAGCCCTGAGTCTGCAACAGTGATTCAAGCCCAGTGGACTACGAAAGTAAATTTATGTCTACAGTCAGTAGAAAAATGACCTAAGAAACATAGACAGTGACTACACTTATTGTGGTGAGTCCTGAGTAACGTCAAATCACTATGTTGTACATCTGAAACTAATATAACATTGAATGTCAACTATACTTTAATAATTTTTTTTTTAACTAAGTGCAAGAGAGTTGGAGTCAGGAAAGAGGAAATATCTGGTTAGAGGCATCAGCCTTTCCTGGAGGAGGGAACATTGAAATCAAAACATGAAAGATGGTTAAGATTTCAACAGATAATTAGAGAGAGGAAGGCTTTCTCTGGGAGTTATAATTAACAGTATGTGCAAAGACAGAAGGTAAGAATTCAGGAAATACATAGGGAATTCTCTTGTAGTATTGTGTCTAGGCTCGTACTATCATTTATACCCCTCAGATGCGATTCTGGGTTGAGCGATTTCTATGCAGTTAGGAAATTTGGGAAGGTCCTTCATTTCTTCTTCTTTGAAAATTATTTTCTCAGTGAATTTTTCTCCTCATCCTCACAAATATATCATCCAGGACCAATTCCATTCCTGCCCTGCTCCAATCTATTTTCTGTATAGCAGCAGTCAGACATCTTTTATAAATGCAAGTACAAACATCTCTCTTCTCTGTTTGTAACTTATCGATGTTTTCCTTTTTCAAAGTTCCTGAAATAAACAAAATAAAATCTAACAAAGTTTTATCTGACTCAGATCTGCTGAAAAGGTTCTTCCCACTTCCTAAAAACTAAATTCACCACGCTAGTTAGCATCATTCAGTTACCAGCGAAATGTCAGTTTCTCAATTATTTCTTTCCTGATTCATTGAATCTAAATGGGCTTTCCTTTTCATTCTCTCTTGTGGTACCCAATCCTTCTTCTTCCCTTTGCTTATTACAATTTGCATATTCGTTAATATGTTTACTTATACGACGACTCTCATCACCCGTTCTGGTATCTCCTACCCAGCTAGACTAAAAGTTCCATTAGAAAAGACATCAATCTACATCTGTTTCACCACTGCAGACCCATTACTCATGTTGTGTCTGAAGAAAAGAGAGGACACAGTGGTTAAGTATGCCTAATTATTTTACAACTGAAATTTACATCCTGAAACATAGTAATAAAAATACATAATACTTTTCTTACAGTGGCTTATTATGACTCCTGTTTTCATTGAAATATGAGTCAGGATTTTTACTCTACAATTAAGAGGAGAAAATATTCCTTGATTGTCAAACTTTAAATTTTCCGAGTTGATTTGATTAGTGATGCTCTTTCTATATTCAGCTTAATTTCTCAAGCATCTGGGAATCCAGCAGTAAATTTTTAAAATTATAATAATGCATTTCCTTCTTCATCCCTGGAAAGTTATAGAAAATAAACACACACACACACACACACACACACACACACACACACACACCAACTATGTAATTATAAAAGTTGACATTCCACTTGAATCTTAGCCCTCTTACCGAATATGAAGGAGGCCACCACAGGGTTGAAAATGAGAATAGAGTGAGGAAAATAAATGCTAAAATTCTATTTCCAGTTTTGTTCATATAGTATAGCAGAGTGGAATTTCCAAATATTTTTCCTATCTCACATCTTCATCTATAGCATGACCTTTATTTTAACCAAAAGGTGGGGTCTATGAATCACCTTGAATATACGTAGACTTCATACTGAGGCATAGGATATAAGCTGCATAACTTCTGAGGCTCAGTCAGAAAAGGTTGTCCTTATTTGTACCTTGTTAACTGGAACTCTTGCACTTTGAGTCTTGATCCAGAATGCCCACTGTGGCTGCCATGTTATTAAAAAGCCAAACCACTTGGAGAGACCAAGGGTAGTCTCTCTGGTTGGCAGCCCCAGTTTCAAGTTCTCCTTGTACAGGGAGCAGATATTCAAATAAACAAGAGATGATTCCAATAGATAATCCCAATAAATGATTCCAGCCTCTATTCCTCCAGGCAGCTACAGCCTTTCAGTCTTCCCAGCTGAGGTCCCAGACATCATGGGGCAAAGTCAAGCCTGCAATGTTGTCCCTTTTCCAAATTCCTCACTCACAGAATCCAAGAGCATAATAAAATGTTTACTGTCTTATATTGCTAAATTAGGAATTGTTTGTCAGAAAGAAAAGCCATGACATATAGTCTAATTGTTTCATTCACAAACAAACAGGTCTAGATACCACAAGCAAATCCACTGCTAGTAAAGGGACAAGATGGTTGTTTTATATTCATAGGTGGATCGATAAATAGGGCAAGTAATCCAACTAGGCAAAACTGCAAACTCCAAGGCTGAAGGGAAGAAGGACACAGGAATTAGTAGTCGTGTTCAGGTAATGTTCCAATTAGGAGAGAGGGACCGCTGAACTAATCAAGTCAGAGCGATTCTGAACAGCCAGCCAGTTGCTGAGGAGCGGACTCTGACAAAGGGAAGGTTTAGCATTCAGGTTTGCTTCTATTCTGTAAGAACTCTCTGAGCAGTTTGCCAGGAAGCTCTAGAGATGCAGAACTAGGATCAGAACTTCAGGTCTTATTATCTCAGTCTCTGTCTCTGTCTCTGTTTCTGTCTCTGTCTCTGTGTTTATATCTCTGTCTCTGAGTCTATCTCTCTCTCTGTGTCCATCACTGTCTCTGTTGTCTGTCTCCGTGTGTATCTCTTTGTCTTCGTGTCTAATCCCATCCCTTTTTGAATTGCTTGGCTGGATTTTTACAAATTTTCAAAAACCAGCTTTTGGTTTCCTTTATTACTCTATTTTTTTTCATTTCTTTCCTATGTAATTGATTTCTGTTTTATATTTCGTATATCCTTTCTTCTACTCACTGTGTTGAATTTTCTCTTCTTTTTCCAGATCCCTTTTTTGGAAGCTTAGGTCACTGGGAAGAAGTGCTTCTGCTTCAATTAGGATTACTTGAATTGGAGGCGCCACAGTGGCACAAGCAGTTAAGTGACCGACTCTTGATCTCGGCTCCGGTCATGATCTCAGGGTTCATGAGATGGAGCCTTGAGTCGGGCTTTGTACTGACAGTGTGGAGCCTGGTTCAGACTCTCTCTCTCCCTCTCTGTGTCTCTCCTGCCCCTCCCTGCTCTCTCTAAATAAATAATAAATAAATTTTTAAAAAGAAATACTTGAATTGCTTTTCCCTTGTCATTTTTTTAATTTTTAAGAGAAAAAAATCTATAAAATAACAAAAGAAAAACTGAAGTCAGTAACATGATACAATTATGAGCTCATCTATACTGTATTTATGCAGAGTTTTTGACCATCACTTGAACTTTAAATACATGGTTCTATATATAACGGAGATAAAACATGTTTTTCTAAGTTACATCTTCAAAAATAAGACAATGATTAATAGCTACAGGAAAGATAGACAAAAATAAACAATTCTGGAATTTTCAGAAAAGACCCTTGTGCTTTCATTTTCAAAATCCACCATGACTGCAAACTTGCCAAGTGGCACCATTCCCGAGTCCAGCAAGACATGCTGTTTGCTCAAAGCCACCGTCCATTTTTAAGGCATTGATGTGCTGGGATAACTATTGAGGCGAAAAAAATATCTGGATTAGCATTTTATTCATCCTTTACTAAGCATCAGTTATGTACATGGCACTACACAAGGCATCGTATGAATTACAAAATTAAAAATTGTCCTTCCTCATGATGTTAGTAAGTAGAAAGGGAAATTCTTTCTGGGGCTGAGTATTAATTATTTACGAAGGAAAAGGGTTTTAAACTGAACTTTCATTCATTTGTTGACAATGATTGAACAGCCACTTGCTAAAACCAAGCACTGAGGTAAGGTTGCAGTACACAGTGTTTTGATTTGCTATAGAAGAAATGGAAGGCAAGCCAGTCCCAGGGAAGCGTGTCCCCTCTCTGAGAGCTTCTTCACTGCTTCGTTCTGTACCCAATGTAGAGGCAAAAAATGTAAATGTATCGTTTCCAGGTCTTCTACCTTTACCACTCCTTTCTCTCTGCTCTACTCACTTCTGCTTGGACAGATTCACCTTTTTCTGTGTTCTCACAATGAAAATCTATATTCTAATTTCCCTGAACTCTAGACCTCCAAGATTTGTCTTCCTTTCTAAGACTCTCCAAGGCATACCTTGTTTTATTTGTGCTTCACCTTAACATTCTTCACAGATACTGCATTTTTTCCTTTTCTTTTCTTTTCTTTTTTTTTTTTTTTTTTTTTTTTTTTTTTTTTTTTTACAAATTGAAGGTGTGTGGCAATCCTGTTTGGAATAAGTCAATAGACCCCACTTTCCCAACCATTTGCTCACTTTGTGTCTCTGTGTCACGTTTTAGTAATTCTCACAATACTCAAACTTTTTCGTTATTGTTATATCTGTTACTGTGATCTGTGATCAGTGATCTTTGATGTGACTATTGTAACTATTTTGCAATGCCACAAACCTTGCCCATATAAGATGGAAAACTTAATCAACAATATTACATGTGTTCTGACTGCTCCACCAACCAGCTCTTTCCCATCTTGTCTCTCTCCTCGGGCCTCCTTATTCCCTGAGATACAACAATATTGAAATTAGGCCAGGTAATAAGTCTACAATGGCCTCTAAGTGTGAAGCAAAAGGAAGAGTTGTACATCTCTCACTTTAAATCAAAAGGTAGAAATGATTAACCTCAGCGAAGAGGGCATGGCAGGCCTAAAGCTAAGCCTCTTGTGCAGTTAGCAAAGTTGTGATGGCAAAGGAAAAGATCTTGAGGGAAATCAAAAGTGCTATTCTAGGGAATATATGAATAATAAGAAAACAAAATACAGCCTCACTGCTGATATGGAGAAATTTTAGTGGTCTGGGTAGATTAGCCATCATGCTCCCTTAAGGCAAAGCTTAATCCAGAGCAAGGCCCCAATCTCTTCGATTCTATGAAGGCTGAGAGAGGTGAAGAAGATACACAAGAACAGTTTGAAGCTAGAAGTTAGTTCATGAGGTTTAAGGAAGGAGCCCATCTCTACAACATAAAAGTGCAAGATGAAGCAGCAAATGCCGATATGGGAGTTGCCGCGAGTTATTCAGAAGATCTGGCTAAGAGGGTTAATGAAAGTGGCCATGCTAAACAGATTTTCAATGCAGACAAGACAGCCTTCTTTCCATTGAAAGATGCATCTATAACTTTCATAGCTAAAGAGAAGTCAATGCCTGGCTTCAAAGCTTCAAAGGACAGGCTAACTCTTTTGTTAGAGGCTAAGGCAGCTGGGACTTTAAAAATTGAAGCAAGTGCTCATTTCTCTCTCTGAAAATCCTAGGGCCCTGAAGAATTATGGTAAATCTACTCTGCCTATGTTCTATTAATGGAATAACAAAGCCTGGATGACAGCACATCTGTTTACAATACATTTTACTGAATATTTTAAGCCTACTGCTGATACCTACTTCTCAGGAAAAAAAAAATTATTTCAAAATATCACTGCTCATTGACAAGGCACCTGGTCACCCAAGAGCTCTGATGGAAATGTACAAGGTTCATATTGTTTTCATGCCTGCTAACACAACATCCATTCTACACCCCATGGATCAGGAGTCATTTTGACTTTAAAATCTTAAATTTCATAATTCAATAGCTGGCATAGATGGTGAATCTTCTGATGGATCTGGGCAAAAGAAAAGGAAAAACTTCTGGAAAGGACTCAGGATTCTAGATATCATTAAGAACATTCATGATTTATGGGAATAGGTCAAAATGTCAACATTACAGAAATTTAGAAGAAGCTGATTCCAGACCTCCTGGGTGACTTTGAGGTGTTCAAGACCTCAGTGGAGGAAGTGACTGCAGATGTGGTGGAAACAGCAAGAGAACTAGAATTCAAAATGGAGCCTGAAGATGTGACTGACTTGCTGAAATCTCATGATAAAACTTGAACAGATGAGATTTGCTGCTTAGAGATGAGCAAAGAAAGTGGTTTCTGTGATGGAGTCTACACCTCCTGAAGATACTGTGAAAATTATCGACATAACAAAAAAGGATTTAGATTATTACATGAACTTAGTTGACAAAGCAGCAGCAGGGTTTGAGAAGACTGACTTCAAATTTGAAAACAGTTCCATTGTGGGTAAAATGCTATTAAATAGGATCACATTGTATGGAAAAATAAATCCAGAAGGGAAGAGCTAAGCAATGTGGGAAACTTCACTGTTGCATTCTTTTAAGAAATTGCCACAGACACCACAGCTTTCAGCCACCACCCCCCTGATCAGTCAAGAGCCGTCAACATCAAGGCACGATCCTCCATCAGCAAAAGCATTATGATTCACTGAAAGCTCAGATGATGGTTAGCATTTTTTTAGTCACAAAATATGTTTTAATGAAGTTATGCATATTTTTTTAGACATAATGTCATTACACACTTAAAATGGACTATAGTGTAAACATAACTTTCATATTCACTAGGAAACCAAAAAAGTTATTTGACTCACTTTATTGTAATGTTTACTTTATTGCAGTAGTCCACAACAAACTCACATTATCTCCAAGGTATGTCTGTGCTTCTTACTTTATAGTTATTCCAAACCCAAACTGCCCTCAATCTTCATTTTTTTCATTGTATCCTTACCACCCCTTATTTTATAATACACCCACACATGCATGCACATTCATTTGCTTCCTGCTTATCATATGCTTCCTATTTCAGTTAATGGCATCAAGTTCCACTCTGTCACTCAGAGTAGGAACATCAGACTCGTTTGGGATTCTTTCCTTGACTTCATCATCTATCCAATTGGTCATCAAATTCTGAATATTCCACATCATCTGATTGTTCTATCACTACTGTATTAGTTCAGAAAATTGCCATCTTACTATTACAATAAATTTTTTGTTCTTTTTCATGCAAATATATTCTCTTTGAGCTCAGTCCATCCTCAAGGGCAGCAGTCATCAGACTTTTCCATAAGGGGCTAGAGTATGTTAGGTTTTGCAGGCCATAGGTCTCTCCCTCAACTACTCAATTCTACTGATGGAGTACGAAAATGGAGATACACAATATACAAATTAATGGGCATGACAATGTTCCAATAAGACTTTATTTACAAATACAGATGACATGACAGATTTGGCTCAATAGGTGTAGTTTGCATACTCCTCCAGTAGGTTTGTCCTAAAAACTGAATCTAATAATAGCCCTTAATATTTTCTGTTGAGTTTACCTTACCTACAGGAATATTTCCCAATGATAAGTTCCCGGCAGTGATATGGGATTGTAAACATGACAAATGCAAAATTATCTGCACTATATTAAACATGCAGACAGAATCACATTCAATTTTCAGGTGAGGTTTTGCATGGATTCTATCTTCATGTATATTAACTTGCACTTTAGTAGCAACAAATAAAGGGATAAATAAGCAATGAATAATTTGTCATCAGCTGCTATTGTAATAATGGTTTAAAGTTATTATGCAATGATGTTTTTTAATTAACCATTGTATTTTTTATTCATCATTATTTTTTTAACGTTTATTTATTATTGAGAGACAGAGAGAGACAGAGCATGAGCATAGGAGAGACAGAGAGACAAGGAAACACAGAATCTGAAGCAGGCTCCAAGCTCTGAGCTGTCATCACAGAGCCTGACGTGGGGCTCGAACTCACAAACCGTAAGATGTGACCTGAGCCGAAGCTGAACTCTTAAACGACTGAGCCACCCAGGAGCCCCATTAATCATTATTCTTAAAGCTTTTCACCCACTCAGGTTGAGACATGGTTCATGGAAAGCGCAAAATGCAGCCAAGACAAGGACAAGTATTTGTTCAGTTTAATCTTTTGAAGTTCATTTTAAGTACAAAAATTGTGTTGGGGCGCCTGGGTGGCGCAGTCGGTTAAGCGTCCGACTTCAGCCAGGTCACGATCTCGCGGTCTGGGAGTTCGAGCCCCGCGTCAGGCTCTGGGCTGATGGCTCAGAGCCTGGAGCCTGTTTCCGATTCTGTGTCTCCCCCTCTCTCTGCCCCTCCCCTGTTCATGCTCTGTCTCTCTCTGTCCCAAAAATAAATAAACGTTGAAAAAAAATTTTTTTTTTTAAATGTGAAAGATATACCTTTCATCTGTAAGAGTCAGGTTGTGTTGACAGGAAAAAATGGTATGCAGATTTATGATGCTTTGACATTTGGGTCCTTGCTGATCCTGACAAGACTGCGTCTCTCAGGGTTACCTCATTCCTAGAGATAGCAAGTGACTCCCCTGAGTTGTGGCTTTTATGTGCAAGCAGACCAATGCCGATTTCACACCCAACTACACCTTCTTTATCAGCCTCTTACAGGTTGAACCACATTGCCTCTGCCCTAATATCACCTCTGGGCCAAGTTCCAGGCAACTAGGGGCAATCCCTACACCCCAGAGCCTGATGAAATTATTCCAAAAAGCCACACCCAAATCTGTTTAGCTTGTGTACCCTGCCTTGCCCATTTCTTTCCATGAAAACAACAATTAAGACTTTTGCCCGTGCTTTCCCCTTGCTCCTCTGCCTCCTGACTGACTTTCCCCATGTGCCATCCCACATGCCTCCTGTTTCTAGGGATCTGTGAGTATACAATTTTCCTTCATAACTATCATTTCACATCTCTGTGTCTTACCATACCTGATTGAAATAAATCCTGAGTACATCTGAGAACAAGGTTCCAGAGGTCAAACTTGGGACCTGATCATAGAGTCTTTACTCTGTCTCCCAAGGTGGCAGGTTCCCTTTTCAAGTCCCACCTGACCCTTTCCAGGAAGTTCTAGTGCCTCTGAAAACTACTTCCCAAGCAAAAGAGAAGGAATAAGTACAGTTGATTGGGGAATGCTGTCTGGTTGGGCACTGCTTTGAGTGATTTGGAGCAGGTCAACTTTAACCAAAAAGAGACACGTTTTCTGTGGTTTTCAAAGCAAAGCAGATTTTCTCTTTTCCACACAGATACACATAGATTTCAGTCCCTTCCGTATCTTGGAGGCTTGTTTTGGCTCACAAATCCCTCTCACAATTCTCATTTGCTTAATTGATCAGTCTACCTCTCTCTCACATACACACACACACACACACACACACACACCCCAAATTTATGAATATCAAGACGAAAACAAAATAAATTGCCCTTGGGTTTGAGTTGCGGGTCCTCTAAAGTGTGGGACATGGGGCAGAATCCTTCTTACATGAGACTCAGGGAAGTATTAAACCTATTAGGTATTAAATCTTATAACAAATATATACCATTTAAGACAATATAGTATTGCTAAAATAATGGAACTCTGCCCCAAACCCAGAAACAGACCAAGGCATTTATAAAAAAAAAAAAATATATGATGTTTGACAGAGAAGTAATAAAAATTGAGTATGAAAAGTTTCAATAAATGGTCCTAGGACAGTTGCTTATTTCCACAGAAAGAGCCACACAATGTCCTAGACCTAAGTTCTACAACTTGTCCCGTGTTTCTTCTGCCACCTTTTATTGATCAAAGCAAGTCACAAGGCCAACCCAGTTCAACACAGTGAAGAAATAGGCTCCAGCTTTTGAGAGAGGAGCAGCAACGCCATATGACAAAGTGATATGGGCAGACAGAGACATGGATCGTTAAGTGGAGAGTTGCCAGATTTATCAAATAAAAATACAGGAACTCTAGTTGAATTTGAATTTTAGAAACAATTTTGACTTAGTATAAGCAGGTCCCAAATATTGCATAGGATACACATGCACTAAAAAAATTCATCGTTTATCTCTTCCAAATTTGACCAGGTGTCCTGTATTTTATCTTGCAGCACTAATTAATTGTCATTATTAAAATGTTGACCACAAACATGGACTTTTAATTTATATAAAACAGTCATAGCTTAACTTCAGAAATCTTGGCCAATAAATGTTGCTAAAAATATATGTATGAAGAAACATTTTAAAGTGTAGGGGTTTAGAGCTCTTCACAAATACTAACAGCTTATCCGTAAAGTGGCAAGACCAGAAAAGCGATTTTTATTTAGCTATTTTGTTATCTTTAGATGCATGATTCCTCCATTCATCAGTTGACTAAATGTACAAGTCAGATTTACCAACCGATTTACATTCATTTTCCTTCTCACGTCTGTCCCCAGCGTACTGAGAGAATGAAGAACTATCCATCTAGTCATTACAGTATCACAATGGTGGATAGATAGTTCCACTGTCCCTCAGCTTTCATCTTCCAGGACCTGTTCTGATCTCTCCACCAGTGGAAAACTGCAGTGACTGACCAGAAGAAAGTTCCTCAGCAGGTCACACAGGAGACGCTCAGTGGAGCACAACAGCTTTCCGGGAATACATGATAGATTTTATAATATTTCTAAAGAATCTTAATCTGGCAAGAATAGTACTATCTAATATTTATTTTTATCTCTGATTTCTGTACCTTTGACCTCTAGTCATAGTTTTACTGAATTCCTTCAGGGTGCATAACTGTGCACTGGGCTTGGGATACATGAGACCCTTATCCTTAAGGAATACTACTTAGTACATGAGAAAAACAGAAATATAAATATATAAAAATAAAAGCATGGAAGTCATTTTTCTTACAGCTGAAGAAAAGAGAGGGCTATTATCCAAAAAGCTTTAGTGAAATAAGGGAATCATGAACTGAGTTTAATGGAGGGGATCATGGGACAGACTGAGCAGAAAGAAGAAAACTGTGGCAGAGTCTACTGGTTGTTCTACAGGATCCAGTATCCCCCTTTTTTTTTTTTTTTTACTTTAGTTTAGAATCTTCTTGGGGCACCTGGGTGGCTCAGGCAGTTAATCATCCCACTCTTGATTTCCACTCAGGTCATGATCCCAGAGTTGTGGGACTGAGCCTGTGTCAGGCTCCGTGCTGAGCCTGCTTAAGATTCTCTCTCTCTCTCTCTCTCTCTCTCTCTCTTCCAAATAAAAAAATTTAAAAAAATTTTTTAATTAAAAAGATAAAAATAAAAAAGAATCCTTAGAGTGTGGCGGTCACCTGGAATACGGACTACATTACCCAGACTCCATTGCAGCTAGGTTGTGGGCGTGTCGTTAAGTGTTTACCCAATAGAATGTAAATGAAAACTTGTGTGCAATTTCCTGAAAACGTCCTTAAGGAGGAGAGCAGGGCTGCCTTTCTTCAGCCTTTCCTTGCTGGCTGGAATGCTGACAAGGGCGGCAGCAAGAATAGCCCTCTGGAAACGTGAGGTACAATGCTGAAGGTGGTGGAGAAGCAAGACCTACCAAAGGAGCCTCGTCTGGGACACCACACAGTGCCACAGTGCTCACCCTAAGAGCTTACCTACAGATTTCATTTTCATGACTGAACATTTCTCCTGTTGAAGCCCCTGTTGGCGATATTCTACAAAATAAAATAGTAACTACTCATAACGGATACCTAATTTAATGGCAAAATCAACTGCTTAATAGGAAATCAAAACTATGGATACCAGAATATATTTCCAAAAAGGAGTGATCTTGTAATGCTATTAGAAGCTTGTTATCCCCCAGGGCCATTCAGGCAGGTTTCCAATTGAAGACCAAGGCAATGAGGAAAATATTTGAGACCAACTCTAAATGAGCCTGTCGTTGAACAGATTTATTTTCAAGAAGAGATCATAGGGTCAAAAAAGAAAAATAAGGATCATTTGCATTGAAATAGCTCTAGCCAGTTCCTACCAAATTGGGCTGAAAATAAGTGCAAGTTGAAGTTGCTGTGAAATTAAATATAATTTCTGGCCAATCTCTCTTAGCTCTTAAAGATCGCTGCTATTGATTTGTAGAATAGCCAGCAAAACATCTCACATGGTGCCCATTTTCTGGAATATCAATCTGAACAAGGATAAAATAACTAACTAACTTAGAGTACTTTTAACAAAACCTAATTTCTTAAAATTTTAACTTGGCTTCACCACCCCACACCCCCCCCCCCCCAAATAACCAAGCACAGAATAAACATAGAAAATTGAGCATTACTTAGCAGTTTGAAATATTTATTTCAAACACAATTGATTGAAAGAAATTTCTACTACCATTTACAAGCCATTAATAGAATCCTCCAAATAATTCTATAAAGCATAGAATAGATATTCCTTACTTAATCTTTTTATTGTTTTTGATTTCTTGCTTTTAAAGTTGCATTAATGTGTTAGACTGGTGTTTTAAACTTCTTAGTACAATTTTTTTTTTTTTAAGTTCTACCTATATCTTTCCACAAAGAATTTCAAAGGCAGTTGTGAACTTCTAATAACATACTTTATGTTATAACTTTTATATTCAGGAAAGGTAGACATTTCTGTGGCTCACCTTTTGGAGACCTTCCACAAGAGAGGCTAGTTCTGGCAAACCATATGACAGAGTGGAGTTGATAATGGCCTTCACGCTTTCCATGCTCAGTGAGCAAGGTAAGCCACACCAACTCCATTATGACCAGGACAGTGGCCACTCTCACTTAGTTCCACAGAAGCGATGAAATATGTCAAAAACAGATCCACAAAATAAACCCTGCTGTAGGTATATGATTCAAATATTCCAATCTTGATATGAAGTCTCTTATTAAAATCTGTTGGCCAGGGCGCCTGGGTGGCTCAGTCAGTTAAGTGTCTGACTTCAGCTCAGGTCATGATCTCACAGTTTGTGAGTTCAAGCCCTGCGTCGGGCTCTGTGCTGTCAGTTCAGAGCCTGGAGCCTGCTTCAGATTCTGTGCCTCTCTCTCTCTCTCTCTCTGCTCCTCCCCCACTCACGCTCTGTCTCTCAAAAAATGAATAAACATGGGCGCCTGGGTGGCGCAGTCGGTTAAGCGTCCGACTTCAGCCAGGTCACGATCTCGCGGTCCGTGAGTTCGAGCCCCACGTCGGGCTCTGGGCTGATGGCTCAGAGCCTGGAGCCTGTTTCCGATTCTGTGTCTCCCTCTCTCTCTGCCCCTCCCCTGTTCATGCTCTGTCTCTCTCTGTCCCAAAAATAAATAAACGTTGAAAAAAATGAATAAACATTAAAAAATTATTAAAAATAAAATAAAATCTTTTCAGCCAAATGTTTGTTTCAAAGGGTGACGAGGCAAAATAATAAACTAGATAGACAACTAGAAGACCCTAAAAAGTTCGAATACCTACATATTATTTATATATCTATTTGTATAACACTAGCCACACCACTATCTGTAATACAGCATCCTGCTTTTTTACATCTCAACTCACTCAAGTCAGTCTTGAGTGAGGATCATCAATGATGAGTTAATTAAGAAATACACCAGAGATTTATCAGCCCTTGTTTAACATGACCTTTCTGTAACCTCTGACAATGATGAATACTTCCCACCTCCAGAAAATTCTCTGCGCTCTTGGCTTCTGTAGCACTATTTGCTCTTGTTTTACCTCTCACCTCTCTGAGCAATCCTTCTAAGTCTACTTTGCTGCCAGTCCCTGAAGTGTTAATGTTCCCTAGGATCTGGATCATGGTATTTCCTTACACAACACATTCCCGTGGCTCATGTACTATTCAACTGTTAAAGGATCCCGATTCTATAATATTATGAATCTCAGAACACTCCCATGATTCATTGCTATAATATACGTCGTATTCTGGATTTTCTTTCACTAGAACACTCCAAAGAAAAAAATCTGTCCCAAGGTACTTATTTCCTAAATATCTCCCCTCTCTCACCTCATCTTCATCCGGCCAAAAAATCTTATTTATTCTACAGGCTAAATATCCTTCATTTTTACAATTTTCTCTTAATCTCCATTTCCACTAATTCTTACTGAGCGGTCAGCTGGACCACTGCAAATATCAAAAGAGAAACAAGAAGAAACCATCTGAATAGATTTATTGCTTTTAATTTCATCCCATTTACATTTTACAACAGCTTATGTGATTCTACTAAAATATTTAATATAGCCACTTTTCTATGCAAAATGGCATTCTTTCACCTATAAGATCAACATCCATATCTTTAGCAGGTATGAGAAGCCATCATACTCTGCACACCTTCACTTTTGAGCTCATCTGCCACTTTCCACACATTCACCCAAGCTTCAGCCTCTTCAAACACTTACATTCACTCCATGTGCTTTGAACTTTCTTACCTCTGTGGCTTTGTTCATGCTGATTTCTCTAACTGGAAAATTCCTCCCTTCTTTTCCTGCTTGGAAAAGTTATCTTTTAAGATTCACACAAATATCTCTCCTGAGGCCTTGTCCTGTGCAGTATTTGATATCCTCTTTCTTGAAATCCTCTGCATTTTGTGTATGTTTTCATTACAGCAAATTACACAATGGCTTGTAAGAATTTCTTTACATGTACATGTTTGCCTTTCAAGGGAAAGGAACCATGTCCTATTCATTTTTTTTTTTTTTTTGACCAACACCAGGCACAGGGCCTGGTGCTCAAAAGATGTTTGTTTTATTCGTATTAGGCATTAAAGGGAGTATATGGATAAAAGACATATGGTCTTTGATTTCAAGGGAATATGTTAAAAATCTAAAGATTTATCATGGAAAAAATATTTATGGATTTTCTTTTATTCCACCAGAGAGTAAAACAAATAAAATTTCCAAAGAAGCAAATATTTGTTTAATAAAATAATGTATTCACTTGTTCTTGGAGTTATCCAACAAACAAACAGGAAGTCCTAAGAGTTACTGAGTTTCCTGTTACTGGATTCAGGCTGAAACAATATGGCCTAATCAAACAGAAGATGGGTTATATTCAATACTTGTATTGGATGAGGGTTTAGACCTTCACAAGTCTGATGTTACTCTGTGAGAAAAAAGAGATATGTTTTGAATGATTTTGAAATAATCTCTGGAGGAAATAAGATTACTTGATATCTCTGCTTTAACTTTGTGCTTCAAATGCTAATTTTAAAGTAAGTTCAGCATTGATAATAAGAGTTCACTGAAATATTATAATTCCACAATATTCTGGGAATGCATAACTAGAGACATTGTACTGGAGTTATTTGGGAGGAAAGCAACAAATATTTAACTGATTTAGGGTACTTAGAAAAGATGGACATATGAGTCAGATACATGGAAGGTCAAAAAGCACCTTTGTTACCAATAAAGATAAACTTTGTTAAATGATAAGTCACATTCTTCTGCAGGTGTAATAAATAACCCCTGCATTAAAAATATTCTCCCCCCCCCCAACAAAAGTGCAGGCTTTTCCTGTTGGGCTGCCAGAGAGTGGAAAGCAGAGCAGCAGAAATATTGGGAAGACCTAGAAAACATGGAGCCAACTTGGCTTTATTTCTTCTCTATTTTCAATAATCAATGGAGGTCAGTGAATGAGGAGGTGAAAAGAAGCTATAAATGCTTCTTTTACAGATTCCTCAGGAAAGATTAGAGGCGTTTTCCTCTTCTTCATGAAGAAGAATGAAGAATAGGATGGTTTTATTATACTCTCAAGAGGAATGTCATTTTTCAGTTGCCTTTTATGCTACAATTGACTTTACATGTCAGAAAACACAATCTTGCTCAATCCTGAAGACTAACCTCTTTCTTCAGAATGACTTGTTTTACTGTGTACTCATGCACCCATGCATTCAACAAACATTTGTTAAATGCCAACCATGCTCCTGGTTCTTTTGTGTCAGTGATCAAAGACAAATAGGGACGCCTGGATGGCTCAGTCTGTTAACCATCCAACTTCGGTTCAGGTCATGAATGGTTCGTGAGTTCGAGCCCAGCACTGGGCTCTGTGCTCACACCTCATAGCCCGGAGCCTGCTTCAGATTCTGTGTCTCCCTCTCTCTCTGCCCTCTCCCTCTCATGCTCTGTCTCTCTCTCTCTCTTTCCATCTCTCAAAAATAAATAAATGTTAAAAGAATTAAAAAAAAAAAGACAAATAAGCCTCTATGTCATTGAAGCGCTCTAGCTGGAGAAATGGCCTATTAACTGAGAAGGAATAGGAGGAGGACGAGAAGGAGAAGTGATACACAAGATAATTCAGAGGAATATTATATTGTGAACCCAAAAGTGAAGGAGAAATTAATTACTGGAAAAAAGGAAAAGGGATATGGTGATTGAAAATGCCCAGGATGAAGTGGAGTCCTGATGCAGGCTGTGGATGATTAATAGGCACTTACTAGGAGAAAGTGGGTAGGAACAAAGATATCCCTGAAAAAAGAATGCCCATGGGCAAAGGTACAGACATTTGCCTATACAGAGCTTCGTAAAGCATTAAACTGAAATGAAAGTATGGCACAACTTTTGATATATAAAATAAATATATTTGATATATATAAAATACACATGGGCACCTGAATGGCTCAGTCAGTTGAGGGTCCAACTCTTGATTTTGGCTCAGGTCATGATCTCACAGTTCGTGAGTTGGAGCCTCGCCTCAAGCTCTGCCCTGACAGAGCATGGAATTCCTGACAGCATGGAATTTGCTTGGAATTCTCTCTCTCCCTCTCTCTCTGTCCCTCCCCCACTTGCACGTGCATGCAATCTCTCTCAAAAAAAATAAACAAAAAATAATAAAATACATAAAATATTTTCACATTTAACTTATATTTATTAAAGCAAGGAACTTTGGGATAGTTTGATATGATTACAAGGACCTAGAAGTGAGACATTTTGAACTAGTTAATAATAACCAAATGATTTAGGGATTTATCCATTAACCATTAATAAGTGCACTCTGGATCCCTCATCTTTGGTTGATTTCCAACAGTCATATCTCAGAGGTCTTGGCACTTGATGTCCGAATTTAAGAATTTATGTCTATAATATAAAGACCAAAAATATTTTGCTTCTGGGTCATTAAAATTTTTAGAATAATAAGCCATTCCTTTGCAGTCTCTCTATTTGGTAGAATGCCATTCAGGAATGTGTTCCCTATCTGAATTCTTAGGGGAAATAAAGCAGTGCTCTTATTAAGGAAATCCATTTCCTCCAAAAGGATAAAGTATGACAAGGACTGTTTTTCCAATTTAATGTAAATTTCATAACATCAGCAGTGTACCGCAAACTGCCGAATGGAGAGTCTTTCACGCCATACCCACAGAATATACAGGCTCAGAAAAGACAGAAATTACATTCACTTGAGCACAGGCACATCCTCCATACAGCTCTTTAAGATCTACCATGGTGAATCTATTCCTATCTCTTGAAGTCAGTCTATTAGATACCTTCTTTCAGAACAGCTAAAATGATGAGAGTTTGTTCTTTCTCCTTCCTCCCTCCCTCCTCGCTCTTTCCTTCCTTCTTTCTTTTCTTTCTTTCTTTCTTTCTTTCTTTCTTTCTTTCTTTCTTCCTTTCTCTTCACAGATACAGCACCAGTAATTGAAAAGCCTAACCTGCAAAACTGACAATTCAACTTATCTAGGACTATCTCTAAGTACAAGGTCCACATTATCTCAGCCTGCATCCTGTGTAATTATAGTATTTGGCTGGCACTGCTGAACAGGGGCTGAAATCCATCAGGTTCTAGTTAATCTGCCTTGAGTAACCACAGCTGGTTGGCCGGAAGAAAATGATTATGAAATAAAGTTGTTG
Organism: Prionailurus viverrinus; assembly: GCF_022837055.1. Taxonomy (NCBI): domain Eukaryota; kingdom Metazoa; phylum Chordata; class Mammalia; order Carnivora; family Felidae; genus Prionailurus; species Prionailurus viverrinus. The sequence continues at coordinate 100,921,657 of NC_062564.1, forward strand.
TGTCTTAATAATAAAGATAACTGATATGCAGGACAGGATGGCTCTGAAGTTAACCTTTTCCTATATATGAAGACTGTATAATGTGAGGGAAGAGGAGTTACTTCCGTAAAGTCTTTTCTATTTTGTATTTTGTGTCTCCTTTCTTTTCACCTTATCTCATTTCCCACCAGTCCGAATTTTCATTTCTCTTCAGTGAGCCACATAGATTAACCCTTTGGATGTTTTCCAAACAGACAAAACTAGAAATTTATTGGGCATGAGATCAGCTTCCTTCTTTTTAATTAGTCTTCCAACTTAATCTTGTCTTCTTTTATTAAGAATCAGTTTATCTTGCTAAGGCTGAGACTGTGAGTTATTCACACTCCAGACAGGATGACGATGAATTTACATGGTGATATTAGATTAGATTAGTATGTCTAATGATAGGTGGCATGGTACAAGCTGTACATTCAACACTTAAAACAGGCTTATAGAGTTGGAGAAAACTCCCCATCATCATCTATACAGCATGAACAACTCAGCACTCTTCCAATTCAATAATGTTGACTACTTCCAACAATAAAAGATGGTCATAAAATTGTTTATCCAGAAATTGTGGAAAGGCACAGATGGTGATAGGGTGGTTAAGAGCACAGGACCCACAGTCATATCCAGCTCTGCCATCATTAGCTGTGTGGCCTTGGGCAAATTACTTAACCTCTCTGTGCCTAAGCATTCTCTCAAATTTAAAATGGAAATGATAATATTAATAGCTGCCTTATGTGATTACCATGAGAATTAAATGAGTTAACAGATCTAAAGCACTTACAACCATGCCAGACATTTAATAAGCATGCTAAGTGTTCATTGTTGATAATATTAAAACAGCTGAAGAAACAGGACTGACTGGATAGAGATCCTGTTGTGTAGTCAGTAAGTACAGCTTGCAAGGTCTTTAGCTCTAAATTCTTGTGTTTGATACTTGACTTCAGGCTATTAACATTTAACCAGAGGCTCATAAATAAGATGAACTATGGTTAAACCCATCATGTTAATGTGTCTACTTATAAGAAAATAAAACTGCACAGAAAAATGGTATGCCATGGATTTCGTTTGGCAGAGTAGGATGAGAACAAAAAAGGACGAGGGAATAATTTGCTACAGGCCAGTGGGTCTGGACACGGTGGCTTGCAGCCTCTTCCTTATTCCACTGTTACCATTGCCCTTACAGCACTGGGCCAGGATGACCGTGGACACGACCCCTGCAAAGGAACTCATTTTAGTTTCTGGGTTTCCAAGTTCACTTTGGCATTCATGCCTTGGCTACCGCACTGACTCTTCTTTCTTTATAATTACATCTCTAATGTAAGTGCATCCAGCAACGATCCTTAATTACATCCTCTTAATTACATACCTACTGCATATGCATGCCAACTCCTCTTTGTCAATGTTTAGTCAACTGGTTAATACTAAACTAAACAAATACATAGGCACATAAGAAAATCATCAGTGGGGGACTTTCGGGTCAAAAGATATGCTGAGGAATATGTATTTAAAATAATTTCTCTTAATTTTTTTGCGGTCTTTTAAGTGTTAGGAATTGCTTTTTAATCATGTTACAGTACCTCTTTTTCATTTTTACATATCTTTTCTGAATGTCGAAAAGATTACAAGGGAAAAAGTTTGAGGACAGACTCTAGACGTCCATTGTGTGTGTGTTTATAAGACATCATATATACATTTATGTATTTTTGTTGATCTTGCAATATCTTCCTTTATTTTAGCTGAATATAATATATAAAAGTCAAAACATGTCAAAACACATAGATCTTCTTCAAATAAAAAAAAAAACGTAAGCCATCTATTCAAGAATCATTTTCATGTGTTTTATAATCTAAACTGAATTTCTACCTAATTACCAATTTCTCACCATAATAAATCTGCACAGCTCTTATTAATGCCAAGGAAACATATTCAAGTGTCCTAATAGATAATTTAAGAACAGATGTATTTTGAGAAAGAACAACCACTGTCAATTGAAAAAAAGAAAAACTTTCTTTGTTAAAGTCTGATACAGAGGGCACGGGGAAGGATGGGGGGAGCACCTGTATTTTCAGTTTTTGAGAAGAAACAGCTTTCCAGGCATCATCTTTTTAGGTGGAGTTCATAGTGGGGGATTTTAAGATCTTTTTTTGTTCCCAAAGTGTACCTCTAGATATAAGAGACTATATAATCAAAACACTTTAGTGAAACATTAAGAAGTCAAACTCTTTTAAACATATCATTATGAAAATAGAATTTTCATAAGATCTCACTTTCTGAGGTTTTTATTTTTTTAAAGCAGTGGTCTTTTTTTTTTCTTTAATAATATTCAGTGCTGCTTGTGTTTCCATTCCTGTAGTGAGCTTCCTAACATCTGTTTTCCATTTTTCTTTAATTTCCACTCATGACCTTTGGCCTATTCTCTGTGTTTGGAAAAAAACAGGAATTAAAGTTGACATTATCTCTATGCCTTCTCCAAACTGAATAAATTCACATTCTTAGCCTGCCTTATATCTAACTACAGGCTTTCTGACCACAAAAGCAATTTGTCTACCTATTGTTTAGGAAGACGTTTCATAATGTTCAAAATAGAAATAAGCAACCCCAGAGTCAACCAGAATATTTGTTCTAGATTTGTGGCCACTGTGGAGAATTGCTCTGGCCTAGTCCACTGTTCTAGAAAATTCCCAAAGCACAATAGAATATGAATGTCTTTTTATAATTATAGCACTTAGTCTCTTGCATGAGACTAAAGAATGTGATACTAATATGGTATGAGAATTATGTCGTACACATTTAAAAACATTAGGCAAATGAGGAGGTATTCGATGATAATGCTTAAGAAGCTAAAGTATTCACCAAAAGCAATGATGAATTAACCAAAGAATATTATACCGATGCAGACTATGCATTATAACACAGAAAGCCTGAGCTATATAGAACCCAGAGTTGACAAATATTCTCAGTAGGTGGGTGAGCAGGTGACGGATTATCCAAGGAATCCCACATTTTTTTAAATGATGCTGAATGTAGTGTAATACGCACTTCTATATTTCCTTCTTCTAATTGAATTACAATTTACATACAAAAAAGTACATAGAGCTTTTGTACACAACTTGGTGAATTTTTCCATGTGTATATATTTGTGTTCCATGCCCTCTTAAGCATGCCTAAAGAAGATTAAGTTTCCTTGCTATCTCAGGCTCAGAAAAGATTGTGTTAAAATATTATAATGCCTTCAAGGTCTAATGATGTCTCTAGAATCTTTGCCCTTACATTAAAAGAAGGTTGCTCTTTATCTTATTTTGGTTCTTTTTGTCTCCTGTAGATTTTCTGTCTCCTTTTTGTTTTTAACTTAGTTATCTTCATGTGCCTGGACCTAATGTCAGGTCAAATAAGATGTTCAACAAATGTTTATAGTAATGAATTGGATATTGGACATACATGCTTGTGGGAATTACATGTGTAGTGAAAGTCAACGATGTTGAATATTTTTGTCCTAAGAAAACCAATACAGTAAAACCTTGGATTGTTAGTAACTTGCTCTGTGAGTGTTCCACAAGACAAACAAATTTTCTAATAAATTTTAACTTGATAAATGAGCCATGCCTTGCCATACAAGTAGTTTGTGGCACTGAATGTCACATGATCACAACTGAGCCAATGGTTCTTGAAATTTACTTTGATATACAAGTGCTTTGGATTGAAGCGTGTTTCTGGAATGAATTATGCTCACAAACCAAGGTTTACTGTATCAGGAATGCTAATGAGTTTTTAGAGATTGCAAAATATCTTGCTTATCCAAACTGGGGTAAAACTTGCCACATTAATATTTGTTGAGTTCTATTGACAGTAGAGCTACTCGTGCTACTGACTGAGAACTTGAGCTTCAAAAATGCTAGAAGAACCCAACAGAGGCAACAAGATGATTGCCTTAGAATGGCTATAGTCACATTACAGAATGAGACAAATCCTATGAAAAAGTATTCAACAAACAGCCTGCCTCAGCAGTATGGAGGTTACGTACAGACTTTGTTTTATGTGTTTGAAAGCTTCAGAGGCATTTAGCTTTACTATATTCAGAACTGGCAAAGGTTATGCTACACAATCTTGAAGAGTTTCTTTGATTTTTTTACAACACAAATGCTCTATTAGGAAGGGTTGAAAAGAATGACCACAATAGTTAGGAAGGTTTGTCACATAAAGCATGAAGCCCCAAAACTCTAAGCTGCTACTCTAAGGGGCCCATGTCACCCTCCTCTTCACCCCAGTGTGTGTTGCTCATGTGAATGTTATGGAGACAGAAAAGGATGAATAACTACTGAACTTTGGTTTTCAGTTTAGTAAAGATAATCTTACAGAGGATTTATAAGAAGTTCAAGAAAAGCGGAATTCCTTTGGGGCCCTTGGGTGGCTCAGTTGGTTAAGGGTCCAACTCTTGATCTCAGCTCAGGTCATGATCTCGAGGTTTGTGAGTTCAAGCCCTGTGTTGGGCTCTTCACTGACAGCTCAGAGCCTAGAGCCTGTTTTGGATTCTCTCTCTCTCTCTCTCTCTCTCTGCCCCTCCCCCACCTGCACTCTGTGTGTCTTTCAAAAATAAATAGACGTGTAAAAGAAGCAGAATTCCCTGAGAGGCAGCAACCACAGATAATCAGATCAATAATTGTTACCCAAAGCTCACTATAGAAAGAGAATCATGCTATTGGCCAAGACGGGCAACTTTGGGCTGCCTGCCAGGCATGCTCCATGCCCATGCCAGCCCTGCCTCAACCTGTAAGGCCACTTCGCTAAACACGAAACTCACGGAAATCTCAGGTTTCTACTCCTGTTGGCATTCGCAACTGGTTTTACCAGTTTTCTTTAAAGGGTGAATTTTCTACTTCTCTACATAAAATGATTTTTATACAGGTTTTGCTGTGTGTTTCAACAGCAAGCAACACATTGCCCTTAGAGAAGCATACTGTCTCTTAGAGGGTAGCATATAGAAATCTCTGGGAATAAAAAAGAGAGCCTAAAACAAAAAGACAAAACTTACGATTTCTCTTAGTTTTATACTATAGGATCAATTTTATTAATTATCTACTTATAACATTGCCTGGGTCTCTGGATCTTTCTCTCCAAAGGCCCCTTATGCAGTTCTTTGAACTCACGATTAAAAAAAAAAAATCTACTAATGCTTTTCTATCCTTTTAGAACAGTAAGAAAGTAACCAAAATGTTTTCTGTGAGCTAGATAAGCATGTAAATAAATCAGAAAAAGCTAACTATTTCTGTTCAGCATCATGCTTGAAAATGAGGAATTTATTTTTGGTTGATTTTATATTTTTTCTCTGGAAGGTCATAAGAGGGACCATCAAAGTAATAAAAGGCTTTCTTTTTCCTTCTTGACACCAGAACCATGAATTATAAGGCCATTTGTACAAACTTTTATTGAAGTGTGATTAAGTCCATTTTAGTATTCTGAATACATGACCCTTCACTCTCCCAAGTCTTCTTAGTTTCTTTTTGACTATGTCTTATTCTCTGCTACAAAGTTTGTGTATCCGGTCTTTATTCCCACTTTCTCAAAAAAAAATTAGTCTTGGCATAGCACAGGCACACTTTCAATGTTTATTTCCTCCTCTTTCTTAAAATAAAGGTTCAAAAACAATTCCAAAAGAGCCAGTGATCTCTTGATTCTCTGAACACTTATGGCACTTTGTTGAACAATCCTCCAACAGTAACTATTACTTGTATTAGTCCCAGTTTATGCATCTCCCCGGATCAGACCATTCTCATCTGCACCCCTTGCCACTCTCGCCTCTGCCACTCACCCTGCTTCCCCACAGTTGAAAGCCTGGACACCTTGCCTCAACTCGCCTCATCTTCCAGCAACATGGCCGCCTGCACACCTGGACAGTTGGAGTCAAACAATCCCTAGCACCTAAGTCCTACACAGTGGGGCTCATGGAGACCCCAGCTGATCTGGGAGCTGCACACACAGGCAAGGGAACAGGACTTGGAAGTGCAAGGAATTCAAGGCAAAGGGGGAGGGGGGCGGGTAGGAAAGGAGAAGGGCCAGCACTGAAATAAATTTTTTCAGTTCTACCTTCCCTCATGACTTTTCCAGTGCACAACGCCCCTTCTCCAAAGCCACCCTGTTTATGCAGTCTTTTCTTGTTAAGCTCTGACCAGCATAGTAATGGAATATTTGTATATACTTTCCCTCGTTCTCTGACTCACATCCATTTTTCCCTCTCTCTTTGCTTCCCTTGGGATTATATCCCTCCAAGAAAACATTAGCACAGAAGCTTCACCACAGGCTGTGTTTTCTGGAGAAGTGGCACTTAGGTGCAATTTTTACTAAATTATATCTAGATATAATTGTGTAAGGATAAAGAGTCATTATCCTTCATCCCACCTGGTATCATACAAAATACCTAGCAGGTGCTAGATACTTACATACTTACATCTTTTGCTGGAAGATCAACTAGATTTGAAAAAAAAAAACTGAAAGCAATATATCTAAATATCTAATAGACACTTCAAAACAGAAGCTTGTCTTTTATCATTTATTTTGATAAAAAGTCTAAACATTTGCATTATAGCATGACTTATCAGGCAGTCCCCATAAAATAGGTTACATTTAAAAGTATCTTTGACCTATTTTCAGAATGAGAGAAATAATATTTGTAATTTCAGAACAGTAACATCTATTTTTATAATCTCCATTCTTAACCCTTGGCTGTTACTAAATTTTCCATGGCACTTCTCCCCAACTGTGAAAGTGTTGAACTAGAATTAAATGATTACAAGGAATTTGTGAATCTACATAAAGAATCTTTTTTTAGAGTTTGTTTTCTTTTTTTTTTCAAGTGGGAGCTCAATCATCAACATCTGTCCCCATGTATGCCAAAATACAAATTCCTTCACCGCATGCTACTTCTCATTCCATGCATGTGACTTATTCTAGTTCTCAAAAAAAAAAAAAGATATTGGCAAAGTTCTTTTTTTATTCAAACATGTTTACTTAAATATCTCTTTAACCCTGGTTTTCAGTTTACTCTTTCAAAGATGGAAACTGAGATTCAGGGATTGCTCAAGACCACACAGCATAGAGTGGCAATATTAGGACATAAAGATCTTAAATTCTGAAAGTTGCCTTTTTATCAGGCCTGATAAGATCCCATTTAGATACTTGGTAGCTCTTTCAGAAGTAACTGTTGCAGATGTAGTTCTGGGCGACCACCTCTTTTCTCAGCAGACAGTAGAGTCCGACAGTAGACAATAGATGTCCTACAGAGTCAAGACACTGCCAGACCTTTAGATTTTTAAAGACACCATAAGAACACTCAATAAATGAGTAAGAAATAGGAGTCAAGAGTTATCTGCTCTGTAATTACAATGAATTTCCTGAGAATTTTCCCACGATGCTGCTCCATAATGGACAGTAAAATAGAGGATCTCGCATTATATGTGTAATGTAAACACAACACGTAAATTCAGATAGCACATTAGAGAATAGATAGCCAATATCTAATTGATCTAATTAGAGAATTAGAGAAATGGTAATAACACCATACACAAATCCACTAAAACATTGAGTGGAAATTCATTTGATGGAAATTCGTTTCCATATAACTCCACACTTGTGTCACATCAGTGGTAATCCCAATGTATTTATGTTAATTGAGGAATTTTCTACCAATTCACTCTCTTCACATACCTGAAAGACCAGAGAGCACACATCAAGGGCATGATGACTGAGAATAGGGGGAAAATTCTTACTATAGATGCCTTAAAAGTCAGATATCAATTTAAGTCCATTCAGAACATAAAGAGTATTGAAGATATTTTTGGAACAGGAGAAAAATAATCTTGGAGCTTCAGTCAGGAAGACTTCGGTTGTTGTGTGTATTAGGAAGAGTAGGAGTCAGGAGATGATCTGAGATCCTACTGCATTGGTCCATACAACATGGACTAGAGGTATGAAACAGATGCAAGGGACAGCAGAGTATATAGAAGCTCTGGGACTTGGTTCTTCTCTTTTTCCACTCGCTACGTAAGACTCCAGAGTCCCAAATGGCTCCCACCTATCCCCCCATTGTTCCAAACTAAGGTGAGAGGAGGAAGCCGTGCAAGCTGCTGGCGACAGTGCTCACTATTCCCAAGAGCCACATCTGCAGCCCCTTATGTGGAGTTGAACTCAATCCCGTTTGAGCAACAATTGCTCTAGGCAAGATGGAGAATTCTGACTTTTTCTAATGAAAGAGCTAACTGTAAATTCTAGATTTTAGAATCCTAAATCTGAACCTTAAACTAAAGCTCATACTCAAAAAAAAAAATTGTAAATGATCCCAAGCTTAATAATAATGTAGAGATAGATACTTGCACTGAATTTGGTTATGTGTGTTGTTTATTTGGAGTGGGGGTGTGCACACGTGCACACTGCATCTGCTTGTGCATTGGTTAAAGTTCAATCTATTCTTCTTATTTCCCACCCCATTTTTTTAAATGTTTATTTATTTTTGAGAAAGAGAGAGAGCTCAAATGGGGGAGGGACAGACAGGGGAACACAGGATCTGAAGCGGGCTCTGTGCTGGCAGCAGCTAGCCAGACACAGCCGAACGCACCGGGAGACCATGACCTGAGCCAAAGTCAAACGCTCAACCAACTGAACCGCCCAGGTGCCCCTCCCATACCATTTCTTAATAAAAAATGCCAAAATGACATTTTAAAATAATTTTCAGATTTTATGTTATAAACTTATTAAATAAGCTCATAATGACTTTTCGTCATCTCTTCTAATTCTCAGTAGCTAGAGTCTCCATTACAATAATCTTTCCCCTCTGCTGCTTAAATCTTGGTTTATTTCATAGACGCCGGCAACATCGAAGTGTAACTAATGGGCCATAAGACAATTTTAACACCTTCATGGGCTAATTACTAAAATGGCCTTTATTTAATTCTCTAAGAACTGATCTCTGAGAAAATTACAACCTGGTGACAACATGAACCGAAAGCTCAATGCTAAGCCTCATGTGACAGACTAGCAAATAGTGTTCACTTGGCTGATCTTAATAAATCTGAATCAAATTAATACTTATCCGGTTCAATTATTATAGCATTTGTTTAAAAACTTTTTTCTTCCTGTGAAATTGAATAGTTTAACTGAATGTTTCCAACCCAAAGAAAACACTTTTATTATATTAGTCACTGATCAATTTCTTAAGAAAACTACTTGGTAGAGGCTGACTTTTAGGGAAAAAACTGGCATATTTAATAGTTCCTATATAACCAAAGAAAGCCTAATATGCCATCGACTTCTGGATCAGGATACAAAACCTAGCAAAGATAAATAAATATTAATAATGCCTTCTCATTCTTCACATACAAACTGAGAAAGGAAGAACTTCTAAATGAAAATATGGACTTAATAAACTAAATTTTTCTAATGCAAAGTGATTCCTACCCTTCAGAAATGGGTCATACTTCCCACTAACCAAGGGTTACTGAAATAAGAAGCCTAGTTTCACCTGCCTTGCCACAAATATTTTGATTCAAGAGAACATTAATTTTCCTTTTTCTTAAATTGAAGTATCCTTGACACACAGTGCTGCATCAGTGTACGACATAGTGATTCAATAACTGTGTGTTATTCTGCGCTTACCACAAGTGTGCTACATTTGTCACCATCCATGCAATTACACTACCACTGACTATATTCCCTATGTTGTACCTGTCATCCCCACGACTTGTTCATTCCATAACTACACTCCTGTGTGTCCCACTACCCTCTCACCCATTGTGACCACTCCCCTCCCTCCCCACCCCTCTGGCAACCACCACTTTGTTTTTCAGATTCCACATACAAGTGAAGTCCTACAGTATTTGTCTTTCTCTGAGTTATCTCACTTAGCATAATGGTCTCTAGATCCATCCATGTTGTAGCAAATGACAAGATCTCATTCTTGCTGAGTAATATTTCATTGTATATATATGCCACACTTTCTTTATCCAACCGTCTATCAATGAACACTGAAGTTCCTTGTATAACTGATTTTTTTTTTTTGTATCAGGAGAAACTTCGTCTTTCAGACCATCTCCAGCCGCCATAAACGACTTGAAAAAGAAGAAAAGTCAAGACAAACCCAATCACTTAATAGCAATATTTGGGATTATGTAATCCAAGTAATCTGCTCTCTAATTATGAATTCAAAATTTTATCAGAAACCACATTATTCTAAACTAGTTAAATAGATAATAGCCTCTTTGATCTGTAATTACTTTGAGACTATAATGATCTGTTGTTTATTTTTAATATTTAAAACTTGAAACAAAAGCCAGATATAGTTTTAAACTGTTTTTACTTCTTTTACAATAATCATAGTATGTGATCTCTTAAGCCCACATTAGATATATACCAAATGTTTACATATATAATCTGTCCTTGTACACAAAGCCCTCACCAATGTATCGGGATAACTAAATATTTTAGTTCACCGTTAGACTGTAAACAGAGAACTTACAAATTCTCTACTGGAAAAACCTGCACATCTATTTCAAGTCTGCTTAACTTGAGGTGCTAGAAAATTCTCTAGGACGATCACCTCAGGTTCACTGGAAATATGAGGCAAAGGTGAGGTTCATCAAGGTAGTGAGTCATCCTTGACTATATTCAACAGCAGGGACACAACTAAACACATTCAACTCATTCACACCTGTGGAGAACTGCCTTTTTTTTTTTTAACATTTATTTTTGAGAGACAGAGAGAGACAGAGCATGAGTGGGGGAGGGACACAGACAGAGGGAGACAGAATCTGAAGCAGAGCCTAGGCTCCAAGCTGTCAGCACAGAGCCTGACGCAGGGCTCCAACTCACGGAGTGCGAGATCATGACCTGAGCTGAAGTCAGACGCTTAAACTGACTGAGCCACCCAGATGCTCCTGGAGGACTGCCTTTTGTGGGATTCTTAATATGCATTTACTGCATTCTTTGGGAGTATTCATTACAACTATAGAAGTCAGCAAAGAATAGAATGGATAAGACTCACGAGAAATGTCAAATGTAAGTCAGTCAGTAAAGCATATTAAAGGTGGATTAAATGGTTTGCCTGGGTGGCTTAGTATGTCAAACGTCTGACTCTTGATTTCAGCTCAAGTCATGATCTCACAGTCTGTGAGTTTGAGCCCCATGTCCACCTTCATGATGACAGCTTGGAGTCTGCTTGGAATTCTCTCTCTCTTTCTCTCTCTCTCTCTGCCTTTCCCCTGCTCTCTCTCTCTCTCTCTCTCAAGATAAATAAATAAGCTTAACAAAAAATGAAGTTGGATTAAATAAATGGAATATATGGTGCTTAATATAGGCAAAAACAATGAGGCAAATGACTTTTATTTTTAGATGGAAATGAATAGGCAAACCAAGAAACCTTAAACATTCATAAGCTACGGTTCATGCCACTTTAAACTGACAGATATGGTATCTCAGGTACAGCCACCAATCCGTTCCCCAGTTGTACTCTGCTTGCAGAACGGAAAGAAAAGCTCTAGCTGTATCGTGAGGTGCAACTGTGGCCAGATTCTAGCCAGCCCCCTTGGTCTGGCATGTCTCTGGTAGAAAAGTGTGCTTTGGCTTAAGGCAACTTTCACCTGCCCAGCCCCTTGGCTCTCCTTCCTGTATTAGTTTCCTATAGCCATAAAAAACTGCCACACATGTAGTGGCTTAAAACAACACAAATTTATCACCTGACAGTACTGTAGGTAAGAAGTCTGGCATGAATTTCACAGGGGAAAACTCATGGTGTTCATTGGGTGGCATTCTTTTCCAAAGGCCCGGAAGAAAATCCATTCCTGTGCCTTTTCTAGCTTCTTGAGTCCACTAGCCTTCCCTCACTAGTGGTTTCCATTTTCATCTTCAGAGTCAGCAAGAAACATCACATCTATCTGACCCTAACTTCCTCCTCACGTCTGTCTCTGTAGCCAGGAAATGTTCTCTAATATTTAAGTATACATGTGATTAGATTAGGTTCATCTAGATAATCCAGAATAACCTCCCCACCTCACGGTCCTTAACACAATCACATCTGCAAAATCTCTTTTTCCAAGTAAGACAACATAGTCACAGGTTCAGGGGATTAGAACATGAACATCTTGGTTGGCAGGGGGGGTGGGGGTAGGGGGGCACTATTCTGGCTATAACTCACCTTGTTCTTGTAACTGCACTCTTAGCAGGGAAGCCCAGAGCATGTGAATGTGACATAACCCAGGACTTGGGTGATATGGGCTTTCTACCTGCTTGCTCCCTATCATAAGCGTGTTAATCTATTCAGTTCCCTTTCCTTTGCTACTGCTGTAAATTTGAAATCTATTTAATACACTTTGTCATTCAAACATCTTCATTTAGTTTGTCTGTGTTTCATCAGCTCTGAAATGATCTGTCTGTGTACCTGAAGGTACTGAATCAAGGTAATTCCCCAAGCAACAGGATTTTAGTCTTGGCTGGTCCCCATATGAAACCTCCCAAACCCCACAACTCCATATATGTATCATACCTGGGACTAAGCGCAAATGAGAAAATAAATTATTGGTCATTTATCTTTCCTGGAATAAATCAAGGGTACTTCTAAAAGAATACAAGACTGAATCAATCAAAAAGAAACATAGAAAGCTGAGCAGTAAGAGGTAGTTATAAAGGGGGAAATGGTTAGTTCACTAGAAACTAGAAACCAGAAGCAGCATACTGCTTGGGTTGCTAGGAATGATAACTTTAATCTATGCCTGGAGTAGAAATTGAAGTTCAAAGAGGGAAGTAGTTTGTGGTAGACAAGACAGGCCAGCCGCAAAGTAGGAATAGTTTGGAACTAGAAGATAATTCTGACATTTCAGGCGTGCAGGCCAAAAAAGCCTGATTGAGGCATATTCTGGGCCTGAATGATAAGATAAAGTTCTTTGCGCTCAGGTTTTTATTCTTATTTTTTTAAGCTGGGCCCCGTACCTATTTTTGGCACCCATCATTTGCCCATCTACATTAGTTCAACAAACGTTTCCTTGGCACTTGTTAGGTGCTAGATTGCCTAAGTGAGGCTTAAGCTAATGACTGTATCATCTCGAGTCTTGTGGGATCCAGCCCCTCCAGGTTCTCACATCAGCCTTCCTTCCCCTTCCTCAAGCACAATGTCTCCTGTCTGCAGTTCAAACACCCCAAGTGATTTCCTCCCTCAGGGTCTTTGCTGTTGCTTCCTCCACAACACTCTATTCAGATTATTTCCTAGTTAGCCATTCCCTGTGTTAGGGGTCTGTTCAACTACCTCCTCAGAGGGGTCTTCTATGGCCACCTCACCTGGTTACCATCCCCCACCCTCACCCCAGCAATGCTCTGTGCTATGTCTTTTTCGTTAGCACCTATCATGATTTGCAATCACCTTGTTGTTTGCTTGGAGTTTTAAAATCTGTTTCTTTGTTTCTGTTTACTAAAATGTGAACTTGGGGCGCCTGGGTGGCTCAGTCGGTTAAGCGTCCGACTTCGGCTCAAGTCATGATCCCATGGTTCGTGAGTTCAAGCCCTGCATGGGGCTCTGTGCTGACAGCTCAGAGCCTGGAACCTGCTGCGGATTCTGTCTCCCTCTCTTTCTGCCCCTCCTCCCGCTCACACTCTGTCTCTCACTTTCTCTCAAAAATAGAAATAAACATAAATTTAAAAAAAAAATGTGAACTTCACGCTGGGATTTTGCCTGTGTTGTCACTGCTGCATCACCAGTATGTAGCCCTCAGTGTTTTGCACACTTTAGATAAAATTTGAATGACTAAATTAATGAATAGATGGTAGAACTTATAATTCTACTTATTTATGAGATATGTACAAAACTAAAAATTGTCGTCTCTAATAGCATATGTTCATGGCTCCCAAACAGTGTGCCAAAGCATAGCAGGGACCCTCCCTTAACACAGAGAGGTGATCCTGGGTATTTTAAATGTTTGAGGAAATTATGGCAATACTCAACAGGCATTAATTAGACACCATGAGAATTGTTACATCAAGGTGTTTCACAGTTTCAATGTTAGATCACGCTACAATTTTTTAATGATGGCCTTAGTGAAAGGCTGGGTTATCTGTGGTGGCTGTGATGAAAAGCAAGTACCATGCAAACGTTAGTGTGGAACAGGAAATGAAGTTAGCAGTATCCAATCTGATTCTAAGATTTGAGAAGCTGTACAGTGCTCATGAGGTAAGTAATTCTGGTTATTAAAATTTGAAGTCTCGAGTAGCCATAAGCAGAAAGAAGCAGGTGAAATTTATTTTAATGATATATCTTATTCAACCCAATATGTCTAAATTATTACTCTTTTCACATGTAATCAATATAAAAATCTTAAGGTAATATTTTAAATTATTTTCCACATCCCAAGTCTTCACTTTCTACCAGCCACACTTCAGGTGCCAAACGGCCGCATATGACCATTGCTGGTCTACAGCCATGAAATTTTCAAGCAGGAGGCCCGTTCCACCACAAAACTCTTATCTGTTAATTTTTTTACTCTAAAAGAAGAAAACCTGTAGCCAGATCCTATGTCAGGTAGCCAATAATTGAGCACAACTTAAAAGAGAAGCTAAGAAGATAAAATCGTTTGCATTTATTACAAAGTAACAGTCTGTCAATGTTTCATTCTTATTCATCTGATGTAATGGCATTCTTTTAATGAGATAATTTGTTTCAAGCACTTACACAGTACCTGGCATGAGGTAAATTCTGGATAAGTATTCTGGATAAACAATGAGCATCATTATTAATACTAATGGGGATATACCAGCTTATCAATATCCATGAATGTGATGAAGAAGAAAGAAAGCAGAAGAATACAAAGTACCCATTGATTACTTTTAAGACTCTTTCTGGTAGACACTGGCCAAATAATTACATCAGAATAAATTTGTAAATTCAATGTAGAAAGTGAGTGGTAAATTAAGCACTTCTTAAAGCTTTTAAAACCTTTCAAGTTTCTGAAACGTATTGCATTATTCAGGTCTGAGTGTCTCAAATACAAGTCTAAAATATATCTTTACTATTTTGATCAAGACTACTCAACCAGGAATTTTTAGGAGTTTGTTATTATTCATACGTCTCCCATTTTTGTTTAGCTTAGGGGGAAAAAGATCTGTGCTAATGTTTTATTTCTACATTCTCTATTAGGAAATCCTTTTGTTACCCTGTCCGTGTTCCTTCCCACTTAGGCAGGAATGTGGCAAATGTGACCATCCTTACCCTGGTTAAGGCAGAGTTAAGCATTCCCTTCAAGCATGAATTAATGCTAACCTTTGTAAGGATGTATTTAACCTCTTAAAAATCCTGCTAGTTTCTGAAATATTCATTGTACTGAAATCAATAAATCACTGAAATCCCCACTGGGAGGGAAACTTCCTGAGGTCTCAAAGGCCAAGCCAGAGTGGAACCAGTAAACATCAGTTTCTCACAGACATGCAATTAGAACATCTGTTTGTGTCTTCTATGCCTATTAAGATGTTTACTCTGTTAATTGTAGGCATAACATGGGTATCCATCACTATTTTTGTTTTCACTCCCACTATAGGAATTCAATAACAGAGCTTTAACCAGGGCCAGCTACCTTGCCGGTCAATTAGCAACTTGTCTTTTTAAAGAGAGTATAAGAAATGAACATTGTCAGAAGCAAATAATGAGTGATGAAAGACAATCGTGAGAAAAAATCGTGAAAGTTGTAGTACAGACAAATGTATTTCACCAGTGGATATTTAAGTGGTTCTGAAGTTTCATGTTTGGGTTGATTATATCAAAAATAGCCACCTCTGGGACCCAGGGATAGATTTTGAACTTCTACGAGCATTTTTAAATGCTACATTCATTAGCTTTGCCAGCTGTGCTATTGATTTACCAGCAAAGGTTTTCTGCATGAATAGGTAGTAATCTACTGTTTCTTCAATCTTAGAATATTGAGAGAAATGGAGACAGCATATAACAAAAGAAGTTACTGAAAATTATTAATTAAATTTTTGTAATTTCTCTACCTTTTAAAATTATACTAGATAAATGTAACAATCATGAATTTATAAAATAAAAACATCTGAAAATTCTCAGGTGTGGGTGAAACTTAGTAATATAGTTCACAGACAGTGTTCTAATGGTGTCATAACCCTTAAGGGATATTTAGCACACCAAAATTTGGGTTTCGATTGTCTATATAATTGTATATATGCATAAAATAAGCATTTCATATAAATTTTACCCTGTATTTACCCAGTAACCTTAACTTGTTCCCATTCACAAAAATGATTATATAACAGTAAACATCTATATAAAATCTTAAAAACATATTTGACATTTAATTGACATAATGCCTCTCTGTCAAATAGTCATTCTAATATTCTAATAAGGAATAAAAATATAGCATTAATTTCACCTTCCTCTCCATTAAATATTTTTGATGATTCTGAATGTTGACAATTGCCTGAATAATAACAATAAAGCAGAAAGCAAGAAATTGGGAATATTTAGCAACTGGCTTCCTCACCGGGTCCAGCACTGTCCCTGACATATACCAGCTGGTTAAGGAGCATATTTCTAGACCACGCAGAAAAGAGGAAATTAAAAAGAACCTAATACTCACGTGAAATTGAATTCAAGATGGACTTCACATCCACTATTTAAGTTGAAATCTCTGAACTTCCTCAAAGGTAAGCACAACCAAAGTAAAAACTCATTTGCTGAATGTTCTGCCTAAAATGATATTTTTCAAACATCTGGAAACACTCTTTTGCCTCTCTTCTAAAACCTTAAGAATTACACATTGCTGAAGCTTGATGAAGAAATTGTATTTCAGTGACTGTGGAATAGATATTCTCCACGTTGGAACAGGGCTTTTCCAGTTCATAGAATGCCCTGGGCTCTTCATGGCTAAGAGGTATATTTGAATAAGGTTCATGGAAACCCCCCTTAGCACACTTACCTTAGCTCTCGGAATCAATTCTGCCATCAGCTTCCACACAGCTTCAGAGTCATTTTATCTATCCATTGTCGCTGAACTCAGGTGGCCTCAGTACTTTCAAGACCCGCATTAATCTTGTGTCCTTATTAATATAATGTATTCTGTTTCTAAGTTAAGCCAGGATGGTAAATTCATTGGGGATTTGGATCCATGTTAGAATGATTGCTACATACCCCTGTTGCCCTTATCTCAATCTCAGATGGGGCCGAAAGAAAACATGCATTTGTATATATTGGTTTTGTTCATGTTGTGGCATTCAGCGATTAGGAAAACAGAAAATGGATACTTAATAGCCTGTGATTTCAATACTCATAGTCTTAGCCACTATGCCATCCAGCCTCTCTTCACCATAAAAAATCCAACACCTACTTTAAATACCCACTAAGGAGCATTTTTATTAGAACTATGACCAGAAAAAAAGTGAGATTTCTCTAAACGAGGGACTCCTTACAGTAATATTGTGAAAAAAACCTCCACAAAAGTTTGTGTGGTCTTTCAAAATCTGGAATGTGAACTTCAGGAAAAATGTATGCAATGTTTAAAATGAAGTGTATAATTTGGTTTTATGATCAAAATTAATATGCACATATTTGTGTGTTTCTGAGATATAAATCAAACTTAGTGCAGTAGATTTTCTTGATGAAAACCTACAGATAAAGCTACATGCCTCAGAGAACACACCAGACTATACAGCTGTGCAACTGAATTATGAATTATATAGCCAAGTACATTTATCATGAAAATTGACCAGATTTCCTGCAGGCTAATCCAATATGGTTTTGATAACCAAAATAAAAGATAAAACATGTCTAATTCCCATAATTCACATTACCATAACCTAAACTTAACCAAAACTCAGCAATTTTGGAAGCATTAATTTATGTAATGATCATTACATTGAAGTTAAATACCAAGGTAATAATTTATTAAATGAGTCACAAAATTTCCCAAACCATCTCTGACATATGTGGGGCTAAGTTCTATGAAATTCAACCAAATTCAACCAAAGTCAACAACAGCAATAACAAATAAGGATGGGAAGAAGGGGAGTGTTGGTTTATTCTTTAAGCCTTGTGTTTTTTACAAAAGAAGCAGCTAGACCATTTTTTTTTTAAGCTTATTTATTTATTTCAAGAGAGAGAAGGAGAGTGTGAGTGGGAAAGGGGCAGGGAGAGAGGGAGACAGAGAGAATCCCAAGCAGGCTCCGAACTGTAAGCGCAGAGCCTGATGCAGGGCTCGAACTCACGATCTGAGGTGAGATCAAGAGTTGGACGCTTAACCAGCTGAGCCACCCAGGAGCCCCTAGACTGATTATTTTAAATCACAGAGTAATAAAATATCAGGATTGAAAGGGGAAAGAATTATATCTGGTCAGGGACATAGCTAAAAACACAACAATAACAATGTAGGGTTTGGAGGTTATTGTATAAATCTGATGATCGTCCGCAAGGAGAAACTCAAATCAAAACGCAAGCTTGTAGGTCAGATTTTCTCTCAATAATTCTCTGCACATTTTCACACCCTTTAGGGCACTGTATGCACCTGCAGTGCGCCACGGCCTGGACACAGAACTTCTGCTGTGTGCCTTGTCACACAGTAACATTTTCTGTTTCTTTTCGGGTCGCCTAAATGACATCATAAGTATCTTAGGGGCAAAAACGTATATACCTTATTTCCTCTGTTGCTAACATCTAGTGTACAGTTGTTCTATAATTAGTTTTTGAATTATACTAAATCCAGCATGATATCTTTAAGCACAAGGGAAATCTGTTTCACTTTGTTTCTTGCATTATACATTTATACACCAAGGGAAAATGTGTGCGCGTGTGTATAAATTTACATATATACATATATATAATATATTCATTATATATAATAATATATAACTGCATATATATCATTATCCATAAATTATATATGTGTCTATTAAACTGCTCTGTCATTAAACTCTCAAGGTTTCATTCTTAAATAGTGGCTTATTATAAAGAAATTATGACAAATTATTGATAAATATTTTGGCATTGCACACAAGATCAGACATAAAAGTTCATGATTTAAATCCCAGACCCCAAATCAAAAAATATTTCAAAAGGCTCCTCCCTACTAACTCTGCCTTCCCAGCAACCTTCTTCCTGCAGTGTATGCCGAGGTCCCCAAGGCACTCAACCGCTTGGGAAGGAGCTACAGCTATACTTTTTGCAATGATGGAGGGTGGAATAACAATGAAAAAAAAAAGTAAATCGAACGGAAAGGTAAGCATATAAGCTCTCATTAAAAATAAAAACTTGGGGGGCGCCTGGGTGGCTCAGTTGGTTAAGCGGCCGACTTCGGCTCAGGTCATGATCTCATGGTCCGTGAGTTCGAGCCCCGCGTCGGGCTTTGTGCTGACAGCTCAGAGCCTGGAGCCTATTTCAGATTCTGTGTCTCCCTCTCTCTGACCCTCCCCCGTTCGTGCTGTCTCTCTCTGTCTCAAAAATAAATAAACGTTAAAAAAAATATATTTTTAAATGTTTATTTATTTGGGGCACCTGGGTGACTCAGTCAGTTGAGTGTCTGACTTCGGCTCAGGTCATGATCTCGCGATTCGTGAGTTCAAGCCCCGTGTCAGGCTCTGTGCTGACAGCTCAGAGCCTGGAGCCCATTTCAGATTCTGTGTCTCCCTCTCTCTCTGACCCTCCCCCATTCATGCTCTGTCTCCGTCTGTCTCAAAAATGAATAAACGTTAAAAAAAATAAAAATAAAAATAAAAACTTGGATGCCAGGGTTCCTCAGGTGGTTGAGCGTCCGACTTCAGCTCATGGGGTGATCTCGTGGTTCGTGAGTTCAAGCCCCGCCTTGGGCTCAGTGCTGACAGCTCAGAGCCTGGAGCCTGCTTCAGATTCTGTATCTCCCCCACACCCTCTCTGCTCCTCCCCTGCTCATGCTCTCTCTCTCTCTCTCTCTCTCTCTCAAAATTAAATGAAGTTAAAAAAAATAAAAATAAATAAGAAAATAAAAACTTGGATGCCTGGGTGGGTCAGGAGGTCGAGCATCCGACTTTGGCTCAGGTTGTGATCTTGCGGTTTGTGAGTTTGAGCCCCGCGTTGGGCTTGCTGTTGTCAGCATGAAGCCTCTTTCAGATCCCCCCCACCCCCTGCCCTTTCCCTGCTCACACTCTCTGTCTTTCGTGAAAAAAATAAACATTTAAAAATAAATAAATAAAGTAAAAATAAAATCTGAATTACAGAGTCAAATGAACCACAGTTTGAATAGAATGTGAGATGGACGGTCAGCTCGTGTACTAACCCTGGCTCAATTGCGAAGGAAACATGGTATGATTTAAGATTGCAAACTAGCTAAAGGGAAATGACTGAGTTGTATTTGCTAGAACTCTGGAGAGTAATCTGTATTCTTATAGTGTATTGATGCTATGTAAGATGCTGTTTGATATAACTGATCATGAGTGTCTAAACCAAAAGTTTTCCAAAGTCACTTCCTTCTTGTAGTGTAAATATAACTCAGCTGTAAGCATTTAACTAGAAAGAATTAATTACACAGGTGATTTTGTATTTTTTTCTCGATGGTATTTTATCTTGATCCTATTTCTTTTCTTTATACACTGTACCACCATATAACCAAGATAAAGCATACTGCTTTACAACAGAAAGGCTTTCCCCTCAGGGCTTTGGAGTACAGCACACTGCTCACTGCCAGTAACAGTTAGCTCTCTGGAGTCACTGAACCTAAAGGAAGGTCAGGGCCATTTTCCTTTAGTCAAAAGTAGCAGCTCCCTTCTCTATCGAAGTGTCCTGTGGGAAACTAGAAAACAAGAAAAGGCAAAACACTGGCCATTTCAGTCAATACTATATGGTAGAAAACATACAAGAGATAAGCATTTTGTGCTATGGTAATTTATACCTGGAATAAAATTTAATTTGCTTTTTCAATATACTCTCTGTCTGCCTTAAATGGCACACAAATCTTTCTTTGGTAGCACAGAGCCACTTACTACAATCCCACAAACATTTATAATGGATTCAAATCTTCTGAAGGAATACTTTATGACACGGCCACACACACACACACACACACACCACATGATTCAATGAATACAAAAACTTGCATTTTTTAACAATTTTAAACACTGAACTTTATTCAAATAAAAATAACCACAAAAGTTTTGTTTATGGTTAAAGAGGTGTGTTCATTTAAAAGATAAACCAATGAAGAAAACTTCCGAGTCTTTAATCACAGTCTTTCCATAATGTTGCTGATCATTCTCAAGCTTCATTTCTGCACCAGAAAGCCACACCAGACTGCTAACTTTCTGACAGGATGAAGAAAGTAGCAGTTTTATCGTTCTCTGTCTAAATTCTCCACTGACTACTGAGAGACTTCCTTGGTTAACTCAGGTAGAAATGTTTTTACTGGTTCATTTTTACTTTACTTTGTTAGGGAAAGATTAAAACAGATAAAATATGAATAGAGGCACCAAAATATTAACTATTTAAACTATTACTGTGGCAATCACTTGTACCAGTTTTCTAGAACACTCTTGATTCTATAGTTCCCATAGAGGTAGTTGTAATGTTTTACAATGTATATCCCAATTTTTGATTCTGAACAGTCATACTATCTCCCACTTCCTGATAGTGTTAAAAAACTTCTGCATTGGGGCGTTGAGTGGCTCAGTCGGTTAAGCGGCTGACTTCAGCTCAGGTCATGATCTCGCGGTCTGTGAGTTCGAGCCCTGCGTCAGGCTCTGTGCTGACAGCTCAGAGCCTGGAGCCTGCTTCAGATTCTGTGTCTCCCTCCTCTCTGCCCCTCCCTGTCTCGTGCTCTCTCTTTTTCTTTCAAGAATAAATATTCAAAAGGGAGAGAGAGAGATTTTAAATAGCTTTTAAAGATCACTGTCAGGAGAAAAAATTTCCCATAGTAGTTTTGTGATCTATCAGAATTTCACACTGGGAAAATTTGTGTTAGTCAGTGGTATTTGCATGGCATCCCATCAGAGAAAAGACTGTTCTTGCAGAAAGCGGTCTGGGTAATTCATCTGGCCGCCCCGACCTCACAAGGCCAGTGCTCCAAGCACTAAAGCCACAACAATACTTGAGCACAAGGAAAAGCCAGTGGATGTCAGTAAGGCCGTCTCAGTCACTCCATAGTCATCAAATGGAGACTGGATGTCTGCTTAAAGTAACCACGTTTCATTTCCCTAAGGGCCTACAGTTGCCCTGCTTCAGAAGAACTCGGTGTGTCACTGAGGGGACCTCGGATTAGGAACAGTCAGCCATGCAAACCCTGAGAACTGCAGAGAAAATAAGGGATTGCCATCTAAATGCTTATGACGTAAGGATTACCACAAACACCATCTCAACACCTACTCAGGCAGTCCTCCCTGTGACCTCCAGCAGCCCAGACGGGACCCACCTAGGAAGTCCCTAGGTGACTAAAACCCTAATCTTCAAGTTTAATCCATGCTAAGTAATCATGTTTTTCCCCTAAAAAAAAAAAAAAGTGTGTATGAGTGTATGTGTGTGTGTGTGTGTGTGTGTGAGCATATGTTTGTTTCACTCAATGTCCTTCCCCCAGCTTCTATTTCATCATCAAGTGGCAAAGTCATTCTAAGAATACTATTTGAAAACATTTTTCTATCAACTGGGCAATAATTCTAACTATTCAATAGAATCAGACACTGTATATATAACCAAGTACTGATGCATAGGAAATAGTGGGAAATATTCATTATCTAGTTGTACACTTTAAACTGGCTTATTTAATTTTATTTTGCTTATTTGCTTTATATTTGTCTCCATAAATCAATGGAATTGTTGTCTTGTACCCTTAAACACAAAAGCAGGAAGAGTAAAAAGAGAGTCTCTCTGCTTGCTGTTGCATAGATTAGTACACGAAAACCGGATAGAATAAAACAAGGGTATGGTAAAATTCACTTAACTTAGAGGTTCGTATCTGATCAAACCCTTAACCTCACTGTTTCCTTTCCTTCTCTGAGTATTTATTTTAACTCTGAATTTTAGTTTTTGGCCTTCAGTGCCAGAAATATTCTTACATGTTCAGATAAGGCACTTTCATCCAGTTCCAAAAATGTTGAGGGTGAGGGTCAGATCTGAATTCCTGCTTATCCTGAGGCAAACATCTCCAACTGGACAAACACTTGGAATGTCTTGACTGACATCCTTGCAGCTGACAGGGGGCTGTTTGCTGTCTTGTTTTTTATCCTCACCCACCCCCCTTTTCTGAATTTACATAGCAACAGAGATAATTAATTGCTTCTAGATTCTTCCCCTTCCCTCCAAAAGTAAGCTGAGGACAGAAGGCCCCCCGTTGATTTTTTCAGCTTGACCCTACCTGTGTTTGGCTTTTGCCACCGGACCATGTCAGCATTCCAGGACCATGAGAGAATGCCATGTTTGCAACCCAACAGGAAGAGGAGTAAGCCAGGCGTTGACATCACCTGACAGATGTGTTTCTCAAGTGGGAAATTTTATTCAAGCCTTTTTCATGGAAATCATTGATACAGAAAAGGAATAAAGAAAAGAGAGGGAGAAAGAAAGTCAGTGCCACGACGGGCATGTTTTGCACCCCATAAAAAGGGAATTAAAGTGACGCAAGCTCACCTCCCTTTCTCTACACCCCCTCCTCACTCATCCTTTACGTCTGGAAGTAAATGTTTCTGAAATACTATAGCTACCGGCAGAGCAGCAACACATAATAACATGGTAGCAACACATAAAACTGTCAGTCTTCAGGGAAAATAGATGGTTAGGTTGAGGGGGTAAATGGACTAAATCAATTTGAACACGCATGTTAAGGACTGTGAAAGGGCAGAGTTTAGTGCTGCTAGGCTGGAAAACATTTGTCTCTGTCTTCTTGTATTTCCACAGCACTGGGCAGAATCCACCCACAGGCTTCTCACTTGGCTCCAGTCTGACTCTGCGGCTGATTAATGGCAGCTGGAGGTGTCCAGTAATTTCCTCACCTAATAATAAGCTACAAACCAAAATGGAGGTTCCCCTCAGGCCCACAGTTAACATACCTATACTTACAACCAGAAGGTAGCCAATTACCCTGCCTCTGTGCCCACTACTTAGGAAATACATGCTCAAGCAAGGCTGAGGCCGTTTTGTTTACCGGGGACCCAGCTTCTGCCTATACCAGACAGACTGTTCTTGTTACATGATAAATACATATTAAGTCCAGTTAGAGACAGAAAATGCTTACAAAAATCTCTGGCAGTTCCACAAGATACATTTTTAAATAGCTCACTCTTTTCCCAAAAACGTGGCAAAAAAAAACGTTCAGATGATAGACTTGGTCTTCAGCCTTTGGGGAGCTTAAATTTTAAATTACCATTACTAAAATGTCAGGTTGTAATTACAAAGCCTGAAGCCTAAGCAATCAATCTAATTCCCTGTTTCCTGAGGCAACCAATAAAGCTGTTTGTGTTCAGGCATCTCTTCCTCTCAGAAGCAATAAGAATCAGTCTGTGCCACGAACTATAAGGTGATTATATGGATTAACTCTGTGATATTAATTAAGTGGTTAGCCTCAACATTTGTATTTATAGAAACACAATTAATTTAAGCTAAGGAATAATACATATTATATACCAAGATGAAACACAGAAGTGTGTGTGTGTGTGTGTGTGTGTGTGTATCTACACAAGGACTTTAGTTCCACGTGGGTAGAAGAAGTATGGGGTGATGGAGGCATTACACAGACCTGGATTCATATTTCATTTCTGCTGCTTAATTGCATATATAACCTTATGAAATTATTTTAACTCTTATGAACTTCTGTTTCCCCACTCATAAAATAAGAATAATAATATTTATCAGGAGTAATGTATGTGAAGTACCTACTTCAACATATGGCACATAGTAGGCAATCTATAATGAGTTTCACATAGAAGTGAGATTTTTTACCTAAAATTTTTTAATCGTCCGTCGTAAATACGCATCACATAAAATTTACCATCTTAACCACTTTTAAGTGCACAGTTTGATGGCATTAAGTGCACCCACATCACTGTGTTATCATCGTCACCATCCATCCCAGAACTCTCTAAGTTTATTTATTTTTGAGAGACAGAGAGAGAGGGAGAGGAAGAGAGAGAGAGAGAGAGAGAGAGAGAGAGAGAAACTGCAAGCAGGGGAGGGGGAGAGAGAGAGAGAGAGGGAGACACAGAATACAAAGCAGGCTCCAGGCTCCAAACTGTCAGCACAGAGCCCAACGAGGAACTCAGCTCACAAACCGTGAGATCATGACCTGAGCCGAAGTCAGATGCTTAACTGACTGAGCCACCCATGCGCCCCTTTCCCAGAACCCTTTTCGTCTTGTGAAACTGAAACTTTGTACTTAGTAAACAATAACTCCTCATTTGCCCTCCCGGCAGCTCCTGGAAACTACCATTCTATTTTCTACGGCAAGGTGTTTGACTACTTTAAGTACCTCGTATGAGTGGACTCATAGAGCATTTTCCCTGTTGTGATTGGTTTATTTCAATCAGGATAGTGTCCTCAAAAGTCATCCTTATTTTAGCATGTGTCAAGATTTTCTTCCTTTTCAAGGCTGCACAGTATTCCATTGAATTTCTATACCAGATTTTGGTTACCTGTTGGTCTGTCAGGAAACTGACAGTGAAGATGGGGAGATTATACTTGGATGTATGAAGAGACTGGAGGAGAAAACTATAAAGGAATTATGAAAAGATCAGACAAGAAGAAATAGTGGCAGAGTGAACTAAAGATATCAGATCAAAAACACAAGGTTTTAGAAGGCATGTGTTGGATGTTTGTCAAGAGATCCTAAGATAGGCAGGGTCAGGCAAAGGAAGGAAGGACAGATAAGGGACATCTCCAAGTGACAGAATGTGTCACAGAATGTCATATTGTTGGCATCTGGGTTCAAACTTAGAACAAGGATTTTTTTTTACTGAATTAATGGCATGTGATAGCAAACACTAGCTAATCTTACTAATTTATGTTTCTATACATGTG
Source organism: Prionailurus viverrinus (assembly GCF_022837055.1). Lineage (NCBI taxonomy): Eukaryota > Metazoa > Chordata > Mammalia > Carnivora > Felidae > Prionailurus > Prionailurus viverrinus. The sequence continues at coordinate 100,947,671 of NC_062564.1, forward strand.
CCATCACTCACTGTGGCAGTAGTAGGATCACCTCTAAATTACACTCAGCTAACTAGATGTAATCCTTTGTAGATGCCATGGAAGAGGACATATGTGTGTCATTTTTCATAGAAAAATGCCAAGCCTTCTTAACCAATTCCTGGGATCCCAAAAGAGTGGAGGAGACCTTTAGAAATTAAGAAGCTTATGGGATTCTGGGGTATGCAGAGGTACCTCTGCACTGGGAATCGCTTGACTGTACTCTTGAGTATAATGTGAGAACTGGGTAGATTCATACTTATATACTGGGATTCAAGAGCCTTCCAATGCGGCTTTGTAAGGAGATCTCAGCTTTCCCTGTATCTTCCATTGAGATGTCTTCCCTGACTTCTCTCACTGGATGGTCTTGCCCAGAGTGAGCTGCTCTCTACCCACATCGATACCCATGCCCCCCTCACCCTGCTCAAACTGAACTCTTGCACCTAATCTGAGTCTTACAGGCAAACTATCGCTCCTTTATTTTCTATTCACATCCAACTTCTCCCTTCTTTATCATTATAAACCAACATATTATTTTTAAAGGTGTAATACCAATACCCCTGCCACACCTATGTTTTTCAGAAAACCTGAAAAAAATTTCTGTTTGTTTTTGGTTTTAAGTCGAAATTGTATATTGCTGTCAAAGAAATGGACTGGGAGGCAGTCCCAGTGAAAGAGTGAAAATCCTTAAAAGATCTGTATTAAAAATAAAAAGATAAAAAAGCAAAGGTACATGATAGGAGTGCCTGGGTGGCTCAGTCAGTTGAGCATCCGACTTCGGCTCAGGTCATGATCTCACGGTCTGTGGGTTCGAGCCCTGCGCCGGGCTCTGTGCTGACAGCTCAGAGCCTGGAGCCTGCTTCAGATTCTGTGTCTCCCTCTCTGTCTCTACCTCTCCCCTGCTCGCATTCTGTCTCTCTCTGTCTCTAAAAAACGAATAAAAATGTTTAAAATAAAATTTTAAAGATGCATGACTAAATAGGCATGAGTAAGTTATGTTGTCCTCATAAGTAACAATAATACCAGAAGGGAGTATGTGCTGCAAAAGGGGACCTGCTTTTATGCCATTAATAGATTATAGGATACACTTCATTTTCTGTTCTGTTTGGCCTCAAATTTTACTGTTTATTCAAGCAAAGGAAAAAAGAAAGAATGAATGAAACCTACAGAGGAAGACAGACTTCAGGAAATAAAAGCCTACAAAAATCATAGGGTTAGAGAAACACATGAAAACCTCTAAGCCTCACTGATAGTCAAGTCTGAAAACAAAACCTTTGTGAAATCTGGAAGGAAAGTTTAAAGACTTGAGCCACTAAAGGGAAGTAGCTCAGTTCTTGGTATACACATTCTCAAAGCAGTGACCCTTGTATAGTCACATCCAGTGAAAATGTTTTCCGTTATCTCTCTGATTATTACCCGGTGATGTTTCCATGGCCACAAATGACCTGTTGGCTTCTTCCTACCAAATTCTCCTCTCATCACTATCTCCAGCTCCATACAACAGATCCCACCCTTTATCAAGGCTTAAGACTCCTACACCATTTCTGTCAGCTCAGTTGTATCAACCGCTGCTGAGTTGAGATTTAGGGTCATATATTCAGTGATTTAAGGACTGCTTGTTGACTACTTAGCATCTACCAGACAGTGTGTTAAGTGCTATGGTGAGTAACATACATAAACACTTATAAACTAATAATAAAAGAAAAGGAATAGAACTTAGAGACATTATACAAATTGAGCTACACTGATCACTGAAGCAGAGGTAAATGTCCTTTCAGAGTATGCAGATCAATGCGATCTAGAAAGTCCAAGGAGGTCTCCTTGCTATTGAGCACAGATCTAAAGAAAGAATAAGAGTGACCTAGGTTTTGAGGGGAAAGGAGATGTACATGGTAGGATTTTAGGGTGAGAAGGTGACGTTTTGCCAGAAATAATAAGAAGCACAAAACCCCATGGTTGAAGGAAGCATGACTTCTCCCTGGACAATGAAATAAAGCCAATGTGGCTGGAGGCCAGGGAGCAATACAAAAAATGACTAAGTAAAAATTTGAGGCAAGGAAGATGTGTAACACAAAGACAATTCAGATTGCATGGAACATGTTGAGGATTTTAAGCTTTCCCCTGAGCTAGGTGGAGTAGTAATATATAGGAAGCACCTGTTCAGATGGAGTCACCATGTTCCCATGGAATCATGGAGTGATGGATAATTGGGATGGTGCACAACCCTCAAGAAGTTTGCAAAGTGGGTTAGAGATTAGTAAAGGAAGGTCCAGAAAAATGACAACTTGAAATAAGAAGACCTGAGTTCAAATCCTATCCTTCCACTTACTAGCACTTTGACCTTGGGAGAATTCATGAACCCCTCTTAGTTTCAACCTACTCATCTACTCTTAATGAAGCTGTGAGTCACAAATGAGGTCATCCAGTTGATAGCAGTTTACAATCTCCAGTGTTGTCAAAATGTAAAGTGGCAATGACTGCTGCAAACATTGGAAAAATAGTTGTTATGGCAGCAATATTTAAAATATGTATTAGAATAGTTTTTGTTGCGATAACAAATAACCCCACATCTCAGAGCTAACAATGACAAGCAGCTATTTTTCACATCAAAGGAGGATGATTGGCTGGCTGTGGCTCTGTTGCAGGCTGTGGGTGGATGGGGTCTGCTCCATTTGTCTTCTCACTCTAGAAACCAGGTTGAAGGAGCAGAGCCCAACTTATACATATTTTTCTCATGGCAAGGACCAGAAGTGAAAGAATTTCTCACAGTTGGCATATACTTTGGCTTAGGCAAGTCACATGGCCAAGCCTCAAGTCAATGGCACAAACATGCATTATCCTCTTAGGGGTAAGAAGTAAATGAATAATTAGGAGCAATCGAACAATCTGCCATAAATACTTGTGCGTACCTGTGTTGAAAACTTTCTAAACCTAAGGGGAAAAAAAAGAGTAGACATTGCATTTGCAGTCATTCTGGTAAGGGGAGATAGCAATGTGGCAAAGAGACATCATCTATTATTACTTTATGTGGAACTTAACAAACCAAACTTTTTTAAAGCCAAACATATTTTAACTATTACATGCATTCTTAAACTGTTTTGTAAACTAAATAATAGGAGAGATCACTTAAATACATAATTTTATGCCTTACTTTGAAGCACATAAACTTCCAAAATGAAAATAACCATCCCTTGTTTATCAATTTAGTATGTTGAGTACAAATCTGAGCGATATATACAGTATGCTTTGAAGAAAGATGAGCAAAACCAGACAAGATGCCATCAGGCCTGCTGTTAGGAAACTTGGTGCCATCAGGGCCACCGATGTGGTTGTGCCGGCTGTTCACTGAGCAAGGAAGGGCACCAATCAAGAGAAAGTAGGAGGCAAGAGCCCATCCATCCTTCACTCCCCAAGCCATCGTCCCTGGTGAAAGGCTATGTTTAGTCAGAGAAAAGCGCAACATTTTTCAACTTGCACAAATGTGTCATTTAGCCCTAGATGAGGTTTCATAGAGTAATCTATGGGGCCAGCTCATAATACCATGTGTAGTTACATTGCCACCGTCAAAAGTTATCTGAACTACAGATTAAACTCCAGACTAATACAATTCAAGAAACTGTACAGTCTATACTTCTTACTGTAGTAACATACAGTAAAAAATAAAGCTGTGAAAAGACTATATACTCATTTCCTCTGTGGTTTTTCTTTTTTAATTAGCAAGTGCATAGAAGTCAAATTATAATCTGAAGATGATCAAAGAACGAGATTAAATAAAATTAATTACAATAAAACCTTGGTTTGTGAGCAGAATCTGTTCTGGAAACATGCTTGTAACAAAGCACTTGTATATCCAAGTGAATTTCTCCATAAGAAATCATGGAAACTCAGATGATTCATTCCACAACCCAAAAATATTCATATAAAAATGATTACAATACTGTAACATAATACAAAATAATAAAGAAAAGACAAAACATAAAGAAAAATAAACAAACTAACCTGTATTACCTTTTTTTAATTTTATTTTTAAATGTGTATTCGTTTTTTCAAATATGAAATTTATTGTCAAATTGGTTTCCATACAACAGCCAGTGCTCTCATCCCAACAGGTACCTTTGAAAACCTTTGTGGCTGGTGCGAGGGAGACAAGAGAGAGGAGGGTTATTGTGTACGGCGACTTTCACTATCACTAATGGAATCACTGCTGTCTATTGGCTCAACGGAATCTTTTTCTTTTCGTGCAACTTTAACAAGAAACATATCCAATGACACTTGCTTTTGCCTCCTTTGAGAGGATTTTGCAAAAATGTGACATTGCGTTGTTGTTAAACAGATTCATCCCTTGCACTGCTACGGCCTTATTCGGGTGGTGTTTTGTACAAAATTTTGCACTGTTTCCCATATTTTATACAACTCCTTAATCTCATCTGAAGTGAGGGATTCCTCCGCCTTTTTCTCCTCCTCCTCCTCTGCAAATGAGATGCAGATGTAGACTTCTTATAAAACCTTGCAATTTCAGCCACTCGCATACCTCGTTTATATTTCTTGATGATTTCCTTCTTAATTTCCACCATAATCATCTCCTTCCTTTCACCACTTTTCTTTTCAACCTTTTTCTGCATGGGGGTCATTGTATATGCTCACACAGATGTTGCCTATAGTACAGTATTAATAAACTCTTGTCATATACTGTACTTAATGTAACTGGCAATAGGGCAGCAGAGGAAAAGGTCTATATATGCAGTCAGCCTGACCTAGAATGAAGCAAAGCATTCCCAGGCTTCTTCTTGTATGAAAAAGCAAAGGACTGTCCACAGGTGCTTTGCAGTGACAGATAATACACTAGCGCCACTTGTGGGCACACCTTCCAATGTTCTGAAAAATCACTGATTTCTACCAAACACCACAGCCTGAGACTGAGCATCTGAGCATGGGGAGATGATCACCACAATCCCAGAGAGACAGAGAGAAGAACCGGTTGTGATTATATGACATTCAGCATCTCGTACTAGTCATATTGCAAGACATCACTCATTTATCAAGTCAAAATTTGTTAGAAATGTTTGCTTTTCTTGCAGGACACTCGCAGAACGAGTTACTCGTAATCCAAGATTTTACTGTAAATTATTTTCATGTTATTAGGAACAAACATCTCTTTTCATGAGTATGGTATTCCTTTGGAGGGAGCATCCCCTCATGCTCTGTGCTGTCTCTGGTAGATACTGGCAATCTACAACTCCTCCGTGTCCACCGATCACCCATGATTAGACATATCCTCTCTTCAGACAGATTAACACCTCAGAGCCTTTCATAAAGGCTAATTCATAAAGCAACTAAAGTTTTAACTAGCAAGCAAGAATCACTGAATTTTGAAGTTCTTAATACAATCCATCACAGATATGGGGTTTCTTCTCTAGGCCAACTGGACTGGTTTCCAGTATCTGAGCTTTACTGTAGACTTTTACTTTCCACATTTAAAAGTTTTCTCTCATATATAAGTTCTCTGATATCTGTGGATACCTAACGCCTAGGAATTTTATACATTGAATATCTACAGCAGTTTCACCCATGGGATATTTCCAATGACATCTTGTGCTTTATAATTAAAGGTTTCCAGGACCAAGAGGTTTCTTTCTTAGTATCTCTCACATAGCTATTTCAAAGGGAATTGCTCACACACAAGAGCTTCTTTCTACTTTGTTTCCCTTGGGAAATTCTGTGTACATGTTATTCTTCCCTCATGATTGAGATTCATTTGAGTTTTTTTGGTTTGGTATATATTTTTAAGGGGTCTGATTCCTTGCAAATGGCACAATGGACTTCTTCTTTAGAGATATGCCTGAATGCCTACCACTCTTACAGGCTGTGTACTTGTAAATTTTGGTATTTTAAGTCCTAAACCCTTCCCCTCAAAGTCATACAGGATCTACATCTAGAAATGTACATGAAGTTTTCCTATGCTTGATAGAATTTCAAGTCCTGATGGGCTAGATCTCTGGGATGATCTTCATATATGGTCCCAAATATCTGAGACACATGAAAGTTCTTGATCTTCCAGATAAGATCACCTTCTTCAGTCTCTCCCATAACAATGTTTTAGTGCCTCTTATTAGAAGTATTTGAGTTTCTCCATACTTCTACATTCCCCCAAAATATGCTATGCTCAAATCTGTGAATTCAAAGACCATTAAGAAAGAGAATATCCTAAAATAAGAGAAAATGTAAGAGACAAGATGATTAAACCAAAGATATCCTTTTAGATTGTTCTTCTACAACTATGAAGTCCAATCCACTTTTAGGATTTCTTTGATGTCTTTTTGCTGAAGATTTAATTCCTTATCAGAACCTGTTTTGGTACATGGATATGCTGTAGTACTGATAATTAACATCTTCCTCTCACTTCCTTGGGAAGAGACCACTTAAGATATCATGAATTACAGGCACATCTATATAGTGGGCCTCTTTGAAATACCTTTTCCTTCATAGATGAGTGATTTGAGAAGTAATATGCTATTCCATTAAATTAGATATACATATATATGATACCTATTAAGCTTTAAAATAAACAATAAATATATTTTTAAATTAAGAGAATTTGAGAAAAAAAGGAAAAAACTGAAGGACAAAAAAATGAAATGGAAGAGAAGCAAATGAAATATACAACTGTATTTGCAAAATATTTTTCTCCTTTCCTTAATCACATGGTATCAAGCCACACCTCCCCCCACCCCTCCTCCTGCTTTTCTTATAGTTTCCTTGTTATTAAGAGTGACTCCTTAGTCCAACAAAATTACTCTCAGTGACCACCTCTGGTACATGGCAAATACCCTTTTGTTCCAAAAATCTCAAAGCAGGTTCAAATTTACCTAAGAGCAATTTATTAGACATGTAGATGAAAAACATATTGGAGCGACATGGGTTAGTTTTTTAAAATAAGTTGGCCCTTAGTGCTCATTTTTAATAATTTTCATTACAAGAGCCATAAAACTAGCAAATTTAAAACAATCCCACTCAATAAAAGAAAGTTGAATTTAGTACCCCACTGTTATTGTCTGAACAATAACAATTTTTAAATTAATAAATAAATTCCCAAACCACATGTGACTGGGTACAGTCACTCATTACAAGAGATCCAATTAACCTTTCAGAACTTAGGGGACAAAATGACTTTACCAGAATATATTGTAAAGGAGGATTGCAAAAATTTCACTGATTCTTCCTAGCCCTTTAAAAACTTAGGAGCAAGTTGATTTTCCAGACATGAGGACAAATGCATATTCCATCTCTTCAGTGAAATCCTGATCCTTTTCCTTGGTATGCATAAGTTTAATACCACTTTTCAACAGAGACACAAAATGCCCATCTTAGGATATTGTAGAGCGTCAAAGTTGACCTACAACACGGCAGGTCGACATATTCAAAGCACTAATTACACCAGCAAGCTCAAAACAGCTTTGCATTGGACTTTCAGGAAAAAAAAAGCACCCCTTTCAAGAAAGACTGTCTCCATTCTAAAGATTGTTACATGTAAAACTGTTTGAACATAAAATTTGGTCTGATTAAACCACAGTATTTTGTCTGCTGGCGTTTAACCTACCACACCTGGTGAGGTTTAAACACAAACATAAGAACAACTTACAAAATCTCCTGCTTTATTTTGAAAGTTAAGCCGATAAGAATTTTTAAAATATGTATTACTATAGCAAACCCAGCAGCAAAAGCTATTGCACTATGATTAAAAGAAAAAATATGGATAGAGCTTAATATACATAGCCCATGATCCTACCCCTGGCTGGTTCTGTGAATTCCAGGCACTCCCATCCCCGCCCCACCCCCACCAGGCTTCCCATCAGCCACACATAACCTGCCTCACTTGCAGCCTCCTCAGGAAGGCCCCAAAATCTCTTTTGTCCTGAAATTTGTATAAACTGATTTCTCCACCTTCAATCTCACCCCGACTCCCATTCTCCAAATTTATTCCCATATTTCTTTCTTTGACTAATTCCTCTTTGTCTCTCCAAAATATGCGCAGGCTCCAAAACTGCCAAGAATGGATGTGGCATTAAAACAAACATCTTTTTAGCCTCTTTGATGGCATGCTCATATCCTGCTTTATATCACAGGATTTGGCTTTGCACAGATCTCTATTTGGGTAAATTAACAAATAAATGGTCCTGCCTGCTGGCAAAAACATTCATTAAACTCCAAAGACCCCTTCTAGTACATTTCATTTCATACTAAATATTCCACACCAAGTATCATATTGACATTCTAGTATTCAAAGTTACTGCACTTTTACCATTAGATTAGATTTCATTTCCAAAGAAGTCTCTAATTTCATGGCTTGTGGCATATTGGATTTGTTGCTTAAGCAAACAATAATGAAAGTCACCATCTCCCTACATCATAAAATTGATAAAATTATGTTAATCACAATTCTTGTAGAAACCAAACAAAAACAACAACGTTTAATAAATCCTCTTGCTTTTGTTTTCAGTAAGTAGACAAACATAAGGAGGTACTGATAAATGACCAGTAATATAAAAAATAAAAATGTGAGTCATTTTTTTCTGGCTTTATCCTTTATCGAATTGCAATTTCATTATATTGTTGCTCTTTTATATTAAGTGGGCTAGCAACAATCATCATTGTATTTTTTTTTCCATTAAAAAGATATTCCCCTAGTTTAAAAGCCTTACTCGGGAGCAGAACCTAGAAATCTGTGCAACTAGTCGTATATCCTCAACGTAAGAGAGGCGGGTATCGCTTGAGTTATACCCAAAGAAAATGGCACACAGAGTTCTCGTAAAACTTTAACTTACTGGTGAGCCTCGTTGCACCTTTAAAATTCTTCACCTTTAAAATTCTTATACCTCTAAGTGTGTTCTAACTCCTGAACACTATTTCTCTGTGCTGGGATATGTTTCCCATCCTAAAAGACAAGAGAACAAAGTTGAAAAAAGAAAGAAAAGAGCCTTTCCTCACTGTCAGGACTCGGGCTTATCTCCGCAGCCTCCTATTTTTAACCAGACTGCAAATGGTATCCGTGATCAAAGGCCCAGAGCCCTGGAGGAACTCGGGCAAACAGCACGCAGCAGAATGCTTCCGGATGATCTGTAAGCAGGAAAGGACTTTTGACATGAAAGACAGCTTAAACAGCACAAGAATAGCAATAAACCAGCTGTAAAATGCGTAACGTTGCCCTTGAACGAATGCAAATTGTTCCAAATAATTTTTCCTTTTTTCGCAGCCTCTGGATGCCCCGCTGGGGCATTTAAACAGCCACATGCTCAGTGTACAAAAGCTTCTCTAAGTGGGAAAATACAGTGTACTAATGTGTTTAGAATGAGGGAACCGAACACATCCACAGTTCAGATTTGATGCCTTCTTTTTTTTGTTGGAGAATGAGTTCATTAATGGCAGGCTTGTTGTGGGTACTAACTAAGCTTCCAGTCAGTAATGTTGAAGGGTAATTTATTGGCTTAGAAATACTCAATTAACCGTTGAAGTGGTTGTTAATTTAAAAGGTAAATGGGTTGTTGAGCCTTACATAGAATTGCTCATGCAACTGGAATGTATATTTACCTAAAGATTAAGAAGTACAGTGCTTACTTTTTAAAATTATTTTCCATTAGGCAAATATATGTTATAGAAATGCTATGAATACTACGATGTTTAAATATTATCCATTCTAAGTCATGAGAATAATATTATTATATATTTCATATTTGCAGTTACAAAGCACTTTCATATATATGGCTTCATTTAATTCACAGAAAACATTCTCAAATATATTAAAGTTCTCCTACATAATCCTTTAAATAAATACATAAAACAAAATGATACCTGTTCTAATCAATTATCTTAATTCTATATTTAAACTAAAAATAATAGATTATAAATAAATTTCTTAATACTTGATTATTTACAAAGTCATAGTAGCAAATAGAGTAGTTTAGAAAACACTAGGTTTATAATTAAAAGATCTGGTTATGCCACAAGAAAAAATTTATCTTCAAATAATTTGGCAACTTACTGATAAAATTTAGGCTGAAAGATTTATTTAAAATCAAATGATCAAAAAAAACCATTTAAAGTTACTTAGATGGATACACATATGCTATATTTGATAGAGTGGATGTTTTGCTTTAATATTAAATTTAAGTAAAATATTTATGACTCAAAAAATATAAATTACATTTAGGTTATAACTAATCAATAGGCTATGAAACCAAACTTTTCTACAAAGAATATTTTCCAATAGTAAATTATTTCCTTAACTTTATTTATTGTCTCTATTTCCACATTTGTCTAAAAATAATAAAATTGATACAGTCTCTTCTTGTTCTCCTTTAGAATAAACATCCCCACAAAACCATGTATGTATATTGTATAACCAAGGAGGCAAGATATCACTCTGCCTAAATATCAAAAATCACTTTAAAAGTTAATGTTTTAAAATCAACAATCATGGAAAAGAGAATTTTTCTACAGCCATACCAACTATATAAATATTTATGTTTAGAAGCACCCCATTGGAGACTTCGGATAGGGTCAATTATTACATTTTCAATTTCTACATGCTTTTCTGTGAAAGTAGTAACAATTAGTTATCAAAACTAATTTGTTTTTCAGTCATAGAAAAGTGGTACTTTTTAAAATCAGTACTTTTTCGTGTAATGTCATGCAAATCTGTAACATTGATCAGTAAGAATACAGTGTGTATTAAAAATGTAATCCCTTTTCCCTGGAGATTTATTTCATATTATACTTTGTTTTTACTTTTATAATTATAAATATGGACACAATGAGTACACAAGGACTTATTGTGTTTCATCGGGAAACTAGCTAGACAACTAACACAATTGCTCTGATTTTAAACCATGTTTTACATAAAACTAATTTTTCATCAGTGTTAAAGGTTAATAATACTGTTATTTCCTCTATTACCTGGATTTAATAAAAGCAGTGAGGCATAACATTCTGTAAAGCCAGGCAATAAGAGGAAAACACAAATGTTAACCTCTAACATAAATGTAATGGTAATTACTCTGGTATAGTTTTAAAATTAATGTCTTTGGTAGTCTCCCAAGTGGCCAAAAAAAAAAAAAAAAAGCTTTCTCTTCAGTCTTCCAGCAACTACCAAGATCCAAGGTCAAGAGCAAATAATGTCATCAGTTAATATGCTTAACACCTTTTGTGCACCATATCACCCTTTAATATAGAAGCATATTATATTAGAAATAAAACACTACAGTAAAGTAGTAAAACTGTAATTATAAATTAGCTAAACTGAAATTACTTGTTGAAAATTTAACAAAAAAGAATGTTGAAATACATCTTGACTCCATGTCAAGTATAAAATCGAGTTACACAATAGGGTAGATAAATCTCCAAATTAAATACTTAAAAGAGAAAACATGCAAAACGGTTTCATCTATATCTCAGCACTCTGTTTAAAGAGGCACTTAGGAAATTTCCATGGTTTAGTTTGCTATTCTTGGTAAAACTCCATTTAGGTATTTTTACATACATACTTCAGTAATTATTGCTATTTGATAAGCATCCTTTTCTAATCTTTGGCAGGCAAGGTTAACTTTAGTTTTATTACTTATCAACTGTATCTTCTACAGCACCAAGAAATGTCAGCAACCTCCTTGGAAACTCCTTGTAGGCAAGTTGATTAAATTCTATTAATGATCTGGGATCCTCAAGCCCCTGCAGTGTGTTCACTGAGAACCAAATTGCAGATTTGGCTTTTGCAGTTCTGCTTTGTTCTTCAGCATTTTGTAGGTCTACCAAAGCAAATGTGTTCCGAGTTTTTATCTTTCAAACACCACCACTCATCACAAATTTCAACTATTATTTCCTGTCATCTTTTCATATTCAGTTTACAAAAGCAAAAATGTGTCTCCAGACTGTTGATGGCCAGAGTTTGTCAGAATCATTTCTTCATAACAAATTCCTGTGTACATGGCTTAGGTCATTCCTTTCTTTCTTTTTTTTTTTTTTAAGTTTATTTATTTTGAGGGAGACAGACACAGCACCAGTCAGGGAGGGGCAGAGAAGGAGAGAGAGAAGACCTCAGGCAGGCTCTGTGCAGCCGGTGCAGAGCCCAATACCGGGTCGAACTCACAGAACTGTGAGATGATGACCTGAGCTGGCAAAAGTCGGATGCTTAACCCAGCGCCCAGGCACCCCTGTGATTCATCTCTTTCATTCATTTCATTTTTGGGCACCCAGAAATACTTACTGATTGACATTCATGCAATAGTAGAATGAGGAAGGAAATATCTTTGCTCAATCTGACATAGCCCAGCCCTACCATATAGTTTTCATCACGTACCAGAAATCTAATTCCTGATCGGCTTCTTGTTGAATAGTTGTGAATGTCAAAGCCAAACACTGAATTTATCTTGTCCTCTGACAATTGGCAGGTAGGGTAGAAACAGCAGTGATAAGTAGTTATCTTTAAAAGACAATTCTAGTAAGACCAATATAATTATAATGACAGTGTCATCTAAAAAGTACATATCAGTTTTGTCTTTGAAGAGCTTGAAATTTTTATCACTCCTTAAAACACAAGGCATTGGTGGGGGGGGGGGGGGAGGGGAGGAATGGGGTGGACTTCAAACATGTCTACAGGAAATATCAGAAAGGGAAATTTAATATTTGACTGATGGGAAGGATCACCAGTGGCCCAGAGCCATGAACAAGGTCACTTAAACAGACAGCAAACCCTCGTCAGGTGTGGTCCCTTTGTTGTGTATTTACACTGGCTTCTGTGTTGAGAGGAAGCCTCCACGGTCCTAAAAACTGCCAAAACTCCTGGCTGGGTGAAGCAATAAACACGATCTGTAGTGATAACCCCTGGTGCACTCCATGTGCACCAAGATCTGCTAAGACCGATGCTCCACTCTGCAGCAAGGTAGAATAACATTTGAGGTCAATACTTTGAGGGGGTGCAGGGAGCAACGAGGGAAGCACACAGGGATAGTAGCTAAGGGAAGTGAAGCTAATTGTTTAAAAAGAATGGGCTATGTTGCATCCAGCTGGATCACTTACCAGCTACATTACCAGCTAATTATTTAACCTCTCAGAGTTTGCTCACTCATAAAATTAGGATTAAAACTGTATCTAGCTCATAAAGTCAATAAAATAACCTATGCAAAGCAATGACTGGTACCCAATAACCATGCTCATGCATTGAATGCCCACTAAAACCTATCAAGGAAATTAAGATTGCAATGCAAAATGCAAAGCCGAAGTTGTACGTTAACCTTTTACTATACAAACTAAGAATTCAAAAATAAGTTACTCGATTGAGGAAGATTAGAAGAGCATGTGCTTCCTTGATACAAATATTAAAGAATCTTAAAAGACAAAAGCCACTCCTGCCCCCACTAAAAGAATGCTGATTTACCTAATGAACTATCAATAACTAGATGTATGAAGAAACTAGATATATAGTAACAAATTATAGTTTCCTCTTATAATTTTTTTCTACATGGAAATAAAGTCAAGCCTTTAAAATTTATTATAGATATTCAATTCGGTATGTATATTTGAGACTATAATAACAGCAACAAAATAAAACAAAGACAAATGATACATGGTCAGTATGGCTGGGTTCAGAGTCTAATGGGAGAAAAAGCACTTGCATTAGTAATAGTAATGCTGATAGCTGAAGGCTATAGCAAAGATGTTTTGAAGCTTCTGGAGGAGAGAGTCCAAGGGATGAAGAGGAATTAATGATAGAGCGAAATATTCCCTGGACTTAGAAAGATGACTTGGGCCAGAAGAAAAAAAAATATATTTTTTCCATTCCCTGAATGAAAATTTGTATGCAGACTTTTGAATGCAGATTCTAAAAATATAATCAAATAAATGGCTAACTGGGCCACAACAACAAATTACCCAAGTGACAGGGAAAACCTCTCCCATACGTTCCACCATTGTCATGATTATTTGAGTATCCAGAAAGAATTTCCAAAAGAAAGATTAATGCTTTGCTGCCTCCATATAGATTAAAAACTGCTTAGAGCGGGATCGTTTTTTATTCAGCTTTGTATTCTTGGTACATAAAACAAAAATTGTAGACCACTTAAAAAGCTGGTCTCTTGGTCAGAAATTAGAAGTCCTCTAGTTTTACGGCATGACCTCTAAATCCAGAAGTTAATCTTCACCAGTCAGAACTATCTCTGAGGGGCACCTGGGTGGCTCAGTGGGGTAAGCATCGGACCTCCGCCCAGGTCACAATCTTGTGGTTCATGAGTTCAAGCCCCATGTCGGGCTCTGTACTGACAGCCCAGCGCCTGGAGCTGCTTTAGATTCTGTGTCTCCCTCTCTCTCTCTGCCCTTCCCCTGCTCACACTCTGTCTCTCTCTGTCTCAAAAATAAAAAATAAATAAATAATAAAAACAAAAACAAAAAAACTACCTCTGGCCTTTGGGGAACAAACTCTTATTTTAGGAAGACTTTCCCCCCCTGGGATCAAGGTATCCCAACAATCAGTGGCTTTTTTATGAATAAAATAGTCCTCACCTCTACTGGTCCCTCACTTTCTATAAAACTTAGTAACGTTGAGAAATTTAGCACTTTTCCCAGTTATTAACATCCGTTTTCTTAATGCTGTCACTTTAACGTGCTGATGGCTTATGCCACTAAATTATTTAAGTTCAGATAAGTGATGAATCCAATGTTATATAAACATTTCAATTTTTATTACTCAAGCTACAGAAATCAAGAGGCATTGATATTAAAATGTTAAGACGTTAGGATGTTATTGTGATGATGGGCAAGAGACGATACCAACTAAGGTGGCCTATAATCAGGATGTAATTTACCTTGGAAAGTTATCTAATTAAAACAGTACAGGAGGGGCGCCTGGGTGGCGCAGTCGGTTAAGCGTCCGACTTCAGCCAGGTCACGATCTCGCGGTCCGTGAGTTCAAGCCCCGCATCAGGCTCTGGGCTGATGGCTCAGAGCCTGGAGCCTGTTTCTGATTCTGTGTCTCCCTCTCTCTCTGCCCCTCCCCCGTTCATGCTCTGTCTCTCTCTGTCCCAAAAATAAATAAACGTTGAAAAAAAAATTAAAAAAAAAAAACAGTATAGGAGATAATCCTAGAGAAATTTATCGTCAATGGACCTTCTGCTATACACTTTAAGATAAGAGCATGCCTAACCCTGGGAAACTCTTGGTTCAGAAAGATTGAAGTCATTCTAGGATTCACTCATTGTTTTAAGCATTTGTCTGCAGTCTTAGAAATCTGCTCTAGGACCTAAGTCCTAGAGCAGTTCATGTATCTAAATAGAGTAAGCCATATTTTTGCAGCCTGAAACAGTCCTGAAATCAGAGTCCAGTCTTTTTTCAAACTTCTATCTCCCAGGCTGGTTGGCAATCAGCTAGGATCCAAAGGAAATAGACTAAAGGCTAATTAAGGCTACTAATAACAGAAGGTTTTTATATGCATAGCTTAAAAAGAGGGAAGAGCAATTGGAGAATAGAGATAAAGTAGTACATTTCCCAAAGGGTTATCTGTAGCCAAAAGATGTATTAACTCTAGACAGAAGACCTGACAAATACTAACATGTAACTTAAAAAAAAAAAATTAGTTACTTGAGCTTAAAATAAATTAATATCCTAAAACACATGAAAAATTTAATTGTATATAAATATTACTAATAAGCAACATTTGAGAATCAATAATTTACTACAAAGAATTAGAGAGGATATTTGCCCATTGGGCTTAGAATTTCAAGATGAAAGCAAAATGATTACTTTTAAGAATCCAGAGAAGTTGAAGAATTTCTTTTCATTATGGGTGGGGGAAGAGATGATATTTTCATTTCCTACTTTTGATTCATTTGAAAAGTCTAATGCTTATAAATACATTCCTTAAATAAGGCTATCGAAAGCCATTGCCACCACTGGCATAGGGTCTTCTAAAAAGAAATTTAAAGAGTTTAGAAAATTAATTCTGTTAAATATTGCTAATAGAACTATAGTAGCTCATCTTGATGCCACTGTCCGGGGCTTTCCCCATACCACCCAGCCAAAGCAGGTAAGGGATCACAGAGCAGACATCTGCTGGGGATGGAAGAACTCACAACTACAAAACATCATTATGAGACCTCAAATTTGTATTGCTCTTTAACTTCAAAAAACAAAAATAAAATGAAAAAGGAAGCTTCCTTAATTTCTCAGATTATTAAGAAAGTAGCATTATGAGACAAAGAGGATACGAGTTATTTTACAGAGCAAGGAGACAAAGCTCACAAATTTACACAACTCGTCCAGAGCTCCAAAACGTAATAACTAGAGATCTTAGGACTGATACTGACGTCCTTCAACCTGAAGTCAAAGAAATCTTTCTGCTCTCCCCAACCACATGCCATCTTGTTCATATTCTTCATTTCATGAGTAACTGAGTTAATTGGCCTTCTCCTGGCAGTGCTTTCACGGAATCCTTCTATCATTTCAAACAAATGCATTCAAACCTTGGTGAAAGCAAGATAGAATAAACTTGAAATTATTCTGCATCTGTTTTTGTTACACATGATAACCAAGGAGACAAAAACACTCCAGGCCCTACTTCTGCTACCAGTAGTTGAGTATTGGTATTTTATATCCTTGATGGCCATATTTGATTTTTTTAAGAGACAGAAAATAAACATAAACTCTATGTGCTGTTTCCTGTGTTTGCAAGAACTGTGACCTTTGGCTCTTATAAATCTATTCAAAGCCCAAGTCTGGAGATTGGGTGTTTCAGGAATGTTCAAAATATAGCTTGGGATTTATAGAGCTGCAAACTTTTCTTGGCTTTTCTTGGTCCATTTCATTTGATA
Source organism: Prionailurus viverrinus (assembly GCF_022837055.1). Classification (NCBI taxonomy): domain Eukaryota; kingdom Metazoa; phylum Chordata; class Mammalia; order Carnivora; family Felidae; genus Prionailurus; species Prionailurus viverrinus. The sequence continues at coordinate 100,964,536 of NC_062564.1, forward strand.
AAACTTAACTGGTAAACAATGTAGCTGTACATCCTCTACAAAACATCCATTAGGTTATCTTGCTTTCTACCAAACTAGAGTTTGTTTGCACAAAGAATTAATGAGAGGGGTTACTGAAGGACTCCAGTCTCTACTTTTCTTCTACTTGGACAAATTGTTTGCAATACCAGCACCGACAAATGCAAATACAAGTAATTGACATCCTAACGTATAATTCGCTTTCAGGGAATATAGCTCCACTGTTACAACAAACAAACAAACAAAAAAATGTGTTTTCTTAAAGGTCCTTTCCGGGGGCTTGATGACAGAGCAGTTGAAATTTCTATTAGTGACCCAGATCTCTGAAACTTGAATACAGCAATTTCCTTAAGTCATATTTCAGCCTTGCTATTTAAAATAGGGTCTCTTAACGCTGAAGATCATAACTTTCATAATGAAAGTATGGCTGGTATTCAAACTAGTTGGAATTAACATAATACATTTCTGTGTCTAGAAACTTTTCAAGCCTCAGAATCTAACACTTGAAATATATTTCAAGAATTTATCATTAAGCCAGAACGCTTGAAGTAGTGTTGCCTCCCAGCCTACTTGGATAGAAAATGGCCGTGCTGACCTTTCTCGCTGAAATCGTTACTCCTCAAAATAGAGACAGAATATCTCACTCTCACCTTTGGGGTGTCATCCTAAACCCTCATTTGGTAGGCAGCTACTCTGAGCCATACCCAGTGTGGGAAGCTTTCTGATGACCCTATTTCACAAGAGCAGCAGTTTCTAAAGTGGACTTCTTGAGTTCCAGAGGATACACAAGATAGTTCTTTTATATTAATTTTTAGTTTAGAAAATAAGATAGCAACTAAATCCACTAATATTTAATATCCAGATTGAAACTGGTTATGTCGTTATGATTATAGGCTGGAAGAGTTTGGGGATTATATTATCAGGGTTGTATTACATTGAGTAGAAAACTATTTCCAAAAATGTGTACTAAAATGAGGAGACAACATGAAAATCCTAAGTACCATAAAGAGAGACTGGTTTTTCTCACAGAGAAGTCCTTTAAAAAGTTGGAGAATTTGAAGATGAGTGCATGTTTTTCTCTTGCAAAAAAAACAACTGTCCCAAATTTCTGAACTTTTCTATGATTAAAAGTGTCTGTTAAGCAGTATTTAAATACACACACACACCCGTAATATGTCCCAATGTAAAAGAGGCATTTTTAATAAGAAGTGAGAAAATGATCAGTTTGGAAAATAATTCTTGCTATCAAGACAGAATTTTGAAAACAGATGTTTGGCAATGTTTTCAACATTATGCAACTTTGTTACTGAAAACAATTTAAGTGTGTCAATTATAAAACACCCATCTGCATACTTTGAAAATTAAATATTATATACTTTATAAAAATATATAATATTTGTTCATATGTGTTAATGCTTTATTTAGAATATTTGCATCTCTGCTTATAAAAGAGATCGGCCTTTCTACCTGCCTTTGGTGAGTTGGTACTTTTCCCTATTCCTCAATTTTTGAAAGTGTGCCCCAAGTCAATGTTATCTCTGCTTTGAAGATTTAGTAAAACCTGTACTTAAAAATGTCTGTTTTTGTGCCAATTTTGTGGGTAGGTTCTTGACTACCGATTAAATGACTATAATGGCTTTAGATTAATTAGGTTTTTTTAATTTCTTGTTAATTTTGGTAATATACAGTTTTCCAGAAAATTGGCCAGTTCACCCAAGTTTTAGTATAAAAGTTCCTTACAGAACTTCCCACTCATTTGTAATATTTCTAGTCTACATATGGTCATGTTCTTTTTTTATTCATAATATTTTTGTTGCCCTTCTTAAAAATGGATTTGTCAGAGAAACTTCCTTCTAAAGAAACAGATTTTAGGTCTTTGTTTCTTTGTTTTGTATTTAATTAATTTTTGTTCTTTCTTTGTTGCCTGCATTTACTCTGCTCAGTTTACTTTGTCAGAAAGATTCTCCAACTTTCTCTGAGTTTTTGGTGAACTCACAGAACATTAATTTTTACTGTACCTTCTGCACTATTATATGAATTGCAGATAAAACTCTACAATCCCCTTCAACTGCCTTCCACAAGTTTTGGTATATAGTGTCTCATCGCTGCTTAATTCCACCTTTGATTTTTTATTCTTCCATTGTCATAGCTGCAAGCACAGGATCTGAGGTCAGATTGTCTGGGCTTTCAGCCTTAGCTCCATCATTCATAAAATCTGGACTTGAGTTTCCTCATCAGCAAAATAATAACAGTAGACTCTGCCTCAAGGGTTTTATAAAGTGTATATACCTCATATGGCACAATACATCATCTGTGCGAAGCATTCTATCGAAATTGGCTGCCACCATCATTATCAGCTAAACAGCATCATTATTAAATTAATGAAATTATGTCGGAGAGGGTTGCTTTAAAATTCAAAATATATGAGTTATATTGATATATTCAAAATATATTGTTATGTAACTTCATTGCCTATGATCAGACAATATCATCTTTATTCATTGATATTTGTTGTGATTGGCTTTGTAACCTAGTATATGGTCAATTTTTGTATAATTTCATGAGTGTTTGAAAAATAATCTCTTAATTCTGTAATTGTTGAGTGCAGGATTCTTGATACGTGAATTAGACAAAATATGCTAACTGTGTTATTTAACTTGTCTATATGTGCAATACAATTTATATGTTTGGTACCTATACTTCATAGAATTGTGTTGAAATATTCTATGTGGATTTGTTAATTTCTTCTCAAAATTATTTCAATTTTCCTTACGTGTTAGAGGATATGTTGTTAGTTGCACACAGGTTCAAACTGCCACATATTCTTGGGAAATAGTAGCTTTATCATTATAAAATGCTCCTCTTTAACTTCAGGAAAGGACTTTTAGCTTCAAGTCTATTTGGTACAAAGGTTATATAGTATTTGTCTAATATATTTTTCTATTTGTTTACTTTCAACTTTTCTGTGTCATCGTTTTGCTCTCTGGCTCACAGATAAGCACATGTTTTAAAAAAAATAAACAGTAAAAAATCTCTGTGCTTTTAACTAGTCCTATGTCTAATTAGTTTGCATCTACTGAGTATTTTGTATATTTGAAATCCTTTCTACCATTTAGTCTTGTGTCATTTTCCTGACATCTGATGAATTGATTGAATTATCTTTATTCTCTCTTTCCAATATTGGAAGTTCTTTCAGTGGAGACTTTTATGTTTTGTTTTGCTTTTAAATTCTGGACATATAAATTTAATTATTTGCCTGACCATTCACATGGAAGTACGTGGTAAGTGAATAGAGACAAGGGCCATAAACTTAAGAGGGAGGTAAGTATTTTAGACCAGTATTTTTTATTTAAACCAGTTTAGGTTTGGACATTCACCAGATTGGACCAATTTTTTAGCATTTAAAATAAAATTTTGTGCCAAAATTAAAAAAAAAAACAATTACTAAAACTGGTTTCCCAAAATTGTCCGTGTAATTTTTGAAAACATAATTCAAGTTTTTTTTTCCACATTTTTTTAAAAATTTCATGCTTTCCTTGGCAAATTTATCTAAAATACTACATTTTCACTTTGGAGCTTATTCTTAATATTTATGTAACAAAGTACCCTGAATCGATGTTCATAAAGATACCTTTCTCTAAACTCTAGCGGTTTATACCTTTTCTTTAACATGTATAATGTCTTATTTAAGTTGTCATTCTAAAAAATGTTTTTGAGAAAAATTTATGAATTATGCAACTTAAATTCTTATCCTTTGACTTCTCTTTCCCCTTTGTACCATCTGGATGAAGAATTGATGAAGTACTAAGGAAGATGAAGTCATCCAGTAGAAAGACCTTGGGCCCTGACACAAGTGTGGAAGACTTTGGATCTTGAAGCTACATGGGACTACCTCATCAACTTTTATGTGAGCAAGAAGAAAACTTTGTATTATGTTAAGCCATTAAAATTGTGAAGGCCTATTTATTACAGCAGCTACCATGATCTCACTGATACAATTCCATATTTATTTTTAAATTCATGGACAATTTGTCTTTAAATTGATATATATAAACACATAGAGTGATTATTAATACGGTTGAATTAAAACCCACTATGTTTAATGTTCTAATTATTATATTTGTTCTTTGTTTCATTTTATTTCCCTCTTCCACGTTCTCCAGTTTCAAGTGAGCATTTTATGTGATTCCATTTTATGTCCTCTCACACCATATCAATTATACTTCTTTAAAAAATATTTTTAGTAGTTGACTTGAAATTTCAAACATGTCCTTTTAACCAGTTTAAGTCCACCTTCAAATAACTACAATGCTTCATGTGTATATAATGCAGTTACCTTATTATAGAGTATTCCCTATTCCTCTCTCCAGTCTCTTATTCACTCATTCATTTATTTTACTTATCCATGTGCTATAATAACCCAATATATTATAACTATTATTGCTATTATATTAAAAATGGAAAAATGATTAGAGATATCATTTTACCTTGATTTATTATTTCTCCAAAACACTTCCTTTCTTCATGTAGGTCTGAGTTTCTGACCTGTATTATTTTTCTTTCACCCTGAAATGCTTCTTTTAACATTTCTTTCAGGTCATGTTTGCTGATGATAAAGTCGTTCAAACCTTTGTTTGAAAAAGTCTTCATTTCTTCTTTCTTTTGAAGAATAATTTTACTGGCAATAGAATTATAGATCAGTGGGTTTTCCTTTCAAAACTTTAAATATTGCCCTCCATTCTCTTTATTTGCATAGTTTCTAATCAGAAGACCATTGTAATTCTTATCCTGTTCAACTGTAAGTAAGATATATTTTTTTTCTCTGTCTTCTTTCAAGATTTGCTTTTTTTCTTTGATTTTCTACAGCTTTGGTTATTGTTATTGTTTATGGGGGTGTAATTTATCTTTCTTGGTGTTTTCTGAGCTTCCTAGATCTGTGGTTTAGTGTCTGATTAATTTTGGTAAGTCCTCAACTATTATAACTTCTGCTCTGTTTCCTCTTTCTTCTCCTTCTGGTTTTCCAGTCATGTATATGTTACTTTTTTTTTATGCAGTTATCTTACTTCTCAGATATTGTAGGGATTTTTTTATTCTTTATTCTAAAGGTAAAGTTCCTCCTTTACCTTTAATTCAGTAATGACCTATCTTCATTCTCATTAGCTCTATCCTTAGGCATGCCCGATCTATTGATGAGCACTTTAAGACACTTCTCGTTTCTATCTTTGATTTCTAGCATTTCCTTTTGATTCTTTCTTACAGGGTCCATCTCTCTGCTTACATTGCTCATCTGTTTTTACATGTTCTCTACTTTTTTTCTTTAGGGTCTTTAATTTGTTAATAATATGTATTTTCAATTCTGGTAATTGTAACATCTGTACCATATCCAAGTCTGATTCTGTTTCTTGCCTTGTCTCTTCAGACTGTGTTTTCTTGCATGCTTTGTAATTTTTTTGGTTCGTTGGTTTCAAGTTTTTATTTAAATTCTAGTTAGTTAACATATAGTGTAATATTAGTTTCAGGAGTAGGATTTAGTGATTCATCACTTACATACAACACCCAGTGCTCATCCCAACAATTGCCCTCTTTAATACCCATCACCCACTTAGCTTTGTAATTATTTTAAAAGCCAGATATATTATGCTAATATTTGCTAAATGTAGGTACCAAGTATTCAGTTTCTTCCAGTACTCTTGTTTTTATCTTCCCTGTTGACTTTGGGCTACCCTAAGTACTCTTCTTTAGAGATAGTCTGCATTTTACAGCTCTTTCTATTCTAATCCACTATCATGACATTGGAGCCCTGTTGGTGTGGTGATGAAGTGTGGGAAAAGGGAAGCATTCTATCATCTTATGATTACATCTCAGTTCTTAGTAAGTCTAAGTTCCTGGGCTGTGACCTTCACAAATGCTTCTCCATGGTAAAATTTTTTCCCCCTTAGGTGATCCCAAAAGGCTAGCTGGAGTGAGAATGCCCTTCCTTCAGTTGGGGTGAGGCTCTGGTAAAGTCTTTTGTCCTCAAGCATGTGTCTTTGTTATGGAGAACTCTCTGGGAATATTTCACAATGATTATTCTTTGCCTGTCTATGCCAAAGCCACAAGAGCATCTTTCTTGGCTCTTCCCTGTGAGAATCTGGTGGGATTCCTGGAGTTTAAATCTCATGGGAGACCCATAAAACTGAAACCTCCACAAGTGTCTCAGTCTCCTGCTAGTCCATACTCAACCTGCAGCATTTCCTCAAAATTACCATTCAAGTATCCATGCCAGATTATGGCACCAGCAGCTGCTTCTCTGGGTAAGTGTTGGGACTCTGGCTTTGCCCATCTCCCCAAAATTTGTGGTGGGAGTTTGACCTGCAACCTTTGTTCTCTGCTGGGTCCAAGAAAATTCATCAATCTTAAGTGTGTTTGGCTTCCTTGTTGTAAAGACAGGGGTGACAATTTCCAAGCTCTTTGTATGTTGGAATGGAAATCACAATTCCTAGTTTTAATTTCTATTCAGTTGATAATTCCTCCCATCCCAGGAACTAACTACTCTCATCTATCACCTCTGTGCCAGCCTCACATGTTTCTAATGTGTCACAGAGTAAGAATACATACATTAAGAAAACATCTCTTAATGTGGAACAAAATTCCCCGCATTGGTCAAGCCTGTGGAGATTTTCTAAAACACAAACAAAAAGCTGTGTCTAGAAAGCAGGGGTGACCAAGAACAAAGCACATGGCCCTGTGAGCCCAAGAAAGAGAAGTGTTGTCTTTTTAAAAACTTTTTTCCTAACTGAGTTTGAGATATTCACCTAGACTGATTTATGAGAGTGTAAGTGGAAACAAGAGCAGGGATTGGATTTCCTCAAGCATATTCCTTGTGCCTTTATATGTTGCCCTTGCCACATTGATTCAGAGCTAAGGGTGTGGCTTACAAATGCTTAAGGCATGTTCCCGTAATTCTTCATTACGTGCCAAGGCAGTCATCATCCCCTGCAAAGTAGCGGTGTCTGGGAACAAGTTATCATTCTGGAATAATAAAGGCTATTCATTTTATTGACATTTAAAATGCATGAGAACATTTATGACCAAACTCATATACATTTCTCACCATGAATATGTGGCATTAATTATCAATACTGCTCCAGGGAAGGATATGTTTGTAACGTTATGAAGCAGATCTTTCTTTCAAGCTAAGGATGGTTACATTTGGTAGGAAATTACCGTGTTGGTTAATTTGGCCTGGTCTCTGATGACATCTTTCTGCAACATCAACATGTTTCTCCATGGGTTACATTTCAAAATTATTTGATATTACATTCTATACCATGCTAGTATAAAGTTATGTTTAATATCATAAACAGTGTAGGCATTACTTGACTAGAACTGGCTGGGCTATAGTTCATTTGAAAACAAATGTGGCACATAGTAAAAGAAAAAGAATATCACTTAATAATCCCTGTTACCTCATGCAAGATAAAATGATCAAGTAACTGTATTAGCAAGCATGCCTATAAAGACAATATAATATTAATATTAATAAAGTGATATTTTTAGCTAGCCCTACACTGGGATGAAAGACCTTTGTCTGCTCTTATTTTTGTAACCATTTTTAATCGGATAATTTTGTGAGAAGCATTATAATTGCCTTACAGAATAAACTGATCCCTTCAAATTGACTCCTTTGTGGATTAAAAGGGCAATGACCCTGTATTTATAGATCAGGTGAGAATGATGCACTCTAAAATTTTCAATCCACACAGTAGGATCAATTATGAAAAAGATCAACCTTAAGTGCCAGGGCTTGGAAAGTTTAAAATAAAAAATGAGTTGCAAAGCATTATTTTACTTCACTAAAATCCGCCCAATAGAAAATAGATATGAAGATGTTGGAATTGGCTGAGGGCACAAATGTTTCCTGTCATACATTTTTTGTTTCTTGTCCCAGTGCTTCCATTTACTAATTACATGTCCTAGACGAAGTCTCTGAACTCTCTGAGCCTCAGTGGAGGAGATGTCTCCATGTCCTCATTTCTGAAAAGAGTTTTAACCGTATCTCCCACGTGGGTGGTGATGAGACTTATATGAGGTAATGTGTAAAAAAAAGTTCAGTATAGTGTTCGGCATGAAGCAAACCTTCAACAGCCATCTCAATGCTCAGACTGAATCGCTTTTTTTTCCCCTTCCTTTTAATACAACTAATAAAAATTATTTTCAATGTACTAGTTAAGATATTAGTATAAAGTTCCGCTTGGGGCTGCATCTATTTAAAAATGCTCAGATACATACGTATTTTGATTAGTGTTTCAGGGAACACAGTCAGGACTACACGTGGTCTCAGCTGCATGTGCCCTAGAGTCTCATTCTACCTTACGATTATCTAGAACTCTCAATCGTCAACACTGGAGCCCATCTTGAGCCAGAAGTTATCATCACTACAGGCTTTGTCATTTCCCTTCTCTCCATTCCATCAAGTTGTGCCTGTCCTGTGTTCAAGTACAGGATGTGCAAAGCACAACTTGTCAGCTCCTCTAACATAATAATATTTACTAATATAAGGTTAGTGAATGATGAAGTGCAAAATCCACATCATCCAAAAAAAGGAGCACTAAAAGTTTCAACACGTTTTCCTACAGCTATCTCAGAATCCACTAAGCAGAATAAACACAATATAAACAAAAATAAAAAATTAAAAACTAACATTTTCCATTCCAAATAACAAACATACACTTGAGTTATATGATAACAATGACAAAATAATTGCACGTATACTTATTTAAAACATTATTGGGGCACCTACCCTGCTCAGTTTGTAGAGCATGCAACTCTTGATCTCAGGGTTGTGAGTTTGAAACCCACATCAGATGTAGAGATTACTTAAAAATACAATCTTAGGAGTGCCTGGGTGGCTCAATCGGTTAAGTGTCCGACTTCTTCTTAAGTCATGATCTCACAGTTCATGGGTTCGAGACCCACATCAGGCTCTGTGCTGACAGCTCAGAACTCAGAGCCTGGAAACTACTTCAGATTCTGTGTCTCCCTCCCCTGCCTGTGCTCTGTCTCTCTCTCTCAAAAATAAATAAACTTTAAAAATAAATAAATAAAATAAAATTTTCAATAAATAAATAAATATTAATTGAGTTGTATTATGATCTAAAATTGTACAACCATTTACTTAGATAACAAAATCTTAACTGTAAAAAATCTCACCTTTGGAGACAGTTTATAATAATTTATGACACAAGCAATTCAAATCACAGGCGGTATTAAATAATCAAATGCAATAGTATTTTCCCTTGAATTTTTAGACTGCTTCAGAAACAGAGGAAGGAATTAAGTTCTATTTCTCAATGTCTATACTGAAACATCATACTTGAAACTATCTACAACTATTATCATAGAGTACCATTATCTCAAAACAACATGCTTGGAACTAGCTACAACTATTTTGTATCCAAGAAAACCAAAGAATACATACTCTACAAGGCACCAAAATGTGAAAGGCTATAGTTGCAAAAAATAAACATATAGGCATTTTTCTCTTTAAAAATATGTTTATGTTAGAGTATATATTCTTACTTTTAAAAGACGCAAGGCTCATTGAATTTAGTATTTTCATTATACATATCTAGTAGCTGTTAGTAAGCCAAGTTTAAAAACAGTAACTATTACTTATTCACATATTAATAGGTAATCACACACAGAAAGAAAACTCAAACATGAAGTAGAAAAATCACAATGTCCTCTAGCAAGCAACAATATTTGTTCTCTAACATCTGAAGACTTCTAAGTTCTTGTAGAACCATAAATCCATTTTATATCTATGCCGGATTTAGCAAATGTGAGTCAGAGATCTCTGGAAGGAGATTTAAAGATGTGACAAAATCCACCCCCTGATGCCACTGCTAAATTTAGGATCATCAGCTTTTTGCCCCTGAGGGATAAAAATGAGGCAACATCCAACTCAAACGCTTATTTAATACAACCCTATTTAATATATTTCAGGAAATAATAGGCATTCTGTGTAGATGCTAAGCCACTGTGATTCTGTATCTTGCAGATTTGGCTTTTTGTGTTTTTGTTTGTTTGTTTATATACTTATTTACCCTTGACAATTTTAAAGTCCTGCAGCACTGAATATAAACTACAAATTATGAAACCTGGGACAAAAAGTAAGTGTTGGTGGTAGGCCCACTGTGTATCAAAATGTCTTGCAGAGATGTACATTCTTTGATCCAGGAACTCCACTTCTGAAAATATAAAGAAAATAATTAAATATAAGCATGTGATTAAATTACATGGATCTTTATGCAGAATATTTACAACAAAGAAAATTTGTTTTCAACATGTCCAAAAATTAATGATGAATAAAATGTCCAAATATATGAGATAAATAAAACAGACTATTTTGCAACCCCCCCAAAAAGTATTGTAAACATATTTGTTCACATGGGAAATGCCCATTTAATAGTTATATGAGGAGCTCCTGGGTGGCTCAGTTAAGCGTCTGACACTTGGTTTCAGCTCGGGTCATGATCTCATGGTTTGTGAGTTTGGACCCTGCATCGGAGTTGAAGTGCCGCATCAGACTCCACCCTGAAAGCGTGGACCCTCCTTGGGATTTTTTCTCGCTCCCTCTCCCTCTCTGCCCCTTCCTAACTTCACTTGCTATCTCTCTCCCTCTCTCTCTCTGTCCCTTCCTAACTTCACTTGCTATCTCTCTCTCTCTCTCTCAAAATAAATAAATATACTTTTAAAAAAGTTAAACAAAAATGAAGTATAAATAGTTTTAAATGTGATCCCATTTTTATTGCAAAGTATGTACATAATAGAAACATATTTTATATATGTAATAATAATTTTATAATATATTTTATATTATTTAAATTAAATATTAATTTACAAATATATTATAAAATATTTTAAAATATTTATATAAAATATAAGTGTTAATATATAACATAATAACTTTAAAAATATACACTATATATAGAAGAGTGTTTCTCTCTAAGGGATTGGATTATAATTGAATTTAATTTTATTTTTTTCCTTATCTATATTTTCTAGTTTTATTCTATTAACATATTACTTATATAATAAAAAGTTCTAAATAGGACTAATAGAATGTGAAAAAATTAAAGTTCAAAATAGAGAAGTCTTCCTCTTGCCTTTTCTCCTGTACCTTAAATAAATTACTTAAATAAATAAAATATACAATGAAGAGAAAACCAGATTAAGCCCATTTAGAATTAACAGAATCAACAATAAGCACTAAACTAATACAAGTAAAGTTAAATTTGCATTGGACCTACTCAAATCAGTAAAAATATATATGTCGTATCATTTTTTAAAAAACACCAGATTTAAAGGAAAGATAAGTATGTTCATATCTGACTTTCTGCTAAATTTCTGGGTGATCTTGAGTAAATCACAATTATGGTTATATTCATAGAATAAGATGGGAGGAGTAGATGATTTCTTGAAGCACTTTCAGGTGTAATATTCTATCAACTTCTGGAAAATCCTCTTAATTTGGATTATACACTTGACTTCTTTCAGTTATAGCTGAGGCCCCATAACCAGTTTTAGCAATCGTGTGCATGGTCCTCTGGGCAGGGACTATGTCTTGCACAAATACATACCCTTTAAATAAGTCTCCTTTACAAATAACAGCTCAATAAATATTTGAAAATAAGTCATTCTTCTTTCTACATTTATATTTTCATGACCTTAGTTAGGATATTGTCCCATATTTTTCCAAAAATTCAATTGACTTGTCTGCATAAGTTGGTCCAAGATCCAGTACTGATCTATAAACTAATTATAGCAAGACACAGTACACAGGTTTTGAGTAAGCTGTTCCCATTAAATTCTCAATGTGAGAGAAGGTGGCCCGCAAAAGTTACTCAACATCGTTATTCTCATGCTCTGTAATAGCTCTAAGACATCTTAGAGACATAGCGGCTCTGTTTGATCCATCTTTCTGGTTTTGCCTTCCTTTTGTTCTTCAGAAGAGCAAGAGAATTGTTTTGGTCATTCCATCAGCTTCAGAAGCCCAAGTAAGTGTGCTGGTTAAAATGTTCAGTGCACACATCTGTTAGCATGTTCCACATGAGAAACAAAAGACTACAGCTGCAATCATAGCCTTAGGAGCCAGCAAGCAGAACGAGTAGCTAGAACAACGCAAAGTCAGAAAACCAGCAAGTGAACTGCATAAACGCTAAGGAGAGAAAGCCCTACAGCAGACTACTCCTCAGCTGACAAGGGACAGAGCGAAGTAAAATTAGGGGAACAGACTGGAAAATGAAGACATATCACTGCTCCAAACTGGTGCAAATCACATTCCTTGTTGCTCCTCTATAACTTATATGCATTGCTTTAATTTTGGTTTAGTAAATGGAAAATATAATTATCCGGTTCGGTGGAATTTATCAAAACCTTCAAGACTTAGTGTGGTGATCATTTTGCAATGTATACTAATAGCAAATTATTATGGCATATGCCGGAAACTAATATAATGTTATATGTCAATTATACCTCAATGAAAAAGAGAATTTTTAAATTTCTAGTTACTGTGTAGTACTTAATGCATTGTTAAATATTTAGTAAAACTAAAAATACTTATTTGACCAGCATTATATTTACTCTTGAAAATAAGGATAAGGAAAAAGATCAACTGTTAAAATAGGTGTAGCAAATTATTTTAAGTTGAAAGATATCCTTGCATGGAGGGGAAAAATTTTGTGAAAGTAATTGTAAATATTTGTGGGGACTTTTCATATAAAAATCATGGGTTCAGCTCATGTGTCCCTTTAATACTCCATACTACCTCATGATGGACTTTTGTTTGGCAAACTTTTGTGTTTTAACCATAATCAGCTATGTGAGTTGAATTAGCAATGTCCAAAAATCATCTGCTATTTAATTCTTAACTATTTGTAGAGACTCCAAATACTATCCATGCATATGTGCAAGATACAGATTTTTGCCTTTCAGGAGTATATTATCATTTATAAACTCAAATAGGTGTTCATAATTATGATTATGCAAAAAATATATAATAACACCTCTAATAAAAGCCTCTTTTGAGAAATAAACATTGGTGATTGTATCAAGTTGCATACACATGTGTCTGTTATGTGGCATACATGAGAACATTAAATGCCATGAAGCAAAACAGACTCTAAGTAATCAACTTTAAAATATATTTCATCCTGGATGCATGGAATTTGAAGACTACAGTTGACCCATGAAAGTCTAGTTAAGATGTCACCTCTTCCATGAACATCCCAATTCATCCCCTGTAAGTGAATTTTTTCCTCCGCTAAGAGCCCTCAAAATTTTATTTTCATCTCCACTCTTCATTTCTAACTATTGTGTTATGCATTGAAGGATTTACTTTTGCATAATTTGTTTTTCAGCAATACCGTAAATTCCTTGAAGGAAAAGAATGTGACTGGAAAATACTTGTCAACCATACACACACATATACACTTTGCTTACCATGTTATAATCACTTAATAAACATTCATTGGGTGAATTGGTACCTTCTTTTCCTCTGGACAGCTCTAGAGTCAGAGAAGCAATAACCTGTAGAACTTTTATTTGTTCTGATTTTCTCCCCAGGTGGAAGGTCCTGAGATCTCAAGGTCCAGATAAGGACTCCAAAAAGCAATGATAAAAGGTCCACAATTTTCCCCTGAGGGATCTGGATAGGAACGGCTCTCCCTGGTCCCTTGCAGTTCCTAGCCATTTCTGTATATGACTTGTGATGAGAACTCACTTTATCATCCAAAAAAGAAATTCCATCACTGTGAAAAATGTGGAAGATGGCAATGACCAATCACCCACAGGTGATGAGAAGTTTGGCATAAGGCACAATAGTGAAATAGATCTCGTTTCCCCCTGGATTGAGGGCTGGTCCACTGAGGGATGGAGAGCCATGTTGGTATCCTGATTAGAAGTCAGTGGGGCATAGCAGAAAGAGCCCTGGATTTGGGGTTCAGAGGCCTCAATGCCAGATCTTACTTGGTACTTGACTAAGAGAACATCACTTAATAGTACTGGGCCTCAGAGTGTTTTAAGTCCTCTTATTTTATAAATTGAAGTGGTTACACTCAATATGCTCTGATGCTCTAACAAGCTATTAATTTATTGGAAATCAAATATATCTTAAGACTTGGTGACTATTCAAAGTTAAACCATATTTTGAAGATTTTTTTTAAGCATGGTATCTGAGTCTAAAGCAGATGATAATAATAGTGATAATAATAGCTAACATTCATTTATTTAACAGATATTTGTGAGCACAGTGTGTCAGGTGCTGTTCCAGGGAATGAAAATACGTCAGAAAAAAATAGATATCTGGTTTCAGGGAGCTTACATTCTAAGTTTAGGGAGACGACATTTAATAAATAGAATCCAGCATGTCTGATTTCCTTGAGAACCTTGGAGAAAAATAACACAAAGATTGGTAATGGAAAGTGCCAAAGACATTTCAGTGTATACTGTTGAATTCTTATTAGGGGGCACACATTTTACATGTATTCTCTTATTCCATCCTAGCAACAATCCTATAATTATGCCTATTGTACAGATGGGGAAAAAATGAGCACAGAGACAGCAGTTAAATTTCCCAAGATCACAGAAATAATAAGTAATGAAATTCCAAAGCCTGTGCCCTAACCACTAGGAAATACTGTTTTCTGCCAGATGATATCACAGTACAAGTGTTTAATGATTTCATAAGTGAAAATAAGCACACATATCCTGTGCATTTACAGCTTTTCCTTTTTCCCACAATGTTTACCAAATAAAAACCATAGAAAGAATGTCAACATTTTTAGAAATTACCATCCTGACACATGATTTTGGCTTAAATCCGTGCATCTTGGGCATTATGTTTCAAAGGCAGCATGTGACAATCATAATTAGAAGATCAAACTTGAATAACAGAGAGAAGTTATTACTAAGGTTCCATGTCATGGTCTTCAACCTTCAACCCTGCTAGGCTGGTGTTCTAAACAGACCCTAGAACACCGAAATTACCTTGGTGCATTAAGCCTGTTCAAGAAGATACAATGAGTCACATTTCTATGGAACATAACATAAGAGCCTGGAACAGAATCAGATTTCACATAAAGCAGAGACACACAAGGGTCATATTGTAAAGGAGTGGTTAAGTGCATGGGTTTTGTATTCATAGAGACATGACTTCACATTTGCTCTCTCACTAGCTCCATCTTCTTAAGCAAGCCTACTCACTTCTCTGAACCTTAGTTTCTTTATCTTTAAAAGAGGGATAATAATAATGTCAACATTATATGTTGTGTGAGAGTTAAAAGAGTTCATGTGTGTTAAAGACAACACAGTACTGGCATATAGGAGGTGTACAAGGAATGAGATCTGCTGTTATTATTATGGATAAATGTACCAACTTAAGCAAAAGGGATTTACATATTCAGAGCCATAAGAGGTCTGACACTTAGCAGGACTTAATGTTATGTTTCAAAGAACCCACTCTACACGTGAATATTGAAGGAACCACCCTCTCTCTTTCCCAAATTGCTGCTTCAGGAATATGCTTAGACACTAATGGTTATCAGTAGCAGCGTTTCCAAAGGGGGGGGGGGGGGGAAGCAATGACATTACTTATCTTGTTTCTGTACATTTTTATAAATAACTCAGCCAAGAAGTGCCTTACAAGAAGAAAGAATGAGGATGACTCTACTGGTATGTAAAAATATTCATATAGACTCAGCCCTCATTGTCAACTCACAATAGCCACTGATGATCTGATCATTTCCTCTCGTCTTTGTTTGGATGCCTGGAAGGCACTTCCCAGCAAGTAAACGCAGAACATTAAAGCAGTGTTCATTCCCAATTTATACCAGATTTCATCCCATCATATCAACAGTCCCTATAGCCAAAGGAAGGGCTTTCTTACACATTGTTTCCATGGTGTTTATGTGTTTCTACCCTAAACAGACAGATGCAGATTAAGCAATGCATGTCAATCCCATTATGAGGCTGTGAAATGGGCAGAAGTTTTGTTACACACTCATGCAATCACACACATTGGGAACATCCTGTTTATTTGGCTCGTCCTCTGATGATTGGCTGTGGTGTATCAGCACATTACTGACAGCTGGGAATTTCTCCAGTGGAACATGCCTTTCCTATGACAAACATCCAAAGAGCAAGGGGAACACGTGTCTACCCACTGTGTCCATACAAAGCACCACGGTTTCTCCAAATGCAGAGCGTGTTGGGTGCTTGGGTTTTACTGGAATGCCACCAAGGGGCCCCCGGTGACCTTTAGAGGCCACATGAGATAATACATTCTTGGACCCCATTTCCGGACTGCTTTGGGCAAGGTCAGGATGGCAAATATCCCACTTCCACAATATCAGATGTTACGGTAATTCCTTTTAGCTAATGTGTAAGAGCAAAGGAATGCCTTCAAACCTCATCTAGGCCCCTGTGGAATCTGTTGAAAATGCATGACAGCTGTGGGCTTTGGCGAGGCCGTCTGTGAATGTATGAGATTTGGAAACAATTCAAAGCTAGAAATAACTATACAACTCATAGCCCTGCACCACGGCTCGCTCGCCCTCTCTCTTCCCATCACTCATTTCGCACACACCGTAGCAGGGTCACAATCTCATCCTCAGGACTTTCATGCATTCTTCATGGCCGGGAACCGGGGATAACATCCTCCGCACACAAACACAGATGTGAGGGGAAGAAAGAAGCAGGGGCGGGGGTCAGAGCAACAGAATGATTTTAATAAGGCACAAGAACAGGAAATTGAGAAAGAGCCTTTTTTTTTTAGTATCCAACTGGGAGTTGAGGAGCAGCGGCAACAGCACACCCTTGTTTAAAATCCCATCTGCACTTGGAATCCTCATCGAGGCTTCTAGTGATTTATAGAGGCGCTCATTTTCTTAAACCTGTGTTACTTTTAAAGGCTGTGACTATTTACACTTAGCTCTTGCAACTTTTATATGTATTCTCTGCCCCTCACCATTTACTCTCTCCTAGCCTCTTTTGTGAGTAATGCTTTGAAGAACAACAGGCTGAGTGAGAAAAGGAGCTGAGAGAAATGGGTCCACTCAAACACTATGTTTTCTTAAACCAAATGGCTAATATCCAAATACTTTATTGATTCTGACCTCAGAATTCCGAGCCATAACATTTGGACTAAATGCCAGCTCAAGATTTCAAAGACATTTCTGACAACCTGATTCAGAAATAAGGGGATATCCTGGAAAACACTGGCTCTTCTCCTGTGACTTCTGCTACTGCTGTGGATATTTAAAATGTTACCTCTGGGCACAATCAAGTTGTCCTAGCAGAGTTTTGCCCTTCTAGTTAACCCTGGCTTTGACACACATGATGGCTGTGTGTCAGTCATTAACAACACACACTCTTAACTAGCCTAAAATAAGCGTCACATTATCATTCTCCAAAGCTTGGCTAGGGTAACTTCTCAAGACGAAAGTTTTAAAAGCGAAGCTAATATTATCCCATCGATGCCGCGAAATGAAACAAAAACATATATATAATATTTAAAAATAACTTGGGGCATGGAAAACAATGTAAAGGGGGGAAAAAACAATTCCTACTGAGAATTCGCTGGATGCTGACAAGCACCTCATCAGCCAGCTGGAACTATTCAAGTGTTCAGAAGCAAAGAAAAAATTACTCTGGCCCTCCATGCACTAAAACTTGTAACACCTAACCAAAGAATAAATTCTCAAGGAAACTCTCTTGGGGGATGCAGACGCTCACTTGAGGGGCATTCACTCTTACAGTAAGATCAGTCCTAACAAGCTGTATTATTTGGATCCCCAGACCACAATGGATTAGAAACAGTGCATTAAAGAAAGACAGGGTTCTGGTGGAGGAGAGTGTGCTGGCAACGACCAGAAGCACAGCTGGCCAGCACGTAGCACGAGAAAAGAACACTGGTTCGGCACTATGACTGTCCAGGGCATTTAGTAAAGAGGTCTCAGAACATCATAATATTGGTAAGGGATGTACATAATATTGATCCTGAGTATTAAGGAAAAGATAGTCTATATAAGAATTAATGGAAGGGACGTCTGAGAGACTCAGTCAATTGAGCATCTGACTCTACACTAACATAGTGGAACCTGCTTGGGATTCTCTCTCTCTCCTTCTCTCCCTCTCTCTCTCTTTCTCTCTCAAAATAAACTTTAAAAAATTTAACAAAAAATGACTGTATTTAAATATAGAAGACTTATAAGTAAGAATTTAATATCAGTGTCTCTTGTTCTTCTTATGCTCATACTCCACAAAATGTAAATTATATGCCATCTACTTCATTTAAGCATTTTCTAAATTACTTCAAGAATTTTCTACCATGAAAAGAAAATTAAAGAGACAGAGATTATGCTATCACTTAATATCTAAAAATAGAAAAATGTGAAATTATTCTATACACACCTACACACACACACACCACCACCACCGTCACCACCACCACTACCACCACCAACACGAAGGACTGAAAGGAGTGTGTCTTCCATGTCAGTTTCACAGAGAGAAGGGCAGAGAACTAGACAAGAGTGAGGGGACAGGGAAATTTCAAATATGGAGCATCTAGGGCAGAGTCAGGCAAGAAGTAGAAATGCCTAGTAATTTGTTTGTCCTCTTGTTTCATTATCTCTACTTACTCTCTTGTCTGGATTTCACACTGGTAACTGCCTGACATTGAAATTCCCATGCCTCGTTACCACCATCAAGGCAATACATCAACCTGATTCTCATCCTGTATCTACAATGCTACCTGCCAGTAAATTCCTTTCATTAATTCTACAATGGGCACCAGCACTACACCCTCTTCGTCTGATAACTACCATTTATCCCATTGTATTACTTTCCTAGTTCTGCCCTTACAAACAACCACAACCTGTGGTTAATACAACAGAAATGTATTCTCTTACAGTTCTGGAACTAGAGGTCAGAAGTCAAGGTGTCCACAGGTGATGCTCTCTCTGAAGGGCTTTAGGAGAGAATCCTCCCTTGCCTCTTTCAGTTTATGGTGACCCCAGGTACCAGGAGTTACTCTGGCTTGCAGTAGAATAACTCCAGTCTCTGCCTCCACTTTCTCATGGCCTTCTCTGTGCATCTGTGTGTCTCTCCTCTTCTTATAAAGGACATCATTCATTGACTCTAGAGCCCTAAATCCAGTATGATTCATCTCAAGATCCTTAACTAATGACATTGCAAAGACCCTATTTCCAAGTAAAGCCACATTCTGAGATTCTAGGTGGACAAAATTCAGAAGGCACACTATTCACCCATTACACCCATTCACATAGTTACTTCCAAATCAGCCCCATTTAATAGTATGATTCCAGTACCACTGGCTGTGCATAAACATTCCAGTGATAGACATCTGTGGAAACAAGCTGGTCCTCATTCAACCTCCACTCTTCTCCTCTTTTTCTCTAGTCTTAGATACCTATCTCCAAAGCTAGCCACCTAAAGATCTAGATACTTGGATGTCCAAGCACCTTGCAGCCAGGAATGACCACATGATTCCATTCAGCCACTGACACAAAAGAGGAAATACAATACAGACTTGATTTATAAGGGAGCTAATAAAGCTTATTAAGCTTATGGCCCCATACTCACAATGACCCAAGCCAATGTCCTGGGCTTAATCATGTATTTTTAATATTCTTTTTTCTTTCTTAAAAAGAATCCCCAAGGGGCGCCCAGGTGGCTCAGTCAGTTAAGCGTCCAACTTCAGCTCAGGTCATGATCTCATGGTTCATGAGTTCAAGCCCCACATTGGACTTTGTGCTGACAGCTCAGAGCCTGGGGCCTGCTTCAGATTCTGTGTCTCCCTCTCTCTCTGCCCCTCACCTGCTCACACTCTGTCTCTGTCTCTCAAAAATAAACATTAAAAAAAATTTTTTTAAAGAATCCCCAAAATTGTTCAGGCTCCAGTAAACCTCAAATGCAGTAGTTTCCATCTTGACCAAAAGGAAATGTCACACAGAGAATTTTCTTTTCTGTCTCTTTTTGTTCTTTCTTCAGATGTTGCCATAAGGATGTGATTATTATAGTAACAGCAACCATCTTTCTATCATGTGTTAAAGGCTGAAAAAATCCTAGATATTCTGCCCCTTGACATAATTTAGCACTGAACCAGCTCTGGAGCCATCTCTCTCCACATATCTTATTATTTGAGAAAAATATCCAATAAGAGGTTATTTAGATTTTCTCTTTATTTGTTTTCTCTTAAGACCCAGAGAGTCTTATCAGTGTTCCTCTGTAGGCTGAAGTCATGAGCCATAAAATTCTGGAATGTTTGGCCACCTAGATTCTCATCACATGGATAAAACCACACTATAGAAAGAGAGAACTTGATACGTGGAGAGAAGCATAGCTAAAGATCAGAGAAGGAAGCCTGATCCTCTAGGCCCTGATTCCTGATGTTATGAGAGATCATAGCCTTTCTGTAATTATGATTGTCCAGTTATTTCATAGTTTATCCTTCCATTTAAGTCCTCCTTTTTGTTTAAACCAATTCAAGTAGGATTTCTTTCACTAATCATTTAAACAGACTAATTAATAAAGCTTCCTTCCCTTCTCCCAGATGTTACCATGCCCTGTGTCATTTTCTTCTCTTATTTCTCTTTACTGTCCGCCAAGGAGCTGAAATCCAATCTATGGCTTCCAATGCCCTTGGTGATTAAGGGCAAGCTGTGCAGTCAGACATACCTGGGCTTACTTTCTGGTTCTGTTTGTTACATGCCAGCCATGAAATATTGGCAAGTAACCATCTCAAAATCTCATTTATATTATTTCAAAAAGAAGGGCCATGGTAATATCAGTCTCATGTGGTTCAAAGGAATAAATAAACTGGTATGTATAGAGCTTTCGACAGAATGTTTGACATGTGGTAAACACTTATGAAATATATTATCATCACACAGGCAAATATTGTCACTATAATTTCTGAACCACCAAGCAAATATCTTTCATAAACCTCAATCTATACCTTGCATTCTAATCCTACATCTCTTATTTCCTTTTGAGCCTTCTCATTAATGTTCACCACCTTCACCTTATGCTAAACTGTTTCCTGCTCTTCTTTCCAAAACTGCTGTCCCACCCACACTGCCATTAACATTCACAATTCAATATGTAACACTATTATTATTCTCTTGGTCACCCAGACTCAGACCTCAGTCCGGTATTGGTTTTGTTAATTACTCTGTCACAGGTATATATAATTTATTCCTAACTAAAACTAAAACAAATAAAAAACCCAAGGATCATGAATTGCAGTTAATTATATTTTTCTTTTATTTAGTTAGCTAGCTGTTCGATATTTTTTTAAGTAAATTTGAGACTTTACAATCTTGAATCTATTGTGTGAGGCACAGGTGGTGGTTTAAAAAACAAACAAGGTATCTTCCGTTGGTCATAAAGAACTTGTTTTCTCTATAAGGAGATGTGACACTGGTCATAAAGAAGTTGTTTTCTCCATGAGGGCAAACTATTGTTGTATTTATTATATTTTTCCAGGCACTAGGGAATAGAAATGCAAAGTGTTTAAGGATTTCAGAATTATAGATCACTCCTATCCTATCACATACTTTCTTTTAGAGAGTATTACATTTGGGTAAGAAGGATACCTTCCTTTGGGCCCCACACTTTAGAAAGCCCTACACATTATAAATATAGAAACTAAATTTAGAAAGGATACATGAATGCCCTGACCTGGAATCTGACAGAACTGATCCAGCCCAACCTTTAATTTTAAAATCTGGCTCTCAGGTCAAACCTCTCGGTTCCCAAGTAATCATTTCTTCAAATCTCTTGCTGTTTGCCCCCCAAACAAAAGATGACCGTGTCTGCATGCCATTGACCGGCATGAATTCAGTTACTGCTGACTTTAGAAATCATACTGCTTCATTACGTGGGAAAGATCTAAGAGAAAATACAAATTAATTAACTTCCCATGTCCTTTTTCTCAGCATGGATGTGAAAGATTCTTG
This sequence comes from Prionailurus viverrinus, assembly GCF_022837055.1. Classification (NCBI taxonomy): domain Eukaryota; kingdom Metazoa; phylum Chordata; class Mammalia; order Carnivora; family Felidae; genus Prionailurus; species Prionailurus viverrinus. The sequence continues at coordinate 100,986,579 of NC_062564.1, forward strand.
CATAATAAAATATCTTTCTTCAGCTGCTGCTGAGGCATCATTTTCTTTTCCGTATGTTCCGGGTATGGCATGTGGACATTTTTCTACTACAGCAAATTAGCATGTTTGCAATAAGTGGACATGGAAGCTGAGGAACCGTTTGCAATATTAAGCATTTCAATTTTTTTTAATTTAAATATATGTAGGTCTAGAAATAATATGCATGGCCTGTGACACTGGTTATTTATATCACCATATGGATTTAGATATTGCTTTAAAATATAATAAAATCAATATACTATTGATACTATTTTATTCAAGGAAGTTAAAATACTTAAACAATATTTTCTGTGATGATGATATTTCTCATAAATCTCCCTATTAAAATAATTGAACATATTGTGTAAAATTTTTGGTAATTTAAAATCAAACACTGCTTTAGGAGTTTTATCAGTAGGTCCCATTATGATAGCTTCAATAGGATGCTTCAATTGTAATTTAAAAAAAACAAAAGTCTAAGCACTGTACTGTCCAAGAAAGGCTGTCTAAATTAGCATCACCCACCAATATAACACAATTATTTAAAAAACAACAAAAACAACAACATAAACTTGATTATAACATTACTGATTTTGCTGAAATGAAGACAAGAAAAATAAGTAATTATGTAATAATTTATTATGTTTTTATTTTATTAATCCTCCAAACAATGCCAGATGATCAACACAGAATACCTAGATATGCACAATAATAATAGTAGTAAATTTAGCATTGTTGATAGTATGCCAACTTTCAGATATATCCACACCATAGTCTTACACATTTTTCAATTTTGACATCTAGCTTTCAAGGCTTTAGCTAGATTTATATCTTTTAAATATTTAGACAAATGGTTTGTGAATCTCATTCATATTTCCGCCCTAGGCCTTGCAAATGCTAACAGCAAGTCTGCTTTCGCAGGTACTTAATGGGTCAAGGGCAATCTGAACTTAGCTTTGAAATGTAGGTACCAGTTGAGGAAATGCCAGACAAAACTGGAATGGGGCAAACATATGAGGGAACAGCACCAAAGACAAACAAACATGCAAAGCCAAGGATGTGCTAGAATACAAGGCTTATAGAACACATAATGTGTCTGTTCTGTTTACTGATATATCTTTGGAGACTTGAACAGCACCAAGCACATAGAAGGCATTTATGAATATTCATTGAATGAAGGAATGAATGAATGATAAGAGTCTAGTTTGACTAAAGCATGAGGTATATAAAATAGAATAGTGGGAAATAGGCTTACCGGAAGAGATGGTGGGAGTTTGAAAATAGTTCGAATGGTGTTTTATTTAATGCATCAGAAAACAGGGATTGTTTTATAATAGTGATTGACAGATGTCCTTTCCCCTCTATCCTCTCTGCAAGATGAGGAAACTGTTCCAGGGCGTCGAAGTTTTCATTGAATGGAGTAAAGAGATTATTGGGAAAAAGAGAAAAAAAGAGAAGAGATGAAAAGAAAGAAAAACCACGTATGAGGGATCTTCAGGAGACTTTGGGGTAAGTCTAGACAGACCTCCAAAGGTTTTATTTGTACAAGACCTCAACATGCTGCTCTGCTTAACAGTAAGAAACAGTGAGAAGATGCTTGGCAATGACTGTGAGCTCCAACATTGGGACATCTAAAGAAGGGAGAGGGATAGAGGCCACCTCTTCACCTCCTGGGATGTGTTTCCACAGAACACAAGAAACTCATTTTGCAGCGGGGGCATGTCACCAAGCTGTGACCTTGCACCATGATCAAAACAGTGTTTACAGGAAGAGTACGTTGGAGCGCAATATTGCTGAATCCATTCACTGAGCCCTCTGATTCAGTCCTCAGAGGAACTCTGCTTAGTTCCCCAGGGAAGAAAAGCTTTGGAGGAAAAAAAAAATGAAAGTGATTCAAATTAAAGAGTTATGACATTGAAGGTGAAGGAAAATATTGAGAAGTTCCTCTATAGAGTCTATCAAAGAATTGTAACACAGCATAGAAGAAGAATCTGTGTGCAATCCAGTAGTTAGAACTATGGAAGGCAGAGAAAAAGAGCAAACTTCGTGAAATGTTCACTCCTCCCAAATATTCTAAGTTGGTTGTTTAAGTTTTAAAGTTTTCTGTTCAGCCACCAAGTTTCTGTAGAATTCTCATAAATATTTTTCTTTTAGTTCATAAATATTATTCTTGCTAAAATTGAGGCTTCAGTATATGCCTCTTGACCTGGGTTCACATTTTATAGCTGAAAAAATATATAAAACCTCAAAGGAAATCATAGCCAAATTGTTGAGTTTTAGTTGGTTTTAGGTCAGAGGGCAAGAATCCATTGAATTTTATGTACTTTTCACCTAAAATTAAGAAATACCCAAGTTTGCCTAAAGTTTGGCCATAATTCCCCACTATATCTGGAGCCAAATTTTTCAGTTAATCTGGCATAAATATAGAGGTTTTAATGACACCTAAGACCAGGTGAATTTTTTAAATGATTTTGATGCTGAAATTTCATAAGGCTGTAGAAAATAAAAATTGTCCATTGCCCAAGTATTCAGTTGATGATACCAAAGGACAGAAAATGAAGTTTCTTAGAGTAAACTATCATACAGCACAATACCTTTGTTCTTGAGACTGGTTGTTTCCCCAAAGCAGGCATATAATAATTACATGCTTCCATGTGGCCGAGGTCTCTGTTAAGGCTTTGAAACGTAGAATCAAAGTTCAAATATTCCTTTCCTAGTTAGTGATTTCTTCCATCCAAATTTCATAAGCCAAGGTCAATAAGAATAAAATGTATGAGTGAATGGAGGTTTTGAAGCAACAGATTATTTATACTGTGGCTGTGATTAAGACATAAGGTAGGGAAGTAAAATGGAATTCTATAAACTGACTTCATGACGGTTAACAGTTTTTTTAAACCCAGAAACTAGATATTCCAATAGGAACATAATTTATCTTAGTTTTAAAATGTTACTAAATTGCTGAGAAATAGAGTTTTATTCCCTAAAAGGGGGAAAGTAAATAAATTTAAGCCAGGCCATCCTCCTCCCAAGATATACTTATATTCTAGATATTTTCACTGGAGATTAAGTTAACAAATCTTCAGAAAGCTATTTCCATATTCCCAACATATATCCCATAGGTGACATGAATTTTGTCCTTCAAGGTGTATAATTTAGGTTAGCCAAGAAAGCCCAAGCAAAATAGATAAAGAACTACCAGAACACAAAATATTCTATAATCCAAGCACTAGATTTAATAGAATAGAATTGAGTTTTAAATAATGTAAAAAAAATGTTAGCTATATTTTAGTAACAAATATGTCTTGAGTTAGAGACTCATTGACTCATATCCCACTCTTAGCGAATGACTATTATTTACTGGCACTGTATGAGGTTGTATAAAGTCAAAGATTTCGGAGTCCAAGCCTTGTACATAAAAGATCAATGGGGGGCACAAGCATATACAGAAGGAGAAAAGACAATAGAATTCAGTAAGCAGTAGTAGCATGTTCATGGAGCAATGGCGGGACAGAAGGAATGTACCAGCATGGGGATGGGTGCCGGGTCCACTTGAAGGAAGCTTGGACACCAGACACATAGAAATGAAAGGGAAGCTGTGTTAAGGGGAGAAAGCATATGAACACCAGAAACAATGCGTTGCAATGAGCAGATTTCCTGGCTAGGAGTAGGGTAGTGATCAAGAAATAAACAGAAATACTGTCGAGAAGCACTGGGAGGTAAAGATGGATAGTTGAGCTGGGACCAGATATGGATAGCATAGTGGGTTGAGTGGTAGTTCTTTACAGATGTGTTCGTATCTGAATCCCCAGGACCTGAATTCCAGACATTTGGGAAAATGGTCTTTGCAAATATAATTAAGGATCTTGAGATAAGATATCTTATCTGGATTATCTTATATGGATTATCTGGGTGGACCCTAAACCTAAGGACAAGTTTCCTTATAAGAGTTAGGCAGAAGGGTATTTGACACAGAAAAGAAAGCCCAGAGAAGAGGAGAAGGCTATGAAGATTGATGCAGAAATTGCGATTTTGCAGCCATGAGTCAAGAAATGGCAACAGCTACCAGAAGCTGGGAGAGGGAAAGAATGGATTCTCTCTCTACTAAAATCTCCAGACAAAGAATGACCTTACTGACACCTTGACTTTGGAATTCTGTCCTCCAGAGCTTCAAAAGAATAGAATTCTGTTTTAAGCCGCCCAATTTGTGGCAGTTTGTTATGATATCCCCAGGAAACTAATACGGAGGGCCTGGTGTTCTACATCAAATCTAGTCTTGCTATGATGGGCAATTATTTTATTTTGTTGGAGTGGTGGTTTGAAAGTAGAATACAAGATTGATAGCGAATTAGGGCAGTGATTGTAGGGAAGGAAAACTGTTGGTAAGTTATTGTAATGATTCAAGACAAAGGTCATAAGATTGTCATCAAACGGATAATTTTCAAAAACCTTAAAACAGCAGAATTCTCATACAGATACATACTAAAGTTTTACTGAACTATTGACAAAGAAATAAGCAGGAAGCAAAGCCGTTTTATCTTGTTGGCTTGTTATCAGGTTTATCTTGTTGGCTCATTATACTGAGATAGACTGCCCAATGTATATACAGTCAATGAAACAACAATAAGAAATCTGAAATGAGATTGTTAAATTAGAGCAACAACAACAAAAAGAACAGATTATTTCCCTGAAGGGCCAGAAACGATGAATTTGGATTATCTTCTTTACTGGGCCCAAACTATTTGCATTGCAACCAGAAAAATAAAAGGGCGCCTGGTTGGCTCCATCAGTTGAGTGTCCAACTCTGGATTTCACCTTGGGTCATGATCCCAGGGTCATGAGATTAAGCCCCACATCAGTCTCCACACTGAGCAGGGAGCCTGCTTGAGATTCTCTCTCTCTCTCTCTCTCTCTCTCTCTCTCTCTCTCTTTCTCCTCTCCCCCACTCATGTTCTTGCTCCACTCTCTAAAAGATAGAGAAAAAAGAAAAAGAAGTATGTACACCTTCTCAGTATTCTATAAGTTAATATCTGTGGTTACCAAGTTGTAAAATGTTCTCATGGATACCAGCAAACATCAAGAAAAGTTAAACATTCTTCAGACAGATAAACTTTAGGTGAGCTTATTAGAAAATGCCATAGCTTAACAACAAAAGTCATACAGTTACCTTTTTGCCTTACTTTCAACTTTCAAATAATTTTTCCTTAATATTTGAGATTCAAGTTGAGTCAGGAATAGAGAGTTTAAATGTCTGCATTTTAGAGACTGTACAAAGGAAGAATTTACAAGACTAATCCTTACTTCATCATTAAGGAGAATTAAATAGTTAATACATGCAAAACCCTTGTAGAAGCACCTCAAATATTCTCCCATTATATTAGATTATGTTCATATAATTTGTATGTGAAAACTTCTAGGAGGTATATTTTAATAAAATACATCTATATTCCAGAATTGAATAATATCTGAGTAACTACTGTGTATGAAATTACATGATACTTTTATCATATTGCTAAGGTCTGAAAGTGTTCAAGGTTTAACACACGAAATAACACAATAATAAAATATAATATAGTAAATGTTAATTTAATTTTATCAAGTGTAAAAATATATGATTTCCTTCGTACCTAGGTCTTAAATATTTCTTGGAGACTTTTCGTGTACTAGGAGAAGTTTATGAGACAAGATTGCAAAAGCTAACAAGATACTAGATGTCATAGTTGACCAGGAAGGAGAATCCTGATTTTGCTTGAGTAGAGCATAGGAAAAACAAAATTAGGGCTTGATGAATTCCATTCACATAATTTGTCTTCAAAACAGACTTAGTAACAACATGAACTTCCTTGGAAATATGATACAAGCAGAGGTCTTTGTTGGCAGCTGATGAAAAAATATGATCATAATTTTTTGTTACATAAAACAGTTCAACAATTTTAAAAGGAGCTGAAAATGCACTAGCAACTTCTATTTTAGTGGCTACACAAAAGAGAACTTTATGTCAACTCATATAATTAAATTTTGATTTTTAACATTGGAATCTGTCCAGAACTATACATATGATGTGATAAACATGAGAAACTTGTTTCCAGGATGCTGCTTCTGACCCATGAATCCAATGAGAGTGCTTAAATTTAGTTCCCACAGTGCCTGCCTCACAACTATTATAACATTTATTGTATTATATTATACTTTTCCTTACAGTCTCCCACAATGCAGTGTTAGTGTCAGAGACAGAAACACAAAATTCATAGCACAGTGCATGACCCACCCTAGATTCATAATTAATAAATGTTAAGTTATAAAGGAATATATTCATAAATAAATTAAAGATTTGGGGACATATGCCACAAAATGAAGTTAACTTTGCCAACATTATATATATAATTATACCTCCAAAGGTGATTTACCTCACTTTGTCCCATGACTATACAAAAGTTTCCTCAGAAGAAAATATCATTAAGAATTTATAATTTAAGTGACACCTGGTGGCTTAGTTGGTTAAGGGGCCAGCTCTTGGTTTCAACTCAGGTCAGGATCTCACAGTTTGTGAGTTTGAGCCCCAAACTGGTATCTTCGCTGACAGTGCGGAGCCTGCTTGGGATTCTCTCTCTCTCTCCTTCTCTCTCTGCCCCTTCCCCCGCCAAAAAAAAATAAATAAGTAAACCTAAAAAAAAGAATTTATAATTTGAACATCAAAGCATTAAAATTTATGTGTGTGAGGGAGAGAGGAAGAAAGGGGAAGAGGGGGGAGAGATTTGTGAAAACAAGAATATGTTACCCCAAAATACGCCTCTTTGGAATGTTAATTATTTTGAATTAAAAGCACTTAAAGAAACAACATGTTCAAGGACACTCTACTGCTTTTTTTCTGTTGTGTCTTTTGCATATCCCCCCTACTGATGATTTCATGTTCATCAATCATCATGGCTCCAAGGCACATGAAACTGCAATATGCACTCTGTACTTAAAGAAGAGCTGTGCAAGAATGGAGAATTAGGGCTCAAGATGAAGATGTTTAAGCAACAGCCAACAGTCAACATGACTAAGTCAAACCTTAGGGATCATATTATTCAAGGAAATGTAAGGGATCTGGGGAATTCTTGATTAATCAAGTAGATATTAGAGATCAAAGTAGAACTAGAGAAATCCCCTGGAATATGCAGGAGGGTCAGAATCGGGAAATCTGGCCGGAGAAATATATATGGTTATTGCCGTTTCCTAAGGAGGCTTTGCTATGTGATGAAATTTTCTTAGAATTTGGGGAACTTAGGGAATCTTAGCATCGATTATCCACAAGCAGGGAAAAGAATGGGTGTATATCTGTGGCAATGTGTGCGTACACAGATAGAGAGGGTTCACAACATGAAACATTAAATGAAGTCTAGGATTGAAGGTGAAAGCTAAGTGCTAATTCTGATTCAAGAATACCAAAGCAGAGCTCTGAGGAATCTGAATGAATTTTAAAAAGTGATTCTTTTGATTAGCTACATATGTCAAAGTCCAATGAATATCCATTAAAAGATACACACACGAATATTCCAGATCTGGTTCGAGCTACACATACACTCGCCTGAGCTAGACAGGTTGTTGTATAAGCTCATCTTGAATCCTCCATCTCATTTTACAAATCAATTCACTCAGCTTGGAAAATAAAGATGACATAACATGATACAAAATTTTGTTATTTAATCAGGAAAGACTCAAATCCCTTAATGGGACCAGCACAGAACAGGAACTCTTAACTGAGGGACTCCTTATAATAAGGTGAAAGGAAATGGGCAAGTCAGACTTAAAGAGTTTAAGTTGATAGCACAAATTTAAGGAAATTCAATTCCACTGACCATGTGGCAAATATACCACACTTTGAACATGGTGTTTCCTCTACATAGAATGCAGTTCTTGACATACTTGCTTCTCTGTTCAAGTAATTCTTCTTACTTGCCTTCAAATTTCAGCTCAAGCACCTTTCTTTTCCCCAGGGAAGCCTTATCTTATTTTAAGTAAACGTCCTTTTTCTGTACTCTCACACAACCTTATATCCTTTGTATCACGTGTTTCCACTTTTAACTATATAATCCTCTGTACAACTATTTATTAATGTCTTTCTCCCCCACAAGACTGTAGAGACTATGTCTATCTTTGTTCAGCATTTTAACTCTACCACCTAGAATACAGCTTTTCACATACCAGGAATTGAAAAATATTTCCTGAGTGCATGAATGAATAAATGTCATCACCAACGGAAGCCACTACTATACTTTTAAATCCAATGAAAACAAGTAGAATACAATCCATTTGTCTAAAAAGATTGTACAAGTATAAAAAACAGCACAGAAAAAAAATCAAAGGGAAATGAAAAAGAGTCAAATACAGACTATTACTGAAATTTCCACTTTTAGGAGAAAAAAGATCTATTAAGATTGGTGGCTTCCCTCTCTTCAAGCAATGCTTCCTGTAAACCCAGTTACTGAAACCAAAGCACGCAGGAAACAGGGTGAGACAGTACAGTAATTAGTTGTGCCAATAGAGGATGCTTTTAAAGGTGGTTTTAGTCATGTTCCCATTACATGCAGCAGTGGTGACCCTTCTGAGCTCCCAATAATTTTTGTGATGAGGAGAGTTGGAGAAAAATCAGTGGAAATGAGTCAAGAGCCAGGAAACAGACACCATGATGAAAACCTGAAGGAATCAGGATTATTTCATTCCCAGAAAAAGCTGGCAGATTAAATAATGGAACTGTATGGATGGTGAGCAGCTGTTCTTCATTCCCAAGGAGCATAGGTAAGGGAGGAAGGATTCCAGCTCAGCATAAGGAAGGACTCATTCTCCCTCCTGTTCCGGCCCAACATAACCCGCAGCCCACCACCATATGTCTCAGGTGGCCTCCACTTCTCAGTGCCAAGTCTCTTCTAACTCTTTACTTACGGGTCTCCTTAAAAGTCCTTCTTGTAAAAAACTTCTTCTGACTACAAAAATTGGTGAAAACTCTCATGCCACTCTCATTCTCTGCAGCAATTATTTGAATCTATTGTCTCTGAAACCTTTTCAAAACATTTGTTTAAGACGAGAAGCCTCAAAGGTCTCAGATTTCTTTAATGTCTTAGGTCAAAACCAAAAATGGATTGGCATAGATGAAACATATATTTTCCATAACATTGGGTACAGACTTGGCAAGACAAGATTTTTAAGGGGACAGATGCCAGGTCATGTTGTTGCCTATTGGCTCATATCTAAATCCATTTTTCTATCTTTTTAAGTTCTCCATCAGTTGCAGTCCTGAGTAGAGACAGGTGACTGAAGATGGAGAGGATGAGGTTATACTATCCTTACAGACTCAGAACAGTATGTCCTTGAAATAGCATAGGGTCATCAGAGTTTGCTGAGCTGCATCTGATAACCAACTTACTGCATTAAATTTCTCCCTAAACCTGGGCTTCTTTTCCCGTTGCTGATATTGGCAAGTACCAAAATGACTACAGAGAAGCTCAAAGCACATGATGAATGGCATTCAAAAGCTTTATCTGGCTTCAGTATTTGTAGCCACTGATAGACCTGAAGGATATTTTCAAGCAAAATGATTCTTTTCCTTTGCTGATTCAACATCGCAAACTATCATCAAAAATCAGTAATCAGTCGGTTGAGCATCTGATTCTTGATTTCATCTCAGGTCATGATCCCAGGGTCATGGGATCGAGCCCCACATTGGACTTGGCACTGACAGCATGGAGCCTGCTTGGGATTCTCTTTCCCTCTCTCTCTGCCCCTCCCCACTTGCACACTCGCACCCTCTTTCTCTTTCAAAATAAATAAATACACATTTTTAAAAAATCAGTAATTTGGGGTTTTATTCATACAGTGTACAAAAGAGTTATTAATAAACTGCATTAAATTCATGGTCTTGTATGAGTTATTTTTCCTATTAAATAATACTACCAATCTCATACTCAATTAGATATAGAATTACTATTAATTTAATCTAATTAATTACTACTAATTTAAATTCATTATAAATCTTATGCCTAGTGCAACAATTTATATAAAGTCCAGCAACATACATGACAAGAACTCAAATAAATTTAACATCAATAAATAAATAACATATAAAACTAGCAGAGAAATAAAACTCTTAGCTACTTTTGTCTAAGAAATTTAAAAATGAAATCCTTAGCAGAGTCACAGTTCTTTATGAGGACAAGCTAGAGGACAAGCTTAACATTTTAAGAAAGATTAATGTCTTGAATTTTAATTGCATGAGTACTTAAGTATGTATATGCACGTGGGTTTTAAGTAAAGAGAATAGGTTTTATGTGTTCCCACATGAGTCAAATTAAGTTTTGAAAATACATAAGATCTATCTTTGCACCCAAAAATTAGAATCCAAAGGGGAAAATATGGGGAAAAAAATCAATTAAGAGGGTGTTATAGTAAGACCTGATTTACAACCCTAAGTGCACAGTTCAAATATTCTAATAAGCCACATACTTCCTTTGTGTGATTTAATTTCATCACACAGAACTGAATAGAACAAAAGTTATGAATAACAAGAGCACCCTACCATTGCTCAAGTGAAAATAGACACCAAAAAATTAAATAAATAAACAAATAAACACTCCAAGCAAATTTGGGGCTCAGTGCTAGCAATTTATTTCACATGACCAGTTTTATAGCATTTTTTCCTAGAACCAGTGACTTTAGGGCTGTCACAATATTTCATCTTTTGGTCTGCATTTATAGAGCAGATTGGGGGGAAAATGCCTATGTCAGAGTCCAACTAGAAAGAATTTGCACAATGCTTCCAAGTTTCTAATTGTATAAATATTCATGTTTCCATACTGCATGTAATAATTAAAGTAGTGTGTTCTACTTCAAGAAAGCCCATTTTTCATATCGGACGTTACCCATGGTAACATGGACTAAAAGTGCAGTTCTGTGCTCTGTTACACATGCTTTTCATTTAGTGTCTAAAAATGATATAGTCATGTGATAGACAACCAAAAGAAGCAAGCTGATGGAAAAGGGCCTTGGAAGTATAGTATCTCTTATAATAAAGGTTTTTATTTATCAAAATAGATTAAATTTAACCAGGCCAAGGCTCTTTCCTCAAAGCAGCATAAGGAAGTTTCATCCAAGCTCATATAAGAGTTATAAATGTACAAGGAACACGACTGCCTGCTGGGCTGGATTAAATGCACTTCCTTATGTGACAAGTCTTCAGAGAATCTTACTGGCAAATAAATAGCTAAGAATCTGCTAATATCACATTGTTCTCCACAGTTTTTCCCACCCTTGTTATTCTCTTCCCACTCATCTTCTATATCCACAGTCAAATAAGATAAATGGGAGATGATCAAACCACCTAGTACTTCTGAATAAACAGAGCTAAAATTGCCACATGTGGGAGAAATGGGACTATTTTTCATAATAGCTTCTGTCAGGCTCCCACCAAATGTCAAGAAAAAGTGCTGGACATATCACACGTTGTCACTAATTCTCCTTGCTACTAACAACCTTGTGATATACATAGCAGAGACAGCAGCAGAAACCGGGTCCTCCTGTCTTCAAAGCCCACGTTTTTGTCCCTCCCTGCCAAATTTCCGTCTGTGAGACCTGTGCTGGAGCTCCAAAAAGGCCCAGGTTTCTAATGTTCCAACTGAATTAAAGGAGTGAGCAAAACAGTTGTGCACAGTCAACAGAGCCAAAAGTGGGAGACAATCTCTTGCCTATTTGGAAGCATTTCTCTTCAAGCTCAGTTGTACTCAACACAAATCAGATACAATGACTTTCCAGAATAAGATCCCTTCCACACAGATAATAGAAGCTAGTTGATGTAAAGGGTCACATGGCAAGACATCACCATGGTTGCAGCTATATACACAACGGAAAAGCAGAACTCTAGTCTCAGGATGCTCCAGTGTGGAAAGGGCAAAGAGGATACACAGGTATCCCCCACGTGAGGCCTTTGCCTGAATCTTGTATCTCAAGTGGCCCACCTCCCAATCAGGTGTCTTCACGGTTAGACCGACCCTACATTACATTACATTACATTACATTAAGATAAATTACAGGCACTTCCGTCTACAGCTCTGTCCCTCCAGGGCACCAAGATTTCTCCCTGTCCTCCAGATGCAGCATCTGACAATTGACCCATCTTAACAAACCAAACAAGTGATTCTGGCATTCCAAACACTTCTGCTCCTATACAAGAGGAGTTTTCTTATTTCTTATTGAGCAGAATCTGGATATTCTTATTAATTTTCTGAACACTAGAATATTATTATAATTTTTTTCTAAGACAAATATTTGCAAAAGAAATTAATGCAAAAGGCAACCTTTCAGTTTGATTTATAAGACAATCTACGAAAACGAGTATGCTTTAATACCACTCTAACCATGTGAATTTGCAGATTATAGTAAATTGGCCCAGTATAATTATTGAGGTTTATTAATGAAATTCCCCAGGAACTGAGCCTTGGTACTATATAATACATAGAATAACCCTGCATATGAGGTTTTTCTTAATTTATTCCACTGTGTTTTTTTAAATCATTCACTGTATTTAATAGCAATATTAATATGTTGTGACGATTTGCCATGTAAATACACTCATTATTATCATATAAACACACACTGAGAGCTAATATTAGTGTAATCTTCTCACACTGAACAAGAATCTATTGTCAATTTTTAAAATTTTTTTTAACGTGTATTTATTCTTGAGACAGAGAGAGACAGAGCATGAACGGGGGAGGGTCAGAGAGAGGGAGACACAGAATCTGAAATGGGCTCCAGGCTCTGAGCTGTCAGCACAGAGCCCGATGCCGGGCTGGAACTCACAGACCGTGAGATCATGACCTGAGCCGAAGTCAGCTGCGGAACTGACTGAGCCACCCAGGCGCCCCAATTGTCAATTTTTTTTATAAGCGACAATAAAGACAACAATTTATTTGACCATTAAATGTGTTCCAGCTACATATAGTATTGATATCATGGGTAGAAAATATCTGTACAAAAGTAAGCCAGACAGCAAGATATGCAGTATATTTAAAACTCCATAATATGAAATGCTATGGGAATACTTTTCTTGGACATTGATTTTTATGTAAATATTTTCAAACGTTTATGTCAAGTATATTTCTATTATCTACATTACTTGAAAGAAGTCCCATATTAACCTCTGCAAAATTTTGAAAAAGATTAAAAAGTTCCTAAGTGACTATGAAAATTAACATAACTTCTGCTGTCTCCAATTTTAACAGCCAGATTCACAAACCTCATCTGATTTTTAACAACGGATTTCCTAGGTTTCAAAAGAAATAGTCCTTATTGTAGCAAAGGTTTCCAATAAGCCGGTCTTTAGAGGTCTGGTTTGATAATTACCCCAAGCTCCATAAGTGCGATATTTCTGGGGCGCCTGGGTGGCTCAGCCAGTGGAGCGTAGGACACTTGGTTTCAGCTCAGGTCATGTTATCTCCATTTGTGGAATCAAGCCCCGCGTGGGGCTCCTCGCTGACAGAGTGGGGCCTGCTTGGGATTCTCCCTCTCCCTCTGTCTCTGCCCTTCCTCCCCTCAAAGTAATACATTCAAAAAAAAAGAAAGAAAAAGAAAAAGAAATGCAATATTTCCAAGACACATCAAATAGCACACCGCTGTCCTCTGCACAGCCTGGCCTCCTGTATTCTCCATGTGAGTGTTTCCAACCCCGTTGTATCTTTTGCTTCTCCTCCATTCATAGAAGGACACAAATGGAAACGTTTTGATGTATGTTAATTGATGTTTGTCCAAGCATTATGAAGTAATAATCCACAGGAGCCACAGAAGCTTTTACAAGGCAAAGTCAAGGGAACAAAGTTTTGAGTGGATTATTGCAAGTCCTCACCCAGGCAGAGCTGAGTTGTAGCTTTTCATCCTTCTACAATGATACTATAAATAAAGCAAAGAAATTTTTGTTCTCATCTAATCCCCTCTATTATGTGGTCTTGTATGCCGTCTCACGCAATTGGTGCAGTCTACACTGCAGGCTTGCATTGAGTCGGGGGTGGGTGACGTGGCTGTCTCCAGGCCTCACAACGTAAGCCGATGGGACCTTGAAGGCCTGGCATCTCTCTGGTAGACAAATCTCTGAAGTATAAGAAAAGAACTCATAAATCCAAAGGGAAAAAAACGGGTTTGGAAAGTTGAAGTTAAAAATGCATTCTCAGGAAAAACAGAAACAACTAAATTTAAGCTGTTGCTCAGTGCAGCACTCCGGGTTTTGCTTACATTTAACAAAAATAAAAATAAAAAACGCTCATGTATATAACATGGTATCCTATGCTTCTTCAAACTGTACAAAGAACAGGCTTCAGCTGTCCATAGATAAGGAATGAGCAGACTTTAATCATCAGCACGACTGGTGTCAATTGCTGTATAATCATTTTAGCTGCAGCGATCAGTGCTTTTGCTGAGAAAACGCATAAACTGGCTCCCTACCATGTGGTCCTTTGTTTACACACAAGGCCTCAAGGCATTAACAACTTTGTGTCTTCACTTAGTTTCTTGGAATTACATAAATATACATATGATGTGGGGAAAATATATAAAACAATACCTCCAGGCTATGCTCATTTCAACTGCCTTCAATCATTACTATTTTGTCCTTTGAAAAGATCAGAGTGTGAGCGCACGCGTGTGTGACTGTGTTTTTGTTTTTTTTTGTGTTTTTTTTAATATATGAGATTTATTGTCAAATTGGTTTCCATACAACACCCAGTGCTCATCCCAACAGGTGCCCTCCTCAGTACCCATCACCCACCCTCCCCTCCCTCCCAGCCCCCATCAGCCCTCAGGGTGTGTTGTATACAGGCCTTCTACCTGGCAGGAAGCCCACCTCATCATTTATTCGGTCGTGATACAAAGCTAACAAATCATGCTTGGTTTAAGATAGACAATAAGGAATCAACATATTAATAAATGGCAAATAAAAGTTGATATGGGAAGTATTTAGCCTGTTCCCATGCCACCACCCTGGAAGAATGGGGGATATTTTATAAAGGTGGTTTAGAAATTGCTCACACCAGGGGTGCCTGGGTGGCTCAGTAGGTTAAGCTTCCACTTTGACTCGGGTAATGATCTCATGAGTTTCACGAGTTTGAGCCCCCACATCGGGCTGAAGCAGAGCCCACCCTCTTTGTCCCCCCTCTCTCTCTGCCCCTCCCCTGATTGCTCTTTCTCTCTATTGCTTGCTCAAAAATAAATAAACATTTAAAAAAAAAAGAAATTACTCACACCATGCCATAGAGGATTAGGGTTTATGACAATAAAGTTAGCGCTAGGCACACTGGAAATATAAAATAACTGTTAAATTAATAAATAGACATCAGAGAGACACAACGGTGTGTGTGTGTGTGTGTGTGTGTGTTCTCACTCACCTGAGTCTAAAAGAGCTAGGATGGAAGACGTTTTAAAAAGATTATTCCAGTGTAAGAGTAGATAGGAAGAATCAATGTTTAAATTACTGTCTACAGACTGTAGCTCTCCTAATTTTAAAAATAATCTGGAAAAAGAGATTTTGCTTTATCACTGATCGGCAAAGGGATTGGTTGTCCTAGGGTCAGATGTGCATCCCGTGACTGGGAAGTTGGGAGAGGTCATGGGGTCATGTGGCTTTCCCAGGACTGTGGTATGACAAGCTTTCCCAAAAAAGATGTGAGCAGGGCAGGCAGTGAAATGGATTTACAAAAACATTATCAAGATCAAGTTTGAAAAAAAAATGGCAGAAATGTTTGCTCATAAGTTTGGAAAGAAAATGACCAACCTTTGCAGGAAATGTACAAAGCTTCTTAGTAGGAGCAGCTTCACACCCAGACAGACATTTGATGATTTGGATTATCCCAACAGTTCAAACACACACAAAGTGGACTGTATTTATATGTCACCTAGAGAGGCCCTCACTTAGAAAAAGTCTTTAGTTAATAAGCACTCATCTTATCCGAACCAGCACTCCATGAATGAGAGTCATACTGATTCTAAAATTATGCAGTAAAATTGGTAGAAAAACTCATCCTGCCTGACAAATGTTGCCAAAACCAATACTGGTTTATTTGGCAAAGGCCGAGGATTTTTCTAATGTCAAAAGGGAATCAAATTTTCTCTTAAACTCAGAAGCTGCCTTGCCTGCTGAGCCTGTCCACCTTCAACTCCCAATTTTATTCCTGAGCAGGAGTTAAAGAAGGATCTGGGAGAGGTGAAGGTATTAGTACAAAGACTGAACCTGGAAAAAGGGGGTCCCTACTGTCTACAGTCTTAAACCCAAACTCTTTAGCATGGCATATAAAGCTAGTAAATAATCACTTCCTTCCCTTCTTCTGCATATATTCTGGTCTTTAAATCTATCAGAAATCCATTGTTCCTCCAATGCACCATGTACATTCACAACTCCATGATTTTTTTTAATATAATCCACTCTGCCTGGTTTGCCCTTTGCTTCTTTTTCCAACCAATGAATTCCTGCTCATCTCCCAAAGCCTCAGATCAAGTACCATGTCCTTTCTCTACCTCTTCCTTTTTCCCCAGGTACTTTTAACATTCTTTTAGCATTGCACTTTCCATATTGTACCTGTTATCCAGTTGTGTGCATCTGTCCTCTGAGACACTGAACACCCAAAGATCAGGATGTTTTCTTACTTATCCTTATGTTACTAGCATGGTGCCCACCATATTAGTAGGAGCTCAATGGATGTTGGTATGATGAGGAGAAGATAGGATAAAATATAGAGAATTGGGAAAATATTCATAATAAAAATTTACATGGAGAGAGGGTTTTAGGCAATTTTAAATGTTTGTCAAATCCCTCCACCTCCCAATAGAACATGTCTACGTGGGGCGCCTGGGTGGCGCAGTTGGTTAAGCGTCCGACTTCAGCCAGGTCACGATCTCGCGGTCCGTGAGTTCGAGCCCCGCGTCAGGCTCTGGGCTGATGGCTCAGAGCCTGGAGCCTGTTTCCGATTCTGTGTCTCCCTCTCTCTCTGCCCCTCCCCCATTCATTCTGTCTCTCTCTGTCCCAAAAATAAATAAACGTTAAAAAAAAAATTAAAAAAAAAAATAACATGTCTACGTTTCTCAACAGAAAAAGGAAAGTATCTGTTTTAAAACATAATAGTGTGGGTGTGGTTAAAAATTTGTGAAGGGGGGAAAAAAGCAAAAGCATCATAACACTATAAGGGAGGACACTCCCTCATACCTGTAAGAGTGTTGACCAAAGAAAGGAGTCCTGAAGATAGGCGGTGCCACTGAATGAAGGAAATCAAAGTTAAACATCATTTTAAAAAGATGAGTGTCAAGATGACGATAGGCGTGACAGCAGAAATAGCCTCATAAGACTTCCAAGAGACAGAGAAAGTAAGAGCAACAGCAACAGACAGTGGCAAGGAAACTGAAGCAAAACAGAGCCAGTATTGCAGTGTGATTTTCATGGCCATCACCTTACAGGGTTTGAGTTAAAAACACGGAGTCTAAAGGCACCTGAGTGACTCAGTCAGTTAAGTGTCAGACTCATGATTTGGGCTCAGGTCATGAGATCAAGCCTCTTGTCAGACTCCACACTCAGCATGGATTTGGATTCTCTCTCTCCACTCCTCCCTTTCTCTTTCTCTCTCTCTCTCAAAATAAATAAACATTTTTTTAATGTGGATGGGGCACCTGGGTGGCTCAGTTGGTTGAGCATGCAACTTTTGACTTCAGCCCAGGTCATGATCTCACAGTGAGTGAGGTCGAGCACCACATAGGGCTCTGCACTGACACTGCAAAGGCTCCTTGGTAGTCTCTCTCTCTGCCCCTCTCTCTCTCTCTCTCAAAATAAATAAATAAACTTAAAAAAATAAAAAATAAGGGGAATCTGTGTGGCTCAGTCAGTTAAGCCTCCGACTTTGGCTAGGTCATAATCTCAAGGTTCATGGGTACAAGTCCCACATTGGACTCTGTGCTGACAGCTCAGAGCCTGGAACCTGTTTTGGATTTTGTGTCTCCCTCTCTCTCTGCCCCTTTCCCTCTCATGCTCTCTCTTTCTCTCTCTCTCTCTCTCTCTCTCTCTCTCTCTCTCTCAAAAATAAATAAACATTAAAAAATAAAAATAAGTAAAAATAAAAATATGGAGTCTAAAGTCTGACTTGAGTTCTATCATTTGTTAAATGTGTGAACTTAGGAAAATTACTTAGATTTTTAAAGTGAGGGTAACTGATAGTATTATCCCATTAACCCTCATCCCATTGCTGTGAGGATAAATGAGGATGTATATCTCAGGACTTAGAACAGTGCCCGTCAAAAGTTATTCGGATCATCTTCCTTTAGGAAGGCTTGTCCCACCAAAGTATAGATTGCACATGTTATAACACCATAGTCTTAAGAATATAAGACAAAGATGCACATCCATAGAGTAACCTCTGCTTTAAACAAACCAACCAGCGATTTGATACCCAGTGAATCCCTTAAAACGTGTGCTGATTTTCTTTTGTACGGAGGACTTAGAAAAAGTAAGTTAAGTCACAGGGGCACATTGATGCCCAAGTTATGAATCAAAAAAAGTCAAGTTCTTCAGTAGACCTGGATAGGACATATTAGCAGGCAATGGTGTTCTAATAGCTTTACCATTCTTCCATCGGTACACAAAATCAACGGTCAGGTATAGAGGGAAAATTTGGGCTTTGAAACAAAGTAGACCTGGATTTAAACACCGGGTCTACCAGTTACTGTGTTTAATAATGGACTTTGAGGGATGCCTGGGTGGCTTAGTGGGTTAAGCGACTAGCTCAGGTCATGATCTCACAGTCTTGGGGTCAAGCCCCTCATCAGGCTCTTCACTACCTGTGCAGAGCCTGCTTGGGATTCTCTCTCTCCCCTCTCTCTGCCCCTCCCTTTATCTCTCTCTCTCTCTCTCTCTCTCTCTCTCATTCTATCTCAAAATAAATAAACTTTAAAAAAATAATGGACTTCAGTTCAGTAGGCTTATAGCCTGAACTGTCTATAAGATATTATTCTTGGAAGAGTAACCTTTGATTCACCTGGTTCCACAATAAGCACTCAAAAATCTGCTGGGGTTATTTAGTAACAGTGATTTCCAGATTATCACATAGAGTTTTTGAAAGAAAGAAAGAAAGAAAGAAAGAAAGAAAGGGAGAGAAAAGAAACTCATCTGGCAGAATCATCACACTGTGTAGCATGTATTGCCTGCACCTGTACCTCCATCTGGGTGTGCACTGTGTTACCTCCTGCTTTGTGTAAATTGGTACCATAAGCTTCTACATCCTTTGTGATTAAAGGAACTTCATATCCTTTCACTTAGTCTTTGGTGTTTCTCCATCAATCATTTCAATACAGTGTGATTGCACTATTGTGACAACCACATATTATCTATATGACCCTAGACAAATTACTTAAACTTCAGAGTCCCAGTCTTTCATCTGCACTACCTGGCATGTAATAGCAGCTTGACAAATAATAGCAATGATTATAAAGTGATTTTTTTACGATCTCTCAACTTTAACATCTTTTATCTTTGCACTCTTTCTTACTTCACATATTTAATCAGTCACAGAGTTGCATCAATTTATCCTTCAAGATATGTATTCTATGAGCCTTCTTTTCCACTTCCACAGGTTTCTAAACACTATATACTACATTCGTCACTTTCTTGGAAATTTACAATGCATATGAATATATTAAAGATTAATGCTTCCTAAAGGAAAAAACTTCATTTAGCTCAATATTCGCCAAATGAAATTGACTCTGGAAATATTTTTTTTATCTCCAATGATACATCTCATCAAAGCTTTCAAAATTTATGTTCCCAGGACACAATTTGGGGGAAAAAAACAAAAAACAAAACAAAACAAAACAGTTGTACTTATTGAAGCCAAAAGTACCTAAGCTGTAACCCAGTATCCTTTACCTTGACCCTCTAGTCTGACCAAACTATCCTTTAGAGCATCATCTTATCTACTTTCCTCCATAAAATCTCTACCAAACTTACTTTTTCTGAATAGACTCTACATATCCTACAGCCTTTGCAACTCATTCTACAAAACCCTCAGCCCCTCCCCACCCAATCCTGGAAAGCCAACACTCCTCTCCCCACCCATTCAAATCCTGCCGAGTCCCTGAGGGTCTGCTAAACCTGACTTCCCTCAAACACTAGAGTCTGAAGGATCTTCTCCTTCTATGCTTGTAGAACATTTGAGTCTTGAGTAATTAATCCTTTGTTACTTACAACATGAGCAATTTGACATAGTCTATCTCTTCACCCAAATTATTAACTCCTTGATCACATCTTCATCTTTTGTATACCTTACAGTATCTGACACTGTACCTAATATACAATATTAACTTAAAAATTATCTGCTCATCTGCTTTAAGGAAATTGTCTTCTCTCTTATAATGCAAACAGGTGTGTAAGGGCATTTGCTACTGCGTGAAATCACATATTTTTAGCACTCTGTGGTAGCTATAGTAAGACAACAGGAAGATTTCGAAAGCTGGGTTGGAAAGCTTTGAGAAGATATTGAATTATTCTGAAGGTTTAGGTTCTTTCATTATCAACTAAGAGCAACTAATGATGCTTCATTATCAATAATAAGCTATGAAAAATTTTGACTGAAAGAAAAGATTCAGGATAAATGAAGGTGGTTTTTTATTTAACTTTACAATGATAAATAATAATACCAAATACTGATGGTAGTGAGAGTAGTAACAATATATTCCTAAATGATTTTATTTCCTAAAATTCGATTAATTTTTATCTTGATTTAGGTTATAAAATGAAGTACTATACTTAAAATTTATACTTTCATTTATACTGTAAATTTTAAAACTCTGCCTCTGTAGAATAGAAATACTACTGACTATCAGTGTCATTCTTGCTTTTCTCCCCAAACATGGCAAAATTCCAGAATTTTAGATCTAGCCAGGAATTCCAACCAATGATTTTAATGTAAGCTATTTGGTCACCAAGACAAATGCAGATCTGTGGCTCCATGATCTGTGGAGTGGCTTCTCACTCCACTATGTGTGGAAAATCAATATAAACCTAGGAAAAGTCAAGATAGCATATTGTCTTTATGTAGTTGCATGTTAAATATGGAGCAGTTATAAAAGTAGATATTATGGGGGCGCCTGGGTGGCTCGGTCGGTTGAGCGTCTGACTTCGGCCCAGGTCATGATCCCACGCTTCGTCGGTTTGAGCCTCGCATCGGGCTCTGTGCTGACTGGCTCAGAGCCTGGAGCCTGCTTCAGATGCTGTGTCTCCCTCTCTCTCTGCCCCTCCCTCACTCTGTCTCTCGATCTCCCAAAAATAAATAAATGTTTAAAATTTTTTTTAAAAAAAGTAGATATTATGTGTGTGGGAAAGTATGATGAGTATACAATGGAAATGAAGGTTGTTACCATTCAGAGATTTGGGAGAAAAGTCAAAGATTAAAGAAGGTGAAGTAGCAGTTAACTATAGATTAATGGTTAATATATTTGTAGGAAAAGTTAAATAGTTGCAGTTTTTATGGGATTAAGAATTTGTTTTTGTTTTAATTCTCACCGTTAGCTTATAAACAGGAAATTTCTGATGTTTTTTTTTTTTTAGCTAAATTTGCCCTTCTAAATGTGTTGCCTCATCATATAACTAGTTTAAATGTTTCACTACAGATTGGTACACAAAGTTGAAAAAGCAAAATCAGTTCAGTAGTACACTAACAAAGAAAGACTGAACAACAAATAAAGGTTGAATATTACCTTACCTTACCCTACACGTGGTACTTGGATATAATTTACACGATACATTACTTAAAATAACTTTCCTCTCATATGTTTGGGAGTGATTCATTTATATAATCAACTTTTACTGAATATATTCTTTATGAGAGCTATTGTTTTGGGGTTACATGATCTTAGTAAGTATGGTAGAGAACCTCAATTTAGCAGCAACTGTGGCCAACTGAAAAAGCTAGTTAAAGCAGGGAATCATAAAAAATGATGCATACATACCTTAAATATTTTGTTCTAACTCAAAACATATCATATAAATGTATATTCATTTGCCAATCTTTTCATGTTGGGCCAATTTCTTTTTTCTTTTCTTTTCTTTTTTTTTTTTTTACTTTAAATCCATCCTTTTTCTTTCCTGCGTGAACCACACTCAAAATGCATCATCCAAGATTTCCATTTGTGCTTTTTAAAGTGAAAAGTTAAAAATATTTGAGAAGCAGTATAAGTATATATCTTCCCTAGATGTTTACAACATCTTCCAATATTTTACAGTTGTCTTGGTTACAACCAGTTTGGCAGCAATTTTTTAGTATCTGTCTTCATTGTATCTTTCAAACCAAACTTTTTTCTTTGTTTTACATTCATATCCCATTAATTTACTTAATCTCTAATTAAATTACAAAAGAAAATATAACTGAGAAAGGTTGATCTTCAAAGACACTATCAAAGCTGGCATTAGACATGTAGAATGTCATTATAAAGCAGAAACAAGATCCTTTCACGTGTCTACAAAGCTTTTATGTAGGCAGCAACCCTATCTCGCATTGCATGTTTCTTCCTTCCATAACTATAAAATTTCCAGAACACTGGTATTTAGTAAATAGCTACTGACCTAATAAAGACACACAAGTATTACTGCACATGCATGAAACTAATGTGTCTACAGCTGATCCTTTTAGCAGGCAACATGATATACTAAAAAGAGCACAGATATTGTAGTTGAATGTGGATGCCAATGTGTATGACTTCTGGCTAGTTATTTAACCTAAGTCTTAATCTCTCACCTCTATAGAGCTAATAATACCAACTTAAGGGAGTTATTATGAAAATTAATGTACTGAGAAGGTGGGTTTTCCAAGAAGCTGACCCTGAGATGGAGTTAGAATGTAGAACATTTATCAGAATGCTCTTAGATCAGCACCTATGGGAGGGTAGGAAAAACAGCAGGATTGGGCACAGGGAAAATTGAGCTTTGATGTGGGCCTGATGACAGCTTTAGCTGATCCTATAGAGAGCTTTAGAGTTGAAACAGGACATCAGAATTTCTCCAGTTAAGGCCAAAATGGCTAGATTTTTATACCTGCCCTTTGATCAGTCATTGAGTGTGGGTCTCCCTGGAAGGGTGTGTCTGTGAGCAAGGTGGCTCTGTGCAGCCAAACTTGAAGGGACTGACAGCAAGAGGCTGCCTGTGGACAGCTTTCCCACAGGCTGGGCAACAGACTTTCATCTGCAGAGAATCTAAGCACCCAAGTCCATATTCATCCCAGTGGGTTTGCCAAATGGTAACAGAAAAACCAAAGGTAGTTCTCTTTCTTTCACTTCCCTCTAGTCATCAATCCCCCCCTCAATCTGGACAAAGTACCTATTCTTCTGAGCCTTCTCCCAAGTCACAGTCCATGCCTCTGTGCCCTCCACTCTCAGAGAAATTTATCTACTTCTCAGTTTTTTAGTATTGGAAGCATCCCCTCCCTGAACATTTACTACTTTCCCTATCTCAGCTAAAAACATGCACTTTCTCCCTCTCCACTGAACACCTTATTGAAAGCACTTATATATTTTCTCAGATGTAATGTCAATTGTTTTACAAACATATTTGCAAACATATTTATATTTTTGCTCCTCTGAATGATCTTCATTTCTCTATTTGTATTGCCCAAGAGGATCTTAAAGGGCAATATTTTCTCTAATACGGGGTAACATTTTAAAATCTTAGCATATGCATCAAGAGGCTGGTACTACTACTCCAGCCCTCATCAAACATCTGGTACACACTCTTTGAAGACCTAAGAGAAGTCCATACCTGAGCCAACAACTTCCAACCAGAATTCACGCTGCAATCAATTTCAGAAAAAGGAATATAAATTGAGCTCTTCTGAACTACACATTTTTCTAATAACTGAATATCTGAGTTTTTGAGTTCAGAATATATCAGGGATTTTAAGAGTCCTGCAGAAGTTAAGGTTGCATAGTCCTAAGGTGCTTGGGATCTACTGCAGTTTCAGACATGGGCCAGCTGGTCACCTCATAAATGACAACCCTGTACAATAGTCCTCTCCCCTTCTATCCATGGGGCTTTCTCCTCCTATGGCCTTACACTAAGTCTGTAATCCCCCTTACATTTTAGTTTTGGGGGTTGAAAAGGAGGGATGAAATGAAGACCATGGAAGCCTTCAGAATAATCAGAGGATAAGAATATTTCAGAAAACTTGCCCCATTCCCCTACAATTGAGATTATGACACCCTTATTTATGTGGGAAAATAAAAATTAAAACCGGATCAAAGTAATCAACTACCATACTATTTCTGAAAATAGTCCAGCATATGGCCGAACAAGAGGTGGTTTGGGGCCTTTGCACAGGTAGTATGACATGACATTATCCTCCTTTGAATGGCTACTTTGGTTGTAAGGGAGGAGAGTTCTATTTGCTTTTGAGTTACTTATAGTCAGTGGGCTGCTTTAGGACTATGTGTGCTTCTAATGAGGCACTAGACAGCTTTTATTGTGAAAGAAAGATCTAGAATTTTCAATAATGCAGTTAAAGCATTAATTTTTAATCCTGGTTGCCTTTGTGTGTGTGACCATTCCCCATCCTGTCCTGGGAAGAGGAATGGGGGGAAGAAGGGAAGAGGAGGGTAGGAAGGAGAAGGAAGGTGTCAGGGAGGAGAAACAGGGGAGAGGAAGAGAAAGGTAGGAGGAGAGAAAGAAGGTATTGGCAAAGGGAGGAGGAAGGAAGTAGGAGGAAGAGAAGAGGGAAAATGGTCTCAGAGAAAATCAGAAGTAGAATGGAAACTCCATACATGGCCAAAGACTTGGAATTGGCTACATGTGCCCACACCTGTGTTTGTATACACATGAAATCTTCTGGATTCCGTATATAATAGAGAGCTAGAAGAGGGTGGAGAGAATGAATATGTAATGGGCTCTCCTGGGTTCTCATTATGTGCCATGTGCTGGACTTGGCACTTTATTCTCAGCCCACAAAACAATCCGATGAAATAGGCATTGCTGTTATCTCCAATTTACAAGCAAGGAAACCAGGGCTCAGATAAGTAACTTGCCAAGGTCATCGAGATTGCAAATGGCAGAGATAAGATAAAAATCCAGTTCTTTTTGACTCAAAAATCTTTGCTCATAATGAAGAATGACTAATGCTAATTATATAGATTTTATAATTTCTCTTGTCAGTTCATTCTAGTTTATATTCTTAGTCATGAAATAGAACATGTGGCAGTAAAGATTAGACACATGTAGCTGTATTGAGTCAAATTCCTAACACAATGACAGTTGCACCCAGGAGAGTCTTGTTGTAGAATACCCCTTCTCTTAGATATTGGCTATGTTATGGTTGGTTATGTCTGAGGCTATTAGGGGTTTTCCTACCTTTTTGTGTCTAGTCACAATTCTTCACATGGTGGGAAGAGATTTCTCTCTTGTGGACAAAAACCAGAGCTCAGTCTCTCTGTACCTGTCACGCAGTGTTTCCGTCAGAGGCTGGAGTGAGAGAAGCAGAGCAGACGCTGCCTTAGGGCTCTGCTCTAAGGCCCTCGAAATTTCCTTCACCAAAATGTGTATCCGACTCACCTGATAGTTAAAATCTAAAGTTCCATAATTAGCATCCTGAGCCAAGGGAGAAACAAATTGTTTGTAAGAGAACACAATAAAATTATGAATCCCAATTTACATAGTTCCAAAACTTCCTAACCTCTCAGTGCATACCAGTGATGTGGATGCTAAAAGGACATCCCTAAACTTAGCAATACTGTCAATCACTAGGAACCCCATTTACTAATGTTCTTCCTCTAGAAACTATGTTTTTACACATTTTAAATATTGTCTAAAATTTCCTCCATATATAACTCATATCTTAAACTTTTTACCTATTCTTGGTATTAAGTTCTTTACCATATTTTTGGAGGAGTTTGGAATGTCACGCAGAAGAAAACTAGAGTAAAGAAACCCAAATGTTTAGCTGGCATAATCAAGGTTTGAGGTAAAAACCTTAATCGGTATTTCTACAAGACTTTGTCATTACATCCTTATAAGCTACTCCTATATTTAATTAGTGTGATTGGTAAATAGTCTTTACTAATGAATGACATAAAAACTGTGAAATAATTCATTGTGAAATAACTGTGAAAACTGTGAAATAATAATAACATTCTAAAGATGTTTATATTGTATTCAAAACACCTAATAACATTTTTATTTTTTATTTTGAAGATAAAAGACATATGATTTTTTGGCTGGGTTTTTAAAAAAATATTTTATTTTATTTTATTTTATTTTATTTTTTATTTTATTTTATTTTATTTTATTTTATTTTATTTTATTTTATTTTATTTTGGAATAATTCTAGACTTCCAGGAAAGTAGCAAAGAGACTACAGAAAATTCCTTTATAGCCTTCACCCAGTTTCCCTTTATGTTAGTATTGACAGAACTGTGTTATATTTGTCAAAACTAAGAAACAAGACACTGGTACAGTGCTATTAATTAAACTACAGACTATTTGAATCACCAGTTTTTCCACTAATGCCCTTTTAGTATTCCAGGATCTCCAGGATACCATCTACAATTTAGTACAATTTTTATTAAAGCAGAATCTGGTTCTTTTCAACCCATGAAATACATGGTGGACAGATAATTGGTTTAACTGGCACCAGATTATTAGCCTGCCAGGATGTGTGTGATTCTTGGTCTTGTCCTCATGAGGAAAAACCTATAGGAAAAAAATTGAAAGAGGAGCTTCAGACATTTCACAAAGACAGAGAGAGCACATAAGCAGTGCTAACCCCACTTTTATGTGGAAAAGTGGAACTCACAGCACTTAGCCTCCAGTTATACTCTCAGGTGGGACCCAGGCTTCTAGCACCAACATCGTGACCAGCTTCACACAGAATTGTCATCCAGCTGCCTTCCTGTTCGATCTATTCTGATTTTCCATGCTGGCTTGTGAATTGTCTAATAACTCATTATCTTCTATGAATATTTGAGTTGTTTCCAGTTTTGATCTATTATAAACAGCACTGGTATGAACTCTTACACATGTCTTTTAGTGAGTACATATTTCCATTTAATATATACCTGTGAGTGGAATTGCTGGTTCATAAGTTAATGCTAGTATATAAATTATTTATATATGAAAATAAGTTTCATACATAAAAGTTCAAGAGATCTGACAAAATATTTTTTCAAAGGATTATACCAACTCACATTCTCACTAATAATACATGAGAGTTCCATATTTAACCAATATTTGACATTGTCTTTTAATTTTAGTCATTCTAATGGACATGTAGTAGCACAGCACTGTGGTTATAATATAAATTCCTTAAAGAACAATGATGTTGAGTACACTTATATGATCTATTAGTTATATAGATACTCGCTTTTATTAATTATCTGTTCAAGTCTTTTGCATGTTGGACAGATCCATTGAACTCTCCATTTAAATTTTTAGCAGATCTCTACACATTCTGGAATAAGGTCCTTTATCAGAAAGATGCATGACAAAGATTTTCTCCTAGTCTGTAGCTTGTCTTCATTTTCGTAATAGTGTTTTTGAAAGAATGGGTTGTAATTTTAGTGGGATCTAATTAACTAATTTTTTCCTTTAAATCTGGCTTAATAGATTTACCTAGCCTAAAGTCAAAAAGATATTATCCTGCTTTATTCCAAAGCATTATTGTCTTATTGTCTTTATTGTCTTTTATTGGCACAAAAACAGACACATAGATCAATGACAGAATAGAAAACCCAGAAATGGACCCACAACTATACAGTCAACTAATCTTCAACAAAGCAGGAAAATTATATCCAGTGGAAAAAAGTCTCTTCAACAGATGATGTTAGGGAAACTGTACAGCAACATGCAGAAGAATGAAACTGGACTTCATTATACCATACACAGAAATAAATTCAAAATGGATGAAAGATCTGGGTGTGATACAGGAAACCATCAAAATCCTACAGGAGAACATAGGCAGTAACCTCTTTGACCTCAACCGCAACTTCTTACTAGACATGTCGCCAGAGGCAAGGGAAACAAAAGCAAAAATAAACCATTGGGACTTCATCAAGATAAAAAAGCTTCTGTACAGCAAAAGAAATAATCAACAAAACTAAAAGGCAGACAACAGAATGGGAAAAGATATTAGCAAATGAGATATCTGATAAAGGGTTAGCACCCAAAATCTATAAAGAACTTATTAAGCTCAATACCTAATAATAATAATAATAATAATCCAGTTAAGAAATGGGCAGAGGACACGAATAGACATTTTTCAAAAGAAGACATCCAGATGAATAACAGACACAGGAAAATATACTCAACATCACTCATCATTAGGGAAATACAAATTAAAATCATGATGAGCTACCACCTCACACCTGTCAGAATGGCTAAAATTAACAAAACAAGAAACAGGTGTTGGTGAGGATGTGGAGAAAGGAGAACCCCCTTGGACTGTTGGTAGGAATGCAAACTGGTGCAGTCACTCTTGAAAAACATGGAGGTTCCTCAAAAAGTTAAAAATAGAACTACCCTACAATCTAGCAATTGCACTACTAAGTATTTACCCAAAGGATATAAAAATACAGATTTTAAGAGGTACATGCACTCCAATGTTTATAGCAGCATTATCAACAATAGCCAAACTATGGAAAGAGCCCAAATGTCCAACAACTGATGGATGAATAAAGAAGATGTGGTATATTTATACAATAGAATATTACTTAGCCATCAAAAAGAATGAAATCTTGTCATTTGCAATGATGTGGATGGAGCTCAAGTGTATTACACTAAGCGAAATAAGTCATTAAGAGAAAGACAAATACCATGTAATTTCACTTATATGTGGAATTTAAGAAACACAACAGATAGACATATGGGATGGAGACATAGACATATGTGAGACATATGAAGAAAAAAGAGAGAGGGAAACAAACCATAAGAGACTCTTAAAGGGGCACCTGGATGGCTCAGTTGGTTAAGCATCTGACTTCAGCTCAGGTCACAATCTCAAGGTCTGTGAGTTCGAGCCCTGTGTTGGGCTCTGTGCTGACAGCTCAGAGACTGGAGCCTGCTTCAGATTCTGTGTCTCCCTCTCTCACTGCCCCTCCCCCGCTCACGCTCTCTCTCCCTCTCAAAAATAGACATTTAAAGAGACTCTTAAAGACAGAGAACAAACTGAGGTTTGATGAAGGGAGGTGGGTGGGAGATGGGCTAGATGGGCGATAGGTATTATGAAGGGCACTTGTGTTGAGCACTGGGTGTTGTAGTTAAATGACGAGTCACTATATTCTACTCCTGAAACCAATACTACACTGTATGTTAACTAACTAGAACTTAAATAAAAATTTGAAAAGGAAAAAATAAGTAAATAAAACTTTCCTGTCTTATCTTTCATTCTTAGATCTACAATCCATCTGAGTCTATCCTTGTGAAGTAGGGCTTAAATTTTCCTCCCCCTTTTAAAAATACAGTATCAAATCGATCGATATCATTTGTTGAAAAGACCATTCTTTTGCCCATTGAACTGCAGTGTTCTTTGTAATAAATCATGTGATCATATACATGGGAGTCTGTTCTGAGTGCTTACTCTTCTCCTGTTCTATGTGTCAATCCTTGAGCCAATACTATATTCTTTTAATTATTCTAGCTTTATAACAAACCTTGACACCTAATAATATAAGTCCTTCATTTTTGTTCTTTTTTTAAAATATGATTTTGGCTATTCTTGGATATTTGTATTTCTATTTAAATTTTAGAGTTAGCTTGCCAATTTATACTATCCTCCATCACCATCACCATTCTGGGATTTTAATTAGGATTAAACTCTATCAAGACGCCACTGCAGGAAAAAAATGATATTTATAATATTGGATTTCCCAGTCCACTAATATAGCATATCACTTCTTATATCTTGTTCTGTTTCTGCTTAAGATATAATTTAAATATAATAAATTTCATACTTAATTGATGGTTTTATGAGTTTTGACAAATGTAGATAGTCATGGTAGCAGCAGTTTACATAACACATGGAATATTTTCATCATCCAAAACCTCCCTTTGTTGCACCTTTTTGGTAAATGCCTCTCCCTTGTGATCTGAAAACCACTGATTGTTGTTCTGTCTCTGGTTTTGCCTATTCAGAAATGTCATATAAATGGTATCATACAGTATACAGCCTTTTCAGTCTGGTTTCTTTCCCTTAAAATAATACATCTGAGATTCATCCATGTTGATATATTTTCTCTTTTTTACTTTTGGGTAGTATTCCACTGCCTGGATATACCACAGTTTATCCTTTAGCTAGTTAAAAGACATTTGGGCTATTTCCAGGTTTTTGGCATTTATACATAATGCTACCATAAACGTTCCAGTAAATTTTTTTCTGTGAAAATAGTTTTTGTTTCACTTAAAATACCTAAAAGTATAATTACAGGGTTATGTGTCAAGTGTGCATTTAACCTCATAAGAAACTGACAAACTGGTTTCCGAAGTGGTCATAGCACTAAGTTTATTTATTTTGAGAGAGAGAGAGAGGGAGCACATACGAGCAGGGGAGGGGCAGAGAGAGAGCGGGAGAGAGAGTCCCAAGCAAGCGCCACACTGTCAACGCAGAGCCTGATGAAGGGCTTGAACTCACGGACCGTGAGATCATGGCCTATAACAAAATCGAGAGTCAGACACTTAACCGACTGAGCCATCCAGTCGCCCCCACTTTTGCATTCTTACCAGCAATATATAAGTATGATTGTGGTTTCATACCCTAACACTTGATATTGTTTTTTGGATTTTTCTCATGACTAATGTTATTAAATACCTTTTAATGTGCTTACTTGCCATCTATATCTTCTTTGGTGTTTAAGCATCTTTCCTGTTTAAGTATTTTACCCATTTTAGAAGACATGAGCAGATATTTCTCCAAAGAAGACATACAGAGGGTCTAACAGACACATGAAAAGGTGCTCAACTCATCATCAGATAAATGCAAATCAAAACTTCAATAAGATGTTACCTCACACCTGTCAGAATGGCTAAAATTAAAAACACAAGAAACAACAGGTATTGACGAGGATATGGAGGAAAAAGAATCCTCGTATGCTGTTAGTGGGAATGCAAACTCTGCAGCCACTGTGGAAAACAGTTTAGAGGTTCCTCAAAAAATTAAAAATGGAACCACCCTCTGATCCAGTAGTTGCACTAGTGGGTATTTGCCCAAAGAATATGAGAACACTAATTTGAAAAGATATATGCACCCTTATGTCCATTGCATCATTATTTACAATAGCCAAATTATGGAAGCAGTCTAAGTGTCCACTGAGAGATGAATGGATAAAGAAGATGTGGTATACACACATGCACACACACACACACACACACACACTGGAATATTATTCAGCCATAAAAAAGAATGAAATATTGCCACTTGCAACAGCATGGATGGATTTAGAGTAATGCTAAATGAAATGAATTCAGAAAGGTAAATACCATATGATTTCACCCACATGTAAAATTTAAGAACCAAAACAAATGAACAAAGGGGAAAAAAAGACGAACCAGAAAACAGATTCTTAACCATAGAGAACAGATGGTACCAGAGGAAAGGTGTATGGGAAGATGGGTGAAATAGGTGAAATGGATTAAGAATACACTTACCATGTTGAACACTGAGTAATACATATAATTGTTGAATCACTACAATGTACACCTGAAACTAATGTAACACTGTATGTTAACTACACTGAAATTAAAATAAAATATGAAGAAATAAATAAATATTTTGCCCACTTTAGTTGGATTGTTTATTTCCTTATTATTGAGTTAGAGAATTCTTTATGTATGAATTCTTTGTATCTTCTAGATAAAAGTTCTTTATCAGATATGCGTTTTGTAAATATTTTTCTCATTATTCATTTTCATTATTTTAAAAGCTTTTTTTGAAGATCAGAAGTATTTAATTTTAATGAAGCTGGTTATCAATATTTTTTCAAGTATTATGCTTTTGATGTTGCATCTAAGAAATCTTTGTGTAACTCAAGGTCACAAAGATTTTCTTCTACCTTCTTCAACATTTTTGTAGTTTTTTATTTCACTTTATGTTCTATGATCCATTTTTATTGAATTTTTTATATGGTACAAAGCATGGATCAAGATTAATTTCTACATATGAAAGCACAATTGTTCCAGCACATACAGATATACATATACCTATTTATTTACCTACTATATCCACTTGCTCTACATGGAACTGCTTTTACACCTTTGTCAAAACTCAATTGATCACTTACATGTGTGTCTGTTCGTGGACCCTCTATTCTGTCCCACTGATCTACACATCTACACTTTCACCAATCTTTGGTCTGCTTTTTTAAAAAAACTTTCACTAGATATGTAAATTACTACCCCATTTTTGTGGTGGTCCTGAGCATGGACTAGGTGAGAACAGAAACAATTTTCTAAAGAATGTATTCTCTGAGCCTTAGCTCTCCATTACTATCAAACAAACAATGTCCCTCCAACATATAGACTCTTTCTTTGGGATCTTTTTTCACTTTTTTTATTCAGGTCCTTCCTATTGTTTTGCTCCAGAAAAGGCATTAGGATAAAGTTATCCATTTGAAGAGGAAAATAAAAAAGAAATTCCCTTAAGCAAGCTAACCATGGGTCCAAGAGATGCTCTACCATTTTTCTGTATGTCCGGTGACCCTCAACCACTGCCAGATACATAGACACACACATACACATACATTGTTGGTTGATCACAAATTCCACTCCCCACCTTTATTCTGGTATTCTTCTTTCAAGTTTCTTTTCTATAAAATCCTTCTCATATTAAAAATTCCCTATGTCCAAGGCACCTGGGTGGCTCAGTCAATTGAGCATCCAACTTCGCGAAGTTCAGGTCATGATCTCACAGTTCATGAGTTTGAGCCCAGCATCGGGTTCTGTGCTGACAGCTTTGAGCCTGAAGTCCGCTTCAGATTCTGTGTCTCCCTCTCTCTCTGCCCCTCCCCCGCATATGCTCTGTCTCTCTCTCAAAAATAAATAAACATTAAAAAAATATTTTAAAAAATTCCTTATGTCCTATCTTTATTCCCTAGCTCCATTCTTAGTTCACCTATCTTTTCTATTAATATACATAAAAGGAATAAAAGACACTGAAATTAAATATATAAGCATACATTAATTTTTCAGATTTGTTGTTAAGTGACATTGATGGAGAATAAAATATAATAAAAAGTAGATGTCATAATACTTTAGAAACAAAAAATAGGGGCGGCTCAGTCGGTTGAGCGTCCGACTTCAGCTCAGGTCACGATCTCACGGTTTGTGAGTTCGAGCCCCGCGTCAGGCTCTGGGCTAATGGCTCAGAGCCTGGAGCCTGCTTCCGATTCTGTGTCTCCCTCTCTCTCTGCCCCTCCCCCATTCATGCTCTGTCTCTCTCTGTCTCAAAAATAAATAAACATTAAACAAAAATTTTAAAAAGAAACAAAAAATAAAACTAAAACTCTTCTAAGAAAGATGCACCTCTCTAAAAAACGAGAATCAAAGGTACAAGGGCAGTGAGAAGCACAGAGTTGAACTGAAGACCAAATGTCATCACAGGTGTAAAGGGACCACTTGGCTTCCCATTTTATAATCACACGATAATGAAAGGATCCCACAGTGTGATCCCACTGAGGTTCCTGGAAAGGTCACTCCCTAAGATAGCCCCAAGGGAGGTAACAGACAGGAATTTGGGTGGAATCTTGAGTAAGAACAGAGGAAGGAATGTTTTATGGTTATGCACAAATATGTAAATTAAACCATCAAAATCCATGCATGTCTGAGAACTTCTGGGACACCTCAGAACTCTTGTTTTCCTGCAGTCCCTGACTGAGTCAGCATGGCAATAAATCATGCAGCTGCCTATCCAAATTGCCTTGTCCACTGTAATAAGTGGTTGGCATTAAAGAAACTATGGACCAGGAATGCTGGTACACGCTTACCCAGTGCCCTGTTCAAGTTGGCCTGTTAAAGAAGAAATAAGAACACCATTGTGTGCATCTTGAGTTGTCTTCCTTGACTTTGTGGCTCTCTGGAAACCTCCAGTGGGCCAAGGGGCGGGGGAGAATACCAATGTTGTTACTTTCCTCTTCACATCACCATAATAGTATCCACCTTGTTTTGTATTGGAGAAAATAAAGTTTAAGAAAATATAACATCATGAATGATATTAATCACCATGAACGCAGGAGCATTTCTCTTCTTTGATTCCTGCCCATACCTAAACATTGTCTATGCAGGCAGTATAAATTGATTACTCATTTAATATTCTAATAAAAATGGTTATATTTTCTTGTTACAAATAGAAAAATAGGCAGAATGGTTTAGTAAAGGAGATACCTTTATTCTGAGGGATCCTATCGTAGGATGATGGGGTACACAGGTAATAAAAAATACACCTTAGAGTTGAAAAAAATAGGACAAGTCAAATCCTACTTGAAAACCATCTGGTTTGATATATCTTTAAAAATAATTTTAATGACTAAGCAGATGGCCCTAGGAAACAACTTTGCCAACATGATTACAGATAATTTTATTAAATTCTCAATAACAGATATCTACCAGGCCTACTTAAGTGAAACATTCTACCATTAATCATCTCAGTTGTAACTGCATTTGTCTTCAGCATTAGAAGAGTTTTTAAAGGCTGGCCAAAGTCACTGTTAAGAGTAAGTAAACCACCAGAATGTCTAAACCAACATGACTTAATCAAATTTAAAAAGACAAAATGAAAGGACAAAGTACAATGTGGAAGGGAAAGACTAAGTCTATAAGCAAAATAGAAATGGGAAAAATGTTCACGGAAACTGCAGCACCAGGTTTGTACAGCCAATGCTGTTGATGAGAATCTTCAGGCTAGTAGCCCCACACTGACACCTCTGTCTCACTCTTTACAGTTGGAATTTGAGAGAAAAGAAAGACAATGCTCTCTTCACATTCTCTCCACCCCACAAATAAGGAAGATTTCATTCACAGTCACAATACTCCATGACATCCCAGCAAAATCTTGTTTCAAGAAATTAGAATTAATAAAGA
Source organism: Prionailurus viverrinus (assembly GCF_022837055.1). NCBI lineage: Eukaryota > Metazoa > Chordata > Mammalia > Carnivora > Felidae > Prionailurus > Prionailurus viverrinus. The sequence goes on from NC_062564.1 coordinate 101,021,686, forward strand.
ACTGGGGCGCCTGGGTGGCTCAGTCAGTTGAGCGTCTGACTTCGGCCAGGTAATGATCTCACAGTTTGTGAGTTCAAGCCCCACGTCAGGCTCTGTGCTGAGAGCTTGGAGCCTGAAGCCTGCTTCGGATTCTGTGTCTCCTTCTCTCTGCCCCTCCCCCACTCATGTTCTGTCTCTCAAAAATAAATATATGTAAAAAAAATTTTTTTTTAATAAAGAACTGAATAGGTTAATGAAAAAATATATAGAATATGCCTTGTAAATATAAAGGACTATAGACATATGGGCTATAACAAGTGACCATTATTATAATCGGTTTATAGGGGAAAGGCTATTTAGAAAGTCATTAATGAGTTAAGATTGTAATTAAGCATATAGTTTATCTTCAATAAATGGTAAGTGTTACTATTAAATCATTATTATTAAAACACAGTTACTAGGGATCATGGACCACATTCACCAAACATTAGATAAAGTTTGTGATATATCTGATGTAATAAAATGGTAGAAATTCAAATAGTGATCAGGGTCCTGATTTCCTAATTCTTATTTCATTATATTACTTGGTCTTTAATCCTAAGAAAGTTGGGTACTAATGTAATTTTGATTAAACATAATAAGTTATGATAAATAAGTACATCTCACCTACAATTTTGCCACTGCCCCTTCAAAATTTCTCATTCTCACAATTTACTGTTTAAAAAATCAACTTATTTGAAATGAAAGAATATGGTTCAGTTGGAACAGTTCAATGCCCATTAAGTGCACCAGATCCATTGATGCAGAAAATCCCAGCCATTCAATGGTCAACTTTTATTTTAATGCTTTTCTTCTAAAAGTTTCTAGGAGGGGCGCCTGGGTGGCGCAGTCGGTTAAGCGTCCGACTTCAGCCAGGTCACGATCTTGCGGTCTGTGAGTTCGAGCCCCGCGTCGGGCTCTGGGCTGATGGCTCAGAGCCTGGAGCCTGTTTCCGATTCTGTGTCTCCCTCTCTCTCTGCCCTTCCCCTGTTCATGCTCTGTCTCTCTCTGTCCCAAAAATAAATAAACGTTGAAAAAAAAAATTAAAAGTTTCTAGGAAACTGCATCTTTTTCAAGAATTCAAGTCACCCTGGTACCAATGAAGTAAAACTAGTATAAATGTACAAAGTCTAAGAACTGATCTCTGTTTTTCAAAAGAGGGTGCTGCATCCCAGATTTGTAAAGAAAACTGGTCTGGACACTGTGAGATTTCTGGAATTCCCAACTTTCCAGCAGGTGTAAACACTGAAATAAATCTTTTCTTGGCTGCCAAACCAGGAGGAATCCACCTGAAAAGAAAGGGGAAGAATGTCTTATCAGAGTGTGGTTTTTTTTATTACATTGTTTCTTATAAAAGAAGATGATACAGTTAGTTCATGATTAATGAAATATGCATTTTGAGTTGGTCATTAGTGATGTCATCTCAGTCTCCATCAGGCCAATCAGCACAGACTCCTATTGTCTCCTGGACTGTCCATTGCCTCTTGCAGATCAACTATTCTCTGAAATGCCACATACCCCAAAATTACCTTTCTTCATTGTTTCCAGTTCTGTGAAATAATAGGAAAAATGTTTATATCCCTAGTTACTGGCACAGAGCTCCTAAAATTTTTATAATTTCCTAAGGGACAAGAGCACTAAGAGCATTTTGTTGTTGTCGTTAGTCTGTTTGTCTTTGGCCCTGGTTCCTGACCCAGAGCTCCTAAATCTCTTGTAATTTGCTAGGTGATGGGCATGTCTTTTGTGCTAATGAGGTGACTCTTGGTGGGCTCCTGAATATCTTCAAGTCAGGGACTAGTCACCAGAAAGACCAAGCCATTATTATTAGAAACCTAGAAATTTCATCCACTTCCCATCCTCCAGAAGAGGGTAAGGGACTAGAGATTAATTTGCAGATTGACCATGATGAATGATCATGATTGATCATTTATATGATGAAGCCTTTATAAAAATCCCCAAAGTACTGGGTTCAGAGAGCTTCCAGGTTGCTGAACACATGGAGGACTGGGATGGTGGTTTGCCTGTTGAGGATACAAAACCTCATCCTTTCTCTGTGCCTTGCCCTAAGCATCTCTTCCATCTGGTTGTTCATCTGTGTCCTTTATCATAACCTTTTATAATAAACCAGTAAGTGTGTTTCCCTGAGTTCTGTGAGTCATTCTCACAAATTATCAAACGCAAAGAGAAAAAATCAGGGAACTGTGACTTATAGCTGGTCAATCAGAAGTACAAGTGATAACTTGGGACTTGGGATTAGCACCTGAAAGGGGGTGGGGGAGTAGTCAGTCTTATGGGACCAGCTCTGAAACTGCGGGATCTGACACCATCTCCAGGTAAATGATGTCAGAATTGAGCTGAATTGTAGGACTCTCAGCTGGTCCAAGAGAATTGCTGGTGTCGGGGGGAAACACACATTTGGTAACTGGAAGTGTCAGAAGTCAAATGTGGTAGTAGCGTGACAGTAAAGGAAACACACAAGATTGTTTTTCCTATAGAAGTCCCCAAACTCTTATTCTTATCTCAGGCTTCCCTTAGTAACCCAACTCCCAGTTAGGAATAGACCAGCTAATGAAACTAATTTAAACTAAGATCTAACATATGAAAGGGACCGTTTGTTAATACAAATAGCTCTCTAACCAGTAGGGCCTACAGAATTATGGGAGTCTGAAGGCTATCACATACTCTGAGACCTTTCCATATACCCTCTAGCCCTCTATACCCTCTATCAACACCAGATCCTTCTCTTGACCAACAACAAATACTTAAAAGGAGGTAAACTAAGATTCAGAATGCAGTCAATCCCACAGATCAGAAATAAGCTTGCTGATATTGCCATTAGACCTGACAGCTAGGCCACTTCAGCATCATGCCCTATTGCATGTTACCCAGGTGTGGTCCACAAACCGGCAATATCACCATCTCCCGGGAGCTTGTTAAATGTGTAGATTATCTGGGCTCCCTCCACCTTGGATACACTAAATCTCCAAGGATTTACAGACACAGTAAAGTTTGGGAAGCTGCTATAATCTAGAGAGCTGAACATCACCAGCAAGTTTTTAACAGGTGATCCATGGTTGCACTGTGTAAGCTGATCCCCTACTCTTTTTATTAGCAGGAATCATGGGGATATCTGCAGAGCACCTTTGTTCCTATCTGGTCCATATGAAGTAATGGGAGAAGAATGTCCTGGCAGTAGAAATAGCCAAGGCTGGAAGCAAGCTTTGCTCTGTTACCCTCATCTGTTCTCAGCTGCTTTCAGACTTCAAAAATGAACTTTCTGGTTTCAACATTCACACCATGTTATAGTCATTATGGCAGAATGATATCTGGACTCCACATAGGCACTGTATTGACACCTTGGCTATGTGTTACATTACAAAACCAAAACCAAAGCTAAGGGACATTCAACATAACTGCTCCAAGTGACAAAAATACCTGGACAAAATTCTTTGATGAGCCTTTCTATTGCAAAGATAAATAGAATATTGTTGCCTATAGCAACTGTCACATAATTTTGTCATGTTCATTTTATATTTTGGGAGAGAAGTGAGGATGAGAGCTCACTCGTAAAATGAATGTATTGGCAATGCATCTGAGCCAGCCACATCACCTAGAATGAAAAAAACTGTCAAGTGGTCCCCAAATAAGGAATAAAACTAAATCTCATGTTTGATTCATGTGACTGCAAAAATGTATTTCTTTCATTTCTAAGAACTATGCAAGCCATGAAAGCTGGTGACATGCCAACAGTCAGGGCTCTAGCCTCTAGACCCACATTTGGGGACAAGGAAAAATACTTTCTCTGATTTAACACAGCTAAGCCTAGTGGAAGAATTGCATGTGTTCTCCCTAAAACTCTCCAAGCTAGCCTAATGTGAATATAGAATAGCATGTACTATGTATTTCTGCATAATTTTTCAATGAGTAGGAAAGAGCCCATAATGGAGAACGTGTAAGGGAGATCAAAAAATGATTTAAAAAGTATAACAAAACACATTCTATCCCAGAAGAAATGGTAACCTGATCAAAACCACATCCTAGTAAAATATTTTGCCAGCATCTTCTGTGTATCGAGTACCTTTTTTCCCTTTGGGTTTTCTCATTAGAAATGAAAATATTAGATGTGGGATTTTTCCCCCAAGAATTTCCTCATTGGCCTTTTCTCACTAGTTTTGGTGTCCTTGTGAAATGAAGAGAAAACAACAGTGGTGAAGAAATAAGTATGTATATCAACCACAAGAGCATACACTAAGCCATGCCTATGTCCCTAAGACTTGCAATAATATCAGGAAAGGCGCATTTAAAAAAAAAAATCAGGCACCAGAGTCCATGAAAACTTAGTCTGTATAATGTTTCGTTCTCATGAAAACTTGTCTTTCTAACTTCCCTAACTCTAGCTCTACTGTAATTACTTCTTCCACAGCTCTTAAACTACTATACAGACCTTGATGTGATTGTATGTGTAAGGACATTCACTGGACAAGGATCGTGTCTTAAATTCTTCCTACTGCCACAGTTCACTGTTTGGTACAATGCACACAGAAGCAATCAATGAGTACTTGTTTTTTAAAAATAAATGAAACTCATAATTTTTGAAGCAAAAAAGGAAAGTTAAATGGCTCTTTGGTGGAAGCAGAGGGTTAAGTATGGTGAAGCAATAAAAATACTGCTGCCCAATGAACAGCATGCTCAGTCCATACAATGTGAATATATGCATGTCCGTGAGACATACTGAGAGGAAATCCTTGGCCTAAGCTTTCAAAGCCCTGACCCCTACTGACAGCCATTGTGAGGGGGTGGCCTCAGCCCTTACTCCTGTTGGCTTTCACTTACTCAGAAGAGATGCTAAAAGTCAGGCCTGGATTGCTAATCCTTTCCTTGGGCCCCCCAGAACCACAGGACAAGCTTCCTCTCATATCCATTATATTCATTTGTCAACAACCCTGAAAATTTTGGATAAAGAAAGTGGGAGTAAGGAAAAGATGAGATAGAAAGACAGACAGAGACATAGAGACAGAGAGATAGAGAGAGAGTAGGGACTGCACCCCATCTGCCAACATACATACAACATAGCCCAGATCTACCAATTTGGTTTAAAAGATCTACCTGAAGCTACACTGTCCTCATTAATGCCATCAAGAAATGTCAGCCTTAGGTACCCTTTATCTTCATGACTCTTTCCTTCACTATGTCTTGTTCCTATTTTGTTTTACCTGCCAACTGTGCATGATCTACTTAGCTGTCTCATGAAAATGCTATGTAACAATACCACAGAAGACATTAAACTTAATAGAAAGTCCTCTAATATTTTGTCCCTTCATTTTCAATATTAAGCTTTCTTATTCAATCACAAAAGAAGCAGTGGGTAAGGTAACAATGTTTAATTTAATGACTTCTTTGAATTTTGAAAATGATTTAAAATTATCTCCTGCTTATACTGGGAGAAAAATTTAAATAAATTTCTAAAGTAACTTCATTTGGCAGTGAATTTTCAAAATAAGTGATGATCATAGAGCCATGACCAATTTTAGGTAGATATGTGTGTTGTTCCCAGAAGGTTGACTACCTCTGGCATTGCTAAGTCAGGAGGGGACAGCCCATGAGTCTCCCTTTGGCAATGAGCACCCATAGGTAGTCAGAAGTACATATATGGAAAACATAAAAACATCCTCTGTTTTGCCAAAAGCCTGTCTCAGTGTCTCCTCTGTGTGGGCTCCACCATGTCTTCCAGAGCCTAGAAGCCGCACATCCATGTCTTCTAGAGCCCCACATCTTTTGATGTCTCAGGAATGAAAACTTCTTGCTCTTGATGCTTATTGTCTAGACTTCATCATTTTGCATGCCAACCCATGACATCCAGGACTACCTTACTGTATGAAATCAAAATCCTTCCCTTAGTCTGTCTGAAACTAAAGCAAACCAGGCCCCTCCTGCCAATTCATATTCTTTGTCCTGTTCACTTTAATTATTCCTGATCTTCTGCTGCCCCAGAGTGACAATTTGGCATGAGTTTGCATCCTTTACAAGTCCCTATATATGCACTCCATTATTAATGAAAATATGGTGTCACTGCTAAAATTTCTCCAAAGAGGAATTTGTGGTGAAAAGCCTTAGAAGGCAGGAAAGAAAAGGGCATGGCCTTTCACTACATTAGGAACATCCACGTGACCACAGAGAGGTTGAAATTAGCCATGCAACAGGCTTAGGGGTAGTGAATTCTCCGCTTTATGTTCAGCTCCATCTTTGTGACCACCAACGACCAGTGTGATTCCTTGAGAGACTAACCCCCGTCAGCAGTTGAGCTTGGCACAGAGCCCATTTTCTGCTCCACTTGCAAATACCTTCTTAAACCACCTTATATGAACAGTTCAGTTCTCAGGCTACTCTAGCACAGCTGTGGCCAGCTGCACTCAGCCTCCAGCCCAGTCATGGATTATGTACCAGATGATTCTTGTCCACTGAAAATACTAGAAACAACAAGGAATACATCATACTGCTGAGAAACTGGATCCACCAAGAGAGACCAAAGGAAAGCTATGACATCTGAGGAACAGGCAAACACTTCTGCAAGTATTTGCTGGAACAGGTATATTATGAGGAAATTAATCCCTGGATTCCCAGACACACATTTATTTTCTGGTTGCTTTGTTTTTAATTTTGTTTCTTTCTGGTGGGAGGAAGTTTAGGAGAAAGAGAAACTCTCTCATACTTTACCCAATACGTTTTCTTTTCTTCTCTGTCAGACTGTAAAAACAACTTTGGATACTCTACTGGAATGTTGTCACAGTGCTGAATTTGGAAGCCAATATAACTATGGCCGGAAAGGACAAAGAACGGAGGCTCCACGTGGTGTAATGAGTAACACCTTTTAAAACCCAGAAAACTGACCAACATTTGAGAACTTGGTCCAACCAAATATTTCTATATATAAGAGTAGGCAATTAAAATTTGAATTGCTGCTATTAGGTAGAAATTTAAACTCCACACAGTAGCTGGATGTTTTCAAGGTAAAGGCAACTTAAAAGCATTATTATTTGAGCATTATTAACCTCTTCAAAATGCTTCTTGGCAGAGGTTCCCAATGGCCTTCACTGAGTTTCTGTTGTTCTTTCCCTCCTGCTGCTCTGTGTCTTCCCACACTCAGTGAGTGGAACATTTGGATCATTTTTAAAGTGGGTGAGGGAAGAGACTGAGAAAAAGAAATAATTGAAGAACAGTGTTACTCTCTAGTAGGAATAAATATTTGACTTGAAAAGTGCCTAACAATAAATCTCAGCTACACGGACAGACACACAACTGCAACACTGCTATTGTGTTCACATATAAGACCTTTGAAAAATACTCTCAGTATTCAAGCATGAAAAGTTAAATGTGCCTTGATTTGATTCACTCTTTCCCAGTGTCCCCAAGTCTAATAAAGTTTTCCTTTTCAAAGAGCTAAGTGAATTCCTACCTCTTGTCTCTCCACTTGCTAATTATTTAAAGAGATGGTTTAATGCCATGGTTGAAAATGTAAGAAGTTTTTATTACTGAGGGTCAATATTCAGTCCATGGCAAAACAGTTTACTTCATGATACTTCTTAAAATTCTTTTCCCACTGACAAATTTGGCCCTTTCACAGAGGCAGGATCAGTGAGCTTCTGGAGGGAGAAAGCCTCAGGTTTGCCAAGAGACTCCCCTACTAGGCTGATGACACCTATTAAAACTCCAGAAAGGAAAATCCTCCGGAGGTCAGGCAGCAGGATTTGCAGTCCCAGGTCCCAACTGTTTCTCAATTTAAAGTGAGTCAGGCAATGGCGCAAGAACATTCCAGGTGCCTGAAAGAGCCTGAATTGTTTTGCAACTTTAAAGGCATCCTTATGAAGCGAACAGGTCATGCAGAGATGATGCTACTGTTTCTGTGAAATTTTAGTGGGACCCAGAGCAAACGGCAAACCCATTTGGCATTCATCTTTTTTTTAATACCAGCTTCTGCCCACCATATATCTCAGGGCATTAAAAGGTGTTTTTGCATCTCAGAAACAAGTTGGAAAGAACGGATTTCACTGAAGGCATGCTCATTCTGGATTTACAATCATTGACATGAGGGACTTGGGGCAGAGAACAGAGTGAGAGTCATCTGTGGCAGGAACTGCCATAGTTGTCCCTCACTATCTTTTTTACTTGTATTTTATTTTATTTTATTTTATTTTGCTTCCTATGGTCATAGAATTCCTAAGCTAGTTAGGTATTTGACCACCTGAAATAAAGACTTTTTTCCCAGTCTCTTTTCATTTAGGTATAGCCATTTTCTAAATTCTGGCCCGAGGGGTATAAAAAGAAGTGATATGTGTGAGCAAATTATGGTAAATAATCTTAAAGGGAGAGGATAGATATATCTTCTTCCTTCTCCTTCTTCCTGCTACTTGAAAAGGAACATGATGGCTGGAGCTGAAGCAGCCTTCTTGGATCATAGGGTGACCTTAAAAAAAGATGTCATATGTGGCAAAACACCAAGCTAAGAGGCACTAGATCCCTGAGGGCTTTGCAGAGAACAACCTTGTTAATGACAGTGAAATTTTTTCTCCAGACATACAACAGAGACATAAACAATCTCATTTTGAATTTTAGTGTTACTTTAAACCAACTCTTTTCCCAATATATCATCTGACACATTTTTACAATGCCCTAGCTCAAAATGCTTCCAGATGCAGTTTGTGTTTATTTTTGTTTGTTTTTTAATGCATCCATAGCTTTAAAAAGGAAAAAGGAAAGGAGAGGAAAGGAAAGGAAAGGAGAGAGGAGAGGAGAGGAGAGGAGAGGAGAGGAGAGGAGAGGAGAGGAGAAGAGGGGGAGGGAGGGAAGGGAAGGGAAGGGAAGGGAAGGGAAGGGAAGAGAAGAGAAGAGAAGAGAAGAGAAGAGAAGAGGAAAAAAGAAAAGAAAAAGGCTGCCATTGTAAGAGTTTCCTGTATATTTATTTCCAAGCAGAAGAAAAATAGGGAGTATTTTCCTCTCCCTTATTTGACCATCTACTCTCATACCATATCCTATTTCACTTTTCTCACCCAGTCTGGAGATTTTAAGCCTTCTACAGGATGAATTCTTCAGTAGACAGTTATAACATGTACAAAAATGAAGTGTTTATAGAGCTTTAGAGATCTTTGAAAACACTTTTATGAAAACAGCCATTTTAGTAATACAAGGCCTTTGATCAATCTTCTGGGATCAAATTCTCAGTCTCTGAATTTAGTAGGAACTTATTGAATTAAAAAAAAATCTAAATAGTAATCCATATTCTCCAAATGTGTTCATTCATGTAAGAAGCTACTGCTGTGGAAAGTTATTTATGGTCAAATAAAGCTCTTTGTTTATGCACATCCTACTGCACACATGCACGTGCACACACACACACACACACACACACACAAGAACATGAGCTTTATGAAGTCAGAGATAATTTACTCAATAACTATTTCCAAATCAGGACAAAAATATTTTTTTTAATCAGCACAAAGCTTCCTGGGTTATTTTTATTCATTTACATATCTCTTCCAACTTCCTTCTAAATCTGGGTTAATGGCAGGAAAGAAAAGGAGAAAGATTCTTTGGACAAGCATTGGGATAATTAGAGAGGTCCACTTAGTAAAGTATGAGATCTACATTCTCCATTCAAAGGAACTCCACCAGATATGAAATAGTCTCTTACCTACTAGAATCACACACCTGGTTTTATTATCCCACCAAAACTTCTGCATTGATCTTGTCACAGACTTGCTTTAAACCTTCCATATTTGACAACTAGTTTACCATGGCACCATTGTTTAATGGTAAAACAGCTGAAAAGAGACTTTGGGTTTTGAAGGCAGGGAGATGTGGGGTCAGAGTTCTTTTATCACTTAGCTGAAAAGTGAATTCCCCCTCTCTTCTTTTCCCGTTCAACAGGAATGCAAAAGTAACTCATTAAATTGTTGCAAGGATTAAATAAAACACTAGGACACTGTGTAGCACACACACCAACATAGCAACGATGATGGTAGTTGTGGTTATGAGTCCTTGTGGTAGCTATTACAGAGCTTCTCTGCGATATGCCTGGCTGATGCCACTAGGTGGATGAATGAATAGGCACATATCAGGTCTTCCTCCTTCATCTGAAATGGAAAGACTTGGACCAGGTAATTTTCTAGGAACTGTCTAACTCTAATATGTGATTAGTATGCTACTATGACTCTATGTTAAAATAATTGAGAAAATATTAAACACATATTTCTTTTTTCTTAATCTGAATTTAAGGGAATAGCATATTTGTATTGGATATTTCTCACTGTGACTCACTTGTTGGATAACTTTTGTCAAGTCTAAATATATTAAACTTCATACTCTACATTTATCAAATAATTGGGAATCCTATGATTCACATAGCCAACAGGGGTATTGAGAAAACAATTTAACAAATGCAGATGGAATTCATGCAAAAAACATTGAGCTTATTGTCAAAATTATATTATTCCCTGAAATAGTTTTATAAGTTTAACCTGTAATATAATTCTCTTGTGAAAATTATTTTTGACCTAAGATTGTTCACTGTCTATCTCACACAATTGAATCCAGGGGGCTGTATGAAGTAAGTGTGAGATAATAGAAAATATATATGTTCATCTTTGTCCCCCATTCATGGCACAGAGCTACTAAAACCCTTGTAATTTCCTAAATGACAAGGAGCATATTTTGTTCTAATATTTGGTCTTTAACCCTTGTTCCTGATCCTGAAACCCAAGTAATTTCCTGGGAGATAGAAATATCTGTTGCTCTAATGAGGCATCTCTGGGCGGGCTCCTGGTTACAGGAAAGACCAAGCCATGATAAGAAATTTAGGGGGCACCTGGGTGGCTCAGTCGGTTAAGCGTCTGACTTCGGCTCAGGTCATGATCTCGCGATCCGTGAGTTCAAGCCCCGCGTCGGGCTCTGTGCTGACAGCTCAGAGCCTGGAGCCTGTTTCAGATTCTGTGTCTCCCTCTCTCTCTGACCCTCCCCCATTCATGCTCTGTCTCTCTCTCTGTCTCAAAAATAAATAAACGTTAAAAAAAAATAAAAATAAAAAATAATAAAATTAAAAAAAAAAGTTTAGAACTTTCAGCCCCACCCCGCATTCTCTTGAGAAGGGAGAAGAACTGAAAATGGAGTTAATTACGTGATGAAGGCTCTATAAAACCCAGAAGTACCAGGTTCAGAGAGCTTCCAGGTTGGCAGACACATCCACACCAAGAAAGTGTCACATCCCCACTCCACGGGGACAGAAGCCCCCTGCACTTGGGTCCCTTCCAGACTCCACCCTATGTATCTCTTCGTCTGACTATTCATTTATACCTGTTGTCATATCCTTTAATAGACTGGTAAATGTAAGTCTTTCCCTGAGTTCTGTAAGCTACTCTAGCAAATTAATCGAGCCCACAGTGGGGATCACTGGAATCTTTGATTTATAGCTGGTTGGTCAGAAGCACAGGTGATAACCTAGGCTTGTAACTAACATCTGAAAGTGAGGGGGTAGGGGCAGCCTTGTGGGACTGAGCCCCTGACCTATGAAATCTCACACTATCTCCACATAGATAGTGTTAGAATTGTGTCAAATTGTAGGACACCCAGGTGGTGTCACAGAAAACTGCTCATTGGTGTGGGGGAAAAAATTTTCCCATTCGGTGACCAGAAGGATCAGAAGTGAAGTTTTCTGTATGAGTAATAAAGGAAACACATAGGGAAGAGAATCACAGTGGGGAAGAACTGGGTTGGGTTGTTTTTTTATTTCAATAAATATATAACCTGAGATTCTAAAAGCATTATGTTCTTGAGCAAAGCATAGAATACGCTAAAGACTTTTACATTAAAGACATGGGATTATGTCTTCAGAGCTACTAAAACCCTTGTAATTTCCTAAATGACAAGGAGCATATTTTGTTCTAGTAGAACAAAAGCATAGACAGTGAACAGGAAACATCTTGATTAAACTATGACATATAGAAACTTAAGTGACTTTTCTATCACCTGTGTCAGAAAACAAATTACACTGTATATGGTTCCAACTTGCCACCACTAAAACCACCTAAAATAGCATGGCTTGCTTCTTAACTATAAAAGCCATGAGTCAAACCCAAATCCCTGGGGTGCCTGTTGTCCCTGAAATACATGAAGGCTGAATGCTCAGAGTAAGGGCAAAAAAAATTAGTTCTGAAACTTTTGGACAAATAAGGAAAATCATTCTGAACAGAGACTAAATTGGATTGGAACATATGTTTGGTTTATGCAGCCAAAGTACATAATCAAGTATAACAAAACAAAACGCTTGATACCAAACTTGCCAGGGAAACTTGTTTTGTCATTCTGAAATCTGCTCCACTTTAAGCAAATCTTCCCAAACCGAAACAAATATCTAATCAAACACTATGTTATTCACTGCACTGATTGTAAAGAATCAGTCCACTAGTAAGAGAAAATCTTGATGAATTAAACTTAGTTTTGTATCTTACTAAAGTACATATCTACAATATCCTATAAGATGTATTTGTCAAATTAGTAGAAATCAATCAGTGAGTCAATCTTTTTACATACTCAACAGTGAGGCAGCCATATTGAAAGACATAAAAACACAAGGCTTCTGTCCTCATGACTGCTGGCTAATTAATTGAGCAGTTATTAATATTTGCAAAACCCAAGTCAAAAAACTTAGGAAGAATGCAATAATTGAATATCATTGACTGTCAATTTCAGGTCTCAACTTCAATTGATTCAAATAATATAATTCTAAAATTAATTTATATGCTTACAAATACTCCAAGATTAATTGTCACCACTCAAAATTTCTCTCTACATGTAGAACAATTTTTTTCTGTTCCTAGAACCACTTCTTCCAGGAAGTGGCTTCCATTTACAATTTAAAGCTGAATCTTTATCTTCAGCTCACTTTTTTAGCCCCCATCTTGGTCCAACTCTTGTGCTTCCCACTTTCCCAAACTTCTAGCCCATTTTGAATCCTTTCTCCTCTCTCCACCAAAGGTCAGACACTTGTATCAAGGCCACATTTCTAACATTAGCAGTAGACACCAACATTACAAAGTTTCTATGCAAATAGATTCTATAAAATCTATGCAAATTTATATACACTTCTTTTTTTTCTAATTTTTTGAATGTTTATTTATTTTTGAGAGAGACACACACACAGAGTGCTAGTTGGGGAAGGACAGAGAGAGACAGAGACACAGAATCCTAAGCAGGCTCCAGGCTCTGAGCTTCCAGCACAGAGCCTGATGTGGGACGGGAACACAAAAGTTCCGAAGTTGGATGCTCAACCAACTGAGCCATCCAGGTGCCCCTACATATATTTCTTTTAAATATAAATGTATAAACCTTTCAAAATGCTAGACTTTTAAGAAAGTTACATATTTTACACTTAGAGAAGAAAAACAACAAGGTGTATGGTTTCCTCGTCTTAGCTGGAAAACACGCTAAAGGAACTTTTAGGTACTTCTTTCAAAAAATACCTTTTCAGAATTTGTCTACAGGAAAGCACATGAAATAGAAGATCTTCACTCTTTTGGCCCAACCTGCCTCTCCAGACTTCCTTTTTCAGCAATCCTACACCCTTTCCCCACTCTCCCAACCCCAATCCCAAAATCTGCCTGAGGACTAACTATATATGTTCTAAAGCCAAGCTTAGGTATCACCTTTTCCCTATAAGAGTCAACTGATTCTCCCAAGTGGAGTAAACCCCATTTTATGCCCTCACTGATATCTGTTCAGACTTTTATCATGCTATATATCGTAGCAGAATATATATAGTTTGGCAGTCCAGAACTCTTCAGAATTGCTCTTCCAATCTCTACCCATGTAGCTGTTTCAAGAGGAGCCAAATTCTTACATGACCCTCTCCCAACAGCCACACTTGACCGATCTAGAATTGGACTTCTGGGTTAGGCCAAGATGATTGGAGAACATCTCAAGAAATTTTTAAATGGAAGCTTTGAAAGTTAATGAATCCCTCTCCTTTGCAGAAATCATAGACTTGGTAGCTAAGAGTTTCAATAGTGAGTTCACCACTACAGAGAATAAACCTGATCTGTGATGAGGGATGATGAAGGTGTTACTCTAAAGAAACCACAGAGGTGAAGGAGACAAACTCACTCTTAGGATAAATTATTGCTGCCAGTTGTCCTCAAGGCTTGGCTGCATCCCTATCTTTTCATGCTTTGCTGTTAACTTCACTGGATTCTGAATAAATTTCCCATTTTTCTTAAACTGGTTTAAGTCTCTGTCTAGTTTACCTAGTTTAACTAGTTTAAGTTGGGTCTCTGTCACATTCAACCCAAGCAGTTTAGCTATACATTTGCCTTTCTTTTTTCTTTTTTTTTTTTTCATATGCCTGTTTCCCTTCAACAGATTGCAAACTTCTGGAAGGCATGCAACATGTGTTATTCATCCCAGTGCTAAGCATGACTCATGGTACAGAGTAGCCACCAAATGAGTAAGTGAAAGAATGAATGAGTTATATGAGTATACCCTGAATTAATGAATCTAGTAGCTAATCACTCTATTCAAAAGCAACCTATATTTTTACTCTGGGCATAACTTTTGTATTGTCTCTGTTTTAGGTTCTAAGGTAATTAATTTAAGCACATAATCTAAAAAGGAAGATGGAGTAGAAAATATACAAAGATAAACACATAAACATAATTAGCCATGGAAATAACTACTTATCTTGTTTACTACTGGTTAAATAACAATTTATATCAGATACAAGAAAAAAAATCAACATCCTTTCTAAGCTTACCACAATTTTAAACTTAGGAACCATCATCATATGAAGCATATATTAAGTAAAAATTTCTCTCTCTTTTTTCCTGTTCTGACTTTAATATCTATGTCAATACATTTTCACAGAGCTCTTTATAGTCACAATAATTATAATACCAATGAAAACTTTAAAATATAATTCAAATGCCTTTGTAAAGACATTTCAAGAAATCATTCCTTTCAAAAGTAACAGAATGTTTCCTACACAAAGAAAAATTTTTAACAGAATAAAACGGAGTTTGAATGAAGATAGTATGGTTGGCTTATATTCTTTACACACACACACACACACACACACACACACACACACACATAATTGTTGGTAGGAGTGGCCTGGGTCTCACAATGCTGCAAGATGACTAATAATATATAAACCACACAAACCACCCACAATGAGCTGTTCATCCATTCAGTTTAATGTGAGAGAAAAATAAAGAGGGTTTTAGGCCTCCAAACTTCACACGGACATATAGTGCTCTGAGATTTTCACTTTGCTTCTGCTTTTGTCGTACATTCCTGAATTCTAGACTCAGCCAACGCCAGATGGATTTTTCAAGTTTACTGAGGTCTAAACTCGAAGCCCACAGGAAATACTGTGAGCAGCTCTGGGGTTTGAGATGGCCGAAAGAGCTCTCAGGGGCTTACAAACAACCACTTTGTGTCAAATCAGCTTGATTTAGTTGGCAGGAGACTCACCACGCAGCTGTAGGGAGGTACACGGACAGTCCCTTAGCTACTGTAGCCATTGGCCAACTATTCTCTCTCAGAAAGGATTAATCAAATTCACCAATGTTTACTCTTCAAGGCCTTATTTCAAAACTATTAATGTTAACTTTCTGAGACCTCGAAGAAGAGATTTTATAGCAACTTCTGCAACCTGCTTGAACAATCACAGTGTCAGGAAATTTTGATTTCTAGATTAAATCCCTCATGTTTCAACCAAAGTCCTTTTTCACTTTCTCTTTCCAGGGGAGATAAAGTACAAATAGTCAACCTCTTCTGAGTAACAGCACTCCTCATGTTTGAGATAGTTCTCCCACTTAATATCTTCAAAGGCTTACTTTCTGATCAAATAACCATCTGGTGATTCTCCTCAAAACCATTTTCAAATTCTTATTCATAAACTGTGAAGTCCTAATCAGGATGTAATAGTCAACAGAAGCACTTCATAATATCCTTAACCAAGGTTATGTGAGTCACAATTTAGCTGTGAAAACTCTGAAGAGTCTTTTGTCCTCAATATATATATATCTCCTGACACTACGCATTCACAATTCCTATTAGAGCACAAAGATGTGTCCAGAAAAAAGCCATACATGCTCACCATTTCCTCTCCCTCCCTTACATCTCAATCCAGGATAATCTGGCCTTGCTCACAAAATTAAAATTGTTCTTCCCAAGATCTTATGAAGATTTTTTGGTTCATATCTTAGACTTCTTGGCAGTATTTGACTACATGCTTCCTTCTGCCATGGTAACATCACTTTTTGTTCTACTTCTTAATGAGCACCTAAGTTTCCTTCAGGGTGCCTCTTGTCTTTCTTTTAAATTTCAATTATCCTCATGGTTCTGGTCCAGGCACCCCATCTTCTTTTCACCATACCTGCTCTCTCTGAGCCAGCTCTGTTTATTCCCACAACTTCAGCAATGCTTACATACCAGTGGGTGTTAGGTCAGTGTCTTCAGCTTAGCTCTCCTTCATAAGTTTCAGTTCTTTCTACACAATGACTGCTAGAAACTCACCCACAAATACTTCAAACTCACTGTGTTCAAACTTCCACTTCTCATAAGCCTGTAAGTCGTCCTCTACTATCTATGAAGTGAATGGCACAGATTCTCAAGCTAGAAATCTAATTGTCAATCTTGCCTCTTTTGAATTCATTCATTATTCACTCAACAACCCTTTCTCCTTTTGCATCTCTTCTATTTCAGTACTGAACAACACATTTGGGATACAATAGTGAGCAAATCAAATAACTCTACCCTTGTAGAGTTACAGATTATTGGCAGAACAGAGGTTAAATAAACTACCATATAAATGGATTAGTGCTACAGACTATTATAAATTTGATGAAGTATAAGTATAGTATGCCATAAGAGGGCAAGCACAAGCATCTACTGTAGGCTTTGAGGATGTCACCTTCAACTAAGTCTAAGGATGAGCAGTGTGAGTCCTCCTGGTTCTGCCCATCTCCTTCATCTTCTCTATGACACATGGGTATTCATTTATATCATCACAATTCCTTCTGGGCTAAGCAATAACATAAATATTTCTTTCTCACCAATCACAACACACATTCTCCTAATATGTAAATCTGATCCCTGTCAGCCCCACACTAAATGTCCCTGAATATCTTCCCTTCACCATGAGGTTATAATCTAAACTCACTCAATATGGCACATAAGGACCTTCATGATCTGACAAGGGTTTTCCTCATCTGTGGAAAGCTTTGTGTTTGCAAAATCCCTCAAGTGGCTTGTCTTTCTACTCTCTCTAATCCCTTCATCTGATTTTTTTTCCATCCATTTTTTAGTACTCATTTTGTGCTCATTCTAAGATTAATTTCAGTCCAGGTCATCTAATTACTCAACTCTAGAGAGCAATATTCACACAGGCTACATGAGGTGCCATCGGCAGAGATTTCAGGGTGAATAGTGCACACCCAGAACTGTGTAGGGATTCATCCCTGTCCCCAGTCATGGTGTAGACTCTCTACAGTAGTGCTTCCATGTGGCCTGAATACACATCTACAGTGCTTACATCACTAGTGTTCCTGCTTATTTTCTGTGACCTGCCTAGATGAATTCCCTATAGGCAGGACCATGAATTTATCTACATGTGGAAGCACATAGCAACACTCCTGATACATAGTATGTGTTTAAAGACCATTTTTGGGGGCACCTGGTTGGCGCAGTCGGTTAAGCGTCCGACTTCAGCCAGGTCACGATCTCGCGGTCTGTGAGCTCGAGCCCCGCGTCAGGCTCTGGGCTGATGGCTCAGAGCCTGGAGCCTGTTTCTGGGCTGATGGCTCAGAGCCTGGAGCCTGTTTCCGATTCTGTGTCTCCCTCTCTCTCTGCCCCTCCCCCGTTCATGCTCTGTCTCTCTCTGTCCCAAAAATAAATAAACGTTGAAAACAAATTTTTTTTAAATAAAAAAATTAAAAAAATAAAGACCATTTTTGGAAATTGGAAGCAAAATTAAATATTATAAAATAAAAAGGAAAGAAAATTAATCAATGGACAAGGATTTTGCTATTCTTATACAAGTTTGTACAAGAGATTGTACCTTGGATTGGTGGGCATTTTTCATGAGTGCCTTAGGGTGTTTTCCTCTTTTCATTCTTTTGCCACAAAGAAACTATTTTGTTAATAATCTGTTTCCAATGCTACATGGCCTTGCCTCTCTAGAGCTAATTGGGAGAAAGAATCACAACTAAACAACGTTAAGAATGAAAGTGGACAACATTACTACATAGAAACGAAAGTAAAGAGAATACTAAAAAACAAGCCTATAATTTAGACAAAATAAGCAACTTCACAGAAAATTATACTTTATCAAGACTGTCTTATATCTATTTATTTTCTTAAATATGAAATTTATTGTCAAATTGGTTTCCATACAACACCCAGTGCTCATCCCAAAAGGTGCCCTCCTCAATACCCATCACCCACCCTCCCCTCCCTCCCACCCCCCATCAACCCTCAGTTTGTTCTCAGTTTTTAAGAGTCTCTTAAGACTGTCTTATATTTAAAAAGAAGTCTGAATAGTCCCTTATCATTAAATAAATTGAGCAAAAACTTAAAAGAGTAAATAAAAATTTACCATAAAGGAAAAATAAAACAACCGGGATCAAATAGTTTTATAATTAAATTCTACTAAAACATTCAAGAAACAGATAATGCCAGGACACCCTGGGTGGCTCAGTCGGTTAAGCGGCCAACTTTGGCTCAGGTCATGATCTCTCGGTTCGTGAGTTAGAGCCCTGCATCGAGCTCTGTACTGACAGCTCAGAGCCTGGAGCCTGCTTTGGATTCTGTGTCTCCCTCTCTCTCTGCCTCTCCCCTGTTTGCTTGAGTGCTCTTTCTCCCTCTCTTTCTCTCAAAAATGAATAAACATTTTTAAAAAAGAAACAGAAAATGCCAGTATTATACAAACTTTTTCAGAAAAAATAAAAAAACAGAAGTTTTCAACTCCTTTTATGACAGGTACACTCTTGATTCCAAAACTAAAGAAAGACATAAAGAAGGAACAGTATAGGCTAATCTGATGTCTGAAAATTGATGCAAAATGCTGAAACAACTATTAGCAAGCTAAATTCAGTAATTAATGAAAATGATGTGTTATACCAATTTGGTTTACCCCAGAAGTGCTGGAATGATTTGTCATTAGAAATTCTATCATTAAAACTCATTACTTTAATAGATTCAAGGCGGGGAAAGTGTGACAATCACAATAGATACAGGAAAAGCATTGAATAAAATGCAAATTTGATTCATAATAGAAACTAAGAATGGAAGGATATTCCTTAAAAAGTTGGTGATTACTAGACAGACAGATAGAAAAGGAAAAGAAAATTTCAGCAAAATTGCTATTTAATTGCTATTTAATAATGAAACATTATTATGTTTCATTCATAATAATGAAACAATAATGAAATGAAAAATTGCTATTTAATTGCTATTTAATAATGAAACATTAGAAGTATTCCCATTCAAATCAGGAACAAGTAAAAAGGAAAAAAAAATGAAAGGTTATTTCCTAAAAGAGGAATAACTGAGCCATAGGGAATGAATATTTTTAATTTTAATAGATACTACTGGGGTGTCTGGGTGGCTCAGCTGGTTAAGTGTCCAACTCTTGGTTTTGGCTCAGGTCATGATTTCACAGTTAGTGAGTTCAAGCCCTGCATTGGGCTCTGATCTGGTAGTGCAGAGCCTGCTTGGGATTCTCTCTCTCTATGTCTCTGCCCCTCCCTTGTTCGTGCTTTCTCTCTCAAAAACAAATTTAAAAAAATAGTACTAAGTAACCCTCCCAAAGGTCTTGCTATTATAACCCCCACTATTAATATATACATTCCCATGCCCCACACTTCTATCAGCATTGAGTGTTATTGCTGATAAAAAAGAAAACCTTCATTTCAGCTTTATAAAGTGCCTATCCATCTCCTTTGTAGAGCTTTACTTATACCTTAAGTTATGTTAGCATTCTATTATCACCGAATTAGTGTGTGCTGGAGGCATGGGGGGCGCAGGATAACTGAGAGAAGTTACTAGTAGTCTTAACTGAGCCAAATTCTTTTAGTCAAAAAGGAAAAGTATCTTGGTAAAAACTTGACCAAAGGAGAAAACAAGTCTGTGCAGTATGACAATGTTATCTGTGTCAGAAATTGAACCAGAAAATCCTTATCTCTGACTGATGCCCTATTCCAGCCACCAAACCCTTTCAGAGACTTCACAGTAGGAAACACGGTGGGACGGTTCTGCTGTTCCCAACCACAGAATTCTCACAACCACAAGGGAAGCCCTCTAAGATCTCGACCTGAGATGCTGCCCTCCAGCAATGGCCCTCAGGTGAATGTGGTAGTACACCTTCTAATGTCTCAAGTCTAGAATTTACTCACTAACATATATAGTCTGCATGCTGCCAGAATCTATGAGAACCCAGTGATAAGAAAATCAGAGTCAAATTCTCTTAGGTTGTTGTTCTGAGTCTTTCTCCCAGCAAAGACCCCTTTTCTGGATGGATAATGTTCCACTGAAACCCATTCTGTAACCACAGATTCAGCATGAAAGTTCCATAGCCTAAACCTTTTGCTCAAATCACCGGAAAGAGGAGGGGCTAAAAAACATTTCAGAGTTGTATGAATTTTGAAACCTTTCCCAGCATCTAGGCTGCTGTTTTTTGTTGCTCTCCTTCAGGGATAACCTTAGTCCTCCCTCACAGAGCATACCAGGGTTAAGTTTTAAGAACGGAAGTGAAGAGGTCTTTAGATTCAGATAGTCCTGGATTAAAAACCAGCTCCTCGGGGCGCCTGGGTGGCTCAGTCGGCTAAGCATCTGACTTCAGCTCAGGTCATGATCTCGCAGTCTGTGAGTTTGAGCCCTGCGTCGGGCTCTGTGCTGACCGCTCAGAGCCTGGAGCCTGTTTCAGATTCTGTGTCTCCCTCTCTCTCTGACCCTCCCCCGTTCATGCTCTGTCTCTCTCTGTCTCAAAAATAAATAAACGTTAAAAAAAAATTAAAAAAAAAAAACCAGCTCCTCCACACAGAGGCAGAGGCTGTAGGACCGTAGTCTCCATTTCCTCATCTGTTGAAGATAATAATAAAGCTCTTCATTAAGTGGAGCGTAAGAATTCAAGGACATAAATGCACTTACATCATACCTGCCTCTTAGTAAGTGCTCAATAAATGGTAGCTGTTATCACTATTATTTCTCTCAAAGAACTTTCCATTTTAAGTTCCCCAGTCATCCTGGTTTTCAGTAGTTCTCTCACTTCCTCAGAAAGCTTCCAAATTCAGCCTTTGATTACCTAAGAATCAGTCTCATCTCCTAAGTGCAATTCATAGTTATGTCCATACTGCGCCCTCTAGTGGCATCTCAGGGACCATCTGACATTTTAGAGGTGCTTGCTCATGGCCTCTGGGGTGACACTAGGACTGTGGGTCTATCTTATGATGTCAGGTACATACTCTCCAGTCCCAACTTCACCTACCCCACAGCTTGGCTGTGGTGATGCTCACAGGTCACTGATACATCCTGAGGTGTGAATGGGGCTCACACTCCTCAAGGCAGGACAGAAATCACCAGTCACTTCTGCCAGGCATCTTTCAAGTTCCAGTAACCCGGAGACTCAGCTACACCACACATTCATCTTCATATGCCCACCTGGGACTACTGGGTGCATAGATGTAAATTTTATTTTGAGCTAGCCCTCAGTATTTCATAATTCTACAACAGATAACAGATGATTAATAAAAGCCTATTAAAAATAATTTTTTAATGTTTATTCATTTTTGAGAGAGAGTGTGAGTGGGGAAGAATCTGAAGCAGGCTCCAGGCTCTGAACTGTCTGTCAGCACAGAGCCTGAAGATGGGCTCAAACCCATGAGCTGTGAGATCGCGACTTGCGCCAAAGTCAGATGCTTAACCAACTAAGCCATCTAGGCGCCCCAGGGAGAGTAGTATTTAAAATAAAATACTGGGCTCCTATAGATGTCCTGATGTAATTTTTACTATGTTGTAAATGGTAAAGGGAGAGAGAGAGGGGGAGAGAGAGAGAGAGAGAGAGACTAACCCAAATCTTTCTACTAAGAAAATTCTCCTTTATAGACAAAATTTTAAAAGAGAAGTAGTATATATTATAAAAGATAGATTTTAGTTTTATGGTCAGGCACACTGGACCGGTCAGCTGCTCCCTGAAATTCAGATGGTGCTCACATCTGAGCTGAAGAACCACTCTAAACTCCTCTTGCTCTGGGTCACACTTTCTAAACCCAAGCCACATCTCCTGACCTAAGATTCTAAACCATACCTTCCACTAGGAAATAGAAGAAATGTAGCAGCTCTCCTGAAGGGCCTTCTTCATCCATTCACACAGATGAAAACATGGACAGTTAATCGTGCTTTGAGAAGGTCCTAGGATGAGATGCTTATTGAGAAGTGATTTAAACAGGCTAAGAGGCTAACCCTGAAATATGCCCTTGAGTAGAGCTGATTCTACACTGCAAGCAACAATAGTTACCCAGTTTATGTGTCTCTGGATCCTCCATTATCAAATTATTTATTCTTGGCTTGTTATGGAGGCAGTGGCAGAGGACCATTGGCTGGGTACTAAAAGTGTGGTTTTCAACTCCCATCCCCAAAGGAATCTGCATCAGTGAAACTTTCCTTGGCTTTTCCACTTTATAGGAAGTGGGATATGCCTCCTTTTTGAAGAATAGTCCCTAATAATCCCATTCTCAGAGGGGGGGCCCTCAAGCAACCTCAAATACTCTAATAGAGCCCTGCAGCATCCAAGGCCACTAATATTTGCCAGGCCACTCACACTGCCTCATCAGCTCTCCTCAACAGGAGGTTTTGTAGCATAGACACTCTTGACCTACTTAAAGAACTCTAAGCTCCTGTAGCAAAAATACATGCATAAATATGTACCAGATGCACAGATCAAATTTAAGAGGAATAGATTATGGACATGGAACTGTCAACATGACCCTCACAATCACATTTTTTTCATCCTCCCATGTGGTGTCCACCTGCAGCGCATTGTCAGTAGGTTAGGTTGAAACTCAGTAGGTTCCCACTTTTGAAACTGGCTTTATGCCTGTGGATTTTTTTAGCTTTGCTTTCAGCAGTGTGCCTGACCATAAAACTAAAATCTATCTTTTATACTATATACTACTTCTCTTAAAATTTTGTCTATAAAGGAGAATTTTCTTAGTAGAAAGATTTGGGTTAGTCTCTCTTTCTCTCTCTCTCTCGCTCTCTCTCTCTCTTTACCATTTACAACATAGTAAAAATTACATCAGGACATCTATAGGAGCCCAGTATTTTATTTTAAATACTACTCTCCCTGGGGCGCCTAGATGGCTTAGTTGGTTAAGCATCTGACTTTGGCGCAAGTCGCGATCTCACAGCTCATGGGTTTGAGCCCATCTTCAGGCTCTGTGCTGACAGACAGTTCAGAGCCTGGAGCCTGCTTCAGATTCTTCCCCACTCACACTCTCTCTCAAAAATGAATAAACATTAAAAAATTATTTTTTTAAAGTAAATACTACTCTCCCTGATAAAAATGCTTCCTATAAAATTCATACTAAACTTTTCTGAATAGAGCCTCAAAAACATTTTTAATACAGATAAAACAGAACAAAGTAGAGGTATTGAGCTAAGCAGTAAGAGCCTGGGTCAAGTGAATAAATTCCCCTTGTACTAATCAAGCAGCCTACCTCTTCACCATCCAGAAAGGCTGAGAAGCAGGTTCAGTGCTTCTCAAAGACAAATTCTGTTCTTGCATTTACTCATATAAAGAGTTTCATAAAACAGAATCTGGATTCTCTGAAGTTCTTAAAACCAGACAATCTCCTGCTGCAGTTGACTGGAAATGGTATTATTCCCAAAGAAAGTCAACCATGTGATAAGAATATTGGAATCTTCTACCCCTTCAGCTTTAGAGTTAACATTCACAAAACAGTTTACTAAGATATGCGCGAGGCTCTTTTTAACTACATTGCTGTTAGTGACTGAGAACCTGAATCTTATGTTATGTAACCAAGAATGAAAGCAGAAACAAAATGGCCACTCTGAACTCATCAAACAAATGGAAAAATTCCTTTGTTAATAATAATCAGTCACTAGAGCTCCTCTATTCTGCCTCAGTAATGTAATATCTATCCTCTTCCCTCTATTCCCAAGTGGTGCAGCCTTAGTTCAAGCCCTCAATACTTCTTGTCTGGATAATTACAATGGCCTCGTACTTATCCTTCCTGCCATCAGACTGGACCCCTGCAATCCATCCCTCCTACAATGATCTTTATGTAGCATAAATATAAAAATGTCTCTCTTGGAACTGAAATACTTCAGTCATTCCCAGAACCTTGTAGATAAACTTCAAACACCTTATCACCCTATCTAAGGGACTTTATGAACCACGTGGTCATTGCTGCTTCAGCCTCTCTCATCCCCTGGCCCTCCCTAGGCAGGCCACTCTTTGAATCAGGACCTCCATGCTGAGATGGTTAGCAGACACATGGAGCCAGAGGGCAAGTAGTAAAACACTGCCAAGGATAACAGGTGTTAAGGGTCAGAGATCCCCACCTCAAAACAAAAGATGGATGAGGTGGTTATGGGTGCCTATGCATGGAACTTAGGAGATATTGGGGAATGAAGAAATTAGGTTAAAAATAGAAAGCAGACTCAATTATGCATAATGAACAAGTTCTGAAAATCTGAAGCACAGCATGTCCTTATAATTAACAATACTGTATTGTACACTTAAAATTTTATTGAGAAAATAGACCTCATGTTACGTGTTCCTACCACAACAAAATATATTTAAAAAGCAATAATAATGAAGAGCAGAAGGACAGTAAATCTGAGAGACAGTCTACTTTTCCCGCCCAAGGCCACGTTGTTTCCTTTAACTAAAGCGCTCTCCTTCCTCTCTGCCCTTCCCTTCACCTGGTTAACTTCAAGACTCATTACATATATAAAGGTCTCTGATAACAATTTCCCAGACTCTTCGCTGAGTTGGACCACCTCATGTGCTCCCTTAACACACTCTTTCTCTTTATTTCAATACCTCTTTCCTCATCGTATTTGTCAATGTGACCTCCCACTACCCTTGGAGAGCAACATAGCATTACTACACGTCAGCCATAACTTCACCTCTGAGCCATGTGTGATATTAGAGAATTAGAATCAATAATATTTGCAGAATATTTTTTTTAATTCTACAAACATATTACTACCTTTTTACATGCAAGTTGACATGAGACAATGTGAACAAAACTGATACTAAAATCAATCATTATAAAACCAAGACTGCTTGAATAAATTGTGAGTACTATATACTACAAGTAATCCCCTCTGTTCTCTGCATGAGACCATATGATCACAGACCTTTCCAAAGATTCCCACTGTGTCCTAAAGTTGATAATTTTAGAGACTGAGACAATTAAGTTTTTTTAGGAGTTCTAAATCCTGAAATTACCAAGACAGCTTTACAAATCAGTCCTTTTCCTGATGGATGTAGAAATCTCAGCTGGGTTAACTACCCAAATTCTTCCAAAAAAAAAAAAAAGTAAAGAATCACCTCTTCTTATCCCAATTTGCAACCTTTTAAAATTAACTCATAATTTTACAAACATTTGGTTTTATTTTGTCAACATCATCATACTGTACCTTTTAAATATGTAGAGATTTTTTACTGATTTAGAGATAAGAGTACAGCTGAAAAAGACTTAGAAACTTGTTCAACATTATCAAACTTGTTCGACATTATCTGGCCACTTTGAGACAAGAAAAAAAACTTACAAAGTTAGGCAAAAAGAAAACAAAGATTATTTATTTCTTAATACCAATTAGAAAAATAAGAATCTTTCCTATAGTTGAACTTGAGTGTTTATAATCTTGCATTCTTCTGAACTTCACATCCCACCCTCTTTTACTCTGAACTTGGACTGTACTCAATGAACTAACATTCCACAATTAGCCTGGGAACCTATGTTTTCCAACTAGTGAATCAGCCAGTGTACAAAACACTCTGACTGTAAGAAATGAAATAAAAGCTAATACAAAAGCAAACAGGATATTGGAAATATCAAGGAATGTACAGCAAGCAAAGAAAAAATAACATATAACCTGAGAAAGAATTATCTAGAGTCGAGTACCTATCAATAATTTTTATAAGATATATAAATATATAAGATTTACAAGATTAAATGCAAATGAGCATCTTAATAGATTTATTTTCTGCTTCTAGTTTCTAGTGTTTTATAAAAGTGCTTGAAATTCAAGGTCAAAATTGACTCACGTGTGTATACTCAACTGTAAAGTGGAGCATATTTTTAAAATAAAAACAATATACTTTCTTGCTTTGAGAGTGTGGCATAAAAAAAAAGCTGATGTAGGGCTTAATATATTTTTGACTGATAATAGTAACATAATTTAAACTTAAAAAAAGAAATATTTTGTCTTTAAAAAATACTTCATTTTCTTCATTTATTTTTTAAATTGAGATAAAATTTACATGGAATGAAATGCACATATTTTGACTGTACAATTCAAAGAACGTATAGAAATATTACACCAAATAGACCACCCAAATCAAGATATTAGATATTTCCCTAAGCCCAGGAAATGTTCTCATACTCTCTTCCAATCAGTCTATATCCCATAGATGTAGATCCCAAATCCTACTCTGATTTGATCACCATAGGTTAGACTTGCCTGGTCAGGAACTTCATATCAGTGGAACCTAAACATATAAATAAATCTATATGCTGTATGTATCCATAGTTTATTATTTTATATTACTGAATGATACTCCATTGTGTGACTATGCCACAATTTGTATATTATAAAGAAAGCTGCTATAAACATTCTTGTTGACATACTTTGTGAACAAAATATTTTCATTTCTCGTGCACACACGTAACCAATACCTTTTTGCTATGTCTTAGGCAGATGTTTAACTTTTGGTTATGTTTATGTATGTTTAAATTCATAAGAAACTGCAAGGCAGTTTTACAAAGTTATTGTACAATTTTACACACCTTCCAGTAGTATGGAAGAGTTCCAGTCACATCCTTGCAAATAAGTTGGCTTTGTTTTAAATTTTATTCTACAGAGAGTAAAATGCCATGTGATTTTGTAATTTCATTATGATTTTATTTGGATTTTCCTACTGATTATTGATGTTGAGCACCATTTTGGACATACATGTATCTTTTACGAAGTTTCTCTTCAAGTCTTGTAGCCATTTTTAATGGAACTATTTACTATTACTATTTACTATATTATTTTTGTGATGATTTCATAAATACTGGTTGTAAATCCTTTGTAAGATATATGTATTGAGGGTCAGTCTGTCACTTGACTTTTCATTTTCTTAGGATTTTTTTAATCAACAGAAGCTTTTACTTTTGGCAAAGTGTGCTGTTTAGTATATTGTGGACCTCTACAAATTTTGTGCATGTATACTTCCTGAAGATACTCTCCAGTATTTTCTTCTCTATAGGTTTTACAGTTTTAACATTTACATATAAGTCCATGATCCATATAGCATAAATATATATGTTGGGTGTAAGTTAGGGATCAAGGGGCTTTTTTATATGTTTAATGTTATTCTAATTTTTAAAGAATCATGCTCCACTTGTCTGCTATAACTACAAAGAAATTTCATTGATTTTTTAAAAAATATATAACAACCTCAGGGTGCCTGGGTGGCTCAGTCGGTTAAGCATCTGATTTGAGCTCAAGCCATGATCTTAGATTTCAAGAGTTCAAGCCCCACATGGGGCTTTGCACTGGTGGTGCAGAGCCTGCTTGGTATTCTCTCTCTTTCTCCCTCTCTCTCTGCCTTTTCTCCAGTTGCTCTCTCTCTCTCTCTCTCAAAATAAATAAATAAACTCAAATAAATAAATAAATAAATAAATAGCAACTTTGACAAATTTCCTTTTTACTTCTGGTAGTGATTTTGTAGATGTCTTTGAATTTCCTGTGTAAATGACTTGTTACCTGCAAATAAGCACAGTTGTATTTCTTCCTTTGCCATCAGTTTGCCATTTTTTTTCTTGCATTTTTACAATCTAGACTTCTAGAGAAATATTAAATAGAAATGCGAACAGTGATTTCTTTGCCCTATTCTCACTCTAAGGAAAGAAGCATTCCAAATGAGCATATGATGTTAAGTAAGATACTGCCTATAGGCTTTTTAGAGATGTTCATTATCAAATTGTGGAATTTCCCTTCTATTGCTAGTTCTTAAAAGATTTTATCATAAATGGAGGTTGAACTGTTACAAATCCTTTTGCTATATTTATTGAGGTGGTCATTTTTTTCTCCTTTGTTTTGTCCATTTAGTGACTTACATTGATTTTTTTTCAAATGTTAAACCAAACTTCTATTACTAGGATAAACCCCAACTGATCATGATGCCTTAAACTTTTTATCTATTGCTGGAATTAATTTGCTAATATTTTGTTGAGAATATTTTTATTTATGGTCAAGAGATATATTGGCCTGTAGTTTTGTTGTTAATCTTTTTCTATTTTCTTTATCAGGTTAATATTGGCCTCATAAAATGAGTTGGAGAATCTTTCTCTTTTCTGAAAGTTTTCATAAAATTGGTACTATGTTTTTTTTTCTTACATGTTTGAGTGAATTTATCAGTGAATAAGTTTTGATCTTATTTTTATTGGTAAGATTTTAAATGAATATTTCAATTCCTACAATAAATATAGGGCTACTCAGCTTTTCCATTTCTCTTTCTAAAATCAGTTTTGAAATTTGTAATTTTCAAGAAATTTGCCATTTCGTCTTACTTAAATTATTTAAAACACCCCTTTATTCTTCTGTCAATGTCCATAGAATCTGCAGTTATATACCCTTTTTAATTTTTTTACTGGTAATTTAAGTGTTCTTTCTTTTTTTTCTTTCTGTCTTAATCAGTCTTGCTAGGGGGTTGTGTTAGTTCCCATTGCTGCCGTAACAAATTGCCACAAATGCAATGGCTTAAGACAACAGAAAGTTATTCTCTAATGTCTGGAAACCATGATATTTGAGTCCTACAAGCCTAAAATCAGTGTGTCAGTGGGATGGCTGTTTCTGGAAGCTCCAGAGGGGTATCCATTCTTTGCCTCTTCCAGTTTCCGCCAGGTACTGGCATTCTTCAGTTTATGGTCACATCACTACAGTTCCTGCTTTGCTGTCACATTCTCCTCTTCTTCTGTAGTCAAACGCCTTCTGCTTCCTTCTTATAAAGGCATTTGTGATTACATTCAGAATCCATCCAGATAATCCAGGATAGTCTCCCCCATCCCAAAACCCTTAATTTAAGCACATCTGCCAAATTTCTTTGCTATTATTGTGTTCTATATTTTTACTGGTCCCTAGGCTTATCCTCATTGTTTCCTTTCTTCTAAGTACTTTGGCTTTAATTTGATCTTTTTTTTAGCTTAAAGTGGAAACATGGATCATTGATTTTAACCTTTTTTCCCTTTCTAATGTAAGCATAAGAACTATCACATTCCCTCTATACAATATTTATCTCTATCCCCAAATATTTTGACATATATTCATTAGCTGAACACACTCTCTAGTTTACCTTGTGACTTCTTATATAACCCATGAGTTATTTAGAAGTGTTTTGTTTATTTTTAAGTGTTGAGTATTCAGAAATTTTTCTGGTATATTATTGTTATTGATTGTAGTTTAATTCTATTGTGATGAGAGAACTGTCAAGGACTGTAAAAAGTCTGAGAATTCACCCCACTTGAAAGCAAACAAGTTAACCTACCACAAATTTATGGATGTTAGTAAAACACCCAAGACTCCTAAGTCAGGGAAGAAGGACTTCATTAGTCACAACAATAACAGTAGCCAGAGCTCAGAGTTCATTACACTAGTTACCTGAGCCTTTATTCCCATAGAGTAATATAAAGAAAGTGAGGTGATACCTACACATGCAGCAGGTTGTGACATAGGAGAGAAACCCCAAACTTAGGGAATTTGAATCTTTTACAAATAGCAGGAAACCTACCTGATCCTTATCCCATAAGTCATAAGACCCATCCATTTATTTTTCAGCACTTTTTCCTGTGTTCTTCAAAATGAATTGTTTCGATTGATCTGTGTCCAACCCATTGGCGCAACGCTTTTTTCTCCCGTCTTCAATCTACTGTTCAGTCCAATCACTAAACATTCCTTTTCAGTTATTATATTTCTCCATTTGATTCTTTTTTATAGGTTCCATTTCTCTGCTGAGACTTTCCATTTGTTCCTCATTATGAACATAATTTCCATTAGATCCTTAAACATATATGGCTGCTTCAAAGTCTTTGTCTACTAATTCCAAAATTTATGTTAACTCAATCCATTTGTATTAGCTGCCTTTTCCCATGACTAAAGGTCATATTTTCTTGTTTGTTCACATGTATAAAAAATATTTATTGCATATGATACATTGTGAATGATACATTCAAGAGACACTGGATTCTATTATATTCCTCTAAAGAGTATTGATTTTTGTTCTAGCTTGCAGTTAAATTACTGGTTGACCAACTTAAATTTGAGGAGGCTTCTTTTATGGAACTTCCATAAATGTGGAGACTTTGTTGGGGCATGTCTTTTTAAAGTCAGCCCTTTGTACCAAGACAAATTGGTTAAAGAACTTAGTCTTTGCTGCTAAAGTGTGGCCCTTTATGGGTTTTAATCAAAAGCCCAAGGTATTTACCAATCCTTTCTAAATAAGCAGGGCTCAAACCCCAAACTCTGTCTCCCCTCTGGTGGGCATCTTTTGAAATAACTGTCCAGACTTACAGCCTTTCAACTGTTGCTTTTTACTAGACTTCTTGAAGTCCACACACATTAAGATCAAGGATCAGACAAGGATTTGATGAGACACTTTATACATAGAGTTTAGTGCTCCCACCTTTACAAGATTTACCCCCTAAATTTCCAGTTGCTTTTATAGTCCCAAGTTCTATCCACCTTATACTTCAAACCGATAAGACTGCAGCTTTGTGCTAGTGCTAGTTACCCAGACAATAGTCTGTAGTCTGGGTGGTGTACTTAGGAAAAACAATAAAAGACACAAAAATGTGTATCTTACCCAGAGAATTGTCTGCTTTTAGTGGATAAATCCCTTCAGTCCCTGCTTTCTCTCCAGTATTTGCAAATAATAAGAGGGTTGTTTTTTCTTCTATATTTTTTTTGCAGAATTTATTATTATTATCTGTGGGAGAGTAAATCTGATACAAGCTACTCTACCACCACTGGATTGAAACTCAATTCCACTAGTATTTACAACACCAAAGTAAAGAATCTGTATCATAAATAAATCAAAATAAAAGGTGATCCAAGGAAGAGAAAATTTTCTCATCTGCCCTCTATAAAATAGGTGAAGCAACCAACACAATATAATCAACATTGCAAGAGATGAGATTAATATTATAACTAGAGCTATAATACGTATTTTATTAGAAATCTTCCAGAGAACAAGAAAAAGGGGAAGATAAAATCATTGACACTGGGGCTAGTTAAATATCATTTGCAAATCAAGAACATTATTTAATCCTGCTTACCTTGGTGCTGAGAATCTTTTCTTATAGGCACAATAAAGCCAAAATTCTGTTTTGTATGTGTGCATGTGTGTGTATATTCTCATACATACGTGCAAACAGAATACATAGTCAATTCTGGTGATGGAAGGAACTTTAACCATCTTCAATTTGGCTGACAATCCTAAGTGAAAAAAAAAAATTTTTACGTATCACTGTCAACCAAATGGAAGCAGAAAACTAAAATGTATTTGAAAACTAATACTGCAGCTACTAAAAACAATAGTAAAGTCAGGGAAAAGGAAAACAAAAAAAACAAAAACTGGTAAATGGAGATTTCCAAAGCTAGAAGTATTTCATTCTGAAGAGTAGTCTATCATTTGAAGTTTTTGTTTTGATGATGACCATATATGAATCCATAGTAAAATATGCAAACATTCTAAACTCTTTGGACCTCCCTTCCATCACAATTGCTACTTCCCCAAAAGGATCAATGGTGTCCATATACCCAAAATATTCCCTGAGGCAGCAACATCTATCACAATGACAATTGTCTAGAGCTGTACTTCTCAGAATATAACATGTATAAGAATGACCACAGATCTGGGGTGCCTGGGTGGCTCAGTCGGTTAAGCATCTGACTTTGGCTCAGGTCATGGTCTCACGGTTCATGGGTTTGAGCCCCACGTCAGAGTCTGTGCTGACAGCTCAGAGCCTGGAGCCTGCTTCAGATTCTGTGTCTCCCTCTCTCTCTGCCCTTCCCCCGTTCATGTTCTGTCTCTCTCTGTCTTAAAAATAAATAAACATTAAAAAAAAAATTTAAGAATGACTACAGATCTTTCTAGAATGCAGGTATTTATTCTGTAAGTTTGCAATGGGGCTCCAGATTTTGTGTTTCTAACAAGCTCTCAGATGGTAATACTAGTCCACAATCTACACGCATAGCAGCAACACTAACAGTCAATCACTCATGGTCAGGCTAACACCATGCCCCGCTTCCAAAGACTTTCATTTCTCTAAATAGGGGAGATCATAGGAAGAGAGGTACCTAAAGTACAAATTTTAAGGAAGCACTCAGTCTCAGGTGTTGACCCTGCACTTGCACAACTCTGAGAGTGAATACCTCCTTAAATTGTGCACCCTAGGCACCTCTATCTGGCCCATCTCTAGTCCTGACCCTGGGTGACAGTTAAGACAAGAATCATAATGAATTAGGGTATTGAGATTTCAAAAAGAAAAAAATTCCAAACAGGAGAAGGAAGATTACTGGAAATGTGACATGACTTTCATCTATTCAGAATTATAATGGTTATAACTCTTTCTTAACCCCTGCAGTTCCTGGGACCACATGAAAGGAAGGAGTTAGTCTGGTCACTCAGAATAGTAAGAACATCATAGTGGAGTTTTGCAAAAAGTGCCCAGTATTTCTTTTCTTTTCTTTACCTCATTTTTTTTAGTAGCACATATTTATAATTAAGCCATTAAATATTTCACATAGATTGAAAAATTTTTTCACTGTTATTCTGAATGAAAATTTGCTAGTTTTATAAGTAATTGAAATCAAGCAATTTAATCAAAATCAACAAATTCAAGAAAAGACAATAAGAAAGAACCTTGTTTAATTCCCTTGAGGTTATGAGTTTTGCTATTTAAAAATTATATTTATATCATTTATATTTATAACAGTATAGTATGGGAAAGAGTCATATGTAATATTAAGTGAAAAATACGTATGATATAAAAATTGTATCTGCAATATGATTACAACTATTTTTGGAAAATTTAGCATAGAAAAAATAGCTAAAATAACATTTAAATTTTAACCAATGGTTTTCTCTGAGCAGCAGACTACAGTTAATTCATTTTTGTTCTTTCATGTCCCCTTTTTAATAACCATGTGTGTCTTTTTTAGTGAAATCCTTATGTATTATCAAGATGAATCACATCCAGGGTTTATTCAAAATGAGATTTGATCAACAGAGAATCTAACAACTCATTTGTCAGTCATCAAGAATGTTACAAAGTCAGTTCTTATGTTAAATTTATAGAGTTAAGCATCAACTAGAACAATCACTATTCTAGAAAAAAATCTTATCAACAGTGGAAAATTTTAGACAAAGTTAAAGTGGAAACTTGTCACCGTCAGAGTTCATGAAAGTCAAGGAAAGAAACATAAGACATATGCAGGTGACTAGACTTCAAAAAAGCAGATGTTTTAAAGTTTCTTAAAAATTAAAACTTAAAAATATACATGATTCTACAACATCACATTCTGAAATATGAAGGCAAATCAAGTGGATTAGGAATGGTCAAAATAATTCTGGTAACTAGAAGCAGAGTCCAGGCCATGATGAGATTAAACACTGGGTAGGATGCAAGATATAACTCAATCTTAAAAGACTATCAAAGTAAAATTTTCAAAAAGCAAAAAAAAAAAAAAACCAGGATTCTCATATAGTTATAGAATAAATAGGTGTCAATGTCTTATTCAATGCATTAGTGAGGGGACCAGTAAGAAGGAAAGCTGGTTGAAAGAGCATGTGAAGAATTAGATGCTCACAAACATTTTGTAAAAGAACTTTAGACCTGTTGAATGACTAAAATCAAAAATATAAGAAACAATAAATGTTGACAAGGATGTAGAGAAAAAGGCACATTTGTGCACTATTGGTGGGAATACAAACTGGTGCAGCCACTGTAAAAAACAGTGTAGAGGCTCCTCAAAAAATTAAAAATAGAATTACCATATGATCCAATAATGCCACTACTGGATATTTATTTAAAGAATATGAAAACACTAATTTGAAAAGATATATGCACCCTTATACTCATTGCAGCATTATTTATAATAGCCAAATTATGGAAGCAACTTAAGTGTCCATTGATAGATGAATGGATAAGGAAGATATATAGATAATGAAATCTTGCCACTTGCGACATGAATGGACCTAGAGAATATCATAATGCTAACTGAAATAAGTTAGAGAGACACAAATACCATATTCGTTCACTCATTTGTGGAATTTAAGAAACAAAACATATTAGCAAAGAAAAAAAAAAGACAAACTAGAAAATAAACTCTTAACTATAGAGAACAAACCGATGGTTACCAGATGGGAGGTGGGTAGGAAGATGGGTGAAATAGGGGAAGGGGATTAAGAGTATACTTATCATGATGAGTACTGAGTAATGTATAGAATTGTTGAATCACTATGTTGTACACCTGAAAGTAGAATAACACTGTATGTTAACTATACTGGAAAGGAAGGAAGGAAGGAAGGAAGGAAGGAAGGAAAGAAAGGAAAGGAAGGAAGGAAGGAAGGAAGGAAGGAAAGGAAGGAAGGAAAGGAAGGAAGGAAGGAAGGAAGGAAGGAAGGAAGGAAGGAAAGGAAGGAAGGAAGGAAAGGGGGGATGGAGGGAAGGAAAGTAGGAAGGAAGGATTTAGAATAGGATTGCTAGTTAGGTAAAAAAAAAAAAAAAAACTGGTTAATGTCTAGAGGGCAATAAGACCATAGTCTTCGGGTTATCATTTCTATTACAGACACCTCCATCTTATGATGGTTCAATTTTATGAGTTTTTGACTCTATAATGGTATGAAAATCATATGCATTCAGAAGAAATTGTACTTCATTCAGATTTTGAATTTTGATCTTTTCCTAGCCACATGAGATACCAAAAACTCTGTCATGATGCTGGGCAGTGGCAGGGAGCCACGGCTCCCAGTCAGCCACGCCACCATGAAAGTAAACAACTGATAGACTTTCAACCTTTCTGTACCCATACCACCATTCTGGTTTTTACTTTCAGTGTAGTATTTGATAATTACATGAGCTATTGAACACTTTCTTAGAGCTTTGTGTTAGATGATTTTAGCCAACTGTAGGCTAATGCCAGTGTTCTGAGCATGTTTAAGGTAGGCTAGGTAGGCTAAGCTATGATGTTTGGTAGGTTAGGTATATTAAATGCATTTTTAACCTACTCTATTTTAAACTTATAATGGGTTTATCTGGATGGAATCCTGTCATAAATTGAGAAAGATCTATACACAGAAATATACAAATTAATATTTACTTTAACAGTGTCTGAGCTTTAACCAAATAATAATAAAATTGACACAAGTGTATTGTTCTAGAGAATTAAATCATCCTTTGGTGAACAGCTAAACAATGCCATTGATGGATGTTGCCCTCTTTTGCCTTATTTCTATGTTTTGGATAATTTTCTTAGAGGGGGTAAGAAAAGTTTCCCAAAGAAGGTAATGTTTAAACTGTGATTAGATGACAAATAGTAATTTGTTATACAAAAGAGCATGCTGGAAGCATTCCAAGTTGAGGGAAATGCATTTTCAAAGTCACCAAAGGAAAAGAAAAGGGACTCATAAGTAAGGACACACATAAGGATGCAAAAACTTGCAAAATAGTGCTAGGAAGGCTAATTAAAGTCTTATCTACCTGCAAGCTGTTTTGCCTCTTCTGGTTTTCTCTGGACTGCAGTCAGTGTGATCTTTCCAATGAGCTCACTGTGAGTCTGATCATTTTACCCATCAGCTTATAAAACTCCAATATGTCCCCTTTGTTTACTGAAAAATATCCAACTTCCATAAGCTGGTTTCTAAGTCCTTTATTTGGACCCTTCTTAACCATCTCTGCTACCTCCCCCCTTGGATCCAGTGATACAGCCTTGCTAAATCATTTAGTTCCCTGCCACTGATCTCATTCCTCTCTTTTCTTCTGTACTATCTTTCTCACATTGTCTGTCTATGTCAGCAATTCTCAGCCTAGGTTGCACGTTAAAATAATTTGAAAACTGAAGAAATACCGATGCCCAGGTTACAACTCCATATCAATTAGAATCAGAATTCCTGGGGACAGATTTCTATCATTGATTTTTGTTAAGTTGCCCAGATAATCTTAATGTGCAGCATAGGTTAAAAGTTAATGATATCAACGGGCAAAGTAGAAAAGGTACCAGGTTCTAAGAAATTCTTATCCCTCAAAGCTCTCCTCAAACATTGTATCCTCCATGGAGTGGTTCCTAACTCCCTGCTCCCACCTCTGTGCAGTTATCCCACTTTCCATACCCCCAAAGCCCTTGTAACATATCTCTTTGCAGTTTGCAATGATTTATATGTACATATACTTCAGTGACAAGGAATTAAAAACTCCATTATGTCAGAGACCACATGTATTAATTTTTTAATTTCCACTGACTAGTACCATTTCTTACATATGGAAAGAATTATGTTAATGAAGAATAAATGAATATATAAGTGATAAACAAAAGAAGGAGCCGTAAGCCTGTTTTTAACTTTTCATTGAAGAAAAAACATATAGGAGAAAAAGTTCACGTATCATATGTGTACAGCTTTCCGCACTCTCACAAATTAAACACAACCATACAAGTGTCTTCAAATCATTACCAACATCACAAAATCTCCCCCGACCCCTTGCTTCCTTTCCAGTGCCTACTCCAATGCCCATTCATCCCCAAAGCACCACTATCCTGACTCCTAACACCACAGATTGGTTTTACCTGTTTTCCTACTCTACAAAAGGAACCATCAAGTATGATTCTTCTATGTATTCTTTTACATTCAGCATGGGACACTCATCTTTATTGCTGAATATCATGTAGACCATTCATCATTATTGCTATATAGTAACACATTATTTGAGTAACAATAAAAGTTAACTTATTCCTTGTTGATGGACATTAATTGTTGTTTTTTTTTAAGTCTATTTATTTAGTTTGAGAGTGTGTGTGTTTGTGTGTGCCACCAGAGGAGAGGCAGAGAGAAAGAAAGAGAGAGAATCCCAAGCAGGCTTCACTCTGTCAGCACAAGGCTCAACGTGGGGCTCAATCTCATGAACCATGAGATGATGACCTGGCTGAAATCAAGAGTCAGATGCTTAACCACACCACCCAGTAGCTCCAGACATTGATTATTTTCTAACTGTTGCCTATGTGAATAGACTACAGTGCTATTCTAGCACATATCTTTTGGTGATCATATGAATGCATATTTTCAGGGTATACACCTAGGATTAGAATGACCAGATCATGGGATACACATGTGCTCACCTTTAATAGATACTGTTAAGCAGTTTGTTCCAAATTTATTCTTCAAATGGCAGTATATGAGAGATCCAATCCCCTCATCAACACTTGACATTTTCCATAATTTTTCATTTAGCCATCTTGATGGTATCTCTTGTGAGTTGTTTACATTATATTGTTTTATTTTTATTTTTTTATTTTATTTAAATCCAAGTTAGTTAACATATAGTGTAATAATGGTTTCAGTAGTAAACTTTAGTGATTCATCACTTACATATAACACGCAGTGCTCTCTCCAACAAGTGCCCATCACCCATTTAGCCCATCTCTCCTACCCAACACCCCTCCAGCAACCTTCAGTTTGTTCTCTATATTTAAGAGTCTTTTATGGTTTCCTTCCTTTTATCTTATTTTCCCTTCCCTTCCACTATGTTCATCTGTTTTGTTTCTTGAATTCCACATTGAATGAAATCATACAGTATTTGTCTTTCTCTGACTGACATTTCATTAGCATAATACATTCTAGTTCCATCCACATTATTGCAAATGGCAAGATTTCATTCTTTTTGATCACCAAGTAATATTCCAGTGTGTGTGTGTGTGTGTGTGTGTGTGTGTGTGTGTGTATCTCACATCTTCTTTATCCATTCATCAGTCAATGGACATTGGGCTCTTTCCATAATTTGGCTATTATTGTTGATAGTGCTGCTATGAATATTGGGGTGCATGTGCAAATCAGCATTTTTGCATCCTTTGGATAAATACCTAGTAGTGCATTTCCTGGGTTGTAGGATAGCTCTATTTTTAATTTCTTGAGGAACCTCCATACTGTTTTCCAGAGTGGCTGCACCAGTTTGCATTCCCACCAACAGTGCAAAAGGGTTCCACTTTCTCTGCATCCTTGCCAACATCTGTTGTTTCCTGAGTTGTTACTTTTAGCCATTCTGACAGGAATGAGGTGGTATATCAATGTGGTTTTGATTTGTATTTCCCTGATGATGAGTGATGTTGAGCATCTTTTCATCTGTCTGTTAGCCTTCTGTACATCTTCTTTGGAAAAGTGTCTGTTCATGTCTTCTACCCATTTCTTCACTGGATTTTTTTGTTTTGGAGTGTTGAGCTTGGGAAGTTCTTTATAGATTTTGGATACTAACCCTTTATCTGATATGTCATTTGCAAATATCTTCTCCCATTCTGTCAGTTGCCTTTTAGTTCCGTGGATTGTTTCCTTCACTGTGCAGAAGTTTTTTGTTTTGTTTTGTTTTTTATCTTGATAATGTCCTAATAGTTCATTTTTTTCTTGTTTCCTTTGCCTCCGGAGATGTGTCTAGTAAAAATTTGTGTGGCCACGGTCAAAGAGATAGTTGCCTATTTTCTACAATCGAGCACTTTTCTTTTGCTTACTGCATGTTTAAATATTCTCTTTTGTAAAGTTTTTACCCACTCTCTCATTGGGTTGTTATAGTTTTCTTGCTAATTTGTGTTATTTCTTTATATATTAAAATATAAGTCCTTTGTTAGATACATGTACTACACATGATTTTTCAGTGTCTAATCATGTCTTTGGATAAACAGTTCTCACTTTTATTATATTATTGCATCACCATTTTCTTCCATGTTATGGTATTTGATTGCTGTTTCAACTGGTTTACTTACTCCAAAGTCAGAAAGATATTCAGCTATATTTTTCTCTAAATATTTTATTTTATCTTTTACATTTAGACCTGCAGTCTACCTAGAATATATATATATATATATATATATATATATATATATATATATGGTGTGTGATGCATTTTTTTTCACATGGATATCCAATTAATGCAGCACCTATTATCAAAGAAAACACTACATTCCAGTGTTACCTTTGTCATAGATCATTTGACTATATAAATGTGTAGGTCTGTTCTGGACTCTATCCATTCCAATGGTCAGTCTGTCTATTCTTATACTAATATCATACTATCTCAATTACTTATTATGTCTTTATAATAAACCTTACATCAGACAATATAAATGCTTTAGCTTTATTCCATTGAGGTTTACCCTAGCCATTCTTAGGTTTTTGTCTTTTCATGTGAATTTTAGAATTAGCTTATGAGATTTAACCTCCCAAAAAGAATCTACTGGCATTTTTTTGATAGTACATTGACTTT
Source organism: Prionailurus viverrinus (assembly GCF_022837055.1). Taxonomy (NCBI): domain Eukaryota; kingdom Metazoa; phylum Chordata; class Mammalia; order Carnivora; family Felidae; genus Prionailurus; species Prionailurus viverrinus. Next base: position 101,061,510 of record NC_062564.1, read on the forward strand.
ATAGATTAATTTGGGAAGAATTAAAGTATTAACAGTATTGAATCTTCTAACCTATGAACATGTCATTTATTTAGACCTTTTTGTTCCCAATATTTTTAAGTTTTCGATGTAGAGATATTACATATATTTTTATCATACTTGTTCCCAGCAATAAGTTTGACCATTCAAGCAAAACGCTGTCTACCAGGAAAGCTTATTAGAGACCTAGTGTCCACTATATCAAAATCCCAGACTCCCAGAAGGAAAGCAGATATTCAGACTAAACCACATTGTTTGCACAGTTTAGGCATAGTGAATAATTCTTATTATGGTCATTGGAACCCTCCTGAAATCCAAGTTCCCTGGCAATAGCTAAAGACCAAACTTGTTAAATCTTTTCTGCACATATCTTTTAGAATTTTATTTATTGTTTGGTTTTGGCTGGTATATAGGAATATAGTTGATTTTTACATATTGGCATTATATCCAATGACCTTGTTAAATTCACTTATAATAAAGTATGTGTAAATTCTTCCATATTTTCTAATTACAGAATCATATATCTATTGACTTTCTTCTTAATAGAAATATTGAACTCCTTCCCCCAGGATAGACAATTAATATGGTGATTTCATTGAGTTATAATTTTCTATTATTACATAAATACAGTGTGAAATATAACACAAAAAAAGAGCCAAATCTTACTTCTTTTAAACTTACAAAAATGGAGGGGTGCTTAGGTGGCTCAGTTGGTTAAGTGTCTGCCTTCGGCTCAGGTCAGTATCTCACGGTCCGTGAGTTCGGGGCTCGCATGACGCTCTGTGCTGACAGCTTGGAGCCTGGAGCCTGCTTCAGATTCTGTGTCTCTCTCTCTCTGACCCTCCCCCATTCATGCTCTGTCTCTCTGTCTCAAAAATAAATAAACATTAAAATTTTTTTTTTTATTTACAAAAATGGAGAAGAAAGAGAGGTATAGACATTCACAAGTTTCAGAAAAACAAGCAGGCCTGTTACAATATAGGATAATAGTATAAGAATATAGTATAATATAATGGTGTAGTACAGTACAGTATGATATATATTATAATACAGGTATATACACCCATCTAGTATTCCCAATCAGAAACATTTGGGGGGACAATCCTATAGGTAGGGGTGTATGGTTTTCTAATTTGGTTTGCAATTAGTGATAAAATTATGTCATCCCAGAACAGGTTGAGAAGCTCTGCTCTAGGCAAGAATGGAATGATGAGCTATTTTTCCTATATCCTCTTATTAGTCTCCTCTTATATAATCACTTTATCCTTTCTGTGTAGCTTTTTCTTTACAAAAAGTGTTGGCTTAATATATATTAATTCAGATTCCTTTATGCAAGTGTCATAAGTGTATGTAGCTTAAGCAAAAAGGAAATCTTATTATAAGGAAAATGGTGTCCCACAAAACCTATGAATAAAATTGAAGCTGTGGTTCAGGAAGCCCTCATACCTCTCTGGCCAGCTTCTTAATCTGTCTCTGTAATTTGCTTTCTTCCCTCTCACACTCCACAAAATGTTCTCTCTAGCTCTCTGATGCACATAGCTAAAAACCTGGCCCCCAAAACCTGAGTTGTAGTATTTTACATCTTAAGTCATCAAAGGGATATTCACTTCCTTGGTCTCCCAAATCAGAAAAGATTACAAACAATATATATCTTTATCTAGCACAGACTTTATCTTATAGGTAGCCGTGATGATGATGATAATGATGATGATGATGGTGATGATAATGATGATGATAACCGAAGTGGTTAGAATACGAGGCTACAGCCCATAGTTATTCATGAATCTCAAAAGCCAAATTCAATTGCTTGCACTCTGATCATCAGTATAGGACCAGGTCCCACCTCTTCATCATCCTAATCATTGATGGAAAAAGAAGATCTTTCACGTGATCAAGGTGAGCTCCATTGGTTTAAGAGCTAAGCCTGGTTGATCCTAGACATGGTAGATGTCCAGATCTACACCTTGGTGCATACTAGGTACTGAAGTATCCCCACAACTACCACCAAATTCATATGTTAAAGCCCTAACTTCCAATGTGACTGTTTTTGAAATAAGGTCGTAGGGTGTGGCCCAAATCTGATAGGATTAGTGACTTTCGAAGAAAAGGAGGAGAGAGAGAGATCTCTCTTTCTCACTTTCTCGCCATGTACACATGCCAAGGAAAGTCCATATGAGGACATAATGAGAAAGCAGCCATCCATGATCCAGGAGAAGAGCTCTCACCAAAAACCAATTTGACTGGAACCTTGAACTTAAACTTCTCCAGAACTGTAAAAAATTTAATTTCTGTTGTGTAAGTCACCTGGTATGTGGTAATGTTATAGCCTGAACTGACTAACACAGTGGACATAGACAAAGACCAACAAACCTTCCTTGCAAATCTGTCCAACCATATAGTCTAACCCTGTTCCGGTTTCTATTCATTGCCTCTTCCTAGTCTGAGTCTGCTGATTTCATAGTGACCCTATAAGAAGGGTTTACTGTGGCTTAACCTCCCTCCTCTTAGCCCACTCCTTGAGACCACAGACATTGAACCACTCTGAAAACCCATTCTTTTCATAAACTTTTGTTAGTCATCACCAAATTGCTTTGTCTCCTGAGTCCTCCCATTTGGGGAATCATTAAATTCCTGAGGCCTCCACCTTTTCTCCAGTTTATCATTCCAAGTCTCCAGGCCTACATCTGCATATCTGTCCACATCTGCTAGACTTCAAACCCTTGCCTCTGCAAGACCAACATGATCTGTGCATGTAAACAGTATGCCTCACAATAACCAGCCATGAAGGGCGGATGGAGCACCAGCTCTTCTGTTGAGGTCAAAAGGATCAGGACAGAAAGAAAGAGGTCAGTTTCCAGACAAGTCAACCATTACAGAGCCTGGAAAATTTATGAAGTCTGGTCTGCCACTAGCTTACTGTAGTTTATTTTTTCCCCCTTTCTGCCTACCTAAGACCCTTAAACTCCTCACTTTTCACATATCTGGAGGCTAATCCCATGTAAGAAACACTTAGAAAAACAAGTGTGACAGCTCTGCTTGAGGCCCAGAAAGAAGGCTCTTTCTAAAAGGGGCCCTTTGGTTGTTTTCCCAGGTAAGATGTTTAAGACTTGATCCCTGTTGCCTGAATTCCTTTCTCACCACACCCAAGGTCATTTTAATGAAAATTCCAAAGTCCAAGCCAAGAGGATAGAATTGCTCTTAATCCTTCAGCAGTGCCGTCATTTGATCCCTAGACCCACTGGGGTGATTACTGTGTGTCTGCAGAGTATAGCTAAGCAGACAGAAGAAGGAAGTGGCCACTACTGCACGAGGCCAGTTTCCAACCTTTATTTCTGTGTTGGTGTGCTATTGTTACTCCTCTAGTTCCAATGGCTTATAGCCCTCCCACCAGCCTTTCTCCCTATCGCCTCAAGATAATGCTGTCATAACTGTTCTTCACCTTTTGGAGAAGTTCACAAATTCACTGATATTTTTAAAATAGTATTCATTTTATTAAGTTGAATCAAAATGTAATTTATTTCCCAGTTTTCTCATACTCAGAGGAGGATAAGTTTTGTGTGAAATTATACTTCTTGACATCCTTAGGTCTATGACTTAGCCTTTCATTAGAATGTTGAAAAATCATGTTGTATAAGGAAATGGAAAATGAAAGAAACAACTCGGATGCTTTTTTTATTTTTTTAATTTGTTTTCATTTTCTTTCTCACTTCCTGAGTGATGAGGGAATGAAAGGGCTGACGACCAAATGTCTGGGATGTTCTGGGACCTCTCTGTCCCCTGAGCCAAATATGCATACATTCTCCAGTGCTGCAAGGACTAATCATCAATCTCAGTAGTTCCTAACTAATGACCAGACTGAGTGGCAGCCCCCAACTTCCTGTCATGCTGAACTTTGGAAGCCACTGATCGTTGGCCTGGCCAACCTGCCGCCAGCCCCTAGCAAACCAGCCGAAGTCATCTGTTTTGGTATTTTTTTGTCTCTGTGATTAAGGGGGTATATCCTTCCCTACAACTGGCTGAACAGAAGGGAGCCAAAGGAGCTCTGCTTCAGAGTGTAAAATGGACTCCTTTCTTTCCAGGCCTTAGAGGCAAACATGTCCAGGGAGTATCCTTCTCACAGAAGAAAATTTCCTTCTACTAAAAACTCAGGCTAAAATGGTTAGAAGCTTTAAGAGAGTATTGGACACTGAAAATCTAAGTGAAGATAAATTTGAAGATTGATCATATAAGTGATGTCTTAAACTTTCTCATTTTTTCCCACCACATACAAAAGTGCTTCAGGAAGATAAAAGTGAAGCTAATTAGAATGACCTAATCTCTTCCTCCTTCCCCCAGCCCTCCGAATTTTCTTCCCCAAGTATTGTTCAGGGAGGCAAGGGGAGGTTAGGCAGTAAGTGGCTGTAACAGCCCTAACAGCCTAGGAGAATGCTGAGCCCCTACTATTCCTCATGACTCATCTACCAAGAGTCCTCTGGAGTTTTGACTTTCAAAAGGCACAGTTAAACATAACAGGAGTTTACTTCAAGCTGCTATGGATGGTGTGTTTGAACTTCTTGATTTACTAAGAGATATCCCTGACTTCCTTAAGGGAAAATGAGAATTTTTTTTTATTTCATTCTAATTCTTTCAGGAAAAAAAATAATAAAAGAAAAACAGTTTCATTTAGAAGGCCTATCAAGAACACAAAAGATGACTATTCCAGAAGTCACTCTATAAACTTCATTACCTGTCCCCTTGCCTCAATCTGTGCCTGTGTATGCACAAGGGACAGTGAGGTCCCATGAATTATACTCCTGTTACAGCTTTTCAGAAAAGTCAAAATAATCCTCTCCATATAATTGTTGACATCATAAATAACCTCTTAAATAAACCAATAAAATGTGTTAACATTCCTTGACAGTTTTCAAATCCTACATTAACTTATCTGGCCCTCCAAACACCCTCTGAGATAGAATTTTACTTTCCTCCTCTTACCAGACAGGGAACTGATGTTCAAAAGGGCAAGAAAGATTAGAAAATGGGGTAGCAGCCAGAACCAGGGCTTCTGATTCTGAAATCACTGTCGGATTCTGGTCATACATCCGTGTCCACTCACAAGCCATTTGGCCCTGGGTACATTGGACAATGATCTAGGTTAAGATTCCTTTACTGCAAAAAGGGGGAGAAGGAGAAAGAGATAAAGGAATATTGGCCCACTTGATGTTTACAATATCTTTGTGTCCACAGTTCAATAAATCTAAGAACCTTCTCAGAATACTTCACTGGCCGTGGCCCCATCTCAAGTTTTTCTAGAACAACCAGTAATGACTGTTCACTTTTTTTGTGTAAGCAAGAAGTCAACTGAAGTCAGCATAACCTTTGAGATTTCCATCAAGTTGGCAAATTCACACCAAGCGGGCAGGCTGTTACCCTTTCCAAGATCTCTGCAGGTCTGTGGGGTTTATACCCCACGGTCTACATCAATTTTCTCATTCCCACTCAATCTAGAATACACTGTGACCTCTAGCAGCTGTTATTTCCATTTTTTCCAATAGAGATTCAGATGTAAGCCACTGACCCCCCTCTGCAATTCCTCTCCCTACAGATACCACTCACAGAAGGACAGTCACTGGAGGATCTATCTATCCAGCAGAGTTCAACAAAGGAGGTGGCATCACAGCACTTCACATTAATATCCATGGTGACATAAGCACTTCTTAGAAGTACTCTGCTACTTTACCCCACATAGCATTCTGAAGAGACCAGCCATCTTGCTGCTTAGAACTTCTCAGACCACCACAGTCAGGGGAGGGGAATGAGGGGCTGGCCTTTTCATTCAAAGGGCCCAGCAAGAAGTTTTCTAAGCAAAAAGCCATCACCTCCAGTCAGCAAGTGCTCCCCTCCTATTGGGGCAGATGTAGCTGTAATCAGTTGTGTGTTTAAATAGCAGTTTTTCCCCTTCGCCACACTGATGTCAACTCCTGTGGTAGAGCAGAGAGAACATTTGGGCTGCAGTCCAGTTCTGCTTTTGCACCTGGATCTTAGTTTCCCTGTCGGAAGAAGAAGGGGCTCAGAAGAGAATGGATTATTATTTTTTCTAAATGTTTTCTTTATTTTTGAGAGAGAGAGAGAGAGAGAGAGCGAGCACAAGGGGGGGAGGGGCAGAGAGAAAGAAGGGGACAGAGGATCCAAAGCAGACTCCTCTCCGTGCTGACAGCAGCAAGCCTGATGTGGGGCTCGAACCCACAAACCGAACAGTGAAATCATGACCCAGTCGAAGTCAGACGCTCAACTGACTGAGCCACCCAGGAGCCCCCAGAAAAGAATGGATTCTTAACTTTGTTTATAAAGACTTCTTATTATTCCCCACCAAACTTGAGACCACTGGAGAAGGATGCAATGCTGGCCACGGGCTGCAGGTGACAGCACAGCTACTGAGAGAGCAAGAACAGGAGAGCACAGTTGCTCAGCAAAAGGAAGCCAGGAACGGCAGTGCGCCTGACTGGAGTCAGAGAGCCCTGCCCTACTCTTAACTCTACAGCCCTCGCAGAAGTGTCGATTTTAGTCAAGTTGCCTACTCTGTTTAGATCTAATTTTATTCATGTGTATAAAAATCTCTAATTTCTGTCCCATCTATCTCACAGGGTTAAATGTGACTGAAATGAGGTGATGTGTGTGAAATCAAATAAAACGTTATATAAAATGTATAACATTTACTATCAGCTGGCAGGCACTCCCACTTCACTGGCCAGCAACATCAAGGAGCCATTCAGTGTAAACAGTTCATCCAGTGTAGATTTTGTTGAACAGGTCACAGATCCTGCTGACCAGCATTGCTTTGTGTCAGTTTTCTAAAACATGAACATCTAAGAAAAGGCAGGTGATCCTGTATAATGGCTGTGGGTAAAATTTGATTGCAACTGTCTTTTGTGTTGAAATATTGGCACCGGGAGGTTTTGTCAGCATCATACTTCATATATATTTTTTGTGAAACGCATATGAGGAGGTGGAGAAGGACCATAGTATTCCCCCCCTATATTTTATTTTCAAAGAACATAGAATTTATAGCATTATTATTATTATGGTATTGGTACCAATTTTTTTATCATGCTTGTCATTGTTATTGTGATAAACAGTTTATTTGCCTTTCTGGCCATTAGCCTAGATACTCTAAAGCCTCATCTTCTGAGATCAAAAGAAGACTTATGAGATATTAAAAATTGTTGTAATTAATTATATTAATTTGGGCTACCAGTTGCATAATTCCGAAGTTGTATAAATTAAGCCCACAAATATCATAGCTTTGGAAAATAAAGAAATAGAAATTAGATTTTGAACACAGGGATTTCAGAGAAAAGGATAATGGGATTAAGGCTCAAACCTACAGCCAAATTAGGAAATAAGCACTCTCCACCTAACAATTTACTTTCTGGAGGTCCAAAGGAACATAAATATTTTGAATTATATATACATCATGTTACATTTTAGCAATTTTTTTTGCTTTTCTTTTTAAATATAGACTATGTGGAATTTTTACTGGAATTATAAAATTTCTACATGCTTATTTCTATAAAAGATAGATAAAGAGAATAAAATCTATCCCTGAGAGGTAATCACAGTACAACTACATGGAGTGAAGAAAAGGCTCTTGGGGCACCTGGGTGGCTCAGTCGGTTAAGCGGCCGACTTTGGCTCAGGTCATGATCCCGCCATCAGTGAGTTCCAGCCCCGCGTCAGGCTCTGTGCTGACAGCTCAGAGCCTGGAGCCTGTTTCCGATTCTGCGTTTCCCTCTCTCTCTCTGACCCTCCCCCATTCATGCTTTGTCTCTCTCTGTCTCAAAAATAAATAAACATTAAAAAAAAAAAGAAAAGGCTCTTGAACACTCAGAGCAAGCAGCACTCAAAACTGCCTTTGAGGAAAATGGCTTCAGCCAGGATTCTGTGCTTCCTTGTTCCCTTTGGGTTACTCTGGATTTGAGAGCCTGCCCTGTGGAAGGGGTGTTGAGTCTGACACTGCGCTAACCCAGAGGGTGGAAACAAGACCCACTGCACTGACTGAAAGCACAGATGCAGGAAGTGTGACCCTTCCTGGGATCTGTGCTGCGCAAAGCGCCCTCTCAGGCTGCGCGGCACCAAACGCACCCAGGCAGACGCTCATTTTCTGAAACCCAAATGCAGAGTGAGCATGAATGTTGCACATCACTCCACTTGGATAAGTGCTGCCCCAGCAACTCTGAGCACTGTTCATGAAGCCTGCTCTGCATTCCAGAAAACCCAAAAATTAGAGCCCCGATAAGATAACCAGGTAATTAATGAGGCAATTGCCCCTTCCTGCTACATGCAGTATTTATTTTTTAATATAAATTTCTCATCATCTTAAGCAATAGCACACTCTCTTCCTGTAATCCTTAATAACTTGGCCAAACGAAGCAGTCCAAACATATGATTCACATTTTTGTGTGTCTAATTTTTTTTTTTTTTTCAGTTTTTAGATTACACAAAACGATCTGGTAAATATATTCAGCCTTTTGGGGTTTTGGTTTTTCTTTGCTTTGTTTTGCTCCCCTCTCCCCACCTTTTTTTAAATTTTTTTTTTTCAACGTTTATTTATTTTTGGGACAGGGAGAGACAGAGCATGAACGGGGGAGGGGCAGAGAGAGAGGGAGACACAGAATTGGAAACAGGCTCCAGGCTCTGAGCCATCAGCCCAGAGCCTGACGCGGGGCTCGAACTCACGGACCTCGAGATCGTGACCTGGCTGAAGTCGGACGCTTAACCGACTGCGCCACCCAGGCGCCCCTCCCCACCTTTTTTTAAAGAACGGATTTTATCTTCTAGTTTTCTAATCAGCTTTTTTTTTTTCAGGTTATAGTAAGTGAACATTTTTCATGTTATCGACTATTAATTTACTATTGTGAATGTTTAAACAATTTTACTGCAGGATTATTTTTCAATAAAATTGCATGTGGAGGTCAATATATAAAAAAAGAATAAGAGGTACCCGGGTGGCTCAGTTGGTTAAGCATCCGACTTCAGCCAGGTCATGATCTCATGTTTTGTGAGTTCCAGCCCCACATCAGGCTCTGGCTGACAGTGTGGAGCAGGCTTCAGATCCTCTGTCTCCCTTGCTGTCTGCCCCTCCCCCCCTCTCTTTCAAATAAATAAACATTAAAATAGATAAAACCTGGGGTGCCTGGGTGGCTCAGTGGTTAAGCATCCAACTTCGGGTCAGGTCATGATCTCCTGAGTTTGAGCCCTGCATCAGGCTCTGTGCTGACAGCTGGGAGCCTGGAGCCTGCTTCAGATTCTGTGTCTCCCTCTCTCTCTGCCCCTCCCCTGCTCATGCTGTGTCTCTCTCTGTCTCTCAAAAATAAATAAACATTAAAAAATGTTTTAAAAAGATAACAGTTAAGCTATATGAATGTAACATTATAGGGATGGCCTATAACCTACCCATGGGTCCCACCCCTTCCTCTTAACTCATAAATTGCCCAAGGGAGACAATAGAACATACGTCCAAAAAGAGCCACTTCTGCTGCATCATTCCTTATGAACATATGGCATTATATATTGCTTACTATTCTATCAAAATACGTTCTTATACATTTTTTAGCCTCGTTGGGTAATTATTTAGATGGCCAGAAGGGAAATCGTTAAGCTGAGAATTTCATATTAGGCAAAATCATTAATGACCAACCAGCAATGGGCAGGCACAGTGTACAAACACTTATTCTTACAATTTGAGATTCTGAACCTTGTCAGAGAGTTCATGTATGCCAAATTGTTATGTAATCATTGAAATAACAAAGTTTGGAAGCACTGAGAAGATAGATAAAGCAATTTGAGATTATTTTGTTTTTGTCTGATCAGGGCAATCCATCTTTGAATTACCTACATGGCCACTCAAAGCATAATTTCCCCATGAAACTGTTTCTCAGCATATTATCTCCAACGGCACCCTGGCCTTTATCCTGATCACTGTTCCATTCGAAAATAATGAGCATCCTAAAGGACCATGGTTTCCCTACAGAACATCTTAGTTAAAAAGTCTATGCAATTGATTATAACCAAGTTCCACCAGCACTCCAAATTGTATAGACAGTGCCATGTTCTGAAAGAATTTTCTGAAAGACTATCATTTCAGCAGGCTAGGAATTCAGAAGATTTCTGCCATAGTAGATATCAGGGATTCACGCAAGTAGGTGGAAAAGAACATGAAATGTTTGTGTTCTAATAGACATTTGACTTGTGGTGGGAAGAATTTTCTAGGCTTCAAATCCAGTGCGACCAAACTTGCTGCCCACCTTTTATGGGCAGAAGCTCTATCATTTGTTTTCCAGGAAAAACAATGTGTGTGCATATGCATGTAGTGCTAAACAATAAATCTCTTATTCTTTCATAACCTTTCTGCCCCTTTTACGAAAAAGAATGATGTCAGGTCTCTGTTGATATGTACCTCAATTTCTAATCAAACAAAATATATGTATCTAGCACATTCATATCTATATCAGACCGTAAAAGCGTTATCTATCATCCATGCATTTGATTAAGAATACAACAGCAACAGAAGTATTCAGCGAACTCTCTGTTAAACAAGAAAATCCATGGCAGACCACGGATGTGCTATGAGAAAGTGAAAGAGGGATTAAGAAATCAAGAGAGAAAATTAGGCAATGGGAATGAGAAGAGAAAAAAGAAATGAAAGTAGGTAAAAGTATGGAAAGCAGGAAAGAAGCAAAAATGTTCTTCAGAAGACTTGAGTAGAAGTTTAAAGCATGGACACTAAGGTTGATTATGGAAAAGCTGCTTTACCTTTGTCCCAATTTCTTCGTCCATAAAATGTATCTCACATTTAACCCTATTCCCAGGCGTAAATGAGGAAATGCAGGTACAGCACTTAGCAAGGTAGTCAATGAAGTAAATGTTCAATACATGTTAGCTATTAGCATGAGTTAGTGTAACTGGCAGTATTACAATAACATATTATTTATAGAACTTATCTTACTATTTTAACATTATTTCATCTTTTATCTTCTAAAAATCAATTACTCAAAGTGCCAAATCTTGTGATTCTTCCTTTTAAAAAAATGTTTAAGGCTGGTCATAAGGTTTATGTTTCATATTGGTCATAAGGAAAATATTTTAATATAAGGAATACTAGAAAAGATTAGTAACAGTCAAACCAGTTCATAAAGTATAATAGTTAGTGATCTGTAACCAAAATCTTTAAATCAAATTGTTCTTGTATAAATAAAGCTGAGATCATTTTCTTGTTTTTTTAACCCCCTGTCCAAACATGGTTTGAATGTCCCAGAATTCTAGGAAAATTCTAAATCTTTCCACAAAGTTTATACTCCTCCCCGACTCTTCTTCTTCTCCTTCCTACTTTTAGTATCCTAAAAATCATTCACAAAATCTCATTGTACACAAGTGTTTATCTTAAAAGGGAACAACTTAGTCATTCTTTCAGAGAAGTTACCATCTTTAAATTGAAATTTACGTCTATATTTTAACCTGATATTTTTAGTAACAGTGAGCTCTGAGGACAGAAGCTATATTTATTACTTTTATATCCATCACAATAACCATTTCAAACCTGTCCATGGAGCAGAAAATCAATTAATATGAATTAATGAATAATGTGTTTACCAAAGAGAAGAGGACGAGAAGCAGAGGTTAATTTCAAAGGTCAACCAATTTCAGATTCCTAATGAGAATTCAGTCTTTTTGGGCTTCACCTTTTACACTATGATTAAAATGCCAAGTACAAGCTGAACAGTCTGTTAACCATCTGAAAAGAAAATATATTACCATGATTGTACAGGGAAACTGGAAGCGATTTTCTCTTGGGTTGGAGGTTTAAGCAAACAGGAAGCCCTGTATAGGATTTGTCTTCATCATCTTTCATCACAAGTCAGCCTGACTTCCTGATAAAGAAATGTGCTTTCAGATACTTAACCAAACTGGACAGAAATGCCAACCCAACGATCCAACTTCAAATTCAAACTTGCAACTTCTGAACACCCCATCTCCATCAGATCACAGGCCTCTAAGTAAAGTTTTGCCTCTTAATTTCTATGAGAAGTGGGCAGAAAATGAGTCTTTGTTGGTATCTAACCTCATAATTAAAGGATTTCATTTTTTTTCTGCCACAGAACATCAGGAGGGTATGAGAAACAAACCATGTAATAGGGAAGAATAATTAATAATCACAGACCCCTTAAAGTGTTTTCTTCATAACATTAATAGGGCAGTTCCTATAGCTGCTTAAAAAACTATTACTTAGGAAATGAAACTTTAAACACTTTCTATCTAAATCTTATAGTAATTTCCAGATGGAAAATGCATAATACCTCACAATTTGTCTCTAATACATACACCTAAAATATACTTGTCAAAGCTATTAATTTCTCTTCAAACTTCAAGTTTCATGAAACTTTTTAGGTCAAACTACCATTGCTAAAACAACAAACACATAAGTTTTCAGTGAAAACTTAAAGATTTTTAATTCAAATAAATAGTTTTCTACAAAAAGCTCAACATGAATTGATAATTCTACATGAAGAAGCTAATGCCAAAAATTTGAGTCTGAAGTTCCAGGGGATACAAAGTATAAAATGACTAGTATTTTGTCTAATATGAAGTAAAGAAAAATGCAAAATTAGAACTCTTGTTACTCTAAAAATTATATTGAATTATCAATTCACACAGTAGATTTTTATCCATTGGGACTAAATATATCTATTGTTTCACTTGATGAAAAATATTTTAAAATAGATTGTAAAATATATTCTCAGTAATATTTCCAAAAATTATTTATTCCAAAATTCCATTCTCACAGTATTTTTGAAAACTTTAAATTATGAGAAAGGGAGAGGTAATTGTAAGGCAGAGACAAAAACCAAGAGCAGATTCATCAAATATGATTTCAACTGGACTTATACCAATAAACATCTGTGATTTAAATATATCTTCAATTAAATTCTAGAAATCACTGATTAATGTTGAAGCCCAGAAGAAGACAATGTAGACAACTACCACATCACAAACATTCCAGATGTTTCTTGAGCCCAGTTTGCTCCGCACTCACCAGCCTACAACAACCACCATTCAATCTTTTTTACTGCCTTTCAGAATCGCATATTTAATATTCATGTCTAAAAAACAAAAGAGGCAAAGTAGAAAGAGGAAAATAAACTTGAACAAAGACATATAGCTTGTTTTCTGTCCAAGAAAATAAAATGTGTGTTTGTTGAGAAACACATGAATGAATTTCCTTAGAATGATGCAACCCCTCCAAAAAACTCACAGGAGTCATCACCATGGGTGGTAGGATGCTGAATTTCCCATAGGAAGCAGACTCAGGTAATTACTTGTTTGTTTTGTACTAAGAGCATTCTATTATGTGCCTACGGGTTTCTTCTATGAGGAAATCTGCTGCATGGCCCATTTTATTTCAGGCATTACATAGGCATTTGCCTCCCGTGTTTAGAAAGTCCATCATCTTAATAAGTTATGTAGAACAAATGACTAAACAGTAAATACATGCTGTTGGCAAACAAGCTATATTACAACATAAGAAAAAAGTATACAAATAATGTAAAGATATGAATCCAAGTTAGAAAGCATAGTCACTTCTGGAATAAGACCACAAATCGGAGAAGGGTTAGATTATCCGGCTGGTTAAGTTGTCTGGAAGGAATTTCAATGCTGAGGCCACTATTAGACAAGCCCCATGAAAGGAAGTAAGAATTACTTCATCACTGTCTCCATTCCCACAGATCCCAGTGAGGTCAGTTTAAGAGTTCTGTAAATGACCCCAACTTGTATACACTGCATCACACACCATGCTCCATGCTGGGGGTACAGAATTGAATACTATCTGGTCCTTGCTGTCATAGAATTTAGTTCAGCAGAAAAAAGCATACCCATAAACAGATCATTCCAAATTAAGAAAAGACATCATGACAAAGCTAGTCACAGCATACAGTGGCATCCTAGGGAAAGAAGGGCATTTGGTCCAGTATAAAGAAGTGAAAGGCTGTCCTGGCAGGCTTCCCAGCAGAGACAGTCCCTGACCTGAGCTTTGAAAGATGGGTGGGGTCTTGTATTCAGCAAGGTGAAGATGGGCAGAGGAACATTCCAAATTACAACAGGTGTGAGCAAAGACACATGTTCAAAGCAGGGTGGGATGTACCAGCAATTGCAAGCCATTTAGTATTACCATGGTATAAATTTTTAATTATACCAGGGAATACATTTTAAAAGCTAAGGCTGAAGAGGCTACAAGGACCCAGGCCTTGGAAAACACATCCACCGTGTTGAGGAGCTTAGATATTATCCAGTGAGTACTGGGAAGTACCTGAAAAGCAAAACTTCTCCAATCCCTTTGCTGTCCTTCTCTTGTCACCAGCACACAAGATAGTCATGAGCCCATCACTTCAGAAACCAGTGGGGAACTGGAGGGGTGAGGAAAATATCAGCCTGCTCTTTCCCTTCCTGCTGCTATCCCTGAATAACTGTTAACTCTGCTCCTTTGTCAACCTCATTGGATTGAATATAGGATATCTGCAATACAGAATAGAAGGCTAATGAGTATCACCTAGAAGCAATATTAGAAGAAATATTCATTCTAATACAGGGCAGGGGGAAATATATCAATAGCTAGAAACCAGAGGAAGAAGACTATGCAGGAATAAAGGAGCAGACATGTGTAGTATACATACATGTGGTATACATAAAATTCACAAATATGAGGTAATGAATATCCAGGAACACATAGAAGAACATAGAAATCATCGTTAAGAGGGATCATTGTAAGAGTAGGTCCATTCACATATAAAATGTTGTTTGGATGCTTTAAAAAGTGAGTTCTATGCATACTGTAGGAGGTATAATAATACCGAGTTCTATTCCAAAAATTTCTCATGGGAACCAATTCCATTATTTTTTAAAAAAATTTTTAAATGTTTATTTATTTCTGGGAAGGAGGGGCAGAGAGACAGGGAGCACAGGTTCTGAAGCAAGCTCTAGACTCCTCCAAGCTGTCAGCACAAAGTCCGATGTGGGGTTCAAATTCACAAACCGAAAGATCATGACCTGAGCCAAAGTTCAATGCTTAATTGACTAAGCCACCCAGATGCCCCCCCCACAATCCCATTATTTTATAAGCTCTGCTGTATATCCATGTATATAAAATAAATTAACCAAAAGACGGAAAACAAATATATTGGGGAAAATTGAGTGAAAGAGTTGATCTGAGAAGAAGAAAAACATAAGAAGAAAGAAACTAAACAAATGAGAAGAAATACGAACTCCTGCTGTAATAATCAACAACCTAGTGAATGCTTACAATGTTCTACTCTAAGTACCATGCTAAGGGCCTTAACTCTATCTCATTCAATCCTCCAACAGCCCTACTATTATTTTTCCCATTTTACAAGTAAGAAAACTGAGGCTTAGTGAGGTTGAATAGCAGAGCTGCTAAACTGAAGCACGCAGGTAATAAATGGAATGACAGGAGCTGGAATCCAGGGGGTCAGAACCAGTCCCTCTGAGTGAGAAAATGTTGCTCTACTAAAGAGAACAAATCTGGGTTGAAAGAATGCATTAAATGAAGTAGTCCAACCCCCCCCCCCAAAAAAGAGCCCCAAAAGGCTTCCCTGAACACAAATGTCATGACAAAAGAAAAAAAAATTATTTTAATTCTCTTAGAAGGTGTATGTTAAAAACATTGACATCTGCTGTTTTCCACCATGTTCCAAAGGGTAGTACCATCGGCTATGAAGCATAAGTAACTTGTTACTAACAACAAAGCATCTTGGTTTGTAAATGAAAATTCTATAGGGAAAAAGTAATTTTGCAAATCTAGAAGGAAGCTATAATCAACATAGATTACTTTATGTGCATACGTATATCCTCCCATCAAAAAAAAATAATAACTGATATGCACATAGGGCTTGGCTACAAAGGAAAAGAATTTTCCTAAAGTTATGACGGAGCAAGTGGAAGAATCACTTTAGAAAAGGCCTCTTGTCAGTAAAAAAATTTCAACCTTGCTGTATCTTTTAATTAGTTAAATAAAGAGAGCAACCAATTGCTCCGACCGGAAGTTTAGTCAACACTTTTTATTCAGAGCTAATAACCTCTACAGCTTCATGGTTCTGAATGTTTATTCATATTTGGGCAGTTAATCTGGGCTATTGGTCTGATTTCTCTATAAAAGGACACTGTTCTGAATATTGTTACATTACACAAACTACAGTTTAATTTTGTTACTTTTTAAATTTTTTTTAAAGCTTATTTATTTATTTTGAGAGAGAGAGAGAGATAGCGTGAGGGGGGGAATAGCAGAGACAAGGGGAGAGAGAGAATCCCAAGCAGACTCCACACCATCAGCACAGAGCCCCATGTGAGGCTGGAACTCATGAAACCATGAGATCATGACCTGAGCCAAAACCAAGAGTTGGACACTTAACGGACTAAGCCACCGAGGTGCCCCAACAAACTACACTTTAACTAAACCACAGAATAATGTTGGCTTTAAAATGACCAGCCTTGGGGCGCCTGGGTGGCTCAGTCGGTTGAGTGTCCGACTTGGGCTCAGGTCATGATCTCACAGTTCGTGGGTTCGAGCCCCGCATCAGGCTCTGTGCTGACTTTGCTCAGAGCCTGGAACCTACTTCAGATTCTGTGTCTCCTACTCTCTCTGCCCCTCCCCCGTTCACGCTTTGTCTCACTCTGTTTCTCAAAAATAAATAAATGTAAAAAAAAAAAGAAAAAATTTAAATGACCAGCCTAGGAGACGCTTGGGTGGCTCAGTCGGTTAAGCATCTGACTCTTGATTTCAGCTCAGGTCATGATCTCAATGGTTGGTGAGTTCATGCCCTGCCTTGGGTCTGCAGTGATAGTACAGAACCTGCTTAGGATTCTCTCCCCCTCTCTCTGTCGCTCCCAGTTAGTTCTCCCTCTCCCTCTTTCAAAATAAATAAATAAACTTAAAAAAATAAATAAATAAAAAGACCAGTCTATAAGTCATCGTTTTTATACTTCCAATGTCTATACTAATCCAATTAATGAATAATGCCTTTGTTATCATTATTAGTGCTTATTGGTAGCTGATAGTATCATTAAATAATTAATGCACACTTACACTCCAAACATCTTAAAATTCATTCATTCAGCACATCTTTATCAAATGTTTATTTGAACTGAAAGGATGTTTTAGTGATAAATAAAGCACTGAGCTGGAAATCAAGAACCTTACAATGTAGTCAACACCTCTTTTTATCTACTAACTCCTATAATTAAAATGTAAATATTTAAATAAACCAGCAAGCTAATCTTTCAGAATATCTCTAAGCAAAGTTTGTGTCCTAAGGGACAACCTCTGTTCTGTTTTCGGTATATCTTAACCATATTAAGAAACCCAGCCCACATAATAAGATTTCTATTTCTAAGACAGTAGTGAATGCTTGATATTTTTACTTTATATTTCTAAATTCAGCTAAGTTCTAAGTGTTCCTGTGGAGGAAAGAAAACCCACAACAGAAATCACTTGCTTTTTTAAATTTAAAATGTTACATCCTCAAGTCATACTTTCCACAATGAAAACATGTCTACTTGTTGACATGTTCTACTCTAGCTGAAATGACACAATCATTTCAACCCCCTGAATTTAAAATTGAAATGCCTTTTCTTTCTTTCAGAAAAAAAAAAAAGAACCACCCTATGATTAAAACTTCCCACAGTTGCTTTCAAAGTGCTTGAACTTAAAAAAAGAAAAAGAAAGAAAGAAAAAGAAAGAAAGAAAAGAAAGTTCTCCTCTATTTTTATCAGAAATTACTCTCCCCTCACAGACACTGTGGCTAGCTCAATGAGTGGTTGGCAAGTTGAGTTATTTACAACAGTAGACTTCCCCTCCCTCAATTCCCCCACTCTTTCCAGGAGCACCAGTGGACAGCTGCCTTTGAGGATTTCCTGTCTTGTTCCCCTGCCCCCTTCAAGAACTCATTTCTTTCCCCTTTCCATCTGTGGCTTCCCTCAAACTGCTGAACTGCACAGAATGTCCTCTTAACCCCACATTAGTTGTCATAAGAAATTGAATCTACACATGATATAATGTCCAAACAATATCACCTACTCAAATCTTCTCAAAGAAGAATATCTCCAAATGCTTTTGAGGTCATTATTTGTCCATCTCTGCAGCCTTTATTAGGCCATTGCCATTATTAAGTTATATATTCACTCAATACTTACTGAACATCTATATTATGCAAGTCACTTTCCTAGGCCTTGCAGGAAAAAATTTAATGCAAGGACACCATGACTGTCCTCTGGGAACTCATGGTCTAGAGGAGGTCAAGGTAAGCCTCATAGATCTACTACAGAAACACTACTGAAGTACTATAACAGAGGCTAGGGATTGGGAGTGGGGGAAGGCAGAGGAAATGGGAGGGTCAGGAAGAGAGTAGGAGAGTAGGAGTTGTTGACATTGCCAAAGAAAGATTTCACCGATATTTTGAGATCCAGCTAACTGAAAAATCAAAAAGCACAAAAAAATACTGAAATAAAGTTAATACAGACCACAATTCCAAACAACTATAATACAAATTGGCATTCTTTTTTGGAATAAGTATCAGTCTAACAATATCTGTGTTTATAGTTCTGGGGGAGATCACTGAGAAAGGCAATAAAAATTCATATGAATCAAGTTTTAAATCATCATCATTGAAAGACATCAAGTACGTTCTCCAGGGACCTAGATGAGCCTGGAGTTTCTCTCTAGCTTATTTATAGTCTAATTGCAACAATCTACACTAATTGGTGCCACTCTCCTTTCAAAAAGCTCCTTTGGTGGTCTGAATGGCTCAGGTTTAATGAAGCCAGAATGAGGCCTTCACCATATTCTTACGAAGCTCTGCCACTTTCAACAAACATTTGCTGAGCACCCACTACAGGCAAGTATCCGGGCTAAATAAATAAATAAATATGAACAAAATACAGTCCTTATCTTTAAGGAGCTCACAGTGGGGAAAGCCCACCTGTAAACAGTTATCTGAAACCAAACGGGAGAGGCATTGAAAGAGTAAGTAAGGAAAGGAACTTTGGACAAACACAGGAGGAGCATTTAAATGGAGGAAGGAGAAAAAGAAATATTCCAGAGAGAGCTCACAAGAAGGTGATCTCTGAGGAGCAACAAGTATGCTTGCCTTTTGCTTACAGAGCAGTAACCAAATTTCTAGGAATGAAGTCAAGAACCAAAGTTTAAAGGGGGAAGGGTCAAATTGAAAGAGTTAAATGTGCTCTATGAAGAGATTTATACTTTATCCTCTAGGCATTAGGAAGAATTTTAAGTTACTGAAGAGTTTTAAATAAAAATAATTTTAAACAAAACAAAATATATAACAAATGCATATTTGTTATCTATAATCTAATATTATACTGTTATATTGTTATAATTAATATATTAATTACATATGTATGTAATTACTCAGGCAAATTGGTACAAGATAAATGGGAGAAATAAAGCTAAAAGCAGGAAGACGAATTAAGAAACTACTCTAATAGTTCAAATAAGAGATGAGGAGGATTTGAACTTAGTGAAAATTGAAAATGAGAGAAAGGGACAGAAAAATGCTTCAAATGTATAATTGATAAATCTTGATTTTCAGTTACACGTTTGAGGCTGAGAAACTAAAAATCTTGGAAGATTTGCAGGTTTCTGACTTGGAGAAGGGTTAGGTACAGAATTACCAGTAAAATATATCAAGCATAATAAAAGTAGAACTGTCTGTGGTGGAAGCTTGTTAACTATGAGGTACTCATGGATGACTTAAAAGGATAACTCCAGAAGATATTGGAAAAATTTGTGACAACACCCTTCTACCTATACAAAGGTACATAGAGGAAGTGGAGAAAGAAATGCAGATTGATTCTTGGACTAAAAATAAACATTCAGCATAAAGGTAGTTGGAAAATTAAAAGGTATTTGGAGATTAAACAACACACTTTTAAACAACACATGAGTCAAAAAAGAAATCTCAAGAGAAATTGAAAAATACAACTTAGCAAAATTGTGGGATGCAGTGAAAATAGTGCTTAGAGGGAAAGTGAGGAAAAGTAAAAAGATCTAAAAATCAATAAACCAAATGTCAACTTCAGGAAACTAGGAAAAGAAAATAAAATTTAATCCAGAGTAGAAGAGAAGAAGTAATAACAATTAGAACAGAAATCAATGAAATTGAAAACAGGAAATAGAGAAAATCAATGAGACCAAAAGTTGGTTCTTTGAAACGATCAGTAAAATTGATAAGCCTCTAGTCAATATAACCAAGAAAAAAAAAGAGAAAACCAAAACTACTGATAACAAAAATGAAAAAGGGGACATCACTACAGATCTCATGGATATTAAAAGAATAATAAAGGAATATTATGAGCAACTCTATACCCAGAAATTTGAAAACCTATATAAAATTAACCAAACTTAAAAAACACAATCTGCCAAAACTCACATAAGAAATACGCCATCAAAATATGTCTATATCGGGGCGCCTGGGTGGCGCAGTCGGTTAAGCGTCCGACTTCAGCCAGGTCACGATCTCGCGGTCCGTGGGTTCGAGCCCCGCGTCAGGCTCTGGGCTAATGGCTCAGAGCCTGGAGCCTGTTTCCGATTCTGTGTCTCCCTCTCTCTCTGCCCCTCCCCCGTTCATGCTCTGTCTCTCTCTGTCCCAAAAATAAATAAACGTTGAAAAAAAAATTTTTTTTTAAATAAAAAAAAAATATGTCTATATCTATTAAAAACATTGAATCAATAATGAATAACTTTCAAAAGAGAAAGTACCTAGCCCAGATGGTTTCACTGGTGAATTCTACCAAATAGTTAAAGAAGAAATTTTACCAATTATCTACAATCCCTTCTAGAAAGTAGAAGCAAAGGGATAATTTCCTAAGTCATTCTATGAGAATAGTACTGCCCTAATACCAAAAACAAAGACATTACAAAAACCACACACCATATGTCTTATGAACATAGATACAAAAATCCTCCAACAAAATCTAGCAAATTGAATCCAAGACTGTAGAAAAAGAATTATATACTATGATTAAGTGGGATTCATCCCAGGCATCCAAGGCTGATTCAACATTCAAAAATCAATTAATGCAATCTATCACATCAGCAGGCAAAAAAATGAAAGAAATCACATAATAATATCAATAGAAGCAGAAAAAGCATTTGACAAAATCCAACACCCATTCATGATAAAAACTCTTAGTGAACTAGGAACAGAAGGGAATATCCTCAACTTGATATAAAGAACATCTACAAAAAATCTCCAGCTAACACAATTTTTCAATGGTGAGAAGCTAAAAGCTTTCCCACTATGATCACGAACAAGGCAAAGATATTCCCTTTTGCCACTCCTTTTCATCATCATACCAGAAGTGTAACTAATGCAATAAGACAAGAAGAGGCTTAAAGGTATACTGATTAGGAAACAAGGAGCAAACTGTCTTTGTTCTCAGATGACATGACTGTTTATGTAGAAAGTCTAAAGGAACTGACAAAACAAAAACAAAGCAAAAATAATAACAAAAACAAAAACAAAAAACGAAAAAAAAAGAACACCTGAAACTATTAAGCCATGATAGCAAGGTTGCAGAATACAAAGTTAATGTAGTAAAGTCAATTGTTTTCTTATATACTAGCATAAACAATGGAATTTGAAAATTAAAAAAAAAAATACCATTTACCCAAAGGAAATAAAATACTATACTTAGTTATAAACCTAACAAAAGATGTACAAGATCTAAACACTTAAAGGTTAGAAAGTATTTCTACCTATTTCTACCATCCTATTTATGGCTTTCTGCGAAGTTGAGAACTTTTTAGTTTTAAGAATCATGTAGTAGAACATCTTCAGGGTTTTAGTCCATGTAATGAAGCAATTCATTCATGTGAATTAATTAAATAGATTGAGTACTCAAGGTATACAAACCATTGCGCTGGAAACTGAGGATAAGAAGACCAATAAGGGACAGTTCTGATCATATTTAATTAGAGTATTGAAGAGGGAAAAGGAGAGTGAGGAAAAGTCAAAGACGAGAAAAGTTTACAGTGGGATTTGGGCTTATATACCCCTGGTTTGGCCTTCTTTATATTTTATATTTCTTCTGGGGGTGAAGTATAAGAAAATCACCTAAGCCAGTTTACAATTAAAGGTTTCCTATATGAGGAAATCCAACCAGGGATCTGTAAGACAGGAAAAGTGCTTATCTTCCCATTAGAAGCACACTCCAAAGGATTAGGCACATACTTCAAAGAGTGTTTACCCTCCTGTCTCTTGGATGCCGTGGTCTAGTAGCCAGTACTAACACCCCATTAGCACCTCATTAGCCTAGGCTCAAGAATGCTGGAAAAGAGTCCTGGATCTAGGAAGCATCCCTACACTGAAACTAAGAGATTCCTCCATTTTTCTTACCTCTTTTGTAAATGCTCCAGTAGTCATCCGCCCCCCAAAATAATACATATCTGAGTTCTAGAGTTGGTGTCAGCTAGACATGTATAACAAGGTAGGGCAAATTTTAATATGAGGTATCACATATTCACATCTTCCTTTAAAAATACACCAAAAATAAGCATCATGTCCAGGGGTACTTCGGCAAAGTGTGTGTCTCCAAAATCCTTAACTAATAATGAAATTTGCCCTCAACTCCAGATTTTTACAATAATTTCTTGATCTTTTCTGTTTTCTGTATACTACAATTCCTGCTGCCTGTAGACCATTAAACCCAACAATTCACAGTACGACATCTGGGATGTTGCGGACACTGAAATTCCCATACAGCAGTTCAAAACATTCTTTCCCCACAAAAAGCAAAATCATCTCCCTGAAGATTCTATTATTAGCACATGGAATCTGCTTCCACAGCATCCCGTAAGAGAACTGGACCCCCTCTATAAATTTTCCCAGATGCATTTCACATAGTGCCCATCAGACTGAAGAGCCAAATACTCCAACCTAACATAAACTGTACAGTTGCCAGGTAACTGAGATTTTCAGAAACTTTGTGTTGTTTGAATGTTAAAGAAAGATCAAGAATTCTATTATTAAGGGGTAAAAAGAGTGCCACCTCTTGGTGCGTTGTTCAAAAGTATAGTATAGCACTTACTCTCTATAAGTAGCTAAAAAGAAAACTGGAAATATATGATGAAAATGAAACGCCTATTATCCCTTTAAATTAATGGACATTACTGATAACAGTGGGTCAGTGCACTTCAAATCTCATGATCCGATTGAAAGGTTAAGATTTCCATAGAGTATTGAGCTGTGATTCTACTTGAGAATTCCAACTAACAAAGAGTGAGAGAAAAAAAAATCTTATTTGATATGCTATCTTTTAAAACACATTCATCAAATAAATATCCTGTCTGCAATTCTAGGCCAGTTGTGTAATCTAAGAGTAGTAGCTGGGGCAATTTACTGAGTATGTAAATTCTATTTTGTGGCTAAGAATCTGATGAGTGATTTAATGAAAATAATACAAATATAATAAAGAAAGGAATAAAAATACAAAAGAGAGACACAAGGAAAACTGATAGTTTGTCCCAGCCCTAATGTCAATTACTACATCAACAGTTTCTTCATCGAATGCTCCATTCGAAATAAGTCACGAGAAAGTAATATATGCATAGAGAACATATAGTCAATAATATTGTAATAACTTTGTATGGTGACAGATGGTAATGAGACTTATCATGGGGATCATTTTGTATGATATAAAATATCAAATCACTATGATGCACAGTTGAAACTAATAGGATAACTGGTCAATTATACCTCAATAAAAAATGTTCCATTCATAAATCTATGCATTTTTACTCAAATGGACACATATACATTGTTCTGCACCTTCTTTTTTTATTTAAATAGTATATTTCAAGACATTTCCATATCCAAATCGGGATAGATCTACATTTTCTTTTTTATTGCTACATATTATTTCATTATCATTTAACTTTGCTTTGGGTAAATTCTAGTTTAGTAAGCTAGGTATGAAATTTCCATTTTTTCAGAATCTGGCTTTAATGCTGTGGTAGTTTTGTAAAAATAAAGTGGAAGGCTTTTTCTGTTCAGTTTCAGAGAAGTGTATAAGGAGCTTTGAAAGATTCACATTTAAAATACCATGAGCTTTGACATTTTTCTTTTTTTTTTTTTATTATTTTATTTTTGAGACAGAGAGAGACAGAGCATGAATGGGGGAGGGGCAGAGAGAGAGGGAGACACAGAATCGGAAACAGGCTCCAGGCTCTGAGCCATCAGCCCAGAGCCCGACACAGGGCTCGAACTCACGGACCGTGAGATCGTGACCTGAGCTGAAGTCGGACGCTCAACCGACTGAGCCACCCAGGTGCCCCAGCTTTGACATTTTTCAAAGGGACAACACTTTAATATCTTTCAACACCATTTGAGTTTTCCCTATTATGTGATATCAATTTTAGTCACATGTACTTTCCTAGAAAATCATCCATGTACACAGGTTTTTAAATATTTGTGAAAAAAACTTAAACATATCTTATAATTTCCTCTGTATCTGGTTATTTTTCCTTTGTTTTCTAATTTTGTGTTGTTTGCGTCATCTCCTTTTTCTCTTTAATTACGTTAGTTAGTGATTTATCTGTGTTACTGGGAGATTGATTTATGTATTAGCACTATTGTTTTTCTATATTCTAATTTATTAATTTTTGGCATTACTTTCATTAAAACCTTATTTCCTCTTTCTTAAAAACCTTTTTAAAATTAGTTTTGCTGTTTTTTTTTCTAACTTACTCTGTTACAAGATCATTTCATTCGTCCTTAAGGCCATGACTCTTCTCCTGAGCATGGCTTCAGCTTTAGAGTGTAGGTTTTTGTAATAGTGTTTTATTGTTATTTTCTACATGCTCTATAACTTCAGTGCTGAATTTTCTCTTTAACCTAAAAATTGTTTGAGAATTTGTTCTTCTTGTTACTTTTAATTCTAGATGATTGGGATTTTGTATTTTATTTGTGTAATAAATTAGTTTCAGTGTATGACCTGCTACTACATTATGTCCTCTTTTTCTAGTTTGTCCAATTTAGTAAATTCTGAGGTTTTCTTTGTGCCCAGATGTAAGTTTGTCTGTTTGTTTTTAATATTCCAAGAGCATTAGAAGTGAGACCATGTTCTCTGATTTCAAGTCAAGGAATTTACATATACATATGTATCTTTATGTATATATAGTTTAGGTTTCATCACCATGTACCTTTATAAAGAAAGACACATGAGTATCCTGTTCCTCCATTCTTCCATGTCTATGATGATCTGTGTCCTGTATACTCAAACAGCTCAGCTGGGCCCAAACTTCTCAGATTGTCTGGCAACACTTCCCTTACTTCACGACTTTCCCTTCTTTATTTTTCTTAAATGTTTATTTTGGGAGAGAGAGCACATGTGTGCATGTGTGCCCACACAAGTGGGGCAGGAGCAGAGAGAGAGAGAAGGAAAGAGAGAATCCTAAGCAGGCTCCACGCTGTCAAGCCGAGTCTGATGCAGGGCTCTGTCTCACAAACCATGAGGTCATGACCAGAACTGAAATCAGAAGTCAGACACAACGGACTGAACCACCCAGGCGCCTCAACTTTCACTTCTTTGATTTGTTGTTTCCCTTCTGTGGTACTCATTTCACAAAAGTAATATTGTCTTTAATCTATTTGATAATGTGGAGAACTGTATGTTTGAAACTTTTTTCTAATTGTTATTCTGATGTGAATTAGTCATCTGTCTTATACAATAAAAATAATAATAATAACTTGATCACTTTCTATATGCTACTTTCTTTTGTCTTCAATACCTGTATATAGATCCCACGCTCATTCTTTTCAGAAAATGATATCTCTGAATGGGGATAGTTCTTTCAGGACCAGTCAAGACTGGTGTGGGAGGAGCCTGGGAAAAAAAAACTGGGACTGTGAGTATCTTGAATTCAAATATATTGTCTCAAAGTACCTTCTCACTGATTCTATGGCATAAATATGTCTCCTGCATTCAAGTTGCTAAACCTCTATTTTTCTGTCCCCATGCCCAGAACAGAGTGAGGACACTATCTTGCTGCGGCATTGCAAACATCTGTGGGTATTGATAACTCCTTAACAGACTATCTTAAAAAATAACGTACGCATTTTTACATGCACATACACTTTTACATTTCCTCATTTTACATACACATAATAAGTGTACTGTAAGTTTTACCGATATAAAGAATGCACAGCATACAATTTACAAAATAATCACAGAAAGATCCTTGTAAAGTCTCTATAGCCAGTTGATTTTCCCAGAATGCTTTTACTGAGTTTTACCAAATTCACACACAACCTGTGGTCATGACTGACAAGGAAATGTGATTCTGACACAACCATTGGATGATACTTTGTTAGTTAATAAGTAAGACGAAAGCGAAACAGCAAAGACACACATCTGCGAACTTCACTCTCTCATTGGTGACTAGAGCAGCTTACTCACTGAACCAGATAATGGATTCAAACACTAACAGGATATTTCCTCCACATTTTGTGCTGCAGACATGACACTGGTCATCTTAATCGGCATGATTAACATTTTCTCTGTCACTTTAAGTCCAAATAATAAACAAACAACAAACCAAGTGCTGATCTTCTGGCATTTGCAGATTTTCATGGAATAATACTCCCACCATGGCTAATCTCAAACTACTAAAGTGACATCACTAATCACAGGCTTGGGAGGAAATGCACGGAAGGGCACTTTCATATAACATTTTCACCAATTAGGTGCAATCGATGTAAATTCCTCAAGAACATAGGTAAAAATAAAACATGGTAATTAAGGAGTGATGAGTTTTGAGTACCTATTACCTTTGTTTTTAACATTATTGTAAGTTTATAATTTAATTTTTAATGATTGTATTTAACAATCAACTTGCAAAATTTCAAACATTTATGAATCGGCTCTAAAGAGCTGGCTCAATATACCATGTAAGTCTTCAGCTGCCTGTGAGTCCGTAACAAATCTGTTTGCCTTCTAACATCTTCCCTCTTCCTAGTGGTCAGCCTGCTTGTGATCAAAAAGGATGTCTGCGTAATTCTGACTCTGCTCTCTTCGGCCACGTAAACCTGAATTCAATGACCTTCCTACAGCCAATCCAAACCCCCAGACCCTGTCATTCCAGCAAGTGATCCTCAGTTAGCCTTTCAGGACAGGACACCCAATGAGCACTCTACTCATTACCGGGGATCAGAGATGTATATGCCAGCAGACTAAGGCTATCTCAGGTTGGTCCTAATTTCATTATTTTTGGCACCTACACTTTGTTGTCATGGCTTGCATGTGCCTGGTTTCATTGAAGACGGCCTTTCTTATTTGCTTTTACATCATTGTTATTTTTTATTATTTCAAGGAATAAACTGGGATGCAAACACATTTCTTCTGCCATCTTTAGCCAAAAATCTGCACTCGGTCTTTAAATTTAAACATGTTCACTTGAGAGTCAAGTTCCCCTTTATCATGCCCTTGAGATACATAATCTAAAAGAGGTACCATAAGAAAATTAAGCATGTCAGTACCAAAACAAATGTACCTCACAAAAGAAAGTGCTGAGTGTATAGAGAATGATTACAACAGCGAAAAAAACATCTATATGTTAGGACACTTGCCGATCGTATACAAATGTTTAAAGAACCAGATCTTTCTAATCCCCAGCTGAAATGCATTACACACGTTGTTTAATGATAAAAAAGGAGGAACTATCTACATGTGTTTCCCATATAAATGGAAGAGACAATTTTTGAGCAGGGAAAACAAGGACATTGACTCACAATCAAGTCATTCCAAAGTGGTGGAGTCTGTGGTATTTATTCTCTGTGTGTGGAACATTTACAATTAAAAAAATAAAAAATAAAAAAGATAGCCCACATCATTCCCACAAAGTCTATTTGCTGAAAGGAAACATGTCATTGGACCGAAGAGCACCAGAAGAAAAACAGAGGTATGTGATTAACATTCTCAGTGTTTCTTTCTTTTTAAAATACCGATTTGTCTCAGAACATTTTGAGATATATCCTAATATTTAACATGGAAATATTTGAACAAATGCCTATTTGGGTGTATATTTGTTCTTCAAAATATGCCTCCAAGTGAGAAAAAAAAAAAAACTATGACCTAGAGCAAGATAGAAAAATTTGTTTCTGGGAAGGACGTGAAAGGATCCATGAGACAGTAACAAGGCATTCAGTGTGAAGTTAGTTATCAGGCCAAAAGTCGGCTATCTTCCCATAGGAAGGTGTAGGAGGGGAGCCCTGGCAAATCTTATCTTCGAAGGGAGATAGATGGTCCCTAGAGTAACAATGACTCCATCAAGTTTTCACTGAAGAGTTTCCAGATAAACAACGTCTTTCCACAAATACTTTGCTCTCGAAAGGCAGCCCCCAGACATGGGAAGCAGAAGGAATGGCTAAGGGCTGCGGAATTTTCTGCACATGAACAGTAAAGAATGTCAGTCTTTGTAATTGAGAAATGAGATCACTTTGAAAAAAATAAATGTCTAGAACCGGGGCTATTGCACAAGTAAGGCACGTTTTTGGAGCCTCAGAAAAATGCATTCTCAAGATTAATCTTTACATCTGTTTCCAGAGGCTTCATTCAAAAGTTGACACTTTGGTACAAAGAACAGCCTAGCGCCGACTGTGACAAGCAAGCAGCCCTGCCAGCAATGTCTTGGCGACTCATAAATCTGTGGGAGATAGGGCATCTATATAACGCAGCCACCTTCACTAAACCCCTGCAACCTCTCCTTGCCCCCGAAATTGGGAGGCTTGGAGTAAAAAGAGAAAATAAAAGCAATATAGAGTGTGAGAAGAAAGTAGCCTAATATATAAAATGAAAGACAAAGGCAGACTGGATTATGCCAGCGAGCCATCTGCACAGCTGAAGGCTTCTTCCAGCAAAAAAGGCTCCACTGTTCCTGAATCAATTGCTTCCTATTCACAGGCTCGCTGTATAGGGCTAAATTCAAAATGGCTCTCGGGAAATTCTTGCCAATCCTGTGGTCTGATTTTAGGCTCTATTTTTCTCTTTCTTTTTAAGACCCGAGGATGTAAGTATGTATCAGTGCTGTAACCTTGCCAGCGTTCACTGGAATGAGTCAAAGGGACCTGGCATTAAATCACAGGGATTTGAGCTGCTAATAAATACAGCAGGCCCCATCCATTGTTGATTAATTCTGACTGAAATCTAAACACCAAACAACAAACACTCTTCTGAACTGCACTGGTACCCATTAGTTTGATGTGTTTATTAGACAGGGCTGTGTTCTTTCAAGTTTATTAACAACAGATTAAAAAAACTGCAAACAAATCTAGGTTTCTTTTTATGATTTAAAAGTGCGGGTACCATTTGCTAATGTTTTTAGGGTTTGACAGCAAATCCAAACAAAGCTAAAACATACGATCATGTCAAATTAAGATCTTGGTACAAAGTATGAATAGTTATTGTCAATGTGCAGCTTCTGTTGTTCAACAAATAATCAAAATTTCTACTTAGGTTTATAACTTTAAGAATTGTCATGTTTTTAAATCTGTCTTTAAATAGAGATTTAAGCAATATCATAGGACAAGATATAAAAATCTTTACAAGTGAAACAATTTATTGCATACTTTTAAAGATTATAGAGGATATTTCGTGGTATTTGATTATAATTCTCATACAGCAGAGTTCCTATAGGTTAATTCTGAATTGTACTAACACATGGTCATGAATATGCTGTATATTATTTATTAACAGTGAAAAAATTTACAAGCAAATATAGTGTGTAAAGATAATCAATGGTGTCTCAGTATCAAGAATTCAAGAGATCAAAGACCACAAGTACAAATTTTCAGACTTTTAATATTAACTCTGACTATTAATGCCTGGGTAGATCCTTGAAAACGTCCAAGGTATATACTTTTAAC
This sequence comes from Prionailurus viverrinus, assembly GCF_022837055.1. NCBI lineage: Eukaryota > Metazoa > Chordata > Mammalia > Carnivora > Felidae > Prionailurus > Prionailurus viverrinus. The sequence continues at coordinate 101,091,512 of NC_062564.1, forward strand.
AACATGGTAGGAGACACTAAAGTCCCAGAGACTCTCCAGAAGACCCAATTACTGCTACTCCAAGTTCATCAGTGGAAGCAAAGACATAGAGACACATAAGCCATATTTATAGGACAGAAAAATTGCCATAAAGGATATTTACCTTAATTTAAGCTGTCTAAAGACCATAGATTTTACTTGCAAAGTACACACACACACACACACACACACACACACAGAAAGAGAAAGATGAGACAGAATGGGAGAGAAAGATATATATATATAATATATATATAATATATATATATTATATATATACCCTATTAATAGTTTCTGCAAACCATGTAATTTAAAGATATGTAAAGATAACTCTTTATGCGTGAAGGGAAATGATTTTCAACTTTTGGCTAAACAGAAAACTTCTCGGTAAATCCAGAGCCTTGGGAGAGTCACCATATCCTAAGGTCATGTGAGGCAACATCTTGATTTGAAAAGCTTTCCATAAGTGCATCTGCTATTGCATGCACAAAATATTCCAACCCAAATATGTCACTGCAATATCTGGATTTTCCCCCGAGCTTCCCAGACCACCAGAGCTCAGCTCAGCAACTCCAAAATTAAATCATTACCTCCTTTAATCCTAAATCATGTCCTTTTAATTTTTACAGCATGTAAACTACTAAGCTTTTATTCTCTACTTTTTTTCATGAATACATAAAACCCGCGATAGTGAAGATCAGAAGACAACTACAACAGATTATAAAATTGATTGGTCTATTCAACCCAAAGGTTACTGTTATTGTGGTGGTATTGGTGGTGATTATGATTATGTGAGTCAAGAGTAATGTTTGATTGTGTGACATGTATAAACAAATCCTTTTTACCAAAAGGAAGCATTGTAAACATTTCAAAGACCATATGGTATGAAAAATACTGCATTGTGTCTAAAATGGTAAAGATCCAGGCACCTCATTAAAAAAAAGAACTATGTTTCATCTAGTATATACATACCCCCATGATTGCTTGATAATTAACTGAGTGGAGAGAAGAAAAGATGAGGGAAGAGGTGTAGGGAAGAGGGGACAGGAGGGGCGAAGCAGGGAAAGGAATGAAGGGGAAGCATCTATTGAAGCATATCATAACATAAATCAAATAACATTTTCAATAAATGATAGATAATCATGAAAAGAGAATAAAAAGATAAAAGACACTGGTTACCAAAAAATAATGACTAAATATTCTGCCTCTATCAATTAGAAAGTTATCACTTTATAAAACTAAACCTTGTATCGTCAGTTTTTTGAGAAATACATTGATACAATTAGCGTCTTGTTATCTTCCAACATAAAGGCGGAAAATGGTGAATTTTATGAAAAAATCGTGGTTTTTTTTAATTCAATTTGAACCAAAATTCCTCTATCCAAAAAGTAAGTGGTATTTTGGGTTGGCATCCTAGACCCTCAATAATGTACCCTTACAAAAAATTTCCAGACTTATTTCCTATGGTTTTGCATCCATGTGCTTGTGTTCCTGTCCTTTGTTTTATGTAAAATGATCTCCCTTCTCTATTCATCTGTCAACAGTAGACCCATTCTCCAAAGTCTACCTCAAAGGCAGCAGAGCAAATGAAAAGAGTGTAAGTTTTGAGACAGATAACCTGATCCAGAAAGAAATCTAGATAAAGAGTGAACAATAATTCCTTAAACTAGAATATCCTAAAATTGTTAGCTTATGTACAGCTTCCTCCTAAAATTGCACCATGAGCAGAATTATTGTCCATCTCTGTTGTCTCGCTTGAAAATGAATCTTCTGGATCCATTAATTATTTCTTGGGTTCCTACCATATTCTGAGCTCCCAACCGTGTTGTTAAAGTGTTGTTAACTGCCACCCTTTCCTGATCTTCACATTTGCTCTAAACCACCACTTCAAACTTCTGCTTTGATACTTAATCATTCTGTCTTTTTGGTGTTTGGGGTTTTTGTTTGTCTGTTTGTTATTTTTCATGTCCCATTTTATTAAAAGCCCTCCAAAACAAGGTATTTTTTCTTTAGAGTTCCCAAATGTCCAATACCTAGCACATAGCAAATGCTTGGTGGCCACTAGTTAAATTAAGACACAAAGCTGACTTTTAGAGAACGAGATTCAAAATGCAAAATCCACTGGCAGCTCTCTAAAGCCTGAATCACAAAATTTGTGGAAGAATTTCCAAAAGCAGTGAGGGCGCAGCAAAAGAAAACTGAGAAGAACCTGCCATGGGTGCAGAAAAAGCCAGCCAAGTAGTCATCTCAGAGGCAAGGAGCACACTGAAGTGCAAAACCTAAATCCCATTTTTGCAAGATTTGGAAGCGGATGTTCTGTTTGGTCTCAGGAATTTCCTCGTGCCCACTTTCAAAAAGCAAAGGAGAAGGAGACCAATGAGAAGCTATACAAACAGGCCATCTTTGCAGAGAGCGAGGCAGGAAGAAGGAAAACTGCACCGGAAAGGGACAAACATCCGCATACACAAAGGCCCACCCCAGACAGCTGCCCATCTCCATAAGCAAAGTAAAGGCTAACCAAAGTTATGCAAAAGCCCGAGTTTTAATACAAATTCCAGTTAGCCTAAAACCAACCCTGATCACTGCCTTATGCAAGCCTCCCACAGAGAGCTGGCCCCAGAACAACTCACCACATCCAAAGGCAGGTTACCAAAAAAGAACATTCACAACATCAACTCAAAGACACTTGACAGTGGGGCACCCTGTCAGCTTTGGCTCAGGTCATGATCTCACCGTTTGTGGGTTCGAGCCCCACATCACGCTCTGTGCTGACAGTTCAGAGCCTGGAGCCTGCTTCAGATTCTGTGTCTCCCTCTTTCTCTGCTCCTCCCCTGCTGGTGCTCTGTCTCTCTCTCTCTGTCTCTCAAAAATAAATAAGAACATTAAAAAAAGATACTTGACAGAAAAGGAGTACTGGAGCAGGAAATACAAATTACAAACACAGACTATTTTCCAGAAAAATTTTGTCACTGAGGAGATGAATAGCACGACTAGACATTTTCACCATTAATTTGAAAACCTAAAGAAGGATAAAAGCTTCTTTTATGCCAGAACAAAATGCAAGAACTCAAGGAACAGTGAAACTACTGGAAGAAATGAAACATGAACTTACAGCTCAAGGAAGGAATAGAGGGAAAAATGAGATTATCACAGACACGAAGGTGAAATTAGAATGTGTGCAAAGGTAAATGGATACTGCTGTACAGTAAAGGATATAGAAAATAAAAACCAGAAATCAACCCCCCAAATAACGGAAATGAAGAGCTGAAAAGGATTAGAAAAGAAAATGATATATAGGGAAGGTAGCAAAAAGAAATTTTCATATTCCAAGGAAGAAAACTAAAATAATGGAAACACACATACTCTTAAATATAATCAAGAAATCTTCTTGAAATAAAAGAGAATTTGAAATTATACGCTAAGGAGTACAATGTGTCCCAAGAAAAATTGGCCCATAACATCAACAAATAGATAGCAACTAACAAAATTTAATGAAAAAAAAAAATAGTCATTGGGAGTTCAGGCAAAAATACCAATACTTTTTGCCAGAAAAAGTCAATCTGGCATACTTTGCAAAAGCAAGATATGATTAAACAATAGTGAAACCCATTTATAGTAGAAGATAGTGTAGATATAAGTATACCACATCTAGAAGACAGAGTAGCTACATACGGAAAATCAAGGAAAGAAAGTGAGCCTATGATTTTTCATTCAAGCTACCAATCAAGTATAAAGACAAAAGACAATTCCACACACGCAAAAAATCAAGAAATATTCCTCAACAACATCTAGCCCCCTTTTCATTTGAGGAGACCCTGGACCCAGTGGTTCAGGGCAGATTGTTTCAGGTATAGAAATGAATAAGGAGCCATGACTTTGGATTATGGTGAGGTATGGTGAACCAGTCACTGTTTACCAGACCTAAGATACATGCGGTTATATAAACCAAATTGGACTTGAGTATTCTGTTCATCTATTCCAAAACTGTAGGGCCCAGGATCAACCAACCACTGCCAAAGATCCCCGCAGATCAAACCATCCCATTAACTAGTCCAACCTTGCTGCCACATTTGGTAACTACACTGTCTGATGGCCTCTATCACTCTGATGCCCACATGCATTCCTCCTTTCAATAGCATTATCTCACACCTTCCTTCCTGGGCAGGAACCATGACAAACCTGTTGCTGCCACTTGCTCCCATGATGGGTTCTCACCACAGTATTTGCCAATTGCTTGGTAGAGAGAGTATACTCTGGACCCTTTGAGGATATATAGTTAAGAAGTGAGTGAGTGGGTCATATATGATAAATCCTAAATCTTTGGATTCCTTCATCAATTTTTACCAAGGAATTTCTGGCATCCTGATTTCATTTAGTTTAAAAGGACACTCAGGTTTCAAGCCAACTAACTGAGACAGAACCAGCCCTCAAATTCTCAAGCTTGTGTTGTATTCAGAATTTCTAGTCAGTGAACCCCTATCAGTGAAGTAGCCCTGAAAACTATGTGCTTTCCTTTCTGCTCTAGCGTCATTATATTCTGTCACATGACTTTTCTCCAGATATCCTATGATGCATATTACCTGAATCTTAGACAGACTTTGTTATGTAAATATCACTCTCTGGTCACATCTGTACTTATCTCCCTAAGGCATATCGGGATTTGCAGGTATAAAGAGACCAAGGGTGATAGAAGTAACGTACATGGGGAACGGACAACCCTTTTTTTGAGCTAACTGCCTTGAGTGAGGTACCACCAGCCTTTCCAGACAGCTAAGGAGGAAGGTCACTGCTATTTAGGGCAGCACAGACTGATTTTGGTGGTTCAATGTATTAAGATTCATCCAAATCTACACAAAAGGCAATATTTCAAGTCTCAGACTCACTTTTTCCCTATCAATATTTTATGTTCTTATATAAGAGATCTGGCAAGAATATGGATTCATCTCATAGTGGAACCCACAGGCTCAGACTCCTTTTCTCAGCTATGTTAGCCTTTCAACTACAAAATCAGAGATTTATTTAGAACAGTCAAAGAAGATCCCTGGACCCAGGTTCTTGAGCCAAGAATTTAGAACCTTCATCTTGCCACTGTTTTCCTCAACATTCTCCAGCATAGCCAGAAGCAGGTACGCTACCTCATCTTGAATTTTTAATTAGTACTCTAATGGTCTAACATAACAATAAATACTTGGTCTGACAAAACACACATTTAATAGAACACCTGGTTCAAGGATATCACAATGATATTTTACGTACTTTTTGTTTGTTTTTTGTTTTGCTTTGTTGTGGGTTTTTTGTTTTTTGGGTTTTTTTTGTTCTTTGTTTTTTGTTTTTGCTACTACATGCCATGAACTAATAGTATTTCATTTTCCAATGGTACCCAGATAGTAACTGCATTCATATCCAACCAGATCAGGTAACAAATACCAATTTCCTGCCAGTAAAGGCCAATTTCCATAACCCCACTCCTAGTGTTAAATATTGTATCCATGGAAGTTCAACCCAAGAAACAAAAAATGTTCTAGCTATTATAAACAATGAGACATTTAATTCAAGAAATAATCTGCTTTCAAAATCATTGGAATGCCTAGAACATCGAGAGTTAGGAGTCTGCCTCTGGAAACATAGAATCTAAAAACATATCACCATGGCTATACTCTAGAAACCAGAGAGCTTCAGCAACTGCCTCTCAATAACTCATGAAATTGGTGGCCAAACACTAAGACACTGAGTGCATCTGTACAACCACTGCAACATCAACCTTTAAGTTGTACAGGTCAAGTAGGGGCTCAGTAGACTGCCTATTTATTTCAATCTCACAAACCAGTAGACCAGGAAAACTGATTCCAGCAACTTAAAGTTCCTCCTGGCATTCATGTTTCCATAACCTTGATTGCCATTAGAGTAGCAAAATGACTTCTGCCTCACTTCCTCTCTTCCAAACATCACAAAAGTGCATCTAGTTGGCAAAATCTGGTTGGCATCCAGAATCCTACTGAGCAAAATTCCAGAGACAGAGCAGACTCCCTGGAGATCACATGTCAAAGGTGTGCTAAAACATAGACCCTGAGTCATGGTAAGCCACAGGACATCCTGAGGATTTCTCACCCTGTATGATGGACAGGCCAAATGCAAACCCCACTGCCTTCTGCAGTCTCTGCCACCTTACCACCACCCACACCACCACTACCACCACCAGAATTTACCTAATTCACACCCACTTCTGACCACCATTTGGCCTTTTAATTTCTTACTTCAGCCTCTTATAGGGAGAGGCATATCTAGCACACTATTCAATCACTCACTCCATTAGTTCAGTCCAAATTATGCCAATATAATGGTGATCAAAGATGTAACCAAAGCCAGCCACAACCGACAAATTTTGGCATAAACCTAACTAAGGTCTGGTTTAGGATCCTGAAAATATGAAGCCATTATTGGATACTGGAAGAAGCTGTAATAGATGCTGTGTCTGTAATAGATGTAATAGATGCTGAGATAATGGCACATTTATCTCAGACATAAAAATAAGAGGTCATTGGGGGGCCTGGGTGGCGCAGTCGGTTAAGCGTCCGACTTCAGCCAGGTCACGATCTCGCGGTCCGTGAGTTCGAGCCCCGCGTCAGGCTCTGGGCTGATGGCTCAGAGCCTGGAGCCTGTTTCAGATTCTGTGTCTCCCTCTCTCTCTGCCCCTCCCCCGTTCATGCTCTGTCTCTCTCTCTGTCCCAAAAATAAATAAACGTTGAAAAAAAAAAAAATAAGAGGTCATTAGTAATGTTAACATAGCATGAATTCTCACACTTGAGTAAGTAGGCTCTAAGCTCCAAGCTATATATCTAAAGATCTGTATACCGCCACAGGACTTTAGAAAAAGACAGGATTATAACCATCATATTAAACATATGTTACCCAAATAAACCTAGGGTACCTCATAACATCTCAATATAGTATCATTTTGGTGAAAACAGTCCAGCAACCAAAATTTTAAAATGCTTTATTTATTTATTCATCCTCTTAAAGAAATAGCAAAAGGAAAACTATATTCTTTTTATGTAGAAATTGTCAAAAAGAAATGATCTGCCCCCTTACTGCCTTCATCAATATTTCATACATACTTGGCAATCATTCCTAATTGCTTACTATCAACAACCATCAAAAAGAGGCACTGAAACTTTTTCTGAATGTTCTGAATGATTATGCATGAAAAACTGGGGGACCTTGCTGCATTTGTGTATATTCATAAAATAGGCCTATGTTATCCCCAGCGATTGAATAGAAAACCAAAATTTGAATTATTGATTTTTGCGTATCTTACATACTAACCAATGTATGTGAGTTCCTGCTTCTTAGAAAAACTGAATTGCCAAAAAAAGAAAACTGACTAGAAATGATCTTTGGATTTAAACGAAATCAACAGTTAAGCTGCTGTATTGCTGCCTATAGGCAAATCACAATAGCACAGAAAGAGCCATAGCTCCTTGATTTGGTCCGAGAGAAAAGGAAAAATGTCCAGTGACACAATTTCTAGTCAGTTCAAGAGGTTTCATCTAAGAATGATGTGTAACTGGCCACATAGGCTATTTCTTCACTAGTAACAAAGAGAAAGAGGAAGAGAAAGTAAACATTTGTTAGTGATGGCCCTTAGCAAAATGGTTTTCTTAAAGGTAAATTCAATCCTTGAGTCTATTTCTTTTTTTTTTTTTTCCATGACCCTGAGATCAAGAATCAGATGCTCTGCTGACTGAGTCAGCCAGGTGCCCCTCTGTGTCTATTCAGAAGAGTCTGTAGACTGGCATATCAATCTCAATGAACTCCTGAGAAACCAGATATTTAGTCAAACAAGAAATAGCAAATATAATACAATCCATTCCAGAAACCACAAAAAAGGCAGAAAAGTGACTGGATTCTGGTCCATGTAAGAAAGGAATTTATTAATGTAGAAGAGAGAGACTTGAATCTAATCCTCAAGAGAAAATTACACATAGCAAAATGTACACCTCTAATACATGTTACTAACAAAAGTACAAGTTAAAGAGAAAACTTTAAAATATTTCTGAATATTTTACTTTGTGTATAAATAAGTACTAACTTCTTGGTGGAAAGAATAATGGTTGGGATATAATTGGGGCTCTGACTGGCTTCCAGACCCAAAATTAAGTAGTTGTGTCCTAAAGGTTCTATCTTTTAACTCAATCAGCTAGTCAGTAATGCAGTTATCCATTTATTGGACGTCTAACATGTTCAAAGTAAACTATTCAAATGTTCGAAATAACAAAAAACTATGTAGAGAACAAAACAAAAGCTGCCCCTCCCTGATGGAGCCTAGACCCAGTTTCAGGGGAAGAGGCGCTCATTAAATGAAAAGTATCACGAATAAATATATGATCATTAAGAAATAGCCAAGAAGGAGAAAACGGAAGCAGGAGGGAAGTGATGCTTAATTTGAGATTTGATATGAGGAGTTTGCTCAGCAAAGGGTAAGTAAGAAGAAAGGACATTGCAGGCATCAGGAATTGCGTGTGCAAAGGCCTTGAGCCTGAAAAGAAGTGTGTTAGGAACTGAATGAAAACCTATGCTATTAAGCAAAGGTTTGTCATGTAAGCAAAGAGGGTGACTCCGGGTAGGGTTGGAGAGGGTGAGCTGGGGTCAGACCATGCAGGTTTGTTCTAAGTAGTTAAGAGGATATTCAAAGAATGTGGATTAACAATTGAAAGTTTTTAATGATGGGAAAAGTTGGTATGATTGAAAGGTACTTTCTGTAACTCTCCTCAAACTGGAAACCCAAACTCCTGACTCTGACCTAGGTAGCACAGCACAATTAGAAAATATTGTGACACAAAAAAACTGTCCTACCATTAATTGCAGTGGAAGTAAAAATAGTCACCTGTTTCCCCCTATAGCTGGTATGCTGTCTTAGAGAAATATGTTTACCCAGTAGGGGAAGGAGACTGTGCTATTAAGAAACCATCTGGTAGCTATATTCCCCATTAGAAAATCAGAACATGAGAAATGCAAACATCATAATAGAAACAAAACAAAAAACAAAAAGAGCAATGGACATAAAGAGGGTTTCCACGTAAGGGAAAACTCAAATAGTTCATAAACTTATGAAAAAGTATTCAATCTCATTAATAATCAGAGAAAAGAAAATTACAGTGAAACAAGAGGCTTTTGTGTCTCTTATATTAGCCTGTTAGATTTGCCAAAACATTTCAAATGCTGGTATATGTATGGTGGGACTGACACTCCCATGTTCTGCTGGTCTGGGCTACAAATTAATAAAACGTTCCTGCAAAGCAAACTGACAACATGTGTCATGATCTCTACAATATTCATTAATATACTTCTAAAAGTCTATCCAAGAAAAAGAGTGAAGAGAGAGGACTTTTTTTTAATTTTAAGGTTTAATGTAGTATTATTTATTTTAGTAAAAATGAAGAAACTAAAACTGCAAATGTTTGACTAGCACGGAATAATCAACAAGACACTAAATAATGTAATATGTAGCCCAAAAAAAATCACACAGTAATATGTCTGAGTGTCAAAATTGAGAAAGAAATGTTTTAAAGACTAATGTGTGACGTTAATTAACTGGGATTTAAATAAAAACTTGAAGAGGCACCTGAGTGGCTCAGTTGGGTAAGCCTCCAACTCTTAATTTCAGCTCAGGTCATGATCCCATGGTCATAGGATCGAGCCCTGCATTGGGCTCTGCACTGGGGATGGAGTCTGCTTGGTATTCTCAATCCTTCTCTCTCTCTCTCTCTCTCTCTCTCTCTCTCTCTCTCTCTTTCTCTCTCTCTCTCTGCCCCTCCCCAACTTGTGCTAAATAAATAAATTAAATTAAATAAATATAAAAACTTGAAGAGAAAAAGGCTAACATGTGAGGTATACAGCAATAAGCACAAAAGCTTTACTAAGATACTCAAAATAAGTGATCAGAATATGGAGATGGGACTATTTCTGACAATATGGAAGGGCTAAGAAGACAAATATTCAAATTCTTAGTGATCAAAGGGGCATGGATTCTAGTGAATCTCCCTCTTGGTGACTGGATTGCTGAAGGAGTTTATCTTAAGAAGTAAGGTGGTCAGAAGTAAACAGGGTATCATAGGAACTAAAGTTAACTTGCACACAATTCCAATTTCTAAAACTGAATTGAGATGATACTGGAATGCTAGTGGCTACAGATGCCTAGAAGAAGAAACTGTAAGTACTTTTAGGAGAAAGATAACATCATCTTAGAAAAGTTTAAAGCAAACAAAGAAATAAAACACAATACCTTCAAATAACAATTGGAATGAAAACTAAAGTCTCAACAGGAACAATGGAATAGATTCAAAATTATGACAAAAAAGACCACCAGCCCAGAATTCTACACTCATAGAAAATATCCTTTCAGAAAGATGATGAGAAAAAAAAGAGCAAAAAGGAGAGAATTTCCTATATTTCTTCTAAAAGTTTTAAATATTGAGATATTTTATCTATCTGGAAGTGATTTTTATGAATAGTGTGAGGTAATATTCCAATTCCATAATTTTCACTTTGATAACCAATCATGTCAGCCGAATTACAAAAACTATAACCTCTTCCTACTAAGGAAAGGTCATCATGAATCAAGTATCCATGTATAGATGGGTCTACTTATGAGCTCTTTTGTATTGTTCCACCGATCTGCTTGTTTTTATGGTGATAACAAACTAATTTTTCTACTACAGTACACTTGGTATGTAGTAAAGCAAATCACCGTACATTATTCTTTATCAAAAATATCTGGGCTTTTATGGACCCTAGCACTTGTACCCAAATATTAAAATCAGGCTCAGGTCATGATCTCACAGTGCGTGAGTTTGAGCCCCGCATTGGGCTCTGTGCTGTCAGCTCAGAACCTGGAACCTACTTTGGATTCGGTTTCCCTTTCTCTCTGCCCCTCCCCTGCTCGTGCTCTGTCTCTTTCTCTTCCAAAAATAAATAAACATTTAAAAATAAATAAATAAATAAATAAATAAAATAAAATCAGCTTGTCAGATTTCAAAAAAAAAAAAGAAAGAAAGAAACCTATTGGAAGTTTGATGCTTCCAATCCTTGAGCATAACTGTCTCATGTTATTGAGATATTTTGTATTTCAATTTATTTTTTTCATAAAGATCTCACATAAAGTTTTTAAGATTCATTGCTAGGTACTTGATACTTTCACACTCCTGTAAATGACATTTTAAAATTCCACTTGTTAAATGCTTGTTGTTCATTTATAGAAAAACAATTTTCAGATGCTTTCTTATAAAACTGACAATTAAAATTTTTTATGTTTATTTATTTTTGAGATACAGACAGCCCGAGTGGGAGAGGGGCAGAGAAAGAGGGAAACACAGAATCCGAAACAGTCTCCAGGCTCTGAGCCGTCAGCACAGAACCCGAGGTGGGGCTTGAATTCACATACTTTGAGATCATGACCTGAGTGGAAGGTAGACGCTTAACCGACTGAGCCACCCAGACGCCCCTGAAACTGACAATTTAGCTGTTGGATTCTTGGTAGTTGACTAGGTATACAATTAGATCATCTTCAAATAATAGCAGTTTTCTTTCCTCCTTCCTATCTTTATAAAATTTATTTCTTTTTCTTGCCTTAATAAACTAAGGTTACCAGTACAATGTTAAAACATTCTCATTTTATTCCTAAAGTATTGAAGATGGTTTCAATATTTCACCATTTACCATTATATTTATTTAGTACAGTCTTTTTTCAGACACCCTTTCTCAGGAATATGCCTTCAATTCCCAATTTGCTAAGAGGTTTTTTTTGGCCATAATTGGATGTTGAATTTTATCAAATGCATTTTCATTCTCATTGAAATGATTATATGATTTTTTTTCTTCAATCTGTTAGACACTAATTGATTTTCTAATGCTAAACCAAATTTATACTCATGGAAAAATCCCAACTTGGTCATGACGTTTTTTCTAATACATCATTGGAGTTTGCTTACTAATGTTTGGCTTAATAATTTAGTATGTAGGACACTGTGTCACTCAGTCAGTTAAGTGTCCAACTTTGGATCAGGTCTTAAGCTCATGGTTTAGGAGTTTGAGCCCTGCATTGTGCTTTCTGCTGTCAGCACAAGAGCCCACTTCAGATCCTCTGTCTGTCTGTCTGTCTCTCTCTCTCTCTGCCCCTCCCTTGCTAGCTCACTTTCTCCTTCTCTCTCTCTCTCTCTCAAAAATAAATAAAAATTTTAAAAAAATTTTAAATCTAGTATATATTTCATGAATGAGTCTGATGAGTCATTTTTATTCTTTATTCTCTCTTTGTTAAGTTTTTGTTGCCAGGGTTATGCTACAGTCATAAAACAAGTAACTGATTTCCTACTTTTTATATGCCTTGGAATAATTTGCACAATATTGGAATTACTAGTGCTCCGTTTGCCAGAATTCTTCAATTTAAAAAGATCCTTGTGAGGGGCACCTGGGTGGCTCAGTCAGTTAAGTGGCTGACTTCGGCTCAGGTCATGATCTTGTAGTTCATGAGTTGGAGCCCCTCATCGGGCTCTGTGCTGACAGCTCAGAGCCTGGAGCCTGCTTCAGATTCTGTATCTCCCTCTCTCAATCTGTCCCTCTCCCGCTCACACACTCTCTCTTTCTCTCTCTCTCTCTCTCAAGAATAAATAAACATTAATTTTTTTTTAAATAAAAAGGTCCTTGTGATTCCTTTGTAGGAAGATTTTTTAGATATTTGTTTGATATCTTTAATGATATCTTTTGATACCTTTAATGGTTATGATATTATTCCAGTTTTCTATCTCTTCTTGACTCAGTTTTTAGTGCATTCAGCCACTTTATCTAAGCTTTCAAAAATTTTGGCATAAAATTCTTGAGAATAGCTTTTTATTATTGTTATTTATATCAGAAAATCATTGCCCTTTTTATACTTATTATTGGATATTTGTGCCTTCTCTCCTTTTTGCCTTAATTAACCCAACCAGATATTTGACAATTTAGTCTCTGAAAAAAAAATGAGACATTTACTTTGTTAATCTTCCCTATTGAATTTTATTTACTGTTCCATGTATATTTTTGTGGTATTACTTCCTGTCTCCTGTTTTCTTTGGGGCTATTTTGCTATTATTTCTCTAACTTCTTGAGATGGAACTGTATTCATTAATTTTATCCCTTCTTTTATAATAAAAGCATTTAAGACTATAAACATCTTACTAAGTAGCAAGAATGTCACAATATTTTATATGTTGTATTTTTACAATGTTTAGTCCTTGATAATTTCTAAAATCCATCATGACTTTTTATTTGACTCATAAAGTATTCAGAAGTATCTTTTCTTTATTTTAAAAAATATGGAGTTTTCTTGTTACATTTTTGCTATCAGTTTCTAACAATTGTTTGGTTGTCAGAGAATGTGATCTGGACAGCATCCAGCTTTAAAACTTATTGAAACTTGTTTTATAGCCCGATGTGTGGCAGTTTTTATAAATGTTCTGTTTTTATTTAACTGTATTGTAAAGAGACTCTTATCAGCTTTCTTTAAAAATGTTTTTATTTTATCTTCACTTTTGAATGATAGTTTTTACTGGATACAGAATTCTAGGTTGACAGTTATTTTCTCAGAAGATATAATTTCCCTTAGCTAGTGTATATTCAGGCTACATATTTGCACAAGAGTTGACTGTGGTTACAAATTCTCAGAGATTATTTTTTTCCCCTACCCAGCATCAGTGTTTGAGACCAATTTTCCTGGGGTTCTCATTTAAAAATGGAGGAAAAAAGGAAGCTTGTTTTCATCCTTATTCAGATGGTGCAGCCCTTAGCATCTCAACTTTATGGATACCCCTCCTTGCCTGCAACTTGGGTAGGCCCTGGGCTTTGACCTCTATCCTCTGAACTCAGGTTCAGTAAGTATCATCAAGGTGAAAGCTATCTTTACTGCTGTACTTACCTCTGAGTTCCTGCTTTCACTCAGTGCCACTCAGAATACCCTCTTATGGTGTTAGCATATGAATGCATTCCAGAACATTTTAATCCAGCCTTTTAAGTTGTTTTCAGAGGAAGGGTTTGTTCTGGTCCCTAGAATATCATGTTAGAGAAACCAAAATTTCCAATCGGCTTTAGTGCCCCACTATTAATATGAACAACCAAAGATCATCAGACTTTTGAGGAAAATCTCTATCATGAAAGATGCAGACACATACAAATGGGGTGGGGGAGTGGAGGAAGAAGCTTGGAAAAACAGTAACCATACAGGTAGCAAAAGAAAACTGCAAAACCATTGATACCTTCAGAAACACAAGAAAAGATGTTTTATCTATGAAACAAAAAGTTTAAACAGAGATGCCAATAGAACCCAAAAGAACTCTGGTAATTTTTTTAAAATCTATTAGTAGAAATGAAAAGCAATGGATGTGTTAGGGTATAAAGTTGAGAAAATATCCCAGAAAAATAAATTTAAAAAAAATTTTTTTAACGTTTACTTGTTTTTGAGACAGAGACAGAGGATGAACGGGGGAGGGTCAGAGAGAGGGAGACACAGAATCTGAAACAGGCTCCAGGCTCTGAGCCATAAGCCCAGAGCCCGATGTGGGGCTCGAACTCACGGACCGCGAGATGGTGACCTGAGCTGAAGTCGGACGCTTAACCGACTGTGCCACCCAGGCGCCCCCAGAAAAATAAATTTTTAAATAAATATAAGAGATAGAGAGACTCTGAGAGAATAAGGGAAAAAATAAGAAAATCAAAGAAGCAATCCAAGAGAACCACCGTCCAACTAATAGTAGTTTTAGAAATAAAGAACAAAGAAAATGTGCCAAAAATAAAGGGCGCGATTTTTCAGATTAAAATACTCTTCTGCATGCCCAACAAACATACAGACATATTGTCGTAAATCTTTAGCATACTAAGGACAACAATTCAGAGCAATGAGGGGAAAGGAACATGTCAAAAATAAAGAATCAGGAGTTATAATAGCATCAGAATTCTCTATTATAAACATTAGAAGCAAAAAAGGAAATGGAACAGGGACATACAATTTCTGAAAGATGATTATTTTCAAACTAGAGTTCTATGCCAAACTCCCAAGAAAGAATGAGGATAAAATAAAATTATTTTAAGACATACAGATGGCTAACAGTACGTGAAAGATACAATATCACTAATCATCAAGGAAATGCAGATTAAAACCACAATGAGATATTACCTCACATTTGTTACAGCGGCTATTATTAAAAAGACAAGAAATAACAAGTGTTGGCAAAAATGTAGAGAAAAAGGAACACTTACGAATGTATACTTTTTCAGCCACTATGGAAAACAGTATGGACATTCCTCAAAGAATTAAAAATAGAACTACCATATGACTCAGCAATTCTACTTGTGGGTATTTATCCAAAGAAAATAAAAACACTAACTTGAAAAGTTACATGCACCCCCATGTTCACTGCACCATTATTTACCACAGTCAAGCTATGAAAACAACCCAAGTGTGGCCTGATGGATGAATGGACAAACAAAATGTGGTATACACACTACAATATTATTCAGCCATAAAAAAAAAGAATGAAATCTTGCCATTGGCAACAACATGGATGGACCTTCAAGGCATTGTGCTAGATCAAGTAAGTCAGACAGAAAAAGACAAATACCTTATGATCTCACTTACATGCGAATCTAAAAAAAAAAAAAAATGCGTATAGATACAGAGAACAGATTTGTGGTTACCAGACGCAGGGATTGGGGGATGGGTAAACTGTGTGAAGAGGGAGTCAAAAAGTACAGACTTCCAGTTATAAAATACATACGTCATGAGGATGTAATGTACACCATTGCAACTATAGTTAATAATACTATACTGCATATTTGAAAGTTGCTAAGAAAGCAAATCTTGAATGTTTTCATCACAAGAAAAAAATTCTTGTTAACTATGTATGGTGACAGATGTTAACTAGACTTATTGACTCACTTCTCAATATATACAATTATCAAATCATTATGTTGTACATCTGAGATTAATGTGTGAAAAAAATTTTTTTCAAACATACAAGGTCTCAACAGATGTACATTTCATGCACCCTTTGTGAAACAAGTACCAGAAATTGTGGTAACCAAAAAAAGAGAGCAAACTAAGAAAGAGGGAGATGTGGTTCCAGGAAACAAGAGGTCTAACATCCTAAACAAAGAGAATTCACTTTTATAATGATGAGTGATCAAAAGAAAAGTGCAGTGTCACAGACCCAGAGAGATTCTCCAATAAGACAAATTCTACCGAGTATTTTATATGTTACAAGGTACTGAAAGGAGAATTTTAAAAATGACCTAGAGTTTGCAATTGATAAGACTACAGAATACCTATCAAATACACAACCAGGAAACCAAGACAATTATTAACGCCAAGGAAAATAATACGTTATGCAAGCAGGAAAGAGTAATCATTTTAAAAAAACTGCATGGCTTAGTTGGAAATAGTATTTATCTGATCATAAAAACATAAACTTCCAATACTTATGTAAGCAAAAATTTTATATCCTCAAAATGTAGGATCTCAGGGGTGTGTGCATGGGATAGGGGTCTGTGAGAGCTAAAGTCTCCTTCCTCTCAGAGGCAAGTAATAATCAATGCCAAAACCAGAAATATTAACAACCAGCAGTAGGAACCTAGCATTTGAAGACGTTGGAATTAGTACAAAGGATAGGCTCACTTTGTTGAAAACAATAGCCTCTGAGAAGGGAAAAAAAAAAAATCAGAGAAGAGTGGAGGGGGTTGATGGTTTCCAGTGACAAAATTCACAGAAAAAAATGGATTCTTTAAACATATATATTATACTTTTGATTAAAAAAAAAACTAAGAAGATTCAACCACGACTTTATTTGGGTCTATAGTGTGGGTACCTGAACACCATATAATTTAAACATTTTTATTTTCCTCCCATTTTCTCGATGAAAACCAATCTAAGGTAATACCTATGTCAGGACACCTGTATGACGAGGAGCTCAGTTTATGCCAGAAAAAGGGAGCAAAGTGAGAAGTGTTGCCACGTTTCTCTTGTCTTGAGTAGCCACCTCGTGATACGCTGCCATATGGCTTAGGGCAATGCATTATTGGGTAGCTACACCTGACACCACAGTGGTTATGAGAAATATATATGGTTTTCCTTTCATAGTGAGATAGCAGAATCTTGCCCACGAAAGGCACTTTTCACCCACTTTGAGCAGCATTATCTCTTTCTCACAGTTTCTGCCTTTATAAGAAACTTCCCTTCCACCTCGAGAGGATTTTCCTGCGCTATTTCTATTATCCTGAAAATGTTTTTCTCACCCACTCCCTCATGCTGATATGACTACCACACAGCACTAATGAAGCTTGATGCATAGGTTGGGGTGGGGAGGGTGACAGTGCTCTCTGGTTTTTGCTTTACACAAATCATTTCATATGTTTCATATTTAAGTAGGTTGGACTCAATCACTCATTCAATCTTCCTAAAGCTCTGCTATGTTCTGGTGCCAGAGCCCATAATTACCATAAAACAGGTTGATTTCAGGCCGAATTGCACTGGAAAATGACATTTTGCATTTTTATTGGCACTTTGAAGAGAACATATTCTTCTCCAGTTATTGTACTTTTAACACTAAAGTACTGAGAAATAGTCTTTCCATATGTATTATAAGAAAAAATATTTAAAATTTAAGATTGATTCCCTTCCCTTATAATTTTTATTAGCATTTTAAGCAAGTTCAGTGCCCATCAGACCTAGGTCTAGTTATTTTTATTGATGCCATATAGACAATCCATAATCAAAACCACCAGCAGAACTGCTATGTCTCCTCCGCTTCTGCTAGAAAATTGGCAGAAAATTCTCATTTAAAACTTTCAAGAAAAACCCAGAGGAAGCTTGCAGAAATTCTTTATGCTATATTTCCCAGCAACAGAATATTTTCCTGCCTTTGAAAACTCAATTAAATTTTACTTCACCAAAAGTGTGAAAACCAGGTGGCACCTAAGATTCTCATTCCCATCCCCACTCTGCTTGATTCTTATAAAAATAACACTGTGATATTTTTGCAACAAATAGTATAAATCCCTTTTGACCACCCTAACAAAATGTTATGTCAAAGACCATGAATATGGAATATTGAGTTTCCCTCCAAGCATGAAAGGAAGAAACTTGACTAGAGCATAAATCTCCTCGTTCTGGGTACCTCACCAAGAAAATAGATATTCCGCTGCCCAGTGTGGTACTATCATCACCTTTGTGTTCTCAACTCTCTTGGGTGTTCTGTTCCTATAAAGGATGCTTAAGGAAGCTCATGCCACATTTTGAAAGAAAATCCCTCAAGTGACCATTGAAGCCCCTCGCTGCCCCTAAACTTCACCCAACCTCTGAGCACATCAGAGATTGACCTTGCCCTTCTCCAAAGAGACCCAGTTACTGTTTCTTTTGTGGGCTTAGAGAGGAAAGCAGTTGGATTTCATTTTCCCTTTACTCA
The DNA here is from genome assembly GCF_022837055.1 of Prionailurus viverrinus. Lineage (NCBI taxonomy): Eukaryota > Metazoa > Chordata > Mammalia > Carnivora > Felidae > Prionailurus > Prionailurus viverrinus. The sequence continues at coordinate 101,110,012 of NC_062564.1, forward strand.
TGTTCAATTAGTTCCATCAGCTTTAACGAGGCTGATCTCTTAAGAGACCTGAGCGGAAGAGAAGCAAACTATGAAGGCTTCCAGCAGTAGCACCAGCTTTCATAAATCTGAGAATTATCTCCGTTTTGCTTGGTTCTGCCAGGGCCAAAGTTCCCTCCACACTTTGGTTTATTACCATGTTGGATTGGTAGAGATAGAACCACAAAGCAAGTGAAAATATTAAGCAGAGATCAGAATTCTTTCAGCAGGTTAGTTAGAGAAACTATGTTTTAGGAGTCTTCAGGGTTTCTCAGGAAAGCCTAGAGAAGTCAAATGACCATTCAAATTCATTAGAGGGTTAACAGCAGTGCCAGGTATAGAAGGCAGTTCTCACACCACCCTATACCATGTCAACAGTAAGCTACAATCCCTAGGTGCTAAACTTCACAAGTCAAAGTAGACATCCTGTTGTAATTAGATATAGGTCTGAATTCACATGAAAGGATTGAATTAGAGACACACAAATGAGGGAGGGTTGCAGCCACTGACTTTCCCTAGAGAGAAAATGTGACTAAGGGACATCTAATACGAAAAAAAGTAGACTTACTTAAAATTTGTGGTTTTGGCCATTTGCTAATAAAGATGAAGCCCCGAGACACATGGTGATTTGAAATTTTGCTAAAAATGGAAGATTAAGTGGTCTGTGAGCCTGGTCTGAAGCCTCACATGCACACCTCAGAAGAGCATTTGTTCTAGGTTTCTCCTCTGCACAAAGTAATTCCCATAAAACGATTTTTTAAAAATTTCTTTATAAAGAAAAATGGCCTGGAGGAGAAAGTCAACTAGATGTGTGAATGAGGAAATAACATAAAAGCAAAGATATCTATGAAAATGATGTCTCTTAGATGAAATATTAAGTAAAATACATACTGTTGAAAACAATCATTTAGTCAATTAACCAACAAAAAATACTCTTTTAATTCCTAATACACGCCTGAGCTATGTCCTAGGGGGACAGTTGTGAATACCTTTGACACACTTCATGTCCTCAGTGGGTTACAAGTAATGAATTTCAAACAAGATATCTGCTATAAAAGAGGAGTCTGAGGTACCTGAGGAACAAGGAGCCTGACGTCGTCCTACAGAGAATACCTACCCGAATGGGTGGCATTGAAGCTAACACCTGTATTTTATGTGGAAGTACGAGCCAGTCATTAACTTGTTTTAGCAAATGCCTCAGTCAGTCCAAAAATTATTTTTTATGAAGAAAATGATATCTTATAGCAGTTATTGCAAATTTGAGGATTCTAAAAGTTCTAGAACTGTTTATCACTTGACAATGTTAATGATAGGAGGATCACTGAGGGCTGATGACTGAGGCTCCTGTCAGGAAGTAAGAAGAGGAATATGATCCAGAGACACAGAGAAATGTGGCTAAGAGAGAAAAGAGGAAGTCAACAGTGGTACAAAATGCTTTGAGAGGTTTAAGAAGAACAAGGAAAGGGGAAAGATGAGTTTATTAGGAATATTCAAGAAAGTGGTTTGAATGGAATGGAGGTGGTGTGACAGGAAGAAGGAGCAGGGCTCATGTGGACTAGAAATGGAGGGAGCAAATAAATATCTTTGCTCTTTCAAAAGTATCACACATGGTCACCCTTCCTCACTTCAAGGACTTCCTGGAATCCTATTCCTTTCAAAAAAATTGTTTTTAACAGGAAGAAGAGCAGAATACTCTTGTTTGCTTTTCCTCAAAAGTCACCACAAACTGTCACTAAATGTCAGCATAATTCTAAACACTTAACGTCTTATTTATTCAACATTTATTTCACACAGTCGGATGCTTTGAGATGGGCAGCAAACCAGAGAAAATATTTGTGATCCTGAAGTATTGATGATTAAATCAATAAAATCACTACCAGCCAAGACTATACGAGGAAAATTTACTTATACAGAGCCTTCAAAGAGTGCCACCTTCAAAACTGAGTTTGCCCTGCCTGTCACCATGTGGCAAAGTGGCCCCAGTGTTTTCCACACTCAGTCTGCTCTGCCATTCACAGCTCTTGGATGGGTCACCCTCTGCTCAAAATCATTTCAGGTTTCCTTTACCTGTATTAAAAAGTGAGCATGCCTTAGCTTGTCCTAACGTGTCCTCCACAATACAGTCCCAGCTTAGCCAACTTTCCAAAATTACCTTCTGAAAACCTTCCAGTCTGTCCAGCTGACCTACTCCCTATTTCCTGGGTCATTCCCTCCTAGATGAGAGCCAATCTCCTCCTTCATCTGTACCTATTGCTTCTGGATGTCTCTGCTTAATGCCCCTCATCTGACTCTAATTGAGGGAATATAAACTATTTATTAAGGTGTCTGGTGAGGAATACATTTTCTTTCATTTTTCTCCTTTCAGGGGGGATTTATTAATGAACTTTGAGTGATGATCTAGTTTCCACTGTATCCTGTATTTGCCTTGCATGATTACTTTTTGTCTGCTTATTCTTTTTCAGAAGGCTTTTTTTTTTTTCATTTTAGTTCAAAGTTCCTAGAAGCAGAAAGTCTGCTTACTGACACTGTAAAGCCAGCACCTTAGTCATCCCATAAAGACCTCTGGATGATGATGATAGTTCATTTTCCTTAAATGAGTTAGTATATATAATGCATGAGATTAATTGAATTATGAATTTATTATCTATGATAGGATTAGCAGACACATAAGCCAAAGGGTTACACTTATGCTGTCCATATAATTATGATTCCACAAGAAAATACACTTTTTGTTTATTTTTTTAGGTTTATTTATTTATTTTGAGAGAGACAGAGACGGTGCGAGGCAGGGAGGGGCAGAGAGAGCGGGAGAGGGAGAATCCCAAGCAGGCTCTGTGCTGCCAGTGCAAAGCCCAACCTGGAGCTCAATCTTGTAAGATCATGACCTGAGATGAAATCAAGAGTTGGATGCCCAACCGACTGAACCACCCAGGTGCCCCAACTTTCTATTTATTTTTAAAAACCAATGCCATCTCTCAGTAATTTTCCTGATTCATCTCACTATGGCTTCAAATGGTATCTTAAGCTTTTAAAGTTAATATTTTTTAAATCCAATATCAAATACGAGTCAATGGTATACAATATAGTACCTCTCCCTCAGTTCAGGGAAATCGTATTTTCCACACAATAGAATATGCCCCTGTCCCTTAAGAAATACATAGAAAATCTCTACTTTTTAGCTCTCCAATAAGTTCATTTTCTGCAACATCTATAACATCATGGTCTTACTTCTCTGTTTAACTGGCTACATAATAATGACATAAATATTCCTAACCCACATTTATTATAGAGTAGCACCATCTTTCACACTAGAAATAAGTGCTAGTAAAGTTCTGCAAAATTCAGTGGTTGCTTCCAAAACTTTTTGTCAACATTTTTCAACTGCTCTGTTTCAAGACCATAAAGTTTTGAACCAAAGACGTTTGGAAAGAAACTGAAACCATGTGAATCAAAGAAGATGAGAATAAGAATAATGAAAGTTGACTGATGTGAAACCCACAAATCTCTCCCAGTTTTAACCAAAAAACCATATAAGATGACTGTGTTTTCCTCTCCTCCAGCTCCTCCCTCCCCTGCCCCCCACTACCTCTGCCAGTACCCTTTGTAATTTTATGTGGTTGTTACTAGACTGAAAAGTCTTACCTTTTCCTACCTCTTGAGAAAATAAGGAAACATTAACCACCTGGCCTAATAATTACCACACCCAAAGGATAATATCCTTTGCAAACATCATTCAATTTTTATTTAATTCTACAACTCCCACTAGGCAGATTACTTTTTCTTGAACATTAGTAAACTCTGCCCATATCTATACACCACCAAAAACCAGTTAATAAAAGAATAAATAAAAATAAAAATCCAAACACTTAATCAATTATTTTGTCCATGTAGTGGCACACATCTGGTCTTTGGCTTCATTTTCTCTTCATTGTCTTTTCTCTTCATTTCAATTCTTTTTTTTTTTAATTGAACTGACCCCAAATTGGGTGTTTTGTAGACACAGATTAAGATAATAAAAAGTATATTCTTTAAGGTCACATAGATAATTGATGGAATTCAGCAAACAGAACAACTGCAAGTTTAAGGGTGATGGAGGCTACTCGACACACAGCACTATATCACAAAAAATAAATTAATATGAGTCAAGAATCATATCCTCAAAAATGTAAATGGGGAAATAGAGAACACAAAACCATTATAAATCTCAACCCCATTATCTCTTATCTGTTCAACCTTGGGCTGCTCATAGACATTCATGTAAGCCTTACCTGTAAAAGTGATGAAATGGGACTTAGTCAACTCTTAAGTTTAGCTCAAAAACAGGGTCAAAAATAGGATGCAAAATATAACAGGGTGCCAAAAAATGCAATAATAAAGATAAGTAATAGTTCAGTATAATATTTTTAAAAATGAACAAACTATACCCCGCAGAGTAGCTGCCTGATTGTTTTTTTTGTTTTTGTTTTTTGTTTTTTTATTGAGAGAGAAAGAGAGCAAGCAGGGAAGGGGCAGAGAGAGAGGGAGAGAGAGAATCCCAAGCAGGCTCCATGCTGCCAGTCCAGGGCCTGATGAAGGGCTCAAACTCACAAACCATGAGACCATGACCTGAGCCAAAACCAAGAGTCAGATGCTTAACCAACTGAGGCACCCAGGCGACCCTACTGCCTGATTTTTAAATAAAGTTTTATTGGAGGGCCAGGACTAGGGTGAGGCAAGTGAGGCAGAGTTGTTCAAGGGCAGGATCAGATCTGCCTTTACTTAAAATTTTCATACAGTGTTTATCATGTAGGGGTTTTTTGCATTAATCTTGATTATTTTAACTATTGCTTTAAAATAGCATTTATCATCATTAGTGAGGTTTTTGAAACCCCCTTAAATTTTGTCCCTGAGATGAGTGCCTCACTCAGCTTACCTGAAACCCAACCCTTCAAGACTCTAAGAAAAACTAAAAATAAAACATTAGGAAAATATGTAATGGACACATAATAAGCTATTGCAAGTATTAGCCACCAAGTGGTTTTAATATCTAATAGATATTACATTTTATTTTAAACATACAAATTTCACAAGCAACCTAATACTATAAAAAAACCAAGAAAGACATCTCCATAGGCAGGCTGGTAATAGATGGAAAAAAAGTTATTAAGAAAGACTGACAAATCAGCAGCTAGTTCTTGGTTTTCTTGCCCTCTTGGTATGACTGCACTGTGCTTAGTCTGGCCATTCCTTTTCGTAGCCAAGCCTTTGAGTGTTAGGCAGTGCAGCCTGGGGCACCTCAGTTTCCACCTACTGCTTAGTACTCTAACAGTAGCCTGCTCAGAAAGGTGAAACTAGTTTCAAGTACATGTTAAGGTGAATTTCTAGCCTCTCTTAGAAGGCAAGTCCTTTCTTGACGCCTTAGAAATGGCTGATTCCCTGGTTTTGCTTCTGTCCAGAGCCGGCTCTCCTTGCCCTGCAGCGGCACTGTGTCACAGGCCATTGCTGTGCAGCTGGTCCACACAGAAGTCAGTAAGCATGAGCGCTGAGGCCTAGTAGAGGGAGGTTCAGCAGGTGGGAGAAATGTGTGGGTTGGAGGGGATTTGAGATTTAGAACTTTTGAGAACACTCTCTTAGTCCCCCTGTCTGTAAGCAAGGCCCAATTGAAAGCTCTATCATAGGTATAACTCCCCTGATGTACAGTTCAAGGTTATAGAGAGTAGTTCAGATTAGTATTTATTTATTGCAACTCATCATTTTGACAACTGGTAAATACAGGAGAAGAATTAAACAATTTTTCAACCTTTTCTGTAAGGTCTGAACCTCATGTAGCAACACACTTGATCTTATTCTCTTTACAAAAATATTCCAACAAATTTTTAAAAATAATAGAATAATCGTGTCATCTTTCAGCAGCCTTTAATGAATTAATGAGTCTATAGTTATACTACCCTATAGGGTAGTCACTAGTCACACATGGCTATTCACATTTAAATTTAAAGTAATTAGAATTTTAAAAATTAAAAATGTAGTTTCTCAAGCACCCTACCACATTTAAGAGCCACACATGACTAGTGACTACCGTATGAAAATACAGAATAGATATAAAACAATAAGTACAGTTAGAGAACGAACATACATAGTACTAACATAGAACATGGCCAACACCATAGAAATTTCTATTGGAAAGTGCTGCTGTAGAAAGTCTACTCCATACAGTGAACTTTGATTGCTGCCAGACATTGTGTGATAGAAGTACACAACAGCACCTCGCCAAAAAAATAAATCAAACCTGAATAAAATTAAGCCTCTGGATCTAACTACCAATTTACAGGAAATACAGGGGACAGAGGAATGTGTTACACAACACCATGGGGATCCAGTCAGCAAATTCCAGATTGTGGAACACTATTCAGAACAAATGTTGCTGTTTTGTTACACCATCCCCCCAAAAATGAGGGAAGAATCTTAAATCTCATAAATTCCATGAGATTTAAGGAACATATGAAATAATTATAATCAATAGCCCTTATAAAATGCCTGTTTCAAATTGTGAAATAAATAATTACAATTTTAAAACAATTGTGGAAATTTGAACACTGACTGGATATTTGCTGGTAGAACTATCACTAATTTTGGATAGGCATAAAAATGGTGTTATGGGGATATTTGAAGCATCTTTACCTTTTAGGTACTTACTGAAATATTTACAGATGAAGTGATTGCTTGTACTGTACTTTAAAATGATCTGGATGTGGGACCTCAGAGAAGTAATAAATGAAATAAGCTTGGCTCTGACTTGTTTGCTGAAACTCGATAATGGGCACATGGGAACTCATTGCATTTCTCTCTCTCTTTTTGTGTATGTTTGAACTTTCCTATAATAAAACGTTTTTAAAAATTTTATTGTGCCAGCCAATGATAATCCTGTCATATAAATCTGTTAATTGCAGATGAACTAGCAACACTATTTAACCATCCCTCATCTGTGATAAAACAATTTATACTCTAGATCTTAGTAAAGCTCATTGCAACACAAACCTCCATGGCAGGATGCTTAAACTTTATATTAAGTATGACAGTTGTTTTGTTTTCCCAAATAACAAATGAAAATATTCATCTTAACTAAAACACTTCTTAGTTAAAAGAAAAAAAAAAGTCAGAAATCACTCTTAACATGACACCAGTAGGGGGAGATAGATGCTGGTTTTCCTCTGGGAAAATTTTTTCAAGAAATAATCTATGTTTAATCTGAGAATCTGGATAATTTGGGGGGTAGGGAGATGGGGAGGACATTCTCCTACTGGGTTTTCAGTAAAAAGCATGTCTCCATCCTCAATTCTTTAGCTTTCATTTCCAGGGGAGGAATCCTTCCCTCTGCATCATGACAATCTATTTTCCAATCTAAATATATGTTCAAATTATAGCAATAATACTGTCCAAGTTGTCCAGCTGCTCCTGTCTTATATCTCCATAATGGACTTCCTAGATATTATTCAAGTATTTCTTTAAAAGTACTTCTTTTGCTGTTCCATGTATAATGCTAAGTTAACATTTGTGTTAAGCTGGTACTCTTTCGAGTAATATTCATTTATACAACTGGTTCTTGAATGTCTCCTATGTTCAGTGCTGCAGTTATCATGAGGAATAAGAATTAGTCCTGCCCTTAAATAGCTGACTGTTTAGTAGAAGAGCACAGCATACCTTTGGATAAGATAGGGGATGTGCCTGTAGTATGGGAGCCTGTGGAAGGGCCAATAACCCATCTTGGAAAAAGACTTCCCGAATGGGATATTGGAATATACAACTATGTCTTTCATTTACTCATCAATTTGTTTAGTTCCTTAACATGTTTTTATTTTATCCATTCAACCAATACATTTTGAGCGCCTCTTATGAACAAGATACAGTGTCCTCTTGATTCAAATTACCATAAAGTTGGGGTGCCTGTGTGGCTCAGTCAATTAAGCGTCTGGCTTCAGCTCAGGTCATAATCTCATGGTTCATGGGCCAGAGCCCCACGTTGGGAGCTGTGCTGACAGATCAGAGCCTGGAGCCTATTTTGGATTCTCTGTCTCCCTCTCTCTCTCTGCCCTTCCCCCCCCCCCACTCATGCTCTCTCTCTTTCTCTCTCTCTCTCTCAAAAATAAATAAACATTTAAAAAATTACCATAGATTCTTCTTGCTCAGGATATACCATCTTTGACAAAGTGTGCCTGCCTGTAACAATAAATGGTTCCAAGCAATTTTTCTTCACTTTATGAAGTTCACATTTTCAATATAAATTCCTCTTTCCACTGGAAAACCCCAGCAATTCAAATATTACTTCTGGGTATTTTTTACACTAGTTTTTAAAAAGCATTTTATGTTATATCCTTAAATGAAATTAAACAGATTCTCTTTCTTTAATGATTATGCAATTTCTTATACTCTTTAACCAATTCACTTAAAATAGTCTTATTGTCAAGACCATAACTCCATAGAAAAGACTTCTCTATTATGGTTCTCCCTCTACACTAAACTTCAGTTAATTAACATGATCATCTCATGGGCAGTAAGGATCAGGTTTCTTTTCCAGGAATTAGATCCTTTGAGTGATAGCCGTTTACTACTTTCTGATATCCTTAAGTATTACCCCTTCTCTACAGTCCATCACAGGCAGATAACCAAACATGGACATAACCTTTCTATTTCGTGAGGAAATCTGAGTTGCAAAATAGTCCCTAATTGGCAATGGTCTTGAGTATTCACAAAGTTCCACAAGAGGCTCTCTCGCACTACTTATATTTTATGTCCCCAAAAGGCTCCTCTTTGTAGCTTTCCATCTGGTCTCACCTCCCTTCTTCTCTAGATTCAAGCTGGCATTTCACTCTGAGATCCCAGAGGGAGTAGTATGGGATCTTTACCCATTTGGCCCCAACCCTTCCATTTCACTTCAGGTCTGAGCAGCTCAGGATCACCACCTCAGCCAGCATGTCCCTGAGTTTTCCTTTCAATGGGGTCTCTGATTAGTCTTTTGTGTGTTTCTGGGCATTAAGCCCCACACCCAGCTTTCCCTTCTCCAAAGTGCTTTCTGAATTCTGTTTCTATTCTTCATGCTCCTCTTCCTGATTTTTGTTGGTAATCTGCCCTTGCTCTTGAGTTACTTCAGCCTTCTATTAGGAATTCTCTCCATCAAGTTCTCTCAAGTTTCTTCCTCAGAATTTCACTAACGTGCCCTCTTATTCCTGTCCTCTAAGCTCTTGAATCTGCTGGTCTAGTATGCAGGTTGCCTGCTCCCAATACATGGTTCTCTTAGTCAGGCTTCCGGGTACTCCTTCTCTTACATAATTTCCAGCAGTCACCAAACAACTCTTTAAGGGAGCTGGTTTTTCTCTTACAAAAACCATGCCTCTCTGAACTTTGCCCTCTCCTTCAACTCTGGCCATTCACCGTACCCAGTATGTCTATGGGATCTAGCACACACAGCCCTTTCAAGGGTACAACTGCTTTTACTACAATAAAAAAGACTGTTCAGATACAAATGATATCCAGAAGAGTGAGGTGACAAGTATATAGTTCCATGTTCTTTGGCTGGCAGAGGTTTGCGGCCTTAATCTTGGCTAAGCCCTCTCTGTGTTTACACCATTTCTTGTCACAGGCAACCCTCCTAGCCCTGATTCTGGGAGTCAGTATTTTCACTGGCTTCTTCTATTTTCGCTTCCTGCTACAGGTCATACCTCCCTGAAATTGTTGGGTCCTCTTCTACCTTGACCTTAAGGTCACTGCTCAGCCTTTGGTCTTAATTGTCCTCTGATCAGATGCCCTCAGCACTTCAGGAGTATCCCACATTTACTGGTTCATTGCTAGTTCCTTGTGACCTTCTCTCCTCTTCTTTTCAGTAGAGATACATTCGCTTTCCATCAGATCATACTAGAGCTCCTCCTTCTCTTCTCTCTCCCTCCCTCTCTCTCAAATTTGTATTTTCTCAAAAAGCTTCAGGCTTCTTCACAACTGAGCCAACATCTCTTGGGTGAAAAATCATCAGGGTCAAACCAAGCACATTAGCATAGTGAACTTTCAACCAACTGCCACCCCTGAATTCAGATCAGGGATCTGACTATACTAATATTCTTTCGACCTTAATTACATGTGTTCTTTAAAGCTTCTATTTCCATTTTATCGTATCTAATTCATAAATCACAGTGTGTTGAAAGGAAGTATACTTTGATATTTTTTTTTTGAGAATCTCTTTGCTGTACTTTCATTCTTGTGAACTGGATACCTTATGTAAACATAGTGTAGTCATGCATCTTCACTTGGAATAAATAACAAACAGACCAATTCTGGAACTCTGGAGTGAGAGTGGAGTGAGAGTCTCAGTCTGCTGTCTAACCTGGGTTGCACATCAGAGCTATCCATAGAACATTCCATATGAAAAAGCTCTACCTCTGCCTGTCCTTCTCTCCAGGGCCTCAGATTCAGAAACTCCTTAGGGAACTCAGAACCACTAGTCTAAATGATTCTTGAGATAGTGATATCAATAGCCACAATGAAGGTAAGGAGCCTGGAATTTAATCTCTGTGAACAAATGTAAGTGATAAGATTGGCCTTCTGTGATTTTGCTTTGCCTTCATGTTGCCTCTCTTCAAAGAACTGCCCTTCGCATGTTTTTCCCCACTCCTGTGGACTCCCATCCTGATGTTCTAATTTGCTGGGCACGTAAATAAACAATATAATACCCTTTGCCAAAGGAAAAAAAAGGTGTCATCAGGCTCAATTTTCACACTGTGGCTTGTCATGCTAATTTATCTCCTGGGATGTATGGGGATTTCTTTCAACATCCAGAATGGCCCTTTGACTTATTGAACATCTAACAGTCTCCTGAAGGTGGGGATGGCTGAACCAGGATTGAAAAAAATATTTGGAGGAAAGGGTCTCCAGAAAGAATGGAAGCAAAGAAAATTACCAAGGACCTCACTTGCTCATGCACATTTACTAAACAACCACTGTTGTCCATAGAATGTCAGTCACGGTTAGTCCTTGACAGTTTCTACAGTCCACCTTAGTAGCCCTTCATTCATTTTAGGAGACCGAGTCTATGATAGTAAAAGAAAAAGAGAGGAAGGGCTAGTTTCTTTATGCTTTTATCAGGCCCAATATTTCATTAGTCTACACCTTTTCACCCCCATTTTTTTTTCAATTTCTTTCTTTGTTGTTAATTCAGTAAGTAAAAGAGAGAGAACTGCTTTCTTTTCTCAGAAACAGCAAGGGACCTTCAGTAATTGTCCCTGTAACACATGCCAAGTGAATTTTTTCTATTTCTGGGGTGGCTATTAGATCGCTGGGGGTTCTGACATTGCTGATGGTTTCTAGATGACAGATTTTCCAAAAGTGGGACCAGTTACTCCATAAAATACTTGAGGAAGTAGGGGGTAGACAGCATAGAGCAGCAAACCTGGTTTAATTGTAGCCTCATCTAACCATCTATGTGGCCAGAGGAACGTCCTTTATGCCTGAGACTCAATTTACCCCTCTATAAAATGGAGATAGAGATCTACATAAAGGGTGATGAGGATTATAAACAAAGTCCATTAAGCATCTCACATAATTCCTCTCTCATGGTAGATGTCCAATGTCATTATTATTCTTTACAACTCTTAAATGTCAGCAAGAGTCTTTGAGATTCCCATATGACCAGGACCATATGCCATTAAGTTTTGGGAATAAGAGAGTTTTGTCAGTAAATATATCATGGGCTCATAGATAAACACTTCAAATAATCCATCACACAACGACACCACTCCCTATCATGCTGCTACAGAGCCCTTATCAAACAAGAGGATATGTCATGTGAAAGACACCAGACACATTGAACCATATTACATGACCACTCTGTTTTGTTTTTACCACTGAACTATGTAAGACTGAATGTTTTGTTTTGTTTTGTTTTATTATTACTTACAGCTGTTCCAGGAAAAGAAATGAAGGAAGCTTCTTCCTTTGAATGCTGAAGCTTTAACTTGCACCTAATTTTGAACAGAAAGCAAGGAGAAAATACCAGTTTCCTTTTCAAACTCAATTTTTATACACCCCAATTGGTTGAGTAGCCTCTTGCCATCATCACACATAGATAATGGACTGACAGCTAAAAGAGAAGAAATCTCCATAGTAGCAAACCTGCCTGGATGCAAAATAAGGGAATATCCAGTGACATTCATCCATTCATTTCCAAGTAAATAATCCCACAGAAATTAGGAAGAAAAAAGTTAATGTACATTCTTTTACTTCACAGCATTGTTCCAGATATAGTCTTTGGTTTTATTCTCATTACAAGTCATGTTCTTAACATGTTATACTGCATTTCAGTGAAAGTATTCATTTGCCATGGTTCCAAATATTAATGTTGACCATAAAACTGATGATTCCATTCACTTCTAGCTGTTGAAATTACTGTTTCTCAAGGTCTTTTCTGTTTCTAAAATTCTCAAATTCTTTAAGGCCTTAGAGATGACTCTTGATATAATTTATTTGTATTGCATACCATGTTAGACCTTCAGAGACTACCTTCTCCCTGTTCTGAGAGAAACTCATTTGGATGAAGGCCTGTGTCTTCGAAAGTGGATCGCCTGCTGGTAATGATCAGAAAAGTAACAGCCATGCAAAGAGCACCTATGGGCCAGGCATAGCATTTTATATGTGTATAGCAGTTTATTTAATCCTCCAAACACCCTGTAAACTAGGTTTTCATTTCCACATGTTGTAAGAGAGGCTTCAAGAGATTAAAGTGGTGCAGGTAACAATTTGGTACAAATCTGGAACTAGTAAAACCCACATCTCCCTGCCTCCAAAACTTGTGTTCTTTCCTTTATGCAGTACTACCTAGAATAAAAAGTGAAATGAGTAAATAAATTAGTCACCTGACAGTTTTAGAACCTAAGAAGCTGAGAAATGCAAAGTCTACCTGCAGTGGATCAGGAGCAAAGCCTGGGGGTTGGATACTGTCAGTCCCGAACATTCAAGAATCGGCCATGTTTCAACTGACCTTCACAACATTTGGCTTTACTTCAAATGACTTGCCAAAATTTAAAACTATACAAAATTCACATAAAATCAGGACTGGGAACTTCGACTAGCAAACCAGAATATCTGGTCACACCAGGCTTTCACATTCCCACATGACAACTAGGAGGACAGCTAAGCGGCAGACGCCCCTTTGGACAGGACACTCTTCCCATACACCACTGCCTACCCTCCACTGACATAGCTGGTGTGCCTGAGCCCTAGGACCTTTGAATTTGTGACCTTTTCCTTTTCTCTACGGCATCCTACCTAGAAAAATTAGAAGGTAAAATGCTTTCAACTTCATAAACATACAGTGTGTCAAAACTATAAGAAAGGATGTAACATGTGCCTTTTCCTCAATGGTTTCCTCTTGGGAGTGACCCAAAGATTATGAGGGTTTGGAGAACAGCCTAGGGCCTTCAATTAAAATAGTTTTGTCTTTGGTTACTACCGGAATAAACCTGTAAGCAGACAGCTGTTTCATGCCAGCTGAAATTCTAGTCTTGGGTGGGATGGCAGAGGTTTACGACTTCAGATGAGAAACAGGCAGGAACAGATTATATTCTCATGCCAAGTTTCTTTCTTTATTGCCATGGAAGCAAGAAGAGAAATGCAGAAAGGAGAAAGCTTAGCTAGACCCAATGTTTCACTCAGACTTTCTGCTAAGCATCAGGAGCTACTCAAGATTTTGCAAACATTTTACGGGAAAATCATGGCTATAGAAAACCCCTAAAATTAAAACAGAACTGGAAAAGAATAAAGACCATGCATTTGTTTTTAAACTCAGAAGTGGAACCCCCCGGGATTTGGTATTCTATAACAAGACTGGAAACATTATTAACGTTAATAAATAAACATCTGGATCGACTTGCTGTCTAAATTTAAGTGTCCTAAATATTTTGGCTCCGTTATAACTATATGCATTTTCCAAAATTCTCCAATGTTTCTTCTGTCCTTAGCCTACAGTTCAATTTCTTCTGAGTCTTTTAATTCAGGTCTTGTTTGCCATGAAAATAGACCTTGTTATATAAATGCTTAAGCACCAAATGTCCATAAAAGATATGGAATTGTTCTTGATTTCATCCCTCATATTGCATAATCTGGGTCCTTTACATACTCATATCCTTTTAATAGGAACCATATAATCATACCATTTGCTTCTCTTCCGTTCATATAATGCTTTGTACTATATACAATCATGAGAGTGCCAAAATTTACCAACAAAAATTTTGTTGAGCTAAAGTTAAAACTTAAGGCCATTACATTAATTCCTTCTTTTAATGTAAAATTTATCCAATGTCGGTCCAGGTTTGGATAGTGTTAGGGAGAAAACATACAATATGGTAGCATAAACCAGATTAAGCCCTAATCACGGCCAAGTTTCATTTAGCTCCTCAAGTGTACTCCAAAAGGAAGAGTAAACGTGAAAGTAAAGGTCAGCAAAACACACCTTCACCAAGAAAAGTGCAATAAAACCAGTTCAAAATTAAATGAGCCAGCTACAGAGCATTCTACTCATAAACACAATGCTTAGACTTAATCCGTTCCTCACCACCTCCATTTGAGAATGTTAGTCTCAGGTCCCTGGGCTGCTGTTGCTGCCTTGAGTCTTTCTCTAGTTGCAAGCCAAGGGGTTGCTATGCAAAGTCCCAATGCATGGAACCAGAGTTAATCATTCACAGGCCCTTTTGCCTGAAATAAGATGCTTTTCATTTCCCTTGGCTTATGTGAATAATGAAAAAAGAAAACAAACAAAGGAGATAACTGCACTATGTTAAAAGATAATCCCTTAGCATAACTATTGTCTAGAAGGCTGAGCACCATAGGCAGGCAAAAATCCAGTCTGCATTCAGCGACTACGTTGACATTTATTTACAAGAGATTATGCCATGACAGAGCTTCAAGAGCATTTAGAAATGCTCCCATTTCCCAAGGCCTCCACTATATTTATATGCAGGATCCCATATTATTTTTCCTGGTGTTATGGCAACAAAGATTTCAATGTTTACAGAGCTATCAAGTTCTGACAGGCCAAGCTGGGGACTTTGCATCACTGGCTTACATGAAAATGGAGCGAGGGACTTGGGGAGCAGAGCAGGAGCGCAGCTGTCTGAACAACTAATACCTGAGCAGAAGAGAGGTAGGAAGCAGGCAGTGGTGCTAATCAACTTGCAGAGCCACTCTCCCCCGCAAGAGAATTTGCCTTCATGAACCTGTGGTTTAAGGAACATATTACAAAGGATGCTGAACCTAGTAAGTCCCATTAAACCCGAAAGAAAAGCAAATCCCAAATTCCTACTACAATTTTGTACTCCACGTGGATTTTTAAAACTCTGTTGAATACGAGATGTTAGAGCCCATTATTAGACCTCTGGGGTAGTGGAAGGGGAAATGAAAATGCAGTGGGTGAAGAAAGGGCAGAACAAGTACTCTCTCTGTGCCCACTTTTTGTTTTTAACTACACAATAGAGAGCAGCCCAGCTTACCTTCACACCTAATTCAATCTTTGCCCATAGCTTAGTAGTTTCCAGTATACTCCAACTCTGCGGCTGATTACGGTATGAAGCTGGCTGTGACAATGTCCTAGAAATACTTGTATCTCACAAACAAGATTATCTTGAGAATTCACCACCTCTTTCCTGAAAATAACACCTCTTTCCTGTAAATGTGGCTTCATGGAAGGGGGTTCTCTGCACTGAAGGTGCCCAGATTTTGCCCAGCCTCCTCCATACCCCATGTGACTGAGACACAGAGCTACAAACAAGACACAGAGTTTAAAAAAAAAAAAAAAAAAAAAAAACAAGTCCTTCAAAACATACTCTTTGGATACCTTGGTTATGGTTAAAGCAGGAAATAAAAGCTATCAGCTTAACCTCAGATAGAATAAACCACCAGTTTTCAGCCCTGTATGTGGGCCAGGGAAACGATCAAGTCAGAGTAAAATGGAACAAGAAATGCTAGGCCAAGTCTCTCTCTTTCTCTATTTCTTTTCTTTGTGTATGTGTGTTCATAAGATTATTGGTACTTACTTGGTTAAAAAAGTGTAGGATGGGCTTTACAAGCATGTGTTTAAATTTTTTTTTTATTTGAGGCTTTGTTCTGTTTAAAATTTAAATAGCAAGAAATATGCATGTGTCCTAATGCTTAAGATGAACATTCCGACAAATAATAAACTGTGACTTACCATGTAACATAAGACATGTGAAAAAAAAAGTTTTGTTTACATGGTATGGACTTTCCACTTATATAAAATAAATGTTAAAGTATTGGGGAGAAAGCTATTAATAATTGCAATAAATGTCTCTATGTCTTTCTGGATAAACTAGAGCTGTATAAGAAAATAGAAATGAGTACCTATGACATTGTGGTCTTTCCTTCTGGAAGTTAATAGTGTTGACAGGCCTGTTTCCCAAAACTAGTTGGAAAGACTGGTTGGAAAGACTAGCTGGAAAGACTAGCTGGAAAACTTGGAAACCTGTGAGAGAAGAACAGAGCTTTGTGCTCTATCACCACATCAGGCCCATCCTCTCATTAACAACTGTGACCACGGTTTGCAATATCGGTTGCTATCCATGACTTTGCCTTTCTTTCTTCAAAAGCTGACTTTGCTCACAGTTTGCTAGCTCCCTTGGGATCCTGGCACACAGACAAGTTTATCCATGGCTGGTCTTCCCAACAGTCGGAGATTAAAGGATATTGTTTGAGGCTATGCTTTAGCATGTCCTTTTATTTCTTCTGGTCAACTCACTTCAGCTTACCACCCAGCAGCTGCAAAGGCAGCTGACATTAACATCTTCATCATCCTCAAGAAAAGGATTTATTACAAACACAATTAATGGCCCAGATATCTTTCCTAAGTATTCATTCAAGAAAATTATGTAAGCTTGAGTCTTACCATGAACTCTGTAAATGTGTTATTCATTCATTTAACACATATTTTTTAGCTCCTAACTTATGTACGGCACTGTACAATATACCAGGGATGCAGCAATATGTAGGGTAAGCATGGTCTTCCCCCTGATTGAACTTAAATTGTACTGGTGAATCAACCAGTAATACAATTGCTAGTGTCAAATACGGAAAAAGGAAAGTAAGAGAATATTATGATAGCCAATACGGAATATTTTCAGATATTGGATGCTTAAGAACTTCTTCCTTGAGGGGCGCCTGAGCGGCTCAGTCAGTGAAGTGTCTGACTTCGGCTCAGGTCATGATCTCACGGTTTATGAGTTTGAGCCCCAAGTTCGAGCCCTGCGTCGGGCTTTGTGCTCTCGGTTCAGAGCCTGGAGCTTGGTTCGGATTCTGCATCTCCCTCTGTCTCTGCCCCTCCCCCGCTCACACTCTAGCTCTCAAACAATGAATAAACGTAAAAAAAAAAATTTGTTTTAATAAAAAAAAAAAAAGAACTTCTTCCCTGAATGACATTAAGGATTGGACTTGTTGGATAAGAAAATTGTTCTGGAACTAAACAAACTAGAAGCATTCCATTGATGGTAAACCTGATGCCGTTTAGGCTTCTTAGTGACTACTTGTAAAGTCAAATAAAATAAAATTATTTCTGGCACATTTGATATCTTATATATCTTCCACATCTTCTGGAAGATAAATAGAATGATTAGGGAGGAGGCTTATGTCTTAGTCCAAACCTTGATACTACAGTGTTAACTAATTCCATCTGTTGACTTCTTGTGGCTATTTCGGCTTCCACAACAAAACCAGTACCTTCCTTTACTGAAGGAACATACAGAAAAGAGTTTTTAACCTGTAAGATTAATAAGGGATTTCTCTTAGTATCCATCCTGAATTCATATGCAAAATAAACTGTGTATGATTCATATATACAATTTACTAGTGAGAACATCTAACACTTTCATCAGATTTTTAAAGGGCTCTGTGATTCGAAAAAGGATATAGCCACTCAGACAGAAATGGTCTAATGTGGTTTATTGCTCTAGAATCTTTCAAAGAGCTGACTTGTACTCAGGCCTTCAACTGATTGGATGAGGCTCACCTACATTATGGAAGGCAGTCTGTTTTACTCAAAATTCACCAATTTAAATTTTAATCTCATCCAAAAACACCCTCACAGAAACATCCCAGAATAACATTTGACCAAATATCTGGACACCATAGCCTACACAAATTGACACATAAAATTAACCATCACAAAGTATATGCTGCATCCTGAAGGACAGTGGCCTAGACTCAGAGGATACCACTTCCAAGCTGATGCCTAAACTATGCCTCCAAAAGAATATCACAAAGCTTTATCAGCGCACAGCTCCTAGATGATGGAATGTGTGTTATGATAGGACCCCCTGGTCATTTATCCACTGCTACATCTCCTTTGCAGTAAGGTCGGTCCCTTGGTTCAAAGAAATATTTGGCCAGATCTCATGTATATAAATCAGATATTCTGTGAGATGCTGGATAGCAGGGAACCTGGGGAACTCCAGGCAGGAAAAAAAATCCATACCTGGAAATATATGTAAATCCTAGTCATGACAAATCATTGCCCTCTTCATGCCAGAAAGTGTCCAATGTAAATAACTTGCCACTAAGTGGTTTGTTGATCTCTTTGAGGGATAGTAGTACATTAGGGGTTCACCATCATATTACAGCAAGGGTCTCTGCACATTCAGCAACAATAACTAGAAGAACATATGCCTTTTGTCTCTGCAACCATGTCTCCCCGGTTCACGGGTATATTTTGGTAGCCAAAGACAACATACTAGGGTAGACAAAAACAAAGGATGGCTGCATCTACTGGATGAGTCATCCTGTTCACCTGATCTGCCACTGGCTGGTGTCTGGCGGGCATTAACAAGCAATAGAAAAATTCCCATACTTTTTGCCCACTTCTACATGTCTATCCAACTGCCTCTAAGCCATCCTCCTGTCTTCAATCTTCCAATCTTGCTACTTTCAGATCCATGACTAAACAGATAATCTCCACCACCCCAGAGTTTGTATATGCCTTTACATTGGACCACTTTTCTCTCCACACAAAGTGGATAACCAGCTACACTGCCCAAAGCCCTGCCTTGTGGAAGAATTTCTTTCTACCATTGTTTTTCTGGGCCACCCATGAATGATCTTTAATGAAACAACCTGCTAAGCAGACCTATCTATACCAAACTTGGTATTCTCTTCTCCTCCATCAGCTAGTCATAAAGCTATAGGTATAAACTGAGGAAGAAGAACTAATGCCATAGGGAGTGGTGACATGGGGATTTGAACTACATATTTGTCAAAATTATATATGCCCTCAGAACCTGCTGGTACCTGATTCTGCATATACCACTTCCACTGTATAACGGATTGCTGTTGGGCCTACCCAAACTTATCACCTAGTGGGTCTGAAAACATTCAACTCATGTTGGGAAGTTTTGGTCACGTAATCATTCGATGTTCCATGTTCATATGACCAGTATCTGTCAGGACCAGTAGTAGATCAGGAGCTGTTTTGAAAATGATGTATAGTACTCAGGTATAGACAGCTGCTCCAGAAACTTGGGTTCTACACTATGATTCTGCTATTAGATCTTGCCAGAGACTCCATGTAGTATATTCCTACCGATTCCTCTAGAACTATGGGATCTACTTGGTCAAAAGACCCAAGAAGCAGGGCTGCTTGTACTATACCATAGACCTACTCTATAGCCCTTGCTTTTTCTGTGCCCCACTCAAAATTGGAAGTCTTCCACATTATCCAATAAATGGATCAGAGCAGTATTTCTAAGTGCAGTATATGCTGCTACTAAAATACAAAGAGGTTTAACAAATGTTGTGCTTATTTTTTAAGTGGTAAGAACTCAAAGGTGCCAAAACATGTTCTTTAATTTAGAGGGTCTATTAGTCAGGGTTCTCCAGAGAAATGGAGCCAGTAGGATATATATAGTTATTTAAAGTACACTTATAAAAAAGTATACTTATTGCAGAAAGGATACTTATTATGAAGAATTGGCTCACATGCTTATGGAGGCTGGGAAGTCCTGTGTTCCACTGCCTACAAGATGGAAATCCAGGAGAGCTGGTGGTATAATTCACTCTTAGTCTGAAGGCCTGAGAACCAGGAGAGCTGGCGGTACAAATCCCAGTCCAAGGGCCAGAGAGGAGGTGAGATGGCCCAGCTCAAATAAATGAGGCAGGGGAAAAAAGAGACAACTTTCTCACACCTTTTGTCCTATTCAGGCCCTCAAAGGATTAGAGGATACCAACCTACAGTGGGGAGGGCAATCTACTTTAGTGAGTCCACTGATTCTAATGCTAATCTCATCTGGAAACATTCTCACAAAGACACTCAGAGATAATGTTTAATCTGGGCACCTCATGGTCAATCAAGTTAACACATAAAATTAATCATCACAAGTCTATCCCTCGTCAACCTGGCACCCATACATCTCCTTAAACCATACTTAATCTCCAAATAAGGACAATAACAAGGTTATAAACTGTCCTACATGCAAAGAAAAACACACTAAACTTTTCTCTAGAAGAGGAAGTAATTCTTTGAGTGATGTTTCCTCTTCCCTTGATGTCTTGTAACTTAAATACCATGATGTAAAATTAATAATACTTAAATGCAATAATATAAAATCAATAATCTTATATTACATAGTAAGTAAATAAGAGCAGAAAGAAAACAAAGGTTGTAGCTGATATTTATAACTACCTTCTTCCATTACCCATTCTGTATTTCCTTTGCATTCAGCAAGCACCTCAACTGGTCATGGTTCTTTACCTGGTGGGGTAAGTAAACCAAACCTTCATTCCTGAAGGGAATTGGACTATTAGTAGTCCTGCATGGATTAGGCTGTTGTAGTTTTTCATTAACCTTAATCACAAGGCATGATACTACTAAGAGATGCTCTTAGGGATCTCCTGTACCCCAGACATACTCTTCCTTACCTCTATTATGGAGTAGCAGTCCAATTTCCCCCTTCATAATCAGGATCATTCATAGTAACTCCCTTCCTTTCCTGTTAATTCAAAGGCATCAAAAACCCAAAGTACCTGGGCAACAGTCTGACAATTCAGTGGAATCATTGTTGTGTTTCCTAGTAGAAGCATCCATCCCTCTGGAACTAAGAACTCTGAGCCAGCAGAGCATAACAGGAAGCAAAAATTTTGCTATTGGGTCACAAGGTGTAATAGTAAGTGGTACCACTCCTATTTCCATCCCTTGATTCCTGGACCCAGGGATTCTGGCTATTAGAGAAACAGCATCATATATTGGGCACCTGTTCAGAGCATATAGAGACTTCTGGAGAACCTTGCCCCAGCGCTGAAAGGTATTACCATGTAGCTGGTGTTCTAACATAGCCTTCAAAAGGCCATTTCACCACTCTATCAAACCAACTGCTATAGGAGGATGGGGTACATAGTAAGATAGTGAATTCCATGAATGTGGGCCCATTGCTGCATTTCTTTTGCTGTGAAGTCCTAGCATTGCCCAAGACTAGTGGAGCCCTAAGAGCTTTACTGATATTGTAGGATCGTAACTTTTTATAGAGTTTCTCTCAATGTCCAGAGGACATGCATCTTACCAGGGCATCCGAAGTGCTTTCCATTTCCTGTTCACGTGTGATTAGCATGCTATCACCAAAACAGTGGACCAAAGTGATGTTTTACAGAATGCCCAGATGATCAAGATTCCTCCAAACTATACTGTGACAGAGAGCAGGAGATTTAACTTAGGCCTAGGGAAAGTTTATGAATGTATATTGCTATTCATCCTGGTGAACTGCTTCTGATCTTCATTAATAATAAATATTGAAAAGAACACTTTTGCCAACTCAATAGCCACATACCACAAATGAGAAGTAGTGTTAATCTGTTCTCATAAAGATACTATATGCAGCACAACAGCTGCATTAGGGCCACCACTTGGTTAAGCTTCTGGTAGTCCACTGTCACCTGTCAGGATTCATCTGATTTCTGCAGGAAGTAGAATGATGTATCAAATGGGGATAAAATGGGGTCAATCTTCTATTTGGTTTTGAGTCTTTGAGGATGGTGGTAATCTCCACTCCATCCTGTGTGGCAGCATCCACACAGAGGCTAGGGGACAGAATTATTTTTGATTTACCACCTTGGCCTGGGTGACTTCCACTTGGTCTTTCCTACTACAATAGCTTTTACTCCATAGGTTAGGGAACAAATGTGAGTATTCTGCCAGATGCTAAATATGTTCACCCTGATTATTCAGTCAGGAAATTGGAAAATGACTACCAGATGGGTCCAGAGGCCAGTTGGACCCAATCTGAGATGGTCCTGGGCCAGAGCTTCATTTTTCATCCAATCTCCATTCTCCCTCATTCTAACAGAGGAGCCATGAGAGTGCTTTGGGCTCCCAAATAACAGTGTCACCTCAGGTCTTCTATCAGTCCTTTAAAATCTGAGTATTCCCCAGAATCTGAGGCAAAAATTCATGAGCAAATGATCTGTTAAGAAAGTGTCCTCAGCAGAACTGCAAAGGAACTGGAAGGAGTTGAAGAGAGAAGAGGAAGAAGTGGGGGAAGTGTGTAATTTCAGGCAAAACCCTAGCTTTGGAGTAATCTAGCAGATGAGCTTTCAAGTGTAAAATTAAAACTAAGAGTGAATTCTTCAGATTGGAGGCGAGTTGTTCAGATTGGAGAGTTTCTTTTTTTTTTCCTGAAATTCTTGAGACCCAACTGGATTCGTGTTGTTACACGAATGTTCCTAGGGCAGCCTATTAAAAAACCTGAAGCCTGAGGAGTGCAATCTGATGTAATTCTGGAAGATCTCTCAAGAAGAAGGAACTCATAGCTTTTCTTTAGTTTTAGTCTCTATAGTGAGAAAAAAGTTTATTTTTATAGTGTATTTGAACAAATAGAATTGACTTCTGTTTTAATGTTTCATATATATCTATAGATAGATAGATAGATAGATAGATAGATGAAGCTGATTTAATTTGTGATTGTGTATTGTAGCATCTGACATTTTAAGCTGTCACCATTGTTTTCCAGTTGGACATTAATAATCTAATTTTCAGCACATCAGTGTCCAAGAGAAAGGTCTCCTATAGTGTGGAGACATGATGCTCACTCTGACAATCTTCTATGGGAATCTATATGTCCACATAAGTTGAATAGCTAAGCATCAAATATCATCTAAGCAAAGATCCCATCTATAAAATTAGTCCTGAGAGAAAAAAGAGAGAAAGCGTGTGATGAGGAAAAGAAAAGGAAAAATGTGGAAGACATAAAGGGCAGGGGTGGGGAGTGGCAGATGTGATAGAACAGAGGAATTACGTGAATTGATAAGAAATTAGTGAACAATAACTATTGGCAAAGTAGTTAATATAAGATATATAGTTCTAGCTTACTACTCATAATTTCTAATCTCAAAATAAGTCTGCCAGGGTAGATGAATGGATAGGTGGTAGATGAATGCAGAGATACTCAGCTATTGGAAGTATAACCATTGATTGATAGCTGTTGAAATGAATTATTAAGGAAGAACATATTCCAAATTTCTAAAAAGTTATGCACTACAGTTCCCAGATGGAGGCTTTATTTTTCCATGTGTCTTTGTCATTTTCCTTCTATGTTTTACCACCTGGCGCCCTTTTGTTCCCCAGCCTGGCCCCGTAAGAATGCAAGTTGCTTGGCAACTGATCCATCCACTCAAGTGTCTCAAGGAAATAACCCCAGCTCCTAGGATGGTGCATGATCCAAGTTATTATAGTAAGCTCTAGTGTTTACACCTAAGCCTGGAGAGATAATCCTTGTTCACAGTATTTCCATTGCAGTCTATGAAAATCCATGTACAGCCAAAAAAGGTAAACGGGAGCTATATGACCTGTTCTTTATTTCAAGAACCATTAATTTGACAATATATGAACAGGTGCTGGTGCTACTTAGTTTAATGCTGAAATATTCTAGGCTCAAATATAACCAAGAAAATGTGCAAATCTAAGCAATGAAGATGACAATTATTAGATATTTCCAGTATTCTAAATGAAAGAAGTCTTATACTCCAAATAATGTGATTGAAATGAGATGTGTTTTTTTTTTTTTTGGCTTGAAATCTTCAGCCTTTCTAACCTAAAGCTTACAAACACATGCATATATATATATATATACACATGCTTTCCAGCTGTAGTGCCACCTTTCACACTTTGAGAGGGAGCAGTAAAGCACTCAGAGGAAAGTGGTATATAATCATTTGCTTCAAAGGTTTTAAGACTCATAGAGCCAGAGACAGATAATCTCTTCAGGAGTAACAGGAGCAGACAATGGAAAGGGTCTATTGGTTTACACGGACATATTTGTTAGCCAAAAATGTATAAATCTACCGAGCAAGACACAAGAGGGTGGCTTGGAATCCTTCTGTCCCATTACAAATGGAATTATTTTTAGTAACCTGGAAGCAAAGCTCCTACATATAGCATGAAAGCTAGGTTCACCTCATTACAACTACCCTTGACAACTAAAAAAATGTTTGTAAACTTTTTTTTTTTTTTCCCTTAAGAGGTATGTTACTATGTGCAGGAACTCTACATAATTATTCCCTTTCCCAAAAATTTAACCACTTAGATGCTCATATATGGAGCTTTCTTACAGCAAAATATATACATCTTTATTATTTATTGGCATTTTTAGAAAAGCATGAGGGATTGAGTAAAGCTCAGTCACCTCTACAAAAGCTTTTCCAAAATTAATCAATGTACAAAAGTGTGGAGCCATTTGGAGGCAGTCTCCAGAAAAAAATGTGATGCAGCTGTATTTGGGGAGGAATAATTGTTTTATTTTTTTATTTTGTTTTTCAGTATGATGCAATAATGAGACCTTCTTTATATTCTGTAGTAAGATGCATGATCCCTATCCACCCAGAATCTAACAACAGAATGAGGACATTTTACTCTAAATTAAAAATATCAACATAGCACAGTGACTATAATTAGTAATACTGTAGTACATACTTGAAAGTTGCCAAAAGAGTAAATCCTGAAAGTCCTCATCACAAGAAAAAAAATAGAGTATCAAAAATGTGTAAACCTGGGGCACTTGGCTAGCTCAGTTGGAAGACCAGGCAACTCTTAATCTTGGGGCTGTGAGTTCGAACTACCCTGGGGGTTGAGTTTACTCAAAAAAAATGTCTAAATGTAAATTTTTTTTAAAAATCAGATTCTTTTTCTTTTTTTCAACTAATAAGCTGGTAAAGATTTTGAAGTATCATGCTTGGTATTGCTGAAGAACCATAAAGATTAGCACACCCATTGTACTATTTTTGTTAAATATTGAGAGAGAGAGACAGAGAGAGAGAGAGAGAGAGAGAAAACGCGTACACATATGCATGACAGAGAAGGAGCAGGAGAGAGGCAAAGAGTTGGAAGCTTAACTGACTGAGCCACCCAAGTGTCCCATGTACTACTAACAGAAATGTGATTTGTTTTAAGTGTTTTGGAGGAAATTGGTCAATATACATCAAATTGTTTCCAATATGCCCAGCACAGTTTAATCTAGAAATTCTATTTGTAGGAAACTACACTTAGCAAAATTGGGTAGTATTAAGAAATAGCTGCAAAGATGTCCTACAAAGTAGTTTGCAATAATAAAAAGAAACAACCTATGGGGCACCTGGCTGTAGAGTAGAGCATGTGACTCTTGATCTCAGGGTCTTTAGTCCAAGCTCCACATTGGGCATAGAGCTTACTTAAAACAAAGAAACAAACAAAAAGGAAGCAACTTATACGTTCAATAATAGATTTATTCAGGCATTCATTTGATATTTATTTGCACACATACCATTCTTACAGGGATATAGCTTACATTCAAGTGGAGGAAACAAACAAATAAAAACTACCTAATTTATGGGTCACCTGGACGGCTCAGTTGGTTGAGCATCCGACTCTTGATTTCAGTTCAGGTCATGACCCCAGAGTCATGGGTTCAAGCCCCACATCAGGCTCCATGCTGAGTGTGGAGTCTGCTTGAGGCTCTCTCTCTCTCTCTCTCTGTCCCTCTCTCTCTCTGTCCCCCTCTACCTCTTTCCCTCACCACATGCTCTCTCAAATAAATAAATAAATAAATCTACATAATTTAGAAAGAAAACAGGAGCAGTTGATACAATTGATATGAAATGTAGGAGTGGATTCAAGCATGAATCAAATCATCTTGGCCTGAGCAACTGAGTGAGTAGTACTAGTGAGTGTCTAAGTTAGAAAATATCACTTCATCTCACCCAATGCTGTGTCCCTAGGAGAAGGCAATGAAAAACCCAGACAAGTTTAAGGGGGCCTAAAGAAAGAGGAAATAGTACCTAACACTCTAGGAGAGCCAGAAGGAAAAAGTTTAATAAGGAACCCTGCCAGCACAGAGCAGTAACCACAGAGAAAGGCAGTGGGGCCTGTCTAGTGTGTGTGTGTGGGGGGGGGGGGGGGGGTGAGGGATGGGGTTAGAAGTGTCTCCAACAGCATGCTAAAGTCCAAGTGCCACCAAAGATAAGTACCTAAGGAGGAGTGGCGGACCCAAAGGAATCTGGTGGTGTATAAAAGAAGGATGCATAGTAACTTATGAGGGCCTGATGACTGGGTACCATGGCAGGACACTCATGAACAAAACTGGAAAGGAGCACAGTAGACGTCAGCAGGGGCCAACAAGGAAGAGCATAGACTGGAAGTCTGCTCCCCACTAGAGTCACAGCCTAACTCCCCAGAATATAACACAAGAATAAAGACAGAGAAGAAGAAACCAGAATTGTGTTTACTTCTGTAATGCAAGAATATTACTAACTTGACAGTTTATCAGAATAAACCGGATCTACATTCAGAATAAAAGCCCTAAGAGTCTAGGTTGAGTTATAGAAAATTAATATTACTCCTTTTCCTTCTTCCTTTCCTTCCTTCTTTCCTTTCTTTTTCTTTTTTTCTTTTTTACATGCCTGAGTTTGGGGCTGATAAGTCCATAGCCAAGATATAGAATCCAAATATCCTCTAGGTGCTCGAGCTTGTGGATCCCAAAAGGGACCTATTGAACAATTAGCCCCTAAGATAATAATAGAGTAAGTACTTAGCTAGATATGAGCAGGGAACAGGTGCTTTCCCATGGACAAAAAGGGCAGAAACCAAGTTTTAAATAGCTAGGAAAGACCCCCAGGGGATACACATGCATCCCTCCTTATAACCACTGTCCTAGAGTAACCTGTAGCTCATTATAACACGTTTACACTGTGGTTTTGAGCCTCCCCCACTGTGGAGGAAGGCTGCCATGACAGTTCCAACAAGGACAACATAGAGCCCAAAACTCCACCTACTTAGATGACTGGAAACAACTTCAGTCAACTTCGGTCAGAGACTGCCTTAGTCATGACCCATAACCTACACAAACATAAAAACAAAAGACACCCTTGACCCCTGGTGCAGTTGTCACCCCTGGGCCTGCCCGTTCTCCCATCCTGAGAGTGTACTCTCACTTTGGCCACTATAATAGCAGCCAGACACTTGCTTGCTTGCTTAAGAGTCTGGCTCTGAATTCTTTCTTGGCCAAGCTCAAGAACTGAAATGAGGGAATAAGACACATCACTAACAATAAAAGTTAACAAATATTGACGAGGATATGGAGAAAGGAGAACACTTGTGCACTATTGCTGGGAATGTAAACTAATAAAACCTCTATAGAAAACATGATGAAGGCTCCTCAAGAAATTAAAAATAGAACTATCACATGATTCAGCAATCCCACTTCTGAGTATATATACAAAGGAAAGGAAATAAATACAAAGGAAATTATCTCAAAGAAATATCTGTACTCCTGGGTTTATTGTAGCATTATTTACAATAGCCAAGGTATGGAAACAACCTAAATGTCCATAAAGATATGAATTGGACCAAGAAAATGTAATATAAATTTACACACACACACACACACACACACACACTGGAATATTATTCAGTCTTTAAAAAGAAGGAAACAACATGGATGAACCTGAAGGGCATTATAAGTGAAATAAGGCAGGCAGAAAAAGACAAATACTGCATGATATCATTTATTATGTAGAATCTTAAAGAAACAAAACAAAACAAAACAAAACAAAACAAAACACCTCATAGAAACAGAGAATAGAAAACTGGTTGCCAAAGCCGCGCCTGGGTGGCTCAGTCGGTTGAACAACCAACACTTGATTTCAGCTCTGGTCATGATCCCAGGGTCATGGGATTGAGCCTGCTTAAGATTCTTTCTCTCTCTCTCTCTCTCTCTCTCTCTCTGCCCCTCTCCCAGCTTGTGCATGCATGTGCTCTCTCTTTCCCTCTCTCTCAAAAAAAAAACCAAAAAGTTCTAAGTATCTAATATAGAACATGGTGATTTTAATTGATAATTTTGTATAGTATAATTGAAATTTGCTAAGATAGTAGAACTTAAATATTTTCACAAAAACAAAAATAGTAGAGGGAGATAAATATGTGAGGTGATAGATATGTTAATTAACTCAGTGGGAGGTAAATCTTTTCACAAAGTGTAAGAATATCAGATCATCACATTGTACACTTTAAATATCTTACAACTTTATTTGTCATCTACACCCCAATAAAGCTGATGGGGAAGCAAAATAATAAATAAATAACACACTAACTCTTCTGGATCAATAGTTGTATTTCCAAGTGGGAAAATTTGAACCCACACCTATCTGAGTCTTTAGACTTTCCTAAGAACGTGGCACTATGGCATTGGTGGCTCACAGCCCTGAGCATTGGCTGCTGCCCTCATCATAGTGTCCCACTGACTCCTTGCCCTTGACCCATCAAATCTACTCTCAATAGGGCAGTGTCAGTGCTCAACTGTACATGTGCTATTAATGAGGCAATGTTTTGATAGGAGGAAGTCTTCATGATTCAACATTTGAAAAAAAAATATATTGATCCATAGTAAGAAAGTGTCAATATCCTCAACACTAACTAAAAAGGTACTTGTGCTTCTGAAGGATTTTCCTTACTTCTTTACATAGAATGTCCATGGTGAAAAGGATAGTCTTTAGGCTATTACAGGTTAATAGAAATTTCCCCTAAAGACACCCAAATGTCTGTGTTGGCTCTGGCTCAATCCCAACCTAGTATGAGGCAAGACCTTACCCCAAGGTCAGATGTGTCTCCACTTATACAATAGAAAAGTGGGATTTTGATTTTTCAATAAATCCCTAATAAAGTTAATGACTATTAACAAATCCCCCAGAGCCAGAAACATCTGCAAAGATGAACACTAGAATGACCCACATCTGTCTCAACAGTTAGGCTTACTGGTACTTCACAATAGATCTTTTTTCTTTAGAAGTTTTTGGAAAGGAAAGGTAAATGGGGCCTGCTGGAACACCATCTTGAAAATAACTTTATAGCAATAAAAGCCCTGAAAGTTATGCCAATAGCAGGGCTAAAGACTAAACACAATTACAAGTTTGAAAGCCACAGACCCTAATTCCTTCACCCAACAATCAAAGACTTGGCTATCATAACCTTCTGAAAGAAAACAGAAAAAGTTCTCAAAATTTTAGTTTCATTTCTGAGTTGATTACTCTAAAGTCTCATCACCAAAAATAGAAAAAGGATGAACACGAGAATAGTATACAAGAGTTGCCCATCATCTGATAACCCTGATTGCATTTTCACTCACCACATATTTCCAATTAACAATTTTGTGCCAGATGATGCCTTAAAGGAAATATTTTATATACAATCACTAAACTCTTTTTCAACATAGTATGAGATGTTCAACCACTGTAAGCTTATTTGGAGTGGGGGGGCTGTACACATTTTCTTAGACTGATATTTTCTTCAGAGAGTTCTGTATACAGGGTACCAATTGGACTGAACATTAAAAATAAATACATAAGTTTCCATGCGCTTATTTCTGAGCTCCTGAAAAAAATAGAAAATAAGATGTGAAGCTATGATACAGCTATCAGGAATCCAAAAAGTACTTTGTGCATATGTAGCACAATCCTTGTAAGTATTCAGTCATATACTCTGGTCGATGTTATAAGATTCTGTAAACACTCAGCACAACCATCTGAGAGTTATGTGCTGTTGTGTGGTCTTACTTCATCACAGCTGTAATAAGTTGCATGTAGGTATTTTTGTTTGTTTGTTGATTTGTTCTTCTCTACCTCAGTTCTAACTCTTCATTTAAAGCCAAATAAGGACATCAAACTAAAACATTAACTGAAGAGACAGATCAGACAGGAAATTCCAAAGTTAAGTTTCTTGTTGTAATTTTAACTTTCCCATGATACACATTTTCTGTACTAGTTACATCTTGCATGTGTAGCTTTGTATGAAGAGCCAGATTCTGACCTCAGTCACACTCATTTTATTTTTACTGAAAATGTAAGAGGGAGCAATGAAGAATCAAAGTAGGGCCAGAGGTCAGTAGGCTGGAAAGCAAATGCTGAAGGCAAGGGTTATGGGATGCACGCAAATATGGAGAATACAAGGCTCACATGGAGTTCTGTTAGTGAATGCGCAATTGCATTTCAGAATTTCTTAATATGCAAGTTTTCATGTACTTCTTTTCAAATATCCATGAAACAACAATTTGAATCACATTAATTTTTTATTTTTTTTTTATTTACATAGAACTGGAGCGTTTGGTTTTCTTTGATTTTACCTCTTGCTTATAAATCTTCCGACCAGTCATTAACTGCTTGTAAAGCCCTGGCACCTCATATATTGTCACTTAATTATGTTATGCTACAGTGGGCTTCCTAGGAGGCAAAAATTCTACACAAAAACACTTATAAAGAAAGCCAGGGCAGACAGCCTGACTAAGCCAGTAAGAATAAAAATTGTTGCTGACAAGGGAACAGAATTGACAACTAAAGCTTTCTGAACCAAAGGGGAAAATGAATAGCCAAGACATTTGAATTGTTGAAGGAAAGGATGTTTCAGATCTAGGCAAGGGGGAGGAACACAGCATAAAACTGGAAATAGAAGATTAACCACTAAGCCTGCTCAGAATGAATCATAAAGAGAGAAAAGGGATTATTAGCCCAAAGAATCTAGGCAGGAAAGGCCCAGGGCAAAGCCTCCTGGTGCATCCTGCCTTCAAGTCTAAGATGTTGAAAACTGTACCCTGTTGGAAGAAGGGCCTCACTGGTGTGAGCCTGCCCAAGACATGAAGGAATAAAAAAGAACTACAGAAAAACATATTCAAATTGCAGGGCACTATTAAATTTTTAAAAATTGCGATCATTTCCATGATAATACTCAATGCTGGTGAAGATGTGGTAAAACTAGTACCCAAATATTACTGGGGGCAGCATCATTTGATATAGTCCCTTAGAAAAGTAAGTAAATAATATATATCAAGAGCCATAAAACTGCTACTAGCTTTAATATAGAATTTTCTTTTTAGGTCATTTATCCTAAAGAACTACCTTAGGATACAGAAATATAGAAATTAAATACAGACAATACAGAAAAAATCTCTATCCACAGAAATATTCAGCATAGTACTATATAGAAAGTAAAAACAAAACAATGTCCAAGAATAAAAGACAATTTAAATATAATATTGTCTGTATACTCAATGAATAAAAATCATATTTTTATTTATATTTATTTATATTATATTTATAGTTATATATATCATATATATATATATATAATTGAACTGGAATCTATTCAAGCTTTTAGATAAAACATCCTATATAGGAAATTATCAGGTTGAAAAGAACAAGTTAAACTGTTCATAAGTAAGCAATACAGAATTATGGACAATTGACCTAGTTTCTTCAGTAATTCAGTGATTTGGGACCAAGCAGGGGAGATGTTAACCTTCTGGAGCCTGCTATCTAAAGAAGTTTCTACAATGATGGAAATGTTCTGTATCTCCACTGCCCAACATGGTCATCATTAGACATGTAGAACTGTTGAGCACTTGGAAATGTGGCTAGTGTCACTTATGATCTGAATTTCTTAGTCTCACTTAATTTTAATTAACTTAAAGTTTTAAAGTCTCTTGTGGCTAGTGGCTACCATATTGGATGGCACAGTTTTAGATTTAAAAGATTGCAGAGACACCAAATCATATGCAATGTATGGATCTTGTTGGATCCTGAAACAAACAAACCAATTTAGGATGACCTGAGTCTTTGGGGGAAATCTGAATATGTCATGAGTTAGACGTTAATTTTGTTCATTGTGATAAAGGTATTGTGGTCATATGAAAAATTACTTATTTTAGAGACCCATACGGAAATGTCTAGGGGTGAAACAGCAAATGTCACAATGTAGGATTTGCTTTAAAATGCTTCCAGCAAAGAAAGAAAAAAGAGACAAAACAAGTGTGACAACATGTGGATAATTGCTTAATCTGGGTAAGGGGTATGTAAGGTTCATTAGATTTTCCTCTTTTGTGTGTGTATGCGTGTGTGTGTGTGTGTGTGTGTGTGCTCCGCTTGAAAGACTTTCATAATAACAATTTCTAAATTCATAATTACATCAAAAATACTTATAAATAATATTAAGGGAAAAGGCAGAATACAAACTTGCCCCTTCAGCATTATGACACCCATTTAACTAGTAATGAGCTAGAGTATTAATACTGAGTTACAAGCAATCTATAAGATGTTCACATTTGCAAATGATTTTACTTACATTTCAGTGACAGGACAGAATACAGTCACTGTGCTAGGAAATGCTTACAGGAATATTTTGAGCATGTTTAAATAAACATCCATTAAGTATGGCAGCAAAACAAGTAGTTTGAGAATCCCTGTTACTAACACCTCTCTATACCCATACATGTCCATATATCAAAGAGATTGGATGGAAGCACACCATATTTTATTCCATAATGTTTTTTCCACAATGGTGGTTTTGTTCATGTGGCTGAACTAAATAAAGAATAGAAAATGTTTTCTAATTTGGTTCTGTTATTTTTAAATTGAGATTAAAATCACATTTAAAATAAACTTTTTAGGGGCGCTTGGGTGGCTCAGTCAGTTGAGCGTCTGACTCTTGGTTTTGGCTCAGCTCCTGATCTCCTGGTTCATGGGTTTGTGCCTCAAGTCAGGCTGTATGCTGACAGTGCAAAGCCTGCCTGGGATTCTCTCTCTCTCTCTCTCTCTCTCTCTCTCTCTGTCCCTCCCTCGCTGTTCTCTCTTTCAAAATAAATAAACTTAGAAAAAAAGAATTATTCTTAATAGATCCCAACAATTGTTATTGCCAAGACACAAATCTATTTCTCCACATACTACTGCCTTTTAAGTGTTTTCAGATGCATGTGAACAGAAAAAATAAGCATATTTGCAAATGTGAGGAAAAATTTTAATGTAATATGTAAAAAGGGGTGGTAATTTATATTACCTAAGAAGCTGAATAAATTTCTCTTTCCTTCTTATTTCACTGGCAATGGTTAATACTATTTAAAAATTAACTAATGCTAATAGTTAATATTGAATATTTGTCATTTATGTAACATATACTGAATATAATAAGACACTGTTTTAAGCAGTCTCCTTATAGGAACTCACAATAACCTTTTGTGGTATGGGATATTTTGAAGCTGATGAAATTAATACACAGAGAAGTTAAGTAATTTGTCTAAGACCACACAGCCAGTAAGTAGTAGAACCAAGATTTAAGAATTCTGCCCCAGAGTCCATCCTTTTAAGCACTATGCCATGCTAGCTAGCTTAGGTAATAAATTCTATTGCCTTTGTTCATTGACAAGTGAGAGTCAAATATCTTTGTCTCTCTCTGCAAAATGCACCCCTCCTCCTGCAGCCCAAGGAGCAAAGGACCTTCCAGCACTTCATGAAAAGAAAAAGTAAATTGAGTCAAAGAAAGGGACATTAGCTTGCTATTATCTAACTTTCATCTGAACCAAATTCCCACTCAGCCCTTGGTAACTAAACTTCCCCCTTCATGGGCAATGAATCGTCCTCATGTCCTCAACCTCAATGAGCCTACGTTGTCATTGGTGGCAGGTGAGTTCACGTGGTACAACAGGTAGCATCTTCCTGGAAATGCTAATTGCAATGGTTTGTTCAGAAGCAAAATACCAACTTTGCACCAGGTAAAAGTTTACCAATTTCAGAAGCAAAATACCAATTTTACACCAGGTCATGCAATGGATGTTTTTTTATATGTTGTGCCTTAATTCAGCCTCACTGAAAAGTAAGAGTTTTCTTTCCATTAATTTTCCCAATAACTAAAGGCTAGTCTTCTAAAAAGCTGTTCTTTTTTTTAGGTACACCTTTTTAGTCAATAGCAAAGAGGACACTGCCTTGTTAGACAAAGTATGTGGAATAGAATATAATCTTATCTCACTGTTAAGGTCATTTTATAATAGCATGTACAGATTGCAGCACATTATCACTCCTTAGGTTATAGAGACAGGAGGGTTTTCAGTCCTACACTGCATGTTTTTGGGAGCTGTGCCTTAGGATAGTTTTCTGGTGTCTTTGATGGAGGTTATCAGTTGTCATATCAGTTGCTATTCTTACTGTCCTTTCTCTAGCGATCATTCATCTCCTTCTAATTTCCAGCTTCAAACTTGCTGTGGTTTTGGAAACCATGTGACCATCTATGCTGCAATGAATCTATGATACAGAAATCTATGAATGCATGAATTTACAAATGTATATATACATATCCCTTTCCACAAAGGATTTGTGACAGCTGTTTTAAATTATGCAGTTTAAAAGATAATGATTTTTCAGAGAATTTGAACAAGAGGAAAATAAGGATAGGTAAATAATAAAGCCAAGAGTAAGTAACACATACAGGCTATATTCCCTGTAGCCTTCTATAATTGCTGGCATGAGGAAACAAATAGAGCTCCCCTGGAAGTCATAGCAAAGATGAAAAGGTGATCAATGAATTTCCAGTTCCCAATGCTCAGAAAGTAAAAACAAGCCAGATATTCAGAAAAATTACTACCACTCCCAACATGAATTTTTTTGGTTTTCATAAAAGGATGTTCATGAAAAAGATCATAAAAGAATAGATAGCGTCTTCAATGGCATCCTGACAATGGGTAGTGTCGTACATTTTAAATATTGTTTCTTTAAAAATCCTTTAATATAAGCCAAAAGCAAATATCCAGATAAAATAAATATGTAAAGTAAGAGTGAAAGCAATTGGGCTGAGGAACTATAAGACTCTCAGGAAGCCACATCACAAACTTTAATATATGAACTTCGAGACGACGATTTTCCTTGACCGAAGTTTCCCAGCACATACTTCCTAATTGATGGCCATGTTCCAGATATGTAGGTTTATAAACATTTACATATATTTTATGGGGAAATCTATTTCTGTTAGGGACTATCTCTTTAGAAACCACTATCTACTGCTGCCTTTTAGATTTAGTTCATTCTCAATTCCAGCTTCGTTGCTATCGTTATTTTATGAGAAGTGCCAAAGAAGTCTTAATCATTTGCGCACTCTTTATAATCTTCAGTTCCAGACCTTCAATACAAAGATGAGACTGCCAGATTTTTAAAGGAAATTTCTAAATCTGTAAATTAGCAAAGTGAATTGAATAAAGACATACTCTAATTCACACACTAACTTGGAGATATTCTTTCATTATGAGCCCTCCTCTGAAGTGAATTTAATCAAAGTTTATTCAGTGAATTTCAAAGCAAATCCACCAGCTCACTTTACCTTCCATTTAGGTCCCTAACAACGGGATTTGAGGACCGTTCTTCACTTTAATTCTTTAGTTGTGCAATGCCTACTGTATGTAGAGAATGTTTGCAAGTTTGGATTCTCTGAACAACACAATGAATTCCCTCTACCATACCGCAATACAATCGCTCAGCTATCAAGTAAAGCTTTTTTATCCTGCTGAGTTCAAAGTTCAAAATTTATTTCTTAGCTTAATGCAATGCTAGTGCAAGTGTGTTTAATATATTCATTCTAAATGCCATCAGAGGACGGTGGTGTCAACATTTTGGCTTTGTTTGGACAGCTTTTGTGCAAGTGCAAACACTGAGTGTATGAAATCTAATGAGATTAGGCGCTTACTGCAAAATTAAAGGCAGGCGACCAGACTTCAAAGACATTACCGCAGTGCAAATCCCTTACTATATTTCTTGGGCCATTTCAACAAACTCAAGTTTGAGAATCACCTTGACCAAAAGATTTTCTTCATAGCAACCCTTTATTAGAAGACTTGATATTAAATACCTCCTAAAGATTACATGTTTTTAGGGTTTTTTTTTAATCATCATTAAAGAGCACTATAATTAAGGAGGATGAAATTGAATCAAGACAAGTAAGAATTAACCAAAAGCTCTTTCAGATCCAGAATTAAAGATGAATCCTTTAAAAGTTGTGGATTTCGAGTGTGGTTTTGTTTTTGTTTTTGCAAAAATAGAGAAAACAACAAAAGAAATTTGACCTCATCACAACATGATAATGAATCTTCTGACTTTTTTCACATAATTAACATAACAAGGGTTTACTATGTCCCAGGCACTGTTCTAAGTGATTTGTACGTATTACATTAATTCCAACCACAACCTTATGAGACAGCTAATACTATTAGTCCCAATTTACAGATTAGAAAACCAAAGCTTACTGAAATTAAACTGTAGTTTATTAAACTCAAATAATAGACCCAGGGGAGAGTATAGATATATGCTGACCAAATGAGCGAGAAAGAATCTTGTTTCTAATTACAGGTATTTTTAACTTCAAACAAGAGATACAAAGGACTCTCCAAAGAAAGGGCAATAAACAAGCCCATAACACCTAAGAATCCCTGCTCCTGGGCATAAATCAGATTATAGAAAGGGGCATGCAAACTTCAGTATAGTACTCCAGGGATGACACAGTCAGGAAGAAGAAAAAAATCAGAGAACAGTTATAAGCCTTCCCACTTGCAAGGGAGATGGGGGAGAAATGGAGGAATGGATGAAAGAGGATCTACTAACTTGGGAATTGTGCATCTGAAGGTTTTGAGATATTCAGGTAGAGAGGCTTCTGATAACAGTATTCTGATAACATTGGACATGTGTCTGTTAAGTAGAAGATGCAGATATGGATACATGCATCATCTAGACATGGCTGATAATCCGAAGCCACGTCAGAGGTTACATTTCCAAGAGTAGAAAAGTAGAGGTTTTCCAGGGAGACTCATAGTTAAAAGAGAAGAAGTCAGCAACATGTAAGAATAAATAAGAAACTCTACCATGACTAATGTTAAGCCAGAAAGAATTGATATTTTTGGAGTCAAAATCAGAAGCAAAACCTTTGGGGACAGACAAAAGATGACCATAGTATAAATGATTTCTGTTGAATGGAAGATTGTAGGGACAGGGGATATTGTAGGATGGATGGCAAAAAATATGGCTATAAAATGTATATACACATTCCATGAGCTTACTCTTGAAAGAGAAAGAGAAAGGTGTTTTTTTTTTCTTTCTTAATGAGATGACATCATAATCAAAAAGGAGTGGAGACCCCTTGGTACTTTCCTGAAAACAAAAGAGACCCAGGTATTTTTACCAGCAAGAAAAAGAAATAGATAACAGTGCAGCAGATAGTATCCAACAGCAAAGGGTGAGAAACCAGAATCTATTTACTTGAAACAGGATAACTCTCACCAGATGAGAAACCACAGCCACAGATGGGTGGAAATACTGGCAGATGACCGAAGGTTCCGCCTTCAGAGAAGGACTGTTTGTGTTTTTTGTAACTTCGTGGTACAGAAACTTTAAGGAAAAATTCTGATAGAAGTTCTCATTAAGAAAAATCTGCCCTTATCCTCAGGCAATCTTGTTCTCAGAAATATTATAAACGCTAATGTCCACTAGGAAATCTTGCTCCTGTGTGCATGTAAACAACTGCAGACTGTTCAGATGGAGGCCAGGGGGAGTAGTTGAGAATCTCAACAGTCTTCCTGAATGTAGTGAGATCAGCCTTTGTTAGGAGAAGACCAAGAGTTTCAAAAACCATTGGAAGTTGTAAAAATTCAGTGAGGTTGCTTCAGGAGAAACTCATAAAGGACAAACAGTAAATGATGAGCCAGTACCCAGAAAGACAGACACTGAGCAAGATAATATATCGTATCACCGAAGTTTATTTCTACCATTTCTTATCCCCACCTCATGTTACTTACTTTCTGTCACACACACACACACACACACACACACACACACACCTTGAAAGGGCAGGGATTATTTCTTATTCATACTTCTAATCCTCAAAAGATCTGGCATGGTGTTTTGCACATGGTAGATAATAAACATATTAGACGAATGGGATCAATTTATAATAGGTTACTACCTTTGATAGCCAGAATTTTTAACCTAACAGTTTAAAGATATTCTTAATGATTTATGAAAATGAGGATAATAATAATAACTAACATTTATAGAGTACTTACTATAGGCTATATTTTTACACAGATTATTTTATTTAATCTCCATAATAATCCTAAAAGGTAGAGTATTGCCATTTTACAGATGAGAGAAATGAGCCTTCTAGAGGTACATGGTAGCAGAAGAATTTAAGCTTGATACTTTCTCAAAACCATTATGTATATAAAATGCCTGGCCAGGGGTGCCTGAGTGGCTTAGTTGGTTAAGCCTCCAACTTCAGCTCTGGTCATGATCTCACGGTTTGAGAGTTCCAGCCCCAAATCAGGCTCTCTGCTGTCAGCACAGAGCCAGCTTTAGATCCTCTAGCTCCCTCTCTCTCTCTGCCCTTCCCCCACTCATGGTTTTTCTCTCTCTCTCTCTCAAAATAAATAAACACTTTTTTAAAAAAAATTAAAATGCCTAGCCAAATGCCAGGCTTCCGTGAAACTGCACACAGAAATAGACACTACAGTACAGCATGGGTCTCAATACAACAGCTAGTCTGTACCTGGCATACTTAACAACCATGTGGCCACCAGGCACTCCAGCTTTCTATCTCTTTATCTGCGTAGTAAGAAACTCGACAAGATGTAGAGTACCTTCCAGGTCTGAATTTTGACAACTTTAGCCTTATTCTTAATAATGGAATTAAATGCGGTTAGAATTCTTGCATCATTTTAGTTGGTCAGTGCCCGAAAGGACTGATAATCACAGCATTTGTAAAACTGAAAGCAGTTTGTAAAAGACTGAGGCTTTGGAAAGTTAGTTGCTGGTCTTGGAATTTGCTTTCAATCTCCGGCAACTATTTATGGTACCAACAGACAATAAAGCAAAAACTCTAAAACTTTTTTTTCTCATTTGTCTTAACTAGCAACGTACAATGGATGTAGCCAGATAAGATACAATATAATATCACTCTTAGCATAGTCTCAGGAGTGAGACAGTCACAAATGAAATAAAACAGGGTATTCTCATAGCAAGTGTGAGCACCCTCCTCCCAAACAACCATATGGATTCAGTGATGCAACTTTACAGTATCTCTTATGAGAAAGCATACATTTTTAAAGCATGAGGGACTCAAATGACAATGGTATTTTAAAACATAACACCAAGGATGCCTGAGTGGTTCAGTTGGTTAAACATCCAACTTTTGTTTCAGTTCAGATCATGATCTCATGGTTTGTGAGTTTGAGCCCCACATCAGGTTCTGTGCTGACAGCAAGGAGCCTGCTTGGGATTCTCTCTCTCTCTGTCTCTCTCTTCCCCTCCCCTGCTATCTCTCTCTCTCTATTTCTCTCCCTCAAAATAAATAAATAAATAAAAATGAAAACATAACATCAAACACCCACTAAACTACATCCTCTCAGCCACTAGAAGGCAGAGGCACCATACGCTGTCCCCTATATATAAAACAATCTTGTTTATACCTGAACAGGAAAACATATTTATCGCTCCCAGGCTAGTTGGAATATTAAATATTTCATTATTTCACAGCTTTCTCTTACAGCTTCTCAAATGATGTTCAAATACCTCACAAGACAGAAACAGTAGCTAGGTTACATAAGTGAGGAAGCAATGGCCCTTCAGCCAGGAGACCGGAATGAGACATTCAAGTGCTCGGGCCCTGTCCGGGTACACTTAGTTATAGAATCTAAGGTCACTGGAAAAGGACCATTGTATTTTCAGTGCAAAAGAAATTGATGTGGATTCTGTTTAGTTTTTCCAAGGAAAAAGTGTCTTCCTCAAAAGCAGAAAGGCCCCCCAAATTTATTTTCTCCTAACGAGCATGAAGAATTGTAGTTGTACCGTAGTTTTGGTGTTTCTTTATAGCGACTCCCTCTACATAGATTATACCCACAGTGTGTTAAGGTAGGTTGTCATCAACTACGAAACTGTTATCCTTGTTTCTCTCCTTTTGGCCTCCCAAATAACTTAGTCTGGCCCAAACCTCCAGGATTACAACAATTTCTCTTTCAGGAATTCCAAAGCCTTTTTAAAACTATAGATTACTTTCCCCCCTCATTAATAGAGGAAATCCTGTCCTTTTGTCAAAGCCACAGAAAGTATTTGCTGAACTATCATAAAACACAAGAAAATATGGCATGACTTATCTTCAGAAATTACTTAGTACTTTGTGGTTCAACACATAGGGGATTATTTGCAGAAGAGAATAAGAACAAGAGGTATATTTTCTCAAGTTAACAGATGGGAGGCAGGGAGGGTGCACACTGCTCGTGTGTGTGTGTGTGTGTGTGTGTGTGTGTGTGTTTAATTTGAAGGAAGTCTCCCTTTCACAGGAAAACCACCCGCAGTAGTAAAGATGATGGCTCTGACCCACCATGTTGGCAGTTGGGTGCAGATTCTTGGGAAACCAGTCTCTGTGGTTCACCTCACTGCCTGATAATGACAGGCCCCTGCCTTACCCTCAACCCTGAGAAAGAAAAAAATCAACACTAAAAATAAGAAGAAAAGGGGAATGATGTCCTTGCCAATGCTAGTAGCCAGGAGGCCTAGAAAGAGGCCACTGGATACCCTGCTATTTATTGCCCATTTCCACCCATAGGAAGCTGGGCTGAGAGCCTGCCAAAGGGAAAGAAAAAATAAAAATGTTCTCCATCCTTCCTGTTTACATTAATAGAACAGAGTCACGTACATCATTCCAGCCCTATTATTTTCCCCTTCTACACAGAGCAGTTTTTTTTTTAGGTCAAAGTTTTTAAGAGAAAGAATTTTAAATTATATCCTCAAGTTTTATAGCCCTACCTTTCATATGTCTTATGCTTTCTTTTATTACTCAACTGAATTTATAGAAATAAAAGACGATTTTAATCATCTTATCTAAAGGGCCTTGTTTTCTTATTTTAATGGCCATAAGTTAAACAATCAGAAGTTCCTCTAGTCTGATATTCCAGAGTAAACCAGCTATTTGTTGAGACTGAGTTTACACATTAAAAAAAAAAAAAGCCACCACTTCTTCCCACAGGGAAAATAAGGTTAAATTCCTAGGATAAGAAACCATAATAAATTTAACTTTACTGCAGAAACCAGTGGTTTGAGGAAAGCTCAAACCCAACCCAACCCCCCCCATCCCCTAAATCATTACATCTTAAAAACAAAGAAAGTAAACACTGTTATTGATACACAATTATTTGTGTACTTCTCTGAGAAGGAATTTTAACATATATAAGGGTTTCCCTAGAATCGAAAGAACCTGACTTATAGACTATAAAGCCTGCAAAGGGATGTGGTGCTGTCATAAGGGGCTTTTTTTTTTAAACTTTTTGCATACACATTCTAACTAGCTCCCCACGCCGTTTCCTGGCCCCCCACCCCCCACCTCCTATCCCCCCAGTCTCGAGACTCAGCATCACAGCCTTCTCTCAGTTGCTGCAAAACTTCCAGATCCCTGCTTCCTGGAGGCTCTCACAAATCTATTCCCTCCTGGTAGCCCTGATAGGTTTTTCCTCCTCCCTCACCCACTGCCTTTGCTTCTCCCACCCCATCGTGTTTTTCTCATTTTGGTGTAAATGTCACTTCCTCGGGAAATTCTTCTCCGAACTCCCAGTCCACATTCAATCCCATCCTCTTGCTGCTCTCACCTCCACCATTATTTCCTCTCATGTCCTTATGTTTCATAGCCCTAAAGGCATTTGTGATAAATTAGTTCTCTGTGTAATCATATATTTAATGGCTATGTAATTTTTGTGTAATGCCTGCCTTCTGCACTTAATAAGCTCCAACACAGCAGGGGCCGTATCTTTCTTCGCTGCTGCTTGAGCATAATGTAAATACTCAATGAACTGTTCCAAATGAGTGACTACAGGCTGGCACAAAATAGTCATTATCATTCTATCCATATCATTTTCTATTTTCTGGGAACCCTAGAGAACAGGATTGGGAATACTTCATTAGAAATCATCCTATCTGAAGCAATAGTGTCAAAAAGGGAAAACAGTCCACGAATCTCTGACCTATGAAAATAGAATAGCAAATAAAATAAACCTTGCCTAACAGAGGGCCACTGACTGGCATGGGGGATAAAGATAGAAAGGCAACCAAGTTGGAGGTGCGAGGGCCAGATTTAAATTGAGGCTTTAATATATTATAAACAATCAGAACTATTTGTGTAATAAAGTGACATGATGAAGTTGTGGGATTACTTCAGAGGTGAAATGCAATATTGATTCAAAGGCTAGAAGCTGAAGGAGGTAACCAATCCAAAAACTAAAATAGTCTACTTTTGATGCAAATAAGATCTCAATTATTATGGCAGGAGTAGAAACAGGAAAGGCTAGATCATGAGATCAACAAAGAAGGTTTGAGAAAACTGGGTGTGGGAGGAGGGCTTAAAATGCCTAGAGACATCAAGCCTGGGTGGAATGGAGTGGGGTGCATCATAAAGAGGTCTTCCTTCTGTTCCTAACAGTGTGGGTGACCTTGAACAAACCACTTAACCTCTTCAGCCTCATCTTCTTCATCTACAAAATGGAAAAGACTGGACCAGATGATCAGCAACATTTAGCATTCTCTGAATTTAGCTATTCATGGAAACCAGGGAGTCAGCAAGGGTCATGGGTTGGGGAAACAAAAGAATTGTGTTTCCTGTTGGATATTGAGCTGGAGATAAAGTGAGACAACCAGAGAAAGATCTCCGGCAGGCACTGGAAATACTGGACAGCGGAGCCTCTAAGAAAGGCAGGCTGGAGGGGTGCCTGGGTGGCTCAGTCGGTTGAGCGTCCGACTTCGGCTCAGGTCATGATCTCACAGTTTGTGGGTTCAAGCCCTGCGTTGGGCTCTGTGCTGACTGCTTGCTCAGAGCCTGGAGCCTGCTTCAGATTCTGTGTCTCCTTCTCTCTCTGCCCCTCCCCTGCTCACGCTTTGTCTCACTCTGTTTCTCAAAAATAAATTAAAAATGTAAAAAAAAAATTTTTTTTAATAAAAAAAGAAAAGCAGGCTGGAGATGCAGATTTCAGAGTCGGAGAACCTCAAGGTTTAGTTGAAGCGATGGGAGTCAACAAAATAGCAGAGGAGGGAGACTATGAAGAGACAGGAAGGAGTGGCCGTCTCAAATACTCTCTAGTCTAGGGAACCTCAACCTCAGGTCACTTGTGGCCATAAATCTCCCCTGAGGATAAAGGGATTCATTTCTGTTCCAGGACAGAGCTTCTGGTCCCATTGTGCATTTTGCACCTTCTTTCATTCAGACTGGTAGTAAATTGTAACTGGTAAGCAAGGTGGGAATAGAAGGTGCTAAGAACTTGCATTTCTTATTTGTTCCCGTGGCAAGTGGAGCATCCCTGAAGGCATGCTGCAAATGCAAAAAGACACTATGGCCTCTAGTGGTCTCCACCAAAAAGCCATTTAGCCATTATGCCCTCCCTCCCCTGACACTCCCCTTCCTGGGCCACTGCAGAATTATCCAGAGGCAAAGCTGACTCGGTAGGACCACAGAGTACACAGCAGTTGTGTAATGCTTCAATGGAAGTCCTGGGAAGAGAATCCGGGTTCTCTTCCTTTCAATCCAATTCTCTTTTCCAGCAATCATCCCACCTATTAAAAGCATATGTGCTACACCTTTAAAGTTCCCTTTGCCCTTAACTGAATAGTGTTCCATTGTCCGCTGTCATCCTACCAGAGAGGGAGCTTTGTGCGGTTGGACAAAACTTGCACCCTTGAGCAGCTGAGAGCTCAGTTTCCTCCAGTGATCTGCAGGCAGGGGAGCACTGCCAAGGGCATGATTGTATATCGGCTCTCCTTGAATTGCATATAGGAATATTGTTGCTATGTGGCCTGAGCCAAACAATCCGAGTCACCTGACATCCTCCATCCAACATTTAGGAGTCATCAAACTTAATTTCCCCTTTGTGCAATAAAACACCAAGAGGAAGCTTTAATAGATTGTATTATGTAACGGTTCTATAAAAATAGCAGGCCAGCGCTGGAGCACTTCCTTCCTGGGGCCCAGTAACCTATGCTGAAAGGATACACACTGGTTGCCCAGGCAACCATGAGAGATGACACTAGGGAAAAAAACAGCAACAAAAGGACCATTTTTTGGCTCAGTCAAATGAGGTCTGGCTTCAAGCTTGTGATACAGTGAATACAGACAGCCCAGCAAAAGAGAGAGGAACCAGTTAGCAATTCTACTCAGGCACCAGTGGCCCTGCAAAGCTGCCCCTGCTTTTGGGTTTTTTTTTCCCCCTTTTGTTTTTCTAAAGCGGGGGGAAAAAGGCTTTTCCCTCTTAATTTCATTTTTTATTTAAAAAAGCAAAATCTTTGCTGGGAGTTGAACTGTGGCAATCGGTAAACAATGTTTATTCTACTTTTTCTTTCTCTTCCC
The DNA here is from genome assembly GCF_022837055.1 of Prionailurus viverrinus. NCBI lineage: Eukaryota > Metazoa > Chordata > Mammalia > Carnivora > Felidae > Prionailurus > Prionailurus viverrinus. Next base: position 101,154,725 of record NC_062564.1, read on the forward strand.
AGGAGCTCAAAAAATAATTTCAGTTACAAGCAGTTATCTTTTTGTGTTCTCCTAGTATGTTCGGGATCTGATTACACAGGAAGCAACTGGTTTAATGGCAATAACCTTTATAAACAACCTCTAAATAAAAAAATAAATCAAGGGCACTCAAGAAATAATACATTTTAAAAGTGAATAATAACATTTCTGGGATCCCTCCTCACAGCAGACATCAAAGGACTTTGTTTTAATAGACTATAATCTCCTCTCTCCTGCTGCACTGAATGAGAACCCCTACATTTTATTATCATCATTACCATCATCATTATTATTGCCTCACAAAAATAGACTGCCATTTTAATTTCAGAAAACTGGTTTCCCCAATATACTGAGAATAGTGACAGAAGGTTCGTAAGTTCCTGACTTGCACCTAAATGTTTTCCTTCTTAGAAGAGGAAATGGGCCCTCAAGGATTTACAAACATGGTTTGAAACCTCCGGAAAATAAAACCAAGGATGAATCAAATGGGATTAAGTTCAGATCGCTAATATAGAGCAACATCAATAGTTCTTTCAAAGTGATTCTTGAAATCAGTGCTCATAAATATGTAATGCACTTTTCATCCAAAAGACTTGTTTAAATCCTCATATAGTAAATGATTTATTTCAAGATTAGGTCCTCTGCACAAAGCAGGCACCCTCTGATCAAGTGGGAATAAAATCTGTGAAAGCAAGTGGTAAAGCATTATGTAAATGTAAACTGTTGTGATTATGATCATCCTGTGAACTGGTATGTTTGAAGAAAGAAAGCCAAAAAAAAAAAAAATTAACTATGTGTTCTTCAGAAAAATGTCATATCTGTCCCGTCTCTTCTGGCTCTGTTCCTACCTCTTACTTCCCTGCATCAGTTAATTCAAATCCTCACAGCATCTTTTAATCGTGTGTCTGCTTGGCAATTATCTAATATTAAAACTGTCTTCACAGACCAAAGGGAAATGGAGATTTAGAAATTATTCACTTATTTTTTATTAATGTATGTTGCCAAACTCAGGATTCTTGTCTCTGAAGAGTACCATTTAAGGCAAAATTCCAGTCTTCCCCCATAAAGTTGGTCAAATCATCTCTATATCCCACATCTGGGTCTCCTGCAGATGGATTTAGAGATAGATTAATCTTTAAACATCTGATGCTGTTGAAACACAAAAAATCCTTTATTATCAAAGTTACAAACTTCAGGCTTAAGTCTTTTAAGACCTAGTACCCTGTATCTTTGGAGAAAACATATGCAGAATGCATGTGCCTTAAAGTTGCTCAGCCTTATTTGCCTTTTGTGCTAAGGGTTTTGAAATCAACAGGATTAAGTTGCAGATAGTTGGGTGTTATCCAGATCTTTATTTTGACTCTAAAAAAGGATTGAAGAAGGCTTTGATGAAATGGACATAGTATTAGCATTCAATAGGAGCTCAACTCCAGGGGAGAAGTCTGTCTTCAAGGAAATAGAACAGTGTATCTTGCTTGGGTTTCAGGTCTGTGATTTCAATTTACTGATGCTTAAGCACATGTCACAAAATAAAGCACACAGGAGTCACAAAGTTTGGTATTTGTCATTAAAGCTATAAATCCTTTTCAGTTATTAAAGAAATACTAAATAAAAATTAAGCTACAATAAATATTTCCCAAGCTTCAAGTTCTCAATTTAGCATCTCCTCTGATTACTTCCTGTGTGGACTATGCCAGCATGAATAATGATGTTAATCATATGGCCATTCTGTTTAGAGGTCACAAAATATATAGTATTGCTACGTATATTTCCACAGGAAGAAAAGTATAATAAAGGATGAGATGATATACCAGTATTCACTGAAGCTTGCTATATGCAAGGCTGTTCTGCCCTGAAGGAACTCACAGTCTCGATTGGGGTTTAACACATACACTTATCCAAAGATAACCACCACTACTAGGGACTCAGTAAGCACTAAAGAAGTACCACAAGTAACAAATGCCAAGGGAGCTTTTCAGATAACAGAGATCTCCGTGGGCTAAACAGCCTAAGGAATGCTTCACAGAGGAGCAAGAACTCAGACTATCCTCAGGAAACAGATAGAATTTAAGCAAATAGAAGAGAGACTGAGAAAGGAGAAAGCAAAACCAAAGGGGTCCAGATGCTAACACCCACAGTATATTCAGAGCACTATGGGTAAACCAAGTAAAGTTTACAGGTGACAATAGTGGGCTTAAAGGAGAGAAAGGCTGGAAGAGAGAAAGCAATAAATGGTATTGCATGGATTTATAGGAAAGAAATTATAAATCATTCAGCATGTAATATTGAGCTACAGGGAAACCTAAGCAACATTTTCAAGTGATTTGGGGCAAGACTCAACCTCTGCTTGCCTCAGTTTCCTTGTCTATAAAATGGAGATAGTAATACAATAATAATAATACCAACTTACAATGCACTAAATGAATATAAGTGGTCATGTTTTCCAGGGCCCTCAGTTTGCATTTTAATTTCATTTAATATACCATTTCTTTGTGGATTTACTCAGTCTCATGTTGTGACGTCCATTCAGTGAGACTAGATACCCCCAAACCAGCCATGGCCATGTCCTTTTTAAAAGGTCAACTGAAGAGTTGAAGCCAGTAAATCCTCCTCACCGGTCAGGAGGGAAGAGGCCCTGAGAGGGTAGGGCTATCTCCAAATTGAGTCAGTCCCTCAAAGAGATCGCACAGTTTACCCACTGACATTTTCATCCAAGGGTGGCCAAGAGGAGAAAAGGATCATGAAGTCAGATCAGAGGGCATGCCTGCTGGAACCTTCTTCTCCCCGTGGCCAGACAGCATTCTGACTTACTGTTTGAGGCTCCTCATCAAATGCATCAAAGGTAGTGAGTGCCTGAAACATGGACTTCAGTTTCGTAGGCTCCTGGAACAGCTCTGACGGCAGCAGAAGTGACTCATTCTCCAACTTTGGCATTCTGTCAAGAGCCCCACAATAGAGAAGAGTTCCCTTGCCCATTTCTTTCAGAGCATCTTGATTTTTAGTAATGCCTCTCTCATCCCTGTTGCACATCAAGCCATAGACTCATGGAACTGCTTACTTGTGACCCACTTCATTTTGTTTACTTAAAGATTGTTTTTGTGACTTTTAGAAAGCCATGCTTGCATCTGGGATTTGTAATTCTAAGTCAGAGAAAGACAGTTGTTATGTATTGTTTACAATTTGTTTAATAAAAAGGAATTTCTTTGAAAACATCAGGCCAAGCTTATGATGTAAATTTACTGTCTGTAAATTTACAGTGTAGTGACAGAAACTATAACACAGTATGTTAATTGATCGGTGTTGTAAGAAACATTCACTACAGCAATGAAAGAGTATATGGTGTTTTGTTTAAAAGACATTAATTCAAGATGAGAAATAAGATGTTTTTCATTTGGGTAATTTTCCCTTTTATGGTGTTTTTTTTCTTTTTTATCCATTTATATTTACTAACTTTACTATAACAAATATGAATGTCTTACATGATAAGAAATGAAAAATTACATACTATAACTTCAGACTATCCAGCAGGTGATTTTCAACTGAAAATGTCATCTCTCAACACCAAAGATGTTTTCTAGCCCTTCCTGCAGATCTAGACAAGTTGATTTCAGGTATGTTCCTGAGGCTGAGCAAGCCCAAGTTCTTTTTTTAAAATTTTTTTTTCAACGTTTTTTTATTTATTTTTGGGACAGAGAGAGACAGAGCATGAACGGGGGAGGGGCAGAGAGAGGGAGACACAGAATCGGAAACAGGCTCCAGGCTCCGAGCCATCAGCCCAGAGCCCGACGCGGGGCTCGAACTCATGGACCACGAGATCGTGACCTGGCTGAAGTCGGACGCTTAACCGACTGCGCCACCCAGGCACCCCACAAGCCCAAGTTCTAATATGATATACTCACCTCTTTCTGATCCAGGTAACATATTGTTACTTCAGACTAATCAGAAATTAATTCCAGCCTTTGACTATGGTCCTTTGGAAAGAAAAGGAAAGGTGAAGCTTTAAAGGAGCATTTTTCTTAATGCCACCAAGTTCACAGTTTACATTCCATACAGGCTCAAGTAAAAAGATAGCAGGTCCTTTCGAGACCTCACCTTGGTTTTGTGTTACATAAATTCTACTTAAGTCTTTCCTTAGTACACAGCAAATCCTGGGACTTGAAACCTATGTTGGTCCCTAGCATCAGGGGAAAAGCCACTTGGAGTAGTATTCTAATCACCTATTCAGTAAAACATTACTGAGGGTCTATCCTGATCACTGTGGGACAGAGACAGCAGAGAATACACCCTCAGTCTGGCTCTAACGAGCCTAGGCTGTAGAAGAACAGATAAAACTTCAACTGTACCATAAGAAAATTGTCCAATAACACAAGAAAGTTATGGCTGTCATTAGTGCCATCCCCTGATGTTTCTGGGCTACGATCTTCTGAGCATTTAGTGAGATTATTCTTCCCTGTCCCTTTGAAGTTAGCCGTGGCCATGTGATTTGCTCTGGTGAATGAAATGTGAGGGGAAGTGATGAGCGTCGCTTCCAACAAAATCTTTGAGAATCAACACGCAACTCACTACATCCCCTTCCCCCTGCCACAGTGACCTGTATTATTCCAGTCAGTGAAGGTTCTGGGAACCTTGACTATGAACAGTGTAAAACAGAGTTCTGCCAGGCTGAGAAGGACATGTAGGGTGAGAAAGAAATAAAATGTTGTGGTTCTAAGGCAGTAAGATTTGGGGCTGACTTTTCCTGAAACATAACCTAACTCATCCTAATTAATACACAGTAAATTCTCACTCATTATATTCTATAATAATAGTTACTCTTATTACCTCCATTTTACAACTTAAGGCATTGAATCATAAGAAAAGAAGTTCATCCATGATAAGTCGAATGAGGAAATGAGGAAACACCTATATTTAAGGAAACTGAGTCTTAAATATAAAGTGACGTAAGGTCACATAGACAGTAAGTAAAGGGATCAGTATTCAAACCTGTTCTCTTTTCATAATACCCTGCAGTAAGTGGTTGTGGCCAAACCCTGGGTTTAACAAGGGGTGGCCGAAGTGGGAAAGAGCTAATAGGGGAAGCTTTCAGAGAAGAACTAGGATGTGCTATGGGCTTAGAATGGTCAAGTTTGTTAAGAATGACTGGGCAAGAAAAACATTATGCACAGGTGGAGGTGGAGGAAGACCACTTGGCAACACTGGATCCAGGTCCACATAGAGGAGTTGAGGTAGGGGATTCGGAAAAGGCAGACTGGGGACAGTTTATATATATCCTTGAATGTCACCCTTAGGAGTTTTATCTGCAGGTAACTGGGAGATATTAGATGACTTAACGAAAATGGTGGTTCAGCATATTAATTTAGTCACATCTCTCAGTGTAGACCAGAGTCAACAGGGACAAGTTAACCATTCAAGTGATATGTTTTAAGAAGCTGAATAGTATTTTCACCTTTGCAATAGACAGGAAAAGATCAGTGTAATGCATCACCTGAAGGAATAATCCTAGGACTAGATTAGCTGATGGGTAGAAGACAGGCAGACGGTAACGGGTATGCAAATATCTGTATTAGGCAGAGTGCTGCTTTATAACTGTGCCCATGGGGAATTTGTGCAAAATATGATACTATAGATTTGGAAAATATTATCTATTTTATTAGCAGCCAAGACCCAGGAATTCTAGAAAAATTGACTACTGGTATAGTCAGAAGGGCATGGGTTTTCATAAAAGATTAGTTTGCACTTACTACCTGACTGACCTTGGGAAATTTGGTTTAACCTTTAAAAGTTTCAGTGACTTCATCTTTAAAATAGAGCTAGTGGTGTGCCTGAGTGGCTCAGTTGGTTGAGCATCCAACTCTTGATTTCGGCTCAGGCTGTGATCTCTTGGGTTCGTGAGATCAAGCCCTGCGTCAGGCTCCGTGCTGATAGTGCAGTGTCTGTTTGGGATTCTCTCTCTGCCTCTATTTCTCCCTCTCTCTCTGCCTCTCCCCCACTTTCACATGTAGGTGTGTGTGAGATCTCTCTCTCAAAATAAATAAATAAACACTTAAAAAATTATAAAAATACTAATAAAATAGAGCTAGTAATACCACCTCAAGGGATCAAATATGCTAGTGTATATAAGAACCTTGCAAGGTATCTAGTTCATAGCAGGTACCCAATAAATATCAGTTTCTTCCATTAGCATTCCAAACCAGATGGAGGCACATATCATTATGCAGTGTTGTTTAATATTCCCTGAGAACCCACAATGTGCATTTATAAATCTTGAGTTGGCTAAAATACTTTGGAAATAGCTCTACTCATTTTTTGCAACATATTTTTTTCTAAAATTGCTTACCACTCACCTACTGTTACTATCAGTACTTTAAAATTAAAAATTTTAGACAACACAGTAAAGTTGCTCCTTGGCAATGGAAAGAGCTGAATTAAGAACGTTGAAAGGTCATTAAGCCTTTCCTCAGTTTAGAAGACATCTCATAACAAATGTTAACCATGACAAGCAGAATGAGGATCAAAGAGAAGAAGCTAGATGTACCACAGCTCCCTTCAGCTACTCATCCAAGATAATAACAATACTCACTTGTGGAAAATAGATATCCTTGTTGCATTTATGATAACCTGTTACTGCTACCTCCTTACTCAACTTGAATACACATAAAGTGGGCGGAGAAGCATTTAAAAGCATGTATATCAAAAATGGCTCACATTCTGATCCAACAGCCATATAATCAACAAAGTCTCTTTCCAAAGAAGTATTATTTGGGGAAAACATTCTTTTTAATAGGAGAAACATATCCATCCTGGCAGATACTGAAGCTCATGTTCTAAAGACTGAGTCCAGGTTTATATATACCAAATACTAAGCAGATACGCACTGTAAATACATTGTGTTCCTGTGCGTTTTATTATTTCTCACAATGACCTCAATAAGTAGCCATAAATGTTTTAGACACTCATTTTAGTCCCTCAAAATAAACTTATTTTGAAATTCTTTGGCATTGTAGGAAGGAATTTCAGAGAGTATGATGATGCTGGAGCTGTATGTTGCTTTGTTGTATCAAGTATAACTTTCTTTTTTTAAAGAACCAATGAGAGAGAGAGAGAGCAAAAATGGGGGAGTTGGAGAGAGGAAGAATCTCAAGCAGGATTTGCACTGTCAGTGCACAGCCTGACTTGGGGCTCAAACTCAGGAATTGTAGGATCATGACTTGAGCTGAAATCCAGCATCAGATGCTGAACTGACTGAGCCACCTAGGTGCCCCTCAATATAACTTTATTTCTTTTTTTAAGTTTCTTTATTTTTGAGAGAGAGACACAGAGCGAGAGAGAGACACAGAGCGAGTGGGGGAGAGGTAGAGAGAGAGGGAGATACAGAATCCGAAGCAGCCTCCAGGCTCTGAGCTGTCAGCACAGAGCCTGATGCAGGGCTCAAACCCATGAACCGTGAGATCATGGCCTGAGCTGAAGTCAGATCCTTAACCAACTGAGCCACCCAGGCGCCCCAAGTATAACTTTCTTAGAGACTTGAGAAGTTCTCAGTTTCCAGGGAAATGGCATAAAGTAGCTCCAAAAGTATTACAAGTTTAATTCATTTTTGAACCATCAATTGACATCAGGTAAATAATTTGGTAAATAAATATTATTTTATTAACATAAATTCCCAAGCCAGATAAATCAAATAAATTCCTCAAATAAAGTCCCATGCCAGAAGTGAAAAAAGGCAACCAATGGTTATGGTGCATTTACTTAAGAGATTCATTGTGTGCATTTTACATAGTAGAATTGAGCTATAATCTCATCTTTCCTAAGCAAAACAACCTTTCCTTCACTAGGCCTTGACATGATCCAGAATGGAGAATCAGGTCACCATATCTTCTGAATACCAAAATTTCACAGCCTAACCACTCTTGTTCACTGTGGCCCAAAGCACAGTCAGAAATATGAGGCACATTCTATCAGTGTTTTATTCAGACATTAGTCTCTTTACCACCTAAGAGAATTGAACAGTCCTAACCTGGAATTCAAATGACAGGAAAAACAAAATAGTTCTGAATAGCCAAGCAATTTATCCAATATCCTTATTTAAAAAAAAAAATAGGATATCTAGTAACTGAAGGAAAAGCATGTTCTTTAAATTGTAAGATTCTTTTGAATAAATCAGTTGCAGTTGAATGAGGTTTCCCTGTAATTCTTTTTCACTGAGCTTATTATTATAAAAGAACATCTACAAAACTCTGGCTTCCAAGAATGCAACTGTTCTCATCTCTGTCATGTTAGTTGTTTGTTATCACAAGCTTAACATGTGTTTCATTAAAGGTAACTACAATAAAATTGATTATTCTATAATAAGTAAGAAAAGGAATAGGGAAATCCAAATCCTAGGAGGAAAAAAGATTTTATCCAACTAATAGCATTATTATTAATAAAGCATGCGAGAAGGAAACCAGAAAATATCTTGTTAATTAGAATTGCTTCCAAGTAAGAATTTTCCAAAGGATATCATAGGCTTCAGTCATGACTGCTTCTTAAATTATATATGTTTACAAGCACTGTGGTATTTTTTAAAGTTTACCAATAACCTAAAAAGCTCTGGGCACATATACAAAAAAATAATTTTTAAAATGCCACAACTAAATTAGATTCTGTGGTAAAAAGAAAATCTAAACCTTAAACTACCCCATAAAAGAGAAGGAAAGAAAATAACACAGCTGGATAGTCACAGAATGCCAAACCAAAACTATATACTTTTGTCCCGTGCCCTGAATGCCAAAGAATTTGGGATAAAAACAACCACAAGTAACCATCGTGCCACCTTCTACCTTACACACTGTTGGCATACAAACCCGATGCACAGTGTTCCAGCAATAATCATATGTATGAGCCCAGTCAACCACTTTTTCAAACATAGGAATGACCTATAGATTCTATCCCATTTTTTCTGATGACAGAGTCAAGGTCTAGGTCTGAAACCACACCCTAGCCACTTCCTATCCTCAAACACACTGGCCAGCAAAACCTTTGGGAGATGGGCCAAATGGCTATGGAAACCCTGCAACTTCAATTTCCTCCACTTCTGGTCCAGTCGTTTACCAGAACTGTAACCAAGAAGCAAAATGCACTGGTTTCAATTCCAGCTTTTTTCATTTTCTTTTTTTTTCCCCTTTCCCTCTCTCTACCCTCTGGTAGAGATGCTAATGAACAGTAAAATCTCCAAGGGGCAGGGAGCCAGATAATAACCGTAAGCCATGCTGGATGATCTCCCTTAGATAATCAAAGATAACTGTAGCTCCTGGATGAAACCAAAAACATAAACCACATAGGATTCTATAAGAACAGCTGAGCTACAGTCACAGCAGGATGTGAAACACTTTTTGGAGATCAGGTAACAGTACTGGATATCAAAGGCAACGACATGAATGCATTCTAAATGCCTAGAGTCCTTTTATTTATGTGGCTTTAAATGCCTACACTCTTTTTAAATATCAGATCATAAAGCATGGTGTGGCACATTTCATCAAAGTACCATGGTGCAGAGGATACAGGAAACTAGAAGGCTAGAGAAGTACAACAAAAAAATTTGGTAGTGGACAACCTTCTATATCTACTCTTCCAAAGTATGTGAAGAAAATGGCCACTTGATTTGTTCTTGATTTCTATCATAATAAAAACAATAATGTAAATAAAGCTCTAACAGAGCCCCGAGCTTAGTTAGATGGTCAATAAATGATATCAACTGGATTTATTCATCCACCAGTCTGACTGAGAACCTACTATCTACCAGGCAATCAATTGGATACAGGGATCAAAGAGACTAAAAAAACTATTTCTTGCCTTCAAGGATCTCTTTAGCCCCATGATGATAAAGATATTCCATAGCAAAATCATACCAGAAACATACTAAGAGTATGAAAATGGCTAAACTCCAAGATTGTGTGAAATTTAATACGGAAATGCTTCTGAACAGGACAAAGGAGGCACCATCGTAACACCATCTTACATTTGCACATCTTAGCATACACAAGTCATGTTTTTTTAATGTTTATTTATTTATTTATTTTGAGAGAGAGAGAGAGAGAGAGAGACAGAGAGCACAATCAGGGGAAGGGGCAGAGAGAGAGAGAGAGAGAGGAAGACAGAGAATCCCAAGCAAGCTCCACCTCACGACCATGGGATCATGACTTGAGCCAAAATCAAGAGTCAGCCATTTGACCAAGTGAGCCACCCAGGTGCCTCCAAAAACCATGTTTTTGTTGATTAACACACCCGATAGTTGACTATAAATATTTCCTTGTCATGATACTATACTACTTCAGAACCAGAGGGTACCTAGAAACATTAACTCCTCATTTTAAAAATGAGGCCCAGAGAAGGTAAGTGGCACAGCCAATCTCAAATGCCTATTAATACATCAAGTGCAAAGTAAGGAGAATGACAGAGAGGGAGAAAGGAAGGGAAATAAATATTACTTGCTGAGGGCTATTTTGCCATTGTTAGTCTCCAGACATCTAATGTTTACAACAAAATACAGCAAGGTAGGTATTATTATCTCTATTTTACAGATGAGGAAATTGAGGCTTATATAGGTTAAGTGACTTGCCCAAAGCCACACGGCCAATAAAGAGGAAAGCGTGTTTATTCAATGCCTCACAGTGCTATCACAGTCCCCTTTACTGAGGCTGCTCTTTTTACAACCAACTGCCTCTCTGGAATAGAAGTTGGCTCACTGTCCTTGGTAAGCTCTTAATTGCTGCTGACTTTGAGTCTTGAGGACTGGTATGATGTGAAAAGGAAAACACATTCACTAAAAGGTTAGTGATCTTTCCTAATGTAGGAAAGCTGATATTGCTCAAAATACCCCCTTAGGATATTCTTCACAGGGTTTTCTGCATAGGTCTAATTTTTATTTTCACAACAAACCTCAATATTCACCATGTGCTAGTATTTAGCTTCAAAACCTCAAAATAATCAATCTCTATCATATTATTGTCCTTCGGTTGCCAGAAATCTCTTCAGAGGCCTTCTTAGAATTGTTAGTAATCCTTCAAAATGCCGACTAGCATAGTTCTCAAACTGTTCTGTAACATCATCTCTAGCCCTGTCTTCCACGAATACCTCCAGGAGGATTCCAGTCAATACTTGACTGAAAGTCTTCGCTCCTCATGTGAGATTAGCTACAGATGAGTGGCTGTAATAGATGCAAGACCTCACTGTAAATGCAGAAAGGAAATAGCCACATACTCTATTCCCTCAACACAGAGCCTGTTTACAGGAATTATTGATTAAAACCATTAAAACAACTCCTGTATCACTGAGTACCTTCCTTTCAATGATTACAGTCACCAGTAAAAGTTGTGGTTAAAATATATCTTATACATTGACATTTGAAAACACTTTCAGCAGAGCAGGAAATGTTGAATTGTTTCGAGAGGAGTTTTTAGAAATGGCAGTAAAAAAAACTAAATAAAAATAAAAAACATAGCACAGAGAGATTTCTTACCTTAACTGCCATAAATGAGACTGCATCACAAAAATGTTTTTTAATTTACCAAATTGTAGAAGGAATGGAGAAATTAGAATTCAATTATCCAGATTCTTAAACAACCAGTCCTGCAGTCACCAGTTAATTGTTTAAGCCTCCACTTCCTTTTGTCTGTGTGTTGGGTTAGAAGGGAGAAGGAAAAGAGAAAGGGAACACATAGAAAACAGATGTGGAAATAAATATTTATCAACACAGAATCTTGGCAAATCTTGATCTTTATATTGCCCTCCCACTGTATTTTCCATGTTTCCTAGTTTCCCCGATCCCCAAAGAATTAATAACTAGAAAAGAAGATAAAAACCTTTAATAGGTTTTTCACAGAGTTAGGGAAGCTTCTTTGGAGAATTCTGATGCCTCCCCTTTAATCTAATATTAATAAATGTTTTTGACCCACGGAATTTCTGCCAGAGAATGGGAGAAATAAAAGGTTCATTTAGCTGGTTTGTCCTGTCCTTGGACTTCCAGGCAGAATAAACAGCACCTTGTGACAAAGGCGGACCACAGGCTGGCCGAGCTCCAGGCAGACACTGGGGGATGCAGTCTGTTTATCAGACAGCACATTGTCTTAACCAGGATGTGGTCGGCCTTTGTAACAAGAAGTATGCAAATGAGTTTCCCAGAGACCCAACACCCTGCCCCCGCTCCACTGGTTCCTTCAGTAGACACAAGCTAATGGTGGCTGTCCTGAGAACAGAGCAGAGATCTGCAGAAAGACAAGGGCAAAAGGAAGCATCCAGAATTAACCAGATTAGCGCAACAGAACTCTTCAAGGAACACACCGCAAAGAAGACACTCCAAACCACACTGTTTCAAGAGGGAAAAAACAAAAACACACATTTTAAAATAGGATAGCATGTTTCTTAATGTTCAAGAACTAAAAGAATTTTTAATCTGGCTCATTTATTCACAGTACAAGCAAATGCAATGAGGCTTTAAAATGCTTCATTTTATCAAAAGAATATTGATCAGACTCTTCAGCAAAATGCGGCCAAGAGCATCTCTATCAACTTCAGTTGCCTCATATAAAAAATGGTGCTTAGGCTTAGAAAATGCTAGCAGGTGTTACATTATGCACATTATTCAGTGGTGTATCATAAAAGCACAAAAAAAAAGAAAGAAAAAGAGAGAGAGAGAGAGAGAGAGAGAGAGAGAGAGAGAAAAGCACCTAAGGAGAAAAGTAAGTGTGGTAAAGGCAATTATGGAGAAGGAAGAAGTACACCACTTGCTAGTTTAAAGAGTTTAATGAATTACTAGTTTGTATAGACTTTGGAGTCAGGCAGTCCTGACCCTATGTAACCTTGGGAAAATTCCATCATCCCAAGTCTCAGTTATTTACCTGTTCAATGAGTACATTTACTTCACAGGGTTATGAGAAGTAAATGAGACCACACATTAAAGTGCCTAGCACAGTGCCAGGCAAATAGAAGCCACTCAATAGTGGCAATTATTTGCTTGTTTTATTTACACAACCCTATAGCTGGGTTCAAATTCACACTTTGTAGCTGTGGGATGTTAAGCAAACTGCTTAACTTTTCTGGGCCTCAATTTTCTTATCAGTAAACCAGAGATAATACCTTCCTCACCAGGTTTGCTGTGAAGATTAAATAAACTGCAACACCCTTAGATTAGCTCCTGGCACTAAAAGTAAACTAGCCATTACTGGTGGTAATCGTAGTCTAATTTATTACTTGATGGGTGCAGTTAATCTCATTTTACTGCTGAATTCAGCGAGGCATGGGATGGCTACTTGGCACACCCGTGATCAAACTGCCATTTCTGGCCATTAGGATTCCACTGGGTATCTTGGCAAACTTTCATATAATCATAAGCACTGACATTAATTATGCCTCATTATTTCAAAATGATTTCATCAAAGCAGGAAAATAATGGTTTTCTCTTGATGGTTGGGTTCACCTCCTTCTAGTCCCCTCACATCACCTTTCATCTGTGAAACAATCTCTTTCTTAGCCAGGATAAAGGAATAGAAAACCAATACCAGAATCATTTCAGAAAAAGAATCCAGCCTTACAGATTTCAGTTTCTCAGTATGTTTCATATCGACAATGTCTCATCTGGCTACCTCCACATTTCTACAAGAACGACTCCAGATAACCTACATAAGCAAAGGTGGATGGCCCACCAAACACAGTCATTCCACTTATGTGCAGAGGGATATGTTCCAAAACTCCCAGTGGATGCCTGCAACTACATGTTATACCAAATCCTAGATGTACTATGTTTTTTCCTATACATACATACCTATGACAAAGTTTAATTTGTAAATTAGGCATAGCAAGATAGTAATAATAACTCATGACAAAATAGGACAACTATAACACTATACTGTAATAAAAGTATATGAATGTGGTCTCCATCTCTCTCAAAATATCTTATTGTACTGTACTCACCCTTTTTATGATGATATGAGATGACGAAATGCCTACGTGATGAGATGAAGTGAGGTGAACAATGGAGGTGTTGTGATGCAGTGTGAGGTTACCACTGACCTTTTTTTTGTTTTCAGATTTTATTTTTAAGTAATCTCTGTACCCAGCGTGGGGCTCGGACTTACAACGAAGGGATCAAGAGTTGCACACTCCATCAACTGAGCCAGCCAGACGCCCCCTGAATTTCTGATAATAGGTCAGAGAAAGGATCATCTGCTTCTGACCTGGTTGACTGTGGGTAACTGAAACCACAGAAAGAAAACCCCGGGTAAGGTTTTGTTAATGAATATACTATGAATATTAGTATATATATATAATATTTACACTAATTAAGACATTTCAGGTTTTCCTGATATATTTTAATACAAAAACATTTTTACAATATAAATAAGATGTCTCATCTATATGCTTTCCTAGCTGCCCCCTATTTCTGTAATATAAAACTTCACATGGTTTGTTGTGATTTCTTTTATTCTCTGAAGTTCCTATTGAGAATTTGAGAGGAATGTCCCTGCCGTATTTGAATCTGTACTTCCTGTGACTAGCACATAGCAGTGTAGTGCCAGAAGCCACCTTGCCTGGGTTCAAATCCCGGCTTTACCATTTAATAGCCACGTGACCCTAAACAAGTCACGGAAATTCTCTATGTCTCAGTCCTTACAACTATAAATGAAGGTAATAATAGTATCAACCTCTGGAGATTGTAATGAAGATTAAAGATTTACTGATACGTGGAAAGGGCTTAGAACAGGACCAGACTGAAGAATCACAGTAGATGCTGTATTCTTTCACTATTACTATTATCATTATTAGCGATAACTGACAGACATGCTCTTACTCGTGTACAGCTCACATACTACCGCTCAAGACAGATAAACAAATATATCAGCGAGAGTAATCAGGTAGTAATGGGTGCTGTGTTGAATACAAAAAAGGGGAATGTGATAAAATGCCATTGGAAAACTACTTACATTGGACGGTCAGGAAAGGCCTCTATAAAGATGTGACAATTGAAAGTAACAACAGGAAGAAGCCAGATTTAAGGAGCCATGGAGAATGAGCATTCCACAGACAGAGGAGACTAGCCCCAAAGCCATAAGCAGGAAGGAGCTTGTCTAGTTCCAGAGCAGAAAGAATGTCAGTGTGGTTTGGCCAGAGCGTAGTCAGCAAGGAAGAAAGGAGTAGATGATGTTATAGAGGTTAGCTAGAGAATATAGCCCCTGTGGAATTGAGGAAAGATTTTGAATTCTATTTCAAGTGTGGCATGATGCCTTCGTCCAGTCTTGCAAACTTAAGATCTCATTCATATTTTTAAATAGTCACTCTGGCTGCTGTGCGGATTGGAATCGGGGAGATCAATTTGGAGGCTCTTGCATTAATGCAGACCAAAACAGAACAACAAAAATAAGGGAGCTCATATTAGGATGGTAGTGGTGGAGACAAAGAGTAGATGGAGTTGAAGATAAAATTAACAGGATGTGCTGATGGATCAACAACATAAGTCACGGAGGTAAATATACTTATTAAAGGAACAAGATGTTCGGATTACATCATACTTTTCTAAAACTGTGCTTTAGGTTTATCTATAACTTAAAGCACACACATTTAAAGAAGGGTGGGGGGCACTTGGTGGCTCGGTAGGTTGAGCATCCGACTTGGGCTCAGGTCATGATTTCACAGTTTGTGAGTTCAAGCCCAATGTCAGGCTCTGTGCTGAGAGCACAGGGCCTGCTTCAAATCCTCTGTCTCCCTCTCTCTCTGCCTCTTCCTTGCTTGCACTCTCTCTCTCTCAAAAACAAACATTTTTTTAAAAAATTTTTTAATTAAAAAAAAAATAAAGCACAAAGCAACTCAGATAAGTCAAAAGTTCTAAAAATGGACATAAAAAAGGATAAAGCTATAAAAACATTCTACTAAGTATTGAGGAAAGCTGAAAATATCAGGGCTAGTGGCCCTCCTCCCCCAGCATGACCTGCGGAAGCTGAAAGACCCTATAGGGAAAATCCTTCTTACTGCTTAGTGCCTTACCAACGTCATGTGGAAAAAATAGGCAGTATGGATTAACAGAGGAAGAGGGCTGGGTCCCTGAACCTGGGGTAGTGGTGGTGGGCTCCTCAAAGTCTATGTATAGAAAATAGGAACCCAGAACATCTCATGTGCCTTAGGGCCCAGAAAAGCTAGACAGGCTGTGGCAGCCACAAAGACCCAGTGCCAGAAAAAGCAGAGGCCACAGAATATGAATATCACTCAACCCAATGCCCACTCGCCCAAGAGCTCAGATAGGATCATTCCTGCCTCAACAGACCCTTGCAACAGAGACTAACAAAGACACAGAATGGCAACAAATCCTGTCATGTTATGTTATGTAAAATACCTCATATTCCAAGATGCCATCTCAAGATGAAAAAAGAGGAAAGGGGCATTGAAAAACTGTGAGCATTTACCCAAAAGAGCATAAGAAATCCTAAGGAAACTGGAATATCATTATTTGGGAAGTTCCAGTTTTATTCCTTTCTAGAAAGGTAAAGGCTTATGAAGAAAATTAGCTCAGATATGAAAAATAAAAAAGCCATAACCTGAATAGACATCTTCCCAAAGAAGACATACAGATGGTCAACAAATACACAAAAAGATACTCAACATCACTTATCATCAGGGAAATGAAAATCAAAACCACCAGGAGATATCACCTCACACCACTCAGAATGGCTAGTATCACAAAGACAAGAAATAACAGGTGTTGGTGAGGATTTGGAGAAATGGGAAACCATGCACTGTTGGTAGGAATGCAAACTGATACACCCACTTTGGAAAACACTATGGAAGTTCTTCAAAAAATTAAAAATAGAACACTATATGATCCAGTAGTTCCACTATGGCACATTTACTCAAAGAAAATGAAAACACTAATTCAAAAGGATATTGTCAGCCCTATGTTTGTGGCAGCATTATTTACAATAGCCAAGATATGGAAGCAATACAAGTGTCCAGTGATAGATAAGAAGATAAAGAAGATGAGTCATTATATATGTGTGTGTGTGTGTGTGTGTGCGCGCGCGCACGCGCACCGGAATATTATTTAGCCATTTGTGATAACATGGATGGACCTAGAGGGTATTATGCTAGGTGAAGTAAGTCAGACAGAGAAAGACAAATACCATATGATTTCACTTACATGTGGAAACTGAAAAACAAAACAAATAGACAAACAAACAGATTCATAAATACAGAGAAATAATGGTTCCCAGAGGGGAAGTGGGTGGGGGAATGGGCAAGTAAAGGGGATTAAGAGGTACAAACTTCCAGTTAGATAACAATTAACTCACAGAGATGATAAATACAACATAGGAAATACAGCCAATAATATTATAATAATGTGGTATGGTGACACATGGTGACTACATTTATCATGGTGAGCATTGAGTAATCTATAGAATTGTTGGATGAATATGTTGTACAACTGAAGCTAATATAACATTGTATGTCAGTTATACTTCAACAATAAAAAAATAAAAACTAATAAAATTAAAAAGCTACAATTTTTTGTGTTCATCTAATTTACAATTATTACATTTGTAAAATTATCATAAAATGTTGATCACAGTATTAACATTAAAATTAATTTGCAAAATTAAATTCAAGAAAAAGTGTTAAACAAAGGAAACTTTGTGACAAACAGTACATTCCACAATATGATTATAATAGTCTTGATGTGCAAAATAGTTATGTTAAAATTCATAACATATATACTATAAGAAATGCAAAGAAAGTAGACTAAAACATAAGACTTAATATCATCACAATATTAGTCCACAATAAATCAATTGAACAAAAAATAATTCAGAATGTTGCATTCAATTACACAATTGGTAAACGTGAACATGATAGATATGTAGAACTTGCTCTCCTAATAAAAATAATGCACATGCTTTACAAGAATTCATGGAATATTTATAAAATTCTGAACATTAATCAAACAAAAAGAAACTAGATATCACACAGAACATATTATCTGACTGTGACCTCCAGTGATATTAAACTATAAATAAAGAGAAAGAAGAGGAGAGAAGGAAGAAAATCAATCTCATGAAAATTAAGAAATTTACTTGTAATCAACACTTGCACCAAAGAGAAAATCAAAACTAAAATTTCAAAATATCTGCAAAATAATAATGAAATACATTATATATTTTAAAAATATGTGGCAAGCTAAACTCTTACAGTTAAATGCAAAATCATAAACACATTATTAAATAAGAAAGAATGAGAACAAATTGAGCATTCAAGTCAATACTTAGAAAAAGAACAACAAAATAAGATTAAGGGAGCATAAAAAGAAAGAAAAATATTACACATGAGAAAAGTAAAATTAGTTAATGATATTAGAATACCAAAATAAACTAAATAAGATTATTAGTGATAAAAAAATTCAAAAAATGATTCTTTGAAATAATTAATGAAATAACAAAGCATTAGCTGCCTTAACCTAGAAAAAACAGTTAACAAATTTACAAACAAGGAGAAATAGCCACAAATACAGAGGAATTCAAAGCAATTATAAGAGACAATTGAGATGACTATATTTTAACAACACTTTTTGGAGTTGGTCTGAAACACTTCATACATATTGCATTTTTTTTTAATTCAAGTTAGTTAACATACAGTATAATATTGATTTCAGGAGTAGAACACAGTGATTCATCACTTACATATAACACCCAGTGCTCATCCCAGAAGGTGCCCTCCTTAATGCCCATCACGAATCTAACCCATCCCCCACCCAACACCCCTTCAGCAACCCTGAGTTTGTTCTCTGAATTAAGAATCTCTTACAATTTGTCTCCCTCTCTGTTTTTATCTTATTTTTCTTTCTCTTCCCCTATGTTTATCTGTTGTGTTTCTTAAATTCCATATATGAATGAAATCATATGATATTTATCTTTCTCTGACTGACTTATTTCACTTACATTCTAGTTCCATCCATGTTGTTGCAAATGGCAAGATTTCATTCTTTTTGATCGCCAAGTAGTATTCCATTGTACATATATACCACATATGTATACATGGAAACTTGGGCTCTTTCCATAATTTCGTTATTGTTGATAGTGCTGCTATAAACTTTGAGGTGTATGTGCCCCTTTGAATCAGCATTTTTGTATCCTTTGGGTAAATACTTGGTAATGGAATTGCTGGGTCATAAAGTAATTCTTTTTTTTTTTTTTTGAGGAACCTCCATACTGTTCTCTACAGTGGCTGCACCAATTTGCATTCCCACCAACAGTGCAAGAGGATTCCCCATTCTCCACATCCCTGCCAACATCTATTGTTTCCTGTGTTGTTAATTTTACACATTCTGACAGGTATGGGGTAGTTTTTTATTTCTATTTCCCTGATGATGAGTGATGTTGAACATCTTTTCATGCATCTGTTAGCTTTCTGGATGTCTTCTTTGGAAAAGTGTCCATTCATGTCTTCTGCCCATTTCTTCATTGGATTATTTGTTTTTTGAGTTTGATAAGTTATTTATAAGTTTTGGATACTAACCTTTTATCCAATATGTCATTTGCAACTATCTTCTCCCATCCCATTGGTTGCCTTTTAGTTTTGTTGACTGTTTCCTTCACTGTGCAGAAACCTTTTATCTTGATAAGGTCCCAGCATTTTTGTTTTTATTTCCAGCTTGCCTCTGGAGACATGAAGTTGCTACAGCCAAGGTCAAAGAGGTTACTGCCTGTTTTCTCCCCTAGGATTTGGATGGTTTCCTGTCTCACATTTAGGTCTTTCATCCATTTTGAATTTATTTTTGTATATGGCATAAGAAAGTGGTCCAGTTTCATTCTGCTGCATGTTGCTGTCCAGTTTTCCCAGCATCATTTGTTAAAGAGACTGTCTTTTTTTCCATTGGATACTCTTCCTGCTTTGTGAAAGATTAGTTGGCCATACATTTGAGTCAATTTCTGGGTTCTCTTTTCTATTCCATTGATCTCTGTGTCTATTTTTGTACCAGTACCATACTGTCCTGATGATTACAGTTTTGTAATACAGCTTGAAGTCTGGAATTGTGATGCCTTGGCTTTGGTTTTCTTTTTCAACATTAGTTTGCCTATTTGGGGTCTTTTCTGGTCCCATATAAATTTTAGGATTGTTTTTTCTAGCTCTGTGAAGAATGCTGGTGTTATTTTGATAAGGTTTGCATTGCATGTGTAGATTGCTTTGGGTAGTATAGACATTTTAATAATATTTACTCTTCCAATCCATGAGCATGAAATGGTTTTCCATTTCTTTGGGTCTTCTTCAATTTCTTTCACAAACTTTCTATAGTTTTCAATGTACAGATAGTTTACCTCTTTGGTAAGGTTTATTCCTAGGTATCTTATGGGTTTGGCACAATTATAAATGGGATCAATCCCTTGATTTCTCTCTCTGCTGCTTCAGTCTTGGTGTATAGAAATGCAACCGATTTCTGTACATTGATTTTATATCCTACAACTTTGCTGAATTCACATATCAGCTCTAGTAGTTTTGGTGGAGTGTTTAGGGTTTGCCATGTAGAATATCATGTCATCTGCAAAGAGTAAAAGTTTGACTTCTTCTTTGCCAATTTGTATGACCTTTATTTCTTTTTGTTGTCTTATTGCTGAGGATAGGACTTCCAGTACTATGTTGAGCAACAGTAGTGAGAGTGGACATCCCTGTCTTATTCCTGACCTCAGGGGAAAAGCTGTCAGGTTTTCCCCATTGAGGATGATATTAGCTGTGGGCCTTTCATATATGGCCTTTATGATGTTGAGATATGTTCCTTCTATTCCTACTTTCTTGAGGGTTTTTATCAAGAAAGGATGCTATATTTTGCAAATGTGTTTTCTGCATCTATTGAAAGGGTCATTTGGTTCTTATCCATCCTTTTATTAATGTAGTATATCATGCTGTTTGACTTGAAAATATTGAACCGGCCCTGCAGCCCAGGAATAAATCCCATTTGATCATGGTGAATAACTTTTTTAATGTACTATTGAATCAATTTACTAGTATCTTGTTGAGAATTTTTCCAGCCACGTTCATCAGGGATATTGGCCTGTAATTCTCCTTTTTAGTGGGGTCTGTGCCTGGTTTGGGAATCAAGGTAAAGCTGGCTTCCTACAATGAGTTTGCAAGCTTTCCTTCCATTTCTATTTTTGGAACAGTTTGAGAAGAATAGGTATTAACTCTTCTTTAAATGTCTAGTAGAATTCCTCTGGGAAGCCATCCGGCCTAGGATTTTTGTTTGTTGGGAGATTTTTGATAACTGATTCAATTTATTTCCTGGTTATAGGCCTGCTCAAATTTTCTATTTCTTCCTGTTTGAGTTTTGGTACTGTGTGAGTTTCTCAGAATTTGTCCATTTTTCCAGATTGCTCAGTTTGTTGGCATATAATTTTTCATAGTATTCTCTTACAATTATTTGTATTTCTGTGGTGTTGCTTGTGATCGCTCCTCTTTCATCTGTGATTTTATCTATTTGGGACCTCTCTCT
Source organism: Prionailurus viverrinus (assembly GCF_022837055.1). Taxonomy (NCBI): domain Eukaryota; kingdom Metazoa; phylum Chordata; class Mammalia; order Carnivora; family Felidae; genus Prionailurus; species Prionailurus viverrinus. Next base: position 101,176,242 of record NC_062564.1, read on the forward strand.
TTTCTTTTTGATAAGTCTAGCTAGAGGTTAATCAATTTTGTTTATTCTTTCAAATAACCACCTTTTAGTTTCATTGATCTGTTCTACTAGCTTTTTTTGTTTCTGTATCATTTATTTCTCCTCTAACCTTTATTATTTCCCTTCTTCTGCTGGCTTTTGGTTTTATTTGCTGCTCCTTTTCTTGCTCCTTTAGGTGTAAGATTAGGTTGTGTATTTGGGAACTTTCTTGTTTCTTGAGATAGACCTGAATTGCAATGTACATTCCTCTTAGGACTGCCTTTGCTGCATCCCAAAGGGTTTGGACTATCATGTGTTCATTTTCATTTGCTTCCATGTATATTTTTATTACTTCTTTAATTTCCTGGTTAACCTATTCATTCTTTAGTAGGATGTTCTTTAACCTCCATGTATTTTAGGGCTTTCTAAATTTTTTCTTATGGTTGATTTCAAGTTTCATAGTGTTGTGATCTGAAAATACGCATGGTTTGATCTCAATCTTGCTCATCTCTGACCCAGTATGTGATCTATTCTGGAGAATGTTCCATGTGCACTTGAGAAGAATGTGTATTCTACTGCTTTAGGATGAAAAATTTTGAATATATCTGTTAAGTCCATCTCGTCCAGGGTACCATTCAAAGCCATTGTTTCCGTGTTGATTTTCTGCTTAGATGATCTGTCCATTGTTGTAAGCAGGGCATTAAAATCTCCTACTATTATCAATGAGTTTGTGATTAGTTGATTTCTATATTTGGGTGTTTCCAAATTGGGGGCATAAGTATTTTTAATTGTTAGATCTTCTTAATGGGTAGAACCCTTAATTATGATATAATGCCCTTATTCATCTCTTGTTACAGTCTTTGTCTTAAAATCTAGTTTGTCTGATATCACTATGGCTACTCTGGATTTCTTTTGACCTCCATCAGCATGATAGATGGTTCCACCCCCTCAGTTTCAATCTGCAGGTGTCTTTAGATCTAAAATGAGTCTGTTGTAGGCAGCATATAAATGGGTCTTGTTTTTTAACCATTCTGATGCCCCTGTGTCTTTTTTTTATTGGAGAATTTAGTCCATTTACATTCAGAGTAATTATTGAAATATATAAATTTATTGCCACTGTGTTACCTGTAGAGTTGGTGTTTCTGGTGATGTTCTCTGGAATTTTATAGTCTTTGTTGTTTTGGTCTTTTTTTTCCTCCCCTCAGAGTCCCCCTTAAAATTTCTTGCAGGGCTGGTTTAGTGGTCACAAACTCCTTTACTGTTTGTTTGTCTGGGAAAGTCTTTACCTACCCTTCTATTCTGAATAGCAGCCTTGCTTGATAAAGTATTCTTGGCTGCATATTTTTCTCATTTAGCACATTGAATATTTCCTGCTACTCTATTCTGGCAGCCAAGTTTCAGTGGACAGGTCTGCTTCTAACCTTATGTGTCTACTCTTATAGATTAAGGACCTTTTGTCCCTAGCTGCTTTTATTTTTTTTAATATTTATTTATTTTTGAGAGAGAGACAGAGACAGAGACAGAATCTGAGGCAGAATCCAGGCTCTGAGCTGTCAGCACAAAGCCTGATGTGGGGCTCAAACCCATGAACTGTGAGATCATGACCTGAGCTGAATCAAACACTTAATTGACTGAGCCAAACAGGCACCTCTCCCTAGCTGCTTTTAGAATTGTCTCTTTATCTTTGTATTTTGATTCACTATGATACATCATGGTGTTGATCTGTTTTTGTTGATTTTGAGGGGAGTTCTCTGTGCCTCTTGGACTTGAATGCCTGTTTCCTTCCCCAGATTAGGGAAGTTCTCTAATTTGTTCAAATCAACCTTCTGCTCCTTTTTCCTGTACTTCTTCTGGGACTCCTATGATATAGATATTGTATCATTTCATGGAACCACATAGTTCTCTAAGTCTCCCCTTGTGATATAGTAATTTTCTTTCCCTCTTTTTTCCAGATTCATTATTTTCCATAATTTTATCTTACCTATTCTTTCCTCTGCTTCTTTAATCCTCATTGTCACTGTGTCCAGTTTGTTTTGCATCACAGTTATAGCATTTTTTTTTATTTCATCTTGACTAGTTGTTAGGTCTTTGATCTCTGCACTAAGGGTTTCTCTGGTGTCTTCTATGTTTTTTCAAGCCCAGCTAATAGTCTTATGACTGTTGTTCTAAATTCGTGTTCAGATATGTTGCTTATATCTGTTTAGAGCAAGTCCCTAGCTGTGATTTCTTCTTGACCCTTCTTTTGAGGGGAACTCCTCTGTCTTGTCATTTTGGCTACATTTCTGTCTTTTATGTGTTTTAAAAGCTTGTTATGTTTCCTGCACCTGAGAGTACTGCTATATTAAAAAGGGGTTATACACTGTCCAGGGCCTGGCACTTCAGGAAGTGTTTCTGGTGTATGCCCTGTGCACTCTGCTGTTGTGTTTTGCTGTTCTTTCCCACTGGTCAGTCCTCTGCAGCACTCCTCTTTGCTTGGAGTAGTGGAGTATTTGGACCTTTACCTAGGTGTGCTTTGATTTGTTTGTTGATGTAACCTGGAAAAAAAGGGGAAGGGGAAAAGCCTGATCCAAAAAAAAGAGAGAGAGAAAGAGAAAAGGAAAGGGACAAAAAAAGAGAGAGAATCAAAAACTATAAAGCTGATTCCAAGGAAAAAGAAAGGGGAAAAAAAGAAAAAGAAGAAAGGAAAAAACAAGAAAAAAGAAAAGAAAAAAAAGCCTGATCCAAAAAAGGAGAAAAGGAAATGAAAAAATGAATAAGAAACTATGAGCCTGATTCTGAAAGGAAGGAAGAGAGAGAGAGAGAGAGAGAGAGAGAGATAAAGGAAGGAAGAAAGAAAAGAGAAAGAAAGAAAGAAAGAAAGAAAGAAAGAAAAAGAGAGAGAGGAAGGAAGGAAGGAAGAGAGAGAGATAAAGGAAGGAAGAAAGAAAAGAAAAAGAAAGAGAGAGAGAGAAAGAGAGAGGAAGGAAGGAAGGAAGGAAGAGAGAGAGATAAAGGAAGGAAGAAAGAAAAGAAAGAGAAAGAAAGAGAAAGAGAGAGAGAGAAAGAGAGGAAGGAAGGAAGGAAGGAAGAAAAAAGAACTGTAGGTGCCAATTTGAAGCCCTGGACTTTCAGTGCACTTGGTGCATGAGGGGTGTTGGCTATGCTAGTCTGGAGGAGAGGTCCACTGTTTCAGCTCAAAGTAAATAAGCAATTGCCAGGCATGGGGGGGCCGGGGGGGTCAGGGTTTGCTGTGAGTCCCATCTCCAGTGGGGGCAGCTGTGTTGCTCTCTGAAGTTCCACCCATGTTGGTATTGGGAGGGCGGAGGAAATGGCACCACCCCAATCTCTCATCCCCAGACCAGGGATCTTGCACTCCCAGGTGTTCAGGCAGCCCTCACAGAATAGCAAGGTTAGTCAGTTCTCCCTGTGCCACAATTCCTGCATTTTCTCTTTGGGGCACAGTTATGATTCAAAACCCAAAGTCTTAAAGGACCCTGCACTGCACAGATTTGCTCCCCTCCTCCTGAGCAACGCATCTCCACAATGTGTGAAGTCCTCTGTCCCTGAAAAACAGTCCCACACGTGCACAGTGCACAGAATCTATGGTGTAGCACTACTAAAAGCAGCAAAGTTTATATTCCCTCTGGATGCACCTCTGTCCTCTGCCAATGAAAGGCCTTTGACTGGAAACTGCAAGGTCTTCTTCCAAAAGTACTCTAGGAAAGGGACTCTTTTCTCCCAGTGCAGCCCAGAGATTGCTACACCATACTATGCACTCTGGAGCCAGGACCCCCTTCCCAGGAGTGCATACCACAGCTCTACTCCAGAGAAATTAATGCACTACCAAAACCTCAGAGTTTGAGCTCCAAAACCGTTTGCAAAAAAAAGAACTGGGACATTCAGTACTTTTCGCTCCCCAGTCCATGGTCCAGAGAGGTTCTCCTCTTGTGCTAATTCGATGCCGCACTTTCTCAAATGCAGAAAGGGTTCCGTTCCTTCTGCAGCACCACCATTTGTCTCTCCCCCAATTCACCTCCATGTCCCTTGCACCTGCCAAGCTGTCTCCCTCCACACCTGGAGATCCTTCTGCCACTCTGCAGATCAATTTCCTGGGTGTTCCAAGAGATCTGACCTCAGTACAGCTGCGTTTGAGGGACAAGGAAAGCCCAGGGTCCCCCTACTTCTCTGCTACCTTAACATTTCTTTACAGTGTCCATATTATCAATGTCAAAAAAATGTTATAGCAAAGCAAAAGAATTTAACATTCTTAAATCAAGAAAACCTTCAAGGGGCACCTGGGTGGCTCAGTCAGTTGAGCGTCCGACTTCGGCTCGGGTCATGATCTCATGGTTGACTAGTTCGAGCCCCGTGTGGGGCTCTGGGCTGACAGCTGAGAGCCTGGAGCCTGCTTCAGATTCTGTGTCTCCCTCTCTCTCTGCCCCTCCCCCGCTCGTGCTCTGCCTCTGTCTCAAAAATAAACATTAAAAAAAAATTTTTTAAAGAAAACCTTCAGGGCGCCTGGGTGGCGCAGTGGGTTAAGCGTCCGACTTCAGCCAGGTCATGATCTCATGGTCCGGGAGTTCGAGCCCTGCGTCAGGCTCTGGGCTGATGGCTCAGAGCCTGGAGCCTGTTTCTGATTCTGTGTGTCCCTCTCTCTCTGCCCCTCCCCCTTTCATGCTCTGTCTCTCTCTGTCCCAAAAATGAATAAACATTGAAAAAAAAATTTAAAAAAAAAAAAAAGAAAAAGAAAACCTTCAAGATTGTTTAAATAAAACTTCTGTGGATTTTTGGTTTCTGCTGTTGTCAGTGACTTTTTTTTCCCCCTCAGAGCTTCTTTTGCTGACTGCGCTGATTACTTCATGGTCATAACAATCACTGGGCTACATTTCTTAAGTGATTTTATCCTAAATATAGAATTCTCTAATAGGAGCTAAATCTTAGCATCAGCAGGAAATGACATGCTAAGTATATTCTCATGCCTCTAACCATGCCCAAAACTACCGGTCAAATAAATTCTACCAATTTACTCTAATTAAGGCTAAAAAGTGTCGTGTGTGCTTTAAATGTCAGTCAATTTTGAGGTAATTATACCTGAAGGCAGGAATCCATCAGGGTCCCTTTTTTTAGAATTAAATTCAGATGGGAAGTAAAGGAGTCAGGGGATATTTTCAGATAATTAGTTCCATTCCTATCTTTCTTGGCTGTTTATTGACAGTAAAAAGATAGGTGCATTTTTTGAAAGATACAGAAGGACGCTTTTGCTTTTCTCATCCCCATTCCATTTTTTCAACTCGGTCAATTTTATCGTGAATTTCTAAGAAACTGACATTTCAATCTGAAGAAAGAAAATGCAACCTAAAAATAAAAATGAATCCTTACATTTGTAGGATGCTTCATAGTTCCCAAAATGCTTTACCATCTGATTTCATTCTCATACTCGTTCTTAATGTAACATCAGCTTCATCACAGATAGAGAAATGGAATATTAGAGATTGAAGGGGATCAGAATATGCCACCCCAAAATATGTCACTTTAGCAAAAGGGTTATTTTGAGCTGAAGACAATTAGGAAACAGCAAACACAGGAGAAACTCCCTACTGTCCTCCTTTCTTCCTAAAAGCAAGGTATAAGTTTGCCTTTGTGAAGCACAGGCCTCCTTCCTTTCTCCAATACCAGGAAGAGAATGACTGAATCACCAGAGATGGCTTTTATCACTAGAGATGGCACCCTTGAGTCTGTATAACCGATATTACTAAATAACCTTCATCTTATATTAGTTTCTCCCATATATTTACCTTCCCATAATTCACGACCTCTAGAAACCCAAATCCCTTCTTTTGTCTCACCACTTCTTCACATTTTACTGCCCTTTGTTTAATGGCATATAAGTTCTCAAACCTAACTACTTCTTTGGGTTTTCATTTCTTTTCTGTGAAGTTCTCATGAGCACGCAGAGTAAGTCTTTTCTACTATTAAACTGTCAGTTTAATGCACAGGCCATACTCACTAAACTTAAGAGGATAGAGGAAAAAAATGTTTTCCTCCCCTGGAAGATCAAAAAACCTTGCTATACGACTATACCTCAACCAGAACTAAGCAAATTTACTACATGCACAATTACTTTCTCCTCACATACCTATAGCAGACATCACTAATTCTTCAAGGCGTTCTTTCTTCCGCAGGCCAAACATTCCCAGAATCCTTCTCAACACAGTTTCCATGAAACAACTTTGCTATGCCTGTGCTACAACTTGCTAATAATGTCCATAGTATATTGACAGTTTTCTCTCTTTGCTCCAGGGAGAATCCTCCCTGACAACAGAAGTCTTTCTGAAGCTCTTTCTTTGAGAATCTTTATCCATATCACTTTGTTCTGAAGAATTTTCTGAAAAATTTTTTAAATGCTTCCTAAAATTCTGGTGATACCTCTTACAGTCTCTCACCAAGAATCTGTAATAAACCCTTTTCCACAGGACTGGCATGAAGCAAATTCCTGAGATCCTTCTCTTTGAAAAATTACCCTTTTCTCTTGGCTGACCATTCTTGGTGTTAGCCAGAGTACGTTCTCTTGACTTCTGGGGAAAGCTAATGTGGTCCAACAAAGATTCTACTTAGATAGATTCACCAGTAAACCAATCTCAATATCCACCTCTCAGCTGTCACACCAATCTCCTCGGTACAGAAAAATGTAACAACTGAGAAAAAAAAATGAATCAGAACTAGAAACTGCTGACATGGTCTCTTACTGCAAAAATTGTTTATCTTTAAATGAACTACATCAAAAGGTCAAATAAAGTTCATATAACTTTTCTAATCATTTTTTATACGTTCTGATTGGCCATCAGAATACAACTTTTATCCAATGAGTCCAAATAAAGTTGGCCATTCACATTGCTGAAGTTTCTTCAGCATCAAGATTACATATGCAAAACAAAATTTAAGAAAATGAGGCAGTTGATTATTATTTTTTACTGATCAGCATGTTCCAAAGAGCACACATAGAGTTTGCTGCAAGTTCCAGAAAAGGATTGTATTTTCAGTGTTACTGAAATACAGGGAAAAAATGATGGAGTAAAAGGGAGAGCAAATCACTACTCTTTTCTTCTTTTTAAAAGTATCTATCTAGGGTGCCTGGATGGCTTAGTCAGTTAAACGTCTGACTTTGGCTTGGGTCGTGATCTGGTGATTCTGGTGTTCGAGACCTGCATTGGGCTCTGTGCTGACAGCCAGAGCCTGGAGCCTGCTTCAGATTCTGTGTCTCTCCTTCTCTTTCTGCTCCCCCCAACCCCCCCCACCCCTGCTTACACTCTGTCTCTGCCTCAAAAAACAAACAAACAAAAAAATAGTAAAAAAAAATGTTTAAGTACCTATCTAGGGCTTCATTCACTTAAGACCCTATCTCTGTTAGTCAATGATACAAGCAAATTTGTAATCAATTACTGGCTGATAATATGTCTTTGCCATATAAAATACATGTATTTTAATAGGTCATCAGCCAAAGCAGCAAGTTTTTCAAACACTAAGGAAAAAATGTAATATTGCAAAACAGTTTCAGCACCTCTAGAATCTTGTCCTGTGTGTGGGTCTATCTATCCTAAAATTAGAGACTTGCTAGAAGTTAAAATGTAGATCAATAATCAAATTCATGAAACATATTTATTCAGCTTTCTACTATGAAGGATAATTGAAGCCAAAAACAAAGATAAAAATAAGCAGTCATAATAAGACTACAAGTCCACCCATGTTTTCAATTTTCTAAAACAATGAGATTTTTATTTGGGTGGCTCAGTTGGTTAAGCATCTGACTCCTGATTTCAGCTCAGGTCATGATCTCGAGTTTGGTGAGTTCAAGACCCACATCGGGCTCTGGGCTGACAAGTTCAGAGCCTGAAGACTGCTGCACATTCTGTGTTTCCAGCTCTCTCTGCCCCTCCCCCACTTAAGCTTTGTCTCTCCCATGTCTCTCTCTCTCAAAAATAAACATTTAAAAACTTAAAAAAAAAAGAAAAAGAAAGTAGAAACAGCAAAAATAGGTCTGATAAAATTAATATTACTTTACCTTAGGTTGGGTCAATCCTGTGATGCTAAAGAAAAAATAATAAGAATACAAAATAGAATAAATAAAATAAAATAAAAATTCAAAAACATGCCTTTCTTTTCAGAAGCATTTAGTCATTTAAACATACATAAATCATTAATAAAGTCATGGTTTAGCTTAGAATGTGTTTGTCACCTGATATCATAGGATTTCTAAAAGATTCTGTAGGACCAACTAAATGTCCCTAAAAGGAGGCTGAATATTCAGAAGTGCTCAGGAGTTTGATTTTTAAAAAATTTTTTCATTATTTTTTAATGTATATTTTTGAGAAAGAGAGAGTGTCAGAGCATGAGCTGAGGAGGGGCAAAGAGAGAGGGAGACAGAGAATCCAAAGCAGGCTCCAGGCTCTGAGCTGTCAGCACAGAGCCCGATGCGGGGCTCAAACTCATGAACCATGAGATCATGACCTGAGCTGAAATCAAGAGTCAGAGGCTTAACCAACTGAGCCACTCAGGTGCCCCAATAGGAGATTGATTTTAATTTCAGGATTTTAAAACTTATTCTTATTTATTTACCTATTTGGTCATAGAGTAGTACAAAAAGGTACATAGTAACAAAAAAAGGAGTCAATCACTGTAGATGTTTAAATTTTTAGGTACAACTGAAGAGTACACTTATAGAATCCAAAGAGAATGTATCTTGACCTTCATTTCTATGTATTATTAGTTTCTTCTTTGAAAAACTGGTCTTTTTTTGATGTGGGAGTTGACCCTGAGTTGTGAGCCTCCAGTGTTTAAGCTTCCTTTTCTTCTTCACCTAAGGGTTAACTTAACTTTAACCCTAATTCTACCATAAATTGCTTACCAGAGGTGCAATAAATGTTTGTTATTCATGTTGGTAATGATGTAGATGATCACAATAATCTAGACCAGGATTCAAAAAACCATAGTCCCAAATCCAGCCACTGCCTGCTTTTGTAAAAAAAAAAAAAAAAAAAAAAAAAATTATTAGGGGCACCTGGGTGGCTCAATCGGTTAAGCGTCCAACTATTTTTTTTTTTAATTTTTTTTTTCCAACGTTTATTTATTTTTGGGACAGAGAGAGACAGAGCATGAACGGGGGAGGGGCAGAGAGAGAGGGAGACACAGAATCGGAAACAGGCTCCAGGCTCTGAGCCATCAGCCCAGAGCCCGACGCGGGGCTCGAACTCACAGACTGCGATATCGTGACCTGGCTGAAGTCGGACGCTTAACCGACTGCGCCACCCAGGCGCCCCAAGCATCCAACTATTGATCTTGGCTCAGGTCATGATCTCATGGTTCATGAGATCAAGCTCTGTGTTGGGCTCTATGCTTGGGATTCTCTCTCTCTCTCTCTCTCTCTCTCTCTCTCTCTCGTCTTTCCTCTTCCCCTCCCCCACTCACACTTGCTCACACACACACACTCTCTCTCTCTCTCAAAATAAATAAACTTAAAAAAAAATTATTGCAACACAGAACACCCATCCATTCACATACTGTTCATGGCTGCTTTCATGCTACAAAAGCAGAGTTGAATAGTTGGGACAGTAATCGTATGGCCTACAAGGCACAGCACATTTGCCCTCTGGTTCTTTATAGAAAAAGTTCAACAACTCTTGATCTAAAGGATCCCTTAGGAGTCATTATATAAGTGATCATTGTTTCTGACAGTTTTCACGTTTAAGAGGTCACAACATAAAAATCGTCTTCAGAATGTGGTGTTTTCTTATAAATCTGTAAGTCTCAGCTTCAGCATCCCCCTTGTGTCTGAGGCCTTGATGATCTTTTTCTTATCTGCTTCCTCTCCATATCTGTGATGATTCCCAAAATAACAAGGACATATGCCACCATAGAATTTTCTTCCTTAGTAACCACAATATAAAGAATATTCAGGAAAAGACAATGGTGAAAAGATTCTAATAATGCATTAGAAGTAAACGTTGGGGATCATAAGCAAGGTTTTATTCTCATTTTAGATGAGATACTTGACATAACCCATTAAGCATCCCTCTGTGACATGCCTAAAGGCCGTTTCTTTAAAAACTGAACTAATAAGATAAAAGAAAAAATATGATATATGGTACCACCTACGATAAAAAAATTTTTTTAAAAAGCTTGCACCTCTGTCTTAACTAACATGTCTGGTCCAAATGAATGATAGTAGAATCAGAATAACACAAAATGACCAAAAATGGATTGCTTAGAATTTCAAAGTCAAATGCTAGACAAGGTAAAGGACAATGTACATTGGCTCACAAGAAATCTTATCCCTAATGCATAGCATTTTCCACATGATATTCTGGAGTTGAAAAAAAAAAATATTGATTTTATGGGGTTAATAAATTCAATCCTCTGAACTTATCAGATGAAATGGAGAGCCAAACCATACAACAAGCTAGAGACAGACACTAAAACTCAGATCTTCTGACTCTAGTCAAAAATTCTCTTGGATTAATTTATCTCCGCCTCTTGGGTAGGTCAATAGGTAAGTGACTTGGTGAAAAAACTCAGAGGAAGCTTTGTTACATGTATTTCCTTTGTGGTGATGTAAGTTAAACCTGGGCCCCCAAGCAAAACTTTTAGAAAAAGTACCATCCCTCTTGATTAACTGCAGAAGAGCTGAAGAGTAAACAGCTGTGCAATGAGAAGTCCTCCCCCATCCACACCCCCCAACTGGGGCTGACCTCACTAAGATGCAGGAACCGCTCCACCGGTAGTTCTGACCATCTGCCTTTGGAGAAACGTTGAGTTATTTTTTTTGGTTACTGCCACTGCCCCTCCTGTTCCCTAGAGTGCACAGTAAAGACCAGATGCCTTCTGTATAATGACTGTGGTCAGCTATAAATATAAGGAAAATGAACATGCACTATCTTGATGTCAAGCTAATTTTAGCTTAACAGTTTCATTTTAAGTGTGCCCAACCTAGACTGGGCACATCATAGCTCAGTCTGAGGAGTTTTAAAAATGGAAATTACAAAACCACAGTGCGGAACCAAAATTGTTCAGATGGTAGTAACAGTGATTGAGATGCTCTTGGTGATGTTGCCAAGAGGAGGCCTTTCAATGCACAGTGGCGAGTTCTTAAACCACATGGATAAATAGATTCGGTCATTGCTAAGAGGTGAACAATAGACCCTATGTTGTGGCTTTGGCTTTGTTGTAATGAATGTAAATAGTTTCTCACCATTCAGATGCGGACAATGCTCTATGTGTTATAGAACACATGCTGTGGGCAGGTGTGAAAAAGGTTTCTTACCAAGTTTTACGTACTGTCTTCTCAATATTGTACCTTCGCTTTTAACGGCAGCAGAGTGTCTTTGACTACTGTTTTCAATCCACAGAACAGCTACAGAATATGTCTGAAGATTCCAGCCTGTTATTTTTCTTCAAATCTGGGTTTCAATCTTGGTTAATGTTTGCCCAGAAATATGTAATTGCGGACTTCCTCCTCATAAACTCTTCCAGAGTGTCGGCTGCCAGGCTTGCATACTATTATTATCTCTTTGCCTTGGGGCTACCATAGGGTGTGCCCTCAGAGTCACAGGATAGATAACCTGCTCTCTGCCAGGAAGCCTATATGGTTTGCAGCTGTAGCTAAGAAAAAACACAGCCTGTATGTTTCCAACAATGTTTGTTTTTCTTCTCCTTTAATTAAAATGAAAATTAAACAAATTTTAACTGGTGCTTTATTAAAAATTCACACTTGCCTTTTTCTTATATTTTTTAAAGTTTTTTTTTTTTTCATTTATTTATTTTTTATTTATTTTTGGGACAGAGAGAGACAGAGCATGAACGGGGGAGGGGCAGAGAGAGAGGGAGACACAGAATCAGAAACAGGCTCCAGGCTCCAAGCCATCAGCCCAGAGCCTGACGCGGGGCTCGAACTCCCGGACCGCGAGATCGTGACCTGGCTGAAGTCGGACGCTTAACCGACTGCGCCACCCAGGCGCCCCTTTCTTATATTTTTTAGATAACTCCTCATTTACTCCGTTTACATTAGTCCTTATGATTTGGATGTACCTGCTTGCTCGCACTCACCCAAGTTACCTTACTGGGCAATTTTTCTTTGTCTATCAAATGTCACTTCCCCTGGTAGGACCTCCCTGCTTACACACCTACCCCCACCCCAACATAAGCACACAGAGGCACAATTAGAGTTTATTGAAATCTTCTGGATGCTACTCTAGCACTTTGTTACATTCTGCTTACAAAATATCATGGTCTAGCTTCACTTTTATTTAGCTGTGCCCCTTCAATTTACTTCTTCGGCCAGACTGATGCTCTTACTGATCTCTGTATTCTGTTATCTCAGTCCTGGGATGAACTAAGTTTGTTTTTTTTTTTTTTAATTTTTGTATTAAGATATAATTTACTATGTAAACGTCTTCCTTTTTATTGTACAGTTCCATGAGTTTTGACAAATGCATAGGCACATAGCCACCACCACCATCAAGGTATAGAATGGTTCCATTGCCCCAAATACTCCCTACCCTCCACTCCCCATGTAGTTAACCTGCCCCCCCTCGTCAGGCCCTGGAAACCACCATTTTCTGTTCCCGTATATAGGTTCTGCATGTCATGTAAATGAAACCACACACTTTGTAGCCTTTAGAGTATGGCTTCTTTCACTTAGCATAATACACTTGAGTTTCTTCCATGTTATTACTGTGGCAGTTCATTCCTTTTTATTGCTGAGTAGTACTGCATTTATGAATATACCAGTTTGTCTACCTGTCTGCCACTTAAGGGACATTGGTTTTTTTCTGGCTTGGGGCAATTGTGAATGAAGTGGCTATAGAGATTCACATTCAGGTTTCTGTGTAAACACACATTTTTATTTTATTCAGATAAATAACTAGAAATGGGATTGCTGGGTCATTCAGTTAGTGTCTGTGTAACTTTATAAGAAACTACTCGATTGCCAAAGTGGCCATTTCATTTCACATTCCCACCAGCTATGAATTCCAGTTTCTCCACATCCTCACCAACACTTGATATTGTCACTTTTTTCTTGTTTTAACCATTCTAATAAGTATGTAGTGGCATCTCAATGTGGTTTTAATTTGCATTTGCCTAGAGACTACTAATGTTGATCATCTTTTCTTCTTTTTTTTTTTAATGTTTTATTTATCCTTGAAAGAGAGAGACAGAGCATGGGGCAGAGAGAGATGGAGACACAGAATCCAAAGCAGGCTCCAGGCTCTGAGCTGTCAGCACAGAGCCCAATGCGGGGCTCGATCTCACAAGCTGTGAGATATTACCTGAGCCACAGTCAGGCACTCAACCGACTGAGCTACCCAGGTGCCCTGAGCATCTTTTAATGTGTTTCTTTGCCATCTGTACATCTTTGGTGGAAAGTCTATTCAAATATTTAGTTCATGTTTCAAGGGCTGTTTGGAGTTTTGAGAGTTATTTTTATATGAGTCTTTTCTCAAATATGTGAATTGCAAATATTTTCCCCTACTCTGTTTAATAAATACCCTTAATATTGAATTGAGCAGCACCTGCCTGGCTCAGTTGGTAAAGCATCTGACTCTTGATTTTGGCTCAGATCATGACCTCATAGCTCGGGAGATCAACCTTAGCATAGGGCTCTGGATTGACATCACAGAGCCTGCTTGGGATTCTCTGTCTCCCTCTCTCTTTGTCCCTCCCCCCCATTCATGCTCACTTGCTCGCTCGCTCTCTCTTTCTCTCTCTCAAAAATAGTAAAGAAACATTTAAGAAAATATATCCTTAATATTGAATTGAAAAATTTCAATGAATTGAAATCCCAAATACAAAAAAGGATAACAGTTCTTTCAAAAAGAACTTATGAAATTTAAATCTACAAATGATATGGCTATATATATATCTTTACCTCTTCAGAGGAGTCAACAAGATACTTAGAATAATGTCATGAAAAAGTTGGTAGTAGTAAATCTAAATTTCTACTTGGGAACTATTTAAGTCAGCACACAGGGAGATGTGATATAAGGGATATGCACATCCCCCAAATAACAACAACAACAACAACAACAACAACAACAAATATATATATATATATATATATATATATATATATATACACACACACATACATATATACATATATATATGTATATATACATATAATTGAAGTACTGTTTTCTTTGAAAGAAAACCATAATGGAAAATATACATGCATTTTTGTTGAGCAATCAGATATTATTCTTTCAAATAATTTCTATCATAGATATCAATAATTATTATAATAGATATATTTCTCTACTAAAATAAGTCTGATGGATAAACTACTCAGGACTGAAAACCTGCTCCTCACTCCCACTGCAATCAGTCTGTTAAAAAGCATGTTGGAGGATTATGCAGTCAACTTTTTGTGTGTAGACATGTATAAGAGATACTTTACTATGAGGGCTATGAACCTGACATTCCTAAGAGGATCTTCAGTTCTATAATCAAGTGTTCCATCGTTAATCCCTACTTGAAGGGAAGGTTTTACAGGAAGAAGGGGAAGTTTTATTGCTGTTTCTACAAATGAGGTATTCTTACACTGAGTGATCAAAAGACCCACATACACCATAAAATGCTGCATTTTTCAGGCATATTTATTTTTAACCAATTAATAAGCACAGATTGTTTGCAAATATTATGGACATCACAGAAGAACTACTAGATATGGGAATGGAATTCCTTCTAGTTAAGGAGGCCAGAAAATATCACAGAATATGAGCAACAACAGTGTCGATTATTAGGTAAAGACCAAAGACAGAACAAGGGGAGTAGGTTGTTGAAAGGAAAGGAAGCTAGCAACCAAGACTCATTTCTACCTTTCAGACTAGCTGTTTCTCCTTGAACTATTGAAAAGTGCCACCAAATATCATTCCAGTTACAACAGTTCCTTGGCACAATGAGGTTCTGGTCTCATGATATGAAGTCAATGTTTTAATGTTATGTTTTCACAACTTGTTCTGGCTGTGAGTAATACAGAGATTCAGGAGAGGAATAAACCCACACTAGAAGAGTCAGAGAAAATTTCACAGAGGAAGTGGGACATAAACTGAACCCTGAAGCATGGATAGATTTTGCTTAACAGAAGAGAGAGGAAAACAGTGTGAAGGAACTGAAAGAACCAGAAGGACAGTTGTGGAAATTTGTCATTCTTTGGTCTCCAGCATCTGATGCCCCTGTCCATCACAGAAGCCCAAAGTGCCAGCTGTTTGCTCTCCATCCTTCCTGACCAAGTACATGGCTCAGGCTCTGCCAGTTGGAATCACCTGTGCCAGTCTTGGACTCGCCATCTGGTGCTGTGTCGGGGAGCAGCAGGGAGCGGACAGCATGCATGTGTGTGGGTAGGTGAATCTTTGTCCCAGAAGCAGCCAAAGCAGAAGCTCAAGTAGCAGGACCCGTGTGAGGGGGGCCAGTAGTGTGGCAAGAAGCACAGAAGGGTCATCACTGGTTCTATCTCACAGTGTGACTTGGGACACTGTTCCTGGTTACATGTCCCCAAAGCCACGTCTCTCTGGAAATTCTATGACTCATCTGGTATCTTTTTAGTAAGTTCCTATTATGCTTAAATCAGCTAAAATCAGTTTTTGAGTAGTAATGGGCATTACATTGTAAGAACTTCTTTATCAATCCCCATCTCCCTACATAAAGCATCAATCAGTATTCTGTCCTCATTTTCTTTTTTTTTTTCTTCAGCAGACAGCATAGCGCAGGAGTCAAGGGCATGGCTCTGGAGTCTGATGGCCCTGTGCTCACACCCCAACTCCATGTGAAAGCAAAACTAAGGGGAAATCCAGGGCCCTGAGCAATCTGTATGACCATACCATACACTTTCATACCTTTCTGGTTATTTCCAATAAATAGGTGCTTGTTGAATATGCATTTAAGGATCCAAGATCTTTCCCATACATAAGTCTCTTTGGAACCAATGTAGATTTTCTGCCTGTGAGTTACAGCATTATAAGATAATAAAGAACAAACTCAGTGATCTTTGGTGTAACCCATGCTTCTAAGCTCATTAAAACATGGCCTGGGTTTAGCACCCATTAACACATTGCATTTCTTCTAATGGTATTTAACTTCTTGTTTGCTATTTAACTTTTCACCAGTTGCCTCACAAATAAACGTGTCTCCTGGAGGACAAAGACTGTCTGTACCCTTGTATCCTGCAATATTCCCAACACAGAGCTGGGCATGTAGAAGTTACACAATACATATTTCTTGAATGAAATAAAGCCTGTGGAAGTGCCTCAGTCACCGTGAATAAACTGAGTTGCATTCAACATGCTGAAAAAAGTATTTATTCTTATACTTGGGCCACTTAAGCCTAAATATGCAGCAAGCAGTAGAGGACTTGTTCCATGCACTGTGGCAGCCACATAATGGGATGTTTTGCAGAAAGTGGTAATGATACATTAAGTTTAAAAGACAGAATATAACAATATGTGTGTATACACATGAGCACTGCACCAAATTTCCACCTCCTGGCTAGAGGACACAGGGAGATGAAAGCTTAAGGTAAAATGATTTGATGGGATTTTTTCATTATTCCAACTTTCTTTTCAGGTCTGAAAAACAAGCCAATACCTTCAAAATAAGGACCTTGTGTATATTTCCTTTAATTCTATAACCATACTTGATCCAGAACATAAAAATTAAGAGGAAAATGCATTTCTGAGGAATCTTTCTGTACGATATGGGCAAGTATAATGCATTGGATACTGTTTGTGCCCTAGCCATCTCCTGTCTCCCTAATCCTCATCAGGCTTCCAACTGCCAGCACCTGCATTATCTTTGCCTAAGAGCTTTCTGTCACCACATGAGCCCACTTTGTTCACATGTTTGGCTTCCCAGAAATACTGGGAATTACCCCCAAAAGCAGCCTTTTGCCGGTGACTGTGTAGATATCACAGCTCCCCCATCACTCAGGTGGAATAACGTTGAAATATATGCTCTAAATCATTTTCCAGAGGCCCCTGGCAATTAAGGTCCGGTTGTTCAGAATGGTCATTGGCTCAGTACTGCACCCTATATGTCCCCTTCCTTCTACTTCACTTCCTTACACTCCTGCAGGAGTCGCTTGGGATTACCTTCCAAATAAATGATACTTGAATCCTGGTGGGTGGTTGTGTGCAGGCTTTGCAAACAGGCAGGCCTGGGTCTCACTCCTGTCACTGGTGCTCACCAGCTGTGCAACTTTGCACAAATTCCTTGAAGTCTCCAATTCTCAGTTGCTTCATATATATACAGAAATGATAACATCTATGTTGCAGTGTTATTCTAGGAATGAAATTCACATGCAACAATGTATATATGTCATTAGCATGTGGTTCAAAAAGTGATGCTCTCCTTTGTGTTTTAGTGGGACTGACAATAACAGAAACAGTGGCAATAATAGTGTACAGCAATGTTTAAGCCAGAGTTCCTTCTACTTTAATGTGTATTGAAATCTTCCCAGGATCTTGCTAAATGCAGGTTCTGATTCAGAATCTGGGGTAGAGGCTGAGATTCTGCTTTTCTAACAAACTCCCAAGTAATACCAATGTCGCTGGTCCTCAGACCACACCACACGACGAGTAGCAAGAATTTAGGATATCATCTTGTAGGGTGCAGAGAATGAGGAAGAGAAATCATCTGTATAATGATTCACTCCAGGACTGGTCTTCACTATATCACTACAGACACACACACACACACACACACACACACACACACACACACTTTCAGGTATTTTCAGAAAAACAGAGGAATTTCCTTTTGCACTTGATATCATACATATAACCCAAAAAACACTTAATTCTTAAAGAATTCTTTGGGCAAGTAGCCTTTTTCTCTCAATTCTTTCCACTCCTGGCACCAAATTGTCTCACTTATCCATTTCTGCACAACAAACTACCTCAAAGCTTAGTGACTCACAACAACCATTTCACCATTTGTCACAATTTTGTGGGTCTCTAGCTTGGGCAGGGCTCAGCTGAGTGATTCTTCTGTTTCATGTGGTATCAACACAGGTAATTTGCTGGTATTCAAGTAGGGCTGGGCTCATCTGAAAGGTCCACCACAGCTGCACTTCCATGTCTAGCACGTTGGCAGGGATGGCTGAAGGATGAACTCAGTAAAAATTGTCAACTGGAACACTGACAAGAGACCTACCTCTCCAGGATGATGGCCACAGAGTGGCCACCTCTCACTTGGCAATTCAGAGTTCAAGAGCAAGTGGCACAGTGAACAAAGCATACCATCTGATCTTATATCAGCTAGCCTGGGAAGTCACATAGCATCATTTCTGATATACTCTGTTTTTCTAAGTACGTCCAGATTCAAAGGCACAGTACAAGCCCCCATCCCTCAATGAATTTGCAGCTATGATTTTAAATTGTCACAATTTCCCCTCTGGCCACAAATGCTAACATGCCTCCTGCATGAAAAATGCACTCACTCTCTCCCAAGCCCCTCTGTGACAGCTTCAGGCTCTGGCCAAGCCTCAGGCTAAAAGTATAGAATCTCATCATCAAAAGATGGTCCTCATCAGGTGTTTCCTAAGGTGACTCATTGATAAATGTTAAGTCTAGTTTCTGTGAGCTCAGCTGAAAGTCAAGAATTAATCTGTAAATTAAACAGGGAATGATATTTTGAGTAAAAAGATGGTAGAGACTAGAAAGAAGCATTTCAAGGAATGCTTTCAATTTATTTCAAATAACATATCAAATATTACAAACAATAAAACTCAGGGAGCTAAGGTCTCCCCCGAGCCTTGCCATAAATGAGGCACTTAGAAAAGCACAGTGAATCTCAAGCCACTAGGGGACCATTTAATGTTCCATTTAAGGCACATTCCTAAGCATCCTTCTTATTCCCAGGAACGTGCTCATCAGCTAACATTTATTCAGCACTTAAAGGTTCTGACCTGCTGTTGGAAGTGTTATAGGGGTTCGTTCAAATATGTTTAATCCAAACATGCCTACATTCTCTCTTTCACTCAGTGCCAACGACAACGAGCGAGTGATTCATGAGGCAATTCTCATATTGCCCTTAGAAGCTTAAATAGAAAACACAGAGGTCTGGGGGCTTTTTAACATTCCCTTGATGAAAATGATGAAAAGGCCACATTAGCAAACAAATTCATTAAGTTGCAAATTAATGGGTCACAGAGTACAGCTGAGGCAAGAGAAAAAATGGCAGGAAATGGACATGAGCCCTGGAAACATGGCTCCAGGGTCTGCTTTCTGCCACCTTTCTACTCTGAACAAGGTACTTACCCTATTTATTGCTCAGTTTCTACAAAAAACCTCTAGGAGGTAACTTTCAGTACTATTATAAAGACACAATAAGGTTAAAAAAACCGAATATATGTTAAAAGCTCTGAATTGCTGAAGAAAGTGTAAGTAGACTCTGACTTCAATGAGTATTTGTTGAACAAATGCTATTCCTTATCTAACCTTGGACTTACTGTCAGGCCTCTGTTATTTCTATTAACAGGTCCGTGATCTGATCCATTAGTGACGTATATCACATTGTCATACAAGTGCTTTGAGCGTAATGTGACAGAATTAAGGCAATCTGTCTCAGTGTGCTTCCTGTCATCACCTCCACCCGATTCAAACCTCATCACCTCTCCTCCAGAGCACTGGCCTCCTTAGGAGTTTCTCCAACATGTGTTTCATCGGATTAAAATTGATCCACATTGCCAAAAAATTAATGAAATTAAGTACCAATTCCTTATTCTGGCACTCAAACCTTCCAGATATGTCCCCAAAACACTGTTCCAGCATTATTGCTCAGAAAATCCCTACATATGACCTATACCCTAATGACACTAATCATCTTGTTTTTCCTAGGACACATTCTGCATCATTTTCTTCTTGCCTGAGCTATCTTCTCCACTCGAAAACCTCTGCACCAATCCAATCGTTCTTTAAGGCCACTTTCAAACTTGCAAAAAATAAAAGGAAGCTGTGTCAATAAAGATAACACATTGCACAGAAAGTCACAGGAACTGATGTGGTGTGCCAGGCAAGACCACAATGTCTAGATATCTACAGAACTGGAAAGATAATGTCAGCCTCTATTACAGCAAAAGTTTGCATTGTTACTGGTATAAGAATTTTGGAAAAGCTCCTCACCCCTGGAACTTAACTATACTGAATAAGTAGACAGTACCCAAAAATCTGTCAACTATGACGATAGCTGGCTGTCTTTTATGTACAGTTCTCATCACATAAGCTCAACCCAAATGGTGCCAAAACAATCCATCATTTTGTTTTATTTGGTATTTTAATGCAAAACAGGTCTCCCAAAAATCTATCCAAAAGTTGTATTTTCCAGACCTTTAACAAAGAAACTGCTTAGTTGTTCTGTTTTGTTTTTATTTCTTCTGAAACCTTGGTAAAGCAATTGTAAGCCCATATTATCTTGTATATTTTACCTTCACAGGGGCTTTAAAAAAAAAACTTAAAACCCCTTAGCTTTATAAAGTTTGGGCAAAGAGTCCACAGGCAAGAAAGAGTAAAGTTAAATCAGATATTAAACCATCTACTACTCACAACGAAGTTGCCATATACTGCCCCAGACAGATTTATTTCAAAAAGCTTTCATTGGCTCCAACCATGTAAAAGCATGCAAGCACTGAGTGGTGAAGTCAATGCATAAAGTACTACAAGACCATAAAAATAACCCTCAAACAGAGGCTACATGAGGAAGGGCCATCCTCTGAGGTTAAGTAACCAAATTCCACACAAGATGGTTGGAATTAGTGATCCACGGCTGAGCCATTCAACTGCTGAGAAGGCAAAGGGAGTCCCAGTAAGGACTACTACAATTTTTATGTCCATAAAACTTGCCAACAATGACAATATAACAACCACAGCCTTTCTCAGAAAAATAAATAACCTTTTTTTCCCCTCTCATGGTAGCTATTACATACAAAATATTGACAGACACTACTTCATAAGAGGATTTCCCAAAAGCAAACCATCCTACGATGTGATATGGAAATAATCTGCCACCAACATGAAGGGGTCTCACTCTCATAATTAGGGAAGAGGGCACCTAAAAGGAAATAAAGTACCCAGTACATACTGAGTTCCTATTATGTACTATGCCTTACAAACAGGAATGGAAGCCAAGGCAGAGAAGTCAACCACTATTCAGCACCTGGTACCAGGCACTCAGACGAAAGTGCTTTCACACCTACCTCACTCAGAGTTAGGTATTATTATTCACATTTCTACAGATTAACAAACTGAAGTCAGAGCAATTAAGCAATTCTCCCAGGTCACAGAGACACAAATTGTCAAAAGTGTCACAGTTTGAACCCAGGCCTCATGCCTCCTTCAGTGTACCTTGCTTCTTAAAAGCACAACTCGTACCCTCAAGGAATGTACCATCTGGTAAATCTGGAAGCTTTGACAATAATAACACGTAAGGTGTACTGTAATGAAATGGCTTGATGGCAAAGTGCCATAAACAGAGGAACAGTACCTTAAATATAAAAGAAGGAGAAGAAGATAAAAACAAGTAGTATTTCAATCACACTGTCCATTAAAGAGAGTGGCCCTCTAGGGGCGCCTCGGTGGCTCAGTCAGTTGAGTGTCCGACCTCGGCTCAGGTCATGATCTCGCCCAGAAAGTAGCAAAGCTGGAAGAATATATACTTTTAAAACAATCCGTTGAAACTTACTCAAACCATATTTACCATATTTGCGTTTTAAGTCACATCCTCAAAGGGGACCGCACTGGCCAGCTAATGCAAGCATCTAATCCATCGAAAAGTTAGATTTTTGTATAGTGAAGTCATAAATTGGCCTATTAAAAAGTAATGTCTAATCTCTTAAAAATTATAAAAATAAGACTCATAAGCTCCTGCCCCATCATCTCTGGATGAAACAATAAAATCAAATATCCCAATCTGTTCAATGGTGGCCCCCGACCAAGGCTCAGAACTGTAAGTGCCACCACCAAAGGGCCAGCCTTCACCTTCATGCCTCCCTCAGCATTTTCAAGGTACTCTGTGGAATCTAATTCTCCTCCTATAAAGGAACACACATTTATGCACAAAAGGACAAGATCACTTTCCAATTAATATCCTAAGAAATTTGAGGAATGGATATGCTTTGCACAACACTCTCAATGAAGGAATAAGCTCGAGATCTTAGGGTTGTGATTTTTTAAAGCTTATTTATTTTATTTTTTTTTTTTTTTAGTAATTTCTCCACCCAACATGGAGACCGAACTCACAATGCTGAGATCAAGAGTGCATGTCCTCCAACTGAGCAAGCCAGGCACCCTGGGTTGGGGTTTATATCCGTATATTCTAATTTTCTTTTCCAGTCCAGTACATTTCCTCATCTGCTTGTAACAGCTTTATGCAACTGCATTTCCTCTTAGTTTCACACCCATAAGAGCTTGGATCCATTAATGCTAAGGATGGTTGCTGAACATATCTTTAAATTACAGAGGTTGAACCATATGATATGGCCATTAGTGAGCCATTTTTTATGTATTAAAATAACAATTTCATATATAAAAACTAATAGAATGAAAAATCCCAAGTTTTTGGTGTGCTAAGATGTCTCTAAGCTGAATATCTGCTTCCTCTGGGGGCCTTCAGTGTTTCTCTACAAGATGCCTCTAGGTTCCTTTCCACCCCATGGACGGCAAACGTCAATCCCCCAACTGCCTTGGGAAGCTTTGTTTCGGAGAAACTGTAAGGCAGAAAAATCCAGGCTTCTTTCAGGGGATAATGCCAAAACCATAGGAAATAATAAGAAAAAAAAAATAGGACCTTTTAACTTGTGGAGGTACTAAAAGCGAGTTCCAAAGTGTAAACAGTTTAAGACACTCTAATACCTGCTCCTCTGCCTCAGCAAAGGAGTTTCTTCCATCTCTGCTGAAGAAAATCTCTGGGAAGACATTATAGGTGATTTAGCTTC
Source organism: Prionailurus viverrinus (assembly GCF_022837055.1). NCBI lineage: Eukaryota > Metazoa > Chordata > Mammalia > Carnivora > Felidae > Prionailurus > Prionailurus viverrinus. Next base: position 101,199,193 of record NC_062564.1, read on the forward strand.
CAAACTAGTTTGGTCCTGTACGATCTGCACCAAATTGTATTTATGGACTTCCATAAAGTGAAAGCTTCAAAGACGCTTCACCTAGGTCCCCAGGCTGGGCTGGCACTGGGGCCAATGAAAGCAATGCCTGATCCCTTAATTCGCAGGGCTGCGCAGCTCCCCGGTCCCCCCTTTCTGCCGCCTCTCCCTGCCTCGTTGGGAAGTGTAAATGGAAGGATTTGGTTTTATCCCCCAGGAGGCACAGTACAAAAACACAGTATGAAAATAAAGTATACAGGATAATATGCTTACTCTCTAGGGGTGTAAATGTTTACCATACACGCCTGCTGCAGATCCTGCTTTTCCTCTTCGGGCTAGCATCCAATGGTGCTGATTAAGGTCACCTAGGCCTTCTTTCTCCACAGCACAGAAATAACTCATCTTGACAAGGATATGGATGTGGGGATGCATGTATATGTAGACAGACATGTTCATAGGAATGTGTGCACATAATCCTTTTTCTCTAGGCCACACCCATTCTGGCCAAGATTATGAAGGTTTAGTTACTGTTCATAGAAGAGATAACAGCAAAGGGGGTAAGAGGTCTGGCTTTCTGCAAATAAAGGAATGATCATCAACGGCCACTAACATCACAAAAAGAGAGACCATAGTTACTAGTCATATCTTTTGAATTATTCTTGCTAAAAAATCTGATAATCTAGACTGAATTAGACCAATCTCTAAATCTAACTACCAGTTCACAGAAAATGGAAAGGGACAAAGGAACAAAAAGTAGAGTGCACAGGTCCAGATGTAGGTAAGTGAGTAGATTTGATGGTGGCAGTATATGGAAGTTCCTTTTAGCCTCTGGACAAACTAAATACCCAGCGCTTGGACCCATCTACAATATCCCTGCCACGTGGGCATTCCTTTACTATCTCTAGAAGTATTTCACACTTGGGCAGATTTAAAATCATCCCTGTATTTCTTCTTTTTATTGAGCAAAAGCCTGTCTCTTTTTGTGCCGGGCGTGTCACAGAAAACATGGTTGGTCTGGCAAGTATGCTTCCCAGAATTCCATTCCCCCTAGGATTCGGGTTAGAGTTGCCAGAAGAGAACCTTGAGCAAGATTTCAGAGGCAGAGTGAAGTCTCCAGTCAGACGTGGTGGCAGAAAGACACACAGGAGCCTGGAAGGTCCTGGTTGTCCTCACTCTCCTCTACTCTACATTTAGCTCTTCTTCCCAGATGTGAGCTCCAATGACCAAAAGTGTCTCACTCCTCAGTCACAGACCCTCTGTAGCTATCTAGAGGCAACAGCTTCCCAAAGACAGTCCACTGGCTCCCCCTTCACAGTCCTGCTTTAGTAGCTCTATGGGCTTGCCTTCTCAGATCTCCCTGCAAGCTCTGACTTGCCCACCTAGGTCAGTGCTTCACTCATTTCTTAAAGGAATGACTCCTTCTCTGATCCTCCAACTCCCCTTTCTGGACCTTTATTTCCCCTGATCCTCCCACAATTGTGTCAACTTTAATTTCTATAATAAATACCTCAGCCCACACTCAAACTGGCACTGCTTCCCTGTGGAACACTGTATGGTACACCTTTCTCATCTACTGGACCAGGTTCTGCATCCCAGAGCCTTTCACAATTGATAGGTCTAATCCTGCTAAGGAAAGCCCGCCCAAGACTGGAGGGTTGCCATGATTTTTCACTGTCGACCTCATTCCTTCCGGCTACCACACCTGGCACTTCAGTGTTCCTGCTGGGATACAGTTTCAACCCCTCACATTGGGTCACTCTCCTAAGACTGTGTGAAGCATTTAATCAGTGTCTATTGTTTAACTGGAGCTCATTTATTCCAGCTTCTTGAGTCATTATACTTAGTGCTTTATTCGACACATGCAGTCCTATTTGTAGAATGTAGAAATAGTCACATTTGACCAATATACTGTCATATATTTATCTAACCCACTGATCCACAGGTAGGGGCCAAGGATAAATTTCTTCTGATACAGATTTCTCTTAAGGAGTCTCTTTTGGATATGACTGTCATGTCCAAGTTTTCATATGACCCCAGGTAAATCAATACCTAATCCAGGAGACTTGGTCAAAGTAGATAGTACAATGTTTAAATAAATAGAGGTATGCCACCAGTAGATTTAAATCTATGAGAATAGTGCATCACTGAAAATAGGGACAGACAGTAGGGCACATGTTCTCACATTGTACGTAAGATATCCAAGATGATACATTTTATTTTGGAAAGACAGCCAAGCAGAAAATAGATATTTGCAAAGAAGTGATATATGAATACACAGGGGTAAATTTACTCTTTAAAAGACAACAGACAAATAGGTAGAGATAAAACAAGGGGAAGCCAAGAATAGTACATTAGTAAAGTCAGTGTCATATGAGCATATGATCTCCTAAAAGTTAGTAGCTGCTTCTAGCACATTACCATTTATGTGTGAAAAGTTAAGATAGGAGAACTATCCCAATTTAGATCTCCATTACCAGGAACCACCTGGATAGTTAAACCACATGACTCTGATGATTCTCCTACTATTATTTCCCTAAGCCCACTACTGAACAGAAAGTTTCTCTTACCTTTTATAGTAAAACCTTGGTTTGTGAGCATAATTCATTTTGGAAACATGCTTATAATCCAAAGCACTTGTATATCAAAGCAAATTTCCCCCATAAGAAATCATGGAAACTCAGATGATTCATTCCACAACCCAAAAATATTCATATAAAAGTGATTACAATACTGTAATATAATACAAAATAATAAAGAAAATATAAAGAAAAAAAACAAATTAACCTGCACTTACCTTTAGAAACCTTTGTAGCTGGTGTGAAGGAGACAAGAAAGAAGAGGGTTATTGTGTAGGACAACTTTCACTATCACTATCAGAATCATTGTTATCTGTAGACTCAACCTTTTTCTGCATGGGGACCATTATATATGCTCGCATGGATGTTGTCTACAGTAGAGTATTAATAAACTCTTGTCATATATTGTATTTAATGCAACTGGCAACAAGGCAGCAGAGGAAATGGTCTATATCTGCAGGCAGCCTGACCTAGAATGAAGCAAAGCATTCCTAAGCTTATTCTTGAATGGAAAAGCAAAGGACTGTCCATAGGTGCTTTGAAGTGACAAAAAATACACTAGTGCCAGTTGTGGGCACCTTCCAACTTGCTGAAAAACCACTGATTTCTGCCAAACACAGCAGCCTGAGACTGAGCATCTGAGCATGGAAGAAGATCACCCACAATCTTGCAGCAAGACAGAAAGAGAAGAACCATTGGCTCAGTTGTGATCATGTGACATTCAGCATTACATACTAGTCATATTGCAAGACATCACTCGTTTATCAAGTTTAAACTTATTAGAAATGTTTGCTCATCTTGTGAAACATTCACAAACCAAGTTATTCGCAATCCAAGGTTTTACTGTATATACTATGATAAATAGGAGAGTAACCCAAATTATAGAATACATTTCATCTAATTTTTCCCCTCTGGTTGAATAAGACTTCCCCCCCTCCACCCCCGCCAACATAAATGTCTTTAGATTTTGACCAACATATGGACAGACCTTTAAGTGAGATAGGAAACAATTCAAATGTCCCTCACTTGGGAACTGGTTGAATAAACGATGCAGCTTTCAAGGGGATGAGAAATAGCCACATATTCTGCTAAGGAGTAACTGCTGAGATAAGGGGTATAAAATTGTTTTTAAAAAAAAGTAGAGGAAAATGCATATATTAAACAAACATATATCTAAGAAAGTGGGGGTGGGGGAGATACCAAGACCTACATATACTTGCTTCTATAAAAAAATAGAAAGATAATGGGGTGCGTGGGTGGCTCGGTTGGTTAAACATCTGACTCTTGGTTTCAGCTCAGGTCAGGATCCCAGGGTCATGGAATTGAGCCCTGCACTGGGCTCCACACTCAGTGTGGAGCCTGATTGAGGTTCTCTCTCTCTCACCCTCTGCCCCTCTCCCGTGCTCATGCTTTCTCCCTCTCTCTAAAAACAAAAAACAAAAAAACAAAACAAAATAAATAACAACAACAAACAATTCCTTTTTAAAAAGTAGAAAGATAAGCAATGAAGTTTTTAAAAAAATTACTTATGGAGGAGGGGAAGACAGCAATGGAGGCCAGACTTCTCTGAATACACATTGTTTTACATGACCTCCAAACAAAATTAAATACAATTTAAGATACCTACACTACAACTCTAAAGCAAAATGAAACAAGTACATTTAAATATGTAGGAAGTTGGTAGATTGTACAGAGAAGAATTTACTTCACGTGATTAACAGACAAGTTTGACTATACATCCTAGTATCATATACTCTAAAGATGAAAAGGTGAAAAATAAATTTAAACTGTGTTTGATAATCATATTTTAATAATACTTCATATTGTTATTCTGAAATACTATTATTATAAATTTATCTAGAAAGACAAAAACAAGTATCAGTAAAAATTCATTATTTAGTTTCTCTTTTAAAAGAAAGAAAATAAGAGGTGTCTGGGGGGCGTGGTTGGTTAAGCATCTGACTCTTGATTTTGGCTCAGGTCATGATCTCATGGCTCATGGGTTTGAGCCCCACATCAGGATCTGTGCTGACAGTGCAAAGAATATCTTGTTGTACCAGAAAATAAGAAAGCTATTTATAACAATTGAAGAACTCATCAGCCCAACGTGAAGAGGCTCCCGTTGGCCAAAATGGGATAATTTGAGCATTGATAAGAAAATGCATCAAATAAATAACAAATATGTTTAAGCATCCATAAGTTCATTATGATACTTTAAACAAATTAAGTGACCAAGTTTGGCTGATGTTAAGAAACCAAGTCATTGAAACTAGTAAAAAAAAAAAAAAAAAAAAAAAAAAAAGAAGAAGAAGAAGAAGAAGGGCAGAGGTGGTTGTAAATATAGCATCTATCTGGCCTTCCTTATGCAAACTATACATCAGGATAATCAAATTGTTGGTATAGGGAAAGAATTCTGGCAAATAAATTAAGAAGAAATTATAGAATTAGAATATCACAGAATATCACAGATCTAGACAATGCTGTTCAAAGCTGTCAATGTCACCAAAAAAAAAAAAAAAAAGAAAAAAGAAGACAACAGGTACTATGCCCATCTTAGGAAAAAGAGTGTGTTTTTTAGGCCTTTTTTTTTTTTTTAGCAAAACTTAAGTATTTATGGATGATATAATGGGACAGCTATGCTTTCTTGAAAATAATCTAGAAAGGGGGCTGGGAGACCACTAAGCAGAGATACAGATAGAACAATATTGGCCATAAATTAATGATTGTTGTAGCTGGTAGATACTAAATCAAGGTTCCCTGCACTATTCTCTCTACTTTTATGAGTGTTTGATATTTTCAATAATAAAATTTTGTTAACTGATGAGATTTTGAAACCAAACTGCCTGTGTTTGAATCCCAATTCAACTACTTAATAGCAATGTAATCTTGGGCAAACTATAGCAAGTTGTGTAATCTCTCCACAACTTGGCTTCCCCATCTGTAAAATAGGAGTGATACAAACAGTCACCATCTCAATGGCTTTTGGGAGAATTCAATGAGATAACATATGTAAAGTGCCTAGAATAATTCCTAATATATAGTAAATGCTTAAATGCTAGCTATTATAATTTTTAGGGTCCACAAGATTTGATGAAGACCTGACTTAGATCTGAGTCTTTGAACCCTTAAGATTGGCTTATGGGAGCGCCTGGGTGGCTCAGTCGGTGAAGCGTCTGACTTCGGCTCAGGTCATGATCTCGCGGTCTGTGAGTTCGAGCCCCGCGTTGGGCTCTGTGCTGACAGCTCAGAGCCTGGAGCCTGTTTCAGATTCTGTGTCTCCCTCTCTCTCTGACCCTCCCCCGTTCATGCTCTGTCTCTCTCTGTCTCAAAAATAAATAAACGGTAAAAAAAAAATTGTTTAAAAAAAAAAAAAGATTGGCTTATGAGAAATTGTTTTTCTTTCTTCTTAATGAGGACCACAACATAAATCCAACAATCTCCTTACCCCCCCCCACCACCACCCACAACAGATAAATCAATGACAAAAATTGACCAATCTTTCAGTTTTCACCATTATGATACTCAATCTGGTGCTCCCAAAGGAAAGGCTTCAATGCCACATCCTTATCTCAACTCCCCAAGGGACTCCTCTCTCTCTCTCTCTCTCTCTCTCTCTCTCTCTCTCTCTCTCCCCCAACACCACCTCCAGGGCCAGCCCAGAAGTCATCACTGAGACAGCTAGTGGTAGTGTAGTTCACCAGAAAACACAGTGGAGTAGAGTCAAAAGCCATGGATCTTCATCAGCCTCTGCCCCTGAATAGCTGTCCAACCTTGGAATCTGGGTAACAAAATGTTCCCAGCATCTTTGGAATTCTTGTTTTAAAATACCCTTTGAAGGCTCTTAGAGAGGTCTTTTGAGTATCTCTTGTTAATAGCAAATCTTCAGCCTTTGGGGGTAAAATCATAATCATACACAGTGAAGTAGATAATAAAGCTGTCTTTGGTGTAAAAACAGACATAACTATTAATAAAGGAGATTAAATTTCTTTTAGGAAGTATATACTGACTTTTAAAAACATTTCTTCCCCGAAGTGGCAGGGAGAGAATTTTCAGGTTAAATGTAAATAGCTTCTTCACAACATGTCTGCCTTAGAAAATCTTCCCTGAGGTATATTTGCTAATTTGTCTTTAAACCAACTTAGGGGGCGCCTGGGTGGCTCAGTTGGTTGAGCAGCCGACTTTGGCTCAGGTCATGATCTCGCAGTCTTGTGAGTTCAAGCTCCGCGTCTGGCTCTGTGCTGACAGCTCAGAGCCTGGAGCCTGTTTCAGATTCTGTGTCTCCCTCTCTCTGACCCTCCCCCATTCATGCTGTGTCTCTCTCTGTCTCAAAAATAAACGTTAAAAAAAATTTTTTTTTAAAAACCAACTTATTACTTTCAAATCTCATCTCAAAAGGAATCATAGGAATAACGTCTACAAAGTACTTGAGTGTGTGAATATTGTCTTTTGTGCAGATATAGCCATATAGGTAAATTTACAAGTCAAAAATCATTAAATTCATATTTCAATTAAACAGTTTAAAGAAATTCAATACGAATAGGAACCAGATCAGCTGTGTCTGAGCCTCTGTAAAATGGCACTAATGACAGTATTGTAAGGATTAAATGAGTAAATGTATGTTAAGTATTTGGACAAACTAGTTCATAATAAAAGCCATTAAAGTGTTAGCTACTAATGTCCTTATTAATGTTTCAGGTTCCAGTTTTCAAAAACTAAATGTCTCTCGTTTAGTTTCATTTTTCATTCATCCTGCTTATGGCAAACGCAGATTCCTGTCACTGATTGCACACACATTTCTGAGTATATGAAAGGCTCTTAAAGTTGTTTTCTATGTTTGGGTAGGAATTTTGATCTAGATAGGCAAGCTTATATGTAAATAAATTACACATATCAATCAGCAAAAATTGACTGCATGCCAATAATAGCCAAGTCAATGAATTAGGAACTGTGGAAATACAAGAAAGGAAAAGGCACAAGCCTCATCCACAAGGAGTTTCCCATTTGAATAAAGGAGGAAAATTAAAATATGAGGTTGGATGATTGTTTAAGGAAGTATGCTATGAGCACTACATGACCAGAGTGGTGAAAGTAATGACATGATATATTCTGTGGAAGAACAGGGCAGAGAAGTCCCTGAGAACCAAAATAATTCAAAATCCTTTCAGGGAAGATGGACTTGAGCCATGGTTTAAGGGCTGAGTAAGATTCAAAAAAGGGAAAAGTAGGGAGAAGCATGAACAAGAGAAGGACACATTTAAGTGGGCATTGGAAGTGATGAGAGCAGAGAGACAAATGTAAAGAAATAGTGGAAGAGAAAGTTAGCAAAGAGATCAAGACTTTGAAGATCAGACTTAAGAATTTCAACCATACCTTATAAGTAGTACAAAGGTAATAGGCTTTTGAAACAAAGCTTTCATATGACTAAGGCAGTATTTTAAGAAAATTTCTAGATTTAGGGTCCATAGAGCCTGCTATGGTTGAATTATTTGCAGATATGGGCATTTGTGATTCCCTTCTCTCCTGTTTTCAAGAATTTTGTGGTCCATTTGCCTGTGTTTATAACACCTTTGGTTCACATAATCCCTCAGATTTGAGTTCACCTTTCCAAAACAGGAGAAGATTGAGGTAGCAGGCATGTAATTTGCCAAAAACTAAATCCATCTTGTACTCAGACCACGTGGCCAAGTACTCTTTCCAAACAGGGTACCGACAACTCCCTGGGCTCTGAAACCTCCAGAAGACAGACCCATCCAACCAAACACTGTCCCTCTTCCTTTTGTAGAGAGTTATAGAAATAAAGAAATATTGCTTTTTTCTTTTCCCCTTATAGTAAAAAAGTTTTTGCTGCTTATATAAATAATGCATGCTTATTATCAAAAATGCAAATATATCCAGGGCACCTGGGTGGCTCAGTTGGTTGGGTGTCCAACTTCAGCTCAGGTCATGATCTCAGGGTTCGTGAGTTCAAGCCCTGTGTCAGGCTCTGTGCTGACCACTCGGAGCCTGGAGCCTGCTTCGGATTCTGTGTCTTCCTCTCTCTGCTCCTCCCCCACACTCTCTCTCTCTCTCTCTCTCTCTCTCTCTCTCAAAAATAAATAAAGCTTAAAAAAAATTTTTAATAAAAAAAATGCAAATATATCCAAGTATAAAGGAAGAAATTACCTGGAGTCTTTGAGACAACCACCATTAATATTTAGAGACTCACTTTTTAAGCATCTCATCACATATACATTCATACATACATCTATTGCATATATTCTGTAATTTTAATCATGGTATTGACAATGCATTGGTAATATGAATATATTATTACTTAGACATTTTTTCTTTCAACTTTCCCTTCTCCTCTTTTCCATCCCTTAATCCTGCTCTTTCCAAACCCAACTTTATATACCTAGTATATACATATTCTGTGCTTTTACACTCTTACAAGCATATGAAACATACATATATACCTATATATATATATATATATATATATGATTTTATCATTATTGTTAGACTTACAAAAACAGTGTCCATTACATATACTTCTTTGCATCATATTTTGCCCACTACACAGTACATCATGGAACTTCCTCCAAGTTAAATGACATTTAATTCATTTTCTTTAATATGTCATGAAATAAGAGCAATTCATATTTATTGAGCTCTTACTATGTACCAGGCACTGTTGCCATATAAATTACCTGTATTACTTAATTCTCACAAAAACCTTATGAGATTGGTATTGCTGTTGTCTTCATTTTATGCATAAGAAAACTGAGTCATAGAAACGTAACACCCTTCCCAAGGCTGATCATCACACATTTCAGATGAACATAGGGATTAAAGCCCAGGCAGCCTGATGCTAAAGCCATGCCATTAACTTCTACATGATATGGCTTAGCCAGGCGTGTTAGGGCTCCCAACCAGTCCCTCACTAATGGGCATTCTCTTGATGTCAGTTTTTTGCCACTACAATAATACTTCAATAAATATCGTTCAATATACGTTGTGATCTATGGGTATTTTATTCCTTTAATTCAACAGATTTTAATGAGGGCCTACTCTATGCCAGGGAATATTCCATTTGCTAGAGTTCCAGGAGTGAGGGAAACAGACACAGTCTTTGTTTTCATATAGTTCATATTGCAACGGGAGAAGAGAATGAATGAATGAATGAATGAATAACAACAAAAATAGGAAATAATGACATGAAGTCATAAACAAAGAATTAAAAGAGAGTGATACAATAGAGAGCCACTTGGTGATGATATTTTTTATATGATACAGATCTTCATGTGTGAGATTGCTGGGTCAAAGGATATGTTGTCATTTTTTTTAACTTTGATTATCTATTGCTCCTTTGCTTCCCAAAAAGTATATTAACAATAATTCTCATTTCCACCAATAACAGTATACGTTTAAAAAATAAACTTTTGGGGCGCCTGGGTGGCTTAGTCAGTTGAGCGGCCGACTTCGGCTCAGGTCATGATCTCGTGGTCCGTGAGTTCAAGCCCCGCATCGGGCTCTGTGCTGACAGCTCAGAGCCTGGAGCCTGTTTCAGACTCTGTGTCTCCCTCTCTCTGACCCTCCCCATTCATGCTCTGTCTCTCTCTGTCTCAAAAATAAATAAACGCTAAAAAAAAAAAAAAAATTTAAAAATAAACTTTTCTTGTCTTCCTTTTTAACTAGAAGTACTTTAAAAGATTTTTCCTTCTCTGCTATTTCAAATTATATATATGTACATCAGCTATAAGGTAAACATCAAAGATGACTTCATATCACCTTGTGTATTTTTTAAAACATATATATGGCTATTCCTATGAACTCCAGAATGTGCATCTCACAGACTCTCTCAAAGGACACATGTGCATGTTGGTGAGGTGGGGGTAGATAGTATCTTGTCTCATGTTCTTAAGACAGACAGTAGAAGAATTAATGCTTTAGGAAATACTTGAACACAACTGAGTTTTTTAATTTTTTTAATGTTTTTATTTATTTTTGAAAGAGAGAGAGACAGAGCGTGAGCAGAGAAGTGACAGAATCTGAAGCAGGCTCCAGGCTCTGAGCTGTCATCACAGAGCCCCATGCGGGGCTCGAACCCATGAACCGCAAGATCATGACCTGAACTGAAGTCTTATACTTAACCAACTGAGGCACCCAGGTGCCCCGAACACAGCTGAGTTTTTAAAGATAGCAAGAAGGCAAGTTTAATAGGTTGAAAAGAGATCTCTATAAAGAAAAATCTTGATAAACATTAAAAAGCCATCCACCCTTGAGGGGCTGAGGTATTTTTGGAGTAGCAATCAAAAGAATACCACTGAATCTACCATCCATAGCATATGGAGCTAGACTTTCTCCCCACATCCCAGTTCCTCATTTATAGGCCTGCCTGGTTATCACAAGTTCTCCGTGGACTGTCATTGTGTGGAGGACGCATCCATATGCAACAGGTATTTCATGGGAGAAAATGCAACCGAGTAACTTCCAACCACGCTAAGATACAGAAAGGAGGAGAACCTGTCTTACTGGCTCTCACCAGTCCCAGGACCCCTTCCACCATGCGGAGGGAAAGTGGGCGGGCACTCCGATACAGGCTCTCTGCAAAATGCTCCGCCAAATCAGAGCGATACCTAAATCTAACCTCTCACTTAAAAAGACTGCACGCTTTATATATAAAACCCAGGAAAGCAGGGTTTTATTTTAACCGTGTTTCACAAGCAAAAGCAATGGAAAGAATTCCATGTCTAATCTTTTTTTTTTCCTTCCCTTGAAATTTGATCATACTCCTAACTTTAGTCATACTGCCTGGTTTCCTTTCCTTAATGGAGTGAAATTTATGTCTGTGATTAGAGAATTGGCTTGGGAAAACCATTTGAGTTTTAAAAGTTGTATGTTTTAACAATAACAGATATGGGAACCCTGGAAGAAAACCAGTGTGTTTTGGATGTTAATTCAGACATCATAATGACTTGCTATTTCAATCCACAGTTAGTAGGTAATGGTGGTATGAGACGTATTTGAGGGGGGAAAAAGTTGACTTGAAGGTTTTCACAAGGATAGCATAGTGATAAATTTAAAATTATCGCCTAGATGTATAGCTTTTTGGCTAAGATGTCTAGGATTGTTTTGAAAATAAAGAATAAGGTGACATGCATGAAAAGAGTAGCTTTTCTGGGAGTGCATTCACCACAGGCATGACCTTGTGCTCTAGCATTCACTGACACAGAAAAAAAGGAATCAGATGCTCCTTGCTTTATACAATAGATATGTTCTTTAATTGAACCATATTTTTCAGTGTATCAGGGAAATTCACTGAGACCTTGAGGAGAAGAGGAGGAAGGCTATGAAATCCCCTTCACCCAACCACAAACAGGCCAATTCCTCCTTGTGGGAGGCTGGGGATGGGGATCCCAGGAGTTCAGTCCTCACAGCTGCACAGATCTGGATGGAAGTCACTCTACCTTCTTGCTGTGACACTTAGAGGAAGTTAATCTTTCTGAGTGTCATCTGCAAATGGGGTGTGATCAGTACCGCACTTCAGAGGGTGTTGTGTGAATTAAATGAGATAATGTACATAAAACAGTGAAGACTTTTATTACATTTTTAGTTCCTTCCTCCTCCGCACCCACTTGTTATGCTGGCTTTGGAATAAATGAATTGGAAGAAAGGAGTCCAAAAGAAAAGAGGAGGCGGGTATGGGGGTGGAAAGGAAGAAGATGCTTGGGAGTGGTCTGTACTTAACTGGCAGAACAACCTCAATTAAAGAACCAAAGAAACACCACCCATACCTGACGCATAACCTGTAGCCAACCCTCTCTTACAGAGAGGAATTCTTTTGCAATATGAATAATTGCCTCCGAATGCTTTTTAATTTCTACGTTTTTCTAATCAAGGCTTATCCATTTACCTATGTAGCTGCTCCATGGCTTAGCGATGCTATGAATCTATTGTTTGTGTCATTCATCTCAATACCGTTCATTTAAATGTTATGGGCCTATGTCAGCGCTTGTCCCCAAACAAGTAATAAAAAATAACTTTAACAGCGTGATAATCTAGAAAATATTTTCCAGGATATCTTAAGCATAGCAAAAATGAAAAACCAAATCCATGACCCCAAAAAGGTTTTAACATACAAATTCTTTCATTCTTTTTTTTTTTTTTAATTTTAGAGAGAGAAATAAAGAGCACACAAGAGCAGTGGAGAGAGGTTGAGGGAGAGAGAGAGAGAGAGAGAGAGAGAATAAACAAGCAGGCTGCATGCTCAGCACAGAGCTTGATGAAGGGCTCAATCCCACAACCCTTGGGATCATGAGTTGGACACTCAACCCACTGAGCAACTGAGACACCCCTCAAATTCTCAAATATCACTATAGCATTTAACATCCATCATGACATGTAGGAAAGCACATTTGAGAAGTCTAAGTAACTCTTTTGGCTTCTTAATAAGTTAATGAAGTTAAAAATATAGGACTACAAATTCTGTGAAAATACTTCCTGGCTAACAACTTTCATTTCCTGGGGTGCCTGGGTGGCTCAGTCGGCTAAGCGTCCAACTCTTGATTTCAGCTCAGGTCTTGATCTCATGGTTTGCGAGTTGAGCCCAGCATCAGGCTCTGCACTGACAGTGTGGAGCCTGTTTGGGATTCTCTCTCTCTCCCTCTCTCTGCCCCTCCCCCACTCTCTCTCTTTCTCTCTCTCTCAAATAAATAAACTCAAAAAAAAAAAAGAACTTTCATTTCCTTAAAACTTTACTTATCATTTCCATCAAACTATGACTTCCTCTACAGATCCATTTTCTCACAAGGAACAAAATGTTGAGCAGTTGACAAGCGTCATGGACTGTATCAACTGAGATCTGTGAAGAACAACAGAATCACACTGAGGTAGGGGGGCAGTTCATTCACTGCATAAGGAGCTTGCTCCCACACACAAGACAAAATTTCAGAGCCCTGGGACTGATGGAGACACAAATTATACATATCATGGGCTTTTAAGGACACCTCATGAATAGATGAAACTGGCAACGTTATCTCCATACATGCCAAAGGCCTAACATTATAGATATAGGAGGGATGATGCAGCTTATCATATGCCCCAATCATTAGCACAAGCAGGAACTGAGAGGAAGCAATAATACAGCTTGAAATCACCTTTAAAGCTCGTGTCTTCTGCAGGTGTCTGTCTTCTTTTAAACAGAGATGTGTAATCGTCAGATACATGTTAGGAAATCCATGACCTTCCTTAAGAGAGCTGTTGGATGATGACAAAGCTGTCTTTACTTCATTCAAGAATAAATTACTCAATCTCATGACACCATGGTGTGAGAAGTCGCTTGGCAACAAGGTTTAAGTTCATCTCTTTCTTTGCTCTCCATCTCCCTGAGACTTACCTTCAGAGCTAGCTGGTGCCTGGTTTTATACACAATTTGCCACAAGGTTCGGGTTTTTTTTTTAATGATAACTAAAGACTGCTGAAATATATTCAAATAAGATTTCATAGGAGCATAGCTTTCTGCTAGCTAGTTTCTTAAACGAATACAGAAAAAAATCCATTGTAGTAAATTCTCTGCTCCCCACTTCCACCAACATCCACTCCATCACCACTGCCAGCCCTAAATTGCTTTATTGCAGTGGAATTATGTTATAATGTTAAATTGCTATAATTCAAGTTTCCAGGCTAGAGGAAAAGCAGCACATGTAGTCAGTCTTTCTGAGGCGAATTAGCAAATGAAAAGAAGTGCATTGTAGGAGAACTAAGGAAGTAGAGGAAGGAACTTTGTGGGGGAAAGAAGGAAGTAACTCCCTTTTGTGTATTCTGGGTTCTTGTCCAGTTTTGTTTTGTGGCTTTCATGATGTCAGAGGCAGTGACAGGATGCTTCAAAGGTGATTGCCACTTGATGCTAGGGCTAAAAAATCTTGAAGAGCTTGACCCTGGCCCCCACTATGTCTCTCTCCTCTGTTCCATTGCCTTCCAGGCTCAGCTGAGTCCTGTCAAGCAAAGAGTGGCTGGTACAGGCAGGCACTAGAGCAAACATTTTTGGAAGACAATTCCTCTTGTAGAAAATAAGTTGTAATAAAATCAATCAAGCACCATTCCTAGGAGCTTCTACCTGACATAGAAGTTACATTGTTCTACCAGATACTTCTTTGAAAGGAGATTCCACTGCTACCCACACCTTCACTGAATAAGGATTCATTCAGAATTATGTGCCAAGTCTTCTGACCAACCCAGGGGGAAGACACAAAGATGAACCAACAAGAAGATGGGCTCTGCCCTCCCCGTTCTGGGAAAGGGGTGGTGGAACGAATGAGAGGATGTAAAACCTAACTTCTCTCTGTAGCCCTTTCTCCCCTTTAATCAAGGCCACATGTTTAACACCAGAGAACCAAGTGTGGTGAGGAGAGAAGGATTATAAAAATGTTCACTTTCATCTCACAGATATGAGAAAACAAGAACATATTGCCATTACTCGACAACTTTACAGCTCCAAATAATGCTGGCATGCAGTAAATCAACGGAGGGTTCACTGGCTGCACCTCACATTTGCTCTGGGGTCGGGGGAGCTTGTGCCATTACAGCCCGGTGCCAGGCTGCCCATGGCCATGGATGAGACAAGGACAAAGGGCAGGGGAAGACAGGAGGCAGGGAAGGCCCATCTGATCTCAGAGTGAACAAGAGCCCTCCACCCCCCCCCCCAAGTCCCTCTGCAACCTTCCCTCCCTTCTTAAGAAATGACAGAAATCAGGAAATATTACTTCGGCTTGCAGGCTTCTGTCCTGGCCTATCAAACCCACAGAGAAGTCCCAGCAAATTACTGGAAACTGCACTTTGAACTTAGCCTCTGGCAAAGAGCCCAGTCAAACAGAAATGTAAAAGTTCCTTTCCTCAGAGGGGCCCCTGCACCAGGGTGTCCCTATAGACACTCTAGAGCTGATTGCAACAGGTTGGAATGAGGCCCTGAGCCAGGAAAACAAGCCCTGACCAGTATGATTTCCTACTGCCTGTGTTGTTTCTTAAAAAGGTTTTTTTTGGCTTGTTCTCCCTCGTTTTGTTGGACTGGGTTACAGGCTCAGGTCCCATCGAGGAAAAGACTGGCACCATTTTCACAAAATGTTTAATCCTTGTTTAGTTCAAAAACTGCTCCATCAGCCCCACCAGTAAGTGCAGTAATGTTGGGGGGCGGCAGGGGAAGGGGACTGGTCAGGCCAGTTGCTAAGCAAATTCTCTGAACTCCCAGGGAATCAAGAAGTAATTAGCTTGTAAAGCCTGCAGATATTTCTACCTCCGACAAGGGAGACGATATTTCTCTGCCCACCAGATTTAACTACGCCGTCTTAAAATAAACCAACCACAGGGACTGTCATAGCATGAACAGCCTCTGCAGTGCCTGGTCCCAGGGTGTTTCTCCTTCGTAAGAGGAAACAATCAAAACATTGGCCTCTTTCTAGCTCTGTTCTATTTCTCTCTAAGAAAACTCAATTTGCACAAGCAAATAAACTGACTCATTATAAAACCGAGAGGTCAACAAGAGACAGATAAAACTGAAGGTTAGACAGCTGGAGAAACAAACCCCGATTCCGATTCCAGCTGTAGTGGGGAGCTCCATGGAGGAAGTGGCAACCCCCCTGGAATCTATCAGCAACCTGTGCGGCGGAGGGGGCACGCTCAAAGTCCACTTTCTGTGGGTCAAGCATTCCTTTCGCAAGCACTAAAATGGATTCGAATCACCGCCCGATCTGGCCAGCAGTGACCTAATTCTTCTAACGTGCAATTATTCTAACTGCCTTCCCATAATGGGATTTTTTTCCTATGACGTTTGTATTGTTTCATATGCAGAGTGTGAACAGTGCAGTGATCTGCTCTTCAGATAATTTTATACAGAAAATTCCCCAAATGAGATAGATTTTGAAACCCTGTGTTCTTTCTAGAGATCTTGCGCGGGTTGGTGGAACTGCATGTTCCATCTCTAAGCCCACAGCTTCCCCCTTCCCTGCCTTCCTGACCTCTGACTGACCCAGTTCTGCAATAATCAACAGTCAATGAGCACCATAAAAAAAAAAAAAATTCCACCCAAAAAAAAATGTTATTGGATAAAGTCTCATTTTAGGACACTCCTAGCTAGCCCTGTCATATTCTCGGGAGGTTCCCACAGCTTTTCCATTTTGATTGCTAATGCTGAATTCTTGCACATAACTTACCATTTATTTCCCCCTCTCCTACCTCCCAGTGGTCCTAGTAGAAGTAATGCAAGAAAGAACAACAAATCCAGACATTATTGAAAGTCTACAAAGATAGTGTGTACAAGGTGAATCATTCTCTCATCCGTGATTTCAATATGCATTTATTATGATTCTAACAAAACAAGTCCTACCATATATATCTCTCCCAGGCTGTGTGGCCTCACCTAGAAAATAACCTAGGAGAAAAATACCTAACTCCTGGGGATGTTGTGCCAATAGATGGCAAGTGTGAATGGTCACACCCAGCACAGAGAAGAGTCCCTCTGAATAGATGGAAATAGAAGATTCAAGGCTAAATAAATGGTCAGAGCTAGAGTGGAGCCTCCGGTGCTCTGCAGGAGAGCAAAGCCCACCAGTGTATGAACTCCCCAAGAGAAAGGGCCAAAGCATGAAGCAGAGTCAGGAACTGAGCATGGTGGATATTGGGAATTTGAGTATCTTGAACTCCAGTGTGCAAGAGAATCCCCAGGAGTGCCTGACCAACAAGCAGCCCCCTCAGCCACCCTCACCCTACCCCTGGAGGTTCTGATCCAGGAGATCTGGTCAGGCCCCAGGTGCTTCTAAACCTGGATATCCACAAACCACGCTTTCAAAAACACCAACTTAGAGAATGAGAGGAAGAAGAATCAAAAAGAGTAAAACAGAGAGGTGTGCAAGGCATCAAGAGATGGCCTAAAAATGGAAGAACCAAGATGGTGTAGCAGTATTATAGAATGTAAACAGAAAAGAGTTTGCTACAGGGCTGGAGAGGGGGCGGGGCAGGACATTGACAACTCTGGCAAGGCCTCGACTTCCTCCTATAGGACAGGTAGGTTCAATAGAGGGCAGAAGTAAAAGATTAGTTTCATTTATTCTGCTAAAGTACTCAAATGCTATTCAAAAAATGCAAAAAACAAGCAAGCATTCTTAAATTTATATTATGCCAATATGATGTTCAAGTGAAGATTCTAAAACTAAGGTTAATCCAATTTGTCAGAAAAGCAGCTTCACTCAAGCAATACAGGTAGTTGGCTGCCTGAAGTCATTCGCCTAAATGACTAAAACCACTCTACGTATATTGATGACAATAGGCTGTTCAATGTAATCATCCACTTCTTCAATTCCTTAGTTACATTACTAACCTGAAGCATGAACCTATGTGCTAAGAAAGCTGGAAGAATTGAGGTTGCAAAGAAGGTCTCCGCTTCCATCAAGAAATCCAAGGAACCAATGAACTTCAGTTGTGAGAGCCATGTGGGTGATGACTAGCAGCAAATGAGGGGAAACTTCAGAACACCTTCCCACCAAACAAAGTACCAGTGCCAAAAAGCCTTCCCCAGCCCATCTCCATTCTGGACCATGATCACTCTTTGGACTATAATAGAAAAAGAACACTGTGTTCAATGTGCTATAAAGAAGGCAATACTGAGACCCACAGAATATAAAACAAAGGGACGAAAAATAAGAGAGAAAAGACGTTCAGGAGCTCTGACATGTGACTAATAGGATTTCCACAAAGAAAAAATAGGATAATTTCATGGAAGAAGTGATCAAAGAAATAATATGAGAAAATTCCTCATACCTGAAGGACACAAGTGAGGGCTCATTAAGGGAACAGCACACTGACTAATAAAAGATTTACAGCAAAGCACGTCAATGTCAAATTGAAAAGATACTAAAAGCATCTGGAAAAAGAAAAAGGTCACAAATAAAGGACTGGTAGTCAGAATTGCTATCCTCAACAGCAATATCCTCAGCCAGAAGACAATAGAACAATGCCTTCAAAATTCTGAAGGAAAGGGATATCCAATCTAGGTTTATGTAACAGGCATACTGGTAACTAACACTGCACACTCCATGCATGCTGGGTGAAGACTACCCTCTCTTCTCTCACTGAGCGTGTCTTTTTTAAGGCCCCCACTTGGAACTATCTCACCCAGGTTACCTTTCAAGGAGTTGTTTTTATCCAGGTAAGATGAACATAATGCCTTTTGCTCAGGGGATTTAAGTTCTGCTAACTGAGCTCACAACCCCTTGCCTTAACCTGTAATCTCTCGATCACCTTTTCTATTAACGTTGGGTTTTTTATATTAAATATAATTTATTATCAAATTGGTTTCCATACAACACCCAGTGCTCATCCCAACAGGTGCCCTCTTCAATGCCCATCACCCACTTTCCCCTCTCCCCCACCCCCCCATCAACCCTCAGTTCGTTCTCAGTATTTAAGAGTCTCTTACGGCTTGCCTCCCTCCCTCTCTGTAGTTTTTCCCCCTTACCCCTCCCCCATGGTCTTCTGTTAAGTTTCTCAGGATCCACATATGAGTGAAAACTCTATTAAACTCGTTGACTATTCCCACTCCCCATCCAACTTGGGCCCTCACCTCCACATTTTCATTGTCAGTTTTTCTCCTGGACTCCAGAGGTGGGATATGGCTCCTTATGTATATCCCTCCTGAATACAGGGGCGGCACCACTTAGTCTGTGCCCCCCCCCCCAACAATGAGCCTAAGATGGGGAAGGTCAAGTGAGGCCAGGTGAAGCCAGGCGGAAGCTGAGAGCAAAATGGAAATAAGGAAATCTGCTACTAAGAAATGCCTCTGGACTAAAATGGAAGGATTTTGTGTTTTGTCCAAATCTGAGCTCACTAGGGTTGAAGAACACATAGGGATTCTGAGCAGAGCCTTTTTAAGAAATGTGCATTTCCCTGGAACAACATCCCTGTCATAACTCTCAGGATCCTTAAGCCCAACAGTGGGAGAGAATCTCTATGGATCTTCGGTTCAGCAGAGAAGTAACCCCATTGCCTTACTCCATCACGATTTACAGAATGTCCTTAAGTAACAACTTATGAAGTCCAAAAGTGCATCTGAAACATTAGGCCATCCTAGATATTAGGAATTTAAAAAGTAGGTAGGTGTAATATTTACTTGGAAACACACGGGGCCAACCCCCCCTACCCCACCCAAATTCCAGTCCTGGTGTACCACCACCAGCACAAACTCAACATGTCCAAAATCTAATTCATGACCTCCTTTCCTAAAATTCCTCCTCCTCCAACTTCCTTATTTTGGGCACTGGCATCCCCAGCATCCCTTTCACATGGTTCCAAACCTTGGCACCTCCTTTGCATCCTCCCACTGGCTCCCTCCCAGCTGACAAAATTGCTGTAGGTCTTCTGCATTAGCTCCCCCGGCTTTCCCTACCAGTCTTCCTAGTTCAGCCCTCATTCCCTCGACCTGGTCCCAATTCTCCCATCTACTGCTGCCACATAAATGAATCCAGGGCACAATTCGTATCATTTGCTATAGCAGAGACTACACACAAGCTGCCTCCCAATATCTATTTTCTCTTCTCTCTTAGTAACAGAAGCCTGACGTTTAGCTAGTCACACTGCCGCCCGGAATAAATGGTACATTTCTCAGCCTCCCTTGAAACGAGGCGTGGCAATGAGACCAAGTTCTGACCAATGAAATGTAAAAAAATGGGTTATGAGGGACTGCTGAGAAGGCTGATTATAGCAAGCGAGCTGACTCAGCAGGGATGCACACCCCATGCACCATTCGCTCTTCTTCCTTCTAGCCTGCAAGGCAAGCATGGTGGGTGGAGTCCAGCAGCCAGCTCAGACCCTGAATGGACGATGAGGATGAAAGCCTGCTTCACTAGAACTGAAGGGCAGAAAACTAGCAAGGACCTGGATCCCTAAAGACTGCATGGAGCTCACACACCTGCCCTAGACTGCCAATCTCCAGAGGCTTTTATATAAGAAAGCACAGCGGCTCTCTCACATAGTGGCTTGAGCCACTCTTTTTTAAATCTCTGTTACTCACAGCTGCATGCAAATCATAACTGACAAAATTTTGCTCTCAAAAACCACTGGTGGCTCCTGACTTTCAACTAAGCAGTGCCCAGCCTCCTTGGCCCAGCACCCATGGCAATCCCAAATCTGGACTGAAACTTCACTTCCAGCCTTGTCTTCCACTCCTTTCCTTTACGCAATTTATAATCCAGCCAAAGGACACAACTGTGATTCCCAAGGAGCACAGCCATCACCAAATGCCTTTAAGAGAATTGTAGAACATTACAGCTAACCACCTCAGTGGGCCTCTGGAACAGTGAGTTTATAACAATTGTTATCAGTGAATCTCTCTTTCCATTTCTTAAATAAATATCTTACACAAAACTCCAATGCAGAAAAGACAAAAGCAGAGATGCTCTGATTTGAAAAACACTGGCCTGGTCCAAATTTTTATTTTGTGTTCCTTAAAGTTGAGGAAACTGAGACCCTATGGGTGGGAATTAGTATGCATTGGCCCAAGGCTGGTTAGTAGCAGGTCCAGAATTAGAACCTAGGTTTCCCTACACCTACTCACTCTTTCCATTACTTTTACCAATAAATGATGCAAATAGAAGTGCTCAATAAAAGCAAAAGTAAGAAAAGCAAATTTTCAGATACCTCTATTTCTGATTTAGAGAAGAGAGAATTATGCTAAATAAGGATTTTTAAGCCTTCTCAATCCCCATCACCTAGGGATACAACATTAAAAACAAACAAACAAACAAACAGTAGACCCAGGGTTAATTCCCATCAATCTGGAATTTTCCAAACACTGAAATGTTTCCCATTCAGACCTATGCCCAAGGGAGCTGCTGTAATTAGCCCAGCATCCAGATATGTGGGATTATATACCAGGTCAAAGGATGTATCTCCCGCCCCCCGCACTCTGATCCTCATAAAATCCTATTGGCTAGTGTTTCAAATTATTAAAAAATATGAAGATGCTGGCTTATGTGGGAAACCACCTTCTGTTTGGCCCTTTAGTCATCATGAGTGGTAAACTGAGTTGAAGATGCTATCCCATCAGACCCACCTTTGGAGTACTGGTGAAATCCTGACTCCACCTGACTATGTTTAACAAAGATCACTGCTCTATGTAAAGCAGAGAGGGAACAAATCATCAAATGTTCGAGGAAAGGACTTAGGAGACCATCCAGTCCACTTCACTGAGGGGAAGTTCTGCTTTGAATGTTTTGTACATTTCACTGCTTTGAAGGAGGATCCTTCTCTACTTGGGCAATAAAATCACAGAAGACAGGACAAGGCATATGCACAAGGTTAATGCTGCCTAAGGAGAAATTAACTGGGTTGACTGCTGAGTACAGACAAAGAGGAAGAAGACTTATGTCCGGTCCCAAAGGGCAGCGGTAGCTAAAATTTCCTCAGGGGTGACCCAAGGCGGTTTCCCTGCTCATCAGAGAGGGTGAGAACGGTCCTGGGGCCAGAGTGGAGAGGCTGAGGCCAAAAGCAACTGACCACTCACCTTCACAGGATGCTAAACAGATTTGGGCCTGCTGATGCAGCTCATCCCCTGGTGACCACCACACATGCACACACAGGCTGCCTGCCACACACTGTGCGACCTGGGGCCAGCGATCTCCCTAAAATGTGTCCAAAACAGAGATGATAATATAGTGGCTACTGGATGGGGTGTTATGCGGAATAAAGGAAAGTGCCACAGAGAGCCTGGCACGTGGGAAGTACTCAATAATATCAGCTATGATCACGTTTTATGCTCTTGTATCTCAACTCCTCAGCTAAATCATAAAAACCTTAAAAGCTGAGACCATGCCCTTACTTCTCCACAAGGCATAGAATCTACAGTACATGCTTCCAGTGTTGGTTGATTGATTAATGGGCACTGGAAGAGGAGACCCAGCTCATTAGATTATTACATGCGACAGCATGTTGCTTCCAGTTCTCAAAGAAACTCCCTACAAGCCCTTTATTTGGGGAGGAACCAGCAAATCCCCGAGCTTTTAAAGAATATCAAAGTGTCCCCTATTTTCTCCCATTTTACAGATCAAAGAAGAGAGCTGTCAAGGGCAGGTGAGGGACGGCAGAGCCGCCAGAGCTGAGGAAACGACGGAGGGATGCACTTCGCAGCCAAGGCCTGCAGCTTGGGGCTCCTGCCTGGGCGGCTCTGCGCTCCCCACGTGAAGCCTCCGCGTTCAGACTTGTGCCGAAGCTCCCATAAAACCAGCTCCGCCTTTTCCTCCCCGAGATTGAGCTGCCTTTGTCTTGCAGATCAGTTCACGCCAGGAAAACCCCACCACCAGCCTTGGCTTTTCATTTGTAATGATCAAAGTGAAAGCTGTCTGATGCAGAAGCAAACACCCTTTTAGTAAATACGTGTTTTTAAAATCCAGATTCAAAACAGTCCTTTGGGCTCACCTGTCCCCTAGTTTTCGGAGTAAGGTATGCATTTCCCTTGGCGGGCAGAAAAGGTCACGTGGCCGCGCCTTCCCAGCATCAGGCCCCCGCCTCTCCCGTCTGGGGAATCAGGTTACCTGGAATGTCGGGCCACTTCTCCAGTCTGGGTGGAGGCCGGAAGAACAGGGTGCAGGGAGTGAAGGACTGTGGGGAGACAGGGTGGAGAAACCAGAAACCGGGGTGGAGGGAAACAGGGTTCCTTTTTTAGGGCCCCCGCGCTGCAGGCACATAGGTTTGGGGGAAGAAAACTGCCAGTTACTTTTGTGTGTCTTAAAACAAAGAGGCATGGGGGGACTGGGCGGGGCGGGGCGGGAGAGGAATGCTTTTTTTTCTTTTTTTCTTTTTCTTTTGCCTGAAAATATATGTGAAATGCATACCTGAAGTTGTACTGGGTGGGGACTGAAGTCCTTGGCAACCATGCAATAGGACAAATCAGAAGTGTCCTTGTATAAGCAATGGCTACTGTGAATGGCTATATAATAGGCGTATTATGGAATGCACACCTGGCTCCTGCAAAGCCGGGGAGTGAAAAAAATTTCTTTTATAGAGCCATGGAGTGAGCAACAGGATGAGGGTCTTCCGCTGTGTAAGAACAAGATTGTGTGCAATATGCAATTTCAAGTATTGTGTGAGGTCTTCAAGGAGCCCCACCAAGGCACAAGGGCACCTATGCCAACCACGTGGGCTCCCGAATAGCCACACCATTTTCCTTAAGATAAAGGAGGAACAATTTCATTCTGCTCTACAACATTTGGGGAACTCGGAGTCTAACAGGCAAGTTCCTTCCTAGTTCTCTTCTGAGTTTACAGTCGGCAATGTGGAAGAGAAGGGAAGAGTTTACCTTTAGAAAGGCAGACACCTCTAGGGGGGAAATGGGGCACCTTCAAAATTAAAACTTAACTGGAAAAGGAAGAGAAATCAGATAATATCCTTTCTGCCGTCCCCTAATACCTTGAGGAGTTCAAAGGTTTTCCAAGCCTGCGGCACTTGGCAATTATAATTACACAGTAAAATACCTAAGGTTAATGAATAACCTCTAAAGGAAGTTACTTCACATAATGACAGCAATTTCTCTGAACTAAATGTTAATAATAAGGCCTGTAATACTATGAGAAGGAAATGGTGGCAATTGGCAAATGGAACTCTGTTGCCTGGTAACAAGACCTGAGGTATGAACATTCTCTTTACCTCACGGGAAAGGGGTGGGTGGGAAGACTGCAGCTCCAGCCTGCGCCATTTGAAAGGCAGGCAGCTTTATGAAGCCACCGGCTGTCCCGCAGTACATGAAGTGGAAGCATGTGTGGCAGATCACTCTGTTAGCAGAGAGAAGTTTGAGGGAGAGTAATTCCCTAAGAATTACTTAGCAGCGCAGTAAAGGAAATGGGGTGTAATCTATGAAGAGACTGAGGGCAACCTAGTTCACATGACCTGGTACGAATCACTGCTGCACAAATAGAACATTACAGCAAAATCCACCCAAGGGCTAAATCTTCTCCCAGCCTCTCTTACATCTGTTTGTTCCAGCACAGACATACACTTTGATCCTCTTGTTTGTGTTTTTCTGTTTTAGAGCAACCGTGGCACTGGAGAGATGAATTAGGAAAAGAAATGCAATTAAGGCAGTCTAGGAGTGCAGTGTTTCTTGTGGAGAAAACTGGACGCATTTAAACTGCAGGCATCTCTTTAGTTGGGTAATTATTGGCAGTCTGAATTGAAAGATCCTAGAGACAACTTCTTCCAACTGGTCATTAATCAACAGGAAATAGCCTACCACAAGGTCATTATTACCTTAGACCATTATAGGAGCACATTCGATGAGACGCTGAGATAAGACTGAGAATGTAAATCCCTGTTTGTTTTATGGCCGTGGTTCTAAAACCTGCCTGAATATCTGCATCACACGGACAGCTTTTTAAAAATACAGATTCCTGGGGCCCCACTCCTGGATGTTGATACAGAAGCTCTAGAATAGATTCCTGGGAATCTGTAATAAATGCTGTGGTGTTCTGATCATCAGCCAAGTGTGGGAACCGCTGCTGTAAGTTATGTTAGGAGTAGTTTGTTGTTGTTGTTGTTGTTGTTGTTGTTAAACAAAAGGTAGAAAGTGAGAGTGAATACTGTTTTTGCACTTGGAGTCTAATACAGTTCAATCATTTCCCCATGAGAAATGGTAAACATTTTTAAATGTTTGAGGAAAACATTTTTAAAAAGAAAACTATACTCATTCTAAGGGCATTGTTTTATCATGCTTTATTTTTTTAATATTACAAGTTTTATGACTGAATGTAATGCCAAAACCAATTGACTGTCTGACTATACCATCATTTAATTTGAGGGTACTTACTATAAATTTTGCATCTTCCTAAGAAGGCAAAGAAAATCATCTGCCCTAGGAATCTTAAAAGGCTCAGTCAATGCAAAACCACAAAACAGACAGTCTGTCTCCTAGTCCTGGTTATTTTTCATACAGTTCCTTGTCAAGAGTTGGCCAATGCTTTCTAGAAGCCCTCAGTACACTTCCTTTTCCCAATTTTCGCTTTACCACATGCTCTCTCTGACATCTCCTCTTTTGGGCTCTCTAATTTCTTTAAAAGTAATAATAATCTTGGGGCTCCTGGGTGACTCAGTTCGTTAAGTGTCCAACTCTTAATTTCAGTTCAGGTCATGATCTCACAATTTGTGAGTTCAAGCCCCCATTCAGGCTCAACACTGACATTGTGGAGCCTGCCTGGGATTCTCTGTCTCCCTCTCTCTCTGCCCCTCCCTCCCTGTCTCTCTCAAAATAAATAAACATTTTAAAAATATTTTAAAATAATAATAATAGTCCTATATTATTTAGTTATGGGTCTTCATGAGCTAATGTTGTAATAGCCAAATCACACAAATAGACCTTTACAAGAAATGGTGGCATGAGGGGAGAGACTTAATTCAATGGAATGACTCTTGAATACTAAGAACATGGTTTGGGCAGATTCAGCATCTGGCCCTGAAAAATGACAGTATCTTACACATGGATTGAGTCCCAAATCATTAAGATCTCTGCATTTACTCTGCAAAATGCAAGGAATTACATACTAATAAGACCTTCTAACTATGTTCAAAGAAATGAAAAGCTATTCACTAAATAATCAAGAGAAACACCATCAAGATAATTAAAAATAAACACCATCAGAATGTATGAATAGCCTGAACCACAAAAAATGGTCCCCTACAAAGGGTAGAACTGACAACCTGACAAAAGCTATTCCTATTTCCCCCAAATTCATGAATGTGAATTTCACGAACGTGAGTCTTCAGAAGCTAGAAACAGGTTCACCTTAACCCCCAATCCTAATTTATTATAGAAGTTTCTCAAAAAGAGATCACTACTCTACCCCTGCATCTTTACACTGGGTCTGGCAGGAATCTCTGGAAACTTCTACTGTGGTGCTGATGACTCTCTTAACATTTAGAACACCACCTCTCATCCCCACTCCTGTGCCCAAGGACTAACCCTGAAACATCACATGGACATGCTGATTCAACAGCCTCTTGAAGTGAGGTTGCCGCACACAGCCGAAAGCTGTGAGAGGTATTTGACCTTCACATCTCACAGTGGGAATAATGTCAGCCTTACTAATGTGATGTCTACCAAAAGGAAGCTACTGCTTCCCAGTAATACTGCTACACACACACCCCCACACATTCCCTATGTGCTCTGAGCACCTGTGCATGACTCCAGTGATGCCTCTGCCATGAGACTCTTGCCTTGCCTGTCTCCTGTTTTGAAATGCAGGCTGCTTGGGGGGAAGAAGTGGATTCTGTTTCACTTTGCAAGGTGGAACAGTACTGCAGGTACTGTAGCAGGGCAGAAACCTAACCTCTACCCTCATAGGGTCTCTGGCTGGGCCTGAGAATTAAACTCACATAAGACAGACTGACAGGAGAAAAGCAGATTTGTTTAATGTAAGTTTTATAAGACACAGGAGCCTTCATAAGGAAATGAAAATGCAAAGAAGTAGCAAAACCTAAGTGCATATATATTAGGTTGAACAAAGAGAGGCAATTGCAGAAAAGTAACTGAAACATACGGGAGACCAAAGGAAGATAAGAGTTATTTTAACTAGGTCTGCTTGTACAGATGTCTCTCAGCCTTCACTCCCCATCTCCGGTGATAAGAATGTTCCTTTCCTCCTGCTAGAGGGAGGGCATCTTTCCCAGGGGAGTTTTATCTCCTGCTTTCAGGAAGAAAAGGGGAGATCAGAGGGCCCGTCTTGCACCTGCTATCTTTTAGTGCCTTTAGCTCAAAATGTTATTTACTTATTTTTGAAAGACAGAGAGCAAGCAGGTGAGGGGCAGAGAGAGAAGGACACAGAGAAGCCAAAGCAGCTTTCGGCTCTGAGCTGTTTTTTAGCCCAGAGACCGAAGTGGGGTTTGAACTCATGAACTGCAAGATTATGACCTGAGCCAAAGTCAGACACCTAACCAACTGAGCCACCCAGGCACTCCTTGTTTAGCTCAAAATAATCTGTATGCCCAAATAGCATATTTTGGGGAGGCATATTCTGCCATCCTTCAAGTATATTAAAAAGTTAGATGTTTATGACTAATGAGCGCCCAAAGATCCGTGCTGCTAATAGTTGCTTTCTCTGTGTTAGCCGTTGTCTTCCTCTGTTTTTTTTTTCTCTTTGAAAAGAAGACAAAATGTTTAGTGATGCACTTAGTCACTAAAACCTCAGTATGAACTATTACTGTTGGTGATTCTTGTCCAGATTAGAAGCACTATTGGACTTGAAAATATGGGTAAAGGAGAGGGACTAAAAGAGTAAAGAATAATAACTATGAAGAGACACCTTTTACTGATACCTCGCTCTGTCCACAGGATGAACCCGAATAGTGTTTTTTTCCTTCTCACCCAAAGGATAGATGGTGATGTAGTGCTTGATGATTTAGTTGAAAGGAGTTTGTCCCATGAGCTATACTAGGACACTGAAGGTATAGTTATGCATCCTAATGGAGGGCCTAAATTGGATAGTGATTATTTCCTTAGTGAATTATTTGTCCTGTGCTAAAGTGCACTCTTCAAAATAAACCCATGACAGAACGGGCACTAACTTGTAATAGATTCACACAGACAGTGAGAGAGGCAAAGGCAAGGTCCAGGGGTTTGATCACAGAATCTGAAATCAGAAGGATCCTTGTTAAATTTCCGTTTCAGTTATTTACCACTTGGATGACCTCGAGTGGGTGACCTCGAGAAAGCCCCAGATTTCTCATTTGTAAAATGGTAATAGCAATACCCTTACCTTCTTGTAGGATTGTTGAGAATTAGAGAGTACATAAAGCATCAGGCATACTGGCACATAACAACAGTAGGTATGATATGATTATCATGTGCTTAACAAAAGTTCATGAAATGGAACAGACTGTTCTAACATACTTTGGAATCTCCCTGGCTCAGACTCCATAACCCATGGTTAATACTCCTGAAACACACAACCTACTTGAGACTCTCCATTCTTAACACTCTTAACAAAGGAGTATTAGGTTTTGCTAAAGGTTGAGTCTTTATAACCCCAGATGAATAACAGATTCAAATATTTTCCAGTTAATTTGATCAATAAACATGGTTAGACCACATAATTCAAATTATTTCTTGGTCTGCCTGACTGAATATGGTCAAAACTATAAATCTCCTTCTGTGGTGAGCATCAGGGGCATAGTTCTAAGAAACGTTATTCTTTAAATCATGGACCTTGAGGAACTGGGATTTTTGAAACCCTATCAGGGATTATACAAACAAAATGAAACAGCTTTAAGCTGAGTAGGTTAAAGCAGCCCAGCTTTGGTACAAGAGCCAATTCATATCATTCCCCAATTCTGTTAGAGCTAATAAAACGTTTTCTCCCTTCCTTTAGAACAAACCCTCTGACTCAGAAAAGTATAAATCCCGATCAAGCAATCCTCAAGTAAACCATGTTCCAATATTGCATCTCCCTTGCTAAACAAGATAAATTCAGCATTTTTTAAAACCTCAGAATTGATAGTCTTGTTATCTGAACAATAGTCCTTAAAGCTTCTGTGAAGAAGCCCTGCTCTGAATGTCCACTGTTAGTTAACTTAATGCCATTATTACTCAAGAATTGGGGGTTTCTTCTCCAGAGACCATGTTCCTGGAATATTCTTTTTTTTTTTTTAAGTTTATTTATTTATCCTGAGAGAAAGGGAGAGAGAGAGAAAACAGGAGAGGGGAGAGACAGAGGGAGACAGAGATTCCCAAGCAGGCTCCTTGCTCTAGAGCCCTACTCAGAGCTGGAACTCATGAGCTGCAAGATCATGACCTGAGCTGAAACCAAGAGTCAGATGCTTACCCAACTGAGTCACCCAGACACCCCTTTCTAAAATATTCTTATTCCTATAGAGTATTCCTCCTGTCCTGTGTGCTCTAAAATATACCCATATGGTCACTGCTTAGAATAAACTCGGAACAATGAGGTGATATCAAAGGATACAAATTGGGTAATATCCAGGGACCTGGGCTTACTGAACTTGACCTAGATGGACACAGGATTTTAATGATCCTGTTTAAGTCCCACTTCTGGTTCACCTTCACATCTACTTCCTAAGGAGTAATAGTTTTGTCCATTTTCATGGCCTCAGGGTGGGGGGTGGGTAGGGAAAGGGTGAAGGAAAACTGTTCCTCAATTCCAGGTCCACCTCTTGATTCTTGATTGAAACCATCTTCCTTCCAGCCACCCAAATCACAATTCTGTGGATTCCGTGGATTCCACTCAGTTCCACTCCTTTATCTATTATTCTCACGACAGAGCTCCACATCAGACTGCCCATTCTCCATGGCTTCCTCATGCCATCTTTAAGCCCACCATGTTCTGTCAGGCTCCAAGTCCCCACCTGACTCTGTTCCCCATCCACCTTCCCATCATAACTTCCCTCTAAAGCCTTACCTAAGGTTTTAATCTTACCTTCTTTCTAACTTTTGGGAATCACCTCTTTTAAGCCCTATACTTCTCCCAAGTACCAACATCAGTATAAACGTTTCTACAACCAATCACATTTCATTACTCATCAAGGATGGGGTAACGATTTCCTCATGCTTTTATGAATTGCCAATGGGTATCAGTAGTTTCAGGTAGTATCCCAGATACAGGAAAAAAATGTATATATGTGTGTATACATATACACATATATATCAAAACCTAATCCATTTGCAGTGTGTGAATTATCTAATTTGACCATTTGTTTGCTAAAATTAGTATAAAATTTCCAGATTCCTACTTAGAACATGCAGACAGAACTGGTATCAAGATAGATTAAATAAAACAATTTTTATATCTTTAAAAATAATATATGGAGGGGCGCCTGGGTAGCTCAGTCGGTTAAGCGGCCGACTTCGGCTCAGGTCACGATCTCGCGGTCCGTGAGTTCGAGCCCCGCATCGGGCTCTGTGCTGACAGCGCAGAGCCTGGAGCCTGTTTCAGATTCTATGTCTCCCTCTTCCTCTGACCCTCCCCTGTTTATTTTTGAAACAGGGAGAGACAGAGCATGAACGGGGGAGGGTCAGAGGAAGAGGGAGACATAGAATCTGAAACAGGCTCCAAGCTCTGAGCTGTCAGCACAGAGCCCAACGCGGGGCTCGAACTCACGGACCGCGAGATCGTGACCTGAGCCGAAGTCGGCCGCTTAACCGACTGAGCCACCCAGGTGCCCCAAAAAAAATTAAAAAAAAAAATATGGAGCACATGCTGTAGCACACTGTGTGCTATGTGTAGGGGAGGGGGGAAAAACCTTTCCTCTACTGTCTTAGGTTCAGTGGCTGGAATTTGTGAATTTAACTGACAAAAGACAGAATAGAAAAAAGGGATTATTTCCTATACACATTGGGGGGGGGGGGGGCGGGGATGGGCAGCTTCAGCTTCACAGAAAAGAGACCCAGGTTCCAAAGAGGCCCAGGTTCTTGGGGCGCCTGGGTGGCTCAGTCCGCTAGATGTCTGACTTTGGCTCAGGTCATGATCTCACAGCTCTTGAGTTCAAGCCCTGCATCGGACTCTGTGCTGACAGCTAGGAGCCTGGAGCCTGCTTTGAATTCTGTGTCTCCCTCTCTCTGCCCCTCCCCCGCTTGTGCTCTGTCCCTCTCTGTCTCTCAAAAATGAATAAATGTAAAAAAAATTTTTTTAAACAAAGAGACCCAGGTTCTTATATACCATTTTAACAAAGGGTGATGAAGAGACCAGACAAAAAGGTAAGGTTTGGCATGTCTCAAGTCACCTGAGGTGATAAGAATTATCCAAGAGATTCAGAAGAGAAAACTAACTTTACAAAGGGAAACTTCCTTTACAAAAGAGACATGTATACTTTCTGCTTTTAGGCAGAAAGGGGGAGGGCAGGAGCTCCTTCTATGTTTGCTCTTTCTTAATTGCCTGTAGCTCAAAATAATCCTTATACCACATGGCATTTTTGGGGTGGCATGTTCTGATCCCCTTCATATGCAAAGGTGAATAGCCTGCTGACCTTACCCTCCAAGAATTTATGCAAAAAGGAGTCATTAAATTCTCCTAGATTTTATTCTAGGAGAAAGAATGAGGGGGAGGGGTCACCCATAATGCACTATATTTCAGTTATGAGGCATTCACTGTGGTTTAATCAGAATAATATCCAAATTTAGTTTATACAGGAATGCCTCATTATCCCATCCTGAAAAATATGTTGCATAGTAAGCTTAAATCCTTTTACAAAAATGGGCTAGCTAATTTTTGGATGACAGGAACTATAAATCCATTATTTTTAATGGGAAGAATAATAAGGCGTTCCCAGTGTGTCTGAAAATCCCAACCAATATCCCCAAATACCACTGAAACACTGTTCGGTGTCTATAAAACAATGCATCAAGGATTCCTGCATGGTAAAACACACTTAAAACACCAATTACTTAATTATTTAATGAACTCATTGGTGGGCATATTTGTATGCAGCACTTGATATTGTACAGAATCAGATACGAATAATGTTTTTCCTTCTGCACTGCCCTAAACCCGCACTCTAGCCTAAATAAGCAATGAAGTGATATGTTAAAGATACATGAAAGTTCAAAAAAGACCCAGCAAAATAAAATAAACAAGACGATTATTTTTGAATGGCTACTGCTTGAAGAATTGCCTGAGGGAGGTTTGGTGGCTAGAGGCAGAAATCAGTCTGTGGTCACTGTTGCTTTTTGGAGGTGAGAGCAGGTAAGAACTGCATGCTTAATCATGTGAAGATCTTCTTCTAAGGCACTCCTCTTTCTAGACTTCTCAGACACCCCCCACTCCCAATTTCCTCCTAGGCCTTTCATTACCTAAAAGACACTGTACTTAACAATATGGGGAAGTTGGGAGCAATACTGTGTACTATATTTCATCAACGTACAAACCTGATTCACTGAGAGAACAGATGAAAGGAGTCTTTCTCAGACCCCAGGACAACTTCAAGTTTTGCTGGCTCATATGTGGAATGCTTACAGCAAGTTGTAATTTAGGTAATGAACTTCTTAATGCAGGAAGTTCTTAATTCAGGAAATAGGAGTTGGTGAAATTGAAACCAATTTATGAAATAACAGGAAAAGCCAAGTACTTAGAAGCTAGAACACTCAATTTTTAAGAAGGCTTGGAATAAAATAGCACGGGAGCTATAATTCTTCAGTTTTTACTATGTAGCATCACTCTAATACTTTGTTTTAATCCCCTGAAGCTGTTTAGAACAAACGCAACAGATTTCTGGAGCAACCAACTTAACCTCTATTTTTAAACTTTTGCTCAAGATTTAACTATAAACATAAACATTTAATTGCATAAAGTGGTAACAGTTTACATAATGGACAAGGCTTATATTTGCCTGCAAAGCCCATATTTTGCAGTCCTCTTGGACCAGCCTCCCCTCACTCCTTATGAAGAAAAACTGTTCTCCCTCCTAATTTAGATGGTTCTATAAATCTCACACCTCTGGCTATCGCGCTGACCACAGGGAGGTCCGTGACTAAAGCCCAGGCAATTGGAGTAATTGGCTGGTTCTAGCAATTGGTCCAGAAGTGAGCAACTACGCAAAGGTGAGCCTTTCTAGGCCTTTCTTTTCCAAAGGTTCCACAAACTGAAGGTGGGCGAAAGAGCTCCCTCTTCTTTGCCATTGCTAAGCCTTCCCCGGGGACTGTCCTATAACTCCAGAGCTCCTGTGGCTATGTCCATTCAAGAAGCCATCTGATGTGACAGAGAGTAAGCAGCAACAAAAGAAGCCAAGACTTACAGCAGAGAAATGGGAAGACGGTCCTGATACTTCCAGTTCTGGATCCAGGTGACTCTGAAGCCAACGCTATGTCAAGAGCCACCAAGTTCCCCTTTCTGGATAAGTATTTTTTGAGTGACTTAAGTAACTCATCCCAGAGGCATGAGATTTATAGATCCATCCAAATTGGGAGGAGGAACAGGTTTTCATCAGTTTCTGTCACTCCAGCCAAATATATCAATTAGGCAAACTGTAGTATATTCATAACCTCAAAACTGTGTGGTCATTACCATGATCTTACCAAAGATCATTTGGTGGTTAGATGGCTTTCTTTTTTTTTAATTTTTTAATTTTTTTTAATGTTTATTTATTTTTGACAGAGACAGAGACAGAATGCAAGTGGGTTAGGGGCAGAGAGAGAGGGAGACACAGAAGCAGAAGCAGGCTCCAGGCTCTGAGCTGTCAGTACAGAGCCTGACGCCGGGGCTCAAACTCACGAGCTGTGAGATCATGACCTGAGCCGAAGTCGGACGCTCAACTGACTGAGCCACCCAGGCGACCCCAGATGGCTTTCAATAAAAATTAATGAATGGATAGCACACAAAGATGATCTGATATACTAAGTTTAAAAAAAAAAACTAGTTATAAAATAATATTCATAGTGTCAACTAATTTTGTTAAAAATAGATGGATAGAGAAAACATTTAATAATGATGGCTTTTTTTCTGAGTGCTGGGATGTATGATTTTTTTTTATTTTCTATATTTTATAATTTTTACTTTTATCAGAAAATGATACCAAAAACCAATCTTTTGGTCCAATCTTTTTACAAGTCTATGTACAAATTAAAACTTAATCACCCACCAATACACTTTGAATTTTACCATCCCCTTTTATTTCAAAACAGGTCTCCTTGACACATCACCCGTTTTCTTTTTCAAGCATTGGGACTTTAAGAGATGACATTTATAAGGATAAATAATCAGCACCTTCTGCCCGCAGTTTATGGCTTTTTGGCTAGTGTAGCAATGCACAAAAGAAACATTTTGATCTAAATGAAGTCACTCAGTAACTTTCTAATTATTTTTCTCCATAGTAACACATATAAAATATGAAAAATATGTTTATTCAAGTTTTTTTCTTCTTTTTCATAACTACTTCAAAGAGCCTTAAGTGTGTTTTATACCTCCTTAAAAATTTCACCCTGTAGATGGGGTTCATTTTAACACTGAAGTCTGGGGCTTTGCACCAATAACCTGACTCTATTACTGCATTCCTGATGAAAAGCACTAATAGCTTAAAATGTTTCTGTCTTGATTTTTTTTTTTCTCTCATGAAAATGACTCTGAAAGCTTTGGAAGGTATTTTAAAATAATGTCATATGAAAAGTCAGTCCTTTATTAGACTTCAGACCACAGAAGAATCCCATAGAGTTTTTTTTCTAATATAATTTAGCCCCTACATTCAAGAACTTTAGAGCTGGAGCACAGTTTAGTAGGTAGATTTAGAGGCTTCTGTGCTTCCATAATCCTCCTTTCATCAAAACAATGGTTATAATTAATATTTATGATTTTGCCTTTCACCTCGCAGGACTTCACAAATTGTTACCACAGGACTCATGACACTCACTAAGTAATGGTGAGTGGACCAATACTTGGTCCAGCAAAGAAATTTATAGTCACCTTAACTTTACTCTCTAATAATGTGGCTACAAAAGGGGTTTGGGTGGTGACTTGACCAATTCAACTCCCCATCACCCAGAGAATGACTCAGGAATGTAAAATCAGTCAGCCCACACTGATTCCTGAGAGCCTGTATAGCAAACTCATGTGTTTTCATTAGGTACCATTGGGAGGTCATACAAGGTAGGCAAGTTACAGCCCTAGAGCCTCTGGCCTCAATTTTATCTACTACCTCTCTCCTACCACCTCCCCACTCCCTATCCCTGAGTGAATGATTTTTACATTGTTAAAAGATTATTTTTTAAAAAAGAAAGAAAGATGGGGTGCCTGGGTGGCTCAGTCGGTTGAGCGTCTGACTTTGGCTCAGGTCATGATCTCATGGCTCATGGGTTCGGGCCCCATATTGGGCTCTGTGCTGACAGGTCAGAGCCTGGAGCCTGTTGTGGATTCTGTGTCTCCCTCTCTCTCTGCCCCTCCCCTGCTCACTCTCTGTCTCCCTCTCTCTCAAAAGTAAATAAAGATTAAAAAAAATAAAAAAGAAAGAAAGAAAGAAAGAAAGAAAGAAAGAAAGAAAGAAAAAGAAAGACTATGCAACAGAGATTGTATGTAGCCTGCAAAACCCAAAGTATTTATTATACTCTGTGGAAGCACACTTCAGGTATCACTGAACTTTTTTTAGAGTCAGCACATTGCTCTGGACTGAGGAGAAATAAACCACCAAAGACCAAGTTCATATACCAATATGCATATATGAACACTAAATACACACAGGATATTCATCAACAACTGGGATCATCAAGTTCTCCTCTTGGACTAGAGCACCATTAAATAGCACTGAAACAGAAAAATAAAAAACAAACAGAAACCCACCTGTTGGTTCACATTGAGGGACACCCACAGGCAAGATTGAGTCTATTCAAGTCATCAGTGAACCAAGTAGAAAGCCAACAATGTATCAGCATGCCTATCCAGCTGTACACTTTTGTCTGCCCTCTAGCTAGTTTTATCAGCTATTTATCTGATAGTTACTCATAAGCCCTGCCTATCCTTACAACAGTGAAGACAACATTAGGTTCCTAATATATCGGCAACAAGGGTTGTTTTTGTGTAAGGCATTGTGCTAAGTGTTCTATGTGTATGTCTTTTAAGCCTCCAACAAGACAGGCGCTGCTATCTTCATTTTACAAAGACTTTTAGTGGCACATCCCACATAATGGAAACCATCTGAAATAAGTTTAGTGAGTCTCATGGGAACAGTCTCTGATTCACGTCAGTCTTCCTGCCGAATTCATTGGACATAGATCCCTTGTGACAGATTTTTCCACCAAGAATCTGGAATCCTTAGAACACTGAATCTGATAAAATTTAGAAATTGTTCTTCATTATTCCTAACTTTGGAAGGGACAGTTTAAAACACTACTTACCCACAAAAATGCACCTCATGTGGTGAAGACGCTGTTTGCATCATGATTTAAAGGCCATCCTCCTCTAACCCGTCAGTGGAGACCAGAGTGGCTGACTAAAGGTGAATAGAAGTCAGAAAAACTAAATTAAACACAGTACCACAACCAAACTATTGAGGCTGCTCATACACTTTGACAAGGGACCTAAGACCAGTAGTTTATGGATGAGAATGAATACCCACTGAGTCTCCCAGTTTCTGTTGTTTCTCCTATACAGAAACACGACAACATTCATATACGTTTGTAAGGCATTTGAACAGCACTCAGCATTTTGAAAGGGTGGTCTGTTTCTTATTCTGACACATTCAGTCAGTCTTTTTATTTCTCCTGGCATGCAGTTTGCTACCCAAATATGACATCCACTATGGTGTTTGGCTTGTTTTAGCTCCTACTGGATAGCTTCTCAGTTCTGATAGAGAATTCATACAGAGATAAGAACCTCCTCAGTGAAATGGGACCATATATATAAATATATATATGTATATATATATATATACATATATATATGTATATATATATATACACACACACATATATATACATATATATGTATATATATAACTTATTATTTTTTTATTTATCTATTAATATAATTTATTGTCAAATTGGCTAACATACAGTGTGTAAAGTGTGCTCTTGGTTTTTGCAGTAGATTCCCGTGGTTCACTGCTTACATACAACACCCAGTGCTCATCCCAACAAGTGCCCTCCTCAACGCCCATCACCCATTTTAGACTTGGGACATTATAGAGTTAGCTCCCAAATTCCTGCTTACTCCGTAGTCTAGCTGTCCAAGGAAACTAAGAGTAATAGCATGAATTCTTGATTTGTAGAATTAAAGCTACATGACTCAAGAAAAAACAAATTTTAAAAGGAGAAGAGATTCTCCCCCTCCCTTTTTTCTGGACATGAAGCTGGTTCAAAGAAAAATTCTAAAACAGGCAAAGCTTGCTTTGACAGCCACACATCATTCTTTCCACAACCCTGTCCCACTTCCTGAATATTAGAGTAAGCCTCCTCACCTCATCACTGCTGTGAAACTGCTCTCCTAGTGTTGCATTCTCTCTCCCTCTAGCCAAAAGCTCCTTAAAAAATAAGAACCAAGTCTTATCAGCCTCGGCATCTCTAAAACCTACTACACTTATTAGCACATAATAAAATGTATTTCCATTTCTGCTCTCCACAGTCAAACCTGCCATTCCTTTAATGCCACTATTCACCTAGCTATCATGGAAGGTGAAGAGGTTAAATTTATTAAGTCCGTTGTGTACTAGAAATGGAGTTAACACTATAAATTCACTATCTTATTTGATCCTCTTTTATCTTTACATTTGCCTTTACATATTTTTAACATACACAGAAGTAAAGATAATAGCATAACGAACCCACCATACCTAATCCTCAACCTCTTCCAACCACCAACCTCTATCCAGTACCGTTTATCTCTATCTCTTACTCTTCCCCACTCTCCTTCACAGCAGCTTTTTTAAGAAAAAATCATAGTTATTACAATCAATTTACATGTAATCATCTAACATATGAGGGGATAAAGATTTTGCTTGTATGTAACTACTTAAATCTGAGATATTTCACATTACTTTCCTATTCCCACCTACCTTTACACAAGTTTTAAGGCTCTTACAAATTTGTGTATTTTCAAGAGATGAAAGAAACAAATATAATAAAATGGATTATACTGTTTTATATACAAAGTTGTGATTTTATATTTGATGCTGTTTTTTTAATTTTTTTTAATGTTTATTTTTGAGACAGAGAGAGACACAGCATGAACAGGGGATGGTCAGAGAGAGAGGGAGACACAGAATCTGAAACAGGCTCCAGGCTCTGAGCTGTCAGGACAGAGCCCAACGCAGGGCTCCAACTCATGGACCATGAGATCATGACCGGAGCAGAAGTCAGACGCTTAACCGACTGAGCCATCCAGGCGCCCCTATTTGATGCTGTTTTTTAATCTTTCATTCTGATCATTTTGTGAAGAATGTGTCCATTGACTTATTAGGTTACATGATAAATACTCTATTCAACCCAAAGAGACAAAAATAAAATGGCACAGAGCAATAGTTTTTCCAACATGAGAGATTTGAAAACACTTTTACATGTTTAATCAGAAGAAATTTAAGCCTAAATTAAATGCTTTTTATCTACATTTTTATATTAATTTTTTAAATTTTTTAATGTTTATTTATTTTTGAGAGAGAGTGAGAGAGACAGAGAGACAGAGAGAGAGAGAGAGAGAGCATGAGTGGGGGAGGAATAGAGAGAGAGGGAGACAGAATTTGAAGCAGGCTCCAGGCTCCAAGCTGTCAGCACAGAGCCCGACACAGGGCTTGAACTCACAAACAGTGAGATTATGACCTTGAGCAGAAGTCAGACACTTAACCGACTGAGCTACTCAGATGCCCCATTTTTATATCATTTTTATATGTCATTTTTATATCTAAATTTTCTTAAACTTTAAAAGTTATTTTTAAAAGCCAACAGCTGAATATTATCAACATGCTATATTTCAAATCATAAATACCTCCTAACCACTTGCATTCCCTCCCTAATTTCTTAGGAAAGGTTTTATCGTCCTGGTTTTGCAAAATATGAAAGATTCTCAGATGGGTAAATCACTCATCATCATATAACCGTTAGGTGGTGGAAACCGATTTGGACCCAATTTGAATCAGGTAAAAATTCCATTTTTCTAGATAGTGATGACTCCCCAACTTTCCACAAGATACCTGCTTTCTTAAAATATGATATTTTCTCATCTAGGTAAGTCTCTAACTTGGTGGATCTACTTTCTCTCCCAGGTCAGTTCCTTTAACCCCACCCCCTTCTGAACCCATCAATTTTCCAGAAACTCCAAGTTTTTCGCTAAGAACAGCAACTGTGGCAGGAGGAAAGAGTCCAGGCAATTGCAGCAGTGGCCATCCATTATGAGTGTTTCCTGTACCTACACAATTCCATAGGTAGGAAGAAAAAAACCTTCATTGAACAGTTATAACTAAAGAAGATTCAATATAATAGGATTCACAGTCAAACCTATAATTTAAGCAAATTATCAAAGTTGAAAGCACTGGAGGAGAAAAACTAATCACAAAAGAATGAAGTCTTTTTTTTTTTTTTAAGTTTATTTATTTTGAGAGACCAAGAGCAAACAGGGGAGGGGCAGAGAGAGAGAGGGAAAGGGAGAGAATCCCAAGCAGGCTCCAAACTGTCAGTGGGATTTCCTAAGCCAAAATCAAGAGTCAGATGCTTAACCTACTGAGCTACCCAGGTACCCCAAGAACTAAGTCTTTTAAAGATTAGATTTATTTATGCATCTAATCTGAAATCTATTACTTCAAAGTATTTGCTTCATGATTATGTCATGGACTGGCTTGAAGGCCAAAAATTGGTAACAACCCAAATCTATCAACAGTAGAATGGATTAAAATTTATAGCATGTTTATAATGTGGAATATTACACAACTACCCACAATAAAATGGATGAATCTTATATAATGTTGAGCAAAAACAACAAGTCAGAAGAATGAGTCATTATGATTTTCTTGATATAAAACTAAAAGCAGACAAAACTAAACAATGGTAGAACAAGAGAGGAAAGAAAAGAAATGATCACCACAGAGTTATAATGGTTACTCTTCTGGATTAGAACTCCATAGAGATACATGGGAAGGGAGAAGGTGATTTTCAGGTATTGATAATGTTCTGTTTCTTCAGTTGGATGGTAGTTACACAGAAATTCAGTTTTTAACCATTTATTAACCCGTGCATATGTATTTTTCTCTTTTCTGAAGGTACTTTATATTTCATGATGTAAAATGCTTAATGTTCTAAATTTCAGGACAGTTTTCCTGTGATGTGATTATATAGAGGAAATAAAAGAAGGAAGTTACTAAAAACACTCCCAAGGCAAAGATTAAGAATACTGCCTCTGTTCTCTCCTTCAGATTCTAAGTTGCACAGGGACCTCTGGTTGCAATTCTTAACCTATGGTGGATGTTAAATAAATATTTGATGATGTTGAGGGCTTAAGTAATAACTTATGTAAACATCAGGAGCTGTTGCACAGAACATATTCTCATGGCACAATTTAAATTGACCAGAGGAATCTCACTGTGGTGTGTCTGAGGCTAACTATAGAATATAAGAAAGTCTCGTTAATTTGTCAGGTTGACAGAGTTTGGGAGCTTGTCTGCTTGTGGCAAAACCAGTGTTTGCAACATAAGCATTCTTACATGAGATCAGTAGATCTGTAAATTAGCACAACATATAAGAAGGGCACTTTGGCAATATTCAGCAAAAGCCTTCAAAATAATACCTTTCTACTCAGCAATTCCACTTCTAAGAATTAATCTTAAAGAAGTAGTCGTGGAGTTTGTATGCAAATATCAAGCTGTAAGGGTATTTGGGACGGCTTTGCTTGGAAAAGCAACAAAATGAGAAGCAAATTAAATGTCTAATGATATGGAGTTATTAAACAGATTGCAGTCCCTGCCTCCCTTCAGGAGAATTGTACGCAGCCATTAAAACTGATATTGTAGAGCACTAGTTTAAAATATGAACATATATCTATAATATACTGCTAGATTTTAAATCCAGTTACAAAGCCCTTGTATAAAATAGATAAGTAGATAGAACCAAACCACGCCCAAATTTAGCAGCTTAAAACAACTAGCTCGTTCTCTCTCTCTTTTCCATGAGTTGCCTGAGATGACTGGCTAAAACAAGCACTTCTTGTGTTAATCTCAGTTTGGAGACTACTGTAAGGTAACCACCTCATCCCACTCTGCCCCGGACTTAGTCAGTTTTAGCACCAAAAGTCCTATATCTGGGAAACTCTCCTCAGTCCTAGGCAAACTGGGGCAGTTAGGCTCAGACTAGCTGCCATAAATGTACACCCAAAATGACAACAATGACTCTAGGCGGTGGGATTACGGGTGAAATGTATTGTCTTTTATTTCACTTTTCTACATTTTCTACATTATGTCGTATCTTTTTTAAAAATGTTTATGTATTTATTTTTGAGAGAGAGAGAGAAAGGGGCAGAGAGAGAGGGAGACAGAGAATCCTAAACAGGCTCCATGCTGTCAGCACAGAGCCCTGTGCGGGTCTCAAACCCACAAACGGTGAGATTGTGACCTGAGCTGAAATCAAATCAGATGCTTAACTGACTGAGCCACCCAGGCAGGCCAATATTATATCATACCTATGCATGCTTCCAAAACAGAAAAAAGTTGTAACTAAAACTTCACTATCTATAGTTTCAATCAAGTGTAACCATTTGGTTCAGCAGCAGGCTGACACTTACTTTTGCACCATGTATAAAGAAATTGAATAGTATATATAAAATTGTCTGGAAGATGTTTAAGGCCTTACAGTCTGGGTCAGTAGTTCCCAATCTTGTTTCCTGTTCCACCCAACTACAGGTGTGACACCCCCCATTAGTAACCACCGTCCACCAGGCAGTGATTCTAAACCAGGTGTGCAGGATGGAGGACTCTTGGGTTAAAAAAGTAAGTCTGGGGTGCCTGGGTGGCTCAGTCGGTTAAGCGTCCGACTTCGGCTCAGGTCATGATCTCACGGTTCGTGAGATCAAGCCCCGCATCAGGCTCTGTGCTGACAGCTCGGAGCCTGGAGGCTGCTTCCCTTTCTGTGTCTCCTCCTCTCTCTGCCCCTCCCCTGCTCACGCTCTGTCTCTGTCTCTCAATAATAAATAAACGTTAAAAAAAAATTTTTTTTAAAGAAAAAAAAAGTAAGTCTGATGTGTTTTGGCTCATGTCTGTTAAGGATGATCAAAACAGGGGCCCCTGGGTGGCTCAGTTAGTTAAGCATCCGACTTCAGCTCAGGTCATGAGTTCAAGCCCCGCATCGGGCTCCGTGCTGACAGCTCAGAGACTGGAGCCTGCTTCAGATTCTGTGTCTCCCTCTCTCTCTGACCCTCCCCCACTCACACCCTGTCTCTCTGTCTCAAAAAAATACATAAACACTAAAAAAAAATGTTTAAAGAATGATTAAAATGGTTTTTTTACAGTCAGGTTTATCATTTAACATATATTTTTAAATATCTTTCTAAAAATGTTTTACTATTCCATATTAAAGTTATTCTTCTTAGTTTAAATTTATGAAATTTTACTCTATTTAATATACTAGCACATTCACTCTAAGACTTCACGTCCTACAAAACAAGTCAATTAAAGAATAATAGAATGTTTTAGGTACATGGGCTGACTGTGGTAGGGACTTCAGATCTTTTATACAGTCTAGCATACTTGTTATATACATTCTTCTTTCACTAGCTTGAAATTATCCCATTTTTCCTATTCATTAGTTGAGCAACCACAGGCTAGACTTATTTCCTTTCTATAATGAGTGTTCTTATAAGTTTAATCAGTCCAACTCGTTGGTGACACAGTCAGGTGCAGAAATTAAGACAATAAACCCAGCTAACATAATCCTTTCTCAGCAAACAAACTTCAGCCTTGTTTTTCTCCTACCCCCTGAATTGTATGCATACACATAGCCAGGCATGGTTTTGTTTTCTAGGAACTTGACTTTCTGCATAAAAAATTTCTGCCATAAGACATTCCCTAATGCTTTAAGAGAAATGGCATAAAAAGTGAACAATAAACTGTAATGGAGAGGAGGGGATAAGTGGGCATAATATTCTGGTTCTACCTGTGAACTAATCATTTTGCAGTATGTAAACGATTTGATGTTAAAGCTGTGGTCTGTTTAGAATTTGACATCTCTCTTTCTATGCCACCAACCCCACATAAGTTACTTTAGGCCACTCATTTAAAAACCTAACAGTAATATTGTTTCTTACTGACAAGTTTGTGTAACTTACCCAGGTGGCAAAGACACCTTTATAAAATGGGATATTCTCTTCCCCAAGATTCATGAAAGAATTTCATTCTTGATGCACACTGTTAGCTTCACTGGGGTAGTATCCTTATTGCCTGGGCAAAAGAAGGTGAAATTAGAAAAAAAAAAAAAATATATTGCTCTAAGGAGCAAATAGAGGAACTATATCTCCTTCCACGTGGGCTTTGGCAGGACAGTCCGGATTGGCTCAGGCTTGGGCCCTCAGCCTCCTAAGGTCTCTGGGATTCAAATACCCTGCAGTCTGCTTAGGCTGTAACTAGGTCCAAGCAAGGGGACACCAAAACTTTCAAAAGCAAGGAGCACTCTCTCTTTGTTTGGCAAAACCCTTCTGATTAGCTATCAGTGGATTAGCCTCATCCTTTTTCAGGTGGTGGGTTGACACAATGGAGGGCTGGGGGGGTTGAGCCCTCAAAGTCTGAGCCATTTTATAAAGTTTATCTCATAGGCCTTAAACTTTGTGTAATGCCTGGGAATCACACATAAGTCAGACAAAGTCAGACTGTGAAAAGTGACACAGTGGGGAGTGGGGAGACAACCAGGAACAAAGAAGAATGAATAAAATATTGGTTTCCTTTATAAGAGACATGCAAAATAAGTTGGGTTTTTTTGATTAAGCTTTGAGATCTTAAGATCTTTCAAGACACAAATATGCTTGTTTTATAAGCTTATATTGGGGCACATGGGTGGCTCAGTGGGTGAAGTGTCCAACTTCAGCTCAGGTCATGATCTCACGGTTCTTGAGTTCAAGCCCTGCATCGGGCTCTCTGCTGTCAGCACAGAGCTGGCTTCCATCCTC
Source organism: Prionailurus viverrinus (assembly GCF_022837055.1). Lineage (NCBI taxonomy): Eukaryota > Metazoa > Chordata > Mammalia > Carnivora > Felidae > Prionailurus > Prionailurus viverrinus. The sequence continues at coordinate 101,243,357 of NC_062564.1, forward strand.
TGTCTCCCTCTCTTTTTGCTCCTACCCCGCTCTCTCTCTTTCAAAAACAAATAAACATTATAAGCTGCTATAACCTTGGAGTTGAAAAATATTGTATAGGCTGACAGACAACATTCATCATTGGCTCTAGCAAACAACTCCAAATAATGTGCAATATTGAACAGTTGGTAAATAATGGAAGTGGAGAAAATACCCTAATTTATAGAAAATGCCTTTCTTGCTATGTATATACCAAATGTCTGCATATGCCCTTCTTGATGACTAAATAAATAGAAAATTGTTATATAAATAAATAGGAAATGTATGAAGTGTTTTCAGTTTTACGTCTATTTTCAAAACAAATCTGTTGTTATGTAAGAACTTCTTCCTTGATTAGGTTTGCTAAGCATGCCATACTTGGATAAATAACAAGATTTATGAAAATCATTTAGACTTTTACTTACCACATGCTTTTAATCAATCTGAGTATTCTAAGTTATGTAAATTACCCTAACAGAAGCTTAAACTATTTGATAATTTTTCAATTATTCTTCCCACCGTGGATAATGTTAGCATTTGATCTTTAATTCTGATATAGATTTGTTATTCAACTGAATATAGTATTTGACTATGCTAAGCCTTGTATGAATTCTGAAAATTATGAAAATCAAATTTTTGTTAGGTAAATGAGCAATCATTTATTTCAACACATGTGACTTTAAACACATGAAACAATTATAGATGTTTTGTAGTTAGTACCCATTGATCGGACAACAGTTATTAGTCATTTCAGCAGAGAGCCCATCTGAATCTATGGGCTGAAAGTTTTCATTGCCATTTATGCTGTGTGGCTGTGATTCACTAATTCTAAAACACCAGCAACCCCCCATCCCCCACAGTGGTAATACTGCTTTGCCAATCAACGTTCAGAAGCCACGTATATACATTGAGAAGAACATGCTTCTACAGTGCTGACAATTGGCTAACTCTTCTTTTGACAATCTACAAAAGATTCTTATTAATTTTTATTGCTTTAATTTGGAATAAATACAGGAGAAACCCACATGAGACCCGTGCCCGGCCTTTCCAGGGACTCAAGTTATATTGCAGATCAAACCACATCCCCCAAGTACACAGTGGTGTAAAGTGAGCTCTCTCATTGTGACACTAGAAGCCAATAATATGGGTGTTTTCTCATCTCTGAACAACGGGGTACAATAGAATTTCACTATCTCAGCACGAATTGCCTTAACACTACAAGTCCTGGTTAAGCACAGGCTTAGAGCTAAAACTGATTTTCCTGACCATTAGCTCTTTGGGCTTACCTTTTTAGCTGTGAACCAGGAGATCCTAGATGCCTGCAAAAGGACAACACACTTTTTTTCTAATATCCACATAGGACACAAAGTCTATTAGCACCAGCCACCTCAGATTTCTGCCACAGCCAGATCTTGCCTCTGTCAATCCATCACCTGTCCTCCAATGTAACCTACACAATAACAGCCAGGTTTGATCAGCTTAATTCTGCTAATAGCCAAGGAAAAGCCCAAATGGAATTTGCTTTCCCATAGTGGTGACTTGGCTTTCTAAATGTGACCTTCTAGAAATGATGCTTCAGCTTCTGGTGTCTTATGTGGAATACTGACACAAAACGTGGGCTCATGAGCTAAAGAGTAGGGAGAGAAGCACAGGGACAGGTCAGTGAGGGTATAAGGAAGATATGAATCATGCGGAGGTTTATAATAATCCTCAGTTATAACTCCTACCCTGGTGTTATACTTCATATCACCATAGCCAAAGATAGATATCTTTGGGGGTGGGGGGGAAGGTAACAACTAAATAATAAATCATTTAAATAAACATACTAGCCCTTGTCAGTGAGGGTATAAGGAAGACATGAATTAATCAGAGTTTTATAATAATCCTCAGTTACAACTCCTACCCTGGTGTTATACGTCATATCACCATGGCCAGAGATAGATATCTTTGGGGGGGAAAGGTAACAACTAAATAATGAGTCATTTAAGTAAACATACTAGCCCTTGTTTATGGATTCAAATGCTATCCTCCTTGGAGGGGGTATCTGGAGAAGTTATTTCACCACTGCTACTCTTGGCAAAACATCGTGCATCTCCTCCTTTAGAATGGCCTTCAAAGTTTGGCCAAAATAGTATTATCCAACCAGACAACCCTTGCTCACTGAATACTCTTAGCTCTTTTTAAAAACAAAATCCACTAACATAAGATAGAAATGTATTCTCATTTAGGATATTCATTCCTTCACTCAATTATTCGTTCATTCATTTATTTAATCAGCAACTATTTACTCTGAGCACCTACCAGTCACCACACATTGTACTGAGCACACATACATGAGAAACTCCTCCCATAAGAGGCTCACAGTGCAGTAAGAAGACAGACGTGTATACATCTAATTAAAATACAAGAAGATACATGCCATATTCAAGATATAAAATGAATGTTATTTATGGCAACACAAAAAAGGGAGCAATAATTCAGCTTGGGTGGTTAGTGAATGTTCACTGAGACGATAAATCTGAATGTAATCTTGACAGCATTAATTTGTAAGAGTCAATAGGAAGAGAAGAATGATATAAAACAATTCTAGGTCAAAGTAATAATATAAGCAATTAAACTATAAAAATGCACCGAGGTAGAGGGCCAAGAAAATTTCATGGGGGAAGCTTAGCCTTTTCAACATATGGTTTAGAACAACTGAAAATTCACATGCAAAATAAGATTTGGACCCCTAACTTAACACCACACACAAAAAGTAACTCAAAGTGGATCATATACCTAAATGAAAGATGTAAAATCATAAAACTCCTAGAAGAAAACTCAGAAGTAAATCTTTGTGACCTTGGATTAAGCAATGATTTCTTACATATGACCCCAAAAGCATAAGCTATCAAAGAGAAGATTGGCAAGTCAGACTAAATCAAAATTAAAAACATTTGTGGGGTGCCTAGGTGTCTCAGTCTGTTAAGTGTCTGACTCTTGATTTCAGCTCAGGTCATTATCCCATGGTCGTGAGATCGGTCATGAGATTGAGCCCCATATTGGGCTCCACGCTGACAGATGGGAGCCGGCTTAAGATTTTCTCTCTCCCTCTCCCTTTGCTCCTCCTCTCAAAAGCAAAACAAAACAAAAAGAAAACTAAATGAAAAACATTTGTGCTTTTCTTGACACCATCAAGAAAGTGAACCCTCAGACAAGGGAGAAAATATTTGCAAATCATATATCTGATAAAGGACTTGTACCCAGAATTTATAAAAAACACTTACAACTCAACAACTCAAAAATTTAAAAACAAACGACCCAATTTAAAAACAGGCAAAGGATTTGAATAGCATTTCTCTAAAGAAGATAAGTGAATGGCTAATTAGCATGCGAAAGGATACTTATCATTACTTATTAGGAAAATGCAAATCAAAACCACACTGAGATAAGACTTCACGTTAAGATGGCTATTGTCAAAAAAAAAAAAAACCCACACACAAACAATAACAAGTATTGGTGAAGATGTGAAAAAAATTAGAACCCTCATATATTACTAGTGGGAATATAAAATGGTGCAGCTGCTTTTGAAAACAGTTTGAGGGGTGCCTGGGTGGCTCAGTCGGTTGGGCGTCCGACTTCAGCTCAGGTCATGATCTCACAGTTTGTGAGTTGGAGCCCTGCATCAGGTTCTGTGCTGACAGCTCAGAGCCTGCATCCTGGTTCAGATTCTGCTTCCCTCTCTCTCTGCCCCTCCTCTCTCTCTCTCTTCTCTCTCTCTTACAATAATGGATAAACATTAAAAAAATATTTTTTTCAAAAAATGAAAAGTTTGGCAATTCCTCAAAATGTTACACATAGAGTTACCATATGACAGCGCAATTCCACTCGTAGGTATATAATCAAGAGAAATGAAAACATGTATCCACACAAGGATTTTTACACTAATGTTCATAGCAGCATTATATATAACAGCCAAAATGTGGAAATAATCTGAATGTTCTTCAAATGATGAATGGGTACATAAAATTGGCATCTCCATACAGTGGAACATTCTTTGGTTTTAGAAGGAATGAAGTACTGATGCATGATACATGCTACATCAAATACATTATTCAGAGTTAAGGAAGCCAGACACATACATACAAAACCACATATTGTATAATATCTTTTATTTTACACATTCATAATAGGCAAGTTTGTAGAGAGACAAAGTAGATTAGTGGCTGCCTGAGGCTAGGAGGTTGGGGGGTGGGGGGGTGGGTAGATGAGAAGTGACTGTTAATGGATACAAAGTTTCTTTTTGGGGTGATGGAAATGTTCTAAACTCGCATTATGGTGATGGTATCACAGCAACACATATACTATAAATCACTAAATTCTACATGTTCAACAGGTGAACCTAATGGTACCTAATTATAGATCAATAAAGCTTTTAAAAAATACAAAGGAATAACCATATAACTAATCATACAAACTAGGATACTTTTTTTTAATGTTTATTTTTTTTAATTTTTTTTAACGTTTATTTATTTTTGAGACAGAGAGAGACAGAGCATGAACGGGGAAGGGTCAGAGAGAGGGAGACACAGAATCTGAAACAGGCTCCAGGCTCTGAGCTGTCAGCACAAAGCCCGACGCGGGGCTTGAACTCATGGACCGTGAGATCATAACCTGAGCCAAAGTGGGCCGCTTAACCGACTGAGCCACCCAGGTGCCCCTTTAATGTTTATTTTTGAAAGGGAGAGAGAGAGAAGAGGAAGCATGAGTGGGGGAGGGACAGAGAGAGATCCAAAGAAGGCTCCAGGCTCTGAGCTGTCAGCACAGAGCCCAATGACACCAGGCTGGAATTCTGTGAAATCATGACCTGAGTCAAAGTCGGAGGCTTAACCAACTGAGCCACCCAGGCACGTCCCACCCCCACCCCCCACCTTTTTTTTTTAATGTTTATCAACTAGGACACTTTTGAAAGTGCTAAATATGTTAAAACAGATAGGACCTGAGGATAGCAGGTGTTAACCTAGACTGTTCAGGCAAATGGGGATGTAGGCTCTGTCTAGCTTTTAATAACTGCCTGAAAATAGAATGTATGAAGGCGATAAAGAGAAGGAAAGGCTAGAAAAGTAATGCAAGACCAGATTGTGGAAAACTTTGAATGCATGTAAGGGATATCAACAGGGAAAAAAGGTAATTCTAACAGCAGAATGGACAATTCACTGAAGGATTATAAACGTTTATTTATTTTGGGGACAGAGAGAGACAGAGCATGAACGGGGGAGGGGCAGAGAGAGAGGGAGACACAGAATCGGAAACAGGCTCCAGGCTCTGAGCCATCAGCCCAGAGCCTGACGCGGGGCTCGAACTCACGGAGTGCGAGATCGTGACCTGGCTGAAGTCGGTCGCTTAACCGACTGCGCCACCCAGGCGCCCCTCACTGAAGGATTATAAAAACTGGGCATACAACTAGTAAGATGTTTCCACAGCCAAGATTAAGAGATAGTAGGCAAGGGCGTCTGGGAAGCTCAGTCAGTTGAGCTTCAGATTCTTGATTTCAGCCCAGGTCATGATCTCACAGGTTCGGTTTGACCCCCTGCTTGGGATTCTCCCTCTCTCTCTCTACCCCACCCCCATTTGCACACACAAGCACTCACGCACATAACTTCGAGTGCTCTTTCCTCTCTGTCTCAAAGTAAATCTTTTAAAAAGAGAGAGAGATGGTAAACTGCTAAGTTAGGACACAGACTGTAGAGATAACAATAAATTGACAGATTTAGGAAATATTTTGGGTTGGAAAGTCTACAGGCCTTTCTTCTTAAAGGAGAGTTCCAAAAACAAAAAACAAAAAAGACTCTTTGGTAATAGCAGCATCCCTGAATTAAGTATAGCGCTTCCCAAAGTCATCACTGGGGACTCAGTCAACACTGAGAACACACTGTGTTCTCTTCTGTCTCCTACAGACCCTGCATATATTGCTGGACCAGACCTACGCAGCCCAGGGCGTACCTCCTACACGTACTCACTGCTTTATAAAGTTATTTTGTGTTTAAAATCTGACCTGCACTATTCGTATTTCCGCATAGGATGCTATATTTGCCTGTCAGAGAAATGGGGGGAAAGCAGGTAAACAGTGGTCCAAGTGGGTAAGCTGGGGCTGCTTGTTTTGTTTTTGTTTTTGATTGACAGTGGCTTGTAACTCAGTTGTCTCAAGAAATTTAAAAAATTCACTGCATGGAAGTATATATGGAAGTAGAAGTAGCCTTCCATTGCTATGGTGCTAGATAATTTAAAAAAAAAATATATATATATATATATATTTGGTAAAATTAACCAGGTTTAAAAATTAAATGATTTCATGATAATGTAAACTAAGTTTTGTCATCACTAGAGTATCAATAACTTTACCTTAAATAAACTGTAGCTAGGGTCTCATGCATGCAGCTTGTACAAACTCAAGGCATGCCTTAAATCAAATCACCAGAGCACTTATTAATTGAAAACCAGAGGATATGAGAAAAAAATTATTAACTACTCCCATGGTAGATAGAGATCAGGGGCTAGAGAACTGGAAAGAAATGGACTCAGAAGAAAAACCAATGAACCAAATCATCTCCCTGCTTCTAACCTCAGGGCTATGGAATGAAATCTTTGCCCCAGGGGCTCATAAACCCATTTGCCTAAATAAGAAAGTTTAGATTCTATTCCCAGAAAAAAAAAAAAAATAGACATAGGAAGTTAAAATAAGCAAGGTAAAAAATAAAACAACTGTGATTTTAATCCCAAAATACAAACAAGGGGATGGGATAGACATGATGCAGTGAACATGATGCCCAGACTCCTTTAAGGTCATGGCCCTCTCTTATAACTGGAATTTCAGATAGTATACAGCATCTTGCATTAGATAAACAATAGAAGATTAATCATGTAAAATGCTCAAATGGTTTGTGTAAAATTTATGGATGTTTAGAAGGTCCTACAAAACAAATTTTCAGACAAACCGAGTTAAAGATGTATTTCACTCTTACCAGTGGAAAGTATAAGAAGAGTCTGTGGAGATGGGATGGTGGCCAGCTGTTTTTCATCTCCACCAAGAAAATAGGCTGAATTTGTTTTTAAATACTAGGATTTGACCAAAAAAAAGAAAAGAAAAAGAAAAGAAGGAATTTTCTATCCATAATATGCCATCTAACACTGAAATGGTATGTGAAAGACATTGCCTCTCCCCATTAGAAATTCTGAAAAGACAAACATGTTAGCTTGCTGGGTGGGTCATCTCAGGAGGGAAGTCCATATGAAACATGTCTGCGTTTCTCATAAGGAACTAGAGTGGTTCACTTAATGGCTATTACTTGATGCCAGTTTTTGATGTGGTTTTCTATTATCTGGTTATCCTTAAACTAGCAAACAACCAGCTTCATGTTGAGAAAACAACAATTAGAAACAGTTCTGCTTTTCCAAGTTAATTTTTCAGATAATTACTCCAATTAAAACCCTAACTAGATTTTTCTATTAAAATCAGTAAAACAGGGGGTGCCTGGGTGGCACAGTCGGTTAAGCATCTTACTCTTGATCTCAGCTCAGGTCATGATCTCATGGTTTGTGAGTTCGAGCCCCGCATTGGGCTCTGCACTGATAGTGCTGAGCCTGCTTGAGATTCTGTCTGTCTCTCTCTCCCTCTGCCCCTTCCCCTAGTTGTGTTCCCTTTCTCTCTCTCCCTCAAAAAAAAAAATAAACTTTAAAAAAGTAAAAACAAAATCAAAAAAACATTTGAGACCAAAATATATTTAGGAAAATAAAATTAGGCACAGCCTAAAGAACACTTTAGGAAAAAAAAGGGGGGGCTATGGGCGACTAGACTGATATGTTATTGATACAGGAATAGATATAAATCAAGACGATAAAAGAAAAACTGGAACTATACCCAACATAAGAATGTACTGTATGGCAAAGTTATCTCCTCACACAAGGGAGAATGGAAGGATTTTTTAAAATAGTGTTGGAATAAATAGATAGCAAGTAGTAAGGAGAAAGTCATTTAGATCCATACCTTATCCCACATAAAATAATCTTTTGGTGAATTTATACATTCATTCAGCAAACATGGAGAGCCAACTCTATACTGGATATCCAAAAATGAAAGACCCAGTTCCTATCTTTAAGGCCCTCACAGCATAATGGGGGGGACAGGCAACCAAACAGAAAATTATAAAATAGCATGATAGGTAGAGGGAGTTCAAATTGCCCATTCCATTGAAGCTGAATGGATAAATAGAGATTAGCCAGGCAATAATAAAGCAGCGTTTAAGAAGATAGAGGAGTCCAAAATTCCAGAGTCCTCCGGTGAGTGGAGCACAAAGTGTGTGCCTTGAGTAGAGGAGGGAAGGGTAGATAACAGGAGCAGGAAGAAAGGAGTGAGCATAGCAGGAAACTGAAATCAAGGAGAGAGTCAGCAGACAGATCACCAATGGTCTTTAATCCTGTCTTCAAACCTATGGGGCTACATACAAGGGTTTTAAGATAAGAAAGTGGCATGATCAGATATTACAGTTTAGAGAGTTCACTTCACAGCAATGTGGCAGAAATTTTCAGCACAGCACAAGCTATTTGCCATGAGATGTGTTGGAAAGTGATGGTAGTTTTTCCAGGAGGAAAGAAGGAGAGCCTGAATTAAAGCAGGACAGTAGGGAAGGAGATGGAGAAGGCAGGAGTTATCTAGGGAGTAAACTTGATAAGCCTGAATTACCACATCTCTAGCATTTTGATCTGAGCTGGATGGAGTTACAGTTCATCAGACAAGAGAATTCAGGTGGGAGGTAGTTTGGGGAGTGAAAAAGTGATAAATGCAATTTGGGGCATGCTGAATTTGAAAAGCTTGTGGGATAGACAGCCAAGGGGAGAGGTCCACTTACAAAACATGTTTTTGTGCATTTGAGAGTCATCAATAATGCAAGTGGTAGTGATTTAGACATTATATTCATTTAAGTATAAATATATAATGGAAACCTACTATGTTCTGAGTTTTGTTCTAGGCTCTGGGGATATAGCAAAACCAAAACAGACAGGGCCTTTGTTCCCACAGGTCCCACATTCTACTGGTGTGAGTGGGACAAGGGTGGGAAGACATACAATAATCAATCATATGTTAGTTGTGATAATAGCTGTGAAGAAAAATAAATTCAGAGACTAGAGAGTAACTGAGTACAGGTATAGGACTAGGACAGGTAGGACTGGGACAGGTAAGGCAAGTGAAGTACTTAGGGGACCAAATTTAAAGAGGCACATATTCTCAGGTATTGACCCTGAACTTGCCTTCTTAAAGTTTGTGTCCTGCATGCTTTGCTTGCTTCACCCTAGTCCCAGCCATAACTGGATATCTGCTATTTTCTATGGAAAACTGTACAACGCTTTATTTGAAAGGTGACATTTGACTATGGAACTGAAAAAAGAAACAAGCCAGGTATCCCCATATCCGGGGAAATAACATTCTAAGCAGCAAAAACAGTATGTGCAAAGGTCCTGAGGCAAAGGAGTACAGTATGTTCAAGAAAGATCTCCCCAGCTATCTCACCATGGGAGAATGTACAGAAGAGATGAGGACCAAAGACAGAAGCTCTAAGAGAGCCCAATAAGGGATAAGGAAAGGGGCAAAGAGCCTGTAAAGAAGACTAGGAGGAGGCCAGTGAGATAAGAGAAAAAACAGAAATATTTTACTGTTGGCAGTTAGGAATTTGTCCTGCCTTTGAGAAAAACAATTTCTGACTTGGGGAATTCTCCTAAACTAAGTCCACACCTGAATAGAAATTATGGCACACACTTGTAAATAATCCCCTTTCTGGTATTGAAGGTCACCATAATTATTTTCATTTTAGACAAACCTAAACAATGCCAAACTAACAATAACAGTTCAATTTAAATAACTTCAACCCAGACATGATAACCTTATAGGAACAGATTCATAATGAAAGGATCTGAATTCATGTCCCAACTGGACAAAATCCTCTCCCATAAACAGGGTCAGTTGCTACAGTGGCCTTTCCCTATGGGAATACATAGTCTTATTCTCTGATCTTTAATGGAGGGTCAGGTTGGCCCCTTATAACACATGGGCTTCAGGAGCATCCTGAGAATGTTTTACCCAATAGAATCCAGGTGCCCCAATCTTAACCTCCTGGGCTAGATGAATGGCCATCATTTATTAACTATGAGTAAGCATGAAGCTGCAGGCTCAACTGAAACCAAAACTCTTTGCTAGATGGGGTAGTTTTCTCTTACTGCATTCCAGTGCTTTAGGGAATTTGTGGCTGCACAGTCACATCACCAAAATTCACTTATGAACCAAAAGCAAATGACAAATATGAGTGAGTGTGTGGGGTTTCATGGTTTAATCAGAATCAGAAAGGGAGACCATCACTGTAATAAGGTCCAACAAAAAGGCTCATTATATAAAATCAAAAGAAAGCCAAGAACTTTAATATACTCAAGCTCACACCTGTCCATGGGATATTAATAATAATAATAATAATAATATATTCCCTTTTCATTTGGAAGGAAAACTTGTAAAATTTTGGAACTCCAAGCATAGCTCTTTCCTTTAACTTGAATATCTGAACAAACTTGTTTACTCAACAATGCTTAAGTGTGTAAAAATACTGATCCTCCCACACCTACATTTTTAATTAATTTCTAACAAGATAAATCTAAGGTGGTTTCAAAAGAATATGGCTCTTTCCTGCTCAAAAGTGGCTGACTAAGAGGGAAATGTAGCAGGAATTCATAGTTAAGCAACAGTTCATAGACTCGGGCTGTGATGGACAAATGTACTTGGATAAGAAACAAAATCCTTGCACTTGGCCACTTGGAAAGCCTCTCAGTGATGGCCTAGATAGTAATTAAATCACAGATCCAGGTGTTGTATGTATGTTGTGTATGTTCTTAGAGAGAGCATGTCGGGACAACTTGAGAGCAGGAGCCTACAGCCACATGGCAGGTAAGAGTGCCTTTTAAGAAAAACAGCAACAGGGGCTCCTGGGTGGCTCAGTCTGTTGAGCATCTGACTTCGGCTCAGATCATGATCTCGCGGTCCGTGAGTTCGTCGGGCTCTGTGCTGACAGCTCAGAGCCCGGAGCCTGTTTCAGATTCTGTGTCTCCTTCTCTCTTTGACCCTCCCCCGTTCATGTTCTGTCTCTCTCTGTCTCAAAAATAAATAAACGTTAAAAAAATTTAAAAAAAAAAAGAAAAAGAAAAACAGAAATGGACTGTGAGCATTTCACGCAAATGTTTGCATTAGAATTAAAGACCAAACAGACCTCTGTCTCTTCACATAAATGTATTAACATGCCCAAGACTTAAACACCTCAAGACTAAAATACTTCAACAATCTATTTTCTTTTTTTTTTTAATTTTTTTTTTTAACGTTTTACTTTATTTTTGAGACAGAGAGAGACAGAGTATGAACAGGGGAGGGGCAGAGAGAGAGGGAGACACAGAATCTGAAATGGACTCCAGGCTCTGAGCTGTCAGCAGAGAGCCCGATGTGGGGCTCGAACTCACGGACCTTGAGATCATGACCTGAGGTGAAGTCGGACGCTTAACTGACTGAGCCACCCAGGTGCCCCTCAACAATCTATTTTCTAATGTGTCACCTTTATCCTACCTTCAAAACCGCAAGACAAAAATCTGCTTCCTGTGTAATCTTGTTAAATAATGGGAAATTACTGTTTTTTACCATGCAGTTTTCCTTTCAGATTTTTCCTTTAACTGATTTGTATTGCTATGGCTAGAGGAGTCCAGCAGGACTATGACTGCCATGTTTTATACGAAAGCTGGGACAATAAACATAGGTCATGTGTGTGGATGGTTGGTTGACCTCATTTCTGACTGAGGTGGGTGTGTTCAGAAGTTCCCAAGGGCACCCCTAGCCCCACTGACTGTGGAGTCCCTGATACTGTCAGAATAATCAGAAAACTCCATCTTGTGAGATGTCAACACGCTCAAAGGCTCTATGGGCAGAGTCTTCCACTTTTCTAAAATATTGCAAATGTGTGTGTACATTTCCACAGCCTGATGTTGAACATACTCTAAATTACAGCTGTGGAAGGAGAAACACGTGTGCGGCCTCGTGGAGCTGCACTGGTATCCTTCCACCTCTGTGAACCCAAGGGGGCCGTCCTTCACTGTGCTTGACGGCCCAAGAGGTCACCGCAAAGCATCAGGAGACCCTGAAGACAGTAAATTCTCCTTCTATCCTTAGGGAAATCACGTTGTATGTGAAGCATCCTGACCTCTCTGAATTTGATGTTTGATGTGAAAAAGGAAATGAGGGGGGCCCCTGAAAAAGAGATCTTCCAAAACTTTTGAACAGATTTCCTTCGGATGCTCTCTAAGGTCAGAAGACGCCAGAGGGGTACAAGGGGTCCCTACTGTAACGATGGTTTACCATACATAGCAGCCTCACTTCCAGCACTTACATTAAAAAGGTAAATAAAATAAAATAATACAATACAATACAATACAATACAATACAATACAATACAATAAAAAATAGGGAGGCGCTTAGGCAGGGTTGACCAGACCTATTAGCATCTCTGGGTCTCTCGCTGACAATGCAACAAGGGGGAATAGCAACAGTTAAAAGAGCGGACTACCTTAAGTAAATGAAAAAGCGCATTTCCATATTTTTAAACAAAGGGGTTCTGCACCATCTGTCCCTGTCTGGGTACCCCCTGCTCCACACTGAGCGGATTTGCGAGGGATTCAAGTGCACCTTATAGATTAAATAGTCACTCGGCTGCTTAAGCGCAGTTGCCCAGACAATGGCCGCGCAGAGCACCCCTTCCTCCTTCCTTCCTGTCGAGTGTTCTGCCTGACTACACAAACTAAATGCGCGCGGCTCCCCCGTTGCAAGAAGTGGACTTGACCGGAGCTAAAACCAACAAAGGCAGATTCTGGTGGGAGCTGCGGAAGCGCCGGGCACTGAGTCAACAAGCGGGTCCCATTGAAATGCAAATAGCGCGGCCGCGGCCCCGGCGCGCCACCTCCCGCCCCTTAACTTCTCAACCCCCGCGCCGCGCCGGCCTGAATGGGCCCATTGACGCGCGCCGGCGGTCCCCACCGCGCCCGCGTCCGCGCCCGGCTGCCGCGGGGACGCCTGCAGACGCGGAGCCAGCCCGGCCGCCCGGGCGCTCGGGCCTTGCGGGCTCCCGGTGGCGTTTGGATTTGTGTAAATCATCACTTCCTCGTCATCATCACCACCGCTCTCCCTCCGGCGCTAAGAAGGCGTACACCGCCTCAAACGCAGATCTCCCTGAATCCTGGCCCGGGAACAGGAAAATTCACTCCGCTGCTGAGTTTTTAAAAAAAACAAACAAAAAGAAGTTCCAAAGTTCCACGGTGGCGGTTAGCTTTTTTTCCCCCCCGAAGTATTTACTCACTTAGCCTTAAGTATTTACTCACTTAAATCCTGTTCTCTTTTCTCCAGAAAGAACTAGACTTAAATATTTTTTCAGATGCTGAATACTTTTAGCTTACAAGGAAGTTCTCGCTGATGCTCTGTACATGCTTAAGTAAAAACAAATCCCATTTGGCGTTTGGTTACTGCCCGCCTTCTTTCCCCACTCCCCTACCCTTTGTTTTACTTTGGCTAGATAATATTATCAGCGTATTTATTTTGCGCTTTCCCTAAGGTTTGAAGTTAATTTACAGAACTTAAAAGGGGGAGTAAAGGTAAGTTTTTCCTGTACAGAAATACAAGGGTAATTCAATTTTTTTTTCTTTTTTTTACTAAACTATGAGTTACTAGCCGTAATTTAAAAATAAGGCTAAGCGGTAAAGCTCACCTGAAAACATAAGTTGACTTTCTACAGGATACATATTTGCTGAATCACACTCTAAGGAAGTGAGGATTGATATACCTATAACAAATATAATGAAGTAAATATTTATTTTTAAATCTCTTAATTTTGTAAATTTGCCAGAGTATCATTATATTTGAACATGTAATAGATGTGTAGTTCACTTAAATACACAAATTATTTGGCTAAAAAGCAACTAAGGGAAGATTTACATTCTACCATTTTTTAAATTATTTGGTAAAGCAAAGTAGAGTTTCATTTAAAAAGAAAAAGAAATTTTATAGTTGACATAATTTAAAGTTAGAATGTTTTGGGGCGCCTGGGTGGCTCAGTCGGTTGAGCGTCTGGCTTCGGCTCAGGTCATGATCTCTCAGTCTGTGAGTTCGAGCCCCGCCTCGGGCTCTGTGCTGATAGCTCAGAGCCTGGAACCTGCTTCAGATTCTGTGTCCCCCTCTCTCTCTGACCCTCCCCCACTCATGATCTGTCTCTCTGTGTCTCAGAAATAAATAAACATTAAAAAAAAAATTAAAAAAAAGAAGTTAGAATGTTTTATGATTTCTAAGGAACAGGTCTCTTCTGCCCTTTTTCGTGTCTTTTCTGTTTTTTGTCTGTTTGGGGTAGTGCCTCCTTACCGGTAACACTTACCCAACACACACCCAAACACACACCAAACAAACATACTTTTTGGCCTATGATGAGTCAATATTGTTGGATTGGATAAGTTGGCCGAAGTAAATTTAAATTGGGTTGAGATGGATCTACAAGACAAGACATTCAGAATTACACTAATCACTATCTAAGTTCACTTAGATAAAGTTATACCACAAACTAAGTGAATTTCTCATTTGATAACCAATGTGATGGTTTGTTTTTTGTTCCCAGAAATATTCATGTGGATGATAGAAGATGAATCATTTGTCAGAAATGTAATAGAAAGAATTCTGCCTTGCAGTAAGAAGTTAGACTGTTTTAAGGTTCCTTTTAATTTCCATATCCTTCCTTATTTTTAGGATTCGAATTATTTAGATGTAGCAGATATGAACTTGTCCCCAAATTAATTACTGTCTTATCTGTTTTGAATGTTATCATCTCCCCACATCACTTATCATTCATTCATGATCATCACATTACTTTGAATTGTGCTCATTTGAACCTGAAAAAATTAAATCTTGTTTTCAGAAAAGTATAACCACCTGAATTGTTTCCAGTCTTTGCCCAAAGCTAAGTTCCTGTTGCTGTTTTTTATTTAAAAATCTAAGAACAGAGGATTTAGACATGAATGAAAATTAAGAGAAACTGCAATTCATTTTTTCTAGTTCCTGTTCTTTGTTATTCTTGGCTCTACCATTGTCATACCTTAGAAGACTGAGGGGGGAAAATGCCATTAGTTCTTTGTTTTGTAAATATTGACTTCTTTTCCTTCCTTGCTGTAATGTTTAACACATCTGCTTTCTATTTTTATATTATAATTCTAGTACCTTGTGGATAGCTCCACTCTTCCTGTAAAATTCCTTATTTTTAAGAAGAAATGACCCACAGCTAATTCAGCCTCCTTGACTCCTACCTGACCTGCCTATGCTATCTGCTGAGTTTAATCAGATGGAGGGAAGGGTCAGAGGTTTGACAGCTCCTTTAACAAGTGTGAAAGATAACTAAGTTGAGTACCTCAGCATTTATATAAACTCCCTGTAGCTTGACTTCCTGTATAATAGAAGCCAAAAGCAGAACTACCCACTTCCCAGACTCCCTTGCAGCTTAGGGGTCCTAATAAGATCTAGCTTCTGCCAACCAACCATAATCACTCAAAAGTCAAAGATGGAAGTGAACAACGTGAGCAGTGGACACATAGAGGAAGATTAGATCTCCTGGGAAGCAGAAACATGCAATTCTGCCAGAGCAGCTGTGGTCAAATTTCTAGAGTCCAGTTCCTATCACTATAGGTTCTAAATGACAAAGTAATACCAGGAATGTTTTCTTCAAAACACTTCTATGTTGGACTTACATATTTCTCAAGCTGCTCTGTTCCTTGCTGTGTAGCAATCACTCAAGCCTGGTTCTCTGGCTCTCCTAAAGACTCTTTAAACTACATAGTATCTGCTTAAACTGATTAGAGTGAATGCTGATGGATAAATTAATTGATTACAGAGGTGGCTTTTCATTCAGGTAAGGAAAATAGGAATCTGAGATTGGTTGTCTATCTTGGTTGGATTTGAAGGCAGTGAGGATCTTATGATGAGCAGGGGATGGGCACAGTGGTTAAAGTTGCCTAAACATTTTACATGCAGTCACCAGAAGCACTGGAATGCTCATTGAAGGCTAGGTCTTAGAAGCCCAAGTGTCTGCTATTAGATAACAGAATGGAGGAACATAGGAAGTATAAAGGCTGTGTATGGACTAACTAGTTCTAATCATATTGGAGTTCTTAACGAAAGAAAAGGATAACATTTAGATTTTAAGTTCTTGGTTGAAGCCATGATTGGAGACCGAGGAGTTAATGTAATTGCCCCAAACATTTTTATTTCTTGTCAGCTACATTTTTTTTTTTTTGTCTGACAGAGCCAGAAATGAGATGTAGAGTGTGATCCTATAAGTCTCTGAATTATGACATAGGTCAATTTAAATTCACATTAGGTCTCATGTGAAAATTTGGACGGCTTGGTGCTCTGCCTATAGTTATCCACCCATAACTAATGGGGATATTTGGGAGGATTTAACTATAATGTGTGTCTGAACTGCCAAGCCCCACTGAGCTACCCCCAGAAAAATCAGTCCTTCCTCTCGTATATCTTGAGATTGTAACTATCTTTTTTGAGTCTGTCATAATCTCACTTCAGGTAAATAACTTGCAGTAGATGCCAGTTCTCCTTATCTTCCTCCCTTATCACCACTCATTGCTTCCAGACTATAACTACAGCCATATTTAGCATTTGCTAGTTTATGAAGTTAAACTAAAAAGGGAAAGACAAACACAATTGCAACATTTTTCTTAGATCATCAAGAACCTGCATGATGTGCATAGGAGCAGATTCTAAGGTTTCTAGACTAGAGAAGGAGGTAAATAATTCCAGATCAGGCTGAATTAATCAACATGGCTGCACTTATTAATGACTTTAGCTTAAGCAACTGGCAGTCCTGTTTATTCACTTGCTTTTGCTAAAACATGGACTCAGAGACTCAGGGGTATTCTATGTGAAATGAGGTTGAGATGCCAGATATTTCTGGAAACAATGTACAGGAAAGAACCTAAAGACTAAAGAAAATGGGTAGATTGAGACAAATTTTCATGCTCAATATGCTTGCCCACTCTCTAACTACTAAAAGGGCACAGAGAACACTTCTTGAACCTTGACATTAAGCGATGCACTGGCAAGGGACAAGTGCCAACATTTTTTTAAGTGTAGTTAGTGGTGGCTATCCTCTGTAGGTCATAAGTGAAGGTGAAAAAATACCTTATTGAAAATGGCTTTCTTATTCACTCATTTATTTATTTATTTATTTATTTATTTTAGAGAGAGAGAGTGAGCAGGGGAGGAGCAGAGAGAGAGGGAGAGAGAGAATCCTAAGCAGACTCTGCACTGCCAGCATGGAGCTTGACACAGAGCTCAAACTTACGAACCATGAGATCATGACCTGAACCAAAACCAAGAGTCTGACACTTAACCAACTGAGCCACCCAGGCATCCCATTGGCTTTCTTATTTAAATGAGGATAACTAAATCCTGGAATGGCAGAAGCCAAGTAGCAACTGCCAGAGGTGAGGTAAATATTCTCAAAATAGACATCAGAATCAAATTAATCATCAGAATCATTTGAACAGGAAGAAACTTTAAGGGTAGCTAGTTGATCACAGGGCTTTTAAGATCAAAATAGATTGTCCACTTGTTTCCACATAGTTGTAATAGCTATTCCAGGCAATCAGAAGAATCCCCTACACTGGATTCTGACCTATGTAGCTGGGGGCTATCATGGAAAGGAAGGGATAAATGAAAGCTCTGGAACCTTTCCCTCACCTTCCAAAATGTAAACCAAAATGAATACTGTCATCACATGGGGGATCATAGAGTAACATCATTAAAGAATGAAGTTTAAGGGATAGTTATTCCTGTGATAACCTCCTATAAGTCATTTGCTTGACCTGTGTGAAAAAAAAAATAGGTTTTTGAGAATAATAGTAGACTCACTACTAAGCTTTCTCAGTTGGTGACTCCATAGCCAGTTTGCTTCAGTTGTGATCTCACTATTGGAACAAATCAACACAACACCTGGTACCTGGAATGTGCCTACTAATCTTGAAAATGCCTCCTATCCTGCCTTTATGTCTACAGAAAGTTTGCTTTCACCTGCAAGGTTTAGCATTATACATTTACCAACTTCTTTAAGGCTATGTCAACCTCATGGTCCCATGACATAATTTAGTCTGCTGCAAATTTGATCATCAACATCCCAAAGGGCATCCCTCTGGCCCTCTATGTTGATGATAATGTGCTAATAGGATTAGTGAATTGGAAGGAACAGGTACTCTAGATGTCTTGGAAAGTTGTGGACCTGACATAGGATAGGAGCTAATACCCAGGTAAATTCAGAATCTATTCTCCACGCAGTTTGTGGGGTTTCAGTGGTCCAAAAATGTCAGTATCTTAATTCCAAAGTGAAAAACAATTTGCTAAACATTGTATCCTCTCCCACAGTGTTTGGTAGCTTCTCTAGATTCAAGTGTTTTATTTTAACCCATTGACAAAATAACACCTAAGGCTTTGAGTGAGAGTCCAGGAGAGAAAATTTGGCAGCTCTTCCAGGCTAAATGGCAATTAATTCTGCTATTATCTCTTATGACCCTGTGGATCAAAACATTATATGGAGCCTGCAGCAATAGGATAATTACAACAAAAACTCCAAGAATTTTGGAGCAAATTCTCTTCAGCAAATAGCGACTTTCCTTTTGAGTCCAGCAGATGTTTCCAACTTCCAAAGTATTACTCCTGCCTCTCATCTATCCTTCCACCATCATATACTTAAGACCTCATTGGCAATTCCCTGTAACTAGTTAACTGAGAGTGAAATATTCAAGCCTTTTTACAGAAAGTTCTCTAAGATATGCTGGCTCCAGCTATAAGTGTTCGTTGCAATCTCACCCAATACTGACTTAAAA
The DNA here is from genome assembly GCF_022837055.1 of Prionailurus viverrinus. Lineage (NCBI taxonomy): Eukaryota > Metazoa > Chordata > Mammalia > Carnivora > Felidae > Prionailurus > Prionailurus viverrinus. Next base: position 101,262,350 of record NC_062564.1, read on the forward strand.
GGACAAGGAATGGAAAATGCTTACAACTGGGTGCAACTTTGGGAAATACATCTTAATATCTACTTTGACTCCTAGGAGAGATAACTGGAGGTAGAAATCTCTTTAAATGGTAGACATTCGGTAATAGTTCAGTTGGATGTCTAGGTCTTGGAAAAAAACTAGCTTGAAGGTTTGGCAGCATGGGGATTTGGGAAAGAGTCATATTGATGGGCCATTCAGAATATACACCAAGAGAATGGAGATAATTGTGTTCAATGTCAATATTCAGTAGTAGATTCCTCTGCAAAGAAAGTGTTCAATAATCAGTCAAGTTACCTATTTAGTATATATCGGTTTGGTCCCTTTCACTCAGGCATGATTAGTTGGCTAATGAAATAAGAGGTTGTAGATACGGGATTACGTATGGATGAAACATAGATTTTCCTCTGCCAAGGTTAAACTATCCCCTACTGTTACTAAATTGCCAATCTCCAAGCAACAGAAACCAATTCTGAGCCCCCAATTGGGCAACCTTAACATGAAGGAACCAGGTAGCCACCTGGCTCCCTTTCACTATGTCACTATCCCCATAGATGTTTATTTTAGATATGGATTTAGCCAGTCTGCCTCTTTGTACATTAATTTACATGTGCTAAATGAATGCTTTATTTACCAACATGGTATCCCACATACATCATTGCTTCTGACTAAGGAGGTACATTTACTGGGAAAAAAAATAATAAATAAGGCAATGGTCACATGCCCATAGGATTCACTGGTTTCACCATCTACTCTATGCCCCAATAGTTTACCTGACAAAAATAATTGTGGAATAGCTTATTAAAGACTTAGCTACTGTACTGGCTGGGAGATACTTTGTGCACATGGGGAACTGCCCTATAGGAAATACTTATGGTACTATTTCTTCAGTAGCCAGGACACATGGTTCCAGGAAAAAAGGGATGGAAAATGAGGTTGTCTCTGTTTATTTACAGCTAATGTTTCATTTGCAAAATGTTTTCATTTTCAGTCTCCTTGACTTTATCTTTGTTAGATTAAAAATTGTATTAGCCAAAGATAGAATGTTTTGTTTTCTAGAGCTATATAACAATATCTCATCAAACTGGAAGTTGAGACTCCCACCTGGTCATTTGGGGCTCCTAAACCTTTGAATTAACAGACAAAATTTGATTACCACATTGGCTAGAGTGATTTTCCCAGAATCCAAAGGAGGAAAAAAAAATAGACTACACAATGGGCATAGAGAGGGAGTACATCTGAACCCAGGATATCCTCTATGGTTCTTTTTAGTTATGTTGTAAAAGTTAACGGAAGATGTTCAACATCCTTAGTTATTAGGAAAATACAAATCAAAACTATAATGTGTCACTTAACACCTACTATGATGGCTATAATAAAAAAGGGGGGGATAACAAGTATTGGCAAGGATGTAGAGAAACTGTAACATTCATGCATTGGTGGTAGGAATGTAAAATTGTGCAGCCAATTGTGGAAAATAGCTTGACAATTCCTTAAAAGGTTGAACACAGAAGTACCATATGATCCAGCAATTCCACTCTTAGGTAGATACCCAAGAGAACTGAAAGCAGGGACTCAGATACTTGTATGACAATATTCATAGCAGTATATCTCAATAGCCAAAAGGTGAAAACAAACTAAATGTCCATCAACATATGAATGAATAAATAAAATGAGTATATACATACAATGAAATATTATTCAGCCATAAAAAGGAATGAAAATCTGATACTTGCTACAATATAGATAAATTTTGAAAACATTATGCTAAGTGCAATAAGCTAGACATCCTAGCTTTTGCCTGCCATTTTGAGGAGAGGGTGAGAGTGCATTTGTAAGAAGAATCATGGCCAGGAGCATGTTGTTCTTGCTATTATTGTTTGGATGTTTATGTGTGTGAAGATAAAGGGATTTTGAAGAGTATACGGAGCGACTGTGGTTAGATATTATAAGTTGTCTCACCAATTTATGCCCATTCAAACCCCCCTGTAGCCTAATTTCCTACACGATAGAGGCTGGAAAGCTAAGTACTAAATTTCCAAAGAATCCCTTTAACTACCATTCCTCCATGCAGTTACACCAACCTGAGATTTGGATGCAGAAGTGAGCAGTATGTGGTAGCCATACACACAGAGATCTGATCTTCTTGCAAGAACAGTGGCAGATCTGGTTGTTCTGGGCAGCTGCTAACATCTATATCTGTTTCAGGTTTCTCCCAGGAAGCATACTCTGAAATGGAGGTTAGCATGCAGAGAGTTTATTAGGGAGTGCTCTCAGGATCGAGATGTGTGGAGGAAGGGAAGGAAGCAGGATCGGGCAGAGGGCAAAGTAGGGTTGGCACTCAATGTCATCTAAGGCTTCAGCTGACCCTATAGGGAGGTTTTCACTGGGACGGTCCTTCAGAATTGTCCTGAGTTGAGGCAAGAGGGGGCGGGGGGGAAGTGGAGGCATCTTCACTCAGGGCAAGGGCTCTCTTCAGTCAAGGGCAATTCCCAGTCTGGGCTGGCTAGGGGAGAGCACATCTGGCAACACTTAAAGCAAGTGGAGGAATAAGTCCTTCAGTACTGAAGGGAGATCTGGGTGGAACATCATAACATCCAGTAGAGTGTACCCCTTACATTGCTTATATGCACAGACTTCAGATAAGTTCTGGGAACAACTCCTCCATGACTGTGATGGCCTCTTTCCCTGGTGCTCAGTTATAAGAGGAACATTAGAGGGACAAACTAAAGTGCCATCACGGCAACTGGTCTCACTGCATGGCTCTTCTTTCTACAACTTATTCCAGATCTCTCCAACCTTTAGCTCATTCTTCTGGTTTAAATAAACTATTTGGTTGGATGACTAAGACCCTCATCCCTGAGAGATATGATTCTCTAGTCACAATACCCTTTTCAGGGGTGATAGATATTGGGCAAATAGAAACTGGACAAAGAGTACCAAGAGATGCACAAGTGGATCACCTGGATGCCAAACACATTCTCCCCTGTCTCCACTGTATAACAGCAGCTGTATCTTTTCCTGAAGACCATGGTCATTTACCCCTGCCAGGTTGGTGACTCTTCTTTTAATCTCCAAAATACCTGGGTGGCAGCCATAACTTAATGTTCAACAGGACTTTTGCTGTTCCCCCAAAGAAGCATCTCCCCTTTAGAAACCAGGACCTCTAAACAGTGAGACTAGAGTTACGGGGATGAGGGGCATAAATTTCAAAAAGTGGGGGTCACTTACAGTGATGATAACACAGTAACTCTCACTTCCAACCCTTGTTTCCTGACCCATGCATTTTTTACCTACTGGGGACATAGCACCATATAATGGCTGTTGATTAGAGTCCATACTACACCCTAGAAAATGGTGCCCCATTCTCACAGATGTCATCTATGAGATGATGCCTCAGCTATGCCTTCAACAGATATTTCATAGCTCAATCAGGCCAGCAGCTTCAGGGCAGCATGTAGATAGGACTAGAAGATTTTGTGGTCACATGGTCACACAATGGAAGTAGCTAATTAGTCCCACTAAGTGGGACCCAAGCTTTTAGGCCCGCACATGTCTTCCATCCATTCCACTATGGCTACTACTTTTTTCATGGGCCTAATGTGCCAGCACTGAAGTAGCTCATGTCCAAGGCTGGCTAACGTCAACTGACTGAATCAATTCTGACTGCTTGGTTGTTGTCTCCCTCCACAGTGGATGCTCTCATGCATACAAAGATCTTCACACTCAATCCTTCTAAAATCTATTCATATGCCTTTACTGCAGACCTGTTAGTCCCCAGTCTTCCAATTTTTCTCCTTTCAAACTTCTGACCAAGCTGTTTTCCACTATCTTGGAGTCCATGTATATTCTTATTTGGGCCACTTCTATTTCCACATAGAATGGATGTCTAGGTACGTCACCCAAAGCTCTGCTCATTAGGAGAATTTCCTTTCACCACTTGTTTTAAGGCTACTCTGTCATCAGTGATGTGCTGGTAAATGTTTTACAACCAACTTTCCAGAGACAAAAAGAACCCTGACTTATAATATTTACTGCTTTCTGCAGGGGAAATACTCCCACCATGGCCATTCCAAGCTCCCAATGTGATGTTTCTGAATGCAGAGTTTGGAAGAGATATGTACATGTGGCATATCTAGTATGAGCCACCACTGGTGTAACACTGACTATATTATAACTACAGTCCATTTTCAGCTTGTACCAAGCTGATATTTCAGCTTGAAATAGCAAGCCTACCCAGTGTAAACTGAGCTTGAGTTCTAGCCTTATTCAGCTGTCATATGGATCCCCCCGTGTTCATAGGCACTTAGGTGTGAGCTGAGAAAGGGATACTAGTGCAACAGTGGTAAATGCCACAGGCTAGGTACTCTTACAGCTTACTTGTGGCCATCAGCTCTGTGTGTGCCTGATCCTGGACATACCACTTCCATCCAACAATAAATTGCTGCTGGTCCTGCCTGAGTCATAAGTCTTTTTTTTTTTTTAAGTTTATTTATTTATGTTGATAGAGAAAGAGCACGGGAGAGGCAGAGAGAGCGAGAGAGAGAGAATCTCAAGCAAGCTTCACACTATCAGCACAGAGCCCAACATGGGCTCAAACTCACAAACTGTGAGATCATGACCTGAGCCAAAACCAAGGGTCAGATGCTTAACCGACTGAGCCACCCAGGCACCCCCCTGACTCAGAAGTCTTACAGAACCTGGCTCTGGCTGTACGATTCTGGCCTTAATGACTACTTGATGACCCATGGTCAGGTGTTCCATATCTACCAGTGCATGGTAGCCTGTCAGCAGCTGTTTTTCTAAACCTACATGACCCTCTGCTGCAGATAACATGGCCTGGTAGTTTATACTGTGAACTGTGGGAATTTACATTGTGATTCTTCTGTTGGGATTGCTGTCAACTCCTCACAGCATATTTTCCCACCACAGATTCCTCCAATATTATAGTATTTGCTGGACCATATGGTCCAAATGCAGCCTGGACCTCCTACAAAAGTTTTTCTACTCTAGATCCCACTCAAAGCTGGAAGTATTTTGGATTAACTAATAGATAGACAGAAGCAGCACTGCCAGATGTGGAATATGATGCCCTCAAACCCAATCAGGTTCCTAGTATTGTGCTTTCTTCTTTGGGATGGGAGATGTGAGACGCAAGAGTTTGTCCTTTGCTTTGAAGTTGGCACAACTATGAAGCTGTTTCAGCCTGTCTCAGACCAGTGGACTCATAAAAGTTTCACTAAGGCCAGCCTCTGAATCATTGCAGTTTTTGTTTTCCATCTCTTAGAGGGAACTTTTCTTAGCAAGGTTCTTATCAACATACTTGCCACTTATTGATCATAACTTCATCAACTCATTAATAGAGTGAAATAGTATGATGTTCTGGAGGATGTCTAGTTCACTCAAGCCTCTCTGAGTTGTATTACTAAAGAGGGTGAGAAGTTAACATAGCCTTGGGGCAACACTATACTACTATCCATTTGAAGTGTGAACTATTTCTGATTCTTCTTTTTGATAAGGAAGGAAGGGAACACATCTACCAAATCAATGGCCACATACCAAGTATTTGAGGTGGTGTTCATTTGCTTTAGCAACCATAACCATATCAGACACAGCAGCTGTCATTTAAGCTACTATGTGGTTTTGTGATCATCCACGGTTAGCCTTCAGTATCCATCTAGTTATTGTGAAAAGCAGACTGGTGAAATGAATGGAGATATAATGAGGACCACTCCCTTGCATTCTTTAGGTTTTAAGCGTGGACCTAATTCCTTCCATTTTTCCTGGGATGGTAAATTGTGGCTAAGGGGGAGGAGGTAGTAGTTTCAGAGGCTTCCACTTGTCCTTCCCTACTATAATAGCTTTTATCCCATAGACCAAGGAATCAATAGGGAGATTTTACCCACTACCAAGTATGTCCATTCAAATTATACATTTGGGGACCAGTAAAATAACCATTAGTTGGTCCATGGACCCACTGAACCCACTGGGAGTCAGATTTTGAGCTACCATCCCATATATTACCTGACCTCTAAAACCTCCCACCCTCAGAGGGGAACAATAATGACACTTCAAATCCCTGAATATCAAGATCAACTTGGATCCTGTATAAACAGCCCTTGGAAGGCTTAGATGTTCTCTTTTCTCAATGTATGGATTTCCAAGTAAGTGACTGTGGGCTAATGGGGAAGAACTGGAAGGAATCATTATATGTAGTCTTGACATCTTGCTGCACAATCCTTCCTCCTGGGGACCTGTCTTTTCCTATAGTTGTTGGGTTAGGTCAAAAATAAACTCAGGTATGGAAATTGGCAAAAGGACTGTGATTTTTATTGAAATGTTTCCCCTTAGCCTCATGATGATTCATCTTTAACTTCTTTTGTATAAATGAAGCATATACTTATAGGCTTATCTATATTAAGATATTACCTATATTACCCCTAGGAATGCCTTGTTGTATTAACCATCTTCATTGCTCTTTGTAGGTGAAGGCCCCTGGCTACCACCCTAACCTTGTCACTCTCTGCCATACTTTTGCAATCACCTTGCTTTCGATTTGTTCAGCATCACCATCTGGACTCTATTACTTTAGATCTTGTCATCCTCATTGATCTAAAAGTAATCTATTATTAAGCCTTCCCTCCGGAAGACAGACATCATTAAGTTTCTTAGTAATGTTAGTGACCCCTCAGTCCCCTCACCAGGGTAATACCTAATTGCTTTGGTAAATGTAACATCCTCCAGGCTCTCCTAGGAGACATATTTGAGATGATCAGTTTTACGCATCAACTTGACTAGGCTTCAGTCCCCATTTATTCAAACACTAATCTTAGGTGTTGCTGTGAATATTGGATAGAAGAAGGGAACCACAGGCCGGAACAAGGTCGGGAGGCTACTACTTTGGAATTAAATAGTATCATTATGTTTGGAGGTTTAGGAAGAAGAGTCAAGCTACACTGTGATTGACCAATTGTAGTACCGCAATGGGCCATCCGGACACATTACTGTCCTTGGGCAGGCAGTATGAATGAGACCCTCTGCCTCCAGGTAGAAGCAGAATAGAGTGTGGAGGTTCGGTTGTAGGAGAAAAAAAAAAAGAATAATAAAATTAGCTGGAAAAGTCTGAGTGGGCTAAAGAATCCACAAACTGGCAGATACCTTTTTATCTCAATCTAGACTCAAGATCTATCCTGGATATCAGTAACCATTGGCTAGAAATTGGGGTTTCATACATAGCTAGAAATTAAGAATTATATAATACCAACATAGTCTCAGAACCCCAAACCATAAAGTTAACACACAAGTTGACCATATGTCTCTATATCCCTGGAAACAATGGCAGGCAAATATAAACTCTATGGAGAAAAACACCCTCAACTCAAGATGCACAAAATTCACATAGATAAAGCCTTACTAAAAATGATCCTACATAATTAATAATTATAAGATATATGAGGAATCAACCACATTTGGGAGTCAATAAACACAACAAAAATTAAGCAGCAAAATTAAAATAGTCAGAAATTCTAAATAAGACACTATTAAATAAATATATTTAAATAAATATGAAATAAATATACTTAAATAAATATAAAATAAAATAAATAAATATAAAAAAATAAACAAATAAAAATATTAAAAGACCAAGACTGTACGGAAAACTATTCAGAATTCAACACAGAGAGAGAAAGAGATTTAAAAATATGGAAGAGAGTTTAAAACACATAGAATATGCAATAAGAAAACCCATCACAGGATTTTCAGAAATATAGAAGAGAATGAGGGAGCAATAAAATTTGAAGACCTAGTAGCTAAAGTTTTTCCAGAATGGATGAATGATATGAATTCTTACATTCAGAAAGCATCATGAGTGCTGAAGAGTACATAAATGTAAATATACATCTAGATAAAGGGGAGATCATAAAAGCAAGCAAAGTTTAAAAATAGGAGAATAATAGATTTATACCAGACTTCTTAACAGAAGACATGAGCTGACAATTGAATATACTTTCAACATTGAGAGAAAATAGCAGATAATTCAAGATTCTACTTTCAAGTAAATTTTTATTCAATAGTAAGGATGAAACAGACCTTTCTACATAAAGAATCAAAGTCTTCACTATTATCAGACTCTCAATGAGAAACTTCTAAAATATGTACTTCAGGAAAAAGAGATTGAGCTCAGAATGAAGAAACAAGATGTAAAAGACAGTTTTATGCTAAGAAATGGTAAACATGGGCAAATCTTAAAAATAGTTTGCAGTATAGGAGGGGTGCCTGGATGGTTCTGTAGGTTAAGTGGCCAACTTTGACTCAGGTCATCATCTAACAATTTGTGAGATCAAGTCCCATGTTGGGCTCTGTGCTGACAGCTCAGAGCCTGGGGCCTCCTTTGGATTCTGTGTCTCCCTCTCTCTCTCTCTGTCCCTCCCCCACTCATTCTCTGTCTCTGTCTCTGTCTCTCTCTCTCTCAAAAATAAATAAAACATTTAAAAATTAAAAAAATAAAAATACTTTGCAGTATAGGAGTAAAAATCAAGATGAGACTAAAATGCTACAAGACAATAACTTTAAAGGTAAATATAGATTTGTCAAGGGTTTTATACACACATACACACACACACATATATATATGCATACACACATACATATACAGGTATAAATATATATATATATCTATAGATAGATATAAATATATAGATATAGATATAGATATAGATATAGATATAGATATAGATATAGATATAAAAGGTAACTTCCAAACCAGAATTGGTAGAAAATTGGGGGAAAAAAATTAGTCAACTAAAACAGGAAGAAAAGGAAATGGGGAGAGGAAAGGAAGAAAGGGAGTGAAATGCATAGTAAGTAAAAGCCACCAAATAATATGTAGAAATTAAAGCAAATTATGCCAACAATCACATTGAATGTAAGTAGATTAACTCACCTGTTAAAAGACTGAGATTTTCAGATTAGATAGAAAGACTAAATCCAATTATCTCCTGATTCCGACAAACATACATATAATTTAAAGATACGAACATTTAAATTAATGTGATGGAAAAGATATACCGAGTAAATATTTATCCAAAGAAGGTTGTTGTAGTTAGATTAATATCAAACAAAATCAACCTTAAGACAAAAGGAATTTTTAGAGATAGATACTACATAATAATCAAATGAACAATTTGCATAGAAAATATGATAATTTTAAACTTGTAGGTACTTAATAAAATAGCTATAAAATATATAAAGCAAAAATTTACAGTATTACAAAGAAAATTTGACAAAACCATGCCATAATCATACTTCTGTGAAACTGGTAGATCAAACATATGCAAGCCAATGAGGATGGGAACAGGAATTAAGGGCTGGAGAGATCTTTTTAAGATCTTTTTAAGATCTTTAACACCACTGTAGTGATGTTTACATAATTTTGTAAATTTATTAAGAATCATTATATTGTGCAATTTTAAATGGGTGAATTTTATGGTATATAAATTACACCTCACTAAAGCTGTTATAAATAAATCTAGAGGGTTATAGAAAATTTTATGAACCTATCTAGTATACTGCATCTGCAAATTAAGATACAAAAATTCTACTCAAGAGGAACCTGGCTGACTCGGTTGAGAATCTAACTCTTGGTTTTAACTCAGGTCATGATCTCAGGGTCGAGGGATTGAGCCCCACTTCAGGCTCCAAGCTCAATGTGGAGCCTGCTGAAGATTCTCTGTCTCTCCCTCTGCCCCTCTCCCCTGCTTAAGCATGCTCTCTCAAAAAAAAAAAAAAAAAATTCTACTCAAGCACAAATGGAATATTTAGAAAATTTCTCTTCCATGCATATACAAAGTAAATCTCAGCTGGTAAGAAAGAATTAACATCTGGTAGATCTTGAACATAATTAATTAAAATTAGAAGATTAGGAGCACCTAGGTGGCTCAGTTGGTTAAGTTTCCAACTCTTGATTTTGGCTCAGGTCTCACAGTTTGCCAGTTGGAGCCCTGCATCAGGCTCCGTGCTGGCAGCGCGGAGCCTGCTTTGGATTCTCTCTTTCTCTCTCTCTCTCTCTCTCTCTCTCTCTCTCTCTCTCCCCTTCCCTGCTCGCTCTCACTCTCTCTTTCAGAATAAATAAATAAGCATTGTTTTAAAAATTAGATGATTAAATAAGTGATTTTTATTTTTTTTTAATTTTTTTTTTAACGTTTATTTATTTTTGAGACAGAGAGAGACAGAGCATGAACGAGGGAGGGTCAGAGAGAGAGGGAGACACAGAATCTAAAACAGGCTCCAGGCTCTGAGCGGTCAGCACAGAGCCTGGCGCAGGGCTCGAACTCACAGACCGCGACATCATGACCTGAGCCGAAGTCGGACGCTCAACCAACTGAGCCACCCAGGCACCCCAATAAGTGATTTTTAAAATTCATGTCTGAAATACTTTTAAGTCATGAACTTAAGAAATCACAATACAAATTAGAAAATATTGGGGCACCTGGGTGGCTCAGTCAGTTAAGCATTGGGCTTTGGCTCAGGTCATGATGTCATAGCTCGTGAGGTCAAGCCTTGTGTCAGGCTCTGTGCTAACAGCTCAGATTCTGTGTGTCCCTCTCTCTCTGCCCCTCCCCCACTCATGCCCTGTCTCTCTGTCTTTCAAAAATAAATAAATGTTTAAAAAAATTAGAAAATACTTTGAACTGAAAAAAAAAGTACTTTCACTGATGTCAAAGCATGTAGAATAAGCTAAAGTAGGTATTTAATAGGACATATAAGTCTGAACTGTTGATACTAGGAATACATGAAAAGGGGACATTACACATATGATGGGTTTTTTAATCTTAAGAGAAAAATATGAATAACTAAAATATGAACTAACTAAATAACTTAGACACGAGTTACATGGTCTTAACTTCAAAGAGATAGAAATGTGGAGGAAAACACATGAATGAATATTCAGAGGGTCATAAATGTTTCTGCCACATCTAGAAAGCAAAAAATAAATTGTTGTGGTTTGCAGATGATATGACCAAGTGTAGAAAACTTAAGTAAATTTATAAACTATTAAACTGATATAGAGGGGTGCCTGGGTGGTTTGTTCAGTTAAGCATCAGATTCTTGATTTCAGTTCAGATCATGATCTCAGGGTGGTGAAATCCAGCCCAGAGTTGGATTCCGAGTTGAATGTAGAACTTTCTTACGATTCTCTCTCTCCCTCTTTCTCTGCCCCTCCCCTGTTCTTTCTTTCTCTCTCAAATAAATAAATAAATACAATGATATAGAATATACTACTAGAACTAATGTGTTTGCAAAGTTACCTGCAACAACACACAAAAACCAATTTCACTGACATACACCAATAACAGATTGAAATGTAATTTTTAACAAAATTAAAGACATTTTTTAAAGTTTTATTTTATTTATTTAGAGAGGGGGTGGGAGGGGTAGAGAGAGAGGGAAAAAAAAAGAGAATCCCAAGCAGACTCCATGCTGTCAGTGCAGAGCCCAATGTGGGCTTGAAGTCATGAACCATGAGATCATGATCTGAGCCAAAACAAGAGTCAGACACTTAACTGACTGAGCCACCCAGATGCTCCTAAAGATACTTTATAACAAATGCCACAAAGGGTGACCAAGATCTACATAAGACAATTTTAAAACTTCATTGAAAGACATGAAATAAGACCTGATTTAAAAATGTATCTAGGGATTCTCTGTCTCCCTCTCTCTCTGCCCCTCCCCTGCTCACACACTCTCTCAAAAATAAAGTTAAATAAATATATATATAATAAATATAAAATTATACATATAAAATATTCATAGATGGGAGTACTCAACATCAGAAATGCATTCATTTTCTCCCGATTAATCTCCAAATTCCATGCAATTCAAATTTAAAATCTCAATAGATTTCTTTCTTTCTTTCTTTCTTTCTTTCTTTCTTTCTTCTTTCTTTTCTTCTTGATGTACATATGTTTAACTTTTTAAGCTGGTCCTAAAATTCATATAGAAGAGGAGGGTAGCCTGGGTGGCTCAGTCAGTTAAGCATCTGACTTCAGCACAGGTCATGATCTCAAGGTTTGTGGGTTCAAGCCCCGCGTCAGGCTTTGTACTGACAGCTCAGAGCCTAGAGCCTCCTTCAGACTGTATGTCTCCCTCTCTCTCTGCCTCTCCTCCACTTGTACTCTGTCTCTCTCTCAAAAATAAATGAACATCAAAAGAAAAAATTAAAAATAAAATAAATAAAATAAAATTCATATAAAAGAGAAAAAATCAAATAGAAACAATTTTTGAGTCAAAGAATGAGAAATATTAAGATTATATCTGGCTGCAAAGTTACCAAAAACATATATATCTACAATAACTTAAATTAATTATCATTTGTATCACATAACAAATGATCACATACCTATAGAGAGAAAAAATGAAAATACACTAACCAAAGAATTTGAATCTGGATCTCTCCTGCCAGTTATTTCTTAATCTATTATTTATTAATTTAAATTAATAAAGTGACATTGTGATTATACATCCGTCTGCACGAGCTTGATATATGAATCAGCTCCTATAAAAGGACTCATTTTCCACACAGTGATAAAGTCAAGTTTCTGATCCTACAAGTTCAGATCATTATAAATTCATGAAAGTAAATGCCATGCTGTAAGGCCATTTGATAGACAATCATCTGACTTCTTCAGGTAGCAGCTCTTCTACATTGCGACCCTCAAAGTCTTCCATTAGACACTAACTCCTTTTGTACCAATTTCATGTTTATTCACTATCCTTCTGGTTTCAAATACAGCTTCTCATATCAATCTTTATAAAGTAAGATTATTTCTCCATCTTGCATGACACTCTCCAATCAAAATTGCCTACAATGGGCTAGAGACTGCTCTAAACTGGAAGGAGGGATAGGTCTTTACACACATTACGGGAAAAAAATCTGCTACATAACTAAGTGATCATTGCCATTCCAGGGCATAATGTAGATTTCACAATAGCGTATGGCATTGTGCTTTGCTTAGAGTGGCACCCAATAAATATTTTGACTAATTGGTTGTCACAGCAAATAAAACCAACATAACAATCCATAATTTTTGGATATTAAAATTCCCCAGAAATGTTTCCTTACCATATAACTCCCATCATATGCCTAGTAGAGACAAATTAAGTCGAGCCAAATGAATAGGTTAAATGGTTCAACATGGATAAATGGGATATGCAGCATGGATACAAAGGCCTACTCAGGTAACAAAGCTCTTGAATCTAAGCTGATCTTTTTAGAAGAATTATCAGCATATCTTAACATGACACTGAGAAGTAATTAAATGCACTTTGGTCTGAAGTGAGGAGAAGGATGTGGGAGGGGGAATAAATTCTTGTTTTCTTTCACAGTCAAAAAATCAAAGAAGACTATGGTTTAATGCTCCAGGACATTACCTTGGAAGGGGGGGGGTGGTGGGGGGGGTGTTTTTGTGGCTCTCCCAGAATATCTTTCTCTGCGTGTTGCTGCCAGACTTTCTTAAAGACACTACATAAATCACTACTGGAGAAATAATTTACAGCCACAGAGGAGGAAAGGGGTGGGGTGCGGGGAAGAACACTCTTTTGTAGATTACAATGAGAAGTCCTGAATTTTCAGCAGACTCTATGAAGACGGAAGCAGGAGGCAGCTGGATAGGAATATGAAACATATTGTGCCCAAACACACTTCCCATCTTCATGCTGTGGGCCGGGATCCATCTGTTTATCATTGGATGTAACACAGGCTGGAGCGAAATGTGCCATTAATAGTTTTGGGAAGTTGGGAAGCAGAAGGGGAAATGGTAATCCACACAAAGGTCCTCAGAATTGGCTGCCGTCTAACTAGCCACATCTAACAACGTGTTTACAGACAGCAGCAAAATTTGCAACCTGGTCTTCCCAATCAATCCCAGGTACAACACTGTTTCTTACCAGGGAGAATCAAACACAGGCAGAAGAGATGATTTGGGACATGTTTCTAATGGAGAGATAGCCAAAAAAGATGAGGAACTTAACCAGCAGCAGATTCTTCTTCCAGCTATCTCAATTTTGATGAAATACAAAAGAAGAGATTTATAGTCTTGTTTACATTTGTGAACAACAGGTAAGAAGAAGACATTGGCCTAATTCATTATATGATCTGCTTTTCAGGAAGATGTGGGCTTTCAACATTATCCCCAAAAGGTTCTTGAGCAAACCTACATTTATGCTATTTATAAGTTCCACCGCATGGATCATTCTCCATGAGAATGTCTACCTCATGAGAGGTAACACATGGATGAAATGTTTAGTTACTCCACTAACATATCAATTACTGCCTTCGATATAGACGTTTAATCTGAACAATTCAAACTAAAACATTTATTCTCCTGAATTTGTGATGGGCTTTCATTTTTCACTTGCTTCATTTTTGAAAAATATCATGGTGCTCAGGGAAAAATGCTCTGAGAAGGAAACTTTTAAGTGGGGATCAGAAGGATGCCCCATGCAATGAACTCTGGTCTAATATATTAATTGGCATGTTTTATCTTCTGATAGTTTCTGCTACCTTTGACCCTGCCTGTCTTACACAGTTAACCTGGAGGAATCCACTCCCTCAAAGGAGGATTGTTTTATCAAAACTCTGAGAACCAGAGTTGTCAAGGCTTAGATGCCAACTATTCAACAAAAGAATCAGAGGAATATAAGACCAATCCCTACCATGTAGGTTCGTCTACGTCAGTATGTGAATCACACGCAAAACTAAAACATTTCATCCATCTGATTCACCCGGAACCACCTGACTCTGTATGGAATTCTGAACTGTGGCTCACATTTGTCCAACTTTTACTGGGTGCCTATTCTACTGCACAAGAATTGTAAGGAATAAAATTATAAGTAGGCTACCTTACCTGTCCTCCAAGAGCTTAAAACCTCACAGCATAGGTAAGAAATACATCCAGATAAGTCTAATACAAGGCACCATGTGAAAGTGCCACCAGAGAGGCGCCACTCAGTTTAACATGCCACTCTCCAAAACGACCTGTGCCTTTCATATCATCAAAAGCTATCATTATTTTTGGGGATTTACTTGTATGTTAATGGTCTGCCTGACTAGAATAAGCAGGTATTAGTCTGTCTCTATACAACAGTTTTCCTAGCACACAGCAATAGCCTGGCTATTCAAAGCATATTTTGTTGAATGAATGAAGGAAGGAAAGAAGGAAGGAACTCATGCCAATGTCTATTTTTTGTTTGGTGATTATATCAAATTTTATTTTTCAAGAATTTAGAAAAGTAGGCCTTGTGTGCTAGATTGGCTACTGCCAAGGTGACACCACCATCAACCCCTTCTAAGCCTGAGAACCGCACTGGAATCCTCTTGCAGAGTTATAGGAGAGGACTTGGAATAGATGTGGGAAGTGAAGCTAATTCTCTGTTTCTCTGGGGGCATTTGCACACATATGCACAGACCGGTTTTTGAGATCCACCCAATAGGCTGATAAAGTTAGTGAGACTTTCTCAGAGCTTCTCAAGAAGAGTGGCAGCTTGCAGACAAGCTTTTGAAAACTACTCCACCTGTTATCAGTGTCACCTCCTCTGATCTTTGGGGCAGCCTCTCTGACCTTCAGGGGCAGCACTGGTGAACCTCTCCTCCCCCGCCTCACAGCTCTTCCAAAAGTTGTACAAGTTCATAATTATCAATTAAACTCTTTATATCTAAAACACAAAGAATGGCTTCTATTTGCTTGACCAAAACTTGACTTGTCCATTCAGGAGTTTACTCTGCCCTCTCACATATGTCCACACTCACATGAATAGTGTCTATCTCTGGATCATTCCATCTCAATAATTTCAGATTAACTTTCCTTTTGCACAAAAAGAACCAGTCCACATAGAGAAAAAGACTACTGTCACATAAGACAAATGATTTTCAGTCAATTATTCTTTAAGATATCAACCTAGTTCTCCTCGTAAATATTCAATACTTCTGAATAATCATTTTAATTTCATGATGAGAGTTTTGTTGAGTCTCTCCACTAACTTAGAATGAATCCATACCTCTCAGCAGGTATGTGTTCTTTCCATTTATGGGTGGAAAAGCTGACACATGTAAGAGCCAATAGTAGCTCTGATAAAATATCACGTTTCTTACTTTGGAATAACATTAAAAGCGCAGTATCATTTTAAATAGAAAGTTTCAAAAATAATAGTAATTTTTTATAGCCAGCATCATCAATGTCATAAGAGGCCACATCTTGAAACTTAACTTTAAACTTAAGAATACAAGCCACACATATTCGATTGATTAATTTTAACTCTCAGGAACATTTCATTGTATTTTCCTAAAGATTTGTATTCAAATCTTCCACTTCCAGCATTTCCCGGCACAGGTTGGTCCCAACACCTGCCAAATCTGCTAAGATTGCTCACAGATAATGTCAAGGGTGCCGCGATAGAAACAATTAAAAAAAATTTTTTTCCCCAAGTTGAGGGCTGAGTGGCCTTTCCCTCCATGGATTTATGGGACAGGCTTCTCCAGAAGGAATGTGGAGAATACCAGGATGTTACAAACACAGAGCAGTGCATGCTGAGAGCCTGGAGTTCACACTGGCCTCTTCCATTTGGGAGCTGCTGTACTGAGCACAGACAGCTCATGTCTGCCTCTCTCCTTGTCTCGGCTGGACTGGTGTCTTACTGTTCTTGGCTTCCCAGCACATGATTCAGAGCTCCCCACTGAGCATCCTTGTGACAGCCAAATCTCCAACACTACTATATCATACATGTGTGCATTTTTTTTCTTCTATCTTCATTATCCTAAAGCAAAGCCTGCCCCAGCACCAATAGGTACTATGGGAAAGGAAAAAGGATATAACATTTAATGAGAGACACAGATTGATGTTCCTGAGTGTACTATACTTTAAAGAGCATCAAAGAGGTGCACCAAGTGACCAGATTCTGAATGTGAAGACCCTGGGTGATATGAGTCTCAGAATCCTCTTTTGCAGTAATTAATGCCAATTCCTGTGGTAGCAGTCACTATTCACTGAAATAACATGCATGAAGCACTAAGTTCAGTGACTGGCACATGGTAACCATGACCACAATAGTAGAAACAAGCACTGATGGAGCAAAAATGCTTTTAGGATGAAGAGGCTTCCTATGCCACTTGCTAGCTGCCTTTCACCAAACCCTTCACCTCTTGAGCCTGATGGCCTCACCTGACAGATGAATCTAATACACAGGTGCTCTTAACTCATGGGCTGCCTTGAAAGGCAAACAGGAATACCTACATGAAGGTGAACTGTACGTTGTAAAACTTTAAGCCAAAGAGAGCCTGTGTAAGTCTTTTCCTTACCCACCAAGCTTGCTTTGGTGAACTGGAAATCTTAAGAGGTCACAGAAGAAGTACTAGGAAGCACAGGGTAGAATACTGATGATCAGAGAAATTGTGCTCATTCGTACCACCTTAAACCAACTCGTATTGAAAACCTCTAAATAAAAATACATCAAAGCATAACCGATCAGCATTTCTGTCAAAAAAAAAAATGGGCAGGAAACAAAAGCTATACCAAATATAAGAAGTTCCACATGCTTTATTGAACTCCTTTACTGGAGGCAGGAAGTGTGTGAATGCAAATTCTCCAGATTCCTGAGCAGCAGTGTCCCCAGCTAGGCACACATCACAATATGTCCCAAAACTCCATTAGCTAAACTCCTACCTTGCAATTCTAGAGCCACACACATTTTACACACACACATCCAATTTAAGAACACATTGTAGAAATTGTTCAATCATAAGCTATCATTTTTTTTTAAGAGTTAAATAGAATTCCAAGAGGAAGAAGGAATGTCATTATGAAATCTGTGTGTATGGGAGGGCCAGAGAAGGACCGAGGGCAAACAGTAAGCTATGCTATCAGGAGGAATTTAAACAGGTAGTCAGGTTTCTGAGTATGGAAAGGAAAGAAGTTTCAATTGGACTACATTCAACAGGACATGAGCCCGGAAGGACTGCTTTAGTCTTATGATATAAAAAGAAGTTATATAAGTTGAACAAATGCTCCTCTCTTTCAGGAATGTCTTACACAAGTCGCACAAACTGTCAGAAGCCTTGGGGAAATAGCTGGTGGCAAAAATGTTTGTCCAGTGCTCAGCTGATAGGCATGCATTGCAAAACTCTCCCTGGTATTTATTAGCCTTACCCTGCCCCCCGCACACACACAAAACCACACAGCAGCGACTCCACATGAAAGTGGAGTCCTCACTACCCTTTCGCCCTTCTGAATTTCTGCCAGCAGATCAGCTCTGGTTCAGGGAGGAGTGCCTCTGAGAGTGTCTTCCTCGTTCCTCCCTGCGCCATACCTGTTCTGGACATAAACGGAGGCCTCCATCTCCCCAACTGTTTATCTAATAAAAGACACATTGTTCACAGCCACACTAGAAAACGCATCATAGATTGTACCTCGGGCACGTCTCCTCATCAGCAGAAAGATGGCTTCAATGACCTAATTATTCCTACCCCTAATTCTATGATCTTTTAGAATGTTTCAAAGGAAAAAAAATTCCAGTTGGGTAGAAGGAATGAGAGAAAAAAAGAGTAAAAATCTTTTCAAGTAACTTGACCTTATATATTTGGTATCCCCACCCTGAGAACTGGATCTTCATTTACTGAAAATTGTTCATGCTTCCTTCAAGTGAAATTCCAAATTTCCCTTTCCAGCGTGTATTAGGGTGAAAAGGCAAACATATTTGAATTTTTCATGTTATAAAAGTCAAGAAAGTACAACTTTTCCCTCCCAAGCATTTTCCAGGATCTATTTGCACAAGTGCTACTTAAAGATTGGGTTAAGTAGATTAATGGAGCAGACATCTCCACAATGGGATAGTACCGGAGGGCTTATTAATCTAATTTTAACTCCTCCTTCAAAGAGGCTACTCTTTCTGTCTTGTGTGCCTTACAGAAATGGACCACCTAAAGAGAATAACAACGATAATAAACCACCCAAACTGAGTCTTCACTATGTGCCAGGTGCCACACAAAGCACCCCGCATATATGAAGTTGCTTAATGCTCACAGCAACCCACAGAAGCCAGTGCTGTAGCTTGTCCTGTGCTTCCTTCCTGTGCACGTCCCACAGCTGGTGGGTGACACACAGTTCTTCCCCCTGCACTGTTCTCTCCTCGGCTGGCATCTGTGGCCATTGTTCACAGGGTCTTCCGCCACCACTTCTTGGCGTCACAGGATGCGGTCCCTCTGCTCCTTAAGTAAGGGCTCCACAACCACAAGGTTTCTTTTTTTTTCTATTTTTATAAATCAACACAGATGTGCCTTTGGGAATTGTTTTTCGGGGAATTTGTACCTCCTTTCTTTTCCTGGGCTGTTCTCATATTTTTGAGACTTTTGAACTAGTGGCTAACTGTGCTCCAGGGCAATACTTCATAAAGGTAGGGAGTGTGTGTGTGTGTGTGTGTGTGTGTGTGTGTTCTCCAAATGAAGCTATAACAGAGGCTGCTATAATATAAAACCATGGGCTTTGGAATCAAGCAAACCTGGGTTACAGCCCCAGCTTTATCCCTGGTTCCTCTGTGCCCTTCGAAAGATTACTTAATTTCCATAAGATTCAGTTTTCTTTTGGTAAAATGGGAATAATTATAATATCTACCTCAAATAGATGTTGTAAAAATAAATATAATTTTGTATAATATAGTTATCATCACTTCAGAAATACTAGCTGCCGTTAGTGCTATTTTTTTTTTCAAACTTTCACTGTGTCATTGTTGTCATTCATTTAATAATATTGTGTTATATGACCTAGCCATTCCTACTTAAGTGTATTCCCCTGTAAAACTTGCATTTATTTGTACAAGGAGACCTTTAAAAGAATGTCTTTGAAGCATTACCTATACTAGTTGCTAGGGGATGAATTGTGTCCCCTCAAATTCATATATTGAAGTCCTAACCCCCAGTACCTCAGGAGGTGACTATATTTAGATATAGGGTCTTCCAAGAGGTAATTAAGTTAAAATGAAGTCATTAGAATCATAATCCTGTATGACTAGTGTCCTTATAAGAAAAAGATATTAGGAAACAGACATACAGGGAAGACACAGGAAGAAGACAGCCATCTATAAGCCAATGAGAAGCCTCAGAAGAAGCCAGCTTTACCAACACCTTCATCTTGGACTTCTAGCCTCTATAATTGTGAGAAAATAAATTTCTGTTGTCTAAGACACCCAGTCTGTAGTACTTTGGTTGACAGCCTTAACAGACTAATGCAATTGTCATTTTTATTAGTAATCTGGTGTGCATTAATTGGATTAATCATGATCCTGGGTTCATGACACATTGTCATCATTGGGCTGTGAATGTTCAGTTAATATTTATTTATTTATTTATTTATTTATTTATTTACTTATTTTTAGTCATGTAATAAACATTTGCTGAACCCATCTCCCAAAACAAAAATAAGACTAGAAATAACTCACCTTTAACATCTAAACACACATTCCACCAACCCTTTCCTTGTCTCCTAAATGTCCGTTAATTTGAAAGTAAATAAATTACAATATGTTCATATAGTGGGATACTACACATCAGTAAAAGTAAATGAATTAAAGCTATAATTATTAACATGCATAAATCTCAAACACATATTAAAGCTGGGAAAGAAGGAAGGTGGGGATACGATTGGAGTGGATACAGAAAGAGTTTCAATTGTATTTGTAATGTTTTATTTTTTTTCTTAATGTTTATTTATTTATTTTGAGAGACAGACAGAGAGAGAAAGCACACAGGCATGCAGTTGTACGCAGTGGAGAAGGGTAGAGAGAGAGGGAGAGAGAGAATCCCAAGTAATTAATGGTGGGGCTCGATCTCACAAACCAAAAGATCATGCATGGCCTGAGCTGAAATCAAGAGTCAGCCACCTAACCAACTGAGCCACCCAGGCACCCTGGTAATGCTTTATTTCTTAAGTAGAATGCTAGATGCAAATAAATATTGTATTATCTATGTTTTCTTATATGCCTATTTCATAAAAACATGTTTTACAAAATAATTTTAAAGTGTCATCCTCAGTTATTAGAGATAGGAAAGCAAGAGGTGCTATGGCCTGGGAGGGATCCCATCCTTCACTGTCATCCCCACCACCATGCCCCCCTTCCGAAAAATTAGGAGGATTCTATAGCTCTGTGATACCCCTGACCTTGAACTTCACCAACACTTTCCACATGTATCCACAGCCAAGCCATGCTAGCAGTCATATTTCAAATCCTAGGTTTGTCAGTAGTTTTTACCATTTGCCATAGAGGGTGACTGTAGGTAACTATGTGAACCTCAGGATTCTGCATAACCACCATGACGGACATATGGTAAAGTAAATAAAGTGGAAACTCTCACTGCTATAAGAGTTTTAACTCATTGTAAACCAAGTCAACAAAAAATATATTCTGCCTAATTGAAAGCCTTTAATGATGATATACTAAAAACGCTAATTTCAGCATTTCAAATCAAGTCAAAAGAACTAACTGAGCTTTTATTCTTTCAAAAAACTGCATTGTGTAGCAGCAAGAGCTCAGACAGACCTGAGGTTGAATCCAGTTTGACATAGATACACTATTTGACTTTGACAAATTATCTAACCTTTGTAACTCTTGATGTCCTTTTCTTAATATAGGAACAATGATCACTACTCAGCAGGGGTTTTGTAGAAATGTACAAGGTAATACATGTAAAGCACCTTGCACAGTGCTGCCACATGGCATGTTTCCAACATATATAAATCCATCCCTTCCGCCCTCTGACAGTTAAATCATACAAGATAAACAAGAATTTTTTAAAAAAACATTGTTGTTACTACAACTATTTCTGGGATCTTCTTAAGGTCTTCAATGTCACACCAAAGGCAGAAAATAAATGTGAAGGAATAAGAAGGGAAAGGAGTTCATGACAAATATAGGATTTTCGTTTTGCTGCACATTCCTAATTTTTCTTAAGGTTTAAGCTACCAGTGAATTTACAGGATTGAAGCAGATTCAAGGAAGAAAGGCACAGTTAAAAAATGGCATAATGCTAATGAGAAAAAGATTACAAATAAGATATTTAATCTGATAAAGGAGATGGCTAATGTGGTTTTATTAGCATCTTTACATTTTCCTTTAAGGAGGAGAATGTTGAAAATGTTTACAACTTTGAAAACCAGAACAAGACATAGATTTAAATTAAATCAGGGAGATTTCAGTTAAAATTTTTCAGATTTCCGGGGAGCCTTGTTGGCTCAGTCATGACCCGACTTCGGCTCAGGTCATTATCTCACGGTTCGTGGGTTTGAGCCCCATGTTAGGCTCTATGCTGACAGCTCAGAGCCTGGAGCCCATTTCAGATTCTGTGTCTCCCTCTCTCTCTGCCCCTCCCCTGCTCATGCTCTGTCTCTGCCTCTCTCAAAAATAAAAAATAAGCATTAAAAAAACATTAAAATAAACATTAAAAACAATGAGCTGAAGTCGGGCGCTCAACCGACCAAGTCACCCAGACACCCTTAAAAAAATTAAAAAAATTTTTTTTTTCAAATTTCCAGAGTTAAAAAAAACACTAGGAATAGTTGTGGAATTTCTATCCCTGGAGATCCTCAAACAGATTATTGGTTGGCCTAGGATATTTTGGAGTTCTCTTTCCTAAGCAAGCAAACAAACCCTTTTTTTAATTCTATGATAAAAAAATAGATAAATAGATATGCATGGTACACTTACGATGATCTGTATATGACATAATATTCTAAAATGCCACTTTGAATTTTTATCAAAATTCTAATTCTAAATATCTAATTTTTAGATTGTTCTTGTGTTTTTACTCAATATTGTATCAAAAGCATTTTCCCATATTATTTAATATTCTGTGATAATATAATATTCCTTAATTACTTGCTTGTTTCAGATTTTTCTTTACTGTTAACAAATATGTGATGAAAATCCTTGATCATAAACAATTTTGAAACCCTTTTTGTCTACTGCCTTCCAGAAAATATGTACCAAGTTACACTCCACCAGGGCTACCTTTTCACTTCACCCTTAGTTGCTCCCTGATTAGCATTTAAATTTTTTTTTTTTAATGTTTATTTGTCTTTGAGAGAGAAAGAGGCCAAGCATGAGCAGGGGAGGGGCAGAGAGAGAGGGAGACACAGAATCCGAAGCAGGCTCCAGGCTATCAGCACAGAGCGCAATGCAGGGCTTGAATTCACAAGCTGGAAACCATGGCATGAGCAGAAGTAGGATGCTCAGCCTACTGAGCCACCCAGGTGCCCCAACTCTGAGATTAGCATTTAAAACTTCCTTGCCCTGGGGCACTTGGGTGGCTCAGTCAGTTGAATGTCCAACTCTTGGTTGGATTTCTAACTCAAGTCATGATCTCATGGTTTGTGAATTCAAGACCCACATCAGACTCTGAGCTGACAGCACAGAGCGTACTTGCAATTCTCTCTCTCTCCCCCTCTCACTTGCTCTCTCTGTCTCTGTCTCTCTCTCTCTCAAAATAAACTTAAATAAATAAAAAATATATAAATAAATAGATAAACAAACAAACAAACAAAACCTCTTTGCTCTTATGTTTAGCAGGGAAATCGTATCCCATTGTTAATTTAATATGCATATCTTTGATTACCAGTGAAGCTAAAGATTTTTTAATAAGTCCATTTAGAACAGGTTTGTCTTAGAAAAGCTCATCAAAAAGGCAGCTTTCTAAAGAATCCCCTATTCTTCTGTCTCTACAGAGACTCTTAGGCAATAGTCCTAGTTGTCAGAAATCAAAGTTAGGCAGTAATTTCTTGATTCAAAGACTCTTCATACTAGTTTATACCAGTTACTACACCAGCTTTTTCAGTTCTCCTTAGAAATACAGAAATGAGGGGGCGGAGGGCTGGTTTCCTAAACAGACCCATTTTCAGAGTGAGGCTGCAAATTTTCCCTGAAACAATGGGAAAATAATTCCATGAGAGGTTCTTAGGATAATTTGGCATCAGAAATCCTTTATCTTACCCAATTACAAAATATTATGCAATATATATATTCTACATGTATATATTCAATTATAGCACTCCTTATTCAGAAAAGAATTAACTTAGCCTTTATAGAACCATTGATCAAATTTTAAGGAAAAGCATATGCAAATTGCAAGCCATTCTCCCTATCCTCTAACAATAGTCTATGAAAGTTCGTAAAAGGGTGGTGTTTTTCTTTGGTATCAGAAAATCGAAACAGTCTTTTAATCAAAAAATTTAATTACTTTTTCTTTATTAAATAATATTTCTAAGACAATTAATGAGGACACCAACAAAAATAACCTAGATAGAACATTAGTTGTATTAGAACAACATGCTAAAAAAATAATTTCAAAAAGTTCCAATCCTAAATGGAATACAAATGTTTAATAATAGGAAATTATTATTATTATTATTATTATTATTATTATTATTAAACTCTAGGAATCAAACATGAGCTTTAATAAACAAAATTCTGCCATTTTTTTTGTTACTCATCTTTTTTTTGTTGTTTGTTTATTTATTTATTTATTTATTTATTTATTTATTTATTTATTTTGAGAGAGAAGAGGGGCAGAGAGGAGAGAGAGTCCCAAGCAGGTTCCACACTGTCAGCACAGAGCCTGACATAGGGCTCAATCCCACGAACCATGAGATCATGACCTAAGCTGAAACCAAGAGTCAGATGTTTAACCGCCTGAGCCACGCAGACACCCCTACTCCTCCTTTAAATAAGCATCAAAGTAGGGAGTTTCTCTTTCTACTCCTTAATATAAAAAATTATAAAAGCTTCCATCCATGGAGTAACTGAAACCAAAATAGCTCTCCCGCCCCAGCTATAAGATTAAATAAAAGAAATGTTTTCAGGAAATGGTTAACAGGCAGTGAAAAGCAATAATCTCTGAGGGAATAGAAACCCACAATGCAAGTCCTAGTATCACCCAGTTCTCTGCTTTGGGAAAATTTCCTGACCAGCATAAACAGAAAGGCAGTCCAAGCAGAGTATGGTATTTTGGCTAAGCTGAGCAGGCAGAGATCAGAATTCAGGGCAGCTAGCATGGCTGGAATTTTCAGGGCAAAACAACTGAAGAGGAAGGAGTTATTCAGAAAGAGGGCCCTGGGAGTCTATGTAGGAGTCTTCAGTGATGGTGAAGGTTGTGTTGTACACACAAAGGATAAGACCATTCAAGGCTTTTAGCAGCTACTATCTACATATCTATATCTATATCCAAATATCTATATCTATATCCACATCTATCTATCTATCTATCTAGATAGATAGATAGATCCATATATATATATATATATATGGATAGATAGCAGCTGTGAAAGAGTTGAGAACAGAACAGAGATACTAGAAGTTAAAAACTGATGGAGGATGTTAAAGTTCCAGCCCTGACAGAGTGGGGAGATCTAATTAACACCCTATTAACAACTTTGGAATTCATCTGAGACGTGGGAGTCCATGTCTTAGTAAGAACTACTGTATACCTGCTCTAACAAAACTAAAATCTAGCCCAGACAAGATCTGTAGGGAAGACAGAACCTAGAGATTTTTTTCACCGAATTAGAGGAACTTGAGACATAACTTAAGCCTTCCAAAAATATCAGTTCAAGGTGACTGGCCAACACTGAACTACCTACTAATACAAGAATTAATGTTCTCTACAGGACGATAACAGAACCCAGAGTCTTTACAATCATGGCAATAATTATATTAAATATGCTATGTACAAAGACACATATAAAGAAACAGATAACTTGGACATAAAAGGAGATTAAAAACATACTATGTAAATAGTGAATATAAGAAAGCTAGAGTGGCTATATTGATATCAAACACAATAGATTTCAAGAAAAAAAGTATTATAATAAATAAAGAAAAAATCATATAATAAAAAAGAAGTTTGCCAAAAATCCCTCATACCAATCTTCAATATGTATGTATCTAATAACATAACATGAAAATTCATAAAGCAAAAACTAACTCAAAGGGGAAAATAGACCAACCCACAAAATCAGAGATTTTAATACTCTTATTTTTTTAAGTAATCTCTACACCCAACATGGGACTCAAATTCACAATCCCAAGATTAAGACTGACATGTTTTACTGACTGAACCAGCTAGGTGCCCCTTAATATTATTCTTTTCTTTATTTATTTTTTTAGGTTTTTATTTTTAAGTAATCTCTACACCCAACATGGGACTCAAATTCACAATCCCAAGATTAAGAGTCACATGCTCTTCTAATTTCTAACCAGCCAGGTACCCCAATACTCTTCTTTTAATGTACTTGATGGAACAAGCTGTTTTTTAAAAAAAAAAACCCTGATGGATATAGGTTATCTAAATAACATAATGGGTCAAATTAACTTAATTAACATTTGCTGAGCTCTACACCAACAACTGATGAATATACATGTGTTTTCCAGAGCACATGGAATAGTCACACATATAGACCATATGCTAACCCATAGTATACAACTGAATGAATTTCAAAGGGTTTAAATCTTACAGCATGTTTTTGACCACAATGGAAAAGAACATTGAGTCATTATGTGGCCAGGTAATGAAAAAAATATTCAAGATAATTGTTTCTAGGAAAAACACATCAAGATTAGGATGAGCAACAAAAACAATTCATGAGACAAAATAAAAGAATTAAAAAGATTGAGGACTCTTAGAAATGAAAAAAATAATCAGAAAGAAAAAGAGATCTATGAAGGAGATACAGCAACTACTATTTTTATTCTTCTTAAAGTGGTCATAGTAGTGAGACAGCAAATAGCAATATAGGTCACTGGATCCTTTAGATTTTTCAGGAATATCTTTTTAAAAATGTCTTTGAAGCTTTATCAGTGTTTCTCAACCTTTATGTGCATAGAGAAGACCTGGGACTCTTGTTAAACTGCAGATTTCTATCAAATACATCTGGGCTGGGGTCTGAGATTGTTTCTGCGTTTCTATAAAGGTCCCAGGTGATGCTGACACTGCTAATCTGTAGCATTTTGTACAACAAGTTTTAGAAGAGACTATATCATATGGTCTACCCATCCAATCATGTAAAAAAAATTAAATCACATGGTCAAAGCCAACAACGTTTTTCTACTCCACAGCTCTTTCATTATTAATTACAAGATGATTTTATACAATGCATAAAATATATTTTTAATGTATTTGAATTTTTAAGCAATTTTACCACAAACAAGAAGAAAATAAGAAAAAATGGGGAGCAGATAGCTGAGCATGGAAAATTGGGGAAACAAAAATAAAGCAGGAAGCTGATTAAGGTGGTTCTTTACCCCTGTATTATAATGGGGACAATATTGCCCAGCATATTTTCTAGGAGAAGAGAGTTGTGTGAAGAACTTTTGGTTTCCTCAGGTGGCAAGTCCAATGTAATTAAAAATACTTAAGGGACACCTGGCTGGTTCAGTCAGAAGAGCATGTGACTCTTGATCTCAGGGTCATGAGTTCAAGCCCCATACTGGGTGTAGAGATTACTTAAATAAATTTTTAAAAATACTTAAATTTGCTTTCATGAAATGTTATATGCAACCACTTTTTAATAAAATTGTAAAGAAAATGTGACCATAAGAAAAAGAATCTATACATATCTTCTGGAGAGAAATTTGAGGGTTACTGGACTCCTTTAGGACCTGATGAACAGTAGGGTAAAACTACAAAAGAAAGATCTTCAGAACTTATGGCACAACAAAATGAGGTATACAGTATAATCTTGATTACTAAAGATTGAGTCAATGTCTCTGCTTATTTTTCCATGTAAGTCACCACAGAATTTGAAATGAAAAGCTAAAGCAATTCATCCATGCCAATTGTATTCTTTCCTTTAGTCATGGATTTATTCAACCAATGTTTGATAACACCAGGTGATTTCAGGCATAGTATTTCCATAACATCATTTATCTGAAAATGGTTCATATTCTCCAGAAATTATCTTTTTTCAAGTAAGGTGATTTTTAGATTTTAACTTTTTTTTTGAAACTATTCATTCTTTTTTTTTTAACATTTATTTATTTTTGAGACAGAGAGAGACAAAGCATGAACAGGGGAGGGTCAGAGAGAGAGGGAGACACAGAATCTGAAACAGGCTCCAGGCTCTGAGCTGTCAGCACAGAGCCCGACGCGGGGCTCGAACTCACAGACCGTGAGATCATGACCTGAGCTGAAGTCAGCCGCTTTACCGGCTGAGCCACTCAGGTGCCCCTAGATTTTAACTTTTAACTTTTATTTGGAGATAAATCCAGACATGCAGAGAAGTTGCAATCGTATAAAGAGCACTCATATATCCTTTACCCAGATTCTCCTATTGTTAACATTTTACCCCACTTTCTTTATCATTCTGAACCACTTGAGACTAAGTTGCATATACCATAGCCCTTTACCCTAGATGCTTCAGTGCGTATTTCCTAAGAATAAAGATATTCTCTTACATAACCACAGTACAGTTATCAACTTCAATACATTTAACATTAATGCAATACTTCTAGCTAACCTACTGTTTGTATTCCAAATTTGTCACTTGCTTATTAAATAATCTTTCATAACATTTTTCCTTCAGAATTGAATGCAGTCAAAGTCAGGTGTTGTATTTAGTTGTCATGTCCCTTAAGTGTCTTTTACTTTTGAAAATTCCCTTAGCCTTTTCTTTGTCTTTCATGGCATTGATATTTTTGAAGAATTCATTCTCTCATTCTGTTTCTCATTTTTTAAATCAAATTTTCTTTATTTAAAGTTGTCGTGTTTTTCCTCATTATAAACTCGGATTATGTACTGTTTTCTTTTTAAGTTCATTTACTTATTTTGAGAGAGAGAGAGAGAGCGCAAGCACGTGGGCGGGGAAGGGACAGAGAGAGAGCGAGAGAGAGAATCCCAAGCAGGCTCCACACTGTGCATAGCCTAACATGGGGCTTGCGCTCACACCAACTAAGCCACCTAGGTGTCCCTTAGATTACGCACTCTTGGCATGAATTCTATATAAGTAATGTTATATCCTTCCCAAGGTATCATATCCAGAAAGGATGATACTTTTTAAGTAAAAAAAAGACAACTTTTTTTTAATAGTGCCTTAATAGACCATTTCATTTAAAAATTAAGCTCCTATTAACTTACCATGCTTTTCTAAATTAAGTAAAATGTGTTTATTACATAAAGAAAATTTTTATGTTTAAGACAAGAAAGTCACCCAACATTTTATGTATATATTTTCTTGGCTTCTCTACTCATTACCTTTGCTGTGATCTTTTGTATGAACAAACACTCAATAGCTATAGGCTATTCAATAGTCTACAATAGCTGTAGAACTATCTCTGTAATATTTATTAAATCACTTCAAATGATTTTTAAAACATCTTTTGCAATTAAGACCTCCAAAATGAAAATATTTGCATTTACCCCATGTCACTTGCTTATTTAATTTAATTATATTAAATGAAGCATTGAGGTCTTGTTGCAACAGACCTTAATACTTACATCTCTGAATTGACACTAAAACTACCATTAAATATGGCACAATTTCATGAGACTTAGGCTCTGGTTTACTACATGTCTGTATTACAGATGAATTCTAAAGGAAAAGTGCATCCTGACAGCTGGTTTCAGTTCATTGTACTTTTTCTTAAAGAACATTTGTTTTCAATTTGTCTATAAATAATGGAAGAAAACAGAGCTGAGGGGCCCCGTGTGATTTTTATAGAAGGGTCATTTTTGGAAATCTGATAAGCTTATAACCACATATGTTTAAAATCATTCTAGTATAAAACTCAGAAACTTGGGGTGGGAGAAATTCTACTTGTCAGAGAACTCAATGTTTATTTTATCTATGTATTACTTAGCACTATTTGTCAAACATTTTTTGCTTTAGAAATTTTAGGGAAAAAAATTAGGTACATGTTAAATTTGACAATGCTCATTATAAAACTTTAACGTGTAAGTGTTACTTATTGATTATACTTAAAGATTACAAGTACATGGGCAAATAGAAATAAAAAATATATGTGTTAATGACATAGAATGAAAGGCTTATACATGCACTGGACCTATTGGAAGTACAGGAACACATTTGCACATGTGGGCGTATTGGATATTGGTATGCGTGTGTCATTAAATGATCTGTCTTCTTCTAGAAGGGTATGAACCCAGCAAAACAAAACAAACAAGAAATTTTATAAGGTCTTGAAGATAAGATGCTTTTCTGCTGGGCAATGATCTGACCAACAGAATTTAATTTTATGTGTACTATAAATTCTTTAGTAGATAACAGTAGATTAAATCTTCATTTATGTTAGACATAACACTCTGCTTTGGAAACAGAACCAGCAAATTCCAATTATAAATAAGTTTCTTATATGTATTAGTCATTCTATAAGGTAATGTGAACAATTAAAATCAGTTTGTTTAAATTAGAATGGACTAAATTTCAAACACTGGATGTGGTGTTTAAGAGCCTTTGATAAGAATTTAAACTATAGCAGGGGTGCCTAGGTGGCTCAGTAGGTTAAGCTTCTGACTCTTGATTTCGGCTTGGGTCATGATCTAATGGTTTGTGAATTTGAACCCCACATTGGGCTCCGTGCTGACTGGACAGAGCCTGCTTGAGATTCTCTCTCTGTCCTTTGCTCTCTGCCCCTTCCCCATGCGTGCTCTCGCTCTTTCTCTCTTTCAAAATAAAGAAATAAACTTTTAAAAAAGTATTTAACTATAGCTTTAAACAGTTCTAGATAATTATTCTTTAACATAAATTTTTATTAATATAATGCTTCCTACATTCCAATCCACAAAGATAGACTTTGACAGACCACAATAACAAAATACAAACTTCACATTAATGTTCAAAACTGAATCTAATTTTCTCTTAATCATATCTGATTAATACATTTAGGACTGAAAAAAGCCAACAAGAGTCATTGCTTGGTCTCTACCTATTGTAAGAAGATAAAGATAGAAGTCCTCCTTCAGAACTACTACAGTATGTCTTCTGTTCTTTGGGCATACAAATGTAAAGATAATCCAACTGCATGATCTTTCCAAATAAAGCCCTATATAATAAACACCTCAGGCTTCACTCTTCTTTTGATAAAGAATTACTTTTTGGTCAAAGGGTACAAACTTCCAATTATAAGAGGAATAAGTACTGGGGATCTAATATTCAGCATGATGACTATAGTTAACAGTACTGTATTATATACTTGGAAGTTGCTAACAGAGTAGATCTTAAATGTTCTCACCACACACACACACACACACACACACACACACACACACAAAACATATTTATGTGAGGAGATATATGTAGCTAACCTTATTGTGGAGATCATTTTGTAATATATATGTGTCTCACATCATTACATTGTATACCTTAAATTTATGCAATGCTATATATCAATTATCTCTCAAGAAAGCCAGAAAAATAAATACAGAAGAAGGAAGGGAGGAAGGAAGGAAGGGAGGAAGGAAAGATGGAAGGAAGGAAAGAAGGGAGGGAGGAAAGGAGGGAGGATTAGTTTCCAATGGTCGTCAGATTAAATGCCTTTTTTAAAGATTTCTCAAATTCCATTTCTAAAACAAACTGAACACCAACTGGTCAAAACTGAGAGAAGAGAGGGCGCCTGGGTGGCGCAGTCGGTTAAGCGTCCGACTTCAGCCAGGTCACGATTTCACAGTCCGTGAGTTCGAGCCCCGCGTCAGGCTCTGGGCTGATGGCTCGGAACCTGGAGCCTGTTTCCGATTCTGTGTCTCCCTCTCTCTCTGCCCCTCCCCGTTCATGCTCTGTCTCTCTCTGTCCCAAAAATAAATAAACGTTGAAAAAAAAAATTTTTTTTTTTAAAACTGAGAGAAGAGAAATCTGACAACTCACAGACTCAGCTTTGCTATTACTTATGGAAAGACAGAAGACATCTTTTGTCATAGTTTTCTTTAGGTTTTGAATGTTTTTGTCAAAGAACCCCTGAGATACAAATGTCACACGAATGAAAAAGAGGATTTCCTTCTGAACACAACTGACCCAGAACAGGTGCTGGATAAAAGGGAGTTTATCCAGCCACTAAGGAAGAGCACACTTCAAATGTGTTAAAGGTTACTCATATTCCTCACTGAACATGAAGAAGCTGCTTGGCCCATAAAATAGAAATGTCAGAATTGGGAGAATGGCAAACATCGAGTGTAAATTCTAAATTTGTCATTGATTTGCTCTATTCTTGGGCACCTAACTTTTTTTAGGTGCAGTTTCTGCATCTGTGCAATGGGAATCATAAGACTTAGCACTAGGCTCTTTAAAAGTTTTAAATAAACTAGTGCATGTGAAGTACTAAGAACACTGCCTACAACAAGTAAGTACTCAAAAATATCTGTTATTATTATCTTCTTTCCTAGAGCAACACAATATAAAGGTACACATCGTCTTGTTTCCAAAGTTCCAAAGTCTTGTTTCACCAAATATTGGCTATTTGATTCCTTGTATGTAGTCTGATGCAGGCATGTCTATTCAGCCAGCTTTATCTTCACAAAGAGCTTTATTATAATTATCATTATAATAACAATAATTATTAATAAAATCACTATTTGGTTTAATAGCATCTTAATAGGCAAAGCACACAAGTCCAAAATAATGTTGGATTTAATTAGCATATATCTCCATTTTTATCTCAGTTTCCACAGTGTTTTATGTTGATCAGTCCACAAGTAGTTGTTGAGTGTTGAATCAGCCCTTAACACTTTTCAAGGCACAAGGAGGAATCATTTCAGAGGTTTTCAATCTCATTAAAGAGACTAGATTTAGTGACCTAAAATGAGTAATGAAGAACTCCTTCAACCCAGTCCTTGGTCATATCCTCCTCGCTTAGACTCCCTCTGCCATACCAGGCACAAAGCCTAGTTTCCACAGCTTTTTGCTTCTATATTTTTCAGTCATGGAACTTCACTGTCTTACCTTGAAGCAAGCTCAAGTTCACTCACCCTTAGTAGACCCTTACTGCTGCTCAAGAATATTTTTCTTCGTTTCCCCAAATATAGGTTTTGCAATCAAGAGATTTGGATTTTAATAGAAGCTTATAAGTAAGTGTATTGTTATTTAAGCCTTAATTTCCTTATCAGCAAAATTGGAATAATAAGGACTTTATGGTGCTGTTATGGAGTTTAAAAGAAAGTGTATGTAAAGTGTGTTCATAGTACCTCACTCAAGAAGACACTCAATGGCTTTCTTCAGGCCCTGCCACCTCTCCCACTCAGAAAATACTGGTGGATATGACTTTACTGAGGAAATTGAAACCATCATGCATTTATGCTCTCTTCCTTTGACTTAAGGTTTTTGTTTTAATGTTTATTTATTTTTGAGAGAGAGAGAGACAGAGTGCGAGCAGGGGAGGGGCAGACAGAGAGGGAGACACAGAATCTGAAGCAGGCTCCGGGCTCTGAGCTTTCAGCACAGAGCCCGACGCGGGCTTGAGCCTATGAACCGTGAGATCATGATCTGAGCCAAAATTGGACGCTTAACTGACTGAGCCACCCAGACGCCCCGACTTAAGCTTTTTAAATTATGTCTCTACATTCATTTCTTCTCCTTTCCCTCCTGCCTTGGGAGAAGACATATCTCTCCTATCCTGAACCTACCTCTCCGCTCCCTCCCTGCTTCACAGAGCAAGCATTATTTGCTGCTTATTTTGTGCCAGGACAATTGAAAGTGCTAGTGATTTGAAGATAAAAGACCTAGGCACTGCCCTTGAGAAGCTCAGAGTTAGGTGAGGAAGATGGACAAGCAAACATGATCACAAGACATACGGAGGTTTGGGAGCATATAAACCACCCTCCCAAAAAAAGAAAAAAGAAAAAAACCAGCTAGCAATATGATATGATTTTCTGTCCTTCCACCTTTTCACACCAAAAGACAAAACCACCTAAACATGAAACTTTTGCCTTCTAGGGTCCTCTCACTTGGATTGCGTTTGCAAGCCAAGAACACCTCAGATTCACCAGTGTCACAAGGCACCAGTAACTGGCATCTGTAGGTACCAATGAACCTTAGTCTTTCCATGCTTAGACAACCTGTTCTACCTACCACTGAACATTCCATTCTGATTTATTCAGAAGTGGTACC
This sequence comes from Prionailurus viverrinus, assembly GCF_022837055.1. Classification (NCBI taxonomy): domain Eukaryota; kingdom Metazoa; phylum Chordata; class Mammalia; order Carnivora; family Felidae; genus Prionailurus; species Prionailurus viverrinus. The sequence continues at coordinate 101,296,510 of NC_062564.1, forward strand.
CATCCCCACCTCCATCCATGTCTCCTATACCTACAAACACACACATAAACACACACACACACCCTTGCAGGGGCAAACTTCAACACTCACCTCCAATATCACATTCATAACAGCGTGCTCATCTACAGGAACAGTCATTCATTCATATCTGCTTTCTCAACACCATGTTGCTTTCTCTGACACCTCCAGTCCTTCACTTCTTCTGGCTTTTGATTCCCTGACTTCAAACAACAACAAGTCTGTCCCATCTAATGTCCTTCTCTTGAGCTGGATGTCCTGTCCACTTCCATTCTTCTCTTTAATTTACCACCAAGGTTCATGAGTTTTTATGACTGCTGCTTCTGCGTTCACATAATACATTCCCTCCTGAATCATGTGCAATGTGGCTTCTGGTCCTGGACTTTCAAAAGTCAACTATGGTCTTCCAGTTTACAAAACCAGTCAGTGGTCTATTCTTGGGCTTCATATTCTTGCGGTGAACCTCTCCTGCAGTGTTGTGGTTTGTGCCATGCTCCTTTCTACCTATAAGACAATGTTCACCTGGGTCCCACCTATTTCTGATCTCTTTCCTTGCTTTCTTCTTTTCTTTCCCATCTCAGAAACATGAGTACTTCCTAGAGTCCAGTCCTTGTTGAATGAGCTTACTTATTTCCAAAGCTTCAACTATCACTCAGTATATTCCCAAATCTACATTTCTAGCAAGGACTCTCTCTCAAACCCAGACATTGAATCCCAAACCATTTACATGACATTTTCAATGAAATGTATTTCAGTTATTTCAAACATCACATTTAAAAGCTAATTATATACACACAAAATTCCAGATTCTTCTCCTGGCTGCTCCAGCTCTCCTAGTCATCAAACTTGAAATCTTAGAGTCCTCTTTTAATGTGCTGCCTCATGCCTATTTCTTTTCCAAATCTTACACATATTTCCTTTCTAGGGTTTCTTGTATCTGTCTCCACTTTTTTCATTGCCTTCACTTACTCAAGGCCTTTACACATACCTAGATTACAGCCTCTGAGTCAGTTTCTCTGCCTCTAACATTCCATCCTCACCCAATCTGTCCTGTATATTTTCTGTGAGTCTTTATAGATAATAATATCACTACCATGCCCAAATACTTCCATGGCTTTCCAAAACACAAAGTAAAGATATCTACAAGCTGATAATCAGGGTCTACCATACTCTTCAGATTTCTCTCCCCACAACCTTCCTTGCCAGTCAAACTGCTGTACCACCCGTGCTCCAAAACACTTTTGTATCTTCAGTCACTGTTCCCTGAAGGAAGACAAATGCTCCCTTGTCACTTCTCTTTTAGTCAAACACTCCCTATTTCTTCAAGGCTTCTTTCAAGCCCCACCTCCTCCCAATTCTAGCATGATTCGTACTTCCAGTGATCTCTGAACCATTCCAAACCCTAACACCTCCCATTTTTCCCACTTACCTTCTAACTAGTTTGGTTACTCCTTGTGAAATTGATTAAATCATTTTATGTGACTCTAGGGTTTGGAGGTACTTGAGGAAGAGTGGTATGTTATCCTTTAGAAAGATGATTCTTTTCTTTTTTTTAAGTTTATGTATTTTTGACAGGGAAACAGAGAGAGTGAGAGGGGGAGGGGCAGAGAGAGACAGGGAGACAGAGAATCCCAAGCAGGCTCCACACTGTCAGCACGGAGGCTGATATGGGGCTTGAAATCACGAACTGCAAGATCATGACCTGAACCAAAACCAAGAGTCAGATGCTTAACCAACTGAGCCACAGAGGCGCCCCAGGAAGATAATTTTTGTATCAGTAGAGAGGATGGAGTAGGTGGAGGTGGGAGGCTGCAGGTGAAGAAACCAGTTAGTAAACTACCTCAGGGTCAAGATATAAGGTGATGAGGGAAGAGTAGTGATATATTTACTGAAGAGCTACTTCCTAAATTGAGTTTGGGATCATGGTGCAAAATGAAAGATAAAATGCATTTGTATTACAAGCTTTGAGAACACCATTTAAGCTTCATTTCACAAGAAAAAGTAGACATTAGCATGAATTTTGGAAAATTGGTGAGAATATTAATATGATTCACTTAGGGATTTTGTGGTAAAGTTTTCTTTTAGGAAAAACTATTGATATTGAACTTTATGGCTTTAGCAGAATTTCAGCATGCTTTCAGCTTTTCCCCTCACAGCTTTAAAAACAAATATAATATAAAGACAAATTACATATTTAAATTTGGTTAGGATCCAAGAAGAAATTCTATGCTAACTCCTTAGTAATTCCTGTGATGGGAAATAATGATCCAACCCAAGTACTGGCAAAGAGATGATTTTTGCAGAACATTATTTTTAAATAAGCCTGAAGATAGGATCCTTTTTACCATTCAAATTGTCTACATTCATTTACTGTTTAGTTCAGCTCCTCTAAGCATAATTATTCAAAATTCTACTTTGGGAAACAGGGAAACCAATCCAGTCGCTATGGTAATTGTGACTTCCTCAGATATATTTCCCACAGTTCTTTTGTTGCTAATAATTTTTTCCCTCACAGGTAAAATGTCAATTACACTGATTTTAGCAGCCTGTATTTACAAGAGCTGATCTTTTGCAAGAGCGTCTATCTTGTCAGTCGAAAAGTTCAAGGGTATGTTAGCCCTGATATTTGTAGCAATGAAATGTAATGTTTCTGAGCCTTTTTCTTTTCTTCTTTTCAGGTTTGCTATTTTTGTGTTTATTTTCTCATGGTTTCAAAACTTTACCAAATTCCCAAGTCTGGAATTATTTTCCATCACTGCAGTCATTGAAGCATAGTATTGTTTTGTTTGCCGTCCGGAACATCCTCCAGTTCCACGCAGAGGGGAAGAAGAGGAGAAGAAAGGGGGAGCAGGTGCAGAAGTTCTATTCACAAGGGCACTGACCCTCAGCAGGGGCGTGACAGGGCTTTAAAATAGGATTAGACACCCAAACAAGAAAAAGGTCACACTTGACATTTCCACTGGAAATACCAATGCAAATAGAGCTGATCCTAGGAACATTTTTCACACACACACACACACACATACACACACACACACACACTTTTGGCTCAACAGAAAAATGTAATTTTCAATGAATTAATTCCCTAAAAGCTCAAAAAAGCAACTACTGGAAATGGGACCCAACGATAACAGCAAACATGAGTCAAAAGGCTCACTTGAGAAATTTCTCTTTTACTTATTTGCTATTTTTAAGGGTTTGTTCTTTGTTTTGTCATGGGAAGAAAAGTAAGGATGGAGTTGATGAGAAAAATGACATCAAGATTTGGAAACTTTGATTACATTACATTAAAATTCATTTATTTTTAAAAATTTAGCCTCTAATCATATCAACCCCATTCTTACCTGTAAATTGTCCCATTTGTTTCCTGCATAATTGATGATAGATTAATTAATAACATTTTTTTCTCTCAATTTTCCATTTGCATATTCAAAAGTAGCTGACCAAAGAACCAATACCAAAGTAAGCTTTGGAAGCACCTAGAAGAGGAAATCTGTCTCAAGCTGCTTCAAGATCCACCAATACCTACTGAAGATTTCTAAACTGTTCACAAAAAGGAAGTTGCCCATTGATCTTGTTGTGTGATTCTGAGAACGCATGAAACTTCCAGTTCCAAAAATGAATGCCTTCATTGGTACAACTGAGGCATGTATAGCTATTAACAGTGTCCCCAAAGTAAGTCAGACCAACATAGATTTATTCCTGATACAAGGAATTCTTGGAGGAATAAGTAAATTCCAGGGGCCTATATGTATACAATCACCCAAAGGCAGTCCAAGAGAAATGTATCTGCTGTGTACAGCCATATTTTAACATATTAGATATATATAAAGGGAGGTTCATCTATACACAAATTGTTAAGGTTCTTGAAAGATAAGTCAATTCTATCATAGAGAAAGTAAAACCCTTGAAGTGAAGAGCTTTCCTGACCTGGTACGGTAAGACACGGGGGAAGGGTTGAATCAGTGTGCCCAAACTCCACTTTCATTTAATGATCACAGGTTTGAAATTGTCTATCAAATTGAAATGATAAAATTTGTAGCCTTTTATTACTCAAAGTTATATAGAGCTCTCAAATTATCTAACTGGTATAAGATTACCTGGGTTAAAAAATTTAGTTTCAACCAAAAGCAGAAAAGAAGAAAGAGACAAAGAAAGAAAACTACCTTCCCATGAGAAAATGTATGATTTCATTAAATTATTTGAAATTATAAAATAAATTCAAGGACTCTCATAAATACCTAATTTTGCTCCTAGGTATCTAGGGACACCATATCCCAACCTAAGAGAGCTTCTGTAAACTGCTGCTGAAGCAGCACCCACAGTTTTGGCTGAATTTAGCCTGGAAAATGCCTTACCACATTCTCATCTCACAAGTTATATGTAATGATCTAAATTGCCCCTTTAACCTTAATGAAATCCAAGAACCTATTATACAGGAAAACATTTTTTACTAAAGATCACCTTTAAGGTCATAGTTACAATCAAGATTTTTTTAAACCACATATGATATTCAGAATCTATAGTTATTAACTGTAATGGAGGCCATGAAGAAAGTGAGAAACAGACTAGATTAAGCTGAATTTTGGAAAGCTTCTTTGCTGCAATTTTTGGGACTTACTAGTCAAGAGAAAGAATTCGTGTAAATTACCTTTAAAAATATTCTAAGAACAATATCTAATTTTACCTTTGGCTGTTTGCCAAAATAATCTCATCTAAGAATTTATGTGGCTATTACCACTGGGATCAATTAAGTGTTTAGCTGAAGACGCAATATTAAACTGAAATGCGAATTGGGAATTCCTGATGATCATATTACATAAAACAGTTAAAGCAAAAATTCATAGTTACAAGAAGATCATTTATTTGTCTTTACTAAGGAGCTATAGGATTTTATGAGAAAATGTAAAATATGTCTTGAGAGATAAGGTGAGAGGCCAGAAAAAAAACAGATCAGATCACTTATTCACCACTCTTAGATTATATGGAAATGGAAAATAATATTTCTACTTTTATATTTTTTCTGAGTTTTTTATTCATTTTGAGAGAGACAGAGTGTGAGCTGGGGAGGGGCAGAGAGAGGAGAGAGAGAATCCCAAGCATGATCAGCACAGAGTTGGACATAGGGCTTGAACCCACAAATCACGAGATCATGACCTGAGGCTAAACCAAGAAACTGAAACTCAACCAACTAAGTCACCTGGGCACCCCATGAATATTCTTACTTTTAAAGGTAATGTTTGGGGCACCTGGGTGGCTTAGCCAGTTGAGCATCTGACTTCGGCTCAGGTCACGTCAAGTCCCACGTTGGGCTTTGCACTGACAGCAAGGAATTTGCTTTGGATCCTCTCTTTCTGTCCCTCCCGTGTTCATGCTCTCTCTCTGAAAAACAAATAAACATTTAAAAATTAAAAACATAAAAAAAGATAATGTTCAATTGCTTTTCTAATTACAAAAGCAATACATGGTGAATTTATAAAATTCGAAAAATGTAAAACTTAAAATCTTAAAATCCATAAATAATCACTCGTTTAGGGCTTTTATTATGCAAATGTATACATAAATGTAAGTATATTAAAAAGGGATTATCATTGTTTCTATAAATCCATGTACTACTTTTCCAGTCTACCTCTAGTTATTTCTTGGGATCCATTTTTAGAGGAAAAATTGCTGAGTTAAAATACATAAACATTTGTAATCTTGCTACCAAAAGCACAATTACTTTAAAATGATTATGTATACTCCCAAAATTAATGTATTTATCTTGTTAACATCAAATATTAAATATTTTGTATATATTTAGATATATAAATGTATAGATATATACATATATATTTTTAAATGTATCATCATTGCTTTAATCTGTATTTCTTTGATTACCAATGAGGTTGAAAGTTTTTATTAGTGGAGTAGTCATGGTTCCCATATTGATTTATAAAAATAGTCTTTTTTAATGTTTTTAACTTACTTATGGCAGCAAGGCTTCTTGCAAATATTTTTTCCATTTCATCATTTTACTTATGTTTTTTAAACAAATTTTCTTTTATAATTTATTCTACTGCATTTACTACATTGTTTTATGCTTAGAAAATTCATCTTCATCTCAAAATTTGTTCAATATATATATATTTCTTCTAGAATTTTTATAGTTTTAATGCATCTAATATGTATTATAATATATAGTAAAAGAATGAAACTCTAATTATTTTTTTTCTCCAAGTTATTGGTCTGGTCTCCCAATCAAATCATCCTTTACCCAAGACTTTATTTTTAAATCATGAATTGTCACTTAAAACATGAGGAAATTTTCTATTCTATAATTGGGTTGTCTATTCTTGTTTTAATTCCATGTTTAATTTCTGTCATTTCTCTTAAGAGATATAGTGTCATTAATCACTCTTTTCAAAAAAAAAATAAATCTTGAACATGTTCACATGCTTAAACTTTAGAATAATTTGTTCAAGTTCCTAAAGGCAACCATGTTGGTCTTGTGATAAGGAATGCATTAGCTCTGTAAGTTAATTTGGAAATAATTGCCAACTCTTTCATATTAAATCTTTACATCCAGAAGCAAAGTAAACTTTCATGTTTCTCTAATGCTCTCGTGAAGATGTTTATTACTGTTACTGATTAACTCTTTTACCCATTGTATTTTCTTTGTTTTTTGGATTTTTGTTTTTCATTTGGGGTGGGATTTGTTTTGTTTTGTTTTATTTGTTTTGTTTTGTTGTTTTGTTGTTGTTGTTGTTTTCTATCAAATAGGAAAACTAATTTGGGGACATTTCTCTTGCAAATTATTCATTATGTATCCATTACCTGGTCACTTTATGGAAATTTCCTGTACTAAATGTTTTAAAGTTGATTTCTTTACATTTCTCCAGATATACATCATCATATATAACAATGAATCTCCTTTTTTGTAAGTTGTACTTCCCATTTCTACTTCAAACAGAATAATACTAAGTAATGACTTATAGAAGCATCCTTGTCTTATTCCTGATTTGGCATCTAGTGTTTCATTGTTAAATTTTACCTTGAATTTTGGTTTGGGATATTAATTCTTTATCATTTAGGATTTCTATAGAATTAGAATGGAAACTTATGTAAGACAGCATGTAGTGTTAAGTAATATTCACTCCATGATAGTGTCTAGCTATATCATCTGATTGTTACCAGTTGTCATTATTTAAAAATCCAAATTTTTTATGTAATTGAGGTAACCATATAAAATATGCCTGAAGGATAGATTGGAAGGAGGAAAAGTTAACAACAGAAATCCAATTTCAAGGAAAGACAATGGGGCTCCTAAGATTAAAGAAACTCACAAAGAAATCTGACTTGATGACTACATTTAATATCAGTCTCCGAGGAAAGGAAATGGTGGTTCTGCTGCAAAATGAAACTATTCTTGAATAAAGTATTAGTTCATTTATTTTCTTTCCTCTTTGTCACAAAAGCATTTGAAGATTATGAATATGCCTCATTGTATAGCTTTGGTCCTATACCATAGTCATGTCAGTATTTTTGTTTCTTTGGCAAATTTTTCATTTTCTCTTTGACTTACAAGATAAAGCATTTCATCAATTGCAAAACACTTTTTTGCACATTTCAGAACTCTCAGGTTGAGATGTGTCTGCTAATCAAAAGTATGTTAATTTCACAAAAATGTGGTATTTAATTTCCAGGACAGTTGATCATTTTGTTTAATCTTTCATTATCAGTTTTTAGTTTTATGTCATTAAGATCAGACAGTCTAACCTATTCACTTTCTACATGGAAAGAATTTATTGAGATGTTCTTTATAGAACAATGTAATCAATTTCTGAAAATATTTCACATATATTTTTTTAAAAGTATATTCTTCGTTTGAATTGTGCAAAGTTCAATAATTAGCTATAAATTCCACTTCTATATTCTAATTTTCTATGTCTATATATTACCTACTTGATTTGTCAAAAGCTGGGAAGAAAGTGTGTTATTCCACAATAATTAAGTTTTTGTCCATTGCTCTATGTATTTCTGGTATTTTTTACTTTATATACTGATTTTTATTATAGTACCTATGTAACTCAGTTTTTGAAGATTTATGACTTATTTTTCCAAAGTGTGGGTTGTGCTTTTTATCAATGTAAAATGACCCAGAACACCCATTTTGATTCTGTATCCTGCTGTATAGTTTTTATACTCTCTATAGATTCTGCCCGGATTCTGACAATATGATGGCTATTAGTCTTATTCATCAGTGGTGTTAAAGAGGTTTCATTTTATTTTGGGTTTCTAAATAGATGTTTTTTTCTTGGGCATTTAGAAGAAGCTAAGTCAGGTTTAATTTAAAACAGAAGCTGTCCCAGAACAAAAAGACTTACTGAACGCCCACATTCTACAAATCTGTGCTGAGCACTTTACATGTATCGCTCATTTAAACATCACAGTAACTTTATTAGATGGACAGGCCCACTTCTAATATTTGTTGGTGGGGTCCAGAGTATAAACCAAGGGATCTTTCTTTACCACACCCAGCTCTGTCCTATGTCAGAAGCATCTCACATATGCATATGGACACTGAAGCCCCTCATGTCCCAGTTCCATCTATCTCCATCCCCCCTCTGCCAACCCTTTCCCTTGGTAGCAGCATTATAGCCCCATTGTCTATCCTGAGAAGACAGCCCTGAGAAGGAGTCCTGTAATTGCCTGAAGGTAAGCCTTGCTATTTGGGTCCAGAACCCTGAGGTCGAGGGTACCCAGAATATGGGGAGGTATAGGTTCTGGGAGAATGGCCATATCCTGTTGGACCCACAAACTCTCAGCCACATGGGAGATGAGGTCAGAGGATGGCAGAGCAAGGTCTTCTGAGTGGGGAGGAGCAATGTGCCAAGATAGGACCTGGGTACTTGGGTCTGAGGGTCGTATTAAAGAAGATACTGACTGGCCCTGGCAAGTGGCAGAGACTGGTCTTGAACCTGTATTTGTCCAAATCTAAGCCCATCCTTTCCATCTTTATCACTTATCTCTAACTTATGTGCATTATAAGGATACAAAGATTTCAAACAATGTGCTATCGTGTTCTGGAAAGGACTTTGAACTTCTTGAAGTAAAAAAAAAAAAAAGTTAAAGCAGAGAAAACTCCTCAGAATGGTTTGTATTATTTTGCTGAGGAAGAAAACAGAGCTACAGAATCTGCTTTTAACAGTGTTAGACTTTTTTTTTTTTTAATTTTTTTTTTTCAACGTTTATTTATTTTTGGGACAGAGAGAGACAGAGCATGAACGGGGGAGGGGCAGAGAGAGAGGGAGACACAGAATCGGAAACAGGCTCCAGGCTCTGAGCCATCAGCGCAGAGCCGGACGCGGGGCTCGAACTCACGGACCGCGAGATCATGACCTGGCTGAAGTCGGACGCTCAACCAACTGCGCCACCCAGGCGCCCCAACAGTGTTAGACTTTTTTAACCCCATTCAGATGTCCCCCAAGAACATAGATTTTAGGTGGACTCAGAAGTGTCCCATCACCTTCTGTGTCAGAAAACATGGAAAAAACTAGAAATAACTGCATCAGGGTGCTGTAGTACCATTTACACCTCCTTGTAAATCTCCAGGGTCCTCAAGAGAAGCAGGAATTCCTTGTCCCACATGGCCAATTTCTTACAGCTGGGGGGGGGGGGATGGGGGGGAGGTTTTAAATAGGTTTGCCTACTGCCTCTCACAAGGGAGTTGGCACAGAGCTAAGGGGCTCCGCCAGGACCTTCAGAGCCTGAAAGATGTACCATAATTTTTCTTTTGTGACTAACAGCAGTTCCCTGGTGCGTCACACGGCATTTTACATGTACCATGAATGGTTCATTAACTCATTCCTCATCCTCAAAGCTGTACATAAACTAGATTCCTTCTTTAGCCTGTGTTTTTCCCCCCTTTGCTTCAATAAGTCCATTTTTTCTTTCATTTTCATTCAGATTCCTTTAATTAAAAAAAAAAAGTCGTTCTACATTTTTGCCATTCTAAAATCACCACAATTTCTTCATTCCCATTATTTAACAAAACCATTTTCCTTTTTTGTAGATCTTCCTTCTCAATTTATTCATGATATTCCTCACTTCCACTAACCTGTACAAAGGCAATGTTCGTCACTAGCAATTGACCTGACCTTTTCATTGCCGTTATCTTTTCCACTCCACCTAACTTATGACAGAAAAACACTTTCTAACACATCAAGTATGTTATAAATTTTAGCTGGAGACAAGTGAAGCTTGTGATAGAGGCTGGAAGTAGATTAGCTTAGAGGGTCAGGAGGAATGGATGAGCTCAGGGTGCATGTGCATAAATCAAGCATTCAATGATGCTGGCAAAGACTAAAATACCAGCTCCAGCAGACCAGCACACCTTTAAGGAGATTCAAAGAGAGGTTAAGGGGATCAGAGAGCATGGAGGAGAGTAAAAATATCAATGAGAGAGCTGCTTTTGTTTATGTCTACTTACCAGATATACAAATTACTAATGATGAGCAACACTACAAGCAAATCTTTTAATGATGCCTTTTTCTAACTACCAGTGATGACAGCAGCATTGGCAACCCTCCCGGAATGGCACATGTGTGGGTTCCTCAGTCTGATAGTGAGCAGTGGATATCGCCTACTATCTGATGTAGCAAAACTTTTTTTCAATTTAGGAAATTATCATTTAATCACACACAGTTTGTTCCATTCTGAATGGTTTAATTTTGCCACTGGTTGATTTAATGGATTCAAGTAACCCCAGGACATCAAAAACCCATGAGAAGGGTTAAAATTGTTTGCTTTTAAAGATCTTCAAAAGCCTCACTTAGAATTTACCTACTTTGAAGATTTAAAACAAAAAAAAAATGAAAGTTAAGCTTACAAAGTAAATGTATGGAAATCATTTTGATTTCTGCAATTACTTTCATGTGAATTTTTCATTTAACTATGCATGGATTCCTTAATAAATACTTTTTAATTTAAGAGAATTTAGTAATCATAGATTTGAAGTTTTTCCCTTTTTAAAAACGTCATTATAACCCAAAATAATCTGGGAAAAAAAACAACAAATAAAATTGAATTATTTTCTGAAAGATCAATTTACTTCTCTAACATGTTTAACAATTAATGTGACATATTTATGTTCAAATTAATTTATATTGGGCTGAGGATTTTGAATCTTTAAAAATTATTGTTTGGTCACTCTTACTAGAAAGGAACTGTCATTTTCTTCCCCAAATATCATTAGAGTTTAAAGTTCTTGGATTCAGACAGGTTTTTCTCCATTTGAGAAGTGATATTATATTCTTTATCATTTATCTTTAGTGCTACCTGGTTTGTCATGAATCGTTCATAAGTATTTTTTAAGTCAATAAAATTTAAAAGGGACTTTAAGCTCCCAAACTTTGCGACTTAGAAATATCAGATAAAGAAGCAAAAATAAAACCCCATTTTCCCTATGACCATGTAAATCTAGCTACCCAGTACCACCAAAATATATTTAACATCTTAAATGCCTAACTTATTGTTAAGGCATAATTCAGATACCAAGGGAACATAATGTGTGGCAAAAATAAAGTGTCATTAATATGTACCAATTAAGTTCCTGACCAGCTTGACTTAGTAAAATGACTGATTCTTTTATGTGGGTGATAGAAAGTACAGAGCTGAAGAATGATATCGGGATCAGAGGGGTAATCACAGAGAGATCTTGAACTGGACCTGCTAAAGGATGTCCCAGAACTTCAGAGACCCAGTTCGGTGATGGCAATGAAACTCAAATTTAGAGTGGCATGTGTGAAATTAAATAGTAAGAAATATTGGCAATTATAATAATTTAATAAATGCCTTGCTTATTTCATGATAAAAATAATGTCCAGCTAGTTGGCTGAAGGCAGCCATTTCTATATGATATTTTACCATGCCTTTATTTCTAATTTATCCTTTTACTTTCAATTAATTTTTTCAAATGGATTGTAATTTTCTTCCTACTCAAAAGAATCTACCTTGGCTTTTTATGGTTACATATATAATAATCAGTAAATCTGCTCTGTCGCCTTTATTACCAAGCCTTTGGGCACCTCATAAGGTCAACCTTATCAACAATTTGCTAGTACATCACTTTTTTCAGTGGAAGTATAATTTTATCTTTGCATTTACATGGCATTTACTATTAAAGTCAAAAGTAGATATTGATATGTTAATATGCAGAAAAATCATCTTTCTGGGTATGGCAACAAGAGAATATAGTCTACAGCTTTAACACAGATTTAAACTTTTTATGGCATTGCTATACTAACATACTAATATTAATATAATAAATGTTTGTTGGCTTGGACTCTATGACTATCCTGTTTTTTTGTTCGCTTATTTGTTTTTGTCTTTTTGTTGCTTTAATGGTGGTTGTCAGGGACAGCATATATATCTTGCTCACTACTTTAATGATAGTATAAATTAGGGGAATTTTTTTAGTTTTTTTTAAGTTTTATTTATTTATTTTTGAGAGAGAGACAGCATGAGCAGGGGAGGGGCAGAGAGACAGTGAAAGAGAGAGAATCCTAAGCAGACTTCACACTACCACCACAGAGCCCGATGCAGGGCTCCAACCCACAAAACCGTGACATCAAGACCTGAGCCAAAACCAAGAGTTGGATGCTCAACCAACTGAGCCACCCAGGTGCCCATTTAGTCTTTTTAAAAGATGATCAACAGAAGAATCTTGGTCTCCTGAATCCTAGAGTCTACTCTTTTTGAAGTTCATATACAAGCTAAATTCCTCTCATAAAGAATTTATTATTCTAGTTATGAAACGATTCCACAATATCCCCATAAAATAAAGAGAAGTATCCTTATTTTAGACAGGAAGAGTTTAAAAGAAAATAAAATGCAATAAGCACTATTACAACCCAGTCTGCTATTGTCTGTAAACCACAATGATAAACACATAGCATTTCCCTTGTTACCCACCCAGAGGCCCTTAAGGAACATTCCAATATTCTTCCCTTTCATCCGTTGCAGTCTGAACAAGTCCCAGAATAGTACCAGAGTTGAGGATCCTCTTATTTGGAAAAAAAAAAGTGAAAGAACTCAGAACCATTTTCTGATCCTTTTTAAAAACTCAAATGTTACCATTCAAATCTACCATTACCCCTCTAGAAAAACACAGAGGTCTGCCTTTGCTAGTAGGCAGATGATTGAAAGCAAAAGAGATCTACAAACACATGAATGGCATGTTTTCATTTAACTCAATGATGCCTCAAATATCTATCTTTCCTCAGTCATTTCCCACTTTCTCAGGCTCAACCAAGAAACCTCCCAAATGGCAAGTTATCTGGCAAACTGTTCATCTTTTCTGCAAAGAAAATTAACCACAGCCATTGCTCTTTTAAAAACATGGGAGATATAAGGGCGCCCGAGTGGCTCAGGCATTGAACGTTGGACTCTTGATTTCAGCTCAGGTCATGATCCCAAGCCCCACATCGGGCTCCATGCTGGGTGTGAAGCCTGCTTGTGATTCTTTCTCTCTCCCTCTGCCCCTCTCCCCTGCTCACTCTCTGTCTCTCTCTCAAATAAAAAAAATGGATACACACACACACACACACACACACACACACAAACACATATGATACATATACACACAGAGATATGTACCACATCCTCAAAATTATTCATTGGTAAATTTTGCATGTTTCATGTTGATTTTTTGAGAGAAATAACAGGAAAGCACAAATAACAAAAACTGAAAATTGTTTTTCTTTGTGACCTCCCTATACACAATATTTATGAAAACAGTCATTCTTACAGCATAGAAACAAGGCAATTAGGAGGAACCTTAAGGTTGTTCTGGGTCCCTCTAGACATTGGCATGACTATGAAGGTTCCTGCTGCTTTGTCTATAAAATGGAACTGGTAATACTTACTCACTCAGCACTTTACATCTTTAACCTCCTTTGCAGTGAAGGCTGATGTACATATTTCTATACTGTGTAACAAAGATAGTTCCTCTATGGAAAACAGTCACAATAACTTCTTAGGAATAGCCCACCATTACAAATCTTTGAAACAAGAAATGGAACATACCACCTGAAATAAAGCAGAAAGGTGGCATTCATTTTAAGCCACCACAACTGGCAGGCCAAGAGTGAAGAAAGAGTATGGTCATTAGCATTAAGAACAGGGGGAGCTTGGGTGGCTCAGTTGGTTAAGCTTCCAACTTCGGCTCAAGGCATGATCTTGTGGTTCATGAGTTCCAGCCCCGTGTCAGCCTCTGTGCTGATAGCTCAGAGCCTGAAGCTTGCTTCAGATTCTGTCCCACTCTTTCTCTGCCCCTCCCCTACTCTCTCTCTCTTTCTTTCTCCCTCATGCATGCACACTCTCTCTCAAAAAATAAATAAACATTAAAAATTTTTAAAAAAGAATTGCCTATAATAAAAATTTAGGGTTGCATGGGTTGGAAGGTAGGACTGGGGGAAGAGAAGATATTTTCTCCTCAGGTTGAGGGCTAAGAAATTTCAAAATTTTAGATGTTAATAGATGAATAAGCTTCAAAAAAAATCTTAATTTTTTTCTATACTTGTATAGCATAGTATTCACCTCTAGAATGAAATTGGAAGTTTCAAAACAAAAATTTCAAACTAAGCCACTCTACAGTTCTAGCAGATATTCCTGGGAATTTGAAATCAAAAGAATTTGAGAACTGTTATGAAGGATTCAAAATCATAAATTCCTTCACTTAATCCAGGAAGCATGTAAAGTCATGGATATTTTCCCCAGTTTTTAAAATTTTTAAAAATGAGTTAGCTTTTAATGATTAAACACATTCCCTATTATATGGTTTATTACACTTGTTACTTAGAATAATTGGGTGCTTCTGGGAAATGGCCCTCTAAGAAATTTAACAGTCCACTTGATTAATATTTAATATAAGACTATACACTCAAGTCAGTTTAATAGTATATTAATATACTTAAACACTATTTACTAAAATCCTGAAGTAATCCCCTATTCCTCTGAAATGCATGGTTATTAAACAGGAGTGAGTTAAATATGTACAAATGAATTTTAAAATATATCATTTGTTTTTAAGTTTACTAAAGAAAAGATATTTTTGCAACCAGGATCCACTGGTCTGCTTTATATAACCCCCAATCTCCCCACCCCCACCTATTCCACCCAAGGCCTGAGCTATACTAAAATTTTGCAAAGCCTTGCATTGTTCTCCCTGACACCAGATCAACCAACACAAAAAAGCAACTGCCAGCTCAAAAGCAATCCGGTGATAGAGCCTGGTGCTATCTAATCAAGGGCAAAAGGTCACTTCCGAACAACTGGGCAATAAAAGATTATTTCTAGGGACAAAACAGAGAGGCCCAGAGGTGGGGGGTAGAAAGTGGGGAGGAGCTGGGAAGGAAGAAGGGCAAAAGGGCTCCCGTCTGTGGGAGGAAGTGCATTGACTCTAGGCAGCAGACGGGAACCATCTGGCTCCTTCCGAGGTCTGTTCTTAAGACAAGAGAGAAAGCCCCTTTAAAGGGGCCAGTGACTCTGGGCTGTGCAATTCAAATTTTTTGATAATATAAAACCAGCTTTCCCAGGCATAGAAAAATCAGAGAGAGAGAGAGAGAGAGAGAGAGAGAGAGAGAGAGAAAATAAGTCTTTTCCCAAATAGGAGATAGATCCACAAATGTTAACTGGAGGATGCATTGCTTTTCAGTAAACAAACTCTCTTGATAAGTACTAAGTAGATGATCCAGCAAATAGAGTTTAAGTATTATTTAAAGTTAACCTTAAGGTAAAACACACACAGAGACACACATAATTTTTAAAAGAATATGAAATCCTCTTTTAATGATACAGTGGTACTAACTTCTTCTTCCCTCCTCCTTCTACTTTACCACTCTCCTCCCCACCCTCCCCAGTCTTCTTCCTACAGTAGTAGTCTTCTCACTTGTTCTTATTGAAGCACCTTGGAATGGGTACAAGGTAAGTCAAGGGCCCTATTGCAGTCAGCCTAGATGCCTTGGTCTAGAGAAAGCCAGAATTACAGACAGTGTACCCTATTCCCCCCCCCAACCCCCCCAAAAGAGTCAGTACCAAGTCAACTATGTCCTCAATTTTCTCATCTGTGATTGATTTTTTTTTTTTTAACCACTGAGTAATTACCAACTGAAATAGAAAGTACCCAGGCTGAGAGACTACTGCTGGCTGTGTGGCTGCAAACATGAGATCCTAATTACAGTAATTCAAAATCCACAGGACAGGAAGCCCAATCATTTTCAGACTTTTTTTTTTCTTTTTTCTTTTTTTTTTTCTGGAGGAGTACAGCATAGCTAACAGGCCAGCTGATTGGAGACAGTTCAGGGTGGGCCACAGCATGATATTCATGTTTCTAAATACGAACATCTCTTAAAAATGGCTCTGTTCAAGAACTGGGATTTGGAATAAATGTCTGCCAACCATTCCAGCAGTACTGCTAGGAAGGAAATAGAGCTTTAAATGACTTCTCCTAGGACAACTAAACCTTTGTCCCAATAGAACACACTGAGAAATTATTCTACAGAGAAAATTTCATATAAGTAGGAAAGAGAAAGGTAGATAAAACTGAAACTTGCTTTTTGACATCCTCGTAATCATAAGAAAAAAATTATGAGAAAATATTCAAATAATGTCATAAGAAATTATAGCACAAAAATATGTTAAGATTTCCTCTCAAGAAGAATATTGTCATAGGTAAATGCCATACTGTACATAAATAAGTAATATGATAATGGTGGTCATGGTCAACTTTTATCAAATGTCAGTACATATCAACCACTGAACAGGAGATACAATGGGATTGCCACAGAAAGGTACCCAGAATCCATTTCTCCAAGGAGTTTATCATCTAAAAGTGGTGGAATAAACCCACCTGGAAAACATGCAAAAGAATATATAGATAAGCCAAAAACTAATAGTTTCTTAATGCTTAAGGGATACGGGAATACGCTGTACTCTGGATTAGGGGGTTCTTTTGGGAAGGACTTTAGTGATGAAACGAATTTCAAACAGAATTTTAAAGAAGGGTAAACACATGCTTTGGCAGAGTAGAGAAGACATTGGTCTTTTCTAGCCAAGGAAGTTTAAAGGTGGGATGAGAATATCTGGTTAACTGGACTTGATGCTCTAAACTGAGGAGATACAATAGATGAGGACAGTCTAGGGAGCAAGGTCTACTGGAGAGCAGGACACACAGAAGGTTATAGGTTAAAAATCATGAGCTTCAAGTGCAAATCAAAATCACAAGACACTCATTAAGATGGATATTATTTTTTAAAAGTAACAAAATAACAAGTGTTGGTGAGGATGTGGAGAAATTGGAACCCTTATGTATTGTTTGTTCGTAGGAATGTAAAATGGTGCAGCCACTAAAACAAAACAAAACAAAACACAAAAAACAAAACAAAACAAAAAAAGTACAGTGGCTCCTCAAAAAATTTAACATAGAATGATCTTATGATCCAGTTTCTGGGTATACATCCAAAGGAATTGAAAGCACAGACTCAAATGGAACATTGTATATCCATGTTTGAAGCAGCAATATTCACAATAGTCAAAAGATGGAAAACTACTCAAATGCCCATCAACAGAAAAATGAACAAACAAAATGTGGTATATACATACAATAAAATAATTCAGTCTTAAAAGGAAAGGAAATTCTGACATGTGCTACAACACTCTTGAACTTCGAAGACATTATGCTAAGTGAAATAAGTTAGACACAAAAGGGGATACATTGTATATGACATGCCAAATTTATAGAGACAAAAAATAGGATAATGTTTGCGAGGGGCTGCATAAGACTGGGGAATTATGATTTAATTGGCATAGGGTTTCAGTTTGAAATGAGGAAAGATTTCTGGAAATGGATAGTGGTGATGATTGCACAACCAAGTAAATGTACTTAGTGCCACTGGATGATACAGTTATTAAAAAATGGTTAAAATGTTAAGTTGTATGTTATGTATGTTTTATCACAATAAAAAGAATGCACTAAGACAAACTTTAGAAAGAAAACAGAGGGAGCTTCAAAATCAACAAAGCTAGCTTTAAAACCATGTCTGCCACTTAATAGCCATATAACCATGGGCAAGGTACTTACTGTTTGAGGTCCAAATTCCTCAGCTATGGAATACAGAAAATGACCCTCACAATACAGGTTTATAAATACAAGAAATAATGTAAAGTCACCACTTAGAATAAGAATTAACCAGGATTCTTGGTTTCAAGAAATGGAACCAGAAATGAAGTACCTCAGGGAAGTTACTGACTTATTGAAGCAAAGAACAAGAGGGTGGGCAAGGCCAGATGCTGGCAAAAGGAACAACAGGAACTAAGCTGTTGTCTAATAATATCAAGTTCTTTTCATCTGACCTGCCATTTCTGCAGAGTAGTTTCTCCGACTGCTAGAGAATATGACTAATGGGATTTTATACATACGTTCCTATGCTTTCACAACTGGGCCAAAAGAGAGCTCTTCCTTTGGTCCCATTTGAAAAACTCCTGGGGAAGACTATAGATGCTGGCGAGGATGTGGAGAAACAGGAACCCTCTTGCACTGTTGGTGGGAATGCAAATTGGTGCAGCCACTCTGGAAAACAGTGTGGAGGTTCCTCAGAAAATTAAAAATAGACCTACCCTATGACCCAGCAATAGCACTGCTAGGAATTTACCCAAGGAATACAGGAGTACTGATGCATAGGGGCACTTGTACCCCAATGTTTATAGCAGCACTCTCAACAATAGCCAAATTATGGAAAGAGCCTAAATGTCCATCAACTGATGAACGGATAAAGAAATTGTGGTTTAGGGGCGCCTGGGTGGCGCAGTCGGTTAAGCGTCCAACTTCAGCCAGGTCACGATCTCGCGGTCCGTGAGTTCGAGCCCCGCGTCGGGCTCTGGGCTGATGGCTCAGAGCCTGGAGCTTGTTTCCGATTCTGTGTCTCCCTCTCTCTCTGACCCTCCCCCATTCATGCTCTGTCTCTCTCTGTCCCAAAAATAAATAAAAAACGTTGAAAAAAAATTAAAAAAAAAAAAAAGAAATTGTGGTTTAAATACACAATGGAGTACTACGTGGCAATGAGAAAGAATGAAATATGGCCCTTTATAGCAACATGGATGGAACTGGAGAGTGTGATGCTAAGTGAAATAAGCCATACAGAGAAAGACAGATACCATATGGTTTCACTCTTATGTGGATCCTGAGAAACTAACAGAAACCCATGGGGGAGGGGAAGGAAAAAAAAAAAAAGAGGTTAGAGTAGAAGAGAGCCAAAGCATAAGAGACTCTTAAAAACTGAGAACAAACTGAGGGTTGATGGGGGGTGGGAGGGAGGGGAGGGTGGGTGATGGGTATTGAGGAGGGCACGTTTTGGGATGAGCACTAGGTGTTGTATGGAAACCAATTTGACAATAAACTTCATATATTGAAAAAAAAAAAGAAAAACTCCTGGGGAAAGACTGATTGGACCTGGTCACATGCTGAACCCCTAGCCCAATTACTGTGGCTGGGCCAGGAGGTGAGAAAACCCCATTAAAAGCCCAAGTTAAGGAGGGAGGATGGAGATAGCCACTGGGAGAGTAGATGTGAACCCAGCAGCTACCTTATTGGATGACTACTACAACCAGTTTGGGAAATAATCATCTAGATTTTATATACAAGATAAATCGGAGCCATCTTAGATACCTGAACAGAGAAATTATCATTTTATCTAAGAATTATGCATTTTGGAGCACCTGGGTGGTTCAGTTGGTTAAACCTCCATCCAATTCTTGATCTTGGCTCAGGTAATGATCTCATGGTTCATGAGTTCAAACCCTGCGTTGGACTCTGTGCTGACAGCATGGAGCCTGCTTGGGATTCTGTCTTTCCCTCTCTCTGCCCCTCCCCTGCTTGCACTCTCTGTCACTCTCTCCAAATAAATAGATAAACTTTTTAAAAAATATGCATTTTATGTTGTTTTGAACTAATTAATTCAATCACTCATTATTAACACTATTTGAGATAAGTTACTACATACAGGATAATTTTCTGAATAACTGAAATTTGCTTCCCTAAGTATTAACTACCATTTTTATTTTGAACTTTATCTAAAATATATCATTTTATGGGGCACCTGGGTGGCTCAGTTGGTTAAGTGTCTGACCTCGGCTCAGGTCATGATCTCACGGTCTGTGGGTTTGAGCCCCGCGTCGGGCTCTGTGCTGACAGCTCAGAGCCTGGAGCCTGTTTCAGATTCTGTGTCTCCCTCTCTCTCTGACCTTCCCCTGTTCATGCTCTCTCTCTGTCTCAAAAATAAATAAACGTTAAAAAAAATTAAAATATATCATTTTATGATAAAATATAAAGACAATTTTTATATATTCAAGATAATTTATCATGAAAATAAAATATCATACTGCATTGCACTAAACCAATACTCTCAGGAAAAATTTTTGTGCTCAGAACTGCTCAAATCCTTCACTCCAAGACTCAAAGGGCATCTTTAGGTCATTTGTTACTTCTTTTGTTACTATTCTCATTTTTCTGCTGCAAAAAGCAAACAAAAAAACACAAACAAAACAAAACAAAACAAACACAACCCTTTCTTCCTATCATCTTTCATCCTGCTTCTAACTGCTGAGTATTGAACATCAGATAATTAATGACTATAAGTAAAATAAGACTTTCAGGGTACGTTTCATACGAAAAAAAGTGGACTGGCTTTGATCCAAAGAATTATTATAGGTGTTCAAGGATCCGTTCTTCAGGTTCACAAAAGTGTTTGGAAAACTGGAAGCCAACCTCTGCCTGAAATCCAGGTACTTCAAAATACTGAGTCAAGACATTAAATAGTATGGGGGAATCAAAGATCACTGACAAACTGAAAGTTTCTAACCTAGTCATTAAAACATCAAATTAACTATATAGAGAATATCATCTAGCTTAAACTGCTTAGTTTGGAAATACAATAGAAATTCAAAAGAAACATGTTAGAATATTTGCAAGGCAAATTTATTTCACCCAAGATATACTGGTTATTTGAGTTTGTCAACTAGATTTTCAGAAGAAGTATTAACCAGATTAAGACAATCTTGACTCTAAAACAGATCATTAAAGTGACTGACAAAGTAGCTACTGAAACAGAGAACTCTCTCACAGTTAATACAGTAATCCTTATTGGTACTTAGTGATTTTCACAATTTCTCTTCAAGGTGAATTTGATTCTGCTCTTGACCAAAGCATTGATGGTTGTGGCAACAACAACGTGTTTAAGGGAAGAATGACCCAGAAGGAACATGGAGAACATGTGTGCTTCATGAACATGTCTCTTCAGAAAGGCTTGTGATATTATCATCTCTCACCCAAAAACATAAAGTACATGGCCTAGTATTCTCAACAGCAAATGCTCAAATACCCAAAGAATTTAATCAAATCTGTGGTTGCACATTCTTAAAAGAGGAACTGAGTGTTGAAGGAAAGATTAGGGAGGACAGGAGAAATCCAGAAGAGCTCTCTTCCTTGTTTTCTCTTTCAGAATGCCTAGTAGGCATAGAAAATATTATTTTTCTCATGTGATTAAAAGAAGAAATAAGTGATAAAATGTCAAGAGTAACCACAAGCAAAAAGAATACAGTTCCTACATAGGCTAACTGGCTCCCGTTCTAGGAGGGTAAATTCGCAGATAAAACCTGTGCCCCTGCCAAGGCCTGCCAAGGCGTTAAGTCTCTCCAGCTATGTAAACTGCAAAGAGTTTGCAAAGGAACAAATCCAGGACATAACCCCCTTGAAAACAACAAAAGGGATACTTGTCCAGACATTCACATTGCATCATGCCACTTCACAACTTATAATGAGTCTAGAAAAAGAGGCATGGTTTTGGCATGGCTAGTCCTGTAATTCTCATTCTATAAGACAAAACAAGCACATTGTTATTTTCTAGACTACATTTTATCTGCTTGAATCTACCTAGTGAGACATTGACAAAGCTCTTCAATCAAACTAAGCCAAATCAATGTGGGATTTTTTGCTATAAACTGCAAAACTTATTAGCAATCGATCAAGGCCTGATAACACTTATTTTAGGGGTTTATTCAAGAGCCTTTTCCTTTCCTTCCCCTGTCTATCTCACTAATAATTGGCTCCAGTACTGAAAGTTTGAGGGAACTTTGTTATGTTTTCTGTGTATATGGGGGTTTTTTTTTGTATGTTTTCTCTATACAGTTCACATTATTCTAGATACTCAAGTTGTAAACTATACTACTGCACAAATACTTAAACTCAAACTTTCACAGTGAGGAAGAAGAATTTTGTAGATAAAAACACATACAGGGACAGATGGAAAGATAGAGAAACAGACAGGTAGCTAATCAATGTGCCTTTTACCACCATGAGATTTAGGGAAGACTTATACCCTAAGTCTTCCATCTTTATCCAACAGACCAGATATTTATAACCTGCACATTGAAAATAGCTACTATGTGGAAAGGGCCATATCTGACATTCACAAAGTTAATAAAGTAATATCGAAGGTGTCAAAACATGTCCATTTTATTAAAATTTTTTCCCCTAGCATTTTTGAGCTTGTCAAAATTTTTCCAGATTTAACACAATTTTAGTTTCAGGTTTGTATAAATTCAGACTCAAATTCTTCTGTTTTCAGTAAACTTGGGAAAACTTACCTCACTGCCAATATTTGCAATATAAAATAGTAAAGGTCACAGCGATTTACAAGAGTTTTTAAAACCCAGTCTGAGAGATTTATGATACGTTGTGTATTCTTATTTCTTGCAATCTGTTATTCAAAAGATTAGAGGAGAATTAAGAAGGCTAAAGTCACAACTTCTTGCCATAGGCTTATTTTTCCTGCTTTCATCTCTTTGGTCTCTCTACTTATTCATTGATGAAAGTATGGAAGGAAAAATATATTATTCCCTATCTTAGTACATCACCAATACAGAAAACATGCAGTTCAACAATCCTTCTCCTGCTGAATAGTGAAGAAGAGTGTTTAGCATGGTGAAGATTAGTTATATATGGCCCAGAGCCATTCCTGAGAAGCTTATTAACTAGTTAAAGAGTTGGAACTAACGTATAGTAAACATTACATTGCCAACTGAAGGCAATCCATTTGCTCTGGAAATCAGGAGCATTGGTAGGGCTGATAACCTCTTGTGAAAGTGGATGAGCTGCCTAATGGAGATTTGATATAGGGAAGAGCCAAGATGGCAGAATAGCATGGAAGTTGTTTTTGCATCTCGTGTCCGTGAAATACAGCCAGATCAACACTAAACCATCCTGCACACCTAGAATACTGATTTGAGGATTAGCACAATGGAGGTCTGATATAAAGACACTGGCTACCTCTGCATGCAGGTAAGTGACTGAAGTGCCTACAGATTGGAATCCTTATCCTAATGTTTGAAGGATTATCTTCTATCTAGAAGCCATACTATATTAGTCTGCTAGGCTGTCATTGCAAAATACCACAGACTGGGTGCCTTAAGCAAAAGAAATTTATGTTCTCACAGTTTTAGAGGCTGGAAGTCCAAGATCAAGGTGCTGGCAGGATTGGTTTCTGGTGAGGCCTCTCTTCCTGGTTGATGGATAGTCACCTTCTCACTATGTCCTCACATGGCCTTTCCTCTGTGCTAACAGAGAAACAGAAAGAACACTCTCTTATGTCTCTTCCTCTTCACATAAGAACACAGGTTCTATTGGATTATAAGGCTCCATCCTTATGACTTCATTGAACTTTTATTGCCTCCTTATTGCCCTGTCTCCAAACACAGTCATACTGTGAGATCGAGCTTCAACATATGAATTTGGGGGGAATATAATTCAGTCCCTAATACATACCTTAAGTCGAGAGAGTTATGGAGGACTAAGACTACCAGAAGACTATGATACTTAGGCCACAAAATGTAGGCCCTTGTAAGTTTCCTTGGGGGAAAAAAAAATCAGTCTCCATTGAAATATGCTTCAGGTTTATGTCTCTAGCTTTAATAAAAGTTTGTCACATGAACTATTCTCCCTTTTTTAGGGATATTGTCTATTCCCAATATTCGATTCCTTCTACATAAGTTCTGTGCGAGATTTGTCTTTTAGAATTTAGTGCCAGGGGAAAAATCTGTCTTCCCTGAGAACTTCCTGTAATTCCTTAAAAATGCCAAGAAACTCATACTATAATATTTTCACTTTTTCTTCTAGTCTGGCAGGAAATTTTGGGTCATATTGGAAGTTCAAACATAGCAAACCTATTAACTGCTTATATTTGCAACCATCCTCTTACATGTTTTGCTTTTCATCCTGATTCACTTAGTACTTTTCTTAGTAAAAATTCTCTTAATATGCTTTTTAGCGGCCTCAATAAAATACATTTTCATGAAAAAGATAACGTTTAAACAAATCCCTGGCACTACAAGTATCTTTATAAAATTAAATCAGATTTTTATTTTGGGGGATGGGGGAGAGAGACAGAGCACAAGTGGGGGAGGGGCAGAGAAAGAGGGAGACAAAGAACCTGAAGCAGGCTCTTAGCTGTCAGCACAGAGCCCAATGTGGAGCTGGAACCCACGAACCATAAGATCATGACCTGAGCTGAAGTCGGACGCTTAACCAACTGAGCCACCCAGGCGCCCCTACGCCAGATTTTTAAAAATAAGATGTCAGATACCAGTTTCTATGAAAATAACACGTATAAAAAAAAAAAAAAAGAGTGGCCACCAAAGAAGAGAATTCTAATTTATCTTTAAGTTTTCACTCTTGATACCCAGGAAAATGAATATCTGGCAATGAATATGAAAATAAAATTTCAAGAGTAGCAAACCCCATTTAAAAGTAGAAGATAAAGCTTCCAACAGAATCAATATATAATTTTAAGCCATTATATACAAATTCACTTTTATACTGGTTAGTAGTGTATCATCTTAGCTAGCAATAGTCGCTAGGAAATAAGCGACTGATTATTTTTGCTGATGTGGGCGCACTGTTCTGCATTGTACGTCTCTGGTCGTGGCTGACCACTGGACTGTGCAGGTTAAAGAGTAAACAAAAGGGGCGCCCAGGTGCTCAGTCGGTTAAGCGTCCGACTTCGGCTCAGGTCACATCTCGCGGTCTGTGAGTTCCAGCCCCACGTCAGGCTCTGTGCTGACGCTCAGAGCCTGGAGCCCGTTTGGGATTCTGTGTCTCCCTCTCTCTCTGCCCCTCCCCCATTCATGCTCTGTCTCTCTGTGTCTCAAAAATAAATAAATGTTAAAAAAAAAATTTTAAGAGTAAACAAAAGAAGCACCAGCAGCATGGCAGCCAGGAGGAAAAGGACAGATGCCCTTTCTGAGTCTCGGCATGTGCTAGGATGTGACTTCAAGGCCTCTCACTGATAAGATTCATGCCTGTGGAAAAGCTGAGTTTTTTAAGTTTTAGAAAGAAACTGTAGTTTCTAGAAAGGAAAGGTAAAAGAAATCATAAACTACAATATTTAGCTCTTTTTTACCATGGTACAAAATTAGTGCATTGGAATAACATGTCTCACTATGTTGTGCAAATGTTGTACACATATTGTGTAAAAGTCCAGAGGATGTGTTTACAAAATATCAGCAACATGTGTTGATAATATTTAGAATCTATCAATCATGTATGGATGTCAGAAAACAGTATGTTGTTGGATCTGCTGAGCAAAGAAAAACTAACACAAAAAACTAGGTAAGGTCTTCCTGAAATTCTTCACAAATATGACAGACCTCCATAAAAACTCTGCCTTGTACTGTGGTTTCAACTAAATGAGGAAAAAATTAAGTAAAGCAACTTACATTCCCATAGGGGAGTGATAGGAAGTCTCTGGGAAAATAAGTTTTCACAAAGTAGGTAAGAAAGACTAAGCTAAACCTTGTATGGAAAATTAGGTCAAGATGAAGACTGAACATAAGCAATTACCTTCTCTATCTAAAACCTTCTAAAACAAATAGGAAAGATGACATGGGAGAGAATAATTCCTGAAGCATATTAGAAAACACAAAAGGGTTCAGTTAGCAGAATACCAAATGCTGGCAGGGATATAGAACAATAGGAATTCTCATTTATTGCTGGTGGGAATGCAAAAATTATGTAGCACTTGGGAAAAGTTTGGTAGTTTCTTATAAAGTTAAATACACACTTACTGCTGTGGATTGTTTGTATGCCCCCCCAATTCATATATTGAAGCTTATCTCCAACATGATGATAATTGGAGGTAAAGCCTTTGGAAGGTGACTAGGTCATGAGGGTTTAGCCTTCATGAATGGGATGAGTACCTTTTTATAAAAGAGACTTCAAAGAGATCCCTTAAGCCTCCCACCATGTGAGGACACAGTAGGAAGATGGCCTTCTATGAACCAGGAAGAAGGTCCTCAACTAGACACTGAATCTGTCAGCACCTTGATCTTGGACTTTACAACCTCTATAACTGTAAAAAATAAATTTCTATTGTGTATAAACCACTCAGTCTATGGTATTTTGTTAAACCAGTCCAAATGGACTAAGGAAATATATAAAATATACAAATTTATTTTTTCATATGTCATGACAGGAAAGCCAAGATCCTGCAAAAAAACCTACTGCTCATTTGTCTACTGTGCTCATATCTCATGCTCTATTTTCACTGCACAATGATGCTTATTATAACATACAGTGTGTCTGTTTATTATCATCTATGTCTCTTATTGGAGCATCAACTCTGAGGGAAAGGATTGTAGCTATCCTGTTCAATGCTGTATCACCAGAACTCTAGCAAAAATTTTATAAATTTGTTGAATTGAATGACTCAATTCCAACTTAGATGATGAGAGAAATATCTAAAAAGAATGGCTGCAGCATCAGTGCATCCCATATTCATTTTGCCTCCATTCACTGTAGTAACCTAAGTGAACATGTTATAAGTACAGCACCTAGCTTAACATTTTTCAGAGAAAGTCAGTGATCCTATTTAATATAATGATTCAATACTAGGAGTAACAGAAATGTGCTAAATTAATCTACATATGTAAATTAATTTTGTAATAGCTTCCAAAGAAGAAATGGAACCTAGAAGAAAAAATCAAATTATATATACTCCGTATTTTACCAGGATTCCTTGATCTGGTAATATGGTAAACCCAAACTCAGTTAAGCAATTTCTGAGCATCATGCTATATGAAGTATATATCTATTTATATATCTATAATAATATCAAAAAGAATAAAATACCTAGGAATAAATTTAACCAAGGAGGTGAAAGACTTGAAAATTACAAGACACCAAAAAAGAAATTGAAGATAGCACAAATAAATGGAAAGACATATGATGCTCATGAAGTTGAAGAATTAATACTGTTAAAATGTCTATTCTACTCAAAGCAATCTACAGACTCAATGCAGTCCCCATCAAAATACCAATGGCATTTTTCACAGACTAAAACAAAGAATCCTAAAATCTGTATGGAACCACAAAAGACCCCAAATAGCCAAAGCAATCCTGAGAAAGAAAAAAACTGGAGGTATCATGCTCCCTGATTTTAAGCTTTACAACAAAGCTATAGTACTCAAAACAGTATGGTGCTGGCAGGAAAACTGACACACAGATCAATGGAATAGAATAGAGAGTCCAGGGGTGCCTGGGTGGCTCAGTTGGTTAAGCATCTGACTCTTGATTTTGGTTCAGGTCATGATCTCACAGTTTGTGAGTTCAAGCCCCACATCAGGCTCCATGCTGTCAGTGCGGATCCTGATTGGGATTCTCTCTCCCTCTCTCTGTGCACTCTCCTCTCTCAAAAAAAAATAAACTGAAAGAAAGAGAGAAAGAGAGGAAGGAAGGAAGGAAGGAAGGAAGGAAGGAAACAAATTTTAAAACTTATACCATCCCTCACACCCCTCATTTTCATCCACAAACCAAGGAAGTAAGGTAGTACAGGCCAAAGTACAAAGCATGTTTACATTGTTTTAAGGTTGAAAAAAAGAAAAACAGTTAACCTATTCTTAAATAATAAAAGATATAATTATTCTCTTTTGCCTTGAGCATTGATCTCGGTTTCTTGGTGTCTTAGTCTGTCTGGACTAGTACAACAAAATACCATAGACTGGGTGGCTTATAAGCAACAAAAATTTACTTCTTATAGTTCTGGAGTCTGGGAAGTCTAAAATCAAGACACCAGCAGATTTCAGTGTCTGGTCATTCCCTGCTTCCTAGTTCATAGATGGCCTTCCTCTTGCTGTATCCTCACATGGTAGAAGGGGCAATGGAGTGCTCTGGGGTCTCTTTTATAATAGCATTAATCCCACTCATGAGGGCTTTATCCTCATGACCTAATCATCTTCCAAAAGCCCTACTCCTAAATACTACCATGTTGGGCATTAGGATTTAAACATATGAATTTGGAAGGAACATAAACAGTCTATAGCACTTAGTTTTGATTCCTAAGGAAAAGTAGCAATGGTCACTCCTAGAAAACTATGGGTAAAACAATCAAAGATAGATCTTAAAGTCATACATGATGCACTGTCTTTGGAGTCAGATAACCAGAGTTCAAATTCTGATTCCCCAAGTTTTAGCTCTGGGGAACCTGGGCTACTTACTTTACCTCTCTGCACCTGGGTTTTCTCATCTTATATAAAAGAGGATAATAATGGTACCTACTTCATACAGTTGTTGAGAAGATCAAATAAATCATAAAAGAACAGTACCCAGCTACCCCAGCACACAGTAAGCAGTCAGTAAATTTGAGCCATGAAAATAATGAAAGGGTATAAAAAGAGAGGATCCCTTGGAGGAACTTACAGTACAGTGAGAAAAACAAACCATAAATGAAACAAATTATATGGGAATGAATATTAACATGCATAAGAATAAATATATACCTTACAAACTAAAACTTTAGGAAAAGGAGATTACAGGAACAATGATAAGTAGCCTTTTGTTGAGGAAACAATCACAAAATAAATGAGTTCAAATGTCATATTTGGTAATAAGAACTCAAATGATGGAAACCCCAGCCGATATCTCCACTACTCTGTGACCTGGGTTCCTGTATGGAAAAGACGAAACGGTAGTCTTTTTGAATTTCATAGAAAAAAGAAATCTCAGAAGACAAATAGCACTTTCATCTCTTAAGGGTGGTGATATCTGGAATACAGAGCTAGGAAGTTACTAGTACTGAATTTATACAGGTTTTTACAGAAAAAAAAAAAAGTCTTTTTGCTTCTGTAATTAAGAGAAGAGACCAGACTGGAAGCAATAGGTGTATCTTGTTCACCAGAACAGCCTCAGAAGCTGGCCCATGTCCGCTCCCTCAGCTCTATCCCAGGAAATAATCGCTTATTTCTCCAAAATCTCAGTATTTCAGTTTTCTTCTCTTAGACAATTTAGTGCATTTGAATTCCTTATTATGGGTGTGTAGAGGTTGGGCTCCATTTGCAAGTGTTGAATCACTACTTAGTTAACACACAGTATAATAGTAGTTTGAGGTCTACATGTATGTTATGTTATGTTAACTAACTGAAATTTAAATAAAACTTTAAAAACCATTTTTGCCAAATTCCTCAATTATTTAAAATGATCATATTCCCCCTTTAAAAATGATCATACTTTATAACTTTAATTTATCACACATTAGAACCTCTCTAGAAATCTTAAGAAACCAATCGTTTACCCAGGTTTCAGAAGTGCCTCGTTTTCTGTAGAGCAATTTAGTTTGCTGCCTTTTAAAAAAATAAAATAATAAGTAAGCAGGCACAAGAGTAATACATAATGCCAAATATGTTTTTTACTCCCTACGGATTGCAGAAAAGATTCAATATTTTTACTTTATTTACCACACTATTAAACACCTCAGTCCTGAAACCGCCATCAACACTAAATTCTAACTGCAAGTGATTTACTGAACCTGAAAGCTTAACTCTACTTTCAATTTCCCTGTCTCAATTGAGAACACAAAACAATTTTGCCAACATACAGAGTGCTAGGCTAGTTGTTATTAGGAAAAAGGAAAATAATAAAAACCTGTGAGCCCTTACAAGTGAAAAGCTTAAAGAATCATTTCTATCATTCAATCTCATATTTTAGGTTTTACCCTTCTTTTGGGGGACATCAGGAAGGAGGTTGGATATTTTTTCGTTCATCAGTATTGCAGTCTTAATTCTTTTTTACAATTTAAAAGAGCTACTGTGCTTCTGAAGCTTCTCTGGTCAGGGGCTTTTTATGCCTAAAGTTTCAAAACCTAGGGCAAATGGTTTTCTCCAACCCTGCTTAACTCAAATATGAAACAGGAAACTGTGATGTCGTGTCTAGTAAACCATCAAAAGCACTCTGTTTAAAATAGAGAAATTAAGTGAGCTCACTGCTACTTTCAAATACCTTAAGTTTTGGTAGAAGACTTACCTATCTAGGAGTCATTGTAAAAGGTTAATTAAATAAAATAAAAATAGGGTCGTCACTTCTTCCTAAGTGCATCCTAAGTTGTCTTAGCAAATGAGTTCCTTCATCGGAAAAGATGAAAGATGTCAGCATTCTCCTGTGAGAATGATGTACACTTAAGAAGTTACTTAGCTCACAACTCAGAAAGTTCCTCTTATTTGTGGAACAAGAGAATAATAGAACTTGAACATTCAATAGTATCATAATGGTACTATTTTAATATCGACAACTTTGTGGCTATACATAGCTTATCACAACTGTAGGCAACTGAGCAGTCATTTAGAGCACTTAAGGAAAACAAAATAGTCCTCTGAGGCTTTGACATGATAAACATACAAGTTCACTATCTAAACATTAAGTCATCTTTTAAATGGATACTTTAAGTAATCACTTCCTGTACAACCGGAATGAAATATACACTGATTTTAATGACAGTGATAATAAAGTTGGTTACGTAATTCCAAGCCAGTCACCTTCAGGAAAACGATGAGCATTAGTCTTCAGAGACAAAGTTTCTTAAGAGAAATTACTAGCACTATTAATGTGGTTAACATAAAAAGTGGGGGGTTGGGGAAGAGAAGGAACCTAGCTCTCATAGCTGAGCTGCAGTTGACATTATTTTTTAAAGTCCTTTCTTTACAGGATTATTTTGCTATAACTATTGACAATATCAAATAATTTTAGTTTATTTTAAATAAAAATCATAGATTGTTATTACTGAGCCCTCAGTGATCCTAATTTTTAAGCTCTTTTTCTTATCAAGTGTCTTAGTTTTCCTCCAGGAAATGTGTTCAGCTGGGTTTAAGTACTGGGTTTACTACTGGAAAGCTGAAAAGGACAAACTCAGTTTTTTTCCCTTCACAACTCTCTGAAAGAGCTCCACTTTATTAAAAAGATAGAAAAGAAGGAAGTAAATGAAATAAAATACAAATTCTGGTTCTTTTCAGAATGACTATTTTCAGAAAGATCATTCTGGTCTATATCATATTTTGGAACCAATTCCTCTAGTCTAAAAGATTCAATGAGTAATAGAAAATAATAAAGGGAGGATAAAAGTACAAGAGTGTTTTTACTTATAATTTTATTTTAGCTGGCAAAGAAACTAAGAGATAGGTAAAGAGTATCCAAATAATTGTTAAAATCCGTCTGTAACTAAGAAATGGGTAGTGGGATTTATGTGACTTTTGTTTTCTTCCTCATACTTTTTCTAAATTTTAAAAAACAGTGTTACAATAAACACATGTTACTTTTATCAGCAGAAAAGAGGATTTAAGTGCTTTTTCTATTTCTGGTTGCCAGGTCAGCCTCCTGATCCAGCTCTTAGTGAAGATATGGAGCTTATACATTTTCCTTAAACTCACACTTCCTGGCACAGCACTGAACACCTTCTGGGTATTCACCAAGTCTGGACTGTCTAATTGATGTAGCGTTCCTTCACTTTTACACACCTCTGTACTTAAAACACTGTTCTCAAGAGTATCTAAATACACTTTTAAATGGTATAGAAATTCTCCACTAAAGTAACTTCTTTATATTCATCAACTCTTAGGAGCAGATGAGTAAGGTGACATTTTCATGTTGTTGGTTCAAAGTTGCTCAGAACAAAAAGCCACTATCTTTTGGTTTAGAGATAAGATTCACTCTAAAAGTAAGATGGTTGGGCGTTCTCAGACATGACCCAGTCTTTAGATTTTTATCAAGGATGCTGCCTCTACATTACAATTATAGATGTACAGTTTAAGTATTAAAATTGAGATTACTTTTTTCCCAAAGAGTGGTCTCCACTTCTGGCAACAGTGCTGGGAAAGAGATTGCCATAATCTCCTTAAAGCCAGGTTCCGCCCCCCCCCCCCCCCCAGTCTTTCCATCTTTAATGCTTTGGCCAGTATGTGAGGCAGAGTAGGTATTTTATAACTGTTACAAATTGAAAAAGTCAATTAGTCTGCCAACATAGCTACAAACCTAGTTTGTCATGAAATCAATATAGTATGTTCAGGGAGGAGGATAGTCTAAAAATATTTATTTATTTAGAGTTTTAAAACAAAAACCCTACCAAATATACAATGAAAGGGCAAAATATACTGTTTTCTACAACATGTTAGGCATTTAAGACCATTTCATAAGAACACATGTGGCTAATAATTAAATGTGATATCAAATAAAAACTTCTTAAGCTGGTATCATCTTAACTAACAAATGGATTCTAGAGTTGAATTCATAGAACATAAAAAATTGTTTTGAATAAGGATCAAGTTATGAAAATTGTTCACCTCATAAAACAGATATAGATATAATAAATGCACCCTGAACCAAAACACATGACTTAAAGCGATACAGTTTCCTTAGCCTCTCTAAGGAGTGCTTTCTTGAAGTTACCCATCAGTGTTTCAATAATATTCTTGTTTCTTTTAATTTTTACAAGTTTTGTGTTCAATCATATATGTGACCCAGATATTTAATGCCACCTTGCTAATGCTGAGACAGCTATTGTATCCATAAAACCACCGCACAGTGTCTAAATCAGGAGCTGAATATGTTCATCTACCTTTTATCGGCTCTAAAAATGCAGAGCAAACATTATCTATTGTTAATTACCTGTAAAGTAGGGCTTTAGCCACTTCCCCTGTTTCTAAGAGCCCTGAAGTGAAACCTAAAAGAAGTCACCCATTGTTTTCAATTGTGCAAGGGCCAGGAGCAAACAGGGCTCAAATTGCAGCTCTGAAAGGCCACAGGAAATTGGCATACCACTAATCTGCACTCAACTATTCAAAGAAACAAAGCCCGCATTCCTGCTGAAAAACTCACCAGCAGAAACCCAAGGCAGATCTGTTCAGTAAGGACCACAGAATAAATCTGTAGAAATAAAAGTTTTAATTAGAGGACCAGGAGACCTGGCTCTAGTTTCCTAGCTCTGAGAGTAACACGCATCATTTAGATTTCCACCTTCCCAATTTTCCCCAAAATGAGACTATACAATTAGAAGAATTTCCACTTAATAATTTGAGCAGGGATGGAGTTAGAGGGGACAACATAATAAAAGGCCAACTGTTCACTGCAGATAGCTGAGTTATAATCAACTAGTATGCTAAAATAATCAAAATCTAAAACAATTTTAATTGCTTTTGTGTATTTGGGCTATATACATTTCTTTTAAATGCAATAACATTGTTTCTAAACCATAGCAATGGCATGCAATTAAGAAATTGGTCAGTATCTTTCAGTTGAAACAGCACAATTTAAATTTCAAGTAAAATTCAAGTATGAATATAAGGATAGTTTTTTCAACTAGATGCTCCATCACAGCATAAGTCATGGACAGAACACTGCTACATCACCAGCGGGCATGGCATACCCATTTGTTCTTACATAGTGGGCATCGAAGAGAGAGCAGAATTAATGAACAGAGCCAGGGAATTTAGGTTTTAGTCCTAACTTTACTAATAAATGGGAAAATCTTATGTCTTCCCTGTGTCAAACTTATCTATAAAACTAAGCTAATCATTTGACTCCTCCTTAACTCACTTGTTGAAATACCAAAACTTTATAAACCCAAGTACTAACAAAAATATTGTATGTAATATACAATTCAAGATATTACGGTATTTACTAAGAATAGTGTTCTGATTTGAGTAATAACTTGAATTATAGAATATTATTATAGCTCTACCCAAAGAGGATTCAAAACACTTATAGCCATTGTGCATTTGAAAAAGGTGATGTTTTGACGAGTTTTGTGACTATGCCAAGTTCAGCGAGAAAAGTAAACAGTAGTTTAGTATCTAGGAGAAAGAGCATTAGTACCTAAGAAGCTGAGAAGGGCTCTGGCATTCTCCAAGACTCCCAAATCAACTCAGTATTAATTACTCTTAAGGATATTTCTGACTCTTAATGAAAATATTATGAATATCTAAGAATATCTAGATTAGTAAAGTGAAGGAGTAATTCCAAGCACTTCCATGTCCGGCCTATTTGGGATGTTATAGAGAGGATGCATTAGTACAGTGGGTAAAAGGTAAGATGATTCAACGGCCTCTAATGTCTGTCTTTTCCAGTGCCAAAATTGTATTGCCTCAATTCTTAAAAAACTATTCTCTTCTGGAAACTTTAACATAATCAGTGATATTACAAAAATATTCTATAGCAAATAATCACAATATTTTTAGAACTCTATTTACTAGTATATGCAAGACTAAAATGGTTTAAAGTAGGTTACATATTGGGGTGCCTGGGTGGCTCCAACTCTTAATATTAACTCAGGTCATAATCCCAGGGTCATGGGATTGAGCCCTATATAGGGCTCTGCGCTAAGCGTGGACTCTGATTAAAATTCTCTCTCTTCTGCTGCCCCCTCTCCCCTCCCAGGCTCGCACTCTCTCTAAAAAAAAAAAAAAAAAAGTCAGAATGTATCATATCAGAATGTATATTACCATAGGCCCCCCTAGTCAGAAAAACAAGATCCAAATATGGGCTTTTATACTCAATTGTAAAACGCAGGAAAAATTGTATTTATTGAATGCCTAGTATGAGCAAAGCACCTTTGGAGTGCCAACAGGTCTACAACATAATCTCAATCTCAAAGAATCGCAATATAAAAGGAGCGACAAGACATAAATGTTAAGCGTCAGAAAATGCCACCCCCAAATATGCTGCTTTAGCTTAAGTATTACTTTGAGCTAAAAGCACTAAAAAACAGCACTTGCATAAAAGGTGCTCTGATCTCCCTTTTTCTTCCTGAAAGCAGGAGATGAAACTCCCTTGGGAAAGATGCCTTCCCTGGACTAGGAGGAAGCGAATATTCTTAACACCAGGGATGGGAGTGGAGACCAGAGAAATCTATACAAATGGACCTTGTTAAGATAATTCAACTTCTTTTAGTCTCCCCATATGTCTCAGTTACTTTTCCACAATTGTCTCTCTTTGTTCAACCTAGTATATAAATACTTAGGCCTAGCCACTTCCTTAGGTGTTCATTTTCCTAAGGGGGCTTCCATGTACATTTAAAAATCTGTATGCTTTTCTCCTGTTGATCCATCTTATGCCAATTTAATTCTCAGGCCCAGCCAGAGATCTTAAGAGGGTAGTGGTGAAGTTTTGCCTCCTCTCCAACATTAAAAAGTAAACATGAAAATTAATGAGCAGTTTACACAATGCTGTCACTAAAAAAATTCTGGGAGAGATTATTTTGTCATGATTCAGTTGAAGTAGAATTTAGACCTAGCTATAAAAGAATAGAATTTAAAAGGTAAAGACTGGGGTGCCTGGGTAGCTCTGTTGGTTAAGTGTCCGACTTTGACTCAAGTCATGATCTCATGGTTCATGAGTTCGAGCCCTGCATCTGGCTCTGTGCTAACAGCTCAGAGCCTGGAGCCTGCTTTAGATTGTCTTTCTCTCTCTGCCCCTCCCCTGCTCACACTCTGTCTCCCTTCTCGAAAAATGAATAAATATTAAAAAAAATTGTTTAAGGTAAAGGCAGTCTCTGAGGTCAGGTTTTGAAGGTGTGTTTTAGGGACAGAGAGTGAACCAATTCCACTAGATAGAAGACTTAAGTTGCAGAATAGCAGGAGAGAAGAGTGAACAGGCTGGTTGGGGGTCTGACAGCACATCTATGAAAGACTAGTACAGGAGTTTTCACTTAATCCTGTAGTTAACGCATAGGGTGACTGCAAGAACAGAGGATAGGGCAAGAGGGAAAGAGAAAACTCGGGGCTTCAGAAAGACATACAGTCTGATGAACTGGAAAAGATTAATTTTTAATATGGTTATTTGTTATGCAGTCATGCTGTAGGCCAGTAACATCATATGATAAATGACACAAATGTTTCCAAGTGTAAATCATCATATTCCAACTAGGCAGCCACCAACAGACACACATTTTCCATTGGGTCAAAGGGACCCAAAATTTTATTTGCACACAAAAATACAGTTGTGTGTTTTGTTCCCCATAGGCAACATCTGAACAGCCCCCATCGTGAAATCACCGCTGTATGCTCGGGGCTGCCTGTGGTTGAGTTAGTCATTTGTTGTGCCATAGGAAGGAGGTGACAGTTACTGCTTGGATATGTTTGTAGGGCATAACCTCAAAGGGACTTCCTCACCACACTCTATAGTAGAAAGAAATAAATGTTTGTTTTGAAAGATAAGCATAGGTAAGTAGGAAAAAATGCTCAAGGGCAAATACTTTTGAAAAAAAAATGCTTTATGAAAGAATGTTGGGTTTTGTTGTTTTTTTTTTTTTCAAGAAAGGCAAGTTCAAGCAGACCACTTTTTTTTTTTTTGAAGAGTACTGCCTGCTTTTCTTCTTTCCAAAATTTGCCAGATTTTACAATCCATATGAAGCATATTTCCCTAAGGATTAAGAGACTCCCCTCCAATTAAAATTTTTAGTTAAGAAATTAAGGGACCACATGGTACATATTTCATTGCCAAGGAGAAAAGAAATCCTATTATCTACATAGAATGCAAGGAAATGTGAGCTTTCACACTTGACTTTTTTTTTTTACTAAACTCTTGAAATCAAGCAATGCCAGTTTCCCTCAAATTCAAGTTATTCTGCTTTATAATGATCACCTCTCAAAAAAGCATTTCCAAGTCTCTACATGTGCCACATACCACCTATAAAATGTAGAAAATTTTTAACTCCAATACTCTCACTTAAAAGCATTTCAAACTATAAAGAAAAAAATGACCAATTATAATCCCGAAATTATTTTGTCCTTCATTTTATATAGCTTCTGCAAGAATTTGGATTTTACTGCCTCCCCGACTGTTACGGTGAACTCTATTTAGGAACTGCGTATTAAACTCCCAGTCTTCAAGTAGAGACAAGGTCTATAGTACAGGTGTCTTAAAAGTACTTTTCATATATTCTGGGGCGCCTGGGTGGCTCAGTCGGTTAAGCGTCTGACTTCAGCTCAGGTCACTATCTCACGGTCTGGGAGTTCGAGCCCCACGTCAGGCTCTGTGCTGACGGCTCAGAGCCTGGAGCCCGTTTGGGATTCTGTGTCTCCCTCTCTCTCTGCCCCTCCCCCATTCATGCTCTGTCTCTCTCTGTCTCAAAAATAAATAAAAACGTTAAAAAATTTAAAAAAAAAAGTACTTTTCATATATTCTTCTCATTCTTCTGGTTCTCTTTCCTATTAGATATTTATTCTTAAGTAAGTCATTTTATCTCTCTGAAGTCAACTTTCTTTACTTTGAAATGAAGGAAGGGAAAACCAAGTAGTCTTTAAGGTTCATTCCAGGTTTGCTTTTGAGTGACTTCAAATTGTTCTGTAATCTTAATTCCCGACCACCTAATACATCCCAACCACTCTCCTTCCTTTGTCTACCATTGTCACCACCATTTTTGACTTTGACAAACAGGCAGAGAAAAAACACAGGGGAGAAGGAAAAACAGGACACTGAAGTTGCAAACACTGTTTTTAAAGTCAGTGATTCAAAATGTTAAGGCCTAGGGGAAGAAGGAGGCAGAGTGCTGAGGAAATAGGGCTTAATGTTTTCAGAAAATCAGGAGAACATGGTTGGCTTGCTGAATTTTCTAGTTCTGGAATTTGGTATTTCTGACAACAAGTTCAAATAATTCACTTTTCTGAGTGATAGACCATGAACTCTGTCTAGGGAGCTGAGGTAGAAGAAATAATAATTTAGTTGCTGTTTGATTTTCATAGCGTTTGATTCTATTCTCTGCTTTATTGTTTCCTGCATTCAGTCTACTTCATTACTCATTAACTGTTCTGGGAGAGATGTGGTCTAGGGGAAAAAAGATTCTTAAATCTACACAATTAGTAGAATGTTCAGTGGAGAAAATCTTGGTTTTTTTTTATACATTTCATTTATACAAATGTTCTCTTTGCCTTATGTTACCAGAAATAAGTGGATCCAGTGCTGAGTCATCTAGATTCCTCCTCCCTCATCTCAACCTTTATCTGAAACCCATCCCTTCCTTTCAATCTCCATTGTCCTTATGACATTAATCATACCAATCATTATGTTAACCATCTAGCTGGTCTCCCCTTTCCACTCTAATTTATCCTCCACAGTGCTGCCTGAAGAATTGTTCTGAAACTCTAATCTGGTCATGTCACTCTCCTGTTTATAATCTGTGCTGTCCATGACTCCCTATCACCCATGGGATAGAGCTCAAACTCTTTAACGTGACATTCACTTTCCATAACTGGCTCCTATCCTTCCCACAGGCACCTTACATTCCTAACATACGAAATTACTTGCAATTTTCCCAGCATGCCATTTCCATTCCCACTTACATGCCTTACACTTATCTGAAATCTTTTCTCTCTCCTGTCTACCTGATGAATTACTACTCATCTTTTATGTCTTTTCTATGAAAACTTCCCTGACTTGCAAAGACAGATGTGGCTGCTTCCTCCCAGTGTTTCCACAGCCCCAGTCATCAACGGACATAATAGCACCAATCACATTGCTAAAAACTTATGAATTACTAGGCAAAGACTGGGATCCTTAGCACCTAACGTATTAGTGTCGGATAAATGATTAAAAGGTCGACAGAACCAAGCAACTCTTCTTTTCTCTCAAAACTGCCTATATTATTGACAATAGAAACAATCAAAAACTCTGTGAAAACAAAAATTCAATTTGGTTATTAATCGCCACACGTTTCCTTAATTTGAAGCTTTTAAGAATAAATCTAGCAAGGCAACCAACAAATATTTATTAAGCTTCTACTCTACTGCAACAGGCACTGTTCTAGGTATTGGATAGCAAGGGGTTAAGCTGATACATTTTGGTTTCATCATTATTCTACTTTATCTTCCCTAATCGAATTGTATTCCTGGTATTAAAGAGCAAAAGCCAAAGAACGGACAAAGACAGGTACAAAGAAGAAATGATAAGTAATTCCAAGAGCAGGTCTATAAACCACAAACTAACCAGTTAGAACTCCACATACTCAGTAGATAACTCTGACACCAGCAGTCTTCTTCAAGGAGATAAAACCCCTCTACATTTGGAGTACAAGGCAGATTCTGGGTGGCCCAGAAGAATAAAATGTCCTTCCATTGAGGAATCAAATTTACTCACAGCTTCTACTGCAAATCTGCAACATGCAAATTCTGTGAAGTTGACAGCACTAAGATCTTGGACCCAATTCCTCTGCTTTCTGAAGTGCCTCTGAAGTGCACAAAAGCTTAAAGAAGGGAATGTGAAAAGCAAAAGGTCTTTTGGCTCTGGGTATTATTTTGACTGACTTGACTAGTCAATCAATTTTCATGAAGATACTTTCTTTATTCAATAACTGATTTTGTTAACAATTTGGCTTACAAATGGAGGACATCCAATTTGAAATAAATTCTAGTCCACTAGTCCATTCCTTATTAAGAAATCTTACATTTTTATCAGATCTTAATTACTTAATTTATAATCCATTAGCCCAAAAGCAAGTTAAAAGGTCTAAAATCATCCTTTCCAAACACAAACACCAGCCTCTAAATTTTCCTCACTACCTCTACCTCTGGCCTTTTAATACCTAAATGAACAACTCTTTTAATGCATTGGCTGTTTTCTTCTCTTCATCTTCAGCTTCAAAAATCTCCTCTCTACCTCAGCTACTCATCAGCACAAAGAAACCCCAGATTTCTTCAGGAATTAAAAACGGCCTACCTTCTAACGTTTTGACTTGAAAAGTCACCTCTGTTCTTAGCTGTCTACCTTTCCTATTTAGGTGCTCTCTGTAAACCCATATTTCATCCTCATTGGAAATTTCATTCAATTATCCTGGTCAGTCATTTCAGCAACTACTGCCCTAAAATTCCTAACCTCTTTCAAATTCACCATTTCTTATTGGCCACTTATTCTCTGGCTTAAGTGCCCCCTTAACCAGCTGCAAGCAATATCTAGATGAAACATGAAAATGCTTAGAAGGCCACAAAAACAGTCTCTGTTCAATCTGAGCTGAGCTCTGTGCATGTTCTTCACCTCATCGGTTCTGTTGACTGTGCAACAGCATCCCCATATCTAACCATTCTAGACCTCTACCCTCAAGAATCAATTTCAGTCCCAGATGGTCTTCACTACTGATTTATCAAAATTCCTTCCTTGTTCTCCCTCTTAAAATTCCATTATATCTTTTTCTTTCTTCTTTTATTCTTTACTCTAGAACAACCATTCTTGCAGTGTTAAAGCACCCCTTTGTGCTCACTCTTCCTCCAGCTATTTCCCTCCATCGCTCTCTCAAATACCCTTCCTCTCTTTCTACAAAGGCTTAGGTTTTTGTTATTCTAAAAATCCTCCTCAGCTGTTACCTGCCTCTAGTTACTTTCTTATCATCTCAAAATTTCTAGAATGAATAGACTTAAAGCCTTACCTACCATATTTCCACCCATTTGTTTCCTAATCCCTTGCAATCCTTTGATTACAATTTCACCTAGATACCACCCACCAAATTCAGTTTGGATTCTCCACAGCTTTTGACATCTAATTAACTAATTTCCATCTTGAAAGTCTCCTTTAGATTCTAAAACACATCAATCTCTTGGTGCCTATCCTTCTTTGACAACCCCTCTTACTGTTGGCTTTATTTCCTCCATCCCCTAAATATAGGTATGTACCTCCAGGTTTTGTCTCTAGCCATTCTTTCCTTAGGGATTTATGCTACAGATTCCCCATCAACCCCATGTGGATGACAGTGGATGACAGGCCATCACCCACTTCTATTAAACTCTAGACATTTTTTTTAACGTAGGTTCCATGCCCAATGTGGGGCTTGAACTCACAACCCTGAGATCAAGAGTCGCATGCTTTACAGACTGAGTCAGCCAAGCACCCCAAACTCTAGACTTTTTATTCAACAACCTGCTGGCAACTCACTCACACTTTAAGTTTATCCCAACATAACTCATAACTTTTCCCTCCCCACATACCTCCGAAACTAATTCCACCCATTTCTTTCCCTTCCTTCCTTTCCTTCTTTTTCTTTTTTCTTCCCTTTCTTTTATTTTACTTTTTCTTTCCTTTCCTTCTTTTTTTTCCTTTTCTTCTTTCTTTGCTTTCTTTCCTTTCCTTTTGTTTCCTACCCTTCTTTTTCTTTTTTTTTCTTTTTTTCCTTTCTTTCCTTTCCTTTTTTATTTCTTTTTTTCTTTCCTTTCTTTCTATCTTCCCTTCCTTTCTTTTTGAGAGAGAGAGAGAGAGAGGAAGGGGCAGGAGAGAGAGAAAATCCCAAGCAAGGTCCACACTCAGCACAGAGCCCTATGGGGACTCCATCCCACGACCCTGGGATTGTGACTTAAGCCAATATCAAGAGTCAAACATTCAACTGACAGAGCCACTCAGGTGCCCCACCAACCATTTCTTTTAACAGAAATACCATTTGCCTATTCACCTTGGTCCAAAGCTTCAGAATCATTTTCAATTCTTTCCTCTATCCCAAACCCATGTTATAAATAACTGCAAAGTCCTACTATGGATTTAACATTTGTACTATTTTTCACATTGACCCCTTTTTCCATGCCTACTAACCTCCAAGCCACTTATGACTCTTAATACCTCTGGCTTTCTTTTTTCTAAACTGGCCTGCTTATATTAATACCTCCCATTTTAATCTCCCACAATTCCCCACATACCTATAATCGAATTCAGAAGTTTTGGACTGTGGACGTGCCTTAGAATCATCTCAATGCTTTAAAAAAAAACAAATGCCAAAGCCCTACCCCCAGAGATTCTGATTGAGCTGGCCTGAGATGGGATCTAGACATAGGTTTTGTTTGTTGTTGTTTTTACTCAGATGATTTTAAAGCACAGCTAAATTTGAGAACCACTGCTAGCCAGTCAAACTGGATCTCAGTTTTCTAACACCCACTTTGTTTTCTTACATCAAATCTATTCAGCAAGTTTTGTCTGACTCCCTCCTTATGGCATGTATTTCTCTGCCTTGGACTGACATTCGTCCATTATGCTTGAACACATTTGTTCAATTTTATAACTTATAAATTAACCTGAAACTTTTGTTCAAATTCCCCTTCCAACCAACTTCTCCTTCCTTCCAACCATTTACCACATGGTCATATACATTAAGTAGTTTTCTACAAAGTTTTTGTTTTTGGCTACTAGATCACGACTTTAGGTAACTAACATCTGAACAAGGCTTCTCATCTCTAAAGATGGATTAGGTGCCTGGGTGGCTCTGTCAGTTAGGCATCTGACTTCGGCTCAAGTCATGATCTCATGGTTCATGAGTTCAAGCCCCACATCTGCACTGACTAGTGCAGAGCCTGTCTAGGATTCTCTCTCTGTCCCTTTCCCACTTATACATGCATACCCTCTCTCTCAAAACAAAATAAATTAACTTAAAAAAAAAATAAAGATGGATTAGATAACCTCTAAGTTTCTTCCTAGCACTAAAATTATGATTTAGTTTATCAAAACTAACTCTTGGCTTACTAGTGAATGATAGAATCTTGTATATTTTCTCAAATATATACAATTCAAAAAAGTCCTAGGTTTTCTGGTAGTTTTTGCAATTAGAATTATTAACATATCTACTATGATTTGACTAACAACATCAATCTTTTTAATAGTGCAACATAGAGGGGTACCTGGATGGCTCAGTTGGGTAAGCATCTGACTCTTGATTTTGGCTCAGGTCATGATCTCATGTTTTCTTGAGTTTGAGCTCCACAACCTGCTCTGCATGGACCTTGCAGAGCCTGCTTGGTATTCTCGTCCTCTGCCCGTCCCCAGCTCACACTCTGTCTCTCTCAAAATGAACTTAAACAAAATTTTTTTTAATAGTGCAAAATTGGGGCTCCTGGAAGGCTCAGTCGGTTGAGCGCCCGACTTGCTCAGGTCATGATCTCGCTTGTGGGTTCTAGCCCTGTGTGAGGCTCTAGGCTGACAGCTCAGAGCCTGGAGCCTGCTTCAGATTCTGTGTCTCCCTCTCTCTTTGCTCCTCCCCTGCTCACGCTCTCTCTCTCAAAATAAACATTAAAAAAAAATTTTTTAAATAGTGCAAAATAGAACATTTAAATTGACTTTGATTACTATAATCCTAATGCAAACAGAACAATGGTACGAAGTAACATCACATAAATCCTTTAATCTAGATGCCAAGTTACTATTACCTTTTACAAATGGATTAAATCAATTTGTCATATTATTACCATATAAACCTGGCCAGAGGAAGCACACATGTTCAGTTTTCAAGTCAAGTTGTTAACTTTAATATTAACATATAAAAAATAATCATGGTAATGAAGTCATTTGCTACTTATTCCTGATAGCTAAGGGCAAAGAATATATGCTGAAAAACATTCCACTTCCTAAATTATAGTCAAATACATTAATAATGAAGTAAAAACTTCCTAGTAGAGAATGGAACGGCAAAAGCTAATGTGCAGCATAAAGGTACTGGCTTGCTGCTAAGAAATGAGGAAAATCCTGTATCAGATAAGATTCCTGGCTATACCCTAGATATCATGAACAGTTTATCTTCCAAGCTGGGCTTATGTTTCTACATCCTCAAAATGAAGACATCAAGCTAAAAAAGCAGTTCCAAAATTGTCTGATAAAATCACTCAAGAAGCTTTTTAAAAATACAGAATACAAAGCTACTCCCCTGGAGATTTTCCTTATATAGTAGGTCTGAACTATTAAGAGACCTACAAATTTTTAACTTTTAACTAGTGACCTATTTGGTTTTATACATGGTTGAGAAGTATTAAGCAAGATACACTCAAACCTACTTCTAGCTCTAGAATTATTCTGCATATAGAATAATGTACATGGTAAATGTTCAATAAATAGAGCAAAATGGCT
Organism: Prionailurus viverrinus; assembly: GCF_022837055.1. NCBI lineage: Eukaryota > Metazoa > Chordata > Mammalia > Carnivora > Felidae > Prionailurus > Prionailurus viverrinus. The sequence continues at coordinate 101,340,731 of NC_062564.1, forward strand.
TGGTAATAGTCTGAGAGAATATTCTAAGAATCAGTAAGTTGTTTATTAAATACTTGGCTATTTTTATTATATCAAATCAGTGAAATAATGGGGAAAAAAATCCTCCAATTGTCAAAACCTCCAATTGGCCAAAAGGAGGATTTAAAGATTTGTTTTCCAGATGTTTAAAGACATGAAACTCTTGGGATTAAAAAAAAAAAAAAAAAAAAAAAAATATATATATATATATATATATATATATATATATATAGGAGGTAGGGTAGGGTTTAAGATGAGAACTGTCTAGACCCCTCTGTTCTTTGTTTCACTATTTCAATGTTTCAAAAAGGGATCGTACTTTTTCGCGAAACAGCTATACGTAAAACTGCCATGAAATACATCATTCTGAAGATGGGGGAGAGTAGATTTAGGAAAAGGAGGCAATTTCAAAACTTAAATCAATCTTCTGTAACTGAATCCTCTGAGTTGGTTCCGACATCAATTTTAAGGTAAAAACATGACTAGTTTTTAACTCACTTCCTTTCACTTTAAAGAACATTGTTTTTTACATTTCACTTTTCTTAGTAATAATTGGAATATTCTATGGTTTGGATTTTGAAAACCATATAATCATTATTGCAGACTATAATTTAAGGTTTCACCTTAGGCCTTCACAAAAAGAATCATACCTGCTTTTCACATTTCATTTTCCTGCTGGGTTATAAACTGTTGACAGGAAACTACTCAATTACAGAAATCCCATTTTGGTTTTATTCACAATTAAATTATCTAAATAAAACTCTGAAATGAAAAAATTGGCAGTCAGAAAATATGCTGGAAAGGAACTATTTCTGTCAAGCTGTAGTAGCTGAGGAAAGGGACAAAATCATGGAATAAGGAAAGAAAGCTAGCCCATCTATTTGGTATGTTAGTTTCATTTAAAATATCAAATAGGGGCACCTGGGTGGCTCTGGCTCAGTCTGTGTGTCATGATCCCACTGCTCATGGGATAGAACCCCTGCTTGGGATTCCCTCTCTGCCCCTCCCCCCACCCACGCACTGTCTCTCTCAAAATAAATAAACAAACATTAAAAAAGAAAGAAGTATCAAATAAATGGTAGTGGGCACTGTAAAAAATTTCAGCTTTGCTGGTGCTTTCAAAGACTTAGCACTTTAAAATGATGATCAGTATTAGGTTGGAAAGCCTAGAATTCATAAGCACTTATAAGGACACACCCTAATATTTTTTTCTTCTAGGTGTAAACCTTCACAAAGGAGGAAGTTTTGAATCAAAGTGTTTATGCTTTGCCATCTAACAAGCCTGTCAGACGTCTGAAACTCTAACATACTGCTACTTCCAAATCATGCAAGAGTGCACATAAAGCCCTAGCAGCAGCAGACCACCATCTTAATATTATAATTTTAATGTATTCTGCATATAGTCAGAAGTTAAAAATCCAAAACATACCGCATTCTCATTAACACTATAAATCTCTTTCAATACAAGCTACAGCTTCTTAGTCTGGGTATTATAGCTACAGACAGCTTTTACACCAGATCCTAATTATACCAAGAGTCTGAATAATAACAGAAAAAAAGTATGCAGTATTTTGAGGGAGTCTGTGTTTATATACTTCATTAAGGAGCCAATCTTAAACAAAAACCCAATACTAAGGGACCACTGATAACATTACATAACTTGAGTATGAAAGAAAATAACTTCACATTTTGAAATACTATAGATTATGAAGTAGCCTCCAAAACAAATATTCATTTATAAAAATGCTCCTGCTTTCAGAGCATAGAGAAAATTTTTGATTATATCAAACGTCACAATGCCAACTAATAGGTTTACTGGCTTGAGGGAAAGGATTAAAACAAGTTTCTATCCCTTATGCCTTGTCCAATTAAAACAAAATCAAGGCTCGTTTACAAAGAAGTACTAAAACAAGTAGCCAAATCATCTAAAAGATAATGACCAAAACAAAAAAGCTGGTAAAAAAGAGTTTTGGTAGCCTAAATCACAGGTTCAAATTTTGTCAGCATCTTATTCTGAAATGCAGAGAATTATTCAGGTTTGACATAGCACTTAGGCATGGGGAGTTGGGTAAAACTGAGTTTGAAGATTCGCATAAACGAAATTTTATCAGATCAAAGATTCTAGCTATGAGTGGTTTCAGCAGATCAAAAAATAAAAATATTTATTTTGTCTATATAAAGTTTCAGGCCCTGAGATATCTTATTCCACAGAACATGACAAAATGTCATTTGATCAGGCCATATTAAACACTTATTAAAATAAAAAGGTAGGGACAGGAATGTTTTTAAAGCCTCTCTTTGATAATGTGAACTATTTCCCTTGGTACACTCTAACATCTAGCATGTTTTACTAAAGTGACAGAGCTAGAGACTCCTAGCATGCATACAGAACTAAGTTCTTTAAGTTTTACTGATAAAGATTAATTTTTGACTAACCCAAGAAAATAAAACATTTTCATAAATTACAGATATGTTCCATTTTCCAAGAAATTATGATATACACAAAACCTCTTGCTTACAAAATAGCCAAAGTAGAGAGTGATTGTTAATATTAACTGCAAAAAAGTTCACTTTATAAAGTGATTCATTAGGGCATCCGTTGAAAGAGAATTTGGATCACAAAATTTTGATTAATGCATTTCCCAGGAAACATCTAAATCTGAGCTCACCTAAGAGATAAAATGGGTGTGCATGAAGAAAGAGTCAAAGCAAATGACAAAAATCACCATAATAGTACAGGTTAATAAATGAAGAAATCAAGAGACGGTTTCATTAATTAATATATTTTCTGCATTATAGTTAACATAGGTACTTTCTTCGTGTCACCTTACTTTCCGTTACGTATTGATATTTTGTTATATTCAGACATGAGTACATTTCAACAGTCTTTTGCAATAAATATCATAAAATAATAGATTCGCATAATAAATATTCTTTACAATAAAAAAGTTTAACAGACTTTTGTCTTAAAAATAGTCAGAATTCAACTTTGTGATTTATACATAAAATATACAAAAAAGCACCACAATTTGTGGTTAAGGCAATGAAAACACAGAAAAAATTAGAATTACCCAGCTGTTAGCTAACCAAAGGGCCAAAAGGACCATTAAAGGGCCAAGATCACTTTAGGCAGCATAGTTCTGTGACACCTATAGACTGATCAGCTGTAAATATCAACTTCAGTTATCCAAGTGCCCTCAATGACGAGAAATTTGGTAAAAAGTGTGGGGTGTGGCAGGAAGGTAGTTGAGTCCTTCACAAACATGAAAGCTAGAATAAAGATGAGCAAGAAACAACCAATTTATCTCCAATGTGAAGATTTATATTGTAAAGCAAATCTAAAATTACATAGGAAAAGAAAAATACCTGGCATCTCCAGAAAAAAAAAAAAAAACTGAGGGGAAAGAACTTTGAGGGGCAAGGAGAGGACAGTGGTTAAACGAAAATTTTTATGTTATAACAAAAATATATCCCCCCATGCTTCTTAAGGGGCCAATGCTATGAAGACAGCCCTACTGGAGACAAACTTAACACATAGCTTAATTAAGCAATAAAAATGTTGTTTCTTTAAAAACCAGTTTCCCTGCTCCCAGAGTACCCAATCAAAAACAGCTCTAAATCACTGCAGATTGACTGGGTATGTGTGTGGGTATGTTCATTTATACAACAACTTTTTTGAAAAGTTGCTTGCAGAACAAAACGGCTACACAAAAGCCCACTGGCTCTCAATAACCCTCCTGCGTGGATGGCAGAGGCTCTTGTCATAAGTGGGAGCCAGGTGTAGTTTCACAGTCCACTCTTACTGAAGATCATCCATTAGAGAAGAGTAAGATCCATGAGTCAAACCTTAGGAACAGGGGAAGAAAGGTGGGAAAATTGTAGAGAAAATAAAACCAGTATGCCATAGAATCTTTTTAACAGCCACAGCTTGAAAGCCAGAAGTTCAGGAGGTCCAACGCACTTCCAGAAATCATGATGGTTTACCCTGACCCCTGGAGGGGCAGCTCTCCAGCTTACAATAGACAGTGTTGGAGTTCTTACATCTGCATCCTGGGCGATGGATCCAGTCATAACACCCCCTGCAAAGCTTCAGGCATCCCTTAGCAGGAGGATAACAGAGTAAGCAAGGTAAAAATAGAGACATGGCTCCCATACACAGGTACCTAGAGCAGCAGTGGGACTGTGAACAGGAGCAAGGATTATCCGAATAAGAATCCCCTTCATCGTCATTGGAGCAGTGGTAGAAGATGCCCTTGACTAAGCACATGCAGGTTCCATATTCCACCATACTCTCGGCAGAGCAAAGGCACTGACGATTGCAGGCCAAACAGGATGGCAGGGTCCTGGGAGCTGTGCATTCTCCACACTTGCACTTCCCACACTGTTCACAAATAAACTTGTGCTGTGTCAGGTCCTCTTTCAAGGAACCCTTCAAGTCATCAACAATCAGTTGCTTAGGCTGGGTCCGGATTGCTCTTTCAGACCTATGGCCAGGCACTGGTCTGGTTGGTGGTGACCTTCCTAACAGTCCCTGCTCTGAAGAGGCACTGCTGTTGCTCCCAGAACTGGCTGCACTTCCAGTGCTGGTCGATCTGCTCAAAATGGGGCCTCGGGCATTATTTAAGAGTCCTGCATGTCCCAGGTGGCTTGTAGGTCTGTGTTCATAGTTGTTATTCACATTAATTGGTATGATTTCGTGAGTCCTTTCATGCTTTTCTTGTCTTGGTGCTGTTCGAGGCACAGGTCTTTTCACCACTGATGGCCCTTCTGTGTATTCATTGCTGCCTCTGATGGCCTTGATCTGGTCTAAAGACAAAATAGCAGCAGGCTGAATTTCTCTCTCATAGTCTAACCTCTGACGGCTATCCAATGTAGGCTGCTGGATCACAACTAATGAACTGCCACTGCCATGCTGATTTTGGGGATCCATGTGTAGTGATCGCGAATTCTGGCAATCAGTGGAAACCTGGCATGCATCTGAAATCCTAAAAGGAAATCAAAGATGAAAAAATAAAAAAAAAAAACAGAGAGAGAGAGAAAATAAATGACAGGAAGCATTTTGGGGGGGGGGGATCCTGTCAAGTCACAAATTGCCTAAACCACCTGGTAATGATCTCCTTCATCAGCGGATTACAATGATGCTGGGGTCCTGGCCAGAGTCCAATTCTAAGAGGCTGAGGACCACATCACAGATGAAGAATGCAGGCAAGAGACCCCATGCCATAAAAGTGAAAAGTTGTTTTCAACTTCTAAAAAGCGGAATCAAGAAGTAATGCCCTCCTGTTTGTCAATCTAACAAATAATTAAAATGGAGTATGCCCTTATAGGGAATATTGAGGATAAGCCCTGGAACAGCTCTCATCTAAAGAAAGCTCGTATCAGTTCATCAGTGTTTTCCTTACAGGAAAACATCCACTTTCTAAAAATTACGTATGGCTTTTCTGCTGTTTACTGTTATAAGCACTAGATTAACAATGAGAAATTAGTCAAGGTATACTTCATGCGTTACAAAAAATCCAAGAGACATCAAACTAAAATGGAATCTCAAAGTAAGAGGGCATTTTACTTAGAAACCAAGATTATAAAGGTAACCCATTATTTATCTACAAGATGTAAAGATGAGTATAGAGGAATACAACAGCTCTTGGTATTTTACAGCCACTACAACACACACACAAAACTCAATGCTGTGATGTTAAAAAGCATTCACATTTGAAATCATGAAAGGATTTTTTTAAAGTTTAAATTAAGGGGTCACTCACATAACAAGATAACTTTCATGTACAAATAAGTATTAGGCCTGTAAGGCAGTATGGAGAAATCTGGGCCATTTTAATTACCACATTTCCTCTAATTTAAAAATCTGTATTTACATGACAGATCTTGATTCTCAAGAGCACTGCCAACTCTGAATCAATGTGCTTCTTGAAATAAGATAAGTACAGTAATATCCCGATAAAAGTAAGCATTTGTATTTCCACACTAATAGTAAGTTATTTCTAATTTATAATGCATTCTTCACACACACCAAAAAACCACCAAACGTAAGAACATTTCCAATTTCAATCAATGGAATCACACAAATTCCTTCTAAAGTCTACAGATCCCTTCCGAGTCAAGAATGAAAATAAAAAAATGCCCATTCTCAACTGCCACCTTGAGCCAAAACACCAGCTGAAGGAATAAGGCAGACAGAAGTCCATTTCATTCTGTTAACTAAACTGATTGTCTTCTATGTTAACTTCTTGGAGTTGCCCTCCCTCATTCTCCCAACGAAGATCTCCCAAGTTGCTCCTTAACTCTGCCTTTCTCTGTACAACAGAAGAAACACATTCATGATCTGCCTGGTTTAGTCCTGGAATCCTTAAGGACTGTTCAAATACCCCTTCGATACTCTGCACACACAAGATCATTCCTCCTTGCAAAGAACTCTTAACCCAGTGCTTTAAAAGCAGAGTATCTCCAAGTCCTAAGTCAGATCCCACAGTTAAGAAAAAGGCGTGCAGGATTTGAAGAGTGTAGTAAAAACACCAGGCACATGCTTCATCTGCGTTTTAAATGATGGTCGTAACGAAGTTCAGGCTGCCTGGTAAATCAGATTAGCAGATAAAAAGAAAATTAGCCACCTCTGATCTGAAGCAAAGCCCCTTTTCTAGCACTGACAGTTCTGGGATCCAGCCCCGAACACGCTCGCACGCTCTCGGCAACCTGTCTTCCCCACCGAAACAGGACTCCAAGTCCAATACCTTTTCGTACAGTCCCATCACATCCTAAGGATCACCGTGGATTTCCGACCCATTTTTGCGTATCTCGCCAAGATTTCTTACAGATCGCGGAGAGCCTTGAGAGCTAATGCAGGCGCCAAAAGCAAGCCCAAGGCATGGAGAGTCAGAAATAAAGATCTGTCTATACTTTAAAGGAAAAGCCGGATTCCTAAAGAGCCGGGAAGAAATGAGCCGGGGGCAGGGGCAGCAGAGAAGCGTCGCCACACTGCAAGTTACGACGGTGGAGCTGCGCCCTCTGCAATCCGAGCTGGGAGAAGCGGTGAATAAATAGTTGACGGAGAGGAAGGAAAAGGAAAAAGTTATGAATGAAAACAAGTTTTCTCTCTCTCCCTCTCTTTGGGCAGGAGGAGGGGGAGGAGGCTGAGGTTACCATTACCTCAGGAGGGCGGACTTCCCATTTTTAAAGTGGCAGCGCCCTCTCCCCTCCCCTCGCCGTTCCACCGCTCTCAAAACAAGAATAAAGTCGAAGCTCGCTTTGGCGCAGACTAATTCCGTCCAGGGGGTTACCCGCGAATTCCGAGGTTTGCCTCCCTAAACGCGCGCCCGCGCGCGCGCGCACACACGCCCTTTCCCGGCCCCCGGCCTGAGGAAACTCCTTCACAGAAAGCCCGCCGTTGGCACAAGTCACGAAGTTCCTCAGAGTCCTCCGGGGAACACCCCAAAAGCCTCCCAGAATCCATCTTTCGCGTGGAGGGCTCCTTCCAGAGGACAACCCCGGCCACCGCGCCAGCACTGCAGGAAACTGGGGATGGGAGACCCTGCCTCACCGTCCTCGGCCGCGGCCGCAGGTCGCCCACCCGATTGCCCAGCCCCGAGCGCCCCGGGAGAGAGGCGGCCGGAGGGGCGGCGCCGCGCGCTGGGGTCGCCCCTCCACTTCCCCTCCCCCTCTCCGAGCCCCGGAGCCCGCACCTGCCGCGCAGAGCCAGCCGGGTGCGCGCGCCCCCCCGCCCCCGCCGGCCGGGAGCGGCCGCCGGACACTCACCTAGGTCGAAGCGGTAGCTGGGGACCAAGCCGTGCGACCCGGCCCAGGTCCCGGTGCGGGCGGCAGCGTGCTCACGCCGCATCAACCGTGGCGGGGAGGACGAGGAGGCATTGCCCCTGCTGCGGCGAGTCCGCCCGCGGCCTCCCCCGCCCCCACCGGGCAGGAGCGCTCCCCGCGGCCCCCTTCCGGCTGCGGAGGACAATTCTCCGGAGTCTCCGCGCGCGGCCCGGCGCAGCAGACCTCTCACAGCTCGCGTTCGCCGCGCAGCTCAGTAACATCCACCTCTGGGGCTTTTCTCTTGCAGCCCCCTTCCACGAACCAGAAAAAAAAAATCCCTTCGGGGGGGCCCTCGAGTCTCCCAGAAAAGCGAGCTGGGGAGCGGTAGTGAGAAGAGTTCGTGACGGGCCCACAGGCTGGCACGCCGTGCTCCGCGTGAGTTCTTCTCCTGTTCCGAACGCTCCTCGCGCGAAAGGAAGGAGTGGCGGCCCCCTGACGACTGAAAATCCACGTCACGGACGTTCGAGGCTTTGCGGCGCCCGGGACGAGTCTCGAACCTGCGTCTGCGGGCTGGTCACGGAACCGCGCAGGCCCCGGCGGAGCCCGGGAGCGCACGCCTGCGAGGTGGAGGCTGCCGCTTCCCCGGGCGGGGGTGGGTGGGATTTTTTTTTTTTTACCCGCTTTTTTAGGGGTAGCGGTGGAAGGACTGAGGCTGGGGGGGTGGGGGGGGGGTTCTTCTCAAGGGAAGAGGCGGGGCGTCGTCTCTTGGCCCCCGCGCAGGTCGAGGCACTTAACCGATCCTGCACGCTGGGCAAGTGGGGGGCACAGCGTCCCCCGGAACTCCGGTCCTAGCAGGTCAGCCTCTCCGGGGCAGCGCTCACTCCCAGTCCTCCGACCCTCCTGTTCCACGGCCGAAATGCCTGCTACAGAGGATTATCGATGGGAAAATAAAACAAAACAAAACATTAATTTCCTTTTCTTTCTAGGCACTTGGACGCGTAGCGCGCTCAGCCGCCCGGGCGGAGAGTAGAGCGGGGTGGGCCGCTCGCCAGCTCGCCCGCCGCCCGCAGCCCGCTGCCATGTGCTGGCTGTTGCTGCTTCCAGTGATTGACAGGCCGGCGCACAGTCGGCGTGTCAGCAGCGAACCAAAGTAACATGCAGTCTTGCACGTTTTGCCGAAGTGCTTTTGCCCCTTGGAATGCCTAGGAGTTCAAACAACGTTCAAGCAACGCCTCTGCGCATTGGAAATCAATACACAGAGACGGGAAATTCAGGTTTTAAACAATTGCTTCGCTCGGGGTTCGGTCGCCAACAATGCCTAAACAAACATGTATTTGGTCCACACACCGAGTGCCAGACCCTCTTCGGCATTAACCACTCTGTTTTCCACACAACCGACCGTTTCAGACTTTAAACTTGTTACCCTTCGGATAAGGAAAAAAAAAAAAAAATGAAAGGGACCCTGTTTTTTCTCTTAACAGTAGCATTTAAGAGCATTAGTTTTAGCAGTGGGAATACTACTGGTAATTTGAAATGCAACCAGTAATCTTACATCCAAAGCGAGTTCAAAGAAATGTTCAAGTCCTTGTTAAAAGCCAACATTTCTCACCTAATCTTTCCTAAAATATCTACGGAATGAAAGGAAGGAAACAGTTCTTACCTAACGCAAAGATTGGAAATTGCTTTTCAGGCACATTTACAGCGACTGTAGCAGTTCCTTATCCAGGGTAAGGAGCTCGGTCTGCTGCTATCACTCTGCAAACCACTGCGTGCCTTACAGAGCAATCCCACTCCGGCTCCGCAGAATTTCAGCAGCTCGCCTCCACCTCCACCTCCACTCCAGGACACGCCTCCAGTGATATCATGTGTCAATCACGCGGGCTGCCTGAAAACCTGGAACAGGATTTCTCCAACAGTCGTTTTCTCCTTCGTTTATGTGTACCAACTTGGAAATGTTGCCCTGTACTCTCTGTGATAAACATCCTCTGAAACTTTGAGATTACCTCTAAAATTCCTACAAATGCAGTTTGTCACAGAAGAATCCTTTAAGTTGAGTTATCAATCTCTGTGAAAGTATTGGTGAACACAACTTTCAAGGTTGAGTTAAAAAATACTTTTGAATAAAAGAAGATTAAAAAGTTGTATGCCAAGCCATCACTTCTGATCAGCTAGAGAGAAAACGTATATTGATATGTAAAAGATAATAATATAACATTACAGTTCGTAGTTGAAGCAATATTCACAATATGTGCAATCTGAAGGTTCAGAAGGTAGCACTCCTTACTGCAAACGTATATAACATTACCTCATAAAGGTGAAATTTCCTGCTGTAGATTTTATAACAAGTGCTCTGTCTTGGTTTGGGATATGATTTCCTAAAACTCAAAAACCCCAACTTTCTTCAATTTTGTAATTAATTTGTATCATTTTGCAAAAAAACCCCATCCACAACCAACTAATTTATTTTTAAAAATCAGTTAATTGGAAATCAATTAAAATAGATTACCAGGAAGTTTTATAATTCTTAATGATACATGTTTTGTTACTGGGAAAAAAAGATATTTTAATCAGTAGGAAACTCGCTTTGTTTCTTACAACCTATGGGATTTTAGACCTTTATTATCAAAATTGTGTACTTTATGCTTCAGCGAGGATAACTATATGTGAAATTTAAAATTCCACAGAGACTCTTAAAAGATACCTAAAAACCAAAAACATATAGTAAGTGGAGAGGAAGTAATTTTTCCAGGTACTAGATTTCAGAAGTAGCTTAAAGTCTTTGACAAAATACAGCAAACAAAACAAACCTCAAAATCTAGAACATGTATAAATTTGGATATGGAAATTTTCAGTTCTTAAGCTCCTTTACAATAACAAGTGATTCTGTTGAAGCTGTTTTTTTCTAAACTTTCAAATGTTTGAGCACTTAAAAAAATTAGAAGTTGTATTTGGAATTAACCTCTTTGGAACCTAGGGCATTGCTAAGACCATCAACAAGAAGGAAGGAAGCATCACTAGAAAATAATATAGAACAAGAATGAAGCCAAAAAGCTACATATTCACTCAATATAAACGGTATTAAAATGGGCTTTTAAAAAAGATAAAATCAACATTATTGTACATACTTTCTATTTTTTTTTTCTTAGATTTCATACTTTGGGATGTAATGAACTTTAACCAATGATGGATAGGTTTCTTGACCATTATGAATGGACTTGGAATAGTCAAATCAGAAATAGAATATCATATCAGAGTATCCTGTTTGGATCTTCAAAATTGTCTTCTCAGCTATTACCACAATTTTAGGATGAGCGGTCAGTTCACCAATATGATAAAACCAGGAGAGGGAGCACTGAACATTCTACTTCCATAAATCCTATAAAAATATATTTGAAAGATTTCTGTTACAAATAAGCTTCAAACTCAACCGCAGATGTATAAAATTATAATTTGCATGAGATTTAAGTATTTTTGAATTACAATAATAAGTTAAATCCATGAAATTTTAACTGTAACAGCATCATTATGGGTCATGTTCTATTTAGAAATCAAATATTAGGCTGCACAGGTTGACCAATGACCCTTTACATCATTTAGCGATAAAATACATCAGTATGTTTTTCTCTAACTATTACATTACAAATAAATATAGGTGTAGTCTTGCCACCTGATCTAGAAGACATTTAATAAAACCTGCCTCTCTTTTTGATTACCTACAACTCATAAGAATTTGTAAACATTCTAAACTTTTAGTTTAAAATAGACATTGCTCTTTATTTAGTAAGTTTAATTTCTGTTTACCATACCTAGGAATGGATAGCTGAAGTATGAAATTTTCCTGGAAAGGAAAAACAATGTAAATATCCATGGGAAAGTCTTACGATAATATTCAGTTCACTATTAAGATATGTGTAAAAGAATAAAGTGGAATGGAGAGTGAGCCCGAATGTCTTGTTCACTTTCGTGTGGAAACAAGAGAAGCCATCTCTTCTGCTGATATGATTTTTGAAAGAAAGAGTAAAATAAAATGAAAAAACAATCTGATAACTCCTCACAACCGCTAGTAATTAAAAAAACAAAAAACAACGGTGTACTACTCAGAAGCTTAACTTACTCATTTATCTACTTTATTTGCCAAAGTAGCAGAATCATAACGTGTTCCAAGCTTTTGAAAAATACCTTATTAATTCTTCCAAGAATTAATCATATTAATAAATATAATTTTTTATCTTGTTGAGAAACAAAATAACCCCATAAATTGGTAAGTTAGCCTATAAGTATCTAATAAATTAATGAAGAACCAGGAATGGAAACTAAGTCTCTACTTTCCTTTTAGGGCAATAGTCACTGTATTACTATACTTCCCAAGAAAAACTGGCAAGGATAGCCATTTTATTTTCAGTTTCCTTTTGTAAACAGTCTTTGTAGTTGACAGAAATAGACCAACCTATTCTGTAAATTTTCCATAAACATTCTCTTTATTTTCATAAGCTCAATTCTCATCCTTCTGCCCTATTTGAAACACAAATGTTCTGTATTGACTTCAAATTCTGGAAGTGGACAAATCAAACAATACATTGAGTAAATTATACTGAATGATTTGTAAAGTTTCTGTCCACTCTATAATTCTACAACTAATCATTTGTATACTTTGTCACAAGTGATTCTATTTTTCACAAGTTGTAAGAAGGAAAAAGAAATGCACATGGAAGGGCTCTGAATTGCCCTCTACTCCTTAAGTGTCATATTCCTTTACAGAGAATCAAAGTGACAAGAGTTCAGACAAACGGCATCACTACTATATATTAAAGATTTTAGTAACTAAATCCACATGGTAAGGTTGTATAAGGAAACATCTTTGCCCCAGTACAAAACAGTCTTCATTTCTTATCTAGTCAATTGAAGAATAAATCCTCTCTTCTTTCCTCCTCCATAATATTAAATGTTCACTTCTGAACCTTCCCTTGTTCTTCTTTCTCACAAGAAAAGAAAATCTGCCTCTTCTCCTGATTTGACTTCTGAATGCCTCCTATAGTGATCATCTGGTATCATCTTTGATTCTGGTCAGCAAAAGCTATTAATCTTTCATTTCCATAACTATTTACTGCTATCTTCATCTTCAGAGACAAATGCATAAGAACATAGGTTGATTTAAAACCTATAACTGTCCCCAGAGATGAAACAGCGAAACAGCAAAACAACAAAATCATGTTTTCATTAAAATAAAAACGACTTAAAACATCTCCTGGGGCTTGCCTACTTTAATCCTTATTTCCTATACTGAAAAAAGAAAATGCAAAAAAACTTACAAGAAAAATTTTTTGAACACTTTGGTTTTCTTTAAATTGCAATTCTCTTGGAGAATTTAAAAAATTCCATGTACAAATACATTTCACGTGGTAACAATAATTGATAGGCTACATGTGTTGAAAATCTGAGTTTTGGCTATATCATTCTTCTATATCATGATCTATAACTTTAGCTGATATGCCGTATTTGCCCATAATGTCCCTATGTCCAATACTCCAAGTGTGAAAATGGCATGATATTGAGAAAAGAATAACTGATGTAGCGTCAGATGATACAAAGTTCAGGTCTCGGCTTTGCCACTTTCTAGCTTGGTGACCTTCACTTAATTTCTCTTAGCCTGCTTTCTCATCATGCTCATTAACCTGAAGTTAATAACAATCCTTCACCTTCCCAAATTGTAGCACTACTGTAGTCTTAATGTATGTATATGGAGTACTTTGTAAAATTTATAGCTCGGTATAAATTCTGTAAGTTAGCTGTAAGTTAGCAGTCTCAGACACACTGTATGATGAAGAAATGTTTCAGGTTTCCTCTTTCTAGGTGCTTCATCCCTAAATAATGAATTTATTTATCTTATAATTGTTTCAATTCAGTTTGCTTTTGTTTTTCTAAGGCTGAACTCAGTTTTAAGTAATTGTATTTCTGCGTGTGTGCATGTGTATATGTGTATGTGTGTGAGTTTGTGTGTGTGTTTTAACTGAGATTTTGGAACAGCTATATGCTAATAATTTCAGATTAAGAAACTTTATGACCCTGATAACTTTAACATTTATCTGGAATGTTTAATCATTTACATTTTACTTTCAGTTAAGATAAAGTTCATTGCAAATAATAAAAACATCTTCTATGAAATTTGTAAGCTCTTTGTGATCATTTGGATTTAACAAAACAAATATATGTTTTAAAAAAGTAATTGGGGGGCGCCTGGGTGGCGCAGTCGGTTAAGCGTCCGACTTCAGCCAGGTCACGATCTCGCGGTCCGTGAGTTCGAGCCCCGCGTCAGGCTCTGGGCTGATGGCTCAGAGCCTGGAGCCTGTTTCCGATTCTGTGTCTCCCTCTCTCTCTGCCCCTCCCCCGTTCATGCTCTGTCTCTCTCTGTCCCAAAAATAAATAAACGTTGAAAAAAAAAAAAAAAAAAAAAGTAATTGGATAGCATTTTAAAAGTTGAAAATAAATAGAAAAGTAGAAAGCAGATAACCTTCTACATACTTTCATACTCTTGCTTCTTTCTGATAATCTCTTAGAATGTTTAATTTGATAATAAGTATGCCAGATATGGTAGCAGATAGTTTCTGCCAATTACCAAAGTACTATATGAATCTAATGTTTGTATTAATTTTTAAAATTGATAGCAGAGAGGTAGGTCATGGAACCAATGAATTTCAACTAACAAAAAACCTGTGAAGCGCCACCTATTGTTGAAAATAAGTCATTTCAAATTTCAATCAAAACTTGAATATTGCGCTTTAGTCTAGCAATTAGACCCATCAGTTTATACTGATCAGTGTTTTATAGTCTTTTTTACCTTAAGTTACAATATTATGTTATGATTTAAGGTGTTAGTTTTCAATAAAACTGCAAAAAATGTACTATATACATTGGATGCTTTTTGAAGAATCTGAAAGATAAAAAATAACCTACTGTACCTGTATGAAGTTATAATATCAGTGGAGAAGATCATAAAATAATGATATTGACTTTTAACCAACATATATCCAAAATTTGGACATATATCCAAAAAGATGTTTTCCCACTCAAAGTAGTTACTTAAAAAAGGTATATACTTCTTCCAGCAATGCCACAATTGGATAAATCTTTCTTTAAAATCCTTGATTACAAATACCATCTGGACCTACACATCACATTCTTTTGAAGAAGCTCAATCTTGTATATCAATGCTGTATATGGTATAGTGCATGTAGTGCATATATTATAAATAATATCAGTATTAGAAAAATATTTCCCTTTTGAAGATGGATTTGGATTTTGTTAACCCATAAATCTATAGGAGCCAGTATATGGAGTAGGATGAGTGCTCAAGCTGAGTAGAAGTCTCAGAAGAAAAACAACATACCAAAATAAAAATTACAAAACTGTTCAAAAATGTTAAAGGATCACTGGCTACCGTGGGAAGAATCAACAGTGAAAGTACGTAATTATTCCTTTGACATGTAACATGAAGTATATATTGCTATAAAATATAAGATATTAGTTATTATAGGAAGAAGAACTTGAATCTCATTCTAGAATAAATAGGATTCATAAGAGAGGCAAAGAAAAAGACAAATCGATCTTTAGGTCATGGCAGAAGGAAACACCAGAAGGAGAAAATAGGCAACAGGCACATCATGATCACAATTGTTTTACAAGACCGGCGTGACTGGAAAGCAAAGCTTCTTTTGTAAAATCATAATTGTCAAAATTGGAAAACTAAGGCAAGGACAAATTTCAGAGGGATTTTAATGCCACAGTGAGG
This sequence comes from Prionailurus viverrinus, assembly GCF_022837055.1. Lineage (NCBI taxonomy): Eukaryota > Metazoa > Chordata > Mammalia > Carnivora > Felidae > Prionailurus > Prionailurus viverrinus. The sequence continues at coordinate 101,356,299 of NC_062564.1, forward strand.
ATTTGGACTTGATCTCAAGGAAATCAAGAGCAAAGGAGTTACCTGATGAAAGAGTCTCTTCCTAAAAGATTTGTCTGACTGTGAGGATTGCAGCAAGAAAAGGCTAATGTCACATAACTGCCTTAGAGATGAGTACAGTAACCTAATGAGTGGTAAACAGAACTTGGACCAGAGTACCAGTGAGAAAAGAGGAGAGAGGACAAGATCTAACTTAATATGAAGGTTTATTACATGCCTAGTTATTAAATGATATGATAACAATAGATAGAAGTTTTGCCCACAAGGTTTTAAGAAAACCTTAAAGAATGGTAAAATATACCTAATTTGGTCAGTTATACTAAGGACACTTACTGAAAATAAACCAGTAATGGAGTGGCTGGCTGGCTCAGCGGGTGTGACTCTTGATCTTGGAGTCATGAGTTCAAACTCCACATTGGGCATAGAGCTTACTTACTTACTTAATTAAACCAGTTATATAAGGATATTTGAGCTCATAAAGTTTACACAATTCCTCCAATGTTATGAACCTTCAAGAGTGAGAGAAAGAATTCATAATTCATCAGAGAAGTTAGAAAGGTATTGTGTACTCTTTTCCATTTTCTTCTGTTCAATTTTGGAAAAAAAGGGAAGAGAAAGAATTTCAGGGACAGATATGTTCATAAGAGATCACTAATATTTATAACTATATCTGGCCAACCCAAGGAATGACAATTTGATTATATTATGCTCCTATCTCAGAGACATCAAGCAGTATATATGCTCCAGAATTAACCAATTCAGGCATAGAAAAGATTACTTGAAAAATTCTCCCATGTCAGGAGATTGTGTAAATACTAGAAAACAAAGCCATAAAAGATCTCAAATTCTATATAAAAAATTGAGATCAAAGATTTATAACAGCAAGTTAGTGATACTCTTGTGATTTTTTGAAAAAACATTTAAAACTTTACAATTCACTGTCAAACTGTATGCAATAAATAAGTCATGGACTTCCCTTTCTTGCAAGACCATTTTAGTTTATGCATTCATTTACCAAGTGTACATTAGTAGTGTGCTTGGTACGGTGCTAAGTGCTGGTGATGCAAATTCCTGCAGAAGCCCTAGTAGTGACATTCTCTACCATGAAACTATGCCTCACAGCTGATTGGATTATAGGTGGGCTCAGGACCTAAATATAGCTAAAAAAAAAAAAAAAAAAAAGAAAAGAAGAAGAAGAAGAAGAGCTGGGCTATTATAAGCCTGGTAGTTATGGAGAGAATAAGACAGTTATTTTATGAAATAGAGCTACGATGTCATGAGGCAAAAGGCAATGAAGGACTGTAAGTGAACAAAATTTAGGAGAAATGAGTATCGTTAGGTAATAAACAAAATACCACATCTAATCAAATCTAAGATGTCATTATTTGTATGGTACACTTTTATTTTATGGACTACTATGAAAGAAAAAATACTGCTGATTAATATAAGACACAATGCTTTCTTATCACTTAGAGTTTTGTTTTCTATTTATTGATAGGGCTTTAAATGTGCTTTTGTACATAGATTTTTATCATATGTCAGTCTTATACACACAGGAAAAGAAAAGATATGCAGAATAAGTTGACTAGGGCTCCTAAAACTTCTTCATAGTCTAATTCTTCTGAATCACTGTAGATTCAGTCATCAGTGCTAGTGTTTTTCTATACAACATGTTCTGGCCATCGAGAACACTGGGCAGAAGTTCTTAAAAGATGCAACAGTTCTTCAAAGAACACTGCATCATTATTTTCAGAATTTCTTCCAAGCCACTAACACTTACTCTGCAAGTTTTGATACTGGAGCATTTTTTTATCTTATCACAAGTGCCAATAGAAGGTTTTCAGACAATAGTCAGAACTCATAGCTCTACCTCATATGGTCCTTAAATAGTTTCCCAAGTCAAACATGAAGAGGTTGTAGTTGTCTACTCATGCAGCCAGGAATAACACACGTTTGCCCATGGTCAGGCAATAACCACCTCATCACTTGTCTCGTGCCTGGTAGACAGTAATTGTACAATGCAACCCAATTTCAGAAGTATTAAAATGCGGTTGAAAATGTGCCTCTTGGATAAAAGTGGCTAGCATTTTATCTTTACAGGAATCTTAATGCTTTCCTTATCTAACCTTTGTACCTATGATGCACAAAGAGGTTTAGTATTTTGCCCAAGATTATACAGTTGACAAGTGGTGGTGCAAGGATCTGAACCCAGGTATATGGAGGGTGAGGGAGTTGGTTGGTAGAAAGAAAAGAAGACCAGAAAGGATGGGATAGCTGAATTGCTGTACTAACAGGGCGTGTGTCACTGAAGATCTGCCACCAGCCTACTGTTGATCCCAAAGCTCCTTGGCTCTTAAGGCAGCTCAGCTATACAGTGGCTTCTTTCTTTCTTTCTTTCTTTTTCTCATATTCATATTTCTTTTTTTTAATTTTTTTTAATGTTTATTTTTGAGAGAGAGAAAGACAGAGCACGAGTGGGGGAGGGGCAGAGAGAGAGGGAAACACAGAATCTGAAGCAGGCTCCAGGCTCTGAGCTGTCAGCACAGAGCCCAACGTGGGGCTCGAATTCACAGACCGTGAGATCATGACCTGTGCCCAAGTCGGACGCTTAGCCGACTGAGTCACCCAGATGCCCTCGTATTTCTCTTTCTACCATATTTTATTGGGGTGGCCTGACTTAGTATCTGCTCTTTACAACTAATAATCCTAATAAATATAAGCATGGATATATGCCTGGGAGAACTGGGAATGCTGCACAAAGAAGGGCAAACTAAGCTTAAATTTGTTGGATAGGAAACAAAATTGGGGTGGGGGAGGGGAGGAAACAGAGGGAGGCCTTCTAGAAGAGCTAAATATGTGTGCAAAGATACAAAGGGTGAAATAATCAGGGAATATGTTCAGGAATTCAAAGTTGTCAAAGCAGAAAGTAAGGAGGTGGAAAAGATAAAGCGAAGTCTGGGTAGGAAAGCAGAGGTCAGAGCACACAGGGACTCTGTTGCCTTGTAAAGAAACTGCCTGCTATGCTGTGAGTGACTCTGAAACTTGCTTTAGCAGTGATCTATTTTTGAAACTCCGAAATATGTGAGAGATAAGGTGGCATTGCACTGAAGAAGCAAGGATGGAGTGGGGGAAGAGGACTCCCCAAAGACAGCTCATACAACATTGCTTTAATTCCATTTCTAGAGTTGAAAGTGCATGACCAGAGGAGTAACATGAGAAAGATCATCTTGTCAGTAGTGAAGAGGATGGAGAGGCAGAGTCGATCATCGCTCTCAGTCACTAGGAAGCCTCTGCCATCATCCAGGGGAGAGACTGAGAAGTGAGGAATGGCACATCTTATTCTGGATTAGACTGTGAGAGAAGTTTAAGTGAAGAGGAATTTCTTAAACAAGCACAGCAGATAACCACACATACCTGAAGACAGAAAACAAAGTACGGTTAGCTATACACAAAATGGAAGTGGAAAAACACAGAATGATGGCAGATGTCTTTTTTCCTCTGTGCAGATTTTCTGATGTGTCTACATAATGAGATGAAAATGGATGTAAAAGTTTGTTTCCTGCTGTTTTGTTATAAAACTATGATAGTCCATAATATTTATAGATTACATACGTGAGCTTATTGTGTAACAATCCCTTTGCTAAGAATTTTAGATGCATCATCTCTTTTAATCCATACAAAAACCATATAAGTATTATGATTTACAGAGGAAGACACTGGTGCTGTAAAATATTAAATAATGTACCCAAAACAAATACCCACCTTGCAAGTGGCACAGCTAAGGTTTGAAAATAGATTTGTTTGACTGCAGAACACCAGCTCTTTATTCTACTAGTTAAAAACTGTCCAAAAACACTAAATAAATACTAATATACCACTGTAAGAATATAGTATAATTTACTTAAATATCCCAGTTCCAAATTTTAAGAAGAAAAAGGACAGATTTTCATGGCACTGGATCTCAACTCTGGTATCAAGATTTCATGAGGCTGATTTTCACTATCTTGCCTGATGCCACCCTCCAACCCTGCTTGCTAAGCCACGTGTAGTGGAAACAATGATGTCAGTGGTAACAGCAAATTTCTCACATCGAAGAACATGTATCTGAGGATTTGGCTCCTCTGGTTTTCCCTATATACCTATATCTTTTGCCTGGCCCATCATAGGGAATTTGTGCTTGTATGGCAGATCACAAGCACGACCCACACTTCCAAAGATACCTTATTCCTATTTAGGGTCCATTGTGCACACGTGCATGGTAGTGGTTAAAGTAATTTTCTTAAGATCCCAAATCTACCTTTAAATTCAATACTATTTTTGTGAGACCTAATACAGGAAACAATCAGAAGGTTTCAATCAAGAGACATGTAGAAGTAAAAAGAAAGGGGTTCTTCTTATTAACCTGCACCCCCAACACACACACACACACACACACACACACACACAAAGGTTAAGTGTAAGAAACAGGACAGCATTAATAATCAGATACAGGAAATATGGTTCCTAGGTAGTTGATAATGAAATGTACCTGAGTATGGCCTACAATTCCTAGACTGACTTCTTTCCTCGGTAATTAATGTGCTAGCCTTCTTACCATTTAACAGATATAACCAAAAGAGCCTTATATATATATACACACAAACATAATAATTATGAACCGCTTTAAATTTTTTTTCCACATGGCACTAAAATGCATGCAAAATCTGTGTTTTTTTCTGACTAAAAAGTACATTGTATAAGCCCTCTCTCTTATGCCATGCCACTAGTTGTATCTTTATGAAAATGTGATCAAAAAATGGAATATTCAGCAACCACATAATATATAGATCTTTCCTCTCCCATCTCTCATTGCCAATGAGAGATTGGCATTCTTACCAAAGCAAAATTATTCAGCATTCAGAAGAACAATTGCATTGGCCTTGAAATGTTTTATATTATATGATTTGTCACACAAGAAGTATTTCCTACCTCTGAGGGATTTATGTTGAATAAAAAGACTATACCAAGTAAAATGTTTATTAAAAATGAGGAAAAAACAAATGTCAGAAGATGTTTTTTTAAATGAGTGTGGGGTTTCCTTTTTAAAATAAAGAATTTACATCTTATTCAAGCTTTGCCTTTAATTTTATACAGAAAGTCTCATTAATACAGTGAGAACTAGCCTCCTTGCCACATTAATTTTCTTTCTTTCTGATACATGTCAGTCTGTGTGGTCATATGCGGCCTGGAGCTTTGGGTTTGTGAATGAGGAAAGTGAGGGAGGGAAAGGAGAGACAAAAAGAAATGCAGGAAAAGGGAGAGAGGGGTGTCTTAACTAGTGAAAAAGCTGAACAGTAAATTATAATTAAGAATAAATTTGGGCTTATGTCTTGCACATTCCATATTAAAAACTAAAGATCGAAAAAGAGTAACAAACTCACAGTTGTTTTTTGTCCCATAATTATTTAATACAGTCATTCTGAGTTCTGCCTTCTATTTTTAACTGTGACCTTTCTACTGAATAAGAATCACATATACCAGGTCTGAATTATTACAAAGTAGGTTCTGAATTAATGAGATTAATGAGATTTTTTTATACTATACAGGGAATTCGATCCTGGAGTAAGAGTGTTATTAATGAGTGGTCCTGCACTCCATGACAATGTGCCATTTGATGGGTGTATTTTTATAAGGCCCTGTGCAAACATCACCAGTTGGGCTCCCACTCAGTTCATTGTGACAGTAAAGATCATGAACATACATCACTGTAGCAATCCTTATTCATTAAAGGAGACTATGGGTTGAAACTGTTCATTATGTAGCAGTGCCATAGAAAGTTTATGCAGTTATGGTGGTTTAAAAGATGTTAGTTTCGTCTACATTGGAGTCCTAAGAGATATCCAGCACAAAACTGGGATTTTTGTGGACATTTATGGATAGTCTGTAATTTAAGCAACTTGTACACAGTTCACAACTTATCGTTTCCTGATGCAGATTTATAATACAGTCTGATGTTTCAGGAAAGCTTTATGATCACTTTATACACTCATTCCAGTGTTATGAAGTAAACTGATTATACCATCACATTTTAGTTAAAAACTCAGATATAAGAATCAAGGTGAATTCAGTGAGCTTTAACTAATACAAAAGTTTAGAAAAAAACCACAATGATTGAGTTTCCAGTCTGTTGCTTATCTGCCCTGGCATGTTAATGTTGCTTCAAAGTGGATAAATTATACTTTATCAATATAAAGCCTACACCGTATTCAAAATGATACCAGAGTCTCTTTATAAGAGAATAGCATTTCTTTTTTTCATAAGGTCAACCGAATGGAGTGTGACTCAGTTGCACTTTTTAAATTATTAAAAATGTCTCCAATTCTAATTGTATCAAGATAGATATAAATATGAAAGCTAGCCTTATAAAGCTTCTAGAGGAAAGCATAGAATATCCTCATGATCTTGTGAAAAGCGATACTTTCATAGAAAGGACACAAAAACCACTCTGCAAAAAAAAAAGTAGATTGGGCTTCGTCAAAATTAAAAAATTTTTCTCATCAAAGGACATTATTAAGAAAATAAAAAGGCAAGACACAGACTAGGATAAAGTATTTGAAATGCATAAATCTGACTTGTATTCAGAATATATAAAGAATTATAAATCTATAACAAAAAGACAAATGACCACATTTTCAAACAGTCAAAAGACTAAAATACATAGCAAAAGAATAAATATGAATGGCCAACAAGCTCACAAGAAGCTGTTCGACATCATTTACTCATCAGGAAAATGGAGATAAAACCACAAAGAAATACAATTTCTTATCTGCTCGAATGGCTGGTTATAAAAGACTGACAATACCAAATGGTGGTAAAGAAGTGGAGCAACTAGAATGCTCATGCATTGCTGATGGAAACATAAAAATGGTACAATCACTTTTGAAAGCAGTTTGGCAGCTTTTTATACAGTCACACACACACACACACACACACACACACACACTCACCCTATGACCCTACAAGTCAACAAGTCTCCTCCTAGGTGTTTTCTTAAAAAAATGAAACATATGTTCCCAAAATGATTTCTACAGGATTATTCATAACAATATATTATGATTATTCATAACGACTTTATTCATAGTAGCCCCAAACTGGAAGCCACCCAAATGTCCACCAACAAGAGAATGTATAAATAAATTGTGGCATATTCACACAGTGAAATTCTACTCAACAATAAAATTGAATGGAATACTGATACACACATCGAAATGGATCAATTTCACAAATATAATGCTAAATGAAATAAGCCAGACACACAAAAGTATACCATATGATTCCATTTTTATGAAGTTCTGAAAACAGGCAAAAACTAATCTATAAACAAATCAGAACACTGATTGCCTATGATAAGGAGTAGGGATTGACAGGGAATGTAGCACAGGGAAACCTTCTGGGATGACAGAAGTGGTCTATTTATTAGGATAGCAGTTACACTGAGTTACTTTTATGTAATCATCACACTTAATAATCACACATTTATGTAATCACACACAATCACACATTTAAAATCCATGCATTTCATTATATGTAAACCTTACCTCAATAAAAAGAAAATGATTCTGAGTTCTCTCCTACATTTTTTTAATGCAACATTTATTGAGTTTCTACTACATAGAAACCCTGTTTAGAGACCAAGGATACAAAGATAAATAAGAATAAGACACTGTCCCTGACTTTAAGGAATTTAAAGTCTAAGAATGAGTATTTATAATCTGGTAAAGAAGAGAGACAGATTTCACAGCAAAATAGCAGGAGCCTTAACAGAGCTATGGGCACTAGACCAGAGAAGGGAACCCACTCTCAGAGAACCGCCTCGGTAAGGAAGATCTCTGGAGAAGGTGACACCAGAACATTATCCTGAGAGTAAAGAAGAAGATGGAGGGGAAGGGATTCACAGGCTGGGTAAAAATCATAACAAACTCATGTGGATAAGAAATGGCATGGCTTGAGTGAGGAACTAGAAGCAGTTAAGTATTATTCCAGTTAACTGCTTTTAACATTCCTAATAGTCTCCCCAATATATTTGCCAAGATGAGAAAATTAGTTTGTACTTTTAGTGTCTAAGCCCTACACATTTTTTTCCAGTACCAGTGGCACTTATCTTGCTCCAGAACTGATCACCCCTGCCCCCATCTCTGCCTGAATTCCTGAACAAATATTTGTTCCACTCTATTATCCTATCAGAGCTTTTGGTTGTCATACAATTCCCTCAATTCCATCATCATGGAATCCAAGAGAAAACCCTGTACAATTCTATATGCAATATTTTTTGAGACACTGTCTTCCCTTGGCTTCAGCATCAGCATCATTTTTTCCTTTTGGCTTTTTTTTTTTTTTTTTGCTTTGCTTCACTCAAGCTTTATGTTGGCATTCCTCTGGTTCTGCTTTAAATAGAGTGACTATATATTTATTACCCAAACTGAGTCAACTTTTGAGAATGAAAAGGCTGCAATTAATAATTACCTTGGGGCAATGCGTGTTCACCGGAACCATCCCAGGCAAGCTGGGATTTATGGTCATCCTATTCCTGGGCCGGTCTTTTCTCACTCCACACTCTCTCCCCAAGTAATCTCAACCACTCCAATGGCTTCTTTATCATATTTATCCAAATGATGCCAAATATCTCCAGCCTGGACTTCACTTTTGAGCACCAGACCCATAAAGATAAAGGTTTATCCCACTTGGATGTCTTACAGGCACTTTTAACTCATTAACTCAGAAAGAGAACCTACAATTATCCCCTTTACATTCTCATTCACATTCATTCCTAGCATTTCCTATCTCTGTAAAAAGCCAGCTCTATCCTTCCACTCACTCCAATCGAAAGTTTTTTCTGCCCACTCACATCCAATTAATCACCAAGCTCTGTCAGTTTTTTTCCTCTACCCAACTTGAACCCTCCACTTCCCTCCAGCGACACCATTGGCACCCCAGCACAAGTCATATCAACTCTTACTGGAACTAGCCTCTATGCTACCCCCTGTGTGATCTTCTTAAAACACAAATCTGATTACTTTTTTTTTTTTTTTAACATAAAAGCGTTTCAATTGTTTCTCCTTATCCACAGCCTCCAATCTCAACTTGTAACATGGTCTCAGGTTACTCTGTGAACTGGCCCCTGCCTCTCTCTTCAGCCACACCTTGGCCCTCTATGCTGTGGCCACATTGGAATTCCTTCAGTTCCTCGAAGGTGCCAGGGTTTCTCTAACCTCAGAAGCCTCGCATAATTTTTCTCCTTCAGTTATATGATGCTCCAATAATACAGTTGTAATTGTTTTTTATTTTGAATAATTTGTTTAAAATCTGTCTTTCTTTCTAGACTGTTAGGCTGCAGGATGTGCCTATTGTGTTCACCATTATATCCCCAGCATCCATATAGTGCCTGAGGCTCAGTCCATGTATTTGTGCAATTAAACAAAGGATCTCCCTCTCACAGGAAAAATCTAATTCATTGACTAAGGGGGAAAATTCAAATTACTTCTGTTTTTTATGACAATGAAACCAACAAAGTATTAACAAGAATTGTTTGTATATTTCTCCATTCAAATACATTTTGCATCTTCTGGGGGTGGGGCTCATTGTCCCATCAACAAAATAAGGAGTATATATATCTACTATATCCCCTTCTTTATCACATTATTTGCTCATTTGAATAAAGTTAAAAACATAAAGGTAGAAAATGAGACAAACCACAATCTAAATTCCAGATTTGGGGTTTTCCCAAGTAGGAAGGATAAAATGTAACATGGTGATTTAATAAATCTGCTGTTTCCTTTCAGATTAGAGACAAATCACAAGGGTAAATGCTTAAGACAATTTTCCAATCAAACATTGCTAATCCTGTTGATTTCTACCATTCAAGAAACCCAGGAGAAATCTAACAGTGGAGTGCTTTGTGTTTCTTATTTAATGAGTATTTGGCAAAAACAATGAGGTGGGGGAAAACGTTCTTGAGGCCCAGAGTCCAGTGTCACTTGCTTACAAAGCAACCATTGGGACATGAGGTGATTGACCATCTGTTTTCAATCTTGGGTCAACATTTCTTTTAATCCAGGATGTAATTAAATCCCTAGTATGTGCAGAGATATCTATTTCATATATATAATTCCCTAGATGTTTAATTATAAAGTAGTTGCAATCATTTGCCCAAATCAGTTCATATTATGTTATTTTGACATCAGGTTTACATGTTTTGGATGGAGCTGTAAAGGACTCTGATGGGGAGAAACTGGTATAATACATAGGAGTTCATCCTGTCTCCTTCATTTCCATCTACCAACAAGGCTGGCTTCCTGTCTTGCCTCTTCTTCCAATATTAAGATAAGAAGAGGTAATTTTGTCAAATCTATGCATGGTGCATTTGTAGTTATCCTACCTGGGTCTGAGTTATAAGGGAATTTCTTAAATTCATATTTTGTTAAAATATGAAAGTCACTTTTTTTGAACTATTAATTGTGCAGAAAAATACTTCCTTTAAAAATAAAAATCCTTTAACTCTAACACAGGAGACAATAATAGATGGTATTCTTGTTATAACAACTACGCCATGTAATTTCATCTTGGGTTACGTATCTTAGGGTATTTTGGGATGAAAAAAAATCGGAGACTGCTCTTCCTGATTTCATTTTCTCTAAATCTAAAGTCACATAAAGAGGTATACATCTTCTTTTAGTACTCACGTATTCCATAGTTATATCTTTGTATTCTACACAAAGTTATAGAATCAAACAATGTAACCGTGATTATAGTAAAACTAATAAGCTGACATCTTTCTGTTTGTGTTCAAGTAATAGGAAGAAGAAACGGGAATTGCATCAATTAAATTTTTTTTTTTTTTTGCAAAGACAGTATCATCTGAAAGTCTTATTACATTATATACATTATTCTCATATCTTGGTAGGACATCTAGAATATCAAATTAGCAGTGTATTCAGCAACACACTTTTTTCCTAAGTTTATTTATCTGTTTGGAAGAGAGAAGCATGAACAGCAGAGGAGCAGAGAGACAGGGAAAGAGAATCCCAAGCAGAATCTGCGCGGTCAGCGCAGAGCCCAGTGCGAGTGTCAAACTGATAAACCACGAGATCATGACCTGAGCTGAAATGCAGAGTCACACACCTAACTGAGGGAGACACCCAGGCACCCCCACAATACACATTTCTAACTCCTGTCTCCATTGTACACACTGGATACTATTTCAAGAATCAACTTTTCTATTTTAATATTTTACAGTGATGTTACGTCACGCTATTTAGATATAGTAACTTCGTAAAAAGACCAAAACAAGAGAGAGTGATTTGTTGGTCTAGAAATGAGGAAACAAATCTTTAGATTCTAAGCTAAATCCAAAAGCCACAATAAAAAACTAGTAATCAAAACATTCAGTTTCCAAGAACCATGGAAAAGAGACCAAAGTTTTATTATTTTTCCTCTTTGTTCTTAAAAAAGTCTTCATCCCTTTTTAGTTTATAAATGCTATTTTTATTTTTCTCTCCCCAACATCTCTGCAAAATTCATATTTTCTTAGTACTCTGGGAAATAGATTTCTAAGCTAAGCCACTTACCTTTTTTGTTTGTTTTATCCTTTTCCTTTTTTCTTCTCAATCAATAATTAGTTTTAAAAGAATTTATGGAGTTTCTACTATGTGTTAAGTATGAGCATTAGCTCTTCCATTCTTTACAAAGAGGTGTTTTTTTTTTTTAATTCCCATTTTATCTGGCTGCTTCTCATGAAGGCCCTGGAATATCCTATTAAGTAGTCTGCATTTTCAAAGTAAGGAAGCCAAAGAAGGATTCCAATTAGGGGTGTGTAATAAAGAATTTGGCCCATCTTTGTTATCAGTTCTGGGGAGGTAACCTCCACATCCTTGGATTTCCTGAGTGATAGGAGTATCTTTGTTATTCATGGTGGTCCCCTCCAACCAACCGCTGTCTGATAGTTTTCTAATGAGGTGCCTCAGAGTGGGCATTTGATGACTAGATGATTTTATGCTGACTAGATGACTCAGTGTAGGGCAAGCCACACCCGTAGTCTTAGGACAGAGGGTGGGCCATGCCAGAAAGACCAATCATGTGATGAGAAGGTTGGAGCTTTGAGCCATGTGGCATCAATCTAATCTCAGAGGAGGGGAGGAAAGCAGGAAAGTGAGCTCAACCACAGGGGCAATGATTCAATCACATCTACTTGCATCGATAAAAACTCAGGTGAGCTTTATAGGTTGGCAGTACTCAAAGAATATATCGCCATACATGGATGCCAGGGAGATAATGTGTCCCTGGGGACATGGAAGCTTCACATTTGGAATCTTCCCAGTCCCAGAGTCCACCCTATGCATCTCTTTCTTTGACTCATTCTGAGTTGTATTTTTGTACTATAAAAACTGTAATCATTAAGTGCATTAAGTACAGCACTTTCGTGAGTTCTGTGAGTCATTCTAGCAAATCACTGAACCTGTGGAGGACTCTGGAGACCCTTGAATTTGTAGTCAGCTGGTCTGAAGTGAGGCCAGCTTCAGCCCAGTGAGCTCTGGGCTGCTGAATTTTTGACTGGTATTAGAAGCCTTGAGAAGACTTGGCAGTCCAGTGCGAGTGAGAACACAGATCTGCATCTTAGACAGTAATGTAAAGGCTGGGGTGGAGGTGACTAATTGGAGGTTATTGTAGTTGGCACAGTAGACAGCAATGTGTCTCTGAATGATGTGGCTCCAGGTCAGGTTCCAGGAAGGTTTCAGGGAAGACGCAGCAGCATTTGGATAAACCTTTAGGTAGATAGATTGAACAAATTTAAAAAATGAGAAAGAAGCATATTAAGTAACCTGAACAATATCACAGAGTGAGACAAGCAGGTAAATAATTGTATTAGTTTCCTATTGCTGCTGTAACAATTTACCACAAATTCAGTGGCTTAAAATAATACAAATTTATTATCTTACAGTTTTGGAGATCAGATGTCTGAAATGGGTCAGCAGGGTGACCTTCCGGCCACTCCTCATTCCTTGCCTTTTCTAGTTTCTAGAAGTTGCCTGCATTCCTTGATTCATGTCCCCACATGACCCCAACTCTGCTTTCATCATAACATCTCTTTCTCTGACTAGGATTCTTTTGTTTCCATCTTTAAAAGAACCCTGGTGATTATATCGGACCTACTTGGAATCTTCAGGATCATCTCCCCCATCTCAAATTCCTTAACATAATCACACCTGCAATATTCCTTTTGCCATGTAAGTTAGCAAATTCATGTGTTCCAGGGATTAGCTCATGGACGTTTTGAGGGTAGGGAGTCATGATTCTGCCTACACAGTAATCCCGTTTAAGTGGAAGGCAGGGATGTGTAAATACAGTAGGAAAGTAAATGAGGGTTATATTTAATGGAGAACCTAGGTCTACAGGGCAGAAGACAATAGGGAGGCAATCATAAGTTTATCAGCAAGATAATGGTTTGATTGCTGGTATGATTTTGGAAGCAGGTCTTGTAGTGTAGGCTGGATTAAAGGGGGAACAACCAGAGATTTGTTAGGCTGTTATTGGAATAGCCATGTATGTATGAGGTGCTGAAGCCAGAACCTCCAGAAGAAACAAAACAGAGGGGATTTGGGAAAGGGGCAATTCACGACACTTGGCAACAGATTGGACATGTGATCTGAGAGAAAGGCAGCGTAAAAGTTTTGAGCTAACAAGAGGTAGAAATGGCATTACACTAAATTTTAAAAACAGTTTATTTGGCAGGAAAACAATAAATTACATTCTGAACACGGTCAGCTTGAAATTATATGGAGAATTCTATGAGGGTGGAGCTTCATCTAAGCAGACACCAAAAACTTAGGAGAGCAGTAAAGCATGAACTTGGATACTTGAGTCTCATGCACAGAGCAGATAGTTAACCATATGGAGAGAATCCCTAAAGGAGAGTACAAAGAAAAGAACAGAAAAAGATGAACACAGAACTTTAGGATTTAAAGGTTGTTCATACGTTTAGTAAGAAATTATTATTATAGTGCTCACTTTGTTCCAGGCATTGTGCCCGACACTGGTGAAACAGAAAAAAATAAAAAATCAGTCCCTGCTTTCACACACCTTAGAGGTCTAGTGGAGATGTTGGACAATAAAACAAAGATTACAGCAAAGAGTGGAAATGTTAAGTTATCAGTGTTCAAAGGGTACTAAGAATGATACAGTCATCTGCAATCTGAATCATGAGATCAGGGGGTTGGAGGAAAAAGAGGGAAGGAGAGACAGGCTCTCCTGATTAAGCAGAAGAAGGGGCCAGGAAGTGACATTCTAAGACAACTGAATATATTCCAAGTCATGCAAGTTTGGAAAAACCTGATAGATTTGCAGAACTCTGATAGCCCAGTACTCCTGGTGAAAGGAGTATAAGATTTACTGTCAAAAATGAAAAAGCTCTTGGAATGGAGCCAAGAGAAAACTTATTTGCAGCAGAGAAAACTTAGCTGAGGTCAGCATCTTGTATAGTACCTGGCATATAGTTGATGCTCAATAAATATTAAATGAATATATTAAAATTTGGAAAACACTCTTACATACATTGTTTTGGTAGGCAGATTAATGTCCTCCCAACAATGACCATGCCTTAATCCCTGGAATCTGTGAATATATTGTCTTACATGACAAGGAGGAATTAGGGTTGCAGTCAGAATTAAGATTGGTAATCAGTTGACCTTAGCATAGGAAATTATCCTGGATTATTGGGGTGAACCCATTGTAATCAAAGTGTCTTTAATGTGAAATGGAAAAATAGCAGAGGAAGTCAGAGGGATGCAGTGTGAGAAAGACTCAACCAGTCATTGCTGGCTTTAAAGATGGAAAGAGCCAGGAGGCAGGGAATGTGCGAAGTCTCCAGAAGCTAAAAAAGGTAAGAAAAGAGATTCTCCCCTGGAGCCTTCAGGAATGAACACAGTCCTGCTGGCACCTTGATTCTAATGCAGCGAGATCTATTTTGGACTTCTGACCTCCAGAACTGTAAATTAATAAATCTGTGTTATTTGAAGTCACTAAGTTTATGCTAATTTACTACAGCAAGTAGAAAGTAATACAGTCATATTGTTATACAAATGATGCCAATTAAAGTGAAAAGAGGTATTCAAAAACTGAGGAAAAAAGAAAAGACATAAATCACCAATATTAGAAATTAAATAGAAGATATCACTACAAATCTTCAACAATTAAAATAAAAATAAGGGATTACTATGAATAGCTTTTTGTTTATAAATTAGACAACTTGAAAGAAACGGATCTATTACTCAAAAAGTGAAACTAATGAAATTCAACCAAGATAAATAAATAATATAAATTCTTTTATACCATCAAAGAAATTGATATTATAATTGAAAAGCTCCAGGAAAATAATTCCCTATACTCAGATATCCTCACTGGAGAATTCTATAAAATCTTCAAAGAAAAATTGACACCAATTTTATGGCATTTCTTCCAAAAAACACATTTTATGAGGCTAGTATCACTCTCAACCAAAACCGAAAAATCGTACAAAAAAAGAAAACTACAGAGCAATAGCTCTCATAAACTCAGATCCTTTAAAAGGATTAGCAAATTCAATGTAGCAATGTATGAAAAGAATAATACTCCATGACCAAATAGGATTTATTCCAAGTTTGCAAGACTGGTTTAACATTTGAAAATCAATCAATATAATACAAGTTAAAGAAGAAAAATCACATTATTATATCAACTGATGCAGAAAAAGCATTTGACAAAATCCAACACTCATTTATGATTACAACAAAACCAAACAACCTCTCAGCAAGTTAGAAATGAGAAGAACTAACCCAAATTGGTACAAAGCATCTACAAAAAACCTACAGTTAACATCATACTTAGTGGTAAAAAACTGAATGTTTTTCCTCTAAGATTGGTAACAAAGCAAGGATGGTCACTCTCACTACTCTTATACAACACAGTGCTGAAATTTCCAGCCACTCCCAAAGGCAAGAAAAAGAAAAAAAAAGCCATACAAAATGGAAAAGGGTAAATAAAACTCTCCCTATTTGAGATGACATGATTATCTACATAGAAAATCCCAAGAGATCTACAAATAAACTTCTAGAACTAACATTAGTTAAGCAGAGTTGCAGGACAGGACATGAGGTCAACAGACAAAATCAATTGTACGTTTGTATATTAACAATAACATGTGCAAAGCAAAATTAAAAACACAATGATATTTATGATTATTCTAAAGAAAATGAAAGATTTAAGTAAAACCTTAAAATATGTATAGAATTCATATGTTTAAAATTACAAAATACTGATGAAAGATATCAAATAATATCTAATTAAATGAAGACACATGCCATTTCATGGATTCACACACAAAAAATCTGTACAAAAGTGTTCAGAGAAACTATACTCATAGTAACCCAAAACAGGAAACAATCCAGCTGTCCTTTAACAAGGGAATGGTTAAACAAACTGTGGTACATATTTAACATGGAATATCACTTGGCAATAAAAAGAAACATACTATCACTACCCACAAATGACCTGAGAAGGGAATTATACAGAGAAAAAGGGGAGGAGGGTCTGTATTCAGAATCAGGGTTGAAGAGAAGTAGGAGTTCATCAATCTCTTGGTGTTTACAGATAAGGACACGTAATACCTGACAGTCCAGGTGGGATACTTTTAGAATCAGATCAAAGCAGGATTTGAAACCAATTCTGGCATCCACTGAGTTACCTTGACAAGTGACATATATTTTTTAGCCTTTGTGGCTTTTTTACAGAATGGAAAGAGTAATTATATCACTGTGTTATTCTCAGAATTAAATGAGATATATGTATGAATTGTCTGAAATATTATAGATGTTCAATCGGTTCCCTTCCCTCCTCAGCAGAAACAAACAAATAAAACCTTTCCCAAAATTATTCAGCTTTCAATACCCAAGCTCCAATAAGACTCCAAGTTCCTGACTCCCAGTGCAATGTTCTTTCCAGTCTTCTGAACCAGAATTCCTAAATTTGAGGCAGAAAAACAAAAAGTTACATCAGAATCATCATATATAAAATATATTAATGTGTACTGCTTTGCTAATTCGTGGACATAATTACTTGGTGATTTTTCCATATTCACTAACTACCTTAACAATTTCAGTCATTATATATAGAAATTAGAAGACTAAATTGTTGACATAAATGCTACCTCTTTTCTTTAAACTTAAACAGAAGGCCCCCCTTCTACTTCTTAGATATAGGAGTTTTCATGACCAGTAAAGTGACAGATGAAATAAATCTTTGCCTATTAGAATGGAATAGTTCATTCTACCCAATAGGAGCAACAAAAAAAAATTAATAACTTCTAGTTCCTTTTGTTTATTTGATTCAAGGACAAAGGATACTTTCATATTCCATTTTCTAGCCTTAATTAACTATCTCTCACAAATCTTCACTTTGCAATGAGTTTATTTAATGCATTTTTAAAAATAATGTCACAATGGGGTGCCAGGTGGCTCAATTAGTTGAGCATCCAACTCTTGATTTCAGGTCAGGTCATGATCCCAGGGTCGTGGGTTCGAGCCCCATGTCAGGCTCTGCCCGAGTGTCGAGCCTGCTTCAGATTCTTTCTCTCTTCTTCTGTCCCTCTACCTCACTCATGCTCTCTCTCTCTAATATAAAAAAGTAAAAAAAAATAATGTCACATTTACAAACATTGTCATTTCTGGCATTGTACCTCACTTTTGCCAAAAATTAAGACATTTAAAACATATGCTTAACTAAACTTAGACTAAATTACCTAAGGCTGCATGTACATTTTTGTTTCCATTGCTCAAGAACATGGAAACACTTAAATTTAGTTGGCCATTGCCTCCTTTTAAATGTAAGTTTCAGTACTAAAGAAATGTAGTTATTTATCTAAAGCTCTTTCGGGAAAATGCCACACACTTTTGAAAATGCCTGGCATAAACTGAGCTCTTGGTAAATTTTCACTGGGAGCCACTATTATTCTTAAAAATGTTAATATTAAATTTATCATCTCCAGCTTTCATAGGGCAGAGGTGATCTTATTCACAGATCCCACTCTAAGAGAGTATGATGATGAGGTGAGACACAAAAGTCTGCATTCCAAAAGCAACTTCTAGAACTTGGGTGCAGGTAGCCTATAGTCTACTTCCTGAGACAGAAAGGCAAGCCCATCTTAGAGCTGGTCCTTTCCCACCTTCTTATGCTGTAGGGCCAGACATAGTCAACTGGGCATCTTGGTTTTGGAAGGCTCCTGTTCTCCAGTTCCTAGCTGTATACAAAGCCTAAAAACACAATGCATTTAATAGTGTCCAAACTCTACTCACATTTAATTTGAGACTCATCCTATTGATTTAGTTGATCTACTGTAGACCTTGGTGCTGACCATCTGTTTTATATATTTTTTACATATTTATATTTATATACTTTGTATATTTATATTCATATATTTATAAACAAACCATGGGGGTGGATGTCAACTTATTAAATTGTAGATGAATATAGGTATGCATAATGGATTTCACATAATGTTTATTCATTTATTCAAAATTCTCTTAAGACAAGCTTTAATCTTCACATTCCATCAACAGGTCCATAGCTATATTTAAAACTTCTAGTTATTTAAATTATTACTAAGAAGGGGCACCTAGGTGGCTCAGTTGGTTAAGTGTCCAAGTTCGGCTCAGGTCATGATCTCACAGTTCCCGTGTCCAGGCCCATGTCCGGCTCTGTGCTGACAGCTCAGAGCCTGGAGCCTGCGTCGGATTATGTGTCTCCCTCTCTCTTTGCCCCTCCCCTGCTCACACTCTGTCTCTCTCTCCTTCAAAAATAAACATTAAAAAACTTTTTTAATAAATAGATAAGTTATTACTAAGAAATAGTATCTCTGAGTCATAGAGACTCATCATGGAAGAAATAAATTGCAAAATAATGTGCTATGCAGATTTCCTTTGCCACAAAAAATATTAATTGTACTTCAACCTGGCAGCACATATCAAATTTTAAAATTTTACAGTTTTTGAGGCATTATCTTTTAGAATGTTTGACCTAGAAGTATAAAAATGTTTACATTCTCCACCTACCTAGCTCCTAACCTTTCTGAACAAGTAACCACAACTATTAGTCTCTTGGGTATCCTTTTTAGAGTTTTTTTAATGATCACACAAAGAATTATGAATATTCATATTTTCTCATTTAGTCCACCAGTTTTAGATGGTAGAACATTCTATATTCTATATACTGTTCTTTATCTTGCCCCTTTCACTTCGTATTCTATTTTGGAGATCTTTTCATATAAGTATATAAATAACTTTCTTCCTCTTGTTTGCTGCTGCATAGTATACTATTACATAGATGATTTTAGTTTATTAAACCATGAGCATTTGGATTTTTGCTAAGCTCTTGCTTTGGCAAGCTGTGCTTCAATGAATAAACTTGTTCATCCTTGTATGAACACATCTGCAGGATAAAACCCTGGAAGTGGATTGTTGAGGTTTATGGAGTTGTTGTTTGGCTACATATATCCAAATTCCCATCCAAGGGGATGGTACAATTTTTCACACCCATTAGAACTGTTGAAGAGAGTTTATTTCCTCAAGGCCTCTCCAACACTCTGTGTCATCAAGTGTTTGAATGTTTGCCAATCAGATAAGTAAGAAATGGTACCTAGGTGTGGTTTCATTTTGTATTTCTCTTATAGTAACAGTAGGGTTGAACAACTTTTCAGAGTATATTAAAGACTACGAATATTTCCTGTGAACTAATTATTCAGGTATCAATTCATCTATTGTATTTTTCAAGGACTTTTTTTTAATATATTTATAATCGCTACTGGTTTTTTGTTTTCTAATTTATTAATTTCTGCTTTTATTTTTGTATTCCTTCATTTTGCATTTCTCAGAATATTACGTTGTTCTTCAGATGCTTAATTTGTTTTCACCCTTGTTGTTGATATAACTATGTAGGCTATGAAACATCACTCTAAAAATTGCTTTAGCTCTGTCCTGTATGTTCTGATATATATGTTCTCTATGTCTTGTATTTTCTATATATTTTCTCCATAAATTTCAGTTTGTATTCCTTCTTTGAGCCAACAGTTGAAGATTTTATGGATTTGTTTGTTTTGTTTTTTCATCTCTAGGTAGCAGGAAGTTTTGTTGTTATTAGTTTCTGGGTGGTTTTCATTGCAATCAGAGAATTTTGTCTATACTATTTAACTTTAGGGAATTTGTTGAGGTTTCCTTTGTGGGCTAATATAAGGTATTATTTCAGGGATACTTAAGATGAAGATACATGCTCTATTATTAGGAAAGAATGCTTGATATATATTATAGAGCTATTTACTTATCAATGATATTACTTAAGTTTTCTGTGTCTTTTCATATTTTTTTGCATCCTCGATCTCTTCTGAACTGAAAGAAAACAAATCCACTACTAGTGTTTTTCTGTCAATTTCTCATTGCCTGTTCTATTTCTGCTTTATGAATGTTGCCACCATGTTATTTGGCATATAAAAGTTATTACTATTATGGCTTTACTTTGAATTGTACTCTTCAAATTTTTATTTGCCTTAAATAATGTTTTTGTTTTAAATTTTACCTGGCAGGTCTGATGAATGTTTTATGTTTGGAGAATCATGCTGGGTCTTTTTAAATGAGTAGGACTTGTCATTACTTTCTCTTCCCCCACCCCCCTTCTTTTGTACAGTTGGGATATTTGTGATGGAACACTACCACTATTGTTCTATGATAGCTCTATAGCGATTTTGCAAAATACCCAAGAAAAATGATTGCCAGCATAAAGCCAGTCATTTGTCCCACTTTCTCTCCGTTCTTTTCTGTCTTCCTATCTCCCCTGACCCAGCTTTGCTTAGTAATTGATGCCACTGGGTTTACACAATTCACCTGGACCATCATAACACCTGCATGTTTTTCATAACATCATCCTCACCACTCAATCTTGACTCCCAATATGCTCCAGGCTCCAAATCAACCTTCTAGATATTACTCGGATGTTCACTCCTTCATTCAATTAACAAATATGTATCTTGTGCCTAATTTCCTCAGCAACTACCTTTCTTCCACTAAAACCACAAATAGATAGAAATTCAAAGAAAAAAAAAACCTCTAATGTTGAATGAATGAATGAATTTTTATCTCCAGCTCATTGTCAAAGATAAACTTAAACTTTGGGGCGCTTGGGTGGCTCAGTCAGTTAAGCATGGGACTCTCAATATCAGCTCAGGTCATGATACCAAGGTCGGGGGATAAAGCCCTGAGTCAGGCTCTGCACTGACAGCACAGAGCCTGCTTGGGATTCTCTCTCTCCGTCTCTCTCTCTGTCACTTCATGCACATGTGTACTCTCTCTCTCAAAATAAATTAAAACAGAACAAAAGACAAACAAAAAATAAATTTTGTAGGCCAGCAAAACTATAGATGGATTCAGATTTCTTTCTTGGTTTTAATTGCTTTGCAACAATAAGCTACATAAAAAGATCCTTGGGACATGAACAAACAAACACATGGAAAATGGTGACTAGCAAATTGCGGTGCAGAAGTGACAAACAAGATGATTTGAGGCATCGGTCCCTCTTTCCTGCTCCCATACCATGCAGTGGGGACTCTCCACCTTTGCTAACTCACTTTTCACTGAGCTACACTGAAGGCGTCAACCTTTGAAAATTCAAATATGCTTCCTACTCTCAGATTTCAGATTTACCAACAGGAGGAAAGAATCTGTCCTACTCTTCTGATATGTAGGAACCACAGAATGCGTTAATTGACAAGCAATGACAATGAAGCATGCTTCTCAGGTGGAGAGGGCAAGCATGAAGAACAAGAAACTAGAGATGGCTGGCACGAGAAGTAAACATTTTGAAGGGCAGCAATGTCACGAGGCCATCTCAGGCTATAGGCCCCTGGCAGGTGGTGTGCATGTGTGAAGGGGGCCTGGTGGAAGAACACATGACCCCTCAGTCTACTCTCACTTTCTCTCTTTTCATAGAGATATGGATACCAAAAACTTTTTTTACTCTAAGAAAACAACACAAACATTCTGATAGATAACAACCCCACTCTGCCTCATGGTCAGTTACCTAATCTGAAGTCATAGGGCCTGTGATAAGCACCTTCTAGATGAAGCAGCTACTATTCAACTCCAGCCAAAGGCCACGCTGTGGAAACATGGGCTCAGCTTGGGCAGCTTTCCAAATTTTGCAGAAAAAGTCTAAATCAAGGTTCTTAACTCAAAGTCCTCTGATTTTTATTTTTTAATTTTTTTTAAATGTTTATTGATTTTGAGAGAAAGAGAGAGAGAGCAAGAGTGAGGGAGAGGGAAGGGGAGACAGAATCCCAAGTAGGCCTCACACTGTAAGCACAGAGCCCAATGCAGGACTTAATCCCACAAACCATTGAGATCATAACCTGAGCTGAAATCAAGAGTTGGACTTAATTGACTGAGCCACTCAGGTGTCCCAGTCCTCTGATTTTCAAATGTTCATTTCATTTTTCAAATTACTAGACATGCCAAACCACAGTTTGACCCATGGGCCACATGTGTGTGACCTAGATACATAGAGAAACAGATAGGGTTTATATCAGTATATCCAATCATGCTAGCAATTTCAGAGACTTTGATCCTACTACTAGGAATATTGCCTAATAATGCCTCTGTGGATCCAGGCCCCTTTATAAGGAAAGTGCAATTCATTGGCTCTGGCTCTTGGTGGACAAATTGTGTAACTATCTCCCTGAAGATCACACACGGTAGTCCCCCTTATCTGCAGGGGATACATTCCAAGACCACCAGTGGATACCTGAGACTGTGGATAGGACTGAACCCCGTATATACTATTTTTTTTCTATACATATATGACTATGACAGTTTAATAATAAATCATGCACAATAAAAGCTTAACAACAATAACAAATAATACAATAGAATTGTAACAATATACTGTAATAAAAATTATGTAAATGTGGTCTCTCTCTCAAACTATCTTATTGTACTGTACTTAACCTTCTTGCGATGATGTGAGGTGATGAAAAGCCTACGTGATGAGATGAAGTGAGGCAAATGATGTAGGCACCGTGACATATTGTTAGGCTGCTATTGACCTTCTCATGACCTGTCAGAAGGAGAATCATCTGCTTCCAACCACAGTTGAGTGCAGGTAACTGAAACTGTGGATAAGGGGGCACTACTTAAGTACCTAGCA
Organism: Prionailurus viverrinus; assembly: GCF_022837055.1. NCBI lineage: Eukaryota > Metazoa > Chordata > Mammalia > Carnivora > Felidae > Prionailurus > Prionailurus viverrinus. The sequence goes on from NC_062564.1 coordinate 101,379,564, forward strand.
CTAATTCCCCACTTGCAAACATACAGTTTACAAAGGGGCAAAGGGTGGTTTTATTAAAAGAGAAGAAAACTCACCACTTTTGATTTTGAGCATCAGGCAAATAGCAGGCAAAACTGCTTTGTGCTCTGAGTGCCACTCATGGGCAGGGGGACAATGTTTAGTTCAAACAGCTTTGTGAACTTTAGGCCCTGAATGGAGAGGCTGCTCCATCAAAATGTACTGGACCATCTCCCAGGGTTGAGATAGGCTCTGCCCCAGTCTTCTGCTGGGTTTCTCTGTGGCCTCAGCGTTCACACTCAGCTCTTAGGACCTTTTGATCCACTGTTGCTGCCTTCAGATACCTTTTTTGGCTTGGCATTTTATAGAAGGTTTTGAGAGTTCTTCTTAAGCTGTGCAGCTGAGTGGGGATTACAGCCATCAGCAGAGGCTCCCCCCAACCCCCGTCTCTTTCCCTCACATTTATCAAAGACTGTTTTCTTTATATGATGCTGATAAAACCAGGCCTCCTGTAAGTCTATCCTCTCTACTTTTTGCAACTCTCTTCTTCATGTCTTCTGGTTTCTACCACCCTGGGGAGTCACATCCTTTCGGGTTTCCATACAAAGAAGCTGTCCACTTGTCCAGTGTCTTCCTCTGTCACAAACCCACACTCAGAATTCATAAAATCCAACCAAGTCCTGGTGTCCCTCCACAATGGCTTTCAGTGATCTATTTGCAAAAAAACACCGCTTAATTTTCCAGAAACTGTCAGAGTACTGTAGTTCTCTCCGATGTGAATTTCATGTTGCCTTACAAGGGTTGGCAACACAAGTCATCAAAGACTTTGTGATCCTCAGCCCTATGGAAGCTGGATTCTAAATATCCTTTAGGTATCTATGTCCTTGAGGACTCCATCCAACTCTTCCAAGTGCAGAGAGAGGGCCGAATTCTGGTCACACGTACTCCAGCTAATTGCAGTTATAAAGTATACACTTTGAAGCCACATAAAATCTATTTCAGAATCTCTTATAATCAGGAATGTAAATGCATAAATCATTGTGTCTTGCTGAGGTTTCATTTACTTTTTGATAATTTCTGATTGTCAGATGTTTGTTGAGCCTCCCACGAGAAACATTAAAAATGGTGTATAATACCACCACTCTGTCGATTTCCATTCACAGTTTTTCATGGGACCTACGGCTGTGGGAGCTCAGCATTCATAAGGAGACTGCCTGTGGTCTAGCCCAGATCCTTCATTGGAGGAGTTTACTCATTTATCCATTTGATCTTTAAATATTTACTGAGTGTTTACTATGTTCTATACACTGTTAGGAATACAAGAATGAGTAAGACATATGCCTTGCTTTTAAGATTATGACAAAGACTTTTGTGATAGTTGGAAAGTTTCTATTTAAAAAATGTATAGTGAGCTTTAGCTATCATTGAAATATTTATATTAAATAAAAATGCATAATTAAAATTTTTTTAATGTTTATTCATTTTCTGAGAGAGAGAGACAGAGTATGAGTAGGGGAGGGGAAGAGAGAGAGGGAGACACGGAATCCCAAGCAGGCTCCAGGCTCTGAGCTGTCAGCACAGAGCCCGATGCGGGGCTTGAACGCACAAACCACAAGATCGTGACCTGAGTGAAGTCAGATGCTTAACCAACTGAGCCACCCAGGTGCCCCTAAAAATGCATAATTTAAAATAAAATCAGATTGATAGTTTCTAACTAACTTTATAGAAGTTTAAAATGTAACTGACGGGTGAGTTTATTTATAGAATAAGGTAAAGACACACTTCTCTGTCTTTTAGTCACTACTGATCCAGCTCCCAGCTGTGAAGGGATAATGCAGAAGTGAGCTGGTACTCCTGGGTCTGTATGAAGAATGCCCTGACAGAAGGACTCTTGGAGCCACAACTTGGTGGGAAGTGGGAGAGGAGCTTTGGGAGTTTCTCATCTTCTTCCCTCCCAAGTTCTGGAATTCAATAGGTTTGAAGAAAAGAGCTTCGATCAGCCTTGGGCATATTCAAAACAGACATTCAAGTTTGTTAAATAATGTGAGTTAGGTCGAGGGTTGAAGAATCCCAGGAAATAAGGGTTGGGGGAATTGTGCTCAAGGAGAGTTTGGGGTCCTTCCCATCCCCTGGATTTTTGTCAGCTGTGTTCTAACACACCGGTAGCATCTGGGACACATCTTGTCCTCTTTTCCATGTAAGAGCATGCAGGTTATAGACAGAGGATATTACGAGGTGGAAGGCAAAGAAAACATCTTTGCAATCGTCCTGAGGACCATGTTGATTCTATTTTATGTTTAGCGGCCAGGACAAAGTACATTCAATCATATTTGCCTTAAAAATTCTTCCAAACTACAACCATATCAGTCAAATAATTAGCGAGTCAACATACATTTAGGGAGTACCTAATATACACCAGGTAGTGAACTAGGCAAAGATGCAATTGTGAATGGGTCACAATTTTATTTAGCCAAAGCTTAGGTGAGAAAAACAGTGCTCTGAGAGCAGATACATTCCATCCTCTAGAACAGTAATTTTTAAAACTTGCTAAAATACAGATTCTAATTCAATAGCTCTGGAGTGGGGCCTGAGACTCAGCATTTTCAACAGGTTCCCAGATAGTGCTGATGCTGCTACTCTGAGGACCATGTTGACTAAACAAGGCTCTAGAGCATGTGTTTAAAAATCAGCCCCGGCTAAGCTAGTTGTGTAGAATGTTGGTATGTGTACCTTGAACACTTTCTTCCTCGCCTCTCCACCCTGCCCCTCCTCCTCAACACCCACACACCCTGGAGAGCTAACTGCTTCTTGAACATTTTGTAGGACACCCTTGACATGTAGTCAGAGGGCAGTATAAGAAAACCAGCCTATAAAACTCACTTTTGCATCTACTAATAATGTCTTCTAGAAGGCATTGCTTATTACCTCACTTGCTGCCTTCTTTATCAGCAACCATAGAAAAAATTCTTCCTTGCTCTTTTTCTCAAGAACAGTTCCACTTCAAGAAAAAAAAAAAAGAAAGAAAGAAAAAAGAACAGTTTCACTTTTTCTAAGCACTTCATGGATTTGGCTCACACACATTGTAAATTGCATAACTGCCTGGATTTTGCTTTTGCATAATAACTGATAGAAAGCTTCAATTTAATTTATCACTCATTGATAGCATCATTAAATGGACATGTTTGCTTTCATTTAACTCCTGGTTCTAACTCTGGGCCTCTTGGTTTCCTTCCCTTCCCTCTAAATGTATGTGCTTTAGATATTTCCTGCCACATTATAAGCTACTTATACTGTTCTGGGGGTAAATATATATAGATACGTATTAATAAAAATCATAATCTTATAGGAGAGTTTTCTATAACTTTGAGTAACTTTCTGCCATCCCCCCTTGCTGGCCATTTTGACTTATCTCTAGGAGGAGATACGTTAGATTACCTTGTAGAGAGGAATCCCATCCCTGTCCTAAGCTAGCTTTTTACTGCTTCATGAAGCATGGAATTTTTACATAATGTCCACTTATTTAACTACACTGAGAACTCCATTAAGACAAGGATAGCTTAAACATTCTGTATATTAGATCATGTAGCACAATGCCTGATACACAGTATCATTGAGTAGCACTGAATAGATTTTAGGGATGTTGCTTATTGTAGGAGTAATGGGGTATGTATGATTCTGATCATTCAGAATAGGATAGGATTGCAAAAAGCTAATGGAGACTTTCATAAAGAGATACTTCATTAATTAAAACCTAGTTTGGTAACATAGGGATAGATCTTAAGGTACCTAACTGTTCTTTTATCTATATTCTTACTGACTCTGATCGATGTGGTTGTTTGGAATTATACAAATTGACAATTCAAAGAAATAAAACCTTCAAATTTGTTTTCTGGATACCCTTCTTTTTTCCTTTCTGGACAATTCCTTTTTAGTTTTACACAATTTCCTGACTTTGGTACAGGATGATTAAGATAACATGTGTTTGGTGTTTGTTTATCGTGAGTCATGTACCATTATCTTCCTGTCTAATTCATTTTATTTTTTTTAAGTAGAAAATGTTCAGACAGTTGGAACTCATAACTCCTATTTTTTTTTCTTTTAGTCCAAGGAAACTCACACATTGAGGCAGTTTTTAGAACTACCCAAATGATTCCAAGTTGAGGAAAAAGCTGGTAACTCACATTACTTGGCCAAGTTTGAGAAATCATATGTGGAATTTTGGGAGATTAAATGTCTACATGAGAAATTGCCAACTTCATGTTAAAAACATCTTGTGGGTCACCTGGCTGGTAGGGTATGGTTGCTGCCATGTTCCTTCATCAGGTCCATGAGGTGGTCTTTAAACTCTAGGTGTTTTAACAGTCAGAGTCTAACTAGCTGCCTACTTTCACACTTTCCTGGAATTCATTCTTGAAAAGTGGCCAACTCTGACAGAGATTTCAATAGGAAAAAAGAAGTCAAAAAGCCCCCTAGGCCATTATAGAAATTAGAAAGTCATCAGTGCCTCACGAACTCACCCCAAGGAGCCAAATGTCTAAGAAAGTGAGACATTTTTTTCCCAGATAGGCACAAAATCTTAGACGCCATTGATGGTGTTTAGAAAGGGGGAGTTTTGTCAAGAGTGATGTCAGCAATATACATATTACCCACATGGATGGCTCACCTAACACTGACTAGATAAAATAAGGAGAGTAATAAAGCACTCTTATTTATATGCTGAGGTCTCTTTATGTTATGAGATCAAGAGTATATCACTGATACAATCTCGCTGATCTTTGCAGTATTAAAGCTAAGGTCCACTGTAGTCAGCTTAAGCCATCTTGTATTATTTGTTCTTTCATTTTAATAATGTCGGGGCTACAGACATTCCAGGGTATGTCTGAGCTTCCTAAGTAAGGAAGAAAACTAACATTATGTAGCATCTTCCAGCACCAGCCATCATACTAGGCACAGTTACTATTCTGGGTCTAGCCTAGGAGGCTCCCCAGAGTTGCTAAACTATGGCTTTCTGTTCATAGCCCAGAGAACCTGGCACCAGCCACATTTTTTTAAAGTTTATTTATTTATTTTGAGAGAGAGGGAAAGGCAGAGGAGAGGAGAGAGAAAATGAGAACCAGCGGGGGAGGGGCAGAGAGAGGAGACAGAGGATCTGAAGCAGGCTCTGTGCTAACAGCAGTGAGTACAATGCGAGGCTTGAGCCCACTAACTGTAAGATCATGACATGAGCTGAAGTCAGGCGCTTAACCAACTGAGCTACCCAGGCGCCCCATCAGCCACAATAATATGGGTAGGTGGAAACATTTTGATCTTGGTAGAAGGAAAGCTTGTTGCCACCTTTCTGGCAGAATCATGTTGTCATGGCGCTCCACCTGCTTAACTGGGTGGGCCTCACACTGTATGAACCTTCCATTTCCCACTCGGACTCCTTATTGCCACTGAGATCTGAGATTCTGTGAGACCTCTTGGTGCCATGCTTTTGCGATAGCTCACTTGGCTGCCCCATCAGTCTGCAGAGTGAGGATAGGCAAGTGGGAGTCCTGATGACGTTTTGTGTCTCACATTTTGGGGTCTCCTGTGTCAGTTGCTACAGAGGGTGGGTCATACACCCTAGAAATGCAGGGAGCAGACACAATGTGGGCAAACTTTGACCAATGGAAGTGGGAACCAGTACATGATTTCTTCTCCCTTCCTCCACCCAAAGAGATTGTACCAGGACTTGCAGATGATTTGGAAGCAGAACCATGAGGATTAGGAAAATCTGGCAGATTTGTTTCCTTCCTTCCTGGCCTCTCTGCACTTTAACCTTCACTCATGCTTCCCTGGGATTGCATCCCCCATAAAAGTGTTACCATGTAAGCTTTTGCTTCAAGTTCTGTTTCCTAGGGAAACCAGGCTAAATCAGTTACATACATTACCTCAAAAAAATCTTCAGAAAATCCTGAGAAATAAGTGGTTATCATCTTCATTTATACTAATGATAAAAATGAGAATATTGGTGGTAAATAACTTAGCCAGGCCATTAAAAACGGAGCCAGAATCCACCCAGCTCCATTACCACTAAGGAACTCAGAAAGCTGAAACGAGCACCTATAAAACCAGACCTTGTATTTGCTTTCTCTGAGTTCAAAATCTCCCATCTGGAGAACAGAACCGTAAGAAGTACAGTCTATGGTATGCTTAAAACTTTCCTTTTGTGGGCACCTGTTGGTTGAGTCGGTTGAGTGTCCATGATTTTGGCTCAGGTCATGATCCCATGGTCATGGGATCAAGTCCTGCATCAGGCTCTGCACTGAGCGTGGAGCCTGCTTAAGATTCTATCTCTCTCTCCCTTTCCTCCATCTCTCTCTCCCCTACTCACAATCTCTCTCTCTCTTTCAAAACAACAACAAACAAAGTTGCCTTTTGTATTTATTTATTTTCTCTCCATCATTATTGCCATTGCTGTTCTCTTGTGTTTCTCATATAGATTAAACTGGATCACATAATCAGGAATTAGTAAACTTTTTCATTGTAGTAATTCACTACTTACATAACAAGTGGGAGGAATACATTGTACCAAACTACCTGTCATTTAGAATATAGAACTCTAGGGGCGCCTGAGTAGCTCAGTCGGTCAAGCATCTGACTTCAGCTCAAGTCATGATCTCACTGCTTGTGGGATCGAGCCCCGTGTTGGGCTCTGTGCTGACAGGTCGCAGCCTGGAGCCTGCTTTGGATTCTGTGTCTCCCTCTCTCTCTGCCCCTCCCCCACTTGCACTCTGTCTCTCTCTCCCTCTCTCTCTCTCTCTCTCTCAAATAAACATTAAAAAAATAGAATAGAGAAGTCTATGTACAACCAAATGCATATATTGGGATGAGAGTTGAAAAATATAAGGAAAATATGACATGAATTTCAAGTTGCCTGAGACAGAAATCTAACTCAAACCAACTAAAGCAAAAAGGGAAATTTATTGGAAGGGTAGCTTGTAGAATTGAAGGAAAAGCTAAAGGAACCCCAATTATGATGTCATGGGTCTTTATGAAACCTATCCCTTGACCATTGTCTGTGGTCAGAGGAATTGACCCAGCATAGGGTCCACCTCTGTAGAGTTGGGTGAAAATGGGGTTACATGTATATTTCTAGAACAAGAGGGAAAGGAAGGAGGTTGGACATATACAAACAAACATATGCAAATAATTCAACAACTCAGAGAAACAAAATAGGGCTCATAAAATAATTAAAGCTTGACTGGGTGCTAGAGAGACTGAATGTTTAGGTGTTTGCAGAAAAAAAAAAGCAGTATGAGAGAAAACTTCATAGAACTAGTAGAATTTCATTTATTTTTTAAGTTTATTTATTTATTTTGAGAGAGAAAGGGGGTGGGAGGGGCAGAGAGAGAGGGAAAGAATCCCAAGCAAGCTCCTCACAGAGCCTCTTGTGGGGCTTGAACTCACAGACCACAAGATCATGACCTGAGCCAAAATCAAGAATCAGACACTTAGCCGGCTGAGCCACCCAGGCATCTCAGAACTTCATTTATTAATTCAAATACATATTTAGTGCTTACTCTCTGCTGGACATTATTGTAGACCCCAGTGAATAAAAGAGCAAAAATGTCCCTGTCATCATGGAGCTTACATTCTACAGGGGGAAGAAAGACAATAAACAGGATAAGTAAGTGAAGTATATTATATGTTAGGTAATGGTAAGTGCTGAGGGAAAAATATGAAGCTAAAGATATTCTTTGAAGTTGTTCTTTAAGGACTGGTAACAAGAAGAAAGAAAGGCATTGGGTAGAGGAGAAATCAAAGAAGGAAAAAAAAGCTCTTGTTTCAAAAAACACAGTCTTATATTTTGTTAGTCCCTTCCAATTTGCAAAATATTTTTATACACATTATCTCATATTAATTCTGACAACATCTTGTGAGTTTTATTTTGTATTATTTTTATGCTGATTTTATAGACAAAGAAATCAAGTCAAATGGTGGTTAATAACATACCTGAAGATATGCATCTAGCAAGTAGCCAAGACTGATGTTAAGATGTAGACAATGTCTGCAATGTCATACTTCTTCACTAAAAAAACCCAAAAAACCAAAAAAACAAAAAAAAACCCCAAAAAAACAAAAAACAAACAAACAAAAAAAACACAAGCGCACTCTTTTTTCCTTTCTTGGTATCATAGCAGATCTTTCAGAAAATAGAGAGTATAGGGGAAGACCTTGGGAGCAAGAAAGCCAACATACAAAGCTTTGCGTTAGTAATTTTATCAACATCAGTACCTTCCTTAAACCTGCAAAAGCCAGGCCCCTCTCCCAGGCTACAAGCCTCAGGGGCCTCCACACTATGAAGTGTTTTTTTTGTGTTTTTTTTTTTTTAATTTCTAAGTCTCCTTGTGGCGCCTGGGACCACCCAGGGCTTGCAGATCCATTCAGAAAGAGAACCAAGCTGAGGCCAGGACCCACATTTCCCCGTCCTTCTCCTTAGGCATTCTCAGATCGTCTACCTTGCTCTTGGGATTGACCAGGGGCCCCAAGGAACTCTGTGATCACATCTATGGCACCATTATGAGGCCCTGCAGCTGACATGGTATTTGGTTACGGAATCGTGCAAGACTGGTCCAGAAGAGTGGTATTAACACACTGATTTTATTTTATTTATTTATTTTTTAAATGTTTATTTTTGAGAGAGAGTGGGGGAGGGACACAGAGAGAGGTGGGGGGATAGAAGCGGGCTCTGTGTTGACAGCAGAGTGCCCAATGTGGGGCTCAAACCCATGAACTGTGAGATCATGACCTGAGCCAAAGTTAGAGGCTTAACTGACTGAGCCACCCAGGAGCCCTGACACACTGATTTTAGACAACGCTCACTCAGGTCAGATATGAGAAAAGTTTAGGACTTCAGCCTACTGGGGGTCAGCAATGGGTTCTTGGGCTTGAGCTGCATATTTGAGCCCGTTCATTGGTTCTCGCCCATCCATGTTCCAACTGTGGTAGTGCCTCTGATTTACAGCACCTGAAGTCAATGGGGTAGTAGCAGGCATCCTTTACTTCATGTACTGCTGATATGTAGGTCAATCTATACACCCCCTTTACCTGTTTGACAGTCCTCCAGAGGTGGCAACACTTAAATCATCCAAGGGCTTTTAAGATCCTTGCAGAGCAAAGCTAACAGATCCTTCTGATGAAGGTCTTCTCTTGCCTCCTATCGATGGGGTGACACTAATACTCTTTGGATCTATCTTAAACTGTGAAAGATGAGGCACAGACATTACCTCGAGAATGGAACCATTATTCTCTCTCTGAGCATGGGCACTTCACCCATCCTCCCTGCTAGTGGGCATGTAAAGAAAGCAGAAGTACAGTCAATACTGAAAGAAGTCACATTCTATAAATATGATGAATATGGCCTTAAATAGCTCAAGAAAGCATGATTGGAAGATGCATTGTTCTATGTGAATGTTGTAAAATTCCTAATGGCAAATTTAACATGACCAAGAAAGAAACCATCATGCACATTTTCCTGCATATTTTGGGTAAGACTTGAATTCCTAGGCATCTCAAAAAAGTACAGAATGTGGAGAGCACCACTGGAAGCCAGTTTTCAAGGATGGTATGATAAATGAGTCATCATGTAGCCAGAATTAAATAAAGAGAATTAGGAACAGGCAAGAAGAGTTATATTGTTTCATGGTTCAGAAGAGCCATGGCAGTTTGTGAGTAACGTCAGCATTGCTATCTTTTCTTGTGGTAGGAGATGTAAAATTAGCCAGAAATAAGGCATTTGACAGTAAAGAACAGGAAAAAAATGTTTCTTGGACCTGAAAAGGAATAAATTGTGCCTGGAGAGTACTGGCTATCCAGCTGCATCGATTGGACAATAAACAAACACACAAGTATTTCTCGTCCAACCATGATTATAAATCTTTATGAGAAATCACTATCCCTCACGTGGCACTATGAATCTTGTAGTATACTTTTTACTTAAATTGTCTGTAGACAGGGGCCTTGCAAAAAATGGATGCTCAGTCTCCAACATGCCCTAGGAGTGGCCCTGACCTCTACTAGATTTCAACGTCTGACTCAGTGATGCCCCCAAACATGCCCCTCAACTTCTCAACCTCTAGTTTAAAAACATGAAAAAGTTAGAGTTCTCCTAGACAATTATGGGAAAAACAATGAGAACTTTGATTTAGAATCAGAGAAGTAAAATGAAAACTTCTCCATGGAAGTATCAGTGGTCACATTTGAGGAAGAGTGGCGGGGGGGGAGTCCCTGGGGGGAGCACATGAGACCTTCTGTAATGTTCTTCTTTTTGCCCTGGGGAGTGGCTACATGGGTCCATTCACTTTGTGATAATTTATCAAGCTGTGTGTCTATGATTTGCGCACTTTTCCATAAGCATGTTACACTTAAAAGTTTACCACACAAAAATGAAAAACCACCCATAGGCATAATTAGATTCTGAAGGAAAATGATTTGACAACATGGAGTCCAGTGGTCTGGAAGATAGTCTGTGCCCCAGCATTGCCTAAGGATTAATATGGTGGGTTTCAGGATAATATAAGCTCTTCCTTCTACTTCTCCCATAACAAGTCAACCTCACAATTAAACTCAGCTCTGCTCACAGCATTTCCCCACCCTGCTTCACAAAATGGAAATTCTTGTAGAGGTTGTGTTCAGACATGCACAATGGAGACTGACACACAGGGCTTGGAGAACTTCCCAGAGGTGGTTTAAGAGTGATTATATAACATGTTAAGTCTGTGTTCCTTTTTCAAGCATAACTGAAACTTTGCCAAAATAACTAATTGCCAGCCTTTTCCCACTGACCCAAATAAAAAAACACACGGTAAATAAATTACAGTTCTGAAGCATACTCTAAAAAAGAAGGAGAAAGCAAGGAAGGAAGGAAAGAAGGAAGGAAGGAAGGAAGGAAGGAAGGAAGGAAGGAAGGAAGACACAGCCTGGTGTCCAAATAACATCACAGCCCTATGTGTTCAGACACAGCACACTCAACTGAAGAGCTTGATGCTAAATTATGTCTTTTTAAGTCATACCACCTGTGGAGAATTAAAGGGAGAAAATAAATGAATTTAATGAATAAAATAAACCAAAACAATGACAAAAGAACTACCTCTCTCTTGCCCACTGGTTTTGGTCAGAAAAAGCAAACAAAGAATTTTTAACAAGTTGACAAGTTTAGGGGAGCCACAAAAATAAGCATGTGTCCATGTGTCCAAAGGCCTAATGAGACACAAGCAGTAGACCTAAAAGAGATTTAATACATTGCTTCTTTCCCTTCCGATTCCCTTTATGCCTGACTTTTATAGAACTCTGGTTTTATGGAGAAACTCGGAGTGTTTGCACTAGACTGATGTGTGAGTTCTCTTGAATGATGTTTCTCAATAACATGGGAGCCTGTGGTCTGTGTGGGAGTGGAGTTGTGAGGAAGGAGGGGCAGGAGCCGGAGGAAGGCAGAGGTGTACTGGGGCCAGCTTTATGACAGTTAGCTTTCCCCATATCCATGTCCAGTGACTTCAGTTCGTAGCTTGAAATCAGCACTGGTGGGAGTATCTACACCACTGAAATGGCAAGCACTATAGATCATGGCTTTAGCAGGTGGGGAGTGAAGACAGCTGGTTATTCAATACTAATACCAAGCAAGTGTTTAGGCAAAATCTGAAGTGACTGTATAGATACGGCAGTTTTTTAACTCATTCAACCACCTCCCTTAACAAAAGTTAATTCTTGGGCCCCAGCATGGATAGAAAAGGGAGGAGACAATCCCACTGTATTCCATTCAAATTCAATCACACCTGGAGAGTTGTACTTTAAGGATGACACAGAAAAATTGCTATGTGCCAGAAGTACCATGGCATCTGAAGAATACTTGAAAGAACCAAGCACATTTCATCTGGGAGAAGAATGGATCCACTAAGGGTAACTTAATCTCTAGCCTCTCTCTCCACTCCTAGAGATCAGGGGGTGGGGCTAAAGGTCCTAACTCTCTAATCATATGGTTGGTTCCTCTGGCAGCCAACTCCCATTCTGAAGCTATCTAGGGGCCCATCAAGAGTCAGCCTATTAGCATTCATTCATTCATTCATTCAACAAATGTTCATGGAATGCTTTCTATGAGTAAAGTGGGGATTCAATGGTGTACAAGAAGACAGTCTCTGTCTTCTTGAGTATTTTTTTTTCTAAATTTTTTAATGATTTTTTAAAAAATTTATTCTTGAGAGAGAGAGAGACAGAGCATGAGCGGGGGAGGAGCAGAGCAAGAGAGGGACACAAAATCCGAAGCAGGCTCCAGGCTCTGAGCCATCAGCACAGGGCCTGATGCGGGGCTCGAACTCACAGACCATGAGATCATGACCTGAGCCGAAGTCAGACGCTCAACCGACTGAGCCACCCAGGCGCGCCTTGAGTATTTTTTTAAATAGGGTTCACACCCAATGTGGTGCTGAACATGGAGCTTGAAGTCAGATCAAGACCTGAGCTGCATCCAAAAGTCAGATGCTTACCTGACTGAGCCACCCAGGTGCTCCCCGACTGTCTTCTTGAGTTTATATTCAGGTGGAACAGAATGATAAAAACAAGAAAGCAGATTGATGATGATGATGATGATGATGAAGTGAGCTTTAAAATCCCGTGTAGGAAATAAACATGAGATACAAAAGCCATAGGAGATAGAAAATGCTATCTCCTAGATAAGACCCCTCAGAGGATGTGATATTAATCTAAGACCTAAAAACAGAAAGAATGAGCATGTAAAGAGAGAGGTAAAGAAGATGCTAAGGACAGGGCCCAAGAATGTGAAAGTGGAAGGAGCTTGGTGTGTTTGGGATCCTAGAAAGGAATAGTATGGCTTCAGGGAAGCAAGAGACAAAGAGAGTGGCTCAGGCCTGGAATAGACAGATAGGCAGGGGATTTCACGCAGGTCTTAGGAACAACCATGGGAGGAATTTGACTTTTAGTTCAAGACCAGTGGTGAACCACTGACGAATTTTAAGTGGGAAGTGGTTTGACCAACTTATGTTTTGAGGAGCTCAAGAATCAGTGAGTGGGGTATGTGTGTGGACAGGGGAGCTGGACATGAGAAAGGGAAGGGCTGATGGTACTCTGGAGGATCTCAGAGGGCAAAGTCAGGGCCATTGGGTAGAAGTTACAAGGAGGTGGATGTCAGGGAGTCAGATCACTTTAAGGAGGAATTTTGGGGTCGAACCCCCATCTTTGCCACTGATTACCATGTGCCTACCCCAGTGGATGGTGCCAATGATTCATTATGGGAGGCACTGCGCTGCACAGGCTCAGGGCCACTATTCATGTCACAGTCCCTGCAAATGCAGTGCACTCCCTGTAAAGAATTCCTGGCCCAGCCCAGCCACATAGTAGGTGCTCAATAAATGTCAGCTGCTATTAGTAACAGTGGGCATTCTACTTCCCATGATGGGGCAAACTTGTACCAAGAAAAGGTGGCCACTTATCAGGATGGTTGTAGAGGATAGCAAAAATAGAGGGCTGATTTTAATAGCAGTCCTCACAATGATAATTTTACAATTCTTTATTCTATCCCTTACACTACCCATTCTGCCATAGTCCCTATCTTTAATTCATTCTCCCTCCTCCCTTTCTTGTTAAAACCTTTCTGCCCTTGAGCAAAACAGAGGCAAGTTCTCACTTGTCCTCCCTCTCTGCTCCATGTAAATCAAGGCCCACCTGTTTCTGCCAGTCCCTCACTTCCATGGGCTGAGTTGGCTCCCTTGGCCTTGGGAGAACATGGACTTTGAGCGTGTCTCATTTGACAGATCAGATAGCAACCCTTGCTACCCCCTGCTAGAAATGTGGGATGTGTACTCACTGCCTTTGTAGATAATCAGGTTCTGACTGAAGCTTTCAGATGTGGGGGTTACAAGACAAGTCTCACTGACTCACTCACTCTTTCCTACCCTGTGTATTGATTGACCTCCTACTGTGTACTAAAGCTGCTCTTGGGACTAGAGACACAGGAATTCCACAATAAATAAGAGACAATGAATGACTTTGCTTTCATGGAGCTTTTTCTAGATGGGGCAGACAGAGACCACCAATTAACAAATGGGTAAAATACTTTTTTTTTTAAATTTTTTAAATTTATTTTTGAGACAGAGAGAGAGCATGAATGGGGGAGGGTCAGAGATAGGTGGAGACACAGAATCGGAAGCAGGCTCTAGGCTCTGAGCCATCAGCCCAGAGCCCGACGCGGGGCTCGAACCCACGGACCGCAAGATCGCGACCCGAGCTGAAGTCGGACACTTAACCGACTGAGCCACCCAGGTGCCCTGGTAAAATACTTTTTGATAATGAGTGCTTCAAAAAGCAAAATAAAGATGGCGAGTGGTGGACCACCACTTTAGACAGGGTGGTTATAGAAGGTAATGGTACAAGTTTGAAGCATCCAGGTCTGGCAATGGGAGAGAAACAAAGCAAGAGTGGAATAATTAAGGTGACAGAGAAATAGAATGATACAGATGGGAGGAACTATTTTCAACTGCTCAGTGCAAATAGAATTTGTGCACACTCGGAGATGCTTTGACAACTATTTGCTAAGGTCAGTATGTGAGCAGAATCCTGGAACATAGGACAGAATTCCTGACTTTCTGTTTCCAGCTCCTCAACAGTGCTATTTAGACAAAATAGAAGTTTTGTGTCTTAGTCAGTTAGGGCTGCTGTGACAGAATAGCATAGACTGGGCGACTTAAACAACAAAGATTTATTCCATACCATTCTGGAAGCTGAGAAATCCAAGACCAAGGCATCAGTAGATACAGCGTCTGGTGGGAATTTGCCTCTTGATTTGCAGAGGGACATCTTCTCCTTGTATCCTCACATGGTAGAGAGCAGAGAGAGGGTTAGCTTTCTTCTACCTCTTATAAGAACACTAATCCCATCATGGGGGGCTCTGCCCTTATGACCTAATTATTTTCCAAAGGACCTTCCTCCTAATAACATCCTTATTGGAGTTAGGGTTTCAACATAAGAATTTCCAGGGGACAAAAAACCTTCAGTCAATAACACTTGGTAAACAATATTTGTTATATTTGTTGACCTAAATCGCCTTGAATTAACTCAAGAAGCATAACAAACTGGGAGAAAAAATTATTTGTATTGAGAAGTTCCTGAATGACAAATCTATAATCTACATTCTCCTGTCTCTGCTCATGCCTCTACCAAAGATAGACCAGTCCAGACAACCAGGCCATACTATAGAGTAGTCAGGACACATGGGATGAAATTAGGTAGCCCAAATATAAAAACAATCTTTGAAATGAGAGTGGTTTTGGGGACCAGCCATCTGCAGAAGATAACCATTTGGGAACTATTTGGAAATGTCAAGTAGAGATGTTCTAGAGAAGAACCAAGTGCAATTAGGACAATTAGAGCATGGGTACAAGTCAGTCCTGGGATCTAATTTGGAAACTTTCTTTCTCTACTCCTAATAGCTGTGGTCTTTAGTGCAGTAAAAGGGGGGTCTCTCATAGGAAGGATGTTTGTTTCAGTGAGCTCCAGGGGAGAGGTAAGTCTGGATCTGCCAGTGTAATTATACTTCTATTTGGCAAGTCAACCCCTTCCTAGAACATTACTATCCAATGAAAGTCCCTGGTTCAGATCTCAATGCAACATTATGACTATAATTTCTAGCTCCTGTGCATCTTTCCCACAGAAAGAGAGTGTACTGACCAGCTAATGTGACCATGTAGCAACCCTTGGCATTTCTGTTCTTACTGAACAGAAATCATCAATATTCTGCTTTATACATCAATCTTGTGTGAAATTTCTTTTTTTGCCCCTTAGTTTCTTTAAGACAATTTTTTAGAGCAGTTTTAAGTTCATAGTAAAACTGAGAGGAAGATACAGAGATTTCCTAAATATCCCCTGCCCCCACTCATGCATAGCCTCCCCCGTTATCAGTATCTCCCACCAGAGCGGTACATTTATTATGAGGAACGCATTTTGACACATCATCACCCAAAGGCCAAAGTTTACCTGAGGGTTCATTTTTGGTTTGTAAACCGTATGAGGACACCTATCCAACATTACAGTATCATATGGAATAAACTGGCCTAAAGATCACTCGTGCTCTGCCTATTCATCTTTCCACCCTGAACTCTGTTAACCACTGATCTTTTTACTGTCTCCACAGTTTTGCCTTTCCCAGAATGTCATGTAGTTGGAATCATACCCAATGTAAACTTTTCAAAATGGGCTTCTTTCACTTAGTAATAAGCATTTAAGTATCTTCCATGGCTTTTCATAGCTTGAGAACTCATTTCTTTCTAGCACTGAGTGATATTTCATTGTCTAGATGTACCACAATGTATCCATCCACTTACTAAAGGACACCTGGGTTGCTTCCGAGTTTTGGCAATTTTGAATAAAGCTGTTATAGACATCTGCATGCAGGTTTTTGTGTGGATATACCTGAGGACCAGATCCGGTTGTTGTTTCCTTCAGAGGCCATTCTTGGGTCAGCTGGCCTTCATCTACAACATTTCAAGTTTGTCTATTTCTTCTTTTTAAAAATTTTTTAATGTTTATTATTTTTGAGAGAGAGAGAGCACCAGGTAGATAGGGAAAGAGAGAGAGGGAGACAGAGGATCCATAGCAGGCTCCAGTGCTGTCAGCAAAGAATCTGATGTGGGGCTTGAACTCACAAAACACGAGGTCATGACCCGAGCCGAATTCAGGCATAACCAACTGAGCCACCCAAGCGCCCCTCAAGTTTGTCTATTTCTAGTCTGGCTGCTTAGATTTGTTCCAGCGTAGCAACTGCCTTTTCTCACATGCACCGGGCAGGATGGTCTCCACATAATGGGTCTTGGAGATTAAGGACCCAACTTCATTTCTAAGTGTCATCTATTTTAGGACGATGATGTTAAAGTTTAAAAGTAATCGAGATCACATGCAGCATCCTGGAACCTGATTAAACAGTTCTGCTAAATTGCAATGCCTCGTTGGGCCGAGAAGGTGATCGGGATGCTCTAGGAGAGGAATTCCCAAAGCCTGTTCTAGAAGCCACTGGTATCATGAAACAAATCATCTGGGAAATTCTGGGATAAACAAAGTTAAACCTCATTTGTTTTTACTACTGTTGGTTGGTTGGTCCATTATTTTTTAAGCACAGAACTCCTCCTAGGCTTATTTTAACCTTGACTAACAAGGCTGACCATCCAAAAGTAAGATCCGCAGGAAGCTTTCCCCGAAATGACCAGAAATCCCTTTTACCGAGAAGCATTGTTCAGAACTGGTGTCCCAAGGTAGACACTCTGGAAAACACGACTCTTTAATCCCCCCCACCCCCAAGTCTGTCATGAGGTTTGAGTCTCAGGGAAAGCTGCGCGGGGTGGGAAAGCCGAAGAGAGGGGACAAAAGAACTTCCCAGAGCATGGCAGCTCCTGAGGGAAGGACATCAGGAAGAAAAGAAACTGCACGGGGAGTGGGGAGAAAGGCAATTGCTCCCGGGGCGCCTGGGTGGCGCAGTCGGTTAAGCGTCCGACTTCAGCCAGGTCACGATCTCGCGGTCCGTGAGTTTGAGCCCCGCGTCAGGCTCTGGGCTGATGGCTGAGAGCCTGGAGCCTGTTTCTGATTCTGTGTCTCCCTCTCTCTCTGCCCCTCCCCCGTTCATGCTCTGTCTCTGTCTGTCCCAAAAGTAAATAAACGTTGAAAAAAAAATTTAAAAAAAAAAAAAAAGAAAGGCAATTGCTCCCTTATACCAGCAGTTACCCCCCCCCCCCGCACCCCCCCAGGGTGGCTGAACAGAGGCAGGGACACCAGCCTGTGGACCCAGAGGGAGTGCAGCTCCTGGAGTTGGCAATACAGTCACTCTGCAGAATGGACAAGAAGAGGGCCAAGGTAAACATTTGAGAAGAAGCAATAATGTAACTTTTTAGCAAAAAAAAAAAAAAAAAAAAAAAAAAAAAATTATAAAAGGACTCTTCCATTCATTACCAAAGCGAATAATCCCTAATTGACAGACGGGATGGGGAAGTGTTGAGGGGGGAGGAGGGATTGGAGATGGGGGTTGGGGGGGGGGACACTCCCTCCTACTATGGGTCACTCCAATTGTGTGTGTGTGGGGGGGGGGGCCTCGCCTCCACCCCACCGCCGCCCCTGCATTGGGTCACTCTCCTTGTGAGGACCGGCTGGGCTGCTTCTGCCCCTGACCTGAGCTCCGTGACTTAAGAAGCAGAACATATATCTATCTCCCTTTTCTTGGAGAGTAGAGCTCATCAAGAAGTGTGTCTCAATTTCTATAAATACACAAAGAAAAGCAGCAGCATTTGGCCGTGTCAATCAAAAGAGAAACTGGAGCAGAAACCCCCTCCTCCAAAGACACCCCCTGAAACCCTAAGAGAAATGTCTACGTGTGCAATAGAGGTTGGCCAGCACTTGATCTTTTTCAGAATACGATTCGTGAAATTCTGTAGAAGTTTTGTGAACTGGCACAAACACTGCAGAAGTTTGTCCCGCACAAATGTTACTTCTGCCACCTTTCTGATAAAAAGAAGGAGGTGATCCTGGAGGAAGGTACTATTCAGCAATATGCTCTTTCTCATTTTGAAACCTTTCAAGTGCAAGTAAACATGTTCTCAGGCCCAAAACACTACTTTTACTCATTTACAGATCAATAATTTAGAAACCTTCTTAATTCCAGGGGGAAAAAATTATCTCCAGTTTGAGATTTAGCAGATCGACTTTCAGGCTAGTTAATTTTTATGTACTTGCTTGCTTCCTAGTAGTAGTTCTACAAGTCTTGAAAAGGCAGGACAAGATAACTGCGGATGCAGCCCAAGGACACCAGCCCCGAGCTCTTGCTTCCGACAATCCCTGCCTGAGCTTGGTCCCTACCTGGTGCGAAGGCTGCACTCTTAGCGAGGCCCGCTTCCTGAACGCATTACCCGTCTTATAAAGTCCCACTGGGACGTTTGCAGCAGCATGTCCTAATCGCTTGCAGGGTGTGGAAGCACGTGTCCTGAAACCTAGGAGAGCAGAATCCAGTCCTGCCTGTCTCCTCTTACTGGGCACTCTCGGAGCTGGAGCTCAGCACAGCGGCACAGAAAAATCAATGTTCCTTTTTGCCCTCTGGCTTCTCTGTCTCCTTCACGTTCATGTTATGCATTTCCTGGTAAAGCCCAGGGGTGGGAAAGGCTCTGTGGATACAGGGGCTGTTGCTGGCTGCTGTTTTCTCAAATCTCCCTGGGAAGTGCTCAGGGGCCCACTCTGCTGGAAGGCGAGAAGACTCTGGAGGAAACTACACCTTGCCCACCTCAGCCTGACTCCAGAGAAGCCATTTATAGAAAATATACCGAGTAATAACTTTGGGGGAAAAAAAGCTAAACCTCGTCAAATGCACGCATTGGTTATAAGCTAGAATCTGTCTGCAGAGATGTGAAGAAAAGAAGCAGCCTCAGAGCAAGAGCGATGCGGTGGGGGCAGGAATAGGAGGGATACTTGGATTCTCCACAGCTGTGGCTGCTGTGCACCTGCTTACTAGAGAAGGAGCTTCCTGCTGCCCCAAACGTGATCTCATTTCATTTGGATATCAATCCCTGCGAAGTTGATATTCTTATTCTCATTTTTGCAAATAAGGAAATTGAGAGGCAGATATTAGGCAACTTTTTCCCAAAGTCCGGCAAAGGAGGGAGCTGGCGTTAGAATCCAAGTGTGACAAGCAGTAGAGACTGATGGTTCCAAGATAGGCTCTGGGGTTAGAATCCTGCCTGTCCTACTTGTAAGTGCAGCTGTAGGCAAATTACTTAAGCTCTTTGTGCTTCGGTCTCCATATCTGTAAAATGGGAACTAATAATAGCAGTTACCTTATAGTGTTGTTTTTCCTCCACATTTGAGGTATAATTGACAAAATTGTAAGATATTTAAAGTATACAGTGTGATGATCTGAGATACATACACATTCTGAAAGGATCCTCCTATCAAGTTTATTAACACATTCATCATCTCGCATATTTGTTTCTTTCTTTTTTTTTTTTTTTGGATGAGAACGTTTAAGTTTTACTTTTGTAGCAAATCAATGATACAACACAGTGTTATCAGCTTAATCACCATGTTATACATTTGATCCTCAGATCCACCACATTATTCATCATATACCTGAAACTTTTTACCCTTTTACAAACCTCTCCCTATTTCCCTTACCCCCCAGCCCCTGGCAACCACTTTTCTACTCTCTGTGTTTACAAATTCAATTTTCTTAAAAAGATTTCACATATAAGCAATACCATACAGTATTTGTCTTTCTCTGTCTGGCTTATTTTACTTTGCATAATGCCCTCAAGTTCCATCCTTATTGTTGCAAATGGCAGGATTCTCTTCTTTTCTTTTAAGATTTTATTTTTAACTAATCTCTACACCCAACGTGGGGTTCCAATCCACAACCCTGAGATCAAGAGTCACATGCTCCACTGACTGAGCCAGCCAGGCACCCCTAGGATTCTCTTCTTTTGAAAATCTGTATAATATTCCGTATACTTGTTATATAATATTCAATGTACTTGTTGGATTGCTGTTAAGCTTAGAAAGCATGATGTGCTTAAAGTGCTTAGCAAGTGCCTGGTACACACATTGAAAATGCACTATAAATGTAAGCTATTACTGTTATTATTCTGAAGGTGATGGGGGAAAACGCTTTATCAATACTAGATAATAAACAGGCAACTTAGGTGATGATGGGGACCAGTTTCAAAGGTTCAGATTTTTCTAGAAGTCTTGTTCTGCTAAAAGTAAACCATGTAAATAGGCTTTGCCAGTCTTCCTAATACTCTCATCACCAGAAAGAGGAAACAACAAGGGAACTGCTATTCTTGACTTAATTCTGACGAAAAAGAACTTGATGGCTCTTGTGTAACTTCCAGGAACCTAGAGAAAAAATGACTACGTCATTCCGGGTCAAAGAGAGGAAAAGGATCATCAGGCTGAACTGACGTGAGTCCTGGAGTTTGGAAAACAGGCTTTAGAAAGTTCAGAAAAACGATAGCTATGTCATTGGCCTGAAATACCATTCACAAAGGGAAATTCTGAAGAGGCAATAACAACAAAGAAGAAAAACTGTGTCAGGTCGAACACTCATAAATAAATCCTATGAAAAAGAACAGGTGATAGCTGCCACAGAAAAACTTCTCTGAATTGTTCCAATTTCCACAGGATGTGTATAAAGGGCAGAAGGATGTACACTCAGGGAGGCCATGCCCTGTGCTCAGAGCCCGTGCTGGGAGAGGTGGGAGGGACAGGCTGTCATTAAACATGAGGCCTGAGTCGTACTTTATACACATTATTTAATTTTATTCTTCACAATCTCAAAAGGTTGTGAGTTTCGTGTTTCAGAGTGTGATATCGTGATACAATAAGAAACATATATTCGGTCTCCGTTCCTCATTCCTGGCACAGTGCTTCTAAAACGCTTGTCATTTCCTAGGGGGTAGGGGTGAGAGGAGCACCTTTTGTTATTCATAATAAGCCCCCTCACACACACCTGAGTTTATGCTAATCGGGTGACTCCTGCTGAACCCCTGGGTAGCTTTTGGGGGCTGGTTGTCTAACCACTTGATTAGACACTTAGAACTTTCAGCCCCACCCCCAGTATTTGGGGAGTGGGGAGGGCCTGGAGATTGCATTACTCAACAACGGCCAATGGCTCAATGGTTTAACCAATTGTCTTTAGATAACAGAACCTCCAATAAACAATCCCTCTTTGAAACAACATGGTTCAGAGCACTTCAGGGTTGGTGACCATACAAAGGTGCTGGAGGGGTGGTCAGCCTGGAAGCGCTGTGCCCTTCCCTCCACAACTTGCCCTGTGCATCTCTTCCCTTTGGCTCTCCCTGAGCTATGTCCTTTTATAATAGACTGGCGACATTAAGCAGCCGCCTTCCTGAGTTCTGTGAGCTGTTCTAGCAAATTACTGAACCTGAGGAGGGGTCATGGGAGTCTCTGATTTAGAGCCAGTTGGACAGAAATTGGCATCTGAAGTGCGATGAGCCCTTAGGCTGTAGGATTTGTGCTAGGTCCAGGTAGGTAGTCAGTGTCAGGATCTAATTGACTTCTGGGACAGCCTGTTGGCACCCATGGAGAGCTGCTTGGTTGGGAAAGCCCACACACCTGGGGTCAGAAGTGTCCAGAGGGTAAAAACCGGTCTTCCAAAGACAAAATAAGAAATTTGTGTTGGAGAGGTTGAGAGATTTCCTGGGGATCACATAGGAAGTGGACAGTAGAGCTGGGTTTGAAATCCAGAACTGTCTGAATGTGAAGTCTAAGCTCTTTACCACAGCTCTGCCTGCCTCTTCTGCCGCAGAATGACCTTGGTTCTGAATGTTTGGAGTAAGGGGCCAGGAGTGCTTTGGGCACTACACAGACATTTTGGTTCCCCCTACTTGGATGAGTGTTTTCTTCACATTCTATCAACTTTCGAGGATGGGTTGGACAGTGGAGAAGGCCAAGAGTCAAGGTCACCAAAGTAAAGGCTGCCCAGGTAGGGTGTACCACCATCCTGATGCTGTAGGCTTGAAGCCGGGGCCTGGCATCTGCTCCCTTCTCAGCATTGCTGTCCCCATCAGTATGTCCCCAGGACCTAACTCTGATTATCGGCTCCGTGATAAAGCTAGCCAGCCTCTCTTTATCAAGAAAAGATATTATATAATCCTGAGGCTATAGACAGCAACATTTTGAAAATTGAAGCTCCAATAATCTTCTGCCATGAATCTCATACTAGGTATTAATTGAAGAGATAAGTCTATATAAGGAAAGGGTGCATGCATGGAATTTAAATGCCATTAACTAACCTAGGTTCAAACCTAGTCTAAAATCCAAGGAAAGGTCTAGGTACAAGCTCTCATAGATGTCCATCCAAATGGTGACACAGGAAATCTGCAGCTGGTGTGGGGCCTCAGCCATGAGAAGGGTTCAGTTCAGGGTTGGGAAAGCCAATCACTGAAGGATCAGAGTAACAAGCAGGAACTATGTCCATTGGAAAAGAGGGAGAAAGAGACCCAGTCACAGGAGAGAGCTAGGATATCAAAGGCAACATGTCAAACTGATTAGAGGTACTAACCCATGATTCTATCTGTTCCCTTTACTCAAAGGTTGGGGTGGGAACCTCAGTTAGATGAGGCGTAAGGTTTAGAGGATTACAGGAATAGAAGCAAAGCAGACCATTATGTCATAAATCTATGCCAGGTCAATTTACTCTGGGGCAAAATTTATGCTTTATATCTTACCTTATGTAAGCTATTTATTATTTTGTTTATGGACAGTATCCATGAGGTTGCTATTTTTAAGCATAGCAACCTTAATTCGTTGACATTATTAAATATATATTTCTCGGACACTGGGTAGAGATACAGCACAGTGTTGAGCGGAACAGAGTTTCAAAAAAGGAAAAGAGGTGGCCATCTGCCTTCAGGAGCTACTATCCAACAAGAAAGAAAGCACAAATGAAACAGTAAAATAATAACATGAAGACAGTTGCAAAGTGCCAGGATGAACCGTGGTTATGGCATATGGCACGGGAGCTCACGGAGAGGAGAGGGGGCTGAAGGCTGGTGGGGGAGGGACAGTTTGGCAGAGCAGAGGTCTTGTGCTGTGTGCTGAAGGCTTTCGCTCAGCAGAGAAGTGAAAAAGGGCATGGTGGCTGAGGGTACAAACAATGGAAGGATGCCCAGGTGGCAGGCATGTGGATGGGGAGGGGCAGGAACAAGATGAGGCTTCTTGGAGCAGTGCTGGTCACTGCGAGCCCTCGAGGAAAACAAGTCTGGACTATTAGGGGGTGGTCAGGTTGTTCCAGTCTGAAGGGTTGGACTTCCTCAGAAGGCAGGCGGTGACTGTCAGATCCCAGGCTCATGCAGGATGTTTAGAGGAAAGCAGGGGCCAGGAGACTGGGGTGTGCACTAAGGGTGGGATTATGAAACCTGGATTTAACCAGGAGCAGTGGGAACAGAAAGGGAGGAAGGAATGGGTTTGAGAGACACAAATTTGGTTTTTGGAAAAAGAAAAGAAAAACTTGTCCATAACCCATACTGCTTTAGAGTGAAACTGCCGTTCACACGTTGGTACACATTTTCCAAAACTTTTTCCCCCTCATTTATGTACTTCCTCGGTTTGAGTCGTGTTCTGCTAGGTTACTAGCTGTGCGATCTTGGGCAAATTACTTGGCCTCTCAAGTCTCTTGGTTTCCACTTTCCTCAACTGTACATGGGGCAAATCAGCCACCTTGTTGGGAATAAATCAGATAAGCTATGTAAGTTCACTTAGCAGAGGGGCTTGCACATAGAGAAAGCTCAATCATTACTTGGGTATTATTATTAATTCTATGTTGTTCATTTTTATACTTGCACAGCGTGGCTATACCATGATTTATTCAACCATTCCCTTACTGGTACACGTTTAGGATGTTTCTAGTATTGGGGTTTTTTTTTGTAATTGTTGTTAGTACAAACAATGTTGCCATAAACAAGCTTGTACGTCTAACTTTTAAAAACCTGTGTTATAAATTGATTCCAGAAAGGGAGAAGCTGACACATTTTAAATGTTGATACATATTGGAAAGGATACCTAGGAGTTAGCAGCTGTTTAAGGAGAATGAATCCAATATGCTTTCTTCCATTAACAACGTTTGAGCCAGCAGTGCCAAAATGGAAAAACAAACAAACAGACAAAAACAAAAGACACCCAAAACACTTTGAAAACTGCCTTGTAGGGGCACCTGGGTGGCTCAGTCAGTTAAGCATCTGACTTTGGCTCAGGTCATGATCTCTTAGTCTGTGAGTTCGAGCCCCATGACAGACTCTGTGCTGACAGCCTGGAGCCTGGAGCCTGCTTCCGAGTCTGTGTTTCCATCTCTTTCTGCCCCTCCCCTGCTCGCTCTCTGTCGTTCTCTGTCTCTCAAAAACAAATAAACATTAAAAAAAAAAAAAAGAAGGAAAAGAAAGAAAACTGCCTTGTTCATGCACAATTAAAATAACTATATTCTTTCCTTCCCAGTGTCATGGATCTTAACAAGTCAAGTATTACATTGTTGTCATAGGTTGAATATGTCCTCCCGAAAATGATGCTGAACCCCAACCCCAGTAACCTCAGAATGTGATTCATTTGGACAAAGCATCTGGAGAGCTGTAATCATGTTTAAATTAAGGCAGGAGAGGGATTCTTAATCCAATATGAGCAGTGTCTTAAAAGGGGGAAAGTTGGACACAGAGACTGGAGAGTGAAGACGATGTGAAGACAAAGGGAGAAGACAGAGTCTACAAGACACGGAGAGAGGCCTGAGACACATCCTTCCTCTGAGTCCTGGGAAGGAACCAACCCTTCATGTTGGGCTGCCAGCCTCCAGAAACGGGAGACACTGAGTTTCTGTTGTTAAACCACTCAATTTGCTGTAGTGTGTTATGGCAGCCCTGAAAAACTAATGAAATTGTCATAAAAATGACAGGAAAAAAATTTTTTTTAATTTGGTGTATGTCAATTGGATGAATCAAGATCCTTGATTCATGATACATTGTGATCATTGGGCTGTGAATGGTCAGCCTAAATTTATTTACGTATTATTTTAGAGTTTTTATTAATTTATTTTGAGAAAGAGAGAAAGAGAGTGCAGAAGCAGGGGAGAGACAGAGAGAGAGACAGAGAGAGGGGGGGTGAGAGAGAGAATCCCGAGCAGGCTCCGCACTGCCAGCATGAAGCCCAGTGCGGGGCTCGGACTCACAAATCGTGAGATCATGACCTGAGCTGAAATCAGGAGTCAGATGCTTAACCAAATGAGCCACCCAGATGCCCCTATTTACTTATTAAAAAAAAACTTTTTAAAAATGTTTTATTTATTTTTGAGAGACACAGAGAGACAGAGTGTGAGCAGGGGAAGGGCAAAGAGAGAGGAAGACACAGAATCTGAAGTAGGTTCCAGGCTCTGAGCTGTCAGCACAGAGCTCAGTGAGGGGCTCGAACCCATAAACTGGGAGATCATGACCTAAGCTGAAGTCGGAAACTTAACCAACCAAGCCACCCAGATACCCCTATTTACTTATTTTTAAATAAGTGTAATGAACATGTAATAAACATCGATGAAACCATCTCCCAAAACAAAAATTATGACAGAAAATAACTCACACCTAATCACACATTCCCGCACAAACATGGCCCCTGACCTCCCCACCACTATCCTGAATTCTGAACTCATTTCCTTGCTTTTCTTTCTACACAGTTTTATTGTATTCCTAAACTGCATGTATTTTTACAAATGTTAGTTGCTTTACACTATATAGAGGGTATCATGTAGCATATAATCTTTGAGACTTTTTTATTTAATATCATATTGCTAAGATTCATCCATCTTGTCGCATGTTGCTGTACATCATTTGTTATCCTACTTCGGTGTTTTGACATAAAATGTCCTGATGTCATAACTGGTTCTTTAGGAACGTGCGTACATTCCCATTCTTCCTGACCCCATTGTTCCTACTATTTTAGCTTACAGGCCTGATGGGGACCTTGTATTTCAGGAAAGAGGAGTCTCTGGCTCACGTGCCATGAGGACTTTTGGGGCTCACAGCTGCAGGGACCTTCCTGCCTCATTATTCGTCATATCTTTGTTCACTGTGACTCTCAGAAATTTATCCCCAACAGCTATGAGGACTTACTTCTTAATATGAAGCATTTCCCTTTGGTCATCAACCAAGAGGACAGAACAGTTCGGTGACTCATGTTGCTCAGATTTCAAAGGGTGAGTAAAGGGAAATGTTAATATGAGTCAGAATTTACCCAATGGTTTTGAGTAAATACCCCCAAAATAGTCTTCTTCCCTTGGGTTCCTGAGTGAGAGCAGCATGGTGATCCTTCCCATAGGGAAGCAGTGCGGTGAGGTAAGAACAGCATGGCCCTGGCTGGCAGAAGACCTGGTGGCCATAATCCACCACACTGCCCCTACCTCTTACTTTGTGACCTTGGTTGGGCAAGTCGCTGAATTGAGTGGTTGTTAGAAATACTTTGGGCAATGCTCAACATCACTCCTCACCAGGAAAACACAAATCAAAACCACACTGAGATATAACCTCACGCCAGTCAGCATGGCTAAAATGAACAAATCAGGAGACTATAGATGCTGGAGAGGATGGGGAGAAACGGGAACCCTCTTGCACCGTTGGTGGGAACACAAACTGGTGTAGCTGCTCTGGAAAACAGTGTGGAGCTTCCTCAAAAAATTAAAAATAGATCTACCCTATGACCCAGCAATAGCACTGCTAGGAATTTACCCAAGGGATACAGGAGGGCTGATGCATAGGGGCACTTGTACCCCAATGTTTATAGCAGCACTCTCAACAATAGCCAAATTATGGAAAGAGCCTAAATGTCCATCAACTGATGAACGGATAAAGAAATTGTGGTTTATATACCCAATGGAATACTATGTGGCAATGAGAAAGAATGAAATATGGCCTTTTGTAGCAACGTGGATGGAACTGGAGAGTGTGATGCTAAGTGAAATAAGCCATACAGAGAAAGACAGATACCATATGTTTTCACTCTTAAGCGGATCCTGAGAAACTTAACAGAAGACCATGGGGGAGGGGAAGGAAAAAAAAAAAAAAAGGATAGAGAGGAAGGGAGCCAAACCATAAGAGACTCTTAAAAACTGAGAATAAACTGAGGGTTGATGGGGGGTGGGAGGGAGGGGAAAGGGGGTGATGGGCACTGAGGAGGCCACCTGTTGGGATGAGCACTGGGTGTTGTATGGAAATCAATTTGACAATAAATTTCATATTAAAAAAAAAAGAAATACCTTGAGCAGCTCTTTCTGGGTCCTATCTTTGTGCTTTAATAAAAACACCTTTTTGCACCAAAAAAAGAAAAAAAGAAATACCTTTTAGTCCTAAGATCAGAGGCCACTTTGCTTGTTCTCTTTTTTATAAAACTTAACCCATTTTTAGTTCTTGAAACGTCTAAGTAGGGTCTATGGAACCAGCCCAGTTTTTCTTCACCAGTATAGCAAAATTTTGAGGAAACAAAGACTGAGGGCTATCCAGTCCTCATGTCTGGCCATGAAGTTCAGGCTTCACACTCAGAACTCTACAGCCAGAGCCAGACAGAAGCTGCCTCAAGAGCTTCTGGAGATGGATCTTCTGAGCCGGTGGAAGGCAGTCCATGGTCCATGTTCTTTCACTCGTCTGCTTTCTTTGAGAAGGACAGGTTATTGTGTGTGCTCTTTGATGCTTTTCTGAATGCTATATGCAGTGTAAATATGAAAATGAAATGACCTCTGTGCCATAAATTAGGGGATTGGCAGAAATGGCTTATTATGAAGCTGAGGTATATGAAATGTAGAATTTGCTGGGTTGGCAGATTAATCCTATTTATGCTGGGGAAAGTATTCCATGATATTAAAGGATTTATTTGTTTACTAATCTGCTTCAGACTTCGGAGGCCTTGTTACAAAATAAGCAGGTGGAGGAGAAGGAAAGGGTCAGAAAGAAGAGGTTAAGTGAAAAGGAGACCGTTTTCATTCCCTTTTCTGCTCTAAATTTTGTTAACCCAACGCCTAATGAGGACTTCTAAAACACTGTAGAATCCATCCATAAATACAGCATGGATTACTTACAGTATGGACTAGGTAGAGGGGTTTTGTTTGTTTGTTTTGTTTTACACAGTTAATGTGATCATTCTCTGTAAACACACAAGCAAGAATATATTACTTCTGCTATTTCAAACTCAGGTTTAAAAGAGCTGTTTAAGAAAGAAGCAATGAAAAATGTATTTAGGTTTCTAACAAGCTTTAATCTTTATCACTAGATTTATTGGGAGCAATCATCAATAATTATTTCAATTTGGAGCAGTCTCTTAATTTTTAAAACCCCCCTCCCCTCAAATGCAAACAAACGTTTGCTTTACTGTTGCCTTTTTCCTCCTGGATGGACTGCACAGTGCAATAGCCAAACATCCTCTTAATCTCTTTTTCAAAGACTATAACCCTCTTTTGGGTAAAGCAGTCATTTTGTTTTGTTCCACTGCACCTTGACAATGCCGAGAAAACATAATCCTTTGCTTAGAATAGAACCTCAGATTTGCTGTTCCATTACCCGGTAGCCTAAGCATTTGTATTAAAAGACAGTTAAGCTTTTTTCAGTGAGGCATTTCCTTCCTTACCTTCCTCACAGAAAGTTCTACTTTATTTTTAGTAATATCCTGGCTCCTGGTATTGTATTTGTGCACATAATCCCTTCACAATCATGCTTAGCCCTCTGGTGGCACCTTCCCTCGAAGGAACTCAAAGGCCTTTACAAACATTAATTAGTTCTCCCAGCATCCCCGTGAAATGGGTGAGTATTCTATTCCGATCGGTATATTATTATCCACATTTTGTGATCTGGCCAAAATTCTTTTACTTTCTTCCCCAGTGTGCTTCCTAATGGAATTCACCTTTAGTCCGCTGGAGCTGGCCAGTTAAGTGCATGGTAAAGGAACGAACTGAAACAAAAGGAAACACAAAAGAAAGATGTGAAGTGTGGTGTACAGAAAGTTTGGTGGACCAGAATGTGGTGGGGAGTGAGAAGACCTTCCCCATACTTCACCTCCACTGATACACTAGGGAAGGAGAGAGGGGATTAGGGCACGAGGACCTTCTCTTCCCCAAGACCAGAGGAGAAACCTGACACAGGGAGACAATGACAGACAACTTCCGCCCAGAGCGATGGACAAGTTCCTGTGATTCAGAGCTATTGGACCATTTCCAGGGCTGGTGGGCTCCATGATGATGAACTTTAACCCAACCTAATAGGTGAAAAAGACAAGTTGCTCTCAGAAGCCACTGGAAAAATCCTTACTGTTCTTCGGGATTAGTACGATCTCGCTCTGTGCTAAAACTTCACTGTAATACTTTTTCACCAACTTTTTGTAAGAAAACTTACCAAAAATCTCAACATTTTACAAAAGTTTGGGTCTCCATGACTTACAAAATATCTGAAAATGTATGTTAACATGTCTATATCTACTTGAATGATTCCAAGTCCTAGCTTTTACTAGACATTTTGTTACTAAAATGGGAGCTGTGTGGAGGAATAAAGTGGCAAACTGTGAAAGGTGAGCCCAGGAGACATAGGACCAGGTTTCTCTTGATTGAACCTGCGAAAGCTTAGTAGAAGCAGAAGAAATGGCTCGCCATTATGCTTTAACGCTCAGCCAATAAGCTCTTTCGCACTCATTCGATCACCCCCATCAAGCTTTCTAAGGAATTCCTACTGAGAAGTTATATGGAGGAGGCAAAGCACAGAAGCGCAATTTTTTTTGTGTGTGGAAATATGCAAAAAAAAAAAAAGGATTTTTAAAAACATTTGGTACAGAAGCCAAGTGATTTTCCTTAACTTATAATGGAAATTGGGGATTACATTTGGACTGGTTTTAGGCTGTTATATGCTAAAATAACATGGAGGAAAAAAGAGATAGAAGGAAATTATAAAAATGATACGAATTTAAGGTAAAATATATGAATATGATCGATGACAGGAAATTGTTTGTGCTTTAATTTCATGACCACTGACCCTCTTGGGAACTTAGCTCTGCCCTGCCATCTTACTAGACATTTATGGGCCATTTACTCTTTCTTCTCAAATCTCCAATGCTTCCTCCTCCATCTCCATACTCAGCTGAGAACAGAGCTTCCGATTTCATTAAGAAAAATAGTCTAAGTTTCCATCAAATCTCTCCACTTACTGCCCAGTGACATCTACCCTGCTTTTCTCTCTGTAGCCATAGAGAACTTTGTGTGCTCCTGTTAGAGACCAAGCCTACCCTGGGGCCTGGAACCTATCATCTTTCCTGGATCTGACACTTATTAGGTCAGGATCTAGGGCTAGATTTCTTCATCTTTATTATGCCAGGAAAAGTCTGGCATCTCAATCTTACGAAAGGTAGGCCACCGTTGAGACCATTTCAGACAACCAACAAAGTAAACTTCACAGCACTTACGATATTTCATGCAAATACCAAACTGTTGATGGGCATCATACAGAGAGAGAGAGAGAGACAGAGAGAGAGAGAGAGAGAGAGAGAGAGAGAGAGAGAGAGAGAGAGAAAAGAGATATTTTGGCTAAAATGATTCCAAGAGATTAGAAATGAGAGAAGCTCTATGGACCATCAAACTCGAAATAGAACATGGGCTTTCCATTGCAAACTAAATAAGATCTAAACTCACAATGTTTAACAAATATAGAAAGCATTGTTTGGGAATGGTGGAAAACAAAGTTGTATAATTATGGTGGAATCAGGCTCTATAACTTACTCCCAAATCTAAATATTGTTGAGGTTTTTGTTTGTTTATGTCATGAGAATATGCAGAAAAGATTTTGACCATATGCATTTTAAAGACAATATTTGAACAACTGATGAAATTCAGGAAACAGTACTTTCTTACACAAAAAGAGCAGATACGTGATTACCATATGAAAGTCAGCACCAGTAAGAATTATTGCTGCCATATAGTTAACATAGCATATATTTATTTGACAATCCTTTTCAGAAGTCCATAAAAAACCAAAAATGATTCTGACACCAATTCTGAGTGGGGGGGGGGGGGTGGTTTTCTTCCAAACATCAAGCTATTAACTCAATTCAGTTCAATTCTGACATTGGTGATATTGTCAGATCCCACAGGTTAAAAGCTCAGTTCTCTAAGACTGATCCCCTTCCTTCTTCCAATGCAGCCTTCAGATGCCAATCACCATTGCAGGCTGTCACCTGTGCCTATGACTGTCTATAAATCGGAGGTTCTCATGACCCACTCCTTTGGGTTGATTAATTTGCTAGAGCTACTCATGGAACTCAGAGAAACATTTTACTTACTAGATCACTGGCTTATCAAAGATAAAACTCAGGAACAGCCAGATGGAAAGATGCATAGAGCAAGGTATGGGGAAAGGGTACTAAGGTTCCATGCTCTCTGAGCCACTTTTTAAAGATATGTAGCTAGTGAAAGGGGGTTGGCACTATATTAGTCAGAGTAGGGACTGGGAAAACTTCCTCTTTCTTTATGCTCTGAAACAATTTAAATAGTGTAATGATGATTGGGATTGAAAATCTGAATGACTTTTAGCCTATAAAACCATCTGAGCGTACAAATTTCTGAGAGGTAGCTATATGAAAATCAACAATTTCACCAGGGTTTTCACATTTATTGGCACAAGTATACAAAATTCTTAATTTTTTATTTCATTCATAAATATGGTTTCTGTTCCCCTCAATTTTGTGTGTTTGTGGATTTCTTGTCTTTTAAAAATCAAAACAGACAGCATATTAGTTTACTATTGCTGCTATAATATATTATTGCAAACAGTGGCTTAAAACAACACACATTTTCTGTAACAGTTTTGGAGGTCAGAAGTCTGCAGTAAGTCTATGAAATGGGACTAAAATCAAGGCATTGGCAGGGCTGGAGGCATTAGGGGGTATCCTTTTCCTTGTCTTTTTCCAGCTTCCAGAGGCTGCCTGCATTCCTGGGCTCCTGGACCCTTCCTCCATCTTCAAAGCCAGCAAACAGTGTAGCATCTTCAAATTTCTCTCTCTGACCTCTCCTCCGATTCAGATTCTCCTGCCTCCTTTCCTAGAAGGGACTTTATGTTCCTTGTAGGGACTCCTATAAGGGACTTCCTATAAGGGACTTAAAGTTCCTATAAGGGACTTTAGGATTACATTGGACCTATGTAGAAAATCCAGGGTTCTCTCATTTCAAGATGTTTAATTTAATCATGTCTATAAAGTCCCTTTTGCCATTTAAGGTAATGTATTATATTCAGTTTCTAGGGACCAGAATGTGTAAGTCTTTGTGGGTACACGTGTGTGTGGGGTATATTCTGTCCACCACAAAAAGATTAATTTGGTGTGGATTTTTTTCTCCAAAGAATAGCATTGGATCAATCATTTTTTGTTTTTTGTTAATTTTAGCTTTTACTGTTTTATTTTCCTGAGGTTAATTTTGGAGTTATTTATAATAACTTTTTGAGGAGAATGCTTAATTTAGTTAATCTTATTTTGTTAATGAAAATGTTTAGAATCCCATATTCTGATATATAGTATTTTCATTATTTTGGTTTTGATTTTGTTTTTGATTTTGGTTTTGATTTTCTCTTTGATCAAAGAATCATTTCAAGATGAATTCTGAACGTCTAAACAGTTGGGGTTTTTTGTTTCTACATTTCTCAGTTTTAGTTTTATTACATGGTGGTTATAAAGCATATTCTGCACCATTTCTGTGTTTGCAAATATTTGTGTGTGTGTGTGTGTGTGTATGTATGCACCCTATTACATAATTTATATAGATATATGAGAGAATAAAATGATATACATTCTGTTTGCAGGGTGTAGGCATATATCTAAGTTATTTAGATCTCTGTATCTTGAAGATAATTACTAGATCAATTTACAGAGTTTATTTCTTTCCTTTTTTTTTTTTTTACAGCACTATAATGTTCCACTGTATGGATATACCATAATAAAGCAGACCCTACTGATAGATACTTGAATTATTCTAATGTTTTGTTATTGTGGTACAATAAGGCTATAATGAATACTTCACCAAAAGGGGGGTGGAGAGGGAGAAAAAAATGGTAAATAATATGCCTTTTTGTAGCTGTGGGGGTATATTTGTGGAATAAATTATAAATAAATCCATTAGCTCTGTTCCTTTTAAATCTTACTCAAATGTTTTATTATACCCTGAATCACAATGCCTATATTTTAACATTTTTAAGACTTCAAAGATGTTGTATTCTAAACTTTTTTTCTCTTTCCCCAGAAAATGTCCCTCCTAATGTGCTCCAGCTTTATCTTTTGGTAATTTGTTTGTCCAGACTCCCAACCTTTCCCCCCAGATTTCTGGCGTCATTCCCCTGCTGCTATTTCCCTGTGGGATATTTCAAACTGTGATTATTCCTGGCCCCAAATAACCTGGGCCCCGTATCCTTGACTCTCCTTTTACCTGTCAACATTTCTATTATTTTTTATGATTATGTTGCTGCAAATAGTATTTTAATTGCTGTGGGTTTATGACAAATATATGAACATATTATTATTACATGTCAGTTCCCATCTCACTTAACTGTATTTGACTGATTTTAATATTTTTCACATTTGACAGTTTCTGAAATCAGGTTGTAATAATATTAATAGTGAAATCACAGTAATTTATTTATTTTCCAAAAAAGAATGTTTTTAAATTAATAATCTGACAACTGATGGTGTCTTGAAACCAAATATTTCCTATCATATGTGTTCTCAAGCAAAGTATATACTGAACTTCCTGGATTCTTTTTAAGTTGGTCCAAAATGTGTTGTACTTTCCAGATAGCCTTTGAAATACTTAACCCAGAGTTTATCTGTTCCCTGATTTCAGCACAGATGAACTATTTATCTTTTTTTTAATTTCCTTAAGTTCTGTTGTGTGTGGTGTGTTAAGTGCACCATTTTAACCATCTTTCCAGAAATGTTTATCACTTAAGTCTTGAAAGAGGAGTCTACAAATTTCCCAATGATTTTGTAAACCATTTAAAACCTTGCAACGTCTCTTTCTGCCTAAGTTTTCTAGAATGAATTCTTTTCCCCAAAATAAAGTCCTAAAAGATATAGGCTATTGGAGTATATTTGATATAGATATTAGGTAAAAAGTCTAAAAGTCTATCCATGCATACAACTATTATAATGAAAACTGAAGGAAGGAAGGCAAATCAATTTGGGGTATTAGAGTTTCTGTGTGGACCTGAGATGCCTGGGTGGCTCATTTGGTTAAGCGTCTGACTTTGGCCCAGGTCATGATCTCACGGTTTGTGAGTTTGAGCCCTGCGTCAGGCTCTGTGCTGACAGCTCAGAGACTGCAGCCTGCTTTGGATTCTGTGTCTCTCTCTCTGCTCCTCCCCTGCTCACACTCTGTCTCTCTTTCTCAAAAGTAAATAAACATTTTTTTTAAAAAAAAGAATTTCTGTGTGGGCCATATTTGAAAATTACTGTTGATTCAACCCATATATAATTTCAAAGGGTGCTTTGGTATGTGCTCATCTTTAACAGAAAAACTCAGGGAAACATGACAAAACAAACCAACTCTAACGACCTTAAGTTCAGAAATTTAAGTAACAATAGGCTAGTGAAATAACTTCATTCTACCTTAATAGCAGCTTTCTGCAGCCTTTTCCTGATCAAGATAAATTAAACATATACTCAAGTTTGGTTTTTCTACAACTTCAATAATTATTTTTCCAAAGTGGAAAACCTATACATTATTTAAAAAACCTGTTTAATACATTAGAAATAACACAGAACTGAACATTTTTCAAGCAAAGTTAGGGCAGTCAGTAATAAGCTTACACACTTTCCTGGTCATAGAGGAGTAAAAGCTAGAAGCCATTCTTCTAAGTATTGTTGTTAGATAGAAACACTAATTTAATTATTTGAAATAAAACCTAAGCACTGAAAAAAAACATGTCAATGTGAGTATCCCGAAATCCTGAAGAGAATCTGGATCAACAACAAACTTTTGACCAGATGCCAATAAAGTCTTGTTTTCTTAAGACAGGAAATTGGACATTTTCTTTTCTTGTTGAACTTAAATTTTCCATGAACTATACTGTGTAGTTCGATCACAAACAAACCCCAATAATAGGATCACACATTATTTTAAATCCATACATATGACACTCTGGAATCAGAAGTAAAAGCCTCATGCAGATGACACCAGGGTAAATTGTAATTAGTGACCCCAGACCTGCTCTTTTCTAGGACTCTTATTTTTTCCTGGTACTGTTATTAAGAGGGCACAAAATTCAAATAAAAACTATTTGCCTTTTCAATCGCAATAGTTAGCTAGCTAAAGATATAAAAAATAACTGGTGGGGCGCCTGGGTGGCGCAGTCGGTTAAGCGTCCGACTTCAGCCAGGTCACGATCTCGCGGTCCGTGAGTTCGAGCCCCGCGTCGGGCTCTGGGCTGATGGCTCAGAGCCTGGAGCCTCTTTCCGATTCTGTGTCTCCCTCTCTCTCTGCCCCTCCCCCGTTCATGCTCTGTCTCTCTCTGTCCCAAAAATAAATAAACGTTGAAAAAAAAAATTAAAAAAAAAATAACTGCTTTGTAATAGATTAAAGATGTAATGCTCTAAAATCTTTTAAAATTCTTAACTTCCTACTCCTGTGTGATCAGTGTCATGGAAACAGATGTCTGACTCCAGATTTAATTTCTCCCATCCCTGCCATAAGGCATATATCACCTAAACACAAACTCTCACCAACAAATTTCTCTAGTGTTTCTTGGGTCCTGAAAGCCTGATTTTTTTTTTTTAAATTTGGCCTTCTTGCATTTTATTCCATCATACTGGTACTTCTGATTTTCCAGACACACGGAATGGTAGGCACTGTGGATTGCGTTGGATGTCCAAGGATTGGGTGGAATGACAGGACTGTGATGTTGGTTAGGATGCAGAATATGGCTAGAGATACATCTTGCCCTTGCACCATAATGTACCAATTTAAGGCTCATCTCTTAAGCATTATTATGAAACACTTAGGGATAAAAAAAGCATAGACTGTATTGCAATCAACACGTGTATTCACATCATGCAGTTTAAGATATGACATTTTAGCCTTTTCTCCCTTGAGGAATTTCCTCCCCCGTATTTGATGCTTTTCACTTCCATTCCATAGTTGTTTATTACACATGTCCCCATAAACAACGTATATTATTTTGCATGCCTTAAACTTAAAAAAAATTGCAAGTATTCTTCCAAAATGTTCTTTTTGAAATTCTTGTTTTCCATGTAGCTCGAATTACTTTTACTGCCATAAGTACAGCGATGTGTAGGTATTGGGTAGAAATCCATTCTCTGACTGATGGGATAGATTGTTTCTAGTTTCGTACTCCTTAGAAATAATGGTGCTATGATTTTCTTATTCGTTACCTCATTGTAAAAAACTTGCTCTGAGATATACACCAAAGAGAACACTTAATTTACAGAATCTTCAACATTACTAGATATGCTAGCTGGCTTTCCAAAGTAGCTGTACCAATTTATGCTCTACTAGCAGAGTGTGAGGCTCTAGTGATCCACAACCTTGGGGATTATACACTCTGCAAGCAGGGTTTTAGCTGTTGGAATCCTCTGTGGCCTGGGTGAGGATATGTTCCTCTGACTACTGCAACTGTTAGTCACTCCAAGGATATCTCCAAGGATGTTTTCATGTTAATTTTTAGGTGTCAAGTTTCCGTATCACAAAGGTGGTACGAATTCAAGCCTGGAACCTGTGGTCAGGTAAGCTTGTAGTCAGAATTCTCAGAGGAGCCTCTTTTTTTGTTTAATCCAAAGCACAGACTTAAGTCAAGAGGGCTCCCTGTGACCTCTCTTGCCAGCAGAAGAATTTCTTTTCTAGTCTGCCCTTACACTGAAGGTGTTGGTCTTTAATGACCTGGGCATTCTATATGAGGCTCAGTTATAACTTTGTATGTCACATGGGTTGAAGGGTCTAAGTGGCCATTAACATGTGAACTCCTTGTTGAGATCACCACCTTCCTCCCCACCACCCCACCACCCAGCTTCCAGCTTGAAAGCCCGTGTCAGGTGAAGCTTGCTGTTCTGATTTTTATTTTATTGGCAACAAGAATTTAAAATTTTTTCTGTTTAGGCCTTCTTTTATTTATTTTGCGCCCTTGGCACTTAGAGGGAAGAAGTTATGGTCCTCTAATAACTGAAGGGAAAATGGGAACCATAAAAGTAATTTCGAGGTCCTATTTATTTCATTGAGTAAGCCTTCTATTCTAAATCAGCAGAAACCAACAGAATGTTCTGAGTGAAGGAAGTGGTCTACAATTTATTCTGTCCACATGGCAGACATTTACCACACATGACTACTGAACACCTGAAATATGGTTAACGTGTCTGGTGAACTAAATTTTTAATATTATTTAATTTTAATTCATTAAAATTTAAATTTAAATAGTCATATGTGACTAGTGTCTATTTGACAACAGAGCTCTAAATAGTAGTAATATTCTTTGTCCCCTGGTGATTTCGTGTGTATACTAATAAACCAATGTAGTCTGGGAAAAAAACGCCTTGCAAATCTATTTTTGATAGTCAAAGGATAAGACAGTTGAGACATGACTTCAGAATATCTACCACCACAAAACTGTATAGTCCCATTATTTTGATAATCAGGTATTTCTTGCCTGACTTGTCTTTCTGGAAATTTTCAAAGATCTAGGGCACATTCTTTCCATTGCCAGTTTCTGAACTGGAAGTCAGGGAATCGATTTCCGACAGTTTTTCAAAGATATTTATAGAATATTAAAGTGTCAAGAAATTCCAAAGATAAAGAATTAAGAGCAAAAATAGATATATTTAAAATGCAACATAAGAAAATATGACTAATAGTACAATTAATTTGGTTTATCTTTGAAATGAAAAAGTTTATTGGTAACCTGAAAATGTGTGCAACTCAAAACATGAGCATACAATTTATTTATAGTATCTTATGAAACAAAACAAAACAAGTCTATTGCTCTAGGCCTGAACTGGGCTTATGTTTCCAATTAAAAAAATTTTTTTTTAATGTTTGTTTATTTTTGAGAGAGAGAGAGAGAGAGACAGAGACAGAGACAGAGCACAAGTGGGGGAGGGGTAGAGAGAAAGGTAGACACAGAATCTGAAGCAGGTTCCAGGTTCTGAGCTGTCAGCACACAGCCTGACATGG
Organism: Prionailurus viverrinus; assembly: GCF_022837055.1. NCBI lineage: Eukaryota > Metazoa > Chordata > Mammalia > Carnivora > Felidae > Prionailurus > Prionailurus viverrinus. The sequence continues at coordinate 101,418,295 of NC_062564.1, forward strand.
GGTTCAAAATCACGAACCGTGAGATCACGATCTGAGCCGAAGTCAGACACTTAACCGACTGAGACACCCAGGCGCCCCTATGTTTCCAATTTTTTAAACTTGGCAAGGGGGATTACATGAAATAACTCTCAATTCTCTCTCTCTCTCTTTTTTTATTGCCATAAGTAATGATTAAGAAGGCCAAAGCAAACATGTAGGTGTGAATTATAATGAAAACAAATACATATCTAGAAACAAGGCCACAAAAGTTTGGTTTGTGCATTTGTCTATTCCACTGGCTGGCCTTTAAAAATAATGGTCTGTAAATATTTCTCACTATGGATTAATCCACACGCATTTTCTTTTACTTATTTATTTAGAGAGAGGAGCAAGTGGTGGGGGGAGAGTGAGAGAAAGAGAGAGAGGGAGGGAGAGAAAGAGAGAGAGGGAGAATGAATCCCAAGCAGGCTCCACGCTGGCAGTGCAGAGCCCTATGTGGGACTTGAACTCACAAACTGTGGGCTAAAATCAAGAGATGGACACTTAAATGACTGAACCACTTAGGTGCCCAAACACATGCATTTTCTATGTTCTTGTATAAAACTGAGGCTCACAGGCTGGGCATTTAGTAATGCAGTGAAACAGATTCTGGAGTGAGGAAAGCATTTCATGAGATGAATAAACTAGGTCAAAAATGAAAAAGCTGAAGTTTGCTCTTTAAAACAGCACACATTTCCAGATAAAACTGACTTAAAGTTGTGTCCAAAGATTTTCATGGACATTCTCATTGTATCCATATGATTTAAAATGTCTTTAAACACTGAAGCCTCTCAGTTTCAGACATTTTGCTTATGAGAGGTTTTTTTGGGACACTCTCAAGACAAAATTTTAAAAAGAAACAAGTTTTCTCTAGAAAGCATTTTTAGCATACTGAACATGCATACTTTCTCAGAGTGTATGTAGCCCGCTCTTCTCCTGATACTCTTCATAGAAACGTCTCAATGATTTAGGAATTCTGGGTGTCACAGTGCTCAAGGCTTGAGTAAAATGTCTTCTCATAATGTGGTTGGCTTGAATGTCTTCTTCCAGAGCCAGAAGAGCCGCCTCTCTACAGACAGCTATAATCTGAAGCAAAACATACAAAAACAAACATACAAAACAAAAAAGGGGAGAGAAAAGACAATCAATATTTCAATGGATTCAACTGAATATATTTCAAATATTCATCCGTGGTAACTGCTTCAACTATAAGCACCCTTGCCAACATTTATCTTCATGGTTATTCCACTTCAGTTTTCAAAAGGACAAAAAGTAATCATCTTCATTCCAAAACCATGTAGTAAGTACTCAGAATCAGGAGCAGCAAAAAGATATATAAGATATGGCATTCGTTCTTAAGAAGCCCACAACTGATAAAAGGTGGAACAGACACACAGGCACATACTTCTAATACAAGATGACAAAAGATGAGTGTGTATGTGTGGTGGGGGCAGGTAAGTACCAAGTGATAAGGGGGTGAGGGCAGAGGAGGGAGCTACTCCGATATACAGTGAAGTCCTGCGCATCAGCGCACCTTGTCATGGCATAGCATTTCCACATTACTTTCAACCTTTGATGTATTACCGACATGTAAAAGCATTTCTTTATGTGCATCTCTTGAACAAGTTCTTAAATCTTGGGAATATCAGATAGAGTTTTCTAAGTTTACTTTGGAGAGCTGCTTTAGAACAGAGAAGTGAATTTTGTTTACTCAGTGAGGAAAGCTGCAAGAATTGAAAAGAATCTGGGGAGGGGGTGGAATGGATGCAGAAGGAGGGAGGACAGAGTGGGCGGTAGGAAAGCGGAAGGGGAGGAAGGTTCAAGTCTTGAATCCTGAAATGTGTTTTTAAGCTCTCTGGACTTCAGACAGCGGAAGCAGGCTGATGCCAGTGTCATTCTAAAGACACATTACTGTGGTGAAAAGAGCTTGTGGGATGAAAAGAGATATTGTGATTTTCAGGGCAACAGGGAAAACAGTGATTGATACTGACTGCACCTTTATATCGGTAAATGAAAGGGCCAGCTGAAACACATTTGTCCAGCCATTCAGCATATTTTCTCTGTTTGTTCACTTACTGAAAAGAGTTCCTCTGCTTATGCTGGGCTAATGGCTGCCAAAGCAGTTTAGTAGCTTTTTAGGGGATTTAGCAGCATGTTTAGGGAGCTTTCAAAAAACTTGCATAGATTTAGATGGCTTTGTCAAATTACGACAATGTAACTATTAGTTCTGGGCTTCATTAATGAGCACTGAAGTTACTATAGTGCTTATGCATGTTAATGTTTTCCAAAAAGAGTGGCTACCAACTTGTTGAAGGAAAAAAACAAAACTTCCAGGGCTTAGTAAAATAACTTCATCACATATACTGGCGCAGAGAGAGTTATTTTGAAAACAAGATATAATAATTAATAAGCACAGTAAAAGCACATGAAATGCCTAGCATGGTAAACTGGCTATCCAATGGTTCCACTCTGTTCCAAAGGGACCTTGAGGACCTCCACAAAGGGAGGAAAAAGGAACAAAGTGGAGAAAAGCCTCAACTCCTTCCTTCCCTCCATCTCAGCAGCACTTCTGTTACCTGCAAGAATTTGAAGCAATAGCTGCAAGGCTGAAAAGTTTGAAGAATCAGTGGGAGAGGCAGAAAGGCCTGAATTTCCTGCTGGCTGGTGGACTTCTAGCTCTTCGTCTGAGACGGTACAGGGAATGTTTCCATCATGTGGGTCCTTTCCCATGCTAAGTGGAGTACAGAAGTCACCAGTGCCATGTCTTGCACACTTCATAACTGAGACTTACCTCAGAGAATACTGGATCCAGTACATAATGGCTACAGACATTTACTGAGTACCTACCCCATGTGCTAGACAATGCTAATGGCAGTACTAATTAATTGCTATGTGAACACTCCCCGCCCCGCCCCTCGATTTTGTATAATTCAGGGATCCCACTAATAGTGTACAATATCTGATGGGAGCATGGCAAACAGAGTGGCCAGATAAACGCAGTAAGCTGGTGGGGGGGAGGGGGTAGGGAGGTTGGGTGGAGGAAAGGGAGAGGTGACCACAAGGCTGTCTGGAACCTCTCCAAGTTCCTGGAATTTGGTTCACATGGCCAGATAGTGAGTAGCTCACACTGCTGGTACATCTGAGAAAGAGAACTAACAGTCTAGTAGGCTTCCTCTCTCAATATACAGTAATCAAACTGGGAGAAGAAATGGTTATACTCCTCTAATCATCGGAATCTCAGATAGCCTAACAAGGCATGGTAGAGAAATGTAGGTAATGGGAAGTGACAGGTCACTGAGGCCTTGAAGGCTGTCCTTAGGGTCAGCAACCCTGAGCAATTCCTCTTGCAGATCAACTTTCTTTCCTTCACATCTCTGTCTATAGATTTTCCTAAGCTATAAATTGCTTTTTGCTTTTATGTGGCAGCTTCCAGGACAGTGATGGGGGGGCACTGGTGGCGAGATGTGGTCAGAGCAGTAACAGCCACTTGAAAGCTGGATGTTTGTAGCTTAGAGCCTCCAGCATATGTTAACACTCAAGAGTAATTCTCCTACTATATTTAGGACTGGCCTGACCCTTAATTAACAATTCCATCCAATTTGGAGAACTACAAAATTGTGAGGTATAGAAAAGTTGGACAGAGTTTTGACGAGAGCACTAACAATGTCTGAGTTAGAAAGAGATGCCCTGTAGAACCTTTGAGAGACAATGACAAGGGAATCAGAGCAGCTGAATCCTGGTATTCAGATGCCACATAGAAAGGTGTCTTCCTCTGTACAGAAGACAGATCACAGTTGTTAGCACTTCCAGAGTGGCAGAAGGACTATCTGAATTCAACACTTGCTTCGATAAATGTTTTCCTGTTTTATATTATTTATCAGGGATGCTCTGAAGAACCAGTCAATTAGGCAATACTTTCTACCATTTTTATTTTCCTATCATATTTGCTTAGCAATACACAACTAGTAATTGAGAGGAAGTAAGACACTATAAATCATTAACCAGTCACTCTTTCATCAATCAACATCCACTGAATAACTACTCTGTATAACAACTAGATGAGGCCCAGTAGAGGATTCAGAGATGTCCAAGATGTGGTATCTGTCTTCTGGTACTCTCAAACCAGTAGGGAATGAACATCAATTGTCCAATGTGGCATGGTATTAGAGGTACTGTTAAGTAAGGCAAAAGGAAAAGTGCTTTGGTATGGAAAGAAGAGAGAAATTACTGCTTCATAAACCGAACTGGGAAGGACGGAATTTAGATATACGTATAGGGGAGAAAAGGGCATTCTGAGCAGGAGGGATAAAGTGAGCAAAGAAACAGCAAGGTGGGGAGAAAGAGACCAGAGATTGTACTCTTCCAGCCTCAGTAGCCAAAATGAAGAATTTAAAGAGAGAGAGAGAGAGAGAGAGAGAGAGAGAGAGAGAGAAGTTCTGTCATCAAAATGTCACTAAAAATAACAATGATAGTTTTCAGAAGTCATGTGGGCCATAATGACAGTGAAGGCTAGTCAATGGCAGTCATCTCTAAATCTCTAAACCCAATTCACAAGCAGCTGATGCACAAGCAGCTGATAGAGAATAACTCCTAAAGGTTCCTTTGTTTTTATTTCTTCCTCATGAAAGAGCTTCTTAGAAATTCCAAAATGAAAGCATTAATTGGATTATTGATTCTCTCTTAACCCAAATAGAAAGGTAGGTGTGAAAATGGAAGTATTCTTAGGAGGCTCATTTCATGATGGGTGGTTTCTATTTGCTCTGGGGTCACTTACTTTAGCATGAGTTCCAAAGATATCATACTTCCCAAGAAAAGTGCAGCTTGCTCTCAGGGCCCCTGCCAGCATTTGCCCTGCCATATTAATGTCTTTTCAGAGGAACAAGTATTTCGTGATCAAGTTTTAGGTAACAGTACATATATTCTGTTTCCCACAATACACAGAATTGCCCTGGTTTTGGCAGAACACCTATAAGTGGCTATCTCTTGAATTACTGGTGATCTTCAGCAAACGTTCTCGAAGGTGTTAACCAGTACAAAACAATTCAATAAGGACACAATATGGCTTTTGCCTATTTCATAGCCTTTTTTTTTTTTCTTTTGCTCTCTCCTATTCCAGAATGGAGAAAAGAGGGCAAGGGAGAAAAAAGATACTGGAGAAGGACCAGTCTGTTTAATGGGGTCAAAATGCAGCAGCCACAGCACACATTTGGGTTCTGGAGATACAAATGGTCAATGCATATTTGTTGAATCGAACTGAATAGTTCCTTAACTATAAACAAAGTTTCCAAAAAGTACACATTATATGTATCTTTTTCATATTTGGTCTATATCCTATAATATTTTAATCTATGTTTCATATAACCTACACTTTTGTCAGTTGTACTTTGTCAGTTACATTAGTAACAAAAATTGTTTAACACTGTGATATATGTTGTCTTAAGCAATGTTTTAGTCTGGGGACCTACTTTAAATCTAGTTCCTTCCTTAGAAGTAATAGAAATTAGAAATTTTATCAAGAATACAAGTATGTCTGTGTTATTTTGAGGGAAGCTTCCTGAGGTATCAAAATTTGTTACATAGGGACAGGAACGTTTTTGCTGTGTTGTCATGGGAAAAACTGTGCTGTAATGAAGAAACATGCCTGAAAATTTACTAATAATGCAGTAATTTATATTAGGTTTGGGGACTGAAATGGAAGCTTTGGTGGTGGGGGGGGGAGAACCCCAAAATTGTGCAAATGGTGATCTTTTGTCCCATTTGATGAAAATAACCTGGTATCAATCAACTGTTGATGGATTTTCTTTTCTGTATTAAACTCTGAAAGAGTGAGGTCTTTTTTAGATTAAATTTGCCAATACATCTCTCTTTATTTGGGATTGGATACTACAGAAACTGACAAGGGCTTTTAACTTCAAGTGGGAGTTTTCTCATTACTATCTCTAAAGTTTGTAAGAAAACCTAATGAGATAAGTATAAGTATGCATATGTATATATATACATATATATGTGTATATATATATATATATATATATATATATATATATATATGGATGCCAGGAGAATGATGAGTTGTGTGGTCCCTGTATACACTGTATACACTGTGTGTGTGTGTGTGTGTGTGTGTGTGTGTGTGTATATATATATATATACACACATACATATATATATGTATACAGTGTGTATATATATACACATACATATATATATGTATACAGTGTATATATATATATATATATATACACATATATATGTATACAGTGTATGTGTGTGTGTATGTATATATATATATATATATGTATATATATGTATACAGTGTATACAGTGTATACAGGGACCACACAACTCATCATTCTCCTGGCATCGCATTCAAAACCACATGGAATCTGGGACTGTTCAGTGATGGGGGAATTCAGCTGAATTTCTTCCATGAGGCTACAGAAGAACCTCATGAGAAGATGTGTAGATGAATAGATGAATAGATGAATTTGAATCACAGACTGTCTGGAATGTTAAACCAACCCGTTTAGAAAGAAAACTCTTGGCACTCGAATGCATTAATATCTTTGGCAAAAAGGATTTTGGAAGCTTTCCCCTAATCCCTTCACCATGTCCTTCTCTTCCCCCATAGGCTGCAGACTAGATCATTTAAATGAATTATTAGCCAACTACCAGTAAGGTTGCTTTCGCCATTAGGCTGGAAAAGCAACACTGTTTTGGCTGGCTCTGTAAAACTGAGTGTCTGAAGTCTGTGTTCTTTTTTCAGTTTTGACTAAAAAATTTATTCCCAAACTTTTAAGATGTATATGTGCCTTGCTGCAAAAGTGAAAGTATTATTTGTTTGGGAAAATGAGAAAATGAGACAAAAGACAAGCAGAGTGGGCCTAAGATTTCATTGTCAGAGCTAAACTAAGACACGTTGTTTCGGTGGCCATGACACCCATTTCTTTGGTGCCAACATGCCACAAATTCTCTTTTCATGTATTCTACAATAGTAATAGAGCCAACAGATACCTCAAAGACAACATAAAAAGCAGGAACTCTCTGGGGCGCCTGGGTGGCGCAGTCGGTTAAGCGTCCGACTTCAGCCAGGTCACGATCTCGCGGTCCGTGAGTTCGAGCCCCGCGTCAGGCTCTGGGCTGATGGCTCAGAGCCTGGAGCCTGTTTCCGATTCTGTGTCTCCCTCTCTCTGCCCCTCCCCCATTCATGCTCTGTCTTTCTCTGTCCCCAAAATAAATAAACGTTGAAAAAAAAATTTTAAAAAAAAAAAAAAAAAAAAAAAAAAAAAAGCAGGAACTCTCTATTAAGGTGTATCTGAAATGAGCTCCTGACAGGTAGGAAAGGAAAGAATTTTTAGTGAAAATATTTAGAAATCCTCAAAACAAAGTCACTGAGGAAAATAGTAATCATTTTCAAATGCAGGGAAAAAGTAACTCAGCAATGAAAGAGGACACATGAGTATGAATTTTTATGCTATACTTGCCTTCTGAAAAAGCAGTGCCTTTAGAAGAACAAAACAGCAATAACTGGATTACGTGAGACAACTCCACTCGGGAGGGTGTGGGGAAGCAACTTCCCAGGAGGAGAAGGCTCTTGACCATTGAACCTTGGGAAATCTAATTACCTCACTTTTAAATGCAAAAGGGCAAAAGAGGCAATTGTGCAGAATTCTGAATGCCATGAAGAATAAGAACAATGTCTTACTTCACTGTGGAAAAAAAATGAAACCTCTTATACACAGCCTAGGGTTCTTTCCCCCAATGCACGAGACAAGAAGAGTTTAAACAGGTGGCTCAGCTTAGTAAAAGAGAAACAGGGGTACTGCGAAAATGAAAACCCACACGGTTTCTAAGCAGGCAGTAGTTAAAAAAAAATGATGTGACAAATAATCAAGGCAAAGACTTTACCAAAACCTAGTCATTGGGTAGAAAAACCTGAAAATGCTGGGCGGTACTTTGGGTATCCTGTGCTATAGCCCTGCCTGTGTTCTTTCCAGTTTAACAGGAGCACCACCTTCTTTCCTGGGCACTGACAGATTAGAAGCCCAACATTAATTTACGTACAATTGCTTCGACTTCCAAATAAGGCCTGGGTAGTATGTGCCCTTTTCTGTTGGCTGTAACCAGATTATGAGAAGGACATCAGGAACACATCCCCATGAGTGGCATGTAAGGTTGGGAAAAAGGGATGCTGCCCCAAGTAGGCCTAATGGGGGAGCTAAGAACTGCTTGCGCACTTCCAACCGGCAGGTTGAAATGCTAACTTGACCGTCACCAAGTTCCTAACGACCTCGCAGAGATTATGTGTCCTCCAAGAGAGGCGGGAGGGTAACACAGCTGACGTTCTGTTTGGCTCCCATCACCCCACTCTGCAGGCAAAGGAAGGCCTCAGATCTGTGGAGAAAAAGTCGGGAATTTTAAACGTGCCGGAAGAGGAGGCTTATTCATAGGGTGTCCTCGGACGGTGAGAACCGCGGCTCTGGAGAGCTGACCTCGTGTACCTAGTTTAATCAGTCCCTGGCAGTGCTGCTTCAAAGTTCTTAGGGAACCGGCCGCGGCAGCCTAGGGACTGCAGGGTATGAGTACAGGGATACAGCCAGGGGGCAGTTTCTAGCACGAGCAGGTGAACGGCACGGTACGCGGCAGAGTATCCGCAGGGATGGAACCGGAGAAGAGAGCCGCCCCAGCCCAGGCCCGGGCAGCTGCACAGAATCCACGCAGAGGCAGAGCGGTGTTCCCCGGGCCCTGCGGCGGCCGCGCTGCTGCTCCTGCTGTTTGGCAAGAAGAAAGGGCGCCTTCCAGCGAGGCCTAAATGTGCTCTTCAGCTTCTTTGTATTTCAAGTGTACTAAATAGCTTTAAAGAATCCACCAAAAGAAATGGGCTGCAGTGCTTTAAAAAGTCTTAGGTATTTTCAAGAAAGTGGTTTTGTTAAAAGCATCTTCTGTCTGGAACACCTGTGACCTGTTGAGCTTAATTGGGCTGCAGCTGGCGCTGATTGTGGCGCAGCCGCTGGCGGCCGCGGGCTGACATTGTGTGCGCTCCCGCCCTCCCGCCCCCTCGCCTTTCTTTTCTCTTTCACAGCCCGGCGACCTCCTTCCCCTGTGTGTCGGAGGGATTAGGAGCCCAGTAGAGAGTGGTGTCCTGCTGTTTGCGAACAGCGTGCACTGGAGGTGCTTCAAGGAGGAGGCTACCTGGGAGATTATGTGCTCATGTGGATGCCGAGGGCCCATTCTCCCCGGCCCATTGAGACGTGCTGAAAGGTGGCTGAATGGCCGGGCATGAAAGATGTGACTGAAGGGAGCGCAGCAGGCTCCTGGCCGCAGAGCAGCAGATGGAAGTCAGGCTGTCACACGCACAAACGGCGAGGGGCGCCCCAAGCTGCCAAGAAAGCAGCTCACGGCGTAAAACAGGGCCCGAGAAGGGAATTCAGACGGGAAGAGAGTCGCGCTTGCTTTAGGGAACTTCACAGTGCCACCTCACCGAAAACTTTTTATGTGATGAGGCTAGAAGTGAGGATCGTGGGGGGCAAACTTCAGATTTAAGGAATTGCCTATTGCCCTTGGGCTAAATTCCTTAGACTGTCTGCAAAATAAGCTTTATGATAATTAATCCATCTGGGATTATGTTAAAGTCACTATCTAGAATGCCATGCCTGGTACTGAGTCAAAAGAAAAGAATTTCTGTAAAAACACACTAAAGCTTAATGACATTAAAGAAGGTGGAGGAGTCCATTGGTTGCTTAATTTTGCTGATCTGTACATAACACTTAAGTTTATGTACATCAAATGTGCAACCTTTCATCATTACCACCTGCTCGGAGAAGCCCATCCTAGTTTTCATTTTTTTTTTTTTTTTTTTTTTTTTACAATTTACAAACAAATCTATCATTCCACAGAGGAAAGAGCTGGGGAAAGAAAGACTTGGGAGTTTTCATTCTTACTGTTTCTACAACCATATGTACCTATGGGAATTTTAAATGTTTCTAACATTAATTAAACCATATAAGAAAAAAAGTATTTTTAGTTTTGAAAAAAAAATACACCAACTCGTATGGTAATGCAAAAAGCAGGAACCATGTAGTAGGAGAAGGGGTGAGAGGGCAAACAGATATTGGGAGCCCCTAATTCATTCCTTTACTCAAAAAGTCTTTATTGACCACCTGCACGGTACCAGGTACAACGTACCCACAGGAATAGAGCAGTGAAGAAAACAAAATGTTTTCATGGAACAAGATGTGCACAGTACTGGCTAACCTATTTACCCTTCAAAGTTCAGTGTAAACATTTCCATTGGGAGGCATTCCTGGAGGCAAACTCACTATCTTCCCAGGTCTGATTGCTTCAGGATCACTTGTTTAATGGTCTGGTAGCAACTTGAACTATTCTATCATATCACAGTTTCCAGGAAGCATATAGAGTTATCTGTGGTAAATGTCTATCTCCCTCACTAGACTTGAAGTCCCATAAAGGGTCTCCAGCCTTTGCTCTGCTCTACTCCCCAACATAACAGGTTAGCATGTCCCTTGACCTTTGGGAGTCTGCAAAAAGGTCTCCTGCTGAGGTCATCTCTGAACAGTGATATAAATTAGTTTTTGCCTTAACCACACACACACACACACACACACACACATACACACACACACACCTCCTGCTGTGACAACTGCAGCCAAGATAATTGTCTACTATGCGTTAAAAAGGTAAAAACGTCTTGGGAACAATGATTCATCCTAAGTGGAGGTGTGTACTTGTGAATCTTGTAAGACTGCCGACCAAGCTATGGCCAGAAAGCTGGAAAAGGTACCAGTTCTTGGGTAAAAGCATCCATAAATGGGAGACCTTGAGGTTGGCTCCAGGCAAAGAGGAGAGAAGAGCAGGACAGGGAATGTTTTTGGGAGAGGAGACCCAGGAAAGGTCAGCTTGCTATAAGCCTCTCCTCTAAGTCTGGAGGGTTTGATCCTCTCTGCCAGTGTTGTGGGAGATAGGGAGGTGGTGGCTTTGGGGATGGGTAGGGGGAAGGTGTAGGCAGTGGTGTTAAACCACACCACATGTTTTCTCTCCTGTCAGCCATCTTCACAGCCAGTCCCCACATCTTGCCCTACTAACACACACATAAAAATGTTTCCTCTGAAACTCTGTAGCGTCACAGATGCCCTGGGTAGCTTTTTTTGCATTTTGTTCAGCTCGGGATCTTTGAGCTCTCACAGAGTAGAGTACTTGGGAGTTAGATCGTTTTCCCCCTTTACAGCCAGTCATTTTTTTTTTTTTTGAGCAATGATGGAATAGGACATTATATTACTTTCAGATATACAACATGATTCAGTATACATATATATTATGAAATGATCACCACAGTGTAACATCTATCATCACCACATAGTTACACACTTTTTTGTGTGTGTGATGAGAACTTTTAAGATCTACTCTCTTAGTGATTTTCAAATACACAACACACGATTATTAACTATAGTCACTATGCTGTACATTACATCTCCAAGACTTATTTCATAACTGGAAGTTTGTACCTTTTGGCCACCTTCAACCCATTTCACCCACCCTAATGCTCAGTTTTAATCTATAGTGAGCTCCTTTCTCTTTTTCCATTCTCTGGGCGGCTGCATGCTGGTCCAGCCGATCAGCAGCCTTGCATGGCATCTCTAAAATCATTTTATAGAGTATGGGATGCTGTTTAATGGCTATCTGTGTTAAACAGAAAAAAAATGACTTGACAATTTGTAGCTAGCTAGGGGGCTTCTGAAGATAGGTCCTGGTGAGCAAACACTAAGCATACCATCAGCACATGACAGGGAGTGAAAAGATTACTTACAATTACTTATCTTATACTTTATGCACATCATATTATATGTAAAAACTTTACCAGTTTTGTGTGCTTATTGGCCATATAATAAAGATTTTTAACCTAGGGTCTATGGATATCCAAATGGATCTAAGAATATATTGAAACCCTTAAAAACTTACATATACATATATATTTTTTCTTTTTTTTCTAGAAAGATGGTTCAAAGTGTTCATCATATTCTAAAAAAGAAACCATTATCCAAAAAGGGTTAAGAATCACTGTGCTATAGTTACTATATTCCAAATCTTTTAAAATCCTATGAGTGCTTCATAATAATAGCTATCTTATTATTGTAAGAATGTAATTTGGCTAGAATTATCACAGTTGAGGAGTACAGGAGTTACAATGTGGAGTTAATCCCTGTAACGGGAAAGTAGTTTTTGCTTTCTTAGACCTTCCTCTTGTACCTTATAAACATTCAACAGCTGCCACCAGGTATAACTTACTTAGGTCTTTATTGACATGAAGAGGAACCTAAAGACCAATATCGTATTTCATTTACTAAAAAAAAAAAAAGCTAAGGTAATACACAAAGACTGAAAATTTAAGCACACTAGTTAAGGAATTAAAAACCTAAGTATCCAAGATAAGATTAGGATTTACAAGTGACATATATTAACTATGTGCAATTTTAGTTAGCCCATAAGTGAATTTTCAGACTTAAATACCTAATGTAGACTTTGATGTTTGGTAATAACAGTACACACTGGGTATTTAGAAACTGATGGGGTTGTTTTCTTACCTGCAAAATTATATGGCTTATTGTCTTATACTGCATCTCCATTAAAAAGGGAAAAAAGGAAAATCTTTGTGTTTATTGATTTGAAAGACACATGAGATACAGCTCTTACGTTTTGATACTAAAATCATTATGTATGTGATACAACTTAGAAGAAGTTACAAGTACCTGTAAAAGCCACACAGGACAATCATTTTCATTAGTTACTCATAGTCCAAGTCAAGGTGGGGAATAAAGATAATTTGGTTTATGAAGACTAACTAAAATACTTACATGTTTCTCTTCTGACCTTAAGTCCATTACTTAATGGATTATGGAACCTAACTATTCCTTCTTACCTCCTTTGCAAAACTGCTTATGAGAGAACAAGGTTTATGTCAAGTTCAGCAATGAAAAAGCCAGAAAGTTTCCTAAATAAAGACTTAAAAATGTCCAGTTGTAAAGACTAAACTAAAAACTATGAGAAAGGCCATTAGAGCAATCAACAGATGTAGAAGGTGTTGTGGGAAAGCAAGGTAGATGAAACTACTTATTGATAATAAAAAAATCATTAAAAATTTAATTTAAAAGGTGCCTTAAATTATCACTTAGTGGGATTGGCTTGGTTATCAGAAATGTGGCAGTTAGTACATTAAAGAGCTAATGGTGAATTTTTAAAGCACAAATTATTCATTAAGTTCTTAAAATCTAAAGACATAAAATTGAGTGAATTTGAGTATGTATATTTAATATATTTCAAGACTGTATCCATACTTTTACCTAATTGTTTTATACTAGGCAAACTTTGCTCAGATTCCTAACCATCAAAAAAATATATCATTGGAAAGAGACTGACAGACATTTCTCATGAAAAGAATTTTTCTTTTTCACAGAGATGAGTCAACTGAACACAAGGGGATTATGATACAGTGGAAGCTATTTTGCAACCTTAATGTATTTTCTATTATAAATGGTAAAATACATACACATAAAAGCACTCTATAATGTTATAAAATGGAGAAAATTGAAGCAAGTGTCAAGACTTTCCTCTTAAGGGTGTACTTTTTCATTTGTAGATCTAATCACTAGATTTTAGATAGGGTACACCCTGGGAACAAGCACCTCCATTTTAGCATGCTGGTATCTAACTGGAAATAAACCCATATCACCTTTGCAACAGTGTGTTCAAGATATCCTTTGTACTCATTCCATAGTTACACTAAAGAATGGGAAAGCCAAGGGAAATTCTGAATTATTTTACAGGTCCATCTTGCTCTCTCCCCCCAGCTCTGTTCTCTTTGAAATAAACATATACATACATACATATGAAGGTAGACAATTGTGTTTACACACACACGTGCATACACGTGCACACTCATTTGCAGATGCAATGTAAGTTCACAAGATGTGGCATGAGTTTAAGCAGTTTTTAAAGTGCACAGTACATTTTACCATGTAGTTCTGAAACCCAGCATTTGCAAATCTTTTAAAATTAACCGAACTGTTAAAATCCCATCACTCTGGCAGTAACCCAGCATAGCTGTCTGTGCCTTTAACAAAAGAATTCTGTAATAAAACGAGATTTTACATGCTGAAACAGAATATTTTAAAACATCTTTCTGCCGGCTGCTCATTTTAGTAATATTTGTGGAATTTAAAACCCACACACACATACACAAATGTTCCCATGGAAGATTAGGCTAAGTTTTTAGGTTAACCTCAGAATTATTAAATTTTTATATCAATCTTTTAATGAACACTTTTGATTTATTTACTTTAAGAAGAAACCCAAGTACTGAAAAGACTTTTAAGGCTATGTATTCTTTAATTGCCGTAACAAATGCGACCAGGCTAACTTTAATCAAAGGAGACTCATAAGTAGTTTTCACACTACATTTGTGAATGCCTCTGAGCAAGGTGGACTGAATTCTGCCTCAGCTTCTCTTGTGTCTGGAAATAGGTGCAATCAGCTGTGACATCTGCTGTATATTAGGGCTCAACTGCTAGGGACAGAAACCTAATTAGAATCAAAAGGAGGAATTTATTATAAGGATATTATTGAATCTAACAGAACCTAAGGACAAGAGTGAGGCTGGGCACAGCAGACCATCTGGAACCAGGGACTTGAATGCTATCAGGATTCTCTGCTTCTCTCTGTACTTTATTTGGTTTTATTCCTCTTTAACTACAGAGTGGTTTTCCCCACATAGTAGAAAACATGGCAATACGGTTTTTATGTTTTATATCTTACAGCTTCAGCCACTACCAAGTCCTCATTTTCTCAGTTTCAGTGATGAAAACTCCTGTGGAAAGTGTCTGAGTACCGTGGTCCAATCACTGTGGCTGGGGAGAAGGGTATGATGATGGGGCCATATTGAGGTAGGTCATTCCCCTGTACCAAATCAACTGTGTGTGTGTGTGTGTGTGTGTGTGTGTGTGTGTGTGTGTATCTGTGGTCACACTGTGATGACATGGCAATTCTGTAATGTTTTTGGAGGCAGGAGGTGAAGATCCATGGAAGGGCTGGAAGTACAGGTGATTTAAGGCAGGCGTATGTTGGCGGGTGGAAGGAATCAAAGGGAGGATGTAAAAAGTGGCTTTCCTCTTTCTCTATGTGCAGGTAAACTTGTGTTGCTTATACAATGCTCTCAAATGTTCTCTTGGCAACATATTACCTCTAAATGTTCTGTGAGAAGATGCCACTCTGGAACTTGTGCCCAGTGGTGCAATGGCCTCCCTTGCTTCTAGCTGGCCATGCTTCCAAAAAAACACTGCTCAGCATGCTGCAGGGGGCTCCAGTTGTTTCTAGCTGCTGTTTTCTTAGACCATGCTGCTCATTAGGGGTTCAGGTAACATTCTGAGCTGTACAACTGATTTCCAGGCCACAGATATCCAAAATATGATAAAGTTGAAAAGCCTTAGGGGCCACCAGTCAATTTCTTTGGAAATGATTATGGAAGCTATAGGAAAAAAGTAAAGCTATTCTTTTGAATGATGATTCCAGAATAGGTTATGGTTAAAGTTATCTTTGTGTTAAATCCATTCTCTTTCTTATCAGTTGGAGAAGTCACAACGAAAATCAGAAAAGAAAGCAAACAAAAACTCAACTTTTTACGGGGGAAGGGCCATAAATAGCTAATACATACAAGGTTCAAGTCTGGAGCTGTTTAGTTTGGAAGTTATGGAAATTTTATTTGGAGACAGTCCCTGAATTCAATTGTAACTGGAAATGCATGTAACTGGAAATGTGTGTTGACAAGGCTTAAGGAACAGGGGAATGAAATGGACAGCATTTGAAGCCTGCAGTGCTCTGACTTCATTATATCAGCTGAGTGGCTGAAAGATGACTGGAAGTGTCTTTCATGACAGCACCACCATACTTTGTAAACCTGCCCAATTCTTGCCCCTGAGAAGAGAGGAGAAGGGGGAGATAGAGGAGACTAAAATCCTTAGTAAACATTTAGGGAGATAATAGTATCTCCCTCCCTTTATTTTTTTTTTAAACTAGAGAAAATGCAAATATACACAGTAGTAGAGACAATAACGAACAGTGACCTCTCATTAATCTGTTGCTTAGCTTTAACAACAAGCAACTCATGGCCAACCTTATTTTGCCTACACTTCACCACTGCACTAAAGTTTTTAAAGCAAATCCCAGAATCACAGCATATTTAATATATTTAGTATTTAATCCATAAATATTTCAGCATGTATCTAAAAGAATGATTTTTCCTTAAAAAACCCACATTATTATTCCACATTAAAGTAGCAATAATTCCTTAGTATTATCAATATTTAGTCAGTATTACAATACTGCCATTTATTCATAAACGCATTCTATAGCTCTCTTGTTTGAACTGGGATCAAAATAAGACCTACGTATTGTATTTAGTTGATGTATCTCATTTCTAAAAAATCCTCTCCGTCTTCTCCTTACAATTTATGTTGATGAAACAAGATTATATGTCCTACACAGTTCTTTATTTTCTTGACAGCATCTCTGTGGTGTGATTTAACATGTTCCTCTGTCTCCTGTATTTCCTGTAAACTCATAATAAGATCTAGAGGCTTGAGTGGCTTGATGTTTTGGGAACAAATCCTTCATACATGATGTTGGGGTACATAAGGTTTAGTAGTTTTCTATGGTTTCATAGTTACTTGTGATTGTCTAAGTCCTTTACTTCATTAAATATTGTGAAATGGTGCTCTTACGTGTTATTGCTTCTCCATTTATTGGCTGGGATATATTTAAAAACTGAAGCTTTCCTACCTCCTCTTGCCATCCTCTTCTTTAAATGTTAGCATACTATTCACACTTTTCTCTGCCTTGCCTTTTTTTACTTAACAATTTATCCTAGAAACCACTTCTTATTGTTTACAACTGCATAGTTTATTCAACCAGGTCCCAAGTAATGTACATTTGAGTTGTTTCCAGTCTTTTGTTCCTTTTTAAAACTTATTTATATGTTGGTCAAAGTCTAAAATGGTCAAGTAGGACAAAAGTGAAAAGCAAAGAACCAGGTTAAGATGCTCCTATTCACTGTAGCATGGATATGATTACAGAATCTTGCTTTTCAACCATTGCTCATTCAAAATTTTAAAAAAGGTCTTTTTTTTTTTTTTAATTTACATCCAAGTGCAATAATTATTTCAGGAGTAGAATCCAGTGATTTATTCCCTATGTATAACACCCTGTGCTCATCCCAACAAGTGTCTTCCTTTAATGCCCCTTGCCCATTTAGCCATCTCCCCACCCGCAACCCCTCCAGCAACCCTCAGTTTGTCCTCTGTATTTAAGAGTCTGTTATGTTTGTCCCCCTCCCTGTTTTTATATTATTTTTGCTTCCTTTCCCCTATGTTCATCTGTTTTGTATCTTACATTCCACATATGTGTGAAATCATATGATATTTGTCTTTCTCTGACTAATCTCACTTAGCATAAAACCTCTAGTTCCATCCACATTGATGAGAATGGCAAGATTTCATTCTTTTTGATTGCCAAGTAATACTCCATTGTGTATATGTACCACATCTTCTTTATCCATTCATCTGTTGATAGACACTTGGGCTCTTTTCGTACTTTGGCTATTGTCGATAGTGCTGCTATAAACATGGGGGTCCATATGTCCCTCTGAAACAGCACACCTGTATCCCTTGGATAAATGCCTAGTAGTGCAACTGCTAGGTTGTAGGGCAGTTCTGTTTTTAATTTTTTGAGGAACCTCTATACTGTTTTCCAGAGTGGCTGCACCAGTTTCCATTCCCACCAGCAGTGCAAAAGAGATCCTTTTTCTTTGAATCCTCACCAACATCTGTTGTTGCCTGCGTTGTTAATGTTAGCCATTCTGACAGGTGTAAGGTGGTATCTCATTGTGGTTTTGATCTGTAGTTCCCTAATGATGAGTGATGTTGAGCATTTAAAAAAGGTGACTCTTAAAAATCATATTTTCTGGCTCCTTTATTTGCCTCAGTTCTTCCAATTTTCTGCTTTGCTCAGCTCCAACCAACCTTTGAAGACCTCTAGCCTCTACCAGCTCTAGTCACCGCTGAACCTCTCCACATCTCCAAGTGGCATCATGCTACAGAACCTGCCTGCCTTTTCTCCAAAGCTTGGCTATTGAAGCTCACACTCAGTCACTACCTCCTGGTTACCACTACTGGGACTAGTAGGCTGCTGTAATGGTAAAGGCAGCAGTAGTGCTAATGGGGATACTAATGGGATTAAGGTCAGCTCAGATACGGCAGCATCATGGACTTAGGGAAGTGATAACAGGAAAATCGGGACTCTTCTTTATCCTGGTGATTCAAACCAGTGTGGTTCTCCTACATCAGTTTTTCATGTACATGATAATGTTCTAGGACTAGCTTCCAATTCTCAGAAGATCACATGCTTACACGCCATAGACATTTCCAATATAGATACATTATTCTTGGCCTTTGGTTTCTAGTTTTTTACCTGTCACTTCTTGAAAAATGAATCTCCTCTCATGTCTTCAATTATCACTCCTATGCAAATATCTTTGAAATATTCATCTTCAGCTCAGGCCTCTCTCTAGGGACCTACAACCCAAGGTATTCAACACCAGATGTATCACCTTGATCTGAAAACTGCCTGCCTCACCAACTCATTTTCAGGGATAGATACATCATTCTCCAAATCATCCAGGCTTAAATCCATTGGTAATATATTCTTTTCTCTTTGCCCCGTACCATTTAATCTGACCAAATTCTTCTGATTTACGTGGAGTCATGTGAAAACTTAGAACTGACAATCCTATCACAAGGGCCTAACTAGTGGATAAAGGTTGGATTGGAGGTGATTCTTTAATAGCTACGCTTTGTCTGTGGGATAAACATATCAGATAAAAACCTTGCTGGCATGCTAGTTGGGTATAAATAGAAACACTGAATATGTAGGAAAAAAACAAGCATAGGAGAAAAAAGACCCTAAAGTCCAGGACAAATGAGTCCTGATTAACAAATGAAACTGATAAAATAAGCCTGACTCCTCTCAGGAGAGAGAATAGATGTGAGAGGGGTTTATATCACATGCCAAAAGAAACACCAAGGATTAGGTAGGTAGCCAGAATGAATGAGGTCAGCAGTGAGAAATCAGGGGAACCCTCTAGTACTCAAAAGACTCCTGGAGAAGGACTGGAGCTGTCACCCCTGTGAGACTCTAGAAAGCATTAGTAGGATCAGTGCTGTAGAAGACAAGTTTTTGCTCAGTAAAAGGGGGGGAAAATATATGAATAATTTATAAGCTAGCCAAATTTGGAGATAGCTCTAGAGATAGTGAATAAATGAACATATGACAGGGATATTGTAGATTTTATTCAAACACTGCAAATGAACTTTGTTTACATGTCAGAAACGAACTTTCAATATGTTACCACCACTCAACCCACCCTAGTCCATTTACTTGTGCTTGCACACTTACTTTTCCTTCCTGTTTCAGTGGATGAACTATCTTGATTGTCAAGAGCAGTCCTTCCATTTATGCACTAGATTCCATTCTCTCTTTCCTAAGTCAAGATTTGCTGCTGTAATTGCTCCCCATATATAATTGCACAAAAATATGTTGCAATTACTCGTCTTAAAAGCATAATCCCTCCCTTGTCTCCATACCTGCTTCAATCTGCCACCAGCAAAAGTCCTTGGAAGAGCTGGCTTTATATGTTGTTCTCCAGTTCCTCTCCTCCCAATTCTCACTTACACCCACTCAAATGAGACTTTTGACTCTCTACTGACTGAACTGCTCTGTCAAGATCATAATCCGATGATAAGTCCTCAATTCTCAATATGTTTGATCCATCAGCAGCATTTGATACTAATCATGCCCTCCTGCCTTCTTCAATTGGACACGGGAAGACCTCCACACTCTCTTTACCCAGCCAGTGACACTGGCTTCTTGGCTGTTCTTAGCCATGAAAAGCTTAGTCTTGTTCAAATCATTTGCACTTGTTCCCTCTTTTGAAATGCCCTTTCCTCAGATAACTAACTTGCCTTAGGTCTTTACTCAAATGTCACCTTTTCAGAAAAGTGAGGTTTTCCCTGGCCACCTTATTTAAAACTGCTCTGCTGCCTCTTCCCCACTTTATTTTGCTCCCTTCTCTGTTACTGCCATCCCATATATTGCATTTTTTGATGGTTTGTTTCCCCTCACAAAGATGAAGCACACACAGAATACAGACTTTTGTTTATTTTGTTCACTAACATATGCTAGTGCTAGAACCTTACCTGGCACATAATAGGTGCTCAATAAATATGTGTTGAATGAATGAATGAAGACAATGACAGAAAGAAGGAGAATGTATGATGTGAATAAGGTCTGATGTTTGACACTGTTCAATGATGTTAGGACTTCTAACAATTTGTTTTTTGACTAAATGTAGCATTTATGCCTTAGAGTAGGTGCTGTACTTTACTTCAAATATACTGCTTTGGCAGAATATTAAGGCTTACCAAAAGCCAAAAAAACAACTATCCCACAAACTTCAGAACCACTAAACTTGTATGCTCATGTTCTAATCTAGATTCAGTAGAGCCAGCTTTGACTACTATTGATTTGAAGTGTGCTCTTGGCCAGCCTTGCACAATATGGCACTGCATTAAATACCTAGTAACCAAATAAAAATAGTAGAGATTAAGAAGAGATTAGAGCTAAATGGAATGTCAAACAAAACTCTCAGCTGGGATACTATTTTATATTCCTGAGTGGTTGCAAGTAATTCCTGAAATTATTCTGAGGGTGAATTCAGTCTGCCCTTGGCCACTGCTTCCCTTTCCTTACCCCATCACTACGCTAAGCACACTTTCCTGGAGCTCACTGCAGACGTATCCTAAACTCCGGTGAAGCACAGCTTGTTCAGAGCTCTGAGTATACCATCTGATACTGAGCTTTGCAAAACTGCTCCAAAAAGGCTTTGTGACTGATGAATGCCTGACCAGGGGAGACCTCAGTGACTGTGGGTCGCCGGTACTTCTAAAAAGTACTCCAAGTGGATTTGTGCTGTTTTCCCAAGGCCTCTCAGTGCTTGTCTGGTCTGTCACATCCACAAATCGCAGCAGTGCCCTGTCACAGAAGTTCAGACCAGTAATGGCATGATGGCTCTTTCCCTACTTCCTTCTTAAAAAACCACCAGCAGAACTTTAATCTACATTCCTGGTCCTCTGAACAACCAACAAAGAGCCACTTCTGAGAAGCATCAAATCTGCTTTACAGAAATATATTCAGAGATAGAAAATAAGGATTTTATAAGAAAAAAAAAACATTGCGTAAAAAGAAAAATGGCTAGTTACTTAAGCTAAAAAACTGTGCAGTTGGCTTTGAATTAATAAATCAGAAAGTATAAAATCAAAGACAGCCACATTTTAACATAAGGAATTTAAATATGTCTTAATTTTCTTATTTAAAGTATACTTTACTGCTGATAGCACTTACATATAAAATACAAAGTAGTATTTTCAAAAATAAGAATTATTTCAGGCTATCTAAGATAGCTCTAACATATAGGTTCTAAGTCTCCGAGGAATTAAAATGTAATCATTTCAAAAGCCAGTTTCAAGATTCAGTATGACAAATCTAACAACGACTTTTTAGTATGCTAATATTTGATTAAAATGTGATGACAGAGCTACAAACAAAACAGCTCTGAATCCTAAAAAAATTTTTGAAGCCAGTATTTCTTCTAAGGAAGGAGAAGGGCTATTCTGTTGAACTCAACTCACATAGGACAGCCTACGTACAGGTCATTGTTCTATGCTCTTGGGAGTAAGGAATATAAAGACAGCCTCTAGGAGCCTAGAATTCAGAAGGGAGAGACAATTCTATAAATGCCTACTTAGAAAGAGAAGTCCCTGACATGAGAGGCGTGAAATGTTGGGATGGAAGAATAATATTGATGAGGATGACGTTAGTTACCAACACAACCACCAGCACCACCACAAATGGTCTAGACGTTCACAGATCTAAGCTACCCAGCAAGCCCCTGAGGTAGGTTGCATTCCCCTTCCCTTCACCATTTATAAATGAAGAAACTGACATTTATAGCATCTAGGTAAATTTGCCCAACATTACACAGACAGGCAAGTGGTGGGTCCAGATTTAAATCCATTATCTGCCTGACTCCAGAACCTTTGCTCTATCTACCATATCAGGCTGTCTCACCGTAGTTCAGATGAGGAAGAGAAAATATCTCCTGGGAGCTCAGTAACACTGAGGAATCCTTCAGGAATGAGCTTTAAAGGAATGTGAGGATGAAGGTGGTGGCACTGGAGGCAAGGTGCTCCGTGTGGGGGAACACTCCTGCAAGGCCCAGCAGCGGCACAGGGTGGGCTGAACTAAGGGACTCAGATGTAGTCGCCTGGGGTGATTTTCAAACTATGCTTCCTGCAGCCCTCTAAGTTCTCTTCAAGTGTCTCAGACACTGAGAAAGGATGAGACGGAAAAAGCTTAGAGTATAGGGAGGGAAGAGGTCCAAGAAACACAACTCTGGGAATACTTTCGCTTAGCTTGATACTAACAGAGGAGTGTGCACAGAAGGTGAAGAAATGGAAGAAGCTAAATCACCCCATATGAAAACTGGAAGAGGGTCTCCGGAAGGGGGTATGAATTCTGGCAGATGGGCAGAAAGGCCAGAGAGCAAAGGACGCAGAAGTGGCTACTGGATTGAAGATGAGGAAACAGTCAGTGACATCAGCTCAGCAGTGGTGGAGGGATGGAGAAGCCATCTGCCAGGGTTTGAGACGTGAGTGAGGAGTGAGGAAGTGGAGGCACTAGGTGTGCCAGACTTTTAAGAACTTTGGTGGTAAAAAGGAGACAGGTTGTAACCTAAGAGCAACAAAAGATCTAAGGAAGATTTAAAAAGGAATACACTACCCCAAAGTGGATGTAGAACATGAAATGTATTTCCAGAGTTAATTTTTAATTTCCTGAGTTCACTGCTGTAAGAATTTCAAGCCATTTTGGCATATATATCCTGGCATGTGCATGAACCTAACTGTGGAGATAAACGCAGTAGCAGCTCAGACAGAAACCAAAAACCCCCTGTAAAATTACTGGAATGGTCATATTAAGTCCTCCTCGAACTTCTAATCACCCCATAATTTCAACTATAACATAATGGTTAGAGGTCTCTCCTCCAATGGGTGAAGGCAGCTGCCCCAAAATGTAGCTCAGTAAAGTTTGTTGAATGAACACTAGCACTAGCACAAAAATACCTAACAACACATACAATAATGATTATTCAAAACTTCAGATCTTCTCCACTGTTAAATACTTTTCCTTTGTATTCATGTTTTATTTGTTTTACCTTAAGTCACCCCCAATCATGCTGACATCTACTACCGATGATTATATTAGACCTAAAAGTGTTCTTAAACAAATGAAAAATACTGACTTCCATTCCTGAAAGCCCTGCTTCCAATTTTCAGGAGGAAATTAAATAATGTATAAATCAAATACTGGGCCTAAGCCCAGACAGCTGAACATCGTTTTGTCCTTTCAAGGCAAAGAGGAAGTGTCTGCTGTGGCAGAGACATGCCAAGAGAAATAAAGCTTAACCTCAGCCCCATGTGAAAGTGATTTTAGATAATCGGGGGTGTCTGCAAATAGGTTAAAAATGGGACCACATACTAACAGGGAACTTTCCATGGAAGTTAAAAAATGTATCAAGATCTAACCTCCACCTTAAAAACAAAATATGTTGGGAAAATGGCATGGCCTTAGGAATTCTATATAAAGGCTGCAGAGGAAAGGGAAAGCTGCTGGGGAGGAAAGACTTGACAAGGCAAAGGGAAATTAAAACGTGTTTTTGCTTATCAATTACTATAGGCTCACAATTTGGTTTCTTTGTAATTATAATTGCCAAATTAAAAAAAAAAAACGATGTCTGTGTGTGAAGAGGAAAAGAGGAAGGGGTAGGGGAATAAGGGATGGGGAGAGAAAGTGCAAAAAAATATGTGGGTAGAGTGGTAGATGGTGAAATTATTTAGGTCAGGGGCTAGCTAATTTATTCTCTAAAGGGCCAGATAGCAAATATTCTAGGCTTTGTGGAGAACGCAGTCCCTCCTGTAACTACTCAAATCCATTCTTGTAGCGTGAAAGCAGCCACAGGCAATATGTAAATGAATGTACATAGCTGTGTGCTAATAAAACTTTATGGACACTGAAATTAGAATTTCATGTATTTTTCTTCTTTTGATTTTTCTTCAAACACTTAAAAATGTAAAACTATTCTTATCTTATAGGTCTTAGAAAAACATATTGTGGGGGCAGATTGGACCTGGAGACTGCAGGCCATAGTTTGCTGACCTCCGACTTAGTTAACTCCCCATTACACAGAACATTCCTATGAAATTGGGCTTGAGTCAAATTTTGGATTCTGGATAAGAAAAACTAGTGTTCTTCCTTTCTTTTTTTTCTTCCAGGAGATAACCAAAAAGATGGTAATAATGGTAAGAAGCATTTATTTGAAAGATACAGATCTTCTCAGCCTATAAAAAAGACAAGCATCTCTACTTTTTTTCCAGTAGGACACTTACATTAGGTAGCATATCAAAGTTTATGTAGTAAAAAATTTGAAGCCAAATGCTATATAACCATTAATACGTAGCATTATTCAGAGATCAAGAATGATTTTAAAATATTATCCCCTTCATCAGAACTTAACATTTTATAAACATCCTTTGCAGCATAATGCTAGTCTGGAATTATTTGTAAGTTTCCATCATCACCTCTATGGAAACCAGAGGGCTGGTGACTAGAAGGATTTTCTGGTGGAACATATGCTTTACAGATCACATGGTGATAAAAACTTTATGGAGCATCTGACCTAGACTTCCAGAAACAAAGGGAATATAAAAGTACAAGGCATCTATGTTCATGGTTTTTGTGAAGAATAAGTTTTATATATTAAATGTATTGTTATGGAACAAACACAGACTTTCCTTTTCTGTATTGAAAGAGAAAGTCTTGTAAAACATCCTGGGAGGTGTCTCAGAACCTTGATCTGGGAAATACAACATTCTTTTTTTTCCCATCCCTGTCTCTCTCTTCTTCCTTTTATTTATTTATTTATTTTTGGAGGGGGAGGGGAATAATCCCAGTTAGTCTCCTTAGTTATCTGAGCAAATGAAGCCACCTTCTTTAGGGAACTGCTCCTCAAGTACTCCAACACTTTGATAAGCCAGTCATAGTGCCCTGTCCCTCAGGCCACCAGGGTAGCTGCATGATAGAGCTGGTACAGACAGGTTGTATCCCAAGGGTAACAACGATCCAAGGAATATTTAAAAGGAATACACTATCCAAAAATGGTTATAAATTATGATTATTTCCAGACTCGTATTTTTATGGACTAATCACCCATAGTATACAGGATCCCAATCAATGTGTATTGTATACTCAAGCTCATTATACAGAACTTGGAGCATACCTTTTTATTTGATGGCAAGTTCTGGGCAGGAATGCAATCCTCCATTGTAATATTGTTTGTATAAGGAAATATAATTCTTTCAACAATGATCTGTTCTGTGATGGTCTCCTTTATGGCACAGTTTCTAGGAACTGACTGCAGGAGAAAAAGTTGCTTTAAACATCCACATAAAAGTGACTGAGGCTAGAGGAGAGGGATGGCCACAAAGAGTGGAAAGGCCAAGTGTATACAACAGGCAGTGGCAATGAGGGCACTCAGTGAATACCTTTTTTTATTTCCTCTCATCCTGTTTTTTTTTCTTAATAGACTTTATTTTTTGGGGGGAGTTTTAGGTTTACAATAAAACTGAGTGGTAAGTGCAGATACCTCCTGTGTACCTACATAAACACAGCATCCCCCATTATCAACATCCTCCAGAACTTTGGTACATTAGTCACAATTGATGAATCTACATTGGCACAGCATTATTACCAAAGATTAATAGTTTACATTAGAGTTCACTTTTGGTGGTGTACATTCTATGGGTTTAGATTAATGTATAACAATATGTATCCATCATTATAGTATCATACAGAATAGTTTCACTGCCCTAAAAATCCCCTGTGTTTTGCCTGTTCATCTCTCCCTCTTTCATAACCCCTGGCAACCACCGATCTCTTTACTGTTTCTATAATTTTGCCTTTTCCAGAATGTCATATAGTTAGAATCATGCAGTATGCAGCCTTTTCAGAATTCACTGCTTTCACTTAGTTATATGCATTTAAGTTATATGCATTTAAAGTTCCTCTATGTCTTTTTTTTTATGGCTAGATAGTTCATTTCTTTTTAGTTCTGAATAATATTCCATTGTCTAGATGTACCAGTTTATTTATCCATTCACCTACTGAAGGACATCTTGGTTACTTCCACACTTGTTATAGTTATTCTTTTAATTTTTATTTTGCTTTAGAGTCAAAGTATCAGGTTTCCAGTTATGAAATGAATAAGTTATGGAAATAAATGGTACAGCACAGGGAATGTAGTTAATAATATTGTAATAGTGTTGTATGCTGACAGATGGTAGCTACACTTGTGGTGAGCATAGCATAACATACAGAGTTGTCAAATCACTATGCTATATACCTGAAATTAATGTAACATTGTGTGCCAAGTATACTAAAAAAAAAAAAAAAAAAATGCAGAATTAATCATGTCAAAAAAAAAAAAAGTCAAAGTATCAAAAGTAGACAGGGACTTAATTAGAAACCACTATAATCCTCAATACAGGTATGAGGAAACAGACCCAGAAGTGACATAACTGGTCCATGGAGTTTTTCCCTTCCTGCCGCATTTGTTCGGGCCAACTGGCAGCCTGTGGGTTGAAAGATGTTGGTCTCTGTAGTAGGGTGTTCACTCCATGCTTAACACCCCAAATGTCACTTTTTAAAATAGTTTATTTTGATACATCCAGTTTTACAAAATACTATGACTCACACATCTCTAAAAAAATTTATTGGCTGTGTGCTTACTCAAATTAGAGATAAAATATTCAGGTAATAATTTAATCCTCACTATGACTCTGGGAAGTAGGTGCTTTTACTGTAACTACTACACATATGATGGCCATAAGGCTAGAAAATGTCAGAGATGGGATTCAAATCCAGGTCTGCCTAATTCCTTGAGACTGAGCTCCTTTTATCTCTGCAATACTGCCTGCCTATCTATCTATCTATCTATCTATCTATCTATCTATCTATCTAATTATATATACATTTTTTTCCAGTTGAAACTTTAAAAGAAACTGTCTTTTTAATCAGAGACAATAAGAACTCACAGTAAGGAAATAATAAGTTTCAGATTTCTTTACCATGGTCCTAAATCTTGAGGTCTATTTCAGCATCCACAAGATGCAAGGTGCCATTTATATAAGAAACATAGAGATTAAGATTTAAAACTGCCCCTTAAAACTTCAGCATACAAGCTACCCTAATTTGGAAATATAACCAATTTCTTGAATGTACATACCCAAGAAAAGGCATCATATTGTAATTATGCATTTATCACATACTTTATATTTTTAGTTTCAGAGACAAAAATTAAGACATAAGCCAGTTAAGTCAGTTAGCTAAGAATATAGGTCAGATTGCTACTGGACTTTCTGTCCTCTCCAGGTCATTTTCCTGGCCCCAAATAAAATAATGAAAAAACAATTGTAGGTAAGAACCATTTAAAAGAACAAATATAACAGAAGAGGCTACTAGAACTTTATTCAAACACTGCTAGCAAACTTATCTGCACCACCCCTAGGGAGTCTCATCATTTGGTTTCTGCAGGCTCCCAAAGTCATTTAGGAAATGTGAATGCCTGGACTCCAGGGTAGAAATGGGATATTTTTACAATGTGTTACTGTGGTTGTTTACATTGAACTGGAACACCATGGGGTTAAAAAAAAAAAAAGTACTATGGAGAAAACTAAGGTGGATATAATTCAATTAAAATATAAACTGTTTCCCACACTCTTGGATGTGAAGGCTAATGCATCTGTACAACTCAAGAAACAACAGTAAATGTGCTTGTGCTTAATCACACAGCATATGAGTTGTTTTTATTCCAACCCTGGAACTTTGGGAATCTTCTTCTTAGTGAAAATATGACTCTCAGTAAACTTGACTTTGACCAAAACGTTTCAGATAACTTTTGTGAGATCAATTGATGGTTCTTCATTCCCAATTCTTGCCTCAAGTTCTTTCATATAAGAGTGACACCCTGTCATTACCAGATGGTCTTTCAAATACATGAACTATTCTAATGGAGAGTCCTATGATTATTTCCAGATTTAATCAGTGCCTAAAGCACTTGTGCTAGAGAAATGGGTAACAGGATATGATAGGGGTTTTTAAAAAATGTATTCTTTTATGTAATTAATCTGAACCTTGCCCCAAACCAGCACTGATCCAAACTTGTTATCATCAAAAATCAAAATTCATACCCAATGTAAAAGGAAGTAAGCAAGGTCTCTTTATCTCCAGTGAGTGTTTTGGTGAGTGCCTGGGACTTGAAAGTATTTGTTACTAGACTCAATGGTTTCAGACAGTCCAAAAAGAACATGTACTACTTCTTTCCTGAGACAGAGAGTTTTTAATGTAGTAAATTTTTACAAAAGTGAAAACTGCATGCATTCAACCTTTCATTAATTAAACCTGTGAGCCAGACACTGTTAAATCTTCTCTGGTCAATCAATTCATTCTAAGATTCTGAAGCTTTAACACTATTACAGAGGCATTCTTTCTAGAGAGTGGAAATGGTTCTCAGATCATTGCAAAAGGGCAAGTATTAAAATAATTAAGAAAACCCTTTAAAACTACACTGAGCTACAACTAACATATAGACTCACTCTTTGTGATAGTGAATATGAGACTAGATTATCAAGTAGGTCAGAATGTAAAAAAAAAAAAAAAAAAAGCTATAGTAGAAGTTTCATTTGAGCGAAAATGTTAAATAGACAAGATCACTAATATGATCAGGTCGTGACCTAAACAAAGTATGTAAAACCATGAGACTAAAGGATCATTTGTCACATCAGTGTATTCAATCTGACTTTCTTATCTAGAAAGTAGTATTAAAGTATACTAAAAAATCCCATTTCTATAAGCATATGATCATCCACACATATAGAGCTTCTTCTTTCTCTTTATGTAATACATCTTATATTAATTAAATTTTTACATAATGGATCATATTTTCATTTGAGGAGAAATTCCAACAAAATGAAAACTAGTCTAGATAATCAACTCCATTAAGAGGATCCACAGATGCCTCAAACTCAGTATGTTTACATTTTTAAAATGTGAATTTATGTATATTACTTTTCAAAAAGAGGGACTGGGCTTTTCTATGTATTACACTACACATAGTAAAGGGTAAAAAAATCAATCTTATAATAGTTCATTATATATGGATTCAGTAATTCTATGGGTCAAGTAAAAGACTCATGAAATAGACTCAAGTTGACACTTGCAGATCAATAAACTCAATCCCCTTTTCAACTTTCCAGGCCCCCTACCTACAAAATCATCTATATCCACCCTATTCTCAACAATGTAAGAGGACAGGGCTCCCTTCCTTCAGCTAAGAGCCAAACCTTTCTTTGTGCTCATGATCCCAGTCCTCTGTGACCTTCCTTCATTAGTTACTCCTTTCCCCATTTTCTCTCTTGGATATTTTCACTCTCCCTCTGACTCTTCCTCCTCAGCCTGTAAACATGCCCATCTTTCTCATCCTAGTCCCTACCCCACCAATATTTCTCTAGATACCAATCTAATCTCTTTTCTCCTTTTGTTCAAATACCTTAAAGGAAATACCTACATCAATACCTCACATTCCATTTTCATTTCAATTCTCCACAATCTAGATTTTGCCCTCACTACTCCACTGATACTGCTCTCAGTGAAGTCACTAATTGACTTGCATATTGCTAAACTCAATAGACCTGAATCTTTTGGTTGCATTTGGTAATGTTTTTTATCCCACCAGTTTCCAGAAGCCATCTCTCTCTAATAATTTCTGTTATGTTTCTTATGTCTACCTTTTAGATTTTGGTGTTCCAGGTTCATTCTTGAACCTTTTACTATTCTCATTTTATATATTCTACAGCATGATCTTTATTCTCTTGGTCTCATCTCTTAGTTTGTATATTCAGCTACCACCTGCTGACATCTCTTCTTAGATGATTCAAAAGCCCTTGATATTGAACATGTCCCAAATTGGGTTTATTACTTTTATCCCCAAACTGACCTATATTTTTTCCTCTCACTTGATGGTCCTATCATCACCCAGGGTAGCTACCTGAGTTGATTCTTTTATCTTCTTGACTAATTAATCCTTCGTCTTACTTCCTAACTGCTTTATGAATATCCTTCATTTCACTATCTTTAACTAATACAAGTTTAGGCCCTAATATTTCTTCATCTGGGCCATTATCTTTTTTTTAAATTTTTATTTATTTTTTTATTATATATATATTTTAATGTTTATTTATTTTTTTAGAGGGAGAGAGAGCATGAGCAGGGGAGGGGCAGAGAGAGAGGGAGTGAGAGAATCTCAAGCAGGGTCCCCACTATCAGCACAGAGTCCGACGCAGGGCTTGCTTGATCTTACAAACCGTGAGATCATGACCTGAGCCGAAATTAAAAGCTGGACGCTTAAGTGATTGAGCCATCCAGGTGCCCCAGTCATGTCTATCTTAACTCTACTTTTCATACCACAACTAAGGATATTTAGTTAAACCTTCCAGGGGCGCCTGGGTGGCGCAGTCGGTTAAGCGTCCGACTTCAGCCAGGTCACGATCTCGCGGTCCGTGAGTTCGAGCCCCGCATCAGGCTCTGGGCTGATGGCTCAGAGCCTGGAGCTTGTTTCCGATTCTGTGTCTCCCTCTCTCTCTGCCCCTCCCCTGTTCATGCTTTGTCTCTCTCTGTCCCCCCCAAAAATAAATAAATGTTGGAAAAAAAAAAAAAACCTTCCAGTAGAGAAACCAAGTGCTGTTTTGAGGCTCATTCGCAGGTCCAATCTCAGGATGGATGGGGGTAGTACTAGATATTGTAGCCAAAGAGGACAGAGCTGAGTTAATAATGAGTTGGTGTTGGATCCTGGTAACCTCTGAGGCAGAACATCTTGTACTACCATGACCATTGGTTAGGAATAATGGATGGTTACCACAATATTACACAAACAATTCCACTGAGCTCAGACTTTTTAGAAATGTAGGGGATTTGAGTCATGTCAATAATGTAAGAACTCTACTTTGATTTGATAAAATACTACTCAAAGGCAAAGAGGAACATGAAGTGTCAGTGGAGAAAGTAAGTTATAAATACTATGGTCCCATTGTCAAGTACAGAAATCATGAGTGTAGCCTTTACCACTTTGTCCTTGATTACAACTCTTAGCTATAGTATCTAAAGAAAAATCCTACTCCCTTCCTTTTTATTTTCCTATTTTTAAACGACATTTTGTCATTAGTTTTTCTTCTGCCGTCTTCCTTTCTCCAATTAATTGTATATAGAGGATACTAGTGACAGTTAAATTTACAATTTAATCCCTAAGTTATAGCTTTTTTTTTTTTTTTTTTGGCTGTCAAACAATCCTTTACTGAAATATTTTCCTTTGTAGTTCTTAACTAGCTGGGTATTCTACTGCACCACTACTTAAAATTTTTTTTTTCTTCTTTTAATGTTTATTTTTGAGAGAGAGAGACAGCACAATTCGGGGAGGGGCAGAGAGAAAGGGAGACACAGAATCCGAAGAGGCTCCAGGCTGTCAGCAGAGAACCCAACACAGGGCTCAAACCCACAACTGTGAGATCATGACCTGAGCCAAAGTTGGATGCCCAACTGACTGAGGCACCCAGGCACCCCTCTACCGCACCGCTATTGATGTCATCCATGATGTCACGAGGGTAGCGGCCACCAACATTGTAGCTCACATACTGGGTAGTCCCCAGGATCTAATGGTTCCAGAGAGATTTCTGGCTAAAGATTAGTGCTGCATCTGTTGGGCAATGTTGACAACCTCATCAAAAGTGGTATTTCCACTGTGTTAATGTTCTTCTGTTTCTTCTTTTCTCCTGACAGCTCCTTGAGGGCTTTGACAATCAGGGCAGAGGCAGAAGGTACTACTTTAGTCTGGGCCTGTCTGCTTTGAATGGTTAGTTTCACTGTAATCTTTCCAATCAGAACCTTCCAATCACTGGTTGCCTTGGAGATGCCATCACCAACCTTTTTTGGATACAGACCCAATCTTTGGGGTCAGGGAAGACGCAGAACCAACTTCTGGTGCATGTCAGGTATATGACTTCCAGGCGCCTGGGTGGTTCAGTCGGTTAAGCGTCCACCCCTCCCCTGCTCACACTCTGTCTCTCAAAAATAAACAAACACTAAAAAAAAAAAAAAAGATATATGACTTTGATTTTGCTGGGATTGAACTTAGGTAGCATGGTAGAGGCAAATGGTGTCAGATGAATCTGGATTCAGGATGACCAAAGAGAGTTGCACCTGAACCTCCACCAAGTTGAAAGCCAAAAGACCTAAGTTATAGTATCTTGCAAGGCCACAGGCAAGATGGAAACATGATCAAACCACAGAAAGAATGGGAATCACCCAGAAGACTATGCACTTGGAAGAACAATGGTCACATGGTATCACTTCTTCTTCCTCTTCTTCTTCTTCTTCTTCTTTTTAATGTTCATTTATTTATTTTTGAGAGAGAGAGAGAGACAGAACACAAGTGGGAAATGGGCAGAAAGAGAAGGAGACACAGAATCTGAAGCAGGCTC
Organism: Prionailurus viverrinus; assembly: GCF_022837055.1. NCBI lineage: Eukaryota > Metazoa > Chordata > Mammalia > Carnivora > Felidae > Prionailurus > Prionailurus viverrinus. Next base: position 101,451,129 of record NC_062564.1, read on the forward strand.
CAGCCTCTTAGCTGTCAGCACACAGCCTGACGCGGGGCTTGAACCCACAAACCATGAGATCATGATCTGAGCCAAAGTCAGATGCTTAATCTACTGAGCCACTCAGGCGCCCCCACACAGTATCACTTCTGAATGCTATCTTTAGTTGAGGAGGGCAGAGTACCTTTATAGTTGTTTACAGAGAACAACAGTTTCACATATGGCAGTATGGGATAGTAAGTGTACCTAATCTGCGTATTCAAGAATAGAACATACACACTGATCAATTACATATGGCCTACTTCATATTTTCGCCTTCTCTGGGAAATACCCATGAAATTAGTCTTCCAGCAGTCATATCAGAACAATTAGTTCAGGGGCAGTCACATGACTCAGAATGAGCCAATCAGATTCTTTCTCCAGGGACTTTGGAACTGAGAGAAACAAAGAAAAGCTGAGGGTAGCTGATTCATATTCACAGCTACAGAGCAGTTACAATTTCTGTTGTTGAAGATTGTGGAGTCTTTCTAGACCCTAACCTTCCAAAGATCTATTCCTTAAAAACTGAGAGATCTTCTAGTTTGGAAACATTGTTTTGTTTTGTTTTTGCTCAAGTCAGTTCTAGCTGGTATCTTTTACTTGCAACAAATAGAAACTTAACTACCATATTATACTTGTTGATATAGAAAAACCATTTCAGGTTTCAGGCTGAAAATGTTAAAAGTCAGTTTTGATGCTTGACTTTTAGTCCTTGTTATTCACCAATTACCAACTTTTACAATTGTTAACATTAACTCTCATTGTCCTCATTTTTCATTTACACTGTCTTCGTTCTACTTTATACTACCCTTACCTTCTAGTAGCTTCCTGACTAGCCATCTTGCTTCCAGACTAAGTTTCCAAAATCACAGCTCTGATATCACTTCAAAAATCTTTGAAAGTTCTTTAGTGTTTACCTGGTAAATACTAAGATTTATTCTTATCATTCTTATTCTGCCTACAGAATGTGCATATTCTAGGCCCCTTACAAAATAATCCTTACTGACCTTTAGAGCCTTACCTCCCAACACCGGACAGCCCATTTCTCAGTATATGTCTAGGCCCTACTGAATCACATATCCTTCTTTGTCTCTGCCTCTGCCTAAAATGCATTCTCTCCTGTGGTTTTCTTACAAAACTATGCTTATCTTTTAAAGGTTCATCAAAATGTTAACTCTTCTGTGAAGAGTTTCTGATCTTGCCCCACTGGATGTGTTCTTTATTTCCTTTGACGTTTCATTGCATTTATTTCCCTTTCTGGACTTCCTACATAGCTCTTATAATTCCCTTCCTCATTTACGTTAAAACTTTTGGGATCTTTTCCTTCTGTGAGGGTTACATTTCATCCTGGAAACCTCTAGAGGCAAGCTCAATTTTTCCAACAGCTACTCATGATAAATTAATGGCTTGCCAACTTGAGGTCTGATTTGCTTTGCTTTAGTCAAGGTACTTCTGGTCATCCTAGAAATACATAAAGATGGCATGGAGAAGGTCCATAATTTGATACCATTTTTTCCTTTACTTTCCTTAAAATCAAAATTTATTTTTCTAAATTCAATTAATAGATGCACATGGCTAAAACAAACAAATGAGTAAGGAATAGTTTATAAAAAAAAGCAATAGCCCCTTGCTCTCCCTTCCTTGTCCCCATTCCATTACCCAGACTAACAACTTCTAATATTTATTTATTTAAATACTTTTGTTATGTTTAATTCTTCTGGTGGTTGCCTGTCTTCAAATCTTGATTCACCAACTTCAGACACGACCTACTAATGCCCTATTATAGCACACATATATTTAGCTTATTTATCCCACCACTTTCTTCTTTTATTTTGTAACATTAAACAATATGCTTTAACCTCTATTTTTTTTATTCCATTAACTATAGACAGTATTTATCTTTCATTCCTTACTTTGTGATATTAGGATATTAATATCATTTTCTTCAATGTACTTCTCTGTCCCCTTCCTTCTCTTAACTTTATTATTGTTAGTGTTTATAACCTCTAATTTTTGTTCTATAACCAAAATTAAGCTTTATCTACAGATTGAAAATCAATAAAGAATGTTTAAGTAAATTATCTAATCACCCTTCTTAACCCAATAAGCACATTTAATATTCTTTTCCTCCTTTAAGATTTGGGTTCTTCTGGCATCTCAATCATTATATCTAGTCTATGGAGCCTACTCTATTTACCCTGACACCAGCCTCCTGGAACTCTACTTCCTCCTTTCCATACGGACTGACTGCCCTCTAGCCCTGCAGCACAGTGCTCATCCTAAGACTTTCCATTATTACTTTTTCCATGTCTTCCCATTTCTTGAGTTATTTCTTTGTTTAGCTGGCATACAACCTTAACTAAATTTGTAAAAACAAGTACATGTTGAATCCCTTCTAGAATATTATAAAATGACTTTATTCAATCCTCATGTTTCTAAAGTTGGGTTTGGCATATAATGCTAAGTTAAAAATCCTTTTCCTCACGGTTGTGAAGGAAATCTTCCACTGTCAGTACCTTTGTCTTCTCCCAACTATCCCCGCCCCCCTCCCATTTACTGAAAACATTCAAAATAATTCTAAAGAACAATGGACATCCAAGGAAGTTAGGATTTAAGGGCATAGACTTTGGAGTCACACTTGGGTTTAAATATTGATTTCACTACTTGTTAGCTGTGAGACCTTGAAAAGGGTGACTTTATAGTTTTCTCTTCTACAAAATGAGTATACTAATTTTGTACCTCAGAGGGTTGCTGTATTAAATTAGATACATGTACTTTATGTAAAGTACTTTTATGTAGTACTTTATGTAAAGTACTTATTATTACATCTAGCCCATAGTAAGTGCTCAACAAAACTGTGACAAATATTCCTAATATTATTAATATATTATTATTTCATTATTGAACATATAGTGAAGGCCAATAAAGAATCTGGTGGCTATGTACTTATCTACCATATTTTCCCCAACAAAAATGATTTATAACCTAATTCAAGTGGAAGTCACTGTGAGTGGCCTAGGAGGCTTATATCTCATGTATCCTTATAAACTTCTACAGGTAGATATGCTCCCTTCTGGTTGTAACTTGTCTCCAATTCCTGAAGTTCCAGCTCTTCTGGAGCATTTTCTAGAGAATAACTGAAGCTGATAAGTGAGGGTATGATGTGAGATGACTACCAGCAAAGCAATCCCAAACTAATGTTTAGCATCCAGCCATTTGGCACCCAGTGAAGACTGAAGAAGAATGATTTATGTGTGTGTGTGTGTGTGTGTGTGTGTGTGTATTTTTTTTTAGAGAGAGAGAGAGAGAAAGAGAGAGAAACCATGTGAGTGAGGAGGGGCAGAGAGAGAGAGAGAGCGAGGTAGAGAGGATCCAAAGCAGGCTCCGTGCTGACAGCAGAGAGCCCAATGCAGGGCTTGAACCCACGAACGGTGAGATCATGACCTCGGCCGAAGCTGGACACTTAACCGACTGAGCCACCCAGGTGCCCCAGGAATGATATTGTTAAACAGCAAACCAACATGAGGGAATGTGGAAGAGAAGTTCATATATTCAAGACATAGTTGTGCATAGCCAAGTTTTGCAAACGGTAAAATCCTAGAGATGGACTTTGTGTGTATTTAGTCAGAAGAGGTCTACCAAAGTCACAGTGGTATTTTCATTACATCCATAGACGCAGAGAATGGGTTACCTCTCAACAGCCATCTTTGAAAATGGAAAACAAAACATTTTCTAGCAGACAGAAGCCCAACAGTGTCACCTTGACTACTGGTATTATATGAGCATCAAGATTAAGTGATGAAATTCTGCACTGCCTTTGCTGACTGGTAGAAGCATTTATAAGCTGATAGGAAAGAACATTGTTGCCAACACCTCAAAGAATTTCATTATGTACTGTAGTGCATTCTTGTTAATGTGATCATGATTCTTAGCATTTGAAATACTGATTATCTAACCCTTTCAAAACTGGGTTTGGTAAGTAAGTCTTACTTATATTTTGGAGAGAAAACCAAAATTATCAATTTCATATTGGAGCATGAAAAAAAAACAGTGACATATTAAAAATAATGTGCAGGGTAGAATTTTAACTGTAGGGCCCAGATGACTTTCTAGTGTAAGTTACAAATGGCAAACAGAAAGCTTCAATTTATTAAAATATATGTATGTGCATCACAGTTCCATCAAATACACAGTAAGTCTCAAGTACTCAGAATTTTGTGCTCAGGAGTAAGCAGCTAGAAACAAAAAAAGAGTAAGAAGAAAGCTTCACTCAGAGAGATCAGGACATCCTTCAAGCTATATAAAAAAAAATTTTTTTTAAATGTTTTTATTTACTTTTGAAGGAGAGAGAGAGAGAGAGAGAGAGAGAGAGAGAGAGCATGAGCAGTGGAGGAGCAGAGAGAGAGGCAGGCTCCAGGCCTCTCTCAGCAGAGAGAGAGGCAGAATCAGAAGCAGGCTCCAGGCTCTAAGCTGTCAGCACAGAGTCTGATGTGGGGCTCGAACCCACAAACTGTGAGATCATGACCTGAGCTGAAGCCAGCAGCTCAACCGACTGAGCCACCCAGGGGCCCCTTCTTGAAGCTATATAAAATGAGGCTTGCAGGCAAGGCCACAGTGACTTAGCAGTACCTAAGTCAAGGGGCGAAATTCACAGGGACCCACCCTGGAGCTATGCATTGCTGTGTTCCATTGGCAAGAATTCATTAGTGTCATAAACTTTTGATAACAAAAGGATCCCCATCTAATTTTTTAAGTTAAAAAAATTTAAATGAAAAAAAACCCCACAAAAGATGGATATTTTAAACTATTCCCACAGGTGGAAAGCCAGAAGATGGTAAAGAGAGCTGAAGATTCGTATCTTCAAGCCATTCCGACTATTTTCTTGCCAAGTTGGGAAGGATAATTTTCCTTAAAGGTGTATCTAAGTAATGCTTTGACCTTGAAATAGCTCCTAAGTGAAGGTTTTTTTTCTGGAGTGCTACAGTCACTCTCCAGCATTGTGCTGCAGTAGATGATAAGGATATCATCAATCAATCATGCTAAATTTGGGCATATTCTATAACTTATGCGGACATAACTCCGTGGCTCTGCTTCTTCACAGGTGTCACAAAAAGTCTCCTCGAGAGAATGACTGAGTGATAAAAATGATGGACTGCTCTGTTAATTTTTCACATGTAACTTAATTTCATAGTCTTCAAGATAAAAACCTACCCTCTGAGTTGAAATGGTAATCTGTGCATCCACTTTTTAGGTTGAGCATAAGAAGGTAATAATATCTCTAGCTATGATAGAGTATTCTTCTAAATGCACCTTGATCAAGCTTCAGGTTAAAATAATTTGCCTGCCAAGATATGCCCTTGATTAGGGTTTTAATCCTCAAAATTACAGGTGGAGTTTTTAAAATGTTATGTTCCTCTTTTAATTTAATAAGCTATGTTTTCTGCATTATTTAGTTGAAGAATCTAAAAGGAATAGATGAATGGGAAAGCAATATGAACTTAAATTCTTTGATACGCATGGCACAAAAGATTTATAGTTATATCTTCATTATATTTCTAAGCCTTACAAATAAATATTAAACATCAGCCAGTTCTCAAAATGTTTGGTTAGGGACTACTGTTCCTTACAGAGAGGATGCAGGTAATAAAGGCAATAAAGTTGGTTATTTTTAATACTCACCAATGATAAATCATTTTTCAGATGGAAAAGCTATTGCCATGCTCTACTAATGTGAGTTTTATATTTTCATGGTATGGAGGCAGATTCAAACCCCATGTCACGGGTATCTCATAATGACAACACTATACAAACACTCAAATTCTCATAGCATTAAGTTATGTTTTTATTCTTTAATCTCATCTTTTAGTTTTATTTACCAGAGGAGATTGTATCTGGAAAGCTATTTAAAACTATAAATCTGTTGACAGTTGCTTTTACAGGAGTGACATGGGAAAAAGAAAGGATAGTATTAGGAGGGACAGAGGATGCATGACAAGGAACACTTGAAATGCAGGACTTCCCACTCCAAATACAGTGTTATTTGGATGCTCTATGCCTTAGCTTGTGCTTACAAGGGAAAGGAAATATAAATTACAATTTTCAAACTTAAAAATGTCAGGAATGTAAAAATTGGAGGTTCCAACTTTTATCTGAAACTGAGGCAAAGGCATTTTATTAAAAACAAGACTGACAGGTGCACACTTGTCAAGATGGAATTTTAGTGGAACTTCTCATATACACAGATACACAAACTCGCTGTGTAAGCAACACCACATCTATGTTCTGCTTCTTGAGTTCATGAAACTAATGGGTGCTCAGGTTATAATTCTGGGAAAGAATAATAAAATCAGCCATGTGTTCAGTAGTTTTAGCTACAGCAATAGTTTTTAAACTGCTCTGCAGAATCTCTAAGGTGCTCCAGAGGTCATAGCAGGAGGAGGAGGGAAAGGTATGTAGGGGGGCCAGGCCCCAGCCAAAACAGACTCATTCTTATCTTTTTATATAATAGTCTTTCCTCAGAACATTTTATTTGAAGGAGGGGGAAAGGTTCTGCTATTAAAATCTTTTGGAAACTACTCATCTTTAGTTTCAAAACTGATAGAAAAAACTAACACTGAATTCTAAAATAAAAGCTTTCATGGGGAAACACAGCTCTGAACTGGAGTGAGGAGGTGGAAAGAACATATGATCAATTTTTGAAACAATATTTTTCTTTCATAGTTTCCAAGTGTAGCTGATGTAATCTTCACATACTAGTCTTTCTTACTACTTATTCTGAATTAGAAAGCAAATTCAGCCAAATAGTGACAACTTGATAAGAATGCCTTTTCCTTGCCAGCTTATATAGAGAAGCTTAAAAGTGTGTGTGTGTGTGTGTGTGTGTGTGTGTTTCTGGAACTTCTCTTCAACATCACCATGGGAATTCCCTTCACCATTCTCCTGTGTTGAACTGCTTATTTCCTGGATCCCATGTCTTTTCTTTGTTTTTGGTGGAACACATCCACCAGTAGCTTTCCTAAAAACAAATTACATGGAGATAAATTTGTTTTAGATCATGCATGTCTGAAATGTAGTTATTTCATTTTCACATTTGACTTCACAGTTTGGCTAGCTATAGAACTCTAGGTTGGAAATCATTTCCCCTCAGAAATTCAGACGCATAGCTTTTCTGTCTTTTGGCTTCTGCTGCTGCTATAGAGAATCCAGTGGCAATCCAAATTCTTGGTCTTTTGTATGTGATGGGTTGGGGCTGGACACTTGGTAGAATTGATACAGAAACTTGTGTTCCTCAATTCTTGGAAGGAAATTATCATAGTTTTCTCTCCTCTGATTTTTCTGTTTTCTCTCCTCTGATTTTTCTGTTTGCTCTTTCTCAGACCACTATTAGTCATCTGTATCCATTGCTCCAGTTTTCATTTGTCTTTTTGTTTTATTTTCTGGGAGACTTACTCAACTTTTTCTTCAAATTCTTCTACTGCATAAAAAAAATTACCTGAACATTTACAGATTTCAATTAAAGATAAACTGAATATTCTTTTGTAGAGTCTGTGGTGCTTGTTTCATGGCTGTACTTTTTCTCATCTTTTAATCTGCTCCCTCACTGTCTCTATTTTCCCTGTGTTTTAGAGTGTCTTTCATACTGGAAGCTTTCTTCAAATATTAGTGATCCCTAGTTTTCCATTCATATTTAAGAATGAGGCACTAAAATTGGAAACTATGTGCATGATGAGGCTGGTCAGTTGTTAGTCCGCACAACTGCAATTTAAGTATCTGCAGAGCTGTTCTTTTAGACTCCAGAGAGTAATCTTCCAATCATTTGCTTGTCTGACAGCATGATAGGAGCAAAGCAGGGGAGGGGGCTTGGAAATCTTCGCATGAAGTATATAGATTTTCATTTAATACTCTATTTTTGGTTTGGCATGCTACTTTCCCTCCATCAACAGATGGGATTGTTAGCTTCATGTCTAGAACCTGTGTACTTCAACTTTTCTAAAAATAATAAAGAAAGAAAGAAAGAAAGAAAGAAAGAAAGAAAGAAAGAAAGAAAGCAAGCTCTAGCTTTCTGTTAGGGGTCATCTCCTGTCTATGAGGATCAGGGGAAAGAATCTAGGTATCTATTTCCTCTGTGTAAAGACTCGCAACAAACCCTGTTTTTGACCCTTTCCCCCTTTCTTCAAAGGTGCCCTATATTCTGATTTATTGGGTTCTGTTGTGACAATCAGCCTATATATATTGCCTATATGTTTCAGCATTCTCTAACCTGCTCATTTACTGTTCAGATTGAAAAACTGAGTTTATATTTTTATCTGCTGTCATCTTCTCCCTCATTCTCTTTGTCATTACTGGCTTATGCATTTCTTATTCTTTACTTTCATTTTAGTACAGTTTTAGGAGGGAAGAGATCTAAATGAGTGTGTTCAGGTTACTATGTTTAGTGAGAAGTTTAATGATGTTCAGACAGTTTCGACAGGTCACCCTATACATTCAATGTATCTGTGTCTCATTAAGTCAGCATTCAAGATGCAGAGCCACCTGCCAGTAAAACCATGCCAGCATTCTGTGTCCTGTGTCCTGGACATCGATACCTCAAGTTCTTAATGTTTTTCTAAATTTTCTAAACTAAGACATGTTTTTCTAAATTTTTAACATTTAAAATTAGTATTTGTCATAAAATAGATATGCACATTAAGGGGAAGTCTCTATGCCTCCAACACACATGGTCACTGTGAAACTATTACGAATTTGATGATATCTCTTACACCTGATGGCATTTTAGAATCAAGGATACAAGGTAGTACCTATCTGACAGGGTTGCTGGAAGACACAAATGAGATAATGCTTATAAAATCTTAAGTAAGAACAGTGGCAGAGCAATACTATGTGTTTATATTTTAGTTGTTCTTACTAGTTTTTCCAATATGCTTCTGCATGATGAAATGTTTTCTACTATTCTGTTAAGATAGGTTATTATGTTAACATAAAGTATATAAAATCACCAGACAGACATAATGAGCTGCTGGCTTATTATTTTTTTAAAATGTGTAGATGTATAAATAATTGCTATTTTTTGAAAAATGTGAAATGAGAAAGAGTCAGCATGAAGTTCACAGTACTTGGACCCACGAAGCACTCAATATTTCCTTTAGTCATTTATTCTTTTATGTAAAAAAAGTTATAAAGCATCTCTTAAGTGCTTAGGTTCTGGAGACACAAAGATATGACATAGATCTTCTCTTAGGGAAGCTTACAATTCAGCAGTTGCAGGTTACTATGATGCAGTCTGTTGAGTGGCCCATGCAACAGAAGTCATGAAGTTCTTCATGGCTGATTTGGATATACTGATTCTGGGAACCTATTTAATAGTATCCTACTGAAAGTTACAGATTTGCATATTTTAATAAAATAGGAGGATTTGACTTTAGTTTAGAGCCTATGAAAGAAGGAATTCTTTGCCAAAAGGTGTATAATAAACACTTTTCCTTTTGCTATAGCATCCAGATGAATGCTGGCCTGAAGGCAGGATGTGGCTACCAAAGAGAACAAAGATACAGACACAAGGTTTTGGTTGGAAGAGACAGAGCTGCATAGCACCACTGGGCATAACCAGCATTTTGATGCACAAATTAGAGAAATAAAGCCCTTTTTTGAAACTGATTTTTAAGGGCTCTATTCTAAAGGCTACATTGAGGAAGTACACATTCTAGGACTTTGCAATAACAGCCCTGGAACAACAACAACAAAAAAGAACTTGTGGACACAGTATGAGATAATAGCACCAAGACATGTGGTTGAGATGCAAAAGTGAACCAGAATATTTCCCACAGCCATATTGCAGAAATGAGAAATTATCAGGAACTATTACAAGAGAGATATGTCAGTAAAATCTGCTAGAGTTTTATTACACTGCATATGTTAAGATATTTTCAATAACTTTTCTCCATTATCACCAGGTGCTAAGTTGAGGAATCCATTTTAGCTTAAAGTTACCAACCCCCCCCCAAAAAAAAAACCAAAAAAAAAAAAAACTGGCCCAGGTGTATGCTAACTCATTGGTCAAGATTCTCAAAACCAATTACAGTTGCTTTTACTTATTCTGTCTTAACAAAGGTTTAAAAAAACAAAAATCTAGATATGAAAGAGAAATGTACAAAATATTATGGGATACAGAGTATAGGTATCTAATCTGGGCTGGAGGTAGTCATAAATGGCTTCCTGAACCTAAGCTGAGTGAGAGCAGAAGACTCAATTGAAAAGTTATATGAAGCTGTAGCTATACAACAAAATGTTCTAAATATCCTTGTATTCCTCATCCAATAAGATAAATTTATCCCCATGGAGGTGGGAGATGATAGCAGCTCTATACATGATAGGCAGATGGGAAAAGCAAAGCATAATACTATAAAGACAAGATGTTGGGGCCTCTGGGTGGCTAAGAGTGTTAAGTGTCTGACTGTTGATTTAGGCTCAGGTCATGATCTCATGGTTCATGGGATCGCATTAGTGCAGAGCTTCCTTGGGATTCTCTCTGCCCCCCCAACTCTCTCCCCCCCCCCCCGCCCCCCCAACTCACCTTGTCTCTGTCTCTCTCAAAATAAATAAATAAACTTTAAAAAAAAGACAAGGTGTTACACAGGAAATTAAACTGACAGCAGGTGAATCTTCAATCTTTAATATGCTAATATAAGTTAATGTTGTAATAAGGTCTGCAAATAAAGCCCATGGGTCTCTCCAGAGAAATAAGGGAAGAAATTGAATAATCCTAAGCAAAGCCCAACAGTCTCCCCCAGAATAAAGAAACATTTCTCAGAGTTTTGCTTATGATTACCAGTCCTCAAACAAAGCTTCAAAATTACTCATTAAAAAATGCAAAAAGATAAATCTAGATAATAACTTATATTCTGCTCTACTACTAACTCCCATTTGGCATCTGTTAGTTTCTTTAAAAAAATCTTTTTTGGGGGGGAGGAGCCAAGATGGCGGAATAGCATGGAAGTTTTCTGTGAGTCTGCCGTCCATGAAATACAGTTAGACCAACACTAAACCATCCTACACACCTAGAAAACTGACTGGAGGATTAACACAACAATCAGCACAACCTGAACCACAGAATTCAGCAGGTACGTGGTGCGGAGAGGTGAACTTGGGGAGAGAGAAGCCAGGGGCGGGCAAGGAGAGAGGATGGAGACTGGGGCAGGGGAGAATACAAGAAAAGCACCCCTCCCTAAAAGCAGCTGGAGAGAAAGTGGAAAACTGGAAACAGCCGCAGGGACTAAACTAAAAAGGGAGAAAGGAGAAAGGAGAAAGGAGAGGGCTTAAATTCCATTAAGACTGTAAACAAGGGGAGCGCAAAGGCTGCAACTCCACAGCTCGATACCTGGCGGTGCTCTGATGGGAAGGGCGAATCCCCAGGAATAGAGTGGAGTCCGGGAGGTTCTCGGACCACACAGGGAAAAGTGGTTCCACTGCTGGAAGGACATTTGGTAGAGACTGTTGAAGCCACCTGGTCCCAGCAGACCCCAGAAAATGGCCACATTCGCTGGTGCTGGAACAATGTCATTAACGGTGAAGACTGGTGCCAGATGTGTGTTGTGATTTTCCATAATCCCTGAAAAGCTGCTGCTATACTATCTTGCAAACTTTTTCTGGGGCAGGCTGGCACCTGGCCACAGTCTTGGGGCACCGACAGCAGCAGGGTCCAGCAGGTGTTCCTGGGTGTAACCGACATTTGGCCATTGCTCAGTGAGACCCTCCCACAGAGGGGAGAAACGGGTCAAAGCTGCAGTCCTTCAGAAGTAAGAGGCCAGGGAAAACAGCCGCATCTGAGACAAAACTCAAGAGAGAAGTACTGCCTGGGGCTTGGTCACGGACAGTGAAGAAGTGAGGAGTGGATGAAAGCTGAAGACAGAGGATGGGTGCACGAGTGCTGATGTGGGAGAACAGACTGGGTAGCTGGGTGACGCCATTTTCACCGCTCCCGCCCATGCGCATACACACCTAGGAGTCCTGCAACAATCAACCCCAGTAGGCTAGCAGTGCCATCTAGTGGAGAACGAGCTGTTACACTGAGCCCTGCCCAACTGGCTCAACCTCGATCTTCAAGAACACAAGTCTCACTGCCGGCTTAATTTATGGACTATAAAGCACTACATAGTCTGACTTCTAGGGGAAAATGAAGTAATTTCAGTCCTATTTCAGTCTGTTAGCAGGTCCATCTATTCAATTTTCTTTCTCTCTTTTTTTCCCCTCTTTTATACTATTCTTTTCCTTGAATACAGAAAGAGAAAAAATTCATTTTTATGAAAAATATTTTTCTTTAAATTTTTTACTATACTTTTTACTTTTGTGAAAATTTTTTCAAAATCTATCTTCTTTCCATCATTCTATTTTAGTCTACTTCAGTGTATTCACCTTTTCAAATTTTCAAACGATTTTCTTGTTTTCTTCTCTTTCTTTTTTCTCTTCTTCATTTCTTTTCTTTTTCTTGAATGCAGAAAGTGGAAAACTTCATTTTTACTTTCAATTTCTATTAAAAATATTTTTCTTTAATTTTTTTACTATATATTTTTTTGCTTTTATGTAAATTTTTTCAAATTCTATTTTACTTCCCATCATTTTATTTTAGTCTACTACAGTGTATTCACTTTTTCAAATTTTCAAACAATTTCGCTTTTCTCTTTTTCATTCCTTTTCTTTTTCTTGAATACAGAAAAAGAAAAAAATTCATTTTTATTTTTAATTTATATTAAAAATATTTTTTTCCTACTATATTCTTTACTTTTGTGTAAATTTTTTCAAATTCTATTTTACTTCCAACATCTCATTTTAGTCTACTTCAGTGTATTCATTTTTTTCAAACTCTCAAACGATTTCCTTCCCCCCCACCGCCTTTTTTTTCTCTAATCTGTCAAACCACTTTCAACATCCAGACCAAAACAAACCTAGGATCTAGCATCATTTATTGGATATTTTGTGTGTGTGTGTTTAATTTTTTAATTTTAATATTTTTTTAAATTTTAACTTTAATTTTAATTTTTCTACCTCATTAATTCCTTTTCTCCCTTCAAAATGACAAAATGAAGGAATTTACCTGAAAAAGAAAGAGCACGAAGAAACAACAGCCAGGGATTTAACCAACACAGACACAAGCAAGATGTCTGAAACAGAATTTAGAATCACGATAGTAAGAATACTAGTTGGGAGTCAAAAATAGATTAGAATCCCTTTCTGCAGAGATAAAAGAAGTAAAAAAATACAATGAAATTGAAAATGCTATAACTGGGGGCGTCTGGGTGGCGCAGTCGGTTAAGCGTCCGACTTCAGCCAGGTCACGATCTCGCGGTCCGTGAGTTCGAGCCCTGCATCAGGCTCTGGGCTGATGGCTCGGAGCCTGGAGCCTGTTTCCGATTCTGTGTCTCCCTCTCTCTCTGCCCCTCCCCCGTTCATGCTCTGTCTCTCTCTGTCCCAAAAATAAATAAACGTTGAAAAAAAAAAATTTAAAAATGCTATAACTGGGCTGCAATCACGGATGGATGCTGCGGCAGCAAAGATGGATGAGGCAGAAAAGAGAATCAGCGATACAGAAGACAAACTTATAGAGAATAATGAAGCAGAAAAAAAGAGGGAGATGAAGGCAAAAGAACACGATTTAAGAATTAGAGAAATCAATGACTCATTAAAAAGGAACAACATTTGGGGTGCCTGGGTGGCTCAGTTGGTTAAGCTACTGACTTTGGCTCAGGTCATGATCTCGCAGTTTGTGAGTTCAAGCCCCGCGTCGGGCTCTGTGCTGACAGCTCAGAGCCTGGAGCCTTCTTCGGATTCTATGTCTCCCCCTTTCTCTATGCCTCTCCTGCTCACACTCTGCGTCTCTCTGTCTCTCAATAATAAATAAACATTAAAAAAAAAAAAGGAACAACATCAGAATCATAAGGGTCCCAGAAGAGGAAGAGAGAAAAATAGGGGTAGAAGGGTTATGTGAGCAAATCATAGCAGAAAACTTTCTGCACCTGGGGAAAGACACAGACATCAAAACCCAGGAAGCACAGAGGACACCCATTAGATTCAACAAAAACTGACAATCAAACAAGGCATATCATAGTCAAATTCACAAAAAACTCAGGCAAGGAGAGAATCCTGAAAGCAGCAAGGGAAAAAAAGTCCCTATCCTACAAGGGAAGACAGATCAGGTTTGCAGCAGACCTATGCACAGAAACTTGTCAGGCCAGAAAGGAGTGGCAGGATATATTCAGTGTGCGGAATCAGAAAAATATGCAGCCAAGAATTCTTTATCCAGCAAGGCTGTCATTCAAAATAGAAGGAGAGATAAAAAGTTTCCCAGACAAACAAAAATTAAAGGAGTTTGTGGCCACTAAACCAGTCCTGCAAGAAACTTTAAGGGGGACCCTCTGAGGGGAGAAAAGATGAAAAAAATAAATACATACACACATACATACACACATACATACATATCAAAAGCAACAAAAATTAGAAAGGACCAGAGAACACCACCGAAACTCCAAGTCTACAAGCATCATAATGGCAATAAATTTGTATCTTTCAGTACTCACTCTAAGAAAACCACTTTAGACCTAAGACACCTTCAGATTGAAAATAAGGGGATGGAAAACCATCTACCATGCTAATGGTTAAAAAAAGAAAGCTGAGTAGCCATACTTATATAAGACTTTAAAATAAAGACTGTATCAAGAGATGCAGAAGGGCATTATATCATAATCAAGGGGTCTATCCACCAAGAAGGCCTAACAATTGTAAACATTTATGTGCCAAATGTGAGAGCACCCAAATGTATAAATCAATTAATCACAAATATAAAGAAACTCATCGATAGTAATACCATAATAGTAGAAGACTTCAACACCCCACTCACAGCAATGGACAGATCATCTAATAAAAAAATCAACAAGGAAACAATGGCTTTGAATGACACACTGGACCAGATGGACTTAACAGATATATTCAGAACATTTCATCCTAAAGAAGCAGAATATACATTCTTCTCCAGTGCACATGCAACGTTCTCTAGAATAGAACATATACTGGGACACAAATCAGCCCTAAGTAAGTACAAAAAGATCAAGATCATACTGTGCATATTTTCAGACCACAACGCTATGAAATTCGAAATCAACCACACGAAAAAATTTGGAAAGGTAACAAATACTTGGAGACTGAAGAACATCCTACTAAAGAATGAATGGGCTAACCAAGAAGTTAAAGAGGAAATTAAAAAGTATATGGAAGTCAATGAAAATGATAACACCACACCCCAAACCTCTGGGACACAGCAAAGGCGGTCATAAGAGGAAAGTATATAGCAATGCAGGCCTTCCTAAAGAAGGAAGAAACATCTCAGATACACAACCTAACCTTATGCCTTAAAGAGCTGGAAAAAGAGCAGCAAATAAAACCCAAAACCAGCAGAAGACAGGAAATAATAAAGATTAGAGCACAAATCAATTCTATCAAAACCAAAAAAACAGATGAATGAAACCAGAAGCTGGTTCTTTGAAAGAATTAAAATTGATAAACCAGTAGCCAGTTTGATCAAGAAGAAAAAGGAAAGGACCCAAATAAATAAAATCAAGAATGAAAGAGGAGAGATCACAACCAACACAGCAGAAATACAAACAATAATAAGAGAATATTATGAGCAATTATATGTCAATAAAATGGGCAATATGGAAGAGATGGACAAATTCCTAGACATATACACTACCAAAACTGAAACAGGAAGAAACAGAAAATTTGAACAGACCCATAACCAGTAAGGAAATTGAATTAGTAATCAAAAATCTCCCAAAAAACAAGAGTCCAAGGCCAGATGGCTTTCCAGGGGAATTCTACCAAACATTTAAGGAAGAGTTAACACCTATTCTCTTGAAACTGTTCCAAAAAATAGAAATGGAAGGAAAACTTCCAAACTCTTTCTATGAAGCCAGCATTACCTTGATTCCAAAACCAGACAGAGACTCCACTAAAAAGGAGAACTATAGACCAATTTCCCTGATGAACATGAATGCAAAAATCCTCAACAAGATATTAGCCAACTGGATCCAACAATACGTTAAAAAAATTATTCACCATGGCCAAGTGGGATTTATACCTGGGATGCAGGGCTGGTTCAATATCCACAAAACAATTAATGTGATTCATCACATCAATAAAAGAAAGGACATGAACCATACGATCCTCTCAGTAGATGCAGAGAAAGCATTTGACAAAATACAGCATCCTTTCTTGGTAAAAACCCTCAAGAAAGTAGGGATAGAAGGAGTATACCTTGAGATCATAAAAGCCATACATGAATGACCCAATGCTAATATCATCCTCAATGGGGAAAAACTGAGAGCTTTCCCCCTAAGGTCAGGAACAAGACAGGGATGTCTACTCTCGCCACTGTTATTCAACATAGTATTGGAAGTCTTAGCCTCTACAATCAGACAACACAAAGTAATAAAAGGCATCCAAATTCAGCAAAGTCACAGGATACAAAATCAATGCACAGAAACTGGTTGCATTCCTATACACCAACAATGAAGTGACAGAAAGAGAAATCAAGGAATTGATCCCATTTACAGTTGCACCAAAAACCATAAAATACTTAGGAATAAATCTAACCAAAGAGGTGAAAAATCTATACACTGAAAGCTATAGAAAGCTTATGAATGAAATTGGAGAAGGCACAAAAAAAATGGAAAAAGATTCCATGCTCTTGAATAGGAAGGACAAATATTGTTAAAATGTCAATACTACCCAAAGTAATCTACATATTCAATGCAATCCCTATCAAAATAACACCAGCATTCTTCACAGAGCTAGAACAAATAATCCTAAAATTTGTATGGAACCAGAAAAGACCCCAAATAGCCAAAGTGATCTTGAAAAAGAAAACCAAAGCAGGAGGCATCACAATCCCAGACTTCAAGCTATACTACAAAGCTGTAATCATCAAGACAGTATGGTACTGACACAAGAACAGACACTCAGATCAATGGAACAGAAAAGAGAACCCAGAAATGGACCCACAAACGTATGGGCAACTAATCTTTGACAAAGCAGGAAAGAATACCCAATGGGATAAGGACAGTCTCTTCATCAAGTGGTGCTGGGAAAACTGGACAGTGACATGCAGAAGAATGAACCTGGACCACTTTCTTACACCATAACAAAAATAAACTCAAAATGGATGAAAGACATAAATGTAAGACAGGAAGCCATTAAAATCCTCAAGGAGAAAGCAGGCAAAAACATCTTTGATCTTGGCCACAGCAAATTCTTACTCAACACGTCTCCAGAGGCAAGGGAAACAAAAGCAAAAATCAACTACTGGGACCTCATCAAAATAAAAAGCTTCTGCACAGCAAAGGAAACAATCAGCAAAACTAAAACGGAACCTATGGAATGGGAGAAGATATTTGCAAATGACATATCAGATAAAGGGTTAGTATCCAAAATCTATAAAGAACTTATCAGACTCAACACCCAAAAAACAAATAATCCAGTGAAGAAATGGGAAAAAGACATGAATAGACACTTCTCCAAAGAAGACATCCAGATGGCTACACATGAAAAATGCTCCACATCACTCATCATCAGGCAAATACAAATTAAAACCACAATGAGATACTACCTTACATCTGTCAGAATGGCTAACGTTAACAACTCAGGCAACAACAGATGTTGGTGAGGATGCAGAGAAAGAGGATCTCTTCTGCATTGTTGGTGGGAATGCAAGCTGGTGCAGCCACTCTGGAAAACAGTATGGAGGTTCCTCAAAAAACTAAAAATAGAACTACCCTACAACCCAGCAATTGCACTACTAGGCATTTATCCAAGGGATACAGGTGTGCTGTTTTGAAGGGACACATGCACCCCCATGTTTATAGGAGTACTATCAACAATAGCCAAAGTATGGAAAGATCCCAAATGTCCATCGATGGATGAATGGATAAAGAAGATGTGGTATATATACACAATGGAGTATTACTCGGCAATCAAAAAGAATGAGATCTTGCCATTTGCAACTACATGGATGGAACTGGAGGGTATTATGCTAAGTGAAATTAGTCAGAGAAAGACAAAAATCATATGACCTCACTCATATGAGGACTTTAAGAGACAAAACAGACGAACATAAGGGAAGGGAAACAAAACTGACATAAAAACAGGGAGGGGGACAAAACAGAAGAGACTCATAAATATGGAAAACAAACTGAGGGTTACAAGAGGGGTTGTGTGAGGGGGGATGGGCTAAATGGGTAAGGGGCACTAAGGAATCTACTCATGAAATCATTGTTACACTATATGCTAACTAACTTGGATGTAAATTTAAAAAAATAAAAAATAAAACAAGTTAAAAAATTAAATAAAAAAAATTTTTTAACGTTTATTTATTTTTGAGAGAGACAGAGAGAGAGACGGGGTGTGTGTGAGAAGGGGAGGGGCAGAGAGAGGGAGACACAGAATCTGAAAACAGGCTCCAGGCTCTGAGGTGTCAGCATAGAGCCTGACATGGGGCTTGACCTCACAAACTGCGAGATCATGACTTGAGCCAAAGTTAGACACTTAACTGACTGAGCCACACAGGTGCCCCTGGCAGCTGCTAGTTTCTTAATGCAGGCAACAAGACTTGGCAAAGAAATACATCCATTTCTGGTCTGGTCTTTGGTTATCCCTTGCATGCTTGATATCACTAAAAGAATTTTGATTTTATACTATAAAAAGAAAAGCAGTTAGGAAGTCAACCAAGATGGCAACATAGGAGGTTCCAGAACTTCTCTGTTCCCACAGATACATCAAATGTATATACATGGAGCAATCATCTATGAGGGACTCCTATACATTGGGCAAATGAGAAAATACACTGAAGTGGGTAGGAAAGGCTAAGATGTACTCTTACTAAAAACTCTACGCCTGGCACAGCATCATACAATCTGGAGAAAACCCCCAACTCTCAACTTGTCCTTGAGGAGTTAAGGGTTTGGATCACACATCTAGGGCCCTACCTGAAGATTGGGTTCCCCAAACATCCAGCTCTGAAAGCCAACAGGGCTGGCATACATGAGACTAATAAGACTACGGCAAACAAAGAAGCAGTGCTTCACGGGCAGATGAGCATTCACTGCAGCTATCCCCTTAGGGCTCAGCACAGAGGGAACCAACAAAACTATACATCTTCTAGTCTTTCCTGGAAGGGGGTCTGAATGCATACTTTACAAGCTGCTGCCTGAGGGCCTAGCTTCTTAATTATAGTGTGCATTTAGGGTTGGCTGCAATCCTTGGGGGAAGCCGGCAGACATTTCCCTGCCTTCTCTTTCTGGCTTGCTCAAACAATAAAATCAAGTCTCCAGTATCTCCCTAGAAGGACCTAGTGAATGTCTGGTGACCTAGCTCTGAACTATCAGAAAGAGAAACTAAGGAAACAGTATCATTTACAATAGCTTCAAAAATTAAAATGGTTAGGACTAAATTTATTGAAGGAGATAAAAAAAACATCTGTACATTGAAAACTATGACAATGATGAAAGGAATTAAAGAAGACCAAGTAAAGGGAAACATATCCCATGTTTGTGGATTAAAAGAATTAATATTATTGAAATGTCCATTTCAAAAGTGATCTATAGATACAATGAAATCCCAACCAAAAAGCCAATGGCATTTTTCACAGAATACAACAATAATCCTATGATTTGTATAGAACCACAAAAGACCCTGAATAGTTAAAGAAATCTTGAGAAAGAAGAACAAAGCTAGAGGCATCACACTTCCTGATTTCAAAGAATATTACAGAGCTATCGTAATGAAAACAGTACAGCATTGACATAAAAAGAGACACATAGACCAATGGAACATAATGGAGAGCCCAGAAATAAACCCATGCAAATGTGGTCAATTAATTTCAGTAAAGGAGCCCGAAACAGAGGAAACAATGGGGAAGACAGTGTCTTCAATAGATAGTGTTGGGAAAACTGGGTATTCTCATGCAAAAGAATGAAACCGAACCCCTGTATTATACTACACACAAAAATCAACTTGAAATGGATTAAACACTTGAACATAAGACCTGAAAGTATAAACTCTTTCTAGAAGAAAACATAGGGAGTAAACTCCTTGACACTGGTCTTGGTGATGATATTTTAGATTTGACATCAAAGGCAAATAAAAGCAAAAATAAGAACTGGGACTGTATCAAACTGCAAGGCAAAGAAAACCATCAAACAACGAAATAGCAATCCATGGAATGGGGGAAAACATTTGCAAACCATATTTCCAAAAAGGGGTTAATATCCAAAATATATATGGTATTCACATAACTCAACAGCAAAAAAACCTAAATAACTCAATTTAAAAAATGGGCAAAGGACCTGAATAGACACTTTTCCAAAGAATCCATGCAAACAGTCAACAGGTAAATTAAAAGGTACTCAACGTCACTAATCAAGAAAATGTAAACTGAACCACAATGAGACATTATGTCATACCTGTTAGGACAGCTATTATCAAAAAGACAAGAAATAGCAAATACTGGTGGAGATGTGGAGAAAAGGGAACCCTTGTATATTGCTGGTGGGAATGTCAACTGGTACAGCATTATGGAAAACAGCATGAAGGTTTCTCAAAAAATTAAAAACAGAACTACCTTATGATCCACGAATCCCACTTCTGGGTACATATCCAAAGAAAATGAAAGCATATCTTGAAGAGATATCTGTACTCCCCTGTTCACTGCAGCATTAATTATGATGGCCAAGGTATAAAAACAACCTAAGTGTCCATCAACAGATGAATAGATAAATACAATGTGGTGTGTCTGTGTAAATACAGAAACGTCCTTACGCACACAAAGGAGTATAATATAGCCTTAGAAAAGGAAATCCTGCCATTTTCAACATCATCGGTGAACATAGAGGGCATTAATCTAAGTGAAATATGCCAAAGACAGATATGGCATGGTATCACTTATATGTGGAGCCTAATAAAAAAATATAATAAATAAAACGTAAGTTGAATTCAGAAACAGAGAGTAGAAAAGTGGTTGCCTAGGAATGGAGAATTTGAGAAATCAAAAGAAGTTAGTAAAAGGGTACAAATTTTCAGAAGATTTATAAAAGTTCTGAGGATCTAATGTATATAAAACATGATGACTAGAGTTGATGACACTACTGTATAACTGAAATTTGCTAAGAGAGTAGAAGCTAAATTTTTGCACATATACACAAAAAAAGTAAATATGGGAGGTGATGGATATGTTAATTAACTTGAAGAGGGAGCCTCACAATATATATCAAACCATCATCCTGTACACTTTAAATATCTTACAATGTTGTCAATTATACATCAATAAAGCTGAAAAAAAGGAAAGCAGGAGAGAGTAGAAAAAGCAAAGGTGAATGTTTATTGTCTATATTAAATTCCAAATGATAGCTTGTCTGTTATTGCCACTCAACATGTAACTGTATATTTAGTTCTCCTGCCAGGCTTTCATTCTCCGGAGTTGTTGTAACATGCAGGGCCTGACCTATTCTATGGGCATTTTTAGCAATGTAATAAAAGGCACTAGTTTACTCTATGACTCCTATAAGGTAGCTTTGTTAATTTTTGGGAAACTTGCAAGATATGAACGATAATTTGGTTTCAGCTAAATTTGAAGTTTTAATTTCTATCATCTGTTTATGACCTGGGTGGATCTAAACATGCATACATGTGCTGTGGTAACAGAACACTCCACAAAATACACGTAAAGCTAAGTCAATGTAACACAAAAAATTATCTTAGATTGCTCTGTAGTACTTTAGTATATAGTATTTTGTTAAGGTATTTTTTTTATTGTGTCACCAAAAAGAGATTGCTGAATAAAGGGATCCACTGATACTCATTTAGAAACAGAAATCTTCAGATTAGCATTTGACTTTATCTGAGACAATTTTAAAAAAAGCAATTTTCATTTTCATACTAATTCATTTTTTTTTAAATAAAATGACTATTTCAAATCTTTATCTTTACAAGTCCTTTCTTCCTTAAGAGTATGGTCTCAACTAATGTTCATTCATCTAATTTCATTCCTTTTTAATCTCATATTAATTATACAGTTCACCTACAGAAAAATTTTACCAACGAGGGTCATAAAAGATGTGTCGGTTACTGAAACAGGAAGAGAAAGTGAATCAACCACACACCCTGTCACTCCACATCTTTGGAGTTATTCTCAGCAGACTCTGCTCCTCTGCTGCTTTTTTCCTTCCTAGTCCCAGGTATTTTCACAAGAAAGATACTATTAGCCTGGGAAAAAATTTTGGGGGGAAATATGGGTTTTGGTGGGCTCAGTATAAATTAATTAGTAATGGGGCAGAATTTCATATTGAGAGATGAGCAAGTCTAAAGATGGACACTGTCTTCAAAGTCTAAAGCGCGTGTCTGAAGTTCTAAACTTCCCTCACAAACTATAAAGTTTTATGTACAGATTTTTGAATTTTTTTGTCATTTTGATGACTTATGAATCTCTTCTAGAATTTTTTTAGTGATTTAGCTTACTTGGAAGATTCAGAATTTAAAACACACATTGTTTAAAGAGGAGCAATGTAAATTCTTATTAAGATACTGGAAAATATTTCAGATAGCCAGGTATAGGAGTACTGCTGATACAAATCTGCCCTTGGTTTACTGAGACAGTAACTTAGGGTTCCATAAGAGGTGGCAGTTGACCCACTGCATATAACTGCTAGGTGAACTTGAGTCCTAATAACAAAAATATTAAGAATATTATTCTAGTTAAAATCAGATAAAGAACAAAGTAGGACATAAAAACATTAAGCCTAAAGAATCCCAAAATTTTAGGGCACTATTTCTATGTAACTTGGATGCCGTTTAGTAATGGTTCCTCAGTTTTTATATCTGCCTTCCCTCTGCTTTCTTCATAGGGGCAAGCAGAAAGAATTGTAGTCTATAAATGTTATGCTTTAAGCTTTTCTAATATGAATAGAATTACCAAAGAATGACAGTGTTTTGCTGCTCTGTACCTACTGGGATATATTCCAAATAGATGCATGTCCAAAAGCCGTGTCAGCTTGTTATCATTTAAAAATCCTCAATTAATTTTGAATGAGATTAAAAAATTAGAAAATACCGTATGTGGAACAAAATTTCTTGCTTTAAATTTCTCTCTTACTATTTTATAATGTGGGCAATATTTGTATTTTTTATAGACAATTTCCCCTAACATTAGATCTAATACTCTTTGAAAATAACAGGTAGTATAGTGCAAAGTAAGAGTCATAAAGATATGTAAAGATAGGCTCTCAGGAATTATTTCCTTCAGCATAAAGATACAGAAATACAAAGAAAGTAAGACTTGTTTGAGGTCATAAAGTGACTTAGCAGAACTTAGAGAATGAGACTTTATTACATCACTACCAATATGTGATGTGACAAGGTTTTTGTATCACAGAAATCTTAAAAAATATAAAAACTTCTTTCTATAATGTACTTCCTCATTTAAAATGTCCCTCTCCTAGGGGCGCCTGGGTGGCGCAGTCGGTTAAGCGTCCGACTTCAGCCAGGTCACGATCTCGGTGAGTGAGTTCGAGCCCCGCGTCGGGCTCTGGGCTGATGGCTCAGAGCCTGGAGCCTGTTTCCGATTCTGTGTCTCCCTCTCTCTCTGCCCCTCCCCCGTTCAAGCTCTGTCTCTCTCTGTCCCAAAAATAAATAAACGTTGAAAAAAAAAAATTAAAATGTCCCTCTCCTCATCTATCATCTCCTAGTACACCTCTGTGTTTTGAAACACGACTGTATAGTACTGCCATTGTGTAGTGTGTGATCTACATATAAATACTGCATGTGCCCAAGTTAAAACTACTCCCATTGAGTAGGGAGTCCCAGTTTCTAAGGAGAATGTTTTTCTATTCATGCAGGCAGAATATCTGACTCAAATACAGTAGCATAATGTTCAAAAGAAAAGAGAATGGTTTTCTTCATGGTTAACAGTTCTTTGAGGGAATAATTCTCCCTTGCCATTAAAAGTTATAAATCACCACAGCTATAAAATGAGGACAAAAATAAACCAGTGAGCAAATATGGTGATTTTTTTATCCATAAACATTTACAAAGCATAAACTGATTCCAAATAGATCTCTTTTTCTAGAAATAATACATTTAATCCCTTACTAAATATATTTTGAAAGAAAAAATTAGTAATTCATTGAAATTAAAAATTTCTGGGGCGCCTGGGTGGCTTAGTTGGTTAAGCATCTGACTTCAGCTCAGGTCATGATCTTATAGTTTGGGATTTTGAGACCTGTGTTGGGCTCTGTGCTGACAGCTCAGAGCCTGAGGCCTACTTCGGATTCTGTGTTTCCCTCTCTCTCTCTGCCCCTCCCCCATTCATGCTCTGTCTCTCTCTCAAAAATAAATAAACATTAAGAAATTTGTTTTTAAATTTCTGCTCTATGAAAGATATTGGAGTGAAAACATAAGCCACAGACTAGGAGAAAATTTTTAGAAAACAATGTAATAAACGAGTGACATCTAAAATATACAAAGAACTCTTAAAATTCAGATAAGAAAACAAATGACCTAATTAAAAAATGGGCAAAAGATCTGAATAGACAGTTTACCAAAGAAGATATACAGACAGCAAATAAGCGTATGAAAATATGCTAAATATCATGTCATTAAGGAACTGCAAATTAACAATGAGATACCATTATACACGTATTAGAATGCCTACGATCTAAGATACTGACAATATCAAATGCTGATGAGGATATGTAGCAATAAGAACTTTCACTCACTGTTGGTGAAAATGCAAATAGAACAGCCACATTGGAAGACAGTTTGTCAGTTTCTTATAAAAGTAAACATATTCTTACCATATGATCCAGCAATCACACTCCTATGTATTTACCCCAAAGGGTTAAAATCTTAAGTCCAGGGGCACCTGGGTGGCTCACTCATCCGACTCTTGGTTTCAGCTCAGGTCATGAACTCACAGTTTGTGAGTTTGAGCCTCGCATTGGGTGCTGTGCTGACAGTGCATAGCCTGCCTGGAAGTCTTTCTCTCCCTCTCTTTCTGCCCCTCGCCCATTCACTCTCTCTCAAAATAAGAAATAAACTTAAAAACAATTAAAAAAATAAAATAAAATCTTAAATCCATAAAAAAACTTGCACATAATGGTTATAGAAGCTTTATCACCCAAATTTGTAAGCAACCAAGATGTTCTTCAGTAGGTGAATGGATAAACAAACTACAGTACACGCAGACAATGAAGTATTATTCAATAGTAAAAAGAAATAAGCTATCAAACCACAAAAAGACATGAAGGAAACATGTGAAAGATTCCAATAATATTTTACTCTGGAAAAGGCTAACCTATGTAGACAGTAAAAATATCAGGGGTTTGGGATGAGGGAGGTAGGGATGAATACAGAACCACAGGGGACTTTTAGGAAAGTGAAATTATTCTATATGATATAGTACTCTTGTATACAAATGTCATTACACATTTGTCAAAATCCATAGAAAGTGCACCATCAAGAGTGAACCATAACGTAAACTGTGGACTTTAGTTAATAATATATTGGGGTGCCTGGGTGGCTCAGTTAAGCATCCAACTTCAGCTCAAGTCATGATCTCACGGTTCAGGAGTTCAAGCCCTGTGTCAGGCTCTGTGCTGACAGCTCAGAGACTGGAGCCTTCTTTGGATTCTGTGTCTCCTTCTCTCTTTGCCCCTCCTCTATTCACTCTCTCTTTCTCTCTCTCAACAATAAATAAAACATTAAAATATACATATATCAATATTGGCTCAACAATTTTAGCAAACATATCACAGTAGTGCAAGAGATTAATAATAAGGGAAACTGGGAGGAGGAGATGAGAGGGTAAATAAGAACTCTGTATCTTCCACTTCTTTTTCTTTTTTCTTATTTTAGAGAAAGAGTGAGGGAGAGCACACACATGTGGGAGGGGGCAGAAAGAGAGCGAGGGAGAGAGAGAGAGAGAATCCCAAGGAGGATGTGAGATCATGACTGGAGCTGAAATCAAGAGTTGGATGCGTAACCGACTGGACCACCCAGGCTCCCCTTCCACTTATTTTTCTGTAAGCCCCAAATTGCTCAAAACTAAAATCTATTAATAAAACATATACATATTATTAAAAATGACATTTATGAGATAATTCTAGCTATTCAAAGCATATCTTTTAGTATGGTAGGAGAAACATTCCTAATTTCTCTAGTGAGATAAATGTTTGGAGAGGAGATTCCCATATATAACTTGCATCACTGAAAAAGAAAAAAAAATTGATCTTTTGACAATAGAAAATACTACTTTTCAGAATTTGTACACAAATACTACAGAAATATGGTGTGAAGCATATATAGTCTAGTTTTAGGGGTCATGCTGAAGGATTGGTGATGAAATATTTATAATATATCTTCTTTAGAAGTTCTTTTTTTTAAAAATTTTTAAAAATGCTTTATTTACGTGTGCCTGGATGGCTCAGTCAGTTAAACATCTGACTTCGGCTCAGGTCATGATCTCACAGTTCCTGAGTTCCAGCCCCACATCAGGCTCTGTGCTGACAGCTCAGAGCCTAGAGCCTGCTTTCAGAGTCTGTGTCTCACTCTCTCTCTGCCCCTCCCCTGCTCACACTCTGTCTCTGTCTCTCAAAAATAAAAATAAAACATTGAAAAAAAATTTAATGTTTTATTTTTGAGAGACAGAGAGAGAGGGAGAGAATGAGCAGGGGAGGGGCAGGGAGAGAAGGAAACAGAATCCAAAGCAGGCTCCAGGCTCTGAGTTGTCAGCACAGAGCCCAATGAGGGGCTCGAACTCATGAACTGCAAAATCATGACCTGAGCAGAACGAAGTTGGTCGCTTAACCGACTGAGCCACCCAGGTGCCTCTCTTTAGAAGTTCTTTAATTGATAACTTCTACATCTAATATATTTCCAAAAATTTTACATAAAAATGTTTAATAAAGAAAGCTTCTTACAAAGGGCAGGAATTGGTTATTAATTTTATTCTTTATCTCAGCTGTCTTTTTGGTGCTTGTGTGGAAAACTGAATTTTCTGCATTTTAAACTATGAATTTCATCTTAAACTGGGGCCTTCAAACCAAAATTCTTTTAGGAACAAATCCTTGTCACCAAACAAAATCTTACAGATTAAAATTAAGCTCCCCCAACTGAAGCCTGGGTGAGGGGCTCTAAGATCCTTTCCCTTCTGTGCTTCTATTCTAGTCCTGAAATAACTCCAAAGAACTCTAATGCTTTCAGAGACAATGTTTTAAACTATCCTCTAAAATATAAGGATTTCCCAAGTATAAAATCACTTACCACAGTATCTTCTATTACCATTATCTTCCTTTTAACTTCTTCCTGAAAGTCCCCTAATAAGGCTCAGTAAAATATAATAGCAGTGTTTAGGATGAGTTAGACTAATACCATAGAGTCAATAAAATGTATTATGCAATTTGATTATAACCATGTAAAAATGTAATTGCATACAATAGAAAGGATTGGGAAGTCCTTTCAACAAACTGTAAACACTTTTATTTATGTTCATTGAATGCTTTTTAATGTAAAAATTGTTAGTGTGGAATAAACCTTTTTTACAAGGAAACTTGAGCCCTTCAACTATCTTGAAAGTCAGCAGAAGGGGGAAAGCAAGAGTTAAGAACAAGAAAAGCTACAGAAAGCACAGTCGAATACTCTGGAATTCTTTTTTATTCACTTGTTTTTATACAACTGGAAAAGTAACCAGTTAGAGGTTTATTTGGGAGAGAAAAATTTTTAAAAATGCAGATGCCCTTGTAGTAATACTGACTGATGATTTGATTTGATTCAGTCAGATGTTTTTCTGAGACCATTGATTGGGACTGTCAAAAAAAAGCACTTAGAAAAGCAGGTCTAGAGGATATGGGCTGGGGCGGGGTGGGGGGGTGCTACAGAAAACTTGGAAGGTGAAGGGTGAAAAGTGAAGACAAACTTTGTCTAATCTAATCTTCCACGGAACTCACTCTGTGCCTGAACAAGAAAATAAAATCTTTTTTCCTTTGGTTGGCTTTAATAATGCATGTTCTGCTCTGGGAGCTACAACTTGTTTGCAACTTTCAGATTAGTTATACTAGTGGTGAAATATATTTTGGGGGACTACCATGGGAAACTATCCATTCTAGAAGCACTGCTTCTAGAAATAAGTATATTCTGAATTCTCAAAAGGCAACTTACTGTAAATTTTTGGTAAACTAGGAACTGCCTATAATCATCTGATTCTCAAAGACAATTAAGGCTGAAATTAATGACTATAAATTAACAGAAATAATCTTCATTAGTTACAAAGAAAGAACCTCAAAATATAACATAACCAGTGCTATAAAGATGCAAACTATAATGGACTCAGCCTGCTCAGGCTGCAATAACAAAATACTGAAGACTGGGTGATGGAAGCATAGAAATTTATTTACTATCACATCTGGAGGCTAAACATCTGAGGTCAGGTGCCCCTATGGTCAATTCCTGGTGAGGGCTCTCTTCCTATCTTGCAGACAGCCACCTTCTCATTGTATTTTCACATGGCCTTTCTTTTGTGCATACAGGAGGTCTTATTAGGGTCCCACATATGAATTTATTATGAATTTATGAATTTATTTAATCGTAATTACCTCCTTATGAGCTCTACCTATAAATATAATCACATCAAGGGTACGGCTTCAACATAGGAATTTTGTGGAAACAAAATTCAGTCCATTGCAGACTACTTAAAAATTATAAGCAATTACCATTAGGAAAAAAGGAAAGAAAGCTTGAAACTTATTAGACACTGACATCTCCCCCCCCCCCCGCCGCCCTCCAAGGCTGTGGCTTTCCCCGTGAAGCACATAAAATGGTAGCAATATTCTCTTTTGCTTTATTCTACATTTTGTCTATTATATGACTATAAACATGAATTATACCTTGATCACCAAAAGTATTGGCTATCAAAGAAGAGAATATACTATCTTCATGAATGGTTAGCTTACAGAACATGCTCAATTTATACAGAGAGCTATATTTAAACAGCTTTACAGATGAAGGTGGTTCAGGCAGCAGGTCAACTGATTCTTTAAATACCTATGCAGTTATGTTTAGGCCCCTTGGAGGTTCTTAGGATGCATCACTACTTGAATATCAAAAATAATTCAAAATAATACAGAACATAGTTATATACTATTTTATGCTATATTATTATGGAAAAATTATTATTATGAGGTCTCTTGGTACTAACTGCAAAAAACCACTTGGGGTAGGATCCAAGTTATGTCCACATTAAACCAAATTTTATACTAAGCTAGGTCATGTTAAAGTTGAACTTCAATGTGTTTTAATTTTTACATAATTTAAAATGTATAATAGCAACCAAGTCTTGTCCTTACTTGAGTTATTTTATTATGTCCCTAAAATTCAATTATTGCTTTTTAGTTGTATGTACAAGTACAAAATGAATGAAAATATTAATGTAACTCACTTTACATAATTCTCCAAAATTTTGTAAACAAATATTTTTTTAAAAATGCATAATTTAGGGGTGTTTGGGTGACTCAGTCAGTTAAGTGTCCAACGCTCAGGTCATGATCTCACGGCCCATCAGTTCCAGCTATGTGTCGGGCTCTGTGCTGACAGCTCAGAGTCTGGTGCCTGCTTGGATTCTGTCTCCACTCTCTGCACCACTCCTGCTCGCACTCTTTCTGTCTCTCTCCCTCTCTCTCAAAAATAAATAAACATTAAAAAATTTTTTAATGGATTAATTAAAGCACTGAAGGTATTAATGTATCCATGAAAATATCCCATAGGGTTTAAAATTAAAGTGGACCAGCCATGGCAGGAGGTTTTTGATGTGTGGCACAAAGCAGATGTACAATACTAATTTCATAAATGAATGACAGATGAAGTCACAGCATAAGTGTCTTTCATTAAACTATAAGGAAGCCATTAATGAACCATCAGACCAGCTTTTGTGAACCTGTGCATGTGTGAATATTTCATGTCAATTATGACCAACTCAGTGGTATAACAAGAAATTTCATTTTGCATTGACAACTTTTAGAATTAAATGATTCCCCACCCCAATCTCCAGTTCTAGTATAGGCTTAGGGCACACAACAACAACAACAACAACAAAATACGAAATGCTGGGGGACTACTATTTTTATATCTGAGAGTATTTGTTTGACCTTTTATATTTTTAAGGATTCTGGCAAGAAGTTAATGCTAGGCAAACTAAATAAAATTCTTGGTTTTAAATATAAAACCACTCCTTAAGGATTCTTTTGAAGTGAATAAAAAAATATGCCAAGGGGCTACTTTTGCTACTACTGAAAGAATGTCTTGTTCTAATGCCAAAAACAGTTTAAGTGAATTTTTTTTTAATTCTGAAGAAAAAGAGAAAATAATTAGTTTATAATTTGAAACTTCCACAATGGTAAATACAGCATGTGCATTACACATAATGTCTTGAATAAGGAAACCTTCCTAAAATATAAAAGCAAAAAAAAAAATCAATTTTCCAGATTTTTTTTAATAAATTTTTTTTTCAACATTTATTTATTTTTGGGACAGAGAGAGACAGAGCATGAACGGGGGAGGGGCAGAGAGAGAGGGAGACACAGAATCGGAAACACGCTCCAGGCTCTGAGCCATCAGCCCAGAGCCTGACGCGGGGCTCGAACTCACGGACCGCGAGATCGTGACCTGGCTGAAGTCGGACGCTTAACCGACTGCACCACCCAGGCGCCCCTCAATTTTCCAGATTTTAATAGCAAAAAGAAAGGTAATTATTGTTAAAGAACTCCAGCAATAATATTTGGAGGTTGAAAACATAGATTAAACAAAAAAAGAGAGCTCTGAAGATCTCAATAAGGCTACTTTTCTTTCTAGTTTAAGGAAAGGTTAGATTCTGTTTTTAAATTTCCAAAACATGGTGAAGGTTATATATATTTAAGAACAATATAATGACTGCACTGCAACTCTGAACAACCATTTTAGATAGTTTAAGTAGCATTTTAATAGAATGACACCTTTGAGAGCTCAGAAATTGCCATTTGGGGATGAAGAATGAGAACATCCTTATGTCACCATCATACAGCAAATGACATGTAGTGCTTTTGTCATTAGTGTTAGCTTTCTGGGATTTACCTAAATACCTGGGTTTAAACCTAACCAAGGGCACAGTAATTAGGAATGCTTATTTCCTAAGTGATTATTCTAGTAGAAACAGAAACCCTCAACTTTCTGAAGTTGCTAGGTTCACTTTTTTCAACCAACAAAATTTATGTTAAAAAAAGTTAGAATTAAGTTGTATACTAGTAACTAGGATTACCTTGAAGAATATGCTGATACAGGGATATTATGTAAGCAGTTTGTAAGGAAACATTAGCTTTACACACTTGAGAGTAAAAAACAGTATACATCTTTAACAAGAAAAAATAAAAATAGGGATAACAATGTTTATAAATATAAACTAGCTGAAATAAATACTGCATGTAACAACGAAACATAATTTGAGTTTAAAGAACACACTATTAAGACTAAAAATATGACATACATATGAAACACTCATTATGAGTGCTCATAAAATCTAAGGCAATGAAATATAAAAAATAAGCAGATTGTGGATTTTTTTATGTTAAACATCACTTAGATTGAGTTTGCTGATTTAAAAAAAATATAATGAAAATGACTTATTGGGCACTTGCTGTTACTGACAAGGATAAGTACCTTACAGGAATTTCATCTATTCTGGACAATAGATCTATGAAATAGAGATTTTTCTTAACCTTATTTACATATAGGGAAACTGATCACAAGGTAGGAAATATTAGGCATTTGGATTTAGATCTTTCTCATTCCATAAGCCATTTGCTAAACTAAAATGCAATTTTGCATAGTTTAAAATATTCTTTTTTAAAAAAAAATTTTTTTTTTAACGTTTATTTATTTTTGAGACAGAGAGAGACAGAGCGTGAACAGGGGAGGGGCAGAGAGAGAGGGAGACACAGAATCTGAAACAGGCTCCAGGCTCCGAGCTGTCAGCACAGAGCCTGACGCGGGGCTCGAACTCACAGACCGTGAGATCATGACCTGAGCCAAAGTCGGATGCTTAACCAACTGAGCCACCCAGGCGCCCCTAGTTTAAAATATTCTTGAAAAACAGTTTTCACATATGTTTTTGGCATTCTTTTCATATATAGAATCAAATTATTAGAAATTAACCTTCTATCACCTCAAATAACCAAGCAAAAATATCCAACTCTATCAGAATCTATAAAATAGAATTAATAGCACGCTTTATACAACTTTTTAAAATTGTGTTCCTCTCAAGTTCGTAGAACCCTTAAATTTTATAATTCTTCTGAAAATGAAGAAGCATAGATTAAATGTGCAAAAATTCTAGGGAGCCAACATTTGTTAATAGAAACTAAGGATCTGGAAAAGGAAAAACAAAGCAGAACATTAAAATGCTTAAATCAGCACTACTGTTGGCTTGCGTAATTCTTCATAGCTACAGATTCAGCCTGGGCCGATGTTTGAGGACTAGATCATAAGGTCTTGACAAATTGGTTGCCTTGATATACTGCTTCCTTATAAAGAAGTTTCAGTATTTGGTTATAAAATGCTCTATTAAGTTTGTTGCTAGCCAGGCTCTCATTCTATGTCCATTTCCTTTCTGACTAATGCTTCTTGTAAGCTGACAGCAGCTTTAAACATCTGGCAAGGAGTCAGTAATACAGGTATTGCAGCACAAGGTGTTCTGGAAAATGATTTGCTTCGGTGTAAACATCTTATCTAAAATATAAAATAGCCTTCAGGTAAGCTGAATTAAGGTTCTTGTATTGCCAATTTGAGTAGAAGCTAAAGTTTACAGATACAGAGGATGTTTATATCTCCAAACACTGGACATTTTAAAAACTGCACATTAAAATGAACATTATAACTTTGTAACTTACACTTACTTTCATAACAAAGAGTTTAGGGAAAAAGTGAGCTGGTGTTTATTTCCATTTTACAACACTTTTTATCATAATGCCTCCAGAAACACACACACACACACACACACACACACACACACACACACACACACAAAATCACTGGGCATCTCTGAGCAGATAAAACTTTCATTTTCATTCAGTGGAAAATTGCTAAGGAGAATTTTATTAAATTCTGAATTCTATGCACTGTCACTCTTTCAATGTTCCTCTTCCTCTGGTGCTATGATTAGAATCTCTAGGCCACAGTAGCAAATATTTAGAGACATTGACTAAGACCCTAAGATCCCAGGTTTCTAGAAGCATTGTAAAGGAAACAAAACCACGTTATATATCCCTAGAAATCCAATCCCTAAGTGATTCCTTATACAATTAATTTAATCTATGACAGGTATATAACCACATAGATTTTTAACACAAGAAAGAATCACAGAGACCATATTCCCACCTCCCCTGTTAAAATATGAAAACTGAGTTCTAGAGACGATAACTGATTTAGCCAAACCAATAGTGTAATACATGGCCAAAATAGGATTAAAGTCTAGATCTTGGCTTTTACCGAACTTCTTCTGTAAGTATGTAGATTGTAAAATTGTGGGGAACGGGGAAGAATAGGGGTGTAGTGGGCTGCCTTAAAAGTTACAGTCTGACTATCTGCTTTCAGTATATGCTGATTTTTGCTCTAGAGATTCTATCAATTCATTTGCAAGAGTAGGCACATTTTAGCAACCGAAAAGTGCTGTGGAGATAAGGTGCTGGCCCTAGGAGCTTATATTTAGTATTATATGTGATAAGACGGCTCAGAAGACATAACACACCTTACTTTCAACACTTTGGCCATTCATACCAGGTGCTGCACCTCATGGCTGGTTTAACGCTGCACAAAAGACATCTTTGTTGTTGTTCTAAAGCAAGGCAGACCTCATTTGGATGTGTGTCGAATCTTAAGACTACCCTATGTTCTCCTACAAATGGTACTTGAGAGCCTGTCTGGATGTTCTGGCAGGGCAGTGCAGCTACTTGTACACCCTCCATCAAAAAATGGTCCTCTTCAACTGTACACATAGCTTTGGGAGGTATGCACGTGGAGCCATGAGGGAGGAAGAGGACACCAGTCTAGCCAGCCAGATCAGCTGAATAAACCCTAACAATCAATGGGGTGACAGATGTTGCAGCCAGATCACTCTCGCACCCAAAAAAGACACTGCATAAAGACATCTTTAATATTCCCATCTCCCTCCATAATGGATAATAAATAACAAATTCTCATAATTTATCCCATTCACAAAATATGTTCGTCCAAGGGTTTATGAGGCAAATCTTAAAGTCACAGAAAATAGTTTATCTACTTGGGCTGTAAAAATCTAAATTTCTTTATTCAATGACTACATATGAACTTTATATGAATTACTGTGTTGGGCACTCTGAGGGATATTTAAAAGTGGATAAGCCAAAAATGAGACAGCTTTGTAAAGATGTGAACGTTGTGTCCATACAAGGATGCCCAGCTTGGGGGAGAGGGGGTAAATAAGGACTGAAATATGGACTTTATGAAAGCTCATGTTCTGCTTGACAAGCCTTTTGATCTGGCAAGTAGCTGTCACCAGGTAGGACCAAGGAGCATATTTTTTTAACTCACTTAGCGCTTGGGTAGGCTACTTAATGGTGGCTTTGACACAAAATGCCACCAATCTTTTGATAGCACAAATTTGATGACAACATTTCTTACTAACTTTTTCAATGGTTCTCCAATGCTTAAAGGAGAAAAGCCAAGTTTGGATGATATTCAAGGTCCTTCACATTGTCTTACCTACTTTTCTTGCTTTATCACCTACTACTTCTATAGGCAGACTCTTTCTTCTGGTCATATTTCAACCTTTAACCAAATCTAGAACAATCCATGTTCTTTTCTTTTTTAAATAGGCTTCACACCCAGCACAGAGCCCAATGTGGGGCTTGAACTCATGACCTTGAGATCAAGACCTGAGCTGAGATCAAGAGTAAGATACTCAGCCAATGGAGCCACTCAGGTGCCCACATTGTGTTCTTTTGTGCATCTCTGCCTTTCTATCAGGTAGGAATGCTCTCTTCCAAGCTTATGGAACTCTACTTATGGAACTCCTATTCACCCATTAACACTCAGATCGACTATCCCTTCGTTCAATCCCAGCTAGTGTGAGTCACACACTGTTCTTTCTCCCAAAGTATTCTGCACATCATTAGATCGTGCCACATGAATACATTATATGGAACTTAGTTGTTTATATGTTTTTCCTTCAAAACTGCAGGCCTTATTCTCAATATCTGAAAAATATGGTAAATGAATAGATGAAAATATAACTTCAAGTAGCTTATACTTATTTGGGAGGATGACAACAAGGTAACTAAAAATAATCACATATAAGATAAGTACATATAAAAACATAAAGATGTTTCATATCTGCTGTTTAGTTCACTAACTCACTGTTCATAAAAGCAGGCAAGCCTTTACCAAAGATTCAGATATGTCAAAGGGAATAGTGAAACACTTTCAAAGACTCTTTAGATGACTCAGAGGAATGGAGAAATCATGAAGAGTCTTTTAGGAGGAGCTGAAAGATTTGGTTTCTGGTCCTGGGTTTGTCACTTATTTGCTGTGGGACTTCAGACAAACCACTGTTTTTGCTTGGGTCTAGTTCTCTTGTTATAGCACTATTCCCATATGGTTAAGATTCTCAAATAGATAATGTGTACAAAAGTACATTCAAAACTAGAAAATTCCACTTTAAGTGAATGTTAAAACTGACATTTTTTTTTTGTTGGTGAAATGACAGATTAACACATAAATTTATGATTCATCCAACATTAACATCCACTGACTATGAGACACTGGAGATAGTCTAAGAAGTAAAAAAAAAAAACCCGGTTTCTGCTATAGAGCATCTTAGTTTATTTGGGGGAGATGATGGGGCTGCTCATATTAAAATAACTACGGGGGAAAATGTGCAAAGAGCTAAACAAGGGAAACTGAAATCAGTGTAAAAGAATTAAAAAAGACAAGTCACTTGTGCTGGGGTGTTTTCATAACAAAGCAGTGATTTCAGTAGGTTATGTAAAAAAGAGTATTTTGAAACTCTGGGGTACAGAATTTTAAGGTAAATGCACATGAAGGGGTAGAGAGATAACAAGGATCTTAAGAGCAGTAGACCAGTTGGTTGTAGCAGTATGTTTTCATAGGGCAGTTTCTGATTAGGTAGGACAAGTAGGTTACAGTGTACAGGAGGTTGCTAAGTACTGTGGTACTCTGCTTTACTCTAGGGACAGGAACAGTCCTGCCAAGCTGCTCTCTAACAATACTAACCAGAGAGCCTGAGACTGGCTAACAGGTGTTTGTTTATCACTATCTCAGAGGTATTGTTAGATAGAGTCAATCTATGCCACATTCGAACACATTGATCCTGATTTTTAGTTTGGGAAAAATTGTCACAAGAGACTTCATGTAGGAAGAGTACAGACATCCTAAATAGCTATAATTGTTTTTTCTGTTTTCACTGTGTTGGAGAAAAGAGAGACAATGTCAGAAGGAATGTTAATCAACAAGACAGTAAATTAATTTACGGTTCTCCCTTTATTAGCTATAATAGCTTCAGCATGGTGACTAGAGCCTTCTTGAATAAATGAGTTACACTGGGAGGTAATTTTTTAATGTCAAGTTGGCATGAAGACCTTGAGCTATTAGACCCAGAAGGGCAAAGACTACAAAACAAAATCCAGGGCAAGGTAATCATTTTAGTCAAACAAGGATAAAGAGACTAAATTTATATGGAGTTAAAGCTTTTTAAAAACTTAGTGTGGAATGTATTTAACTCTAACAAATTGCTTTAAGAAGACTTTCTAGTGGTAGGTTGATAAGATTACCCTAAAATTACCATACTAAGCATATGTTATATTTTGAAGAAAAGAACAAGAAGCAACTCATTTATTATTTAGCTTTCAGATATATTATATGGTTACTGAGGGAATGCAAAACATTACCATCTTATAGCAATATCATCTAAAACTTCAGTGGTAAATATAAATAGTGAACAGATAAGAGGAAGAAAGAATGAAGGGAAGTAACATTTATGAAGCACTCTTTATGTGTCACACATTGCTTTTTGGTGCTTTTATATTTGTTACCTCATTTAACCCTCAAAACAATTTCAGTCATTGGAGCGCCTGGGTGGCTCAGTCAGTTGAGTGTCTGACTTCAGCTCAGGTCATGATCCCACAGCTCATGAGTCCGAGCTCCACGTCAGGCTCTGTGCTGACAGCTCAGTCTGGAGACTGCTTCAGATTCTGTGTCTCCATTTCTCTCTGCCCCTCCCCTGCTCATACTCTGTTTCTCTCTCTCTCTCTCTCTCTCTCTCTCTCTCTCTCTCTCTCAAAAATAAATAAACATTAAAAAAAAAAAAATAAAAGAAAACAGGGTGCCTGGGTGGCTCAGTCGGTTAGGTATTGGACTTCAGCTCAGGTCATGATCTCGCAGTTCATGGTTCGAGCCCCACGCTGGACTCTGTGCTGACAGCTCAGAGCCTGGAGCCTGCTTCAGATTTTGTGTCTCCCTCTCTCTGCCCCTCCCCTGCTTGTTCTCTGTCTGCCTCTCTCTCTCAAAAATAAATAAAAGTATTTAAAAAATTTTAAAAAACCCAACTTCAGTCACCTAGACATTTTAAAAATGAGAAAACTAAGGTTCTAAGAGGTTGAATAACTTGTCTGTAACTATCCTGAAATAAAAAGACTACTATTGTATTAAAAGTCTACTCCAATGCAACACTGAAATTCTTTTTTGTTTTCCCTTTACTGCCTCTCTTGGAAGTTGAATCCTCAAATCTTAATATATGAAATAAATGTTAGAATTGCCTATATTATTTATAAAATGTATAACTGATACCTGGCTCTTAGACATATTATCAATTTCACTTTATGAGATAATCACTAAAAGGAAATTAACATCCAAAAGCAAGTAAACATTCAACTCAAATTTTACAGATACTAGTTGTCGGCCTATGTCAGCAAATTCCTACACAGAGAGGAAATTACATATCTTACTCGTCACCTCCGTTCCCAGGCACATGGCACATGGGTAATGGGCCCAGTTATGCCTTTCATGTGCATATATTTTTGATTGTTGATTTCCTGTTGGTTGGGTAAGATAAAAGTTTTCCTAAAGTAACTAACTGGATAAAAGACAAATGAAAAAATGAAGTGGAATCTGCTACAAATAACTTAAAAAACAAAAATCAAAGCAGAAGAAAACAATAGCTATAACCAAAAAAGACTTATTATTTCCTCCTGAACTGAATTCCCATCTGCTTTTAAATGGCAACATGTTTTTCCATTAACTGGAAGCTACAGCCAAGAAGCCAAAGACAATGAGGTTTTGGCCACCAGGGAGTAGAAGGCACAGGATGGCTGAAGGATGCTACCTGCTTCAGCCTCTCTGTAAAGGCTGTTCCCTAGTGACCCTATTCCCCTTCCAGCTGGCAACAAACTTACTGTTGGGACTCTTCTGAGAATTAAAGAAATGTTTCAGTTCTCTGTATACCCTCTCCAGGGAGGGAAAATGGAGTAACTCAGAAAGGTATGAGAAGCCATTTGAAACACTGTGCCTGTGTAAGCTTTTAAGAAACAACACGACTGGGCAAAATAAACCACCAGGTGAAAAGAAAACATTTTAAAAAAGTAACTTCCTTCCATCCCAGTTGTTAAAAGTACCCATATAATCTACAATCACCCTCTATAGACTTTTATGGGTTGTCATTTATTTATTTCTTTAAAGTAAGCTCAATGCCCAAGGTGGGGCTTGAACTCACAAGACCGAGATCAAGAGTCACATGCTCTACTGACTGAGGCAGACAGGCACCCTTCTCAACAACAGCTTTTTAATTAAAACAACAACAACAACAACAACAACAACAACAACAACAACAAAACACTCACCACAGTTAAACATCTTATGTTTCTAAAAGATAGACAATGGTGTGAGCAAATTCCTCATCTCTGGCTCACCTGGCCAAATTCTTGTATATATAGCTAATAATATACAGTTTAAAATTAATATATAATACACATAATATACCAACTATATAATATTGATGATACTATTCTCTTATGAAGACAATTTATCACCATTTTCATTTGATACCAAGAGTGGCCAATGAGACACACTCTAAATCTGAAAAAGTAGCTGTGCCTGTAGCAGTGTGTATTGCTACAAAGTTAGAGGGCTCTCCTTATGGTAAATAACAAAGGGAAGTTTATTTTTCCTAAATACAATCTTTAAAATCTCTTTTCTTCTTCTGTTCATTAAATGTTTGATAAATACGTACTATGTATTAGATTCTGTGCTGAAGGCTATGGCCCTGGCCTGAGGAAGAAATAAGTTAGTTATATCAGTGGTAAAGCACTGGGTCTGTAGGAGTCAGGTGACTGAGTTTCCAGCTTGAATTGGTCTTACTGCTAAAAAATCAAAAATCAAAATGAATTTTAGCTTTCAATATTGCAGCATCATTTTCATTCTGATGGAAAGAGGTGGGGGGAAAGATGGGAACTTATATTTTATTTGAAGCTAAATGTTATCAGTCTTAAATTTCCTATTTATTAATTTTAAGACTTTTAAGAACATAATTGTTCTCTTCAAACAATACCTTCACACAGCACCTGTGTGAACTGCCTAAAAAAATCAGACCAAAAAAAAAAAAAAAAAAAAACAAACCAAAACCAAAACCAAACCAAAAACCAAAAACCAAAAAACAAAGCCAAAACAAACAATATGAAATAAATCTGTCTTGCTCAAACTGAAAATTCCAGAACTACTAAGATACAGCTCTGAACAAAATTCCTATGAAGTTGTAATAATATATGGATTACAATTAGAACCATAGCGGGATATACATCTCCCACCTCAACATTATGGGACCAAAATGTCATTCAACGAGGCACAGAATTTTCTGCGACTTTTCCTGTGACTATTATTAGAAGATCTGATATAAAAATTAATGAGAAAAAATTAATGAGAAATGAATGTGCTTATATTATAGATTCAATAAGGCATGCACTACATAAGAACTAGCAAGCTGGTACAGTAATTCCTGAGTTTTTTCCTTTTAGCCAGATGAACCTCATTGGCTTTGATTTTTGTTTTTCATCTCTATGTTACTACCATGAATTACTCCAAAGTGAGAAAGGCACATTTATACCTTGCTAACTGCTCTTCCACTTCCCTCAGCTCAAGTGAAAGATTTATGGTTTCTTCCCTTTGCTGTTTCCTGTAAAGTGACATATATATATATATATATATATATATATATATATATATATATATGATGCTACCCTTGGTCTCACATCAAAAACTGAATTCTAGAAATACCTGAGCAGTCAGTTAACAGCAACTAGATGTTCATTTTAACTTAATGGACAGTCGTGCCCAAAAGATGCTCATAAGGATTATTTTTTCAGGTAGGAATGTACTTCAACTGCCTCTCGAAGTACTTTCTACATGGATTTTGTTTTTTTTAACCTCTAGTGAAAATTTCCCCTCTCTACAGGGGGAAAATTAAATATACATAGTTCATAGTTGAGACAAAACAGTGAGGAGATTTTGGATTTATTTTGGTTGTTGTAATTAGCTATGACTGCATGATAGACTCAGTCCAATTTTGCATGTAAATTTATCTACAATACTCTCTGAGTACCACTAATGATCTGTTATGTATGAATCTCTTTGGTATATACAGAAGAAAGATTACAAACAATAGTAAGCAGATAGAATGTAGAGTCTCAGTCTATTGAATAACTCAGAATAAAAAGAATCTACCATTTCTTACTAAAAAACATTAATTTCCCAGTACAAATCCTTATCAGTGGTATTCAGAAGATATTTCTATTTTGAGGACTATAGTCTGTCCTTTCCTTAAGAAATGTATGCAGAAAAGATGCACAATTATCTTAGTAGAATTTTATTTTGTAAATAAAAATGGCCTAACTAAAAAGTTGCTAAGGAGAAAAAAAAAAGTGTTTATCTGCCATACTTAAAATTTTCATATTTTCACAGAGGTCTTGCTGTTCCTATTGAGAGTATACTTTCACAACTAAGGGTAGATTGTCCCTTTTACAGTTTTTATGAGAGAATCTTTGTTAATATACAAGTAGAATGACATAATTTTCCAAGATGTTAAAAGATGGTAATAATACATACAATTTCTGCCAAATCTTTTACTTCCTAAAACTTGCATGATATCCTAATTTCATTTTTATGCTCTCTATAAGAAAATATGTAAAGCTGTGTATCATTTCCATTTGATAGATTAAGAAATCAAAATCCAGAGAAGTGTGTGAATGATTGGAAGCTGGTGTATCAAGAAACCAGAAAGAAGAAACTTCTCGCCCAGTGTTCTCTCCACTGTATCATGTTAATTCTCTGAAGACTACATTTTGAGAAGCAACAGAAGCCAGGTAAAAACAACTGAGATATAATACAGGCCAGGTAAAATGAAATTTAATTTAGTGATTACCTGTCATGTAGTGCATTTCCTGTTTTAAGATTTCTTAACATATGGCTATTTTTGGCATCAAGCAGTCTTTTTGCTAATGACCCCAACCCACTGTTTTCCTGCCACCAAGGTATTTTGAGAAGAACTGTCTTACCTCTGCTCCTGAATATGTATCAGTTTGGAGGATGAGTTCAGCCAGATCAACGTCATTACCGACTGGCATAGAATGAAACTGCAGGTTAAATATTTCCCTTCTTGTTGCTGCATCTGGTAACGGCACATAGATGATTCTATCAATTCTTCCAGGCCGCATCAAAGCCTGTAAAGAGGATGAGACAATGCAGAAAAACCAAGCTCAGAACTGACATTCCACATGAAAGGTGGATATCTAGAATCTCATGAATAACCCACTATTACTCATAATTAGTACATGAAACAAGTACTAGAGATGCTATAACCTATTTTAAAGATTCAAACAAATAAATCATGTTCAGAGTACTTTTGAAAGTAGCAGAGCAATACTTCTGAGAGGCTTTCTGCTCCTCAGCAACTGTCAGGTCAATAAAAGATGGCTATTCTCTTTTAGGGAAGTGTGTAATATGACTTGCATTCATTGTATCAAAAGACTTTTTTTTTTTGGAATTTCCTGCAATATCTCTTAAAATATGGGTTGTTTTAGAGAGCCCTTAAAATAGCGCAGCTCTAATAAAAGAATACTTCTAGAGCTGAAAGTAGTCAAATGAACTTCCCTCATATTTTACTGGAGGCTAAGGCCTAAATTATCTTAGAGCTAATGAATTTATGTATTCAGAAAACCTTACCGAGCATGCACTATACACTAGACATTGTTCTTGGTACTAGAAAATAGCATGAATAAGATAGATATGTCTAAAATTGATTGTGGTGATGGCTGCATGTATTTGTGGATATACTAAGAGCCACTGAACTGTGTACTTTAAGTGGGTGAATTTTATATTTATTCTATCCCAATAAAGTTACTAAAACAGATACAGGTCTAAAATGTGTGTGGGTGTGTGTGTGTGTTAAGGAGTTGGGGCAGCTTTTAGTTGGGATAGTGAGAGAAAGCCTCTCTGAGGAGGTAACTTATGTTGATATCCAAAGGAGTCAGCCTTTGAAATATCTAGGGGAAGGGCATGCAAGGTAAATGGAACATCAAGTGCAAAAGCAAGAATGACTGGTATGTTCCAGGGAAAGAAAAAAAAATCAATGTGATAGAGTGAATAAGGAAAAAAGAGGTAGGAAATGAGGTCAGAAAGATAGTCATAGGCAGATCATAAGACCTTAAAAGACATAGTAAAGAGTATGGATTGTATTCTACTTTTCTTTTTTTTTAAATTTTTTTTTCAATGTTTATTTATTTTTGGGACAGAGAGAGACAGAGCACGAACAGAGGAGGGGCAGAGAGAGAGGGAGACACAGAATCAGAAACAGGCTCCAGGCTCTGAGCCATCAGCCCAGAGCCCGACGCGGGGCTCGAACTCACGGACCGCGAGATCGTGACCTGGCTGAAGTTGGACGCTTAACCGACTGCGCCACCCAGGCGCCCCTGTATTCTACTTTTCATGAGAAGTCATTGGAAAGTTTTAAGTAGAAGGTGAATTGGTAAGATTTACATTAAAAGACCACTCATGGGACAATATCAAAAGGTCTAATATGTGTTACTATAATACCAGAAGGAAAGGAAAGAGAAGATGGGGCAGAAAAAATATCTGAAGAAAAAAGAGCCAAATTTCCTCCAATTGGTAAACAAATTTACACAATCAAGAAGCTCAGTGAATCTCAAATAAAATAAATACAAAGAAAGCCACACCTACACGTATCATAGCAAACTGCTGGAAACAAAAGACAAAATCTTGAAAGCTGCCAGACTGAATATGGAGAACAATAATTTGAATCACCAGTGACTCTCAATCAAAACAATGAAGGGCAGAAACCAGCAGAACAATATCTTTATAGTGCTGAATGAGGGGCACCTGGGTAGCTTAGTCAGTTAAATGTCAGACTTCAGCTCAGGTCATGATCTCACAGTTTGTGAGTTCAAGCCCTTGTGTAGGGCTCTGTGCTGATAGCTCGGAGCTTGAAGCCTGCTTCAGTTTCTGTGTCTCTCTCTCACTCTGCCCCTCTGCTCATGCTCTCTCTCTCTCAAAACTAAATAAACACTAAAAAAAATTAAAAAAAAATAAAGTGCTGAAAGAATAAAAATGTCATCTTAGAATTCTAGTCCCAGTGAAAATCTTCTTTTTCTTTTTTTTTTTTCAGAGAGAGAGAATGCAAGTGGGGGATAGGGCCTTTATGAGAGAGAGAGGTAAACTTAAGCAGACTCCACACTCAGCCCAGAGACCAATTTGGGCCTTGATCCCACGACCCTGGGATCATGACCTGAACCAAATCAAGAGTCTGACTGCCGCTCAAATGACTGAGTCACCCAGGTGCCCTGAAAATATTCTTTAAGAACGAAGGAAAAATTAAGTCATTTTCAAACAAAATAAATTTAAGAAAATTTGGTTCCATCAGAACTGCACTACAGAAAACACTAAACGATGTTCTTCAGGTTTAATGGAAATGACATAAGATGGAAAATTGAATCTTCAGGAAGAAATGAAGAGCATTGGAAATGAAACACCACAAAACTGTACATGCCTTCCACCTCTAAAAAAATTCACTCTTTTGGCTGACATATCAGAAATGGGATTTCTTGAAGATTTAAGAGACACTCACTTATAAATAGTGAAACACAGCAATTTCTACATGTGTACTTTTGAATGAAATATCCAGAAAAAATGTGTGATAGAAGTAAATGTAGAAACTAAGGAAGACAGGAAGTCAAACATAAACATCTTTTAATTAAAAAAATAATAATAAAATAAAATAAAACCCCTGAAAATGTAGCTGTGATCATACA
Organism: Prionailurus viverrinus; assembly: GCF_022837055.1. Classification (NCBI taxonomy): domain Eukaryota; kingdom Metazoa; phylum Chordata; class Mammalia; order Carnivora; family Felidae; genus Prionailurus; species Prionailurus viverrinus. Next base: position 101,495,621 of record NC_062564.1, read on the forward strand.
TAAAACACTATGGAAAATACAAACATTAAAACCTTATGTGGTTGGCTCTGTGGAAATTAGTTCTTAGAGAACCAGCACATGCATACACACACACACACCATGATATTCTGTGAGTAAGGAACTGACCTCTATCTCTAACCCAAGAATCCCATATCTTTTGCCAAGCTACCATGAAATTGTGGAAGGCTGATTTGTTAGCTTTTAAACAGGGTAAAGTCTCAGAACTTTTATAGTTCTGGACATGTATGTTCCTAATAATGGAGCCTCAAAATAATAAAAAGCAAAAATTGATAGGATTAAAGAGATAAAAAAGGTAACTCCACAATCACAATATGAGATTTTAACACTCTTCTATTAGCAATTATAGAACTAAAAAACAAATCAGTAAAGATACAGAGAATCTGAACAAGGCTATCAATCATTGCAACCTGATATTTATTTATGGGCTACTTTACCCAACAACAGCAGAATACATATTTTTTAAGTACACTTGATATATTCACCAAGATAGCTCATATGATGAGCCATAAAACAAAAATCAACAAATTCAAAATGACTGAAATCATACAAAGTAGTTCTAAGAAGAGTAAATTAGAAAGGAATAACAAGAGAGGAAAACCTCAAACACATGAAAAATTAAACAACACCCTTCTAAGTAAACCATAGGTCAAAGAAGAAATTATGAGGAAATTAGAAATGTTTCAAGTCGAATGATAATGCAAATATAACATCAAGATAAAGTAGTGCTTAGAGACACATTTATAACTTTAAATGCTGATGGTAGGAAAGAAGTCTAAAATAAATGACCTAAAGGTTCAAGAGTAAGTACAAGCTAGAAATAATAAAGAGTAGAAATCAATGAAATAGGAAACAAACAATAGAGGAAATTCAAAGTCAAGCGTGGTTCTCTGTAAAGATTTTAAAAATCTTATTGAATTCTAACTAGATTGCACAAGGATAAAAGAGAGAACAAATCACCAACATCAGAAATGGAAGAGAGGTTATCACTACATATCCTACAGATAGCAAAAAGAATAATAAGAATATTATCAATAGCTTTAGGACAATAAATAAACAATTTTGATAAAAAATAAGTTCCTTAAAAAATCTAGTTATCAAAATGGACAAAAAATGAAATAAAAATCATAATGGCCCTATATTTATTTTTTTAATGGAACTGAATTAATTAAAAATTGAATTTATTATGACTAACTTTCACACCAAAAACATTCTGGTCTAGATGGTTTCACTTCTGAATTCTGCCAAAGAAGAAACAAGATTGCACAACCACTTCAGAATAACGAACATTTCTCAAGTTGTTTTAGAAGGTCAACATAACACTAACTCCAAACCTAACAAAGATATCACAAAAAATGAAAATTACAGATTAATGAGCCTCATGAAGACAGACTCAAAAATCCTTAAAAAATATTATCAAATAGAATCTCACAATATGAAAAATGGATAAATCATCTTAACCAAGAGTTATTTCAGGAATGCAAGTTTAGTTTAACACTCAAAATCCAGTTGGTATAATTCACCACAAAAACAGAATACAGGAGAAAATTCACATGATCATTTTAATACGTACAAAAAAGTTTTGACAAAATTCAAGATCCGCTCATGTTGAAAAACCTTCAGCAAATTAGTAATAGAGGAGGACTTCAGTATGGTAGGTAGTATCTAGAAAAACCTGCAGCTAATACAATTAATGTTGAAATCTTGAGTGCTTTCTACCTAAGATCAAGAAAAGGCAAAAAGTCACCACTTGTACTGATAAATATAACAGAGGTACTAGTCTTTATTACAAAGACAAAAGGCAAAAGACAAAAACTGGAGGGGGAAAAAGGAAATATAGAACTTGGAATGGGCAAAGGCAAACTATCTTCATTTGCAGATGACATGATTGTTTATGTAGAAATACTAAGGAATAAAACTACTAGCAAGATTACAGAATACAAGTTTATTATAAAATTTGTATTTTTATATATTAAGCAATAAGCTAATAGAATATGAAGTTTTAAAAATCCACTTTATGAGAATACATAAAAAGCACAAAAAATAAAAGACAGAAATAAAATTAACAAAAAAACACTTCACTGAAAAACGATATCACTATAGTAAGAAAAATTAAAGGCCTATATAGATACACCATTTTCATGAATTAGAAGGCTCAATATTATTAAGATATTCATTCTTTTCCAATTTATCTATAGACTCAATGCAATTCCAATCAAAATTTCACAAGGGTTTAAAAAACAACCTGACAAATATTATAATATTTATATGGAAATGCAAATGACTGAGAATGATGAAAGCCAAGTTAAAAAAGAAAAAAGCTCAAGGACTTATACTACTTACAATGCTAAAAAAAAAACAAGATAGTGTGACAAGGTCCAGAGGACAGAAATATAGATCAATGGAATAAAATAAGGGATTCTATAATGGTTTCTATCTTTAAGGCATTCAACTAGGAAAGGAAAGCATTAAAACTAATAATGCTCCAACAACTAGATACTCATATTTTAAAAATCAACATTGATCCTTACCTGGCACCATATTCAAAAATTAACTTGACATGGATCATAAACCTCAATGTATGAGCTAAAACTCCAAACTTAATGTTTATGCAGCCCTGAAGAATCTATAAAGCATTTTCACATACTGTATTTCACTTAGTATTTCTCCAAATCCTATGAAGTAGATTTTGTCATAGCCCTATTAAGAAAAAGAAAATGAGGCCCAAGATCATACAATAAATGGCAGAAAGTGAGCCAATGTTGAATCAATCCTTTTTCACTTTACTATCCTGCCAGTACAAAATGATACACAGTACTGATAGACAAATGAAAAATATTCTTATACTGAAATATGATATAGGTAACAAAAAAATTAAATAATTCTTGCGTCAAAAAAACATTATACATCTACTGTGGGCCGGGCCCTGTTTTAGGTGCTGGGGAAACAGCTGTGAATAGCTTGGTTACTTTTTTTAAAGTTGAAGTTATCCTTTTCACCCTTATGGGAAAACTCATATTCCAGGCTATTTTAAAATTTCCTTTCTAATAGTTGAAAGAACAACACAGCAAAGGATATAGAGCATACACGTCACCTAAGTCACTGGAACAACACTCAGCATGCATCTGTTCCCCCCCCCCCCCCCCACCTCCTTTCTCCCTGCCAAGTTGTAGCTGTCCCTGGGCAGTGCAGGTTGAGTACACTTCAATGATTGTAACGTTGCCTGGGCCAACAGCCAGCTAGTCTTTTTCTGGTCTGATCTTGTCAGTGAAAGTTAGCTTAAAAAACGGTAGGAAAGAGCTTTCCTTCCTGTAAAACCCTGAATGAGTTAACACCCTTCCTAGAATTTCTTTAAAAATACTGTTCTGGGATATTAGGGTGGAAGAGTGTGTTCTGAATGATGGCATTTTCTGTTATTTTAAAACCACCATATAACAACTCTCAATGAAAAAACAAGCCAAGGCTTCCTAATACTACTCTGAGCCCTTCTAGCCTCAAGGTCATAGATACTGTGGCTGCTACATGAAACTCTATTTAAAAATGTCATAGGGCATACTGCCTTTTCAAGAGAACTTATTCAAGACCGTGGCAAGTTTCTACACCTCAGCCCCAGTTTCTTCATGTGTGAAAACGAAGGTGGTTCTTTCATCAGATAGGGCTATGTGTATCTGACAAGAATTCTCCTCAAAATACACAGATGAAAAAACACCCCCATACAATTTTGTAAATAATTCCATAATGTTCACCTGAAATCTGCTTGTGCACCCAAGATTATGAATTATTACATGAACTTTTATATGGGCCTTCCAGCCCCAATTCTACGACTCCATTATAGCATCTTTCCCAAGGAAACGCTCACAACTTACATTACATGGTCATTACTGAAAATGTGTTATTACTATTTTAGTGATTACACTAATTAATTAAACTAATACAATTATCTTTCCTTCTTCTGACCTTTACAAAAAGGACTTAAAGCATTTCTGGCATTTCATATTAAGGGTTCGTACTGACCCAGCACTATTACCAGTTACAAGGCTGTCTTTTCTTTTTTATAAATTCTGAAATATGACATGTGTACTTTCATATTCTAGCACTGCTCAAATCTAATTTAGTTAGCATAGAAATACTTGTTCAGACCAAGATATTAAAATAGACACTGTGAAAAATCAGGTCCCGGGGCTCCTATTCATTTCAAATGATCAACAAGGGTGTGTATGTGACTATAGGGAGTGCCTCCTCTAGGAAAGAAAAGCAGCACTAAGCCTTTACATTTTACTCTAATAAAAATGTATCCATGTATCATGATTCATGGAGAAAATAGTTCCAGAAACTGGGGAGAGTGTGGATCCTTGGTAAGAGTTCAAATATATTTAAAAGACACCCTGAACCTATTTTAGGCATTTCTTGCCCTCCCTCTAAATTTGACAGAGTAATAGGCATGGCTAATGCTACTTCTTAATTCTCTCTTGAAATGATCATTTCTACTCCATCTTCTTTATTATATATTTATGTGTTTTCTTACTATTTATACTTCCCAACAGACTGTAGGCTGTATATAATGGCAGGTATCATATTCTTTTATTCAACACTGTAAACTCAGCAATGGCATATACAAGGCACTCAAAGTAGTCAAGGCAACACAATCTCTTGTCTAGAATATCATAACTGCTTTGCTAGTTGTCTTCATGCAGACTTATTCTTTCCTTTTTCTCCCTTTCTTGATCTACATCATTGCTATAGGGATCATTCTTATACTGAAAATACTGCAACTTATTTTCTAATCATTTAATGGCACCTTAAGGGAAAAAGTAAAATTAAAGCATAGGATCTCAGACCTCTATAATTTTGTTGTAACTGTCCTACCTTATCCGCAGCTACTTTATGCTCACCTAAGCACTCACAGTTAGCCAAAATCACCATGCTGCCTTCTGCCTCCCTTGTCCTCACAATATTTCTTTCTATACTCAGAATATTTTACCTCTTTGTCCATCAGACAAATTCCACTTCTTGTTCAAGTCTCAGCTTAAAAGTCATTCTTTTTTCTATAACCTTCTATGACTCTTCCAGGTATGTATGTATGTGTGTGTGTATACACACACACACACACACACACACACACACACACACACACACACATATAACTTGTAATTTGACATACATGTAAAAAGTTAGGACAAAAGAATCTGGCCTAACCAGGTTAAAATTCTAACTCCGCATTTATTAGCTGTGTTTGGACAGATCATTTAAACCTCTTGGTACTTTAAAATCCTTAACAGTTCTAGTCTCTATTTAGAGGATGGCTGTATGAATTGAAGAATATGACCTAAATAAAGTGCTCAGTACAGTCTGGCACATGGCATGGATACTTCCATTTAGATGCTATTGTTATCATTACTGTGTCTGTATAATTATCCCTAGTACTTGACCAAGATCCTTAAACACAGGAAATGCTAGTTATCTTTGGATCTTGGCACATGGTAGACATTAATGTTCTTTAAATGAATGAAAGAATAAATGTTATAAAACTACAAGATTAGAATAATATTAGAAAACTAGGCTTAAAACATAGATTCTTGATCTATATTTCTAAATCTCAATGTTTAAAAAGGATTGCTATTTAGTAATTCTACTTGTTTCTTCTTCTCCCTGCTTTTACCACAGCCTCTGAAATTCTCAATTCATTGCCCCTTCATAATAGACAAAGGAGAACTTAATAGCAACATGTTTGCTCTCTTCAATAGAAGCCTGATAAAGGAATCACTAAAAGAGAGGAGGCCCTAGAACATGCCTGTATTTATTAAATCTTTCCATGTTGTTGACCCACATTACTCAGCCTAGAGATGGACATATTTGACTTCTGGAAATGTTTTTATTTCATTAAAAAAATTTTTTTTAATGTTTATTTATTTTTGAGACAGAGAGAGACAGAGCATGAATGGGGGAGGGTCAGAGAGAGGGAGACACAGAATCTGAAACAGGCTCCAGGCTCTGAGCTGTCAGCACAGAGCCCGACGTGGGGCTCGAACTCATGGACCATGAGATCATGACCTGAGCTGAAGTCAGCTGCTTAACCGACTGAGCCACCCAGGCGCCCCCTGGAAATGTCTTTATTTTTGACTTTAGCTGCTATCTTAAAAACTTTATTTATTCCCAACTTTATTGAGGAATAACTAACAAATATAATTGTATATATTTAAGTGTACACCAAGGTCTGATATACATATAATTATGAAACAATTAGCAAGCTCAAAGTAATTAACATATCCATCACTTCACATAATTAACTCATGTTTGTATGTAGTAAGAACACTTAAAGATCTACTTTCAGCAAATTTCAAGCACACGACCCCTTATTATTAACTATACTTACTAATGCTGAACATTTAATCCTCAGAACTTATTCATCTTATAACCAAAAGTGTACCTTTTGACCAAAGTGTCCCCATTTCCCCATAGCCTCTTGCAACAACCATTCTCTTCTTGGTTTCTGTGAAACTCTGTGTGTGTGTGTGTGTGTGTGTGTGTGTGTGTGTGTGTGTGTGTATGTGTGTGTATACATGTGAGTATGTTTAAGATTTCACTGTACGTGACAACATACAGTATTTGTCTTTCTGTCTGCTTTATTTCACTTTACCTGCTATCTTTTAAGGCTTCAAATCTCAGTGTTTCAGGAATACAGTTTCTTAATATCTTTTATGTAATTTAGTGATCTAAATGTTTAGACTGAAAAAATCTTTTTCTAAAGAATAGCTTTAGAAACCAATGAAATAAGCAATATTTTATAAAACTCATGCAAGCCCTTGTAAGAAATACTCTTCATTATATTATTTGGTAACTAAACTTTGAGACAATGAGAAAAAATATAAATTGTACTTAAGTTGGGGGAATGATCTGCTGAACAGATATCAGGAAAAAGAAATGAATTTTATATACAATTTGAATGAAAAAATATTAACTCTCCACATGATATTTTAAAAGTAACTAAAGGGGCGCCTGGGTGGCGCAGTCGGTTAAGCGTCCGACTTCAGCCAGGTCACGATCTCGCGGTCCGTGAGTTCGAGCCCCGCGTCAGGCTCTGGGCTGATGGCTCAGAGCCTGGAGCCTGTTTCCGATTCTGTGTCTCCCTCTCTCTCTGACCCTCCCCCGTTCATGCTCTGTCTCTCTCTGTCCCAAAAATAAAATAAAATTAAAAAAAAACGTTGAAAAAAAGTAACTAAGAAACATTGAGAAACTTTTTTGTACAAAGCACTATTTTTTTTTAAAATTTTTTAACGTTTATTTATCTTTGAGACAGAGAGAGACAGAGCATGAATTGGGGAGGGTCAGAGAGACGGAGACACAGAATCTGAAACAGGGTCCAGGCTCTGAGCTGTCAGCACAGAGCCCGACGCGGGGCTCGAACCCACGGAGCATGAGATCATGACCTGAGCCTAAGTCGGCCGCTCAACCAACTGAGCCACCCAGGCGCCCCTACAAAGCACTATTAACAATACAAAGAAGCATACAACTTGGTCCTTACTTTTTCATTTCTTAAGTTATGTATGTATGTATGTATGTATTTTGAGAGGAAGGGAGAGAGGGAAAAGGAGAGGGAGAGGGAGAAGGAGAGGGAAAGAGAGAGAAAGAAAGAATCTTAAGCAGGCCCTGCACTGTGAGCATAGTGCCCTATACGGTGCTCGATCTCAGAAACAATGAGATCATACCCTGAGATGAAATCAAGAGTTGGACGTTCAACTGACTGAGCTACCCAGGTGCCCTTAGAATTCTTCTTTTACAGTTTTTAGTTTAGTAAATCTTTTTATAAGAAACAACTTGCCATCTTTTAATTCTATAGTTTAACTGAGAAGTAGTAATGATATTTTTTACACTATGCACATCATACTTGAAATAAGTAACCACTTTGAGATCAGTATATTTGATACCATGGGGGAATATAATCTGTGGGGAAAGAAATGGTTTACAAAAGCCAAAGAAGTGAGACTTTTTATTTATATTCTTAAAAACATACAATCATTATTGGTGCAGTAGGTAATTGTCTAAATGATTACATCTGGCTCAGAAAATGGAAAATGAGAATTTTCGAGAGTTAAAATTAGTTGATTTAAGATAAGACTTTGGAAAGGAAGCACTTCAAATTTCCTTTTAAAAAAAATCTAAAAACATTTCCCTGATGTAAGTAAGCTGGGCCTGAAATGACAAGTAGGGGAAATTTACCAGGCTGAGAAGGTAGGAAAAGGCAGAGTGAATGCTATGCACAAATAACTAAAGGTGCAGCAATGGAAAAACCATTCCTGTGAGGGCAAAAGATTTACTAAGGTGACAAAATGAGACAGACCTTCCGAACTGCTGCACACAGAATAGATGATAGTTGTGTTTAGGATATTGCTTCCTTCAGCTCTCAGGTGGGCTAGGAGCCCAGAGAAGCCAGAGGCTCTAGGCAGGCAGACAGTGACTTTATCTGGTCATTATTCCAGGTGTGACATGTCATGAAAAAGTTTAAGAAGCACTAGCAGAGGAATATTGAGAACATGGGGAGATGAAGGTAGACGAAATAAAAACAAACAAAAAACAACTCCAGGTGTATGATTATATACATATAGTGGGTAATGTCAAGGACTTTGGTCTTGATCTTATAGCTCTTTGGAAACTGTGGAAGGTTTTTAATCAAGTGAAGGATAGGCTCAGTTTTCTGTTTAAGAAAGCAAACAATTCTGGCAGCAGTGGGAAGGTGGCATCAGAATGAAGTGTAACTTCCAGTTAGGAAGCTAATACAATCTTGAGGTCTTAAATTAGAACATGAATAATAACAGAGGCAGTGAACCTGTAAAGGACAATTTAAGAGATTATCTTTGAAGTAGAATGGCGCAAAGTTTTCAACTTATTATTAGACATTTCCCCCTTTTGACAATGCCTCTCCATTTTGCAAAGGAAGATAAAGACAAAGCAGAATTTATTTTAGATAGATTTGTATTTGCATTTGTATTCTGCAAAGAGAACGATACTTGCCAAATTAAATCTGGATCTTATAATAAGCCACGACTTCATTTTTCAACTGCTGGAAATGCTTTTTAAACAACATTTCAATTCATATCGCAGCTACTTAAGATATTCAGTTACTCCTAGAGTTGAGGGAGTTTTTTTTGGGTTCAGTTTGAGACTTCACAGAGTAGTTCAATTCCACAAACATATGAGTGTCTAATATGTGCCAGGCACAAGATTAGGTACTAGGATTACAATGTTCTTTGTTCTTTGAAAAATAATTCTTTTAAAAAGGATTTGTGTATGACAACATCTGAGAGTGTGTTTGTATTAAAACAAACAAATCAATCAGTCTGTAGGCTCTCTGTCTAATGTTGGGCATGCTCAGTTTTGTAAAAACCTGTAGCGCTGTGCAAGAAAAGACTTGATGCATTTGACAGCAGGTGTGTAGGAAGAATGTACCACAGTAAATAGCAGTATTTGGTGGTGAATACAAAAAAGAAAACAGAACAACAAAAACAACAACAAACACACACACACTCTTAAGATCTTTTACTAGAATGATGTTTTTTATCCACTTCTATTTAAAAATGCCCTTTTACAAGGCAGGATAAACAGAATTTATCCAGAACTAATCCTAATTCTTCCTCTTATGAAAAGTGAATCTGCTTTTCGATAAGCCACAGAGGATAACTGAAAACAATGCAATTAATCTTTTGAATATCCAATCTTTTAAAAGTTCTCCATAGGGTATAAGTAGTGGGAGTTGGGGACTTACATGTATACATTGATTTTTAGGGTATTTAAATATCAAGAAACCCACAGGCTCTAAACAGGGGTGAAGGGTGAAGGGTGGTGGTGATGGGGAGAAATCATCTGTCCCCTGCTTATTTCTCCAGTATCATCTTCCATTATTTGGCCCTTCCTTGCCTTTTACTCTCTACCACTACTGAATTTCTTGTAGGTCTCTGAAAATAGCACATCTCCTCGCACCTCTGTACATGCTGATCTCTCTGAACAGCCCTACTCACCCCTATGTCACCCAGGAAAGTTCTAATTCTTCCTTCAAATCACTTCTGCATACACAAAGGAGTATTTTCTTCTCTATATTACTTCTAAACACTGTTCACATGTCTGTTGCACATATTACACTACAATATTTGTTTACATGTTCTAATGCCCCCATTGGACTATAAGATATTCAAGGGACATATATTTTTCCAAATTAAAAAAAAAAATCAGTTCATCAAAACGTAAAGTGATCTATCTGCAGACACCTACCAGATGCAGAAGAACGCAGACAATATATAAGATACCAGGTGATACAAAAATACATTGCTGAGAATATGAATTTTCTGGATAGTTGTTTTTTTTTTACTTGTTACATACAAATCACTTTTAAAAACTTAAAATAGAAATCTGACATACACTACATACAATGGATGATATGTTAAATGTAAGCAAAACTTTTCTTGTTGACTCACAGTTTTCCACCTCTCTCATAATTAAACATTACTTGGTGCCAAAGGAAGCATCAAGGATAGAGGATGTAATGTGACTTGAATGGGCACCATGGGACAGATGGGACCCACTGCAGAGCAGCACTGTGCATACTGCCTCCCTGCTCACACCTGTAGGGTTTGCATTTTTGTACAGTCACTAAACTGAACACCGGTGTTTCCCTGCCTCCCTCCCCAAACCGACTGATCATTTCTCTTTTTCCCTCAGGCCAACACCCCAATTTTTTAGGGCACAAAATACCAAAGTATAGGAAGGTATTTCTTATCAATCCAACCATCTGAGATGAGACCGCAGGGCTGTTCTATCCTTTTTTCTCCTCTCCTTTTTGAACAAAACAAAACCAAAAACCTCTCAGGCTGGGGCTGGCCCACTTCTGAGCTCCATCAGTACTGCATCTTGTTTGGCTATTCAGTGCACCTCTCTTCTTCCTTGCCTTGTATGCCTGTTTTTTTTTTAACAATTTTTTAAATGTTTATTTTATCTCTGAAGAGAGAGAGAGACAGAGAGAGAGAGAGAGAGAGAGAGAGAGAGAGAGAGAGAAAGGGAGAGAGCATGAGCAGTGGAGCAGTGGAGACAGAGGATCTGAAACAAGCTCTGCGCTGACAGCAGCGAGCTCGATGCAGGGCTGGAACTCATGAACTGCGAATCATGACCTGAGCCGAAGTCTTATGCTCAAGTGACTGAGCCACCCAGGTGCCCCTGTTCTTTTCTGTCTTATCTTTGATAATACATACTACAGGCTTTTCTTTCTTTTTTTTTTCATTTTTCATTATTTCATAGTTCATAATTCTGGCTCTACTACTTACCAATTAAATTTTAATACAGTAGTTTTCAATCCTCACATAACCAGCAGCATCTGAGATTTAGAACATGGTCTAATACTGGCTCAGTGAGGCATGTGGGGCCGGACCACATAGTTTGGTAAAGTATAATCCATGAGCCAAATCTGTCCCATCTCCCGCTTTTATAAATAAAATTGCATTGGAACACAGCCATGTTCAGCCATTTAATTATTATGTATGGATGGCTATACATACATCCATACATCACTGTAGGACAGCAAACCTGAGTAGTTGAAACTGATAACTGATATAGACTGATATCAGATAACTAATGTTGTCTGCAAAGCCTAACATATTTGCTATCTGCTCCTTTACAGAAAAAGTTTCCAAATCCCTTACAGTAATGACTCTTTTTTTTTTTTTAGTAGTTTCATTTTTAAAAAAAGTTTAAGAGAGAGAGTGCATGCATGTACATGTGAGTGGAGGAGGGGCAGACAGAGAAAATCCCAAGCAGGCTCCACACTGTCAGCATGGAGCCCGATGTGGGGCTTGAACTCACATGCCATGAGATCATGACCTGAACCAAAATCAAGAGTCAGCCGCTTGACTGAGTCACCCAGGTGCCGCTATGGTAGTGATTCTTAATCCTCATTGTGCATCACGTTCACCTGGTGAACTTTTTATTTTATTTATCATTTTATTTATTTTATCTTATCTTATTTTATTTTATTTTTTCAGTGGGCTTCATGCCCTATGCAGGGCCCAAACTCACAGCCTTGAGATCAAGATCTGAGCTGAGATCAAGAGTTGAACACTTTACCTGATGAGCCACCCAGGCTCTCCTCTGGTGAATTTCTGAAAAGTAGGTTTCCTTGAAGTCCTTTCTTCATAGATTTTTCCCAAGTCCAGGGAAATTATTTTTCCAAGGCTCCTCAGGTGACTCTACTGTGCATTTAAAGTCAAACTACTGCTCAGGATTTCTCAAACCTCAGTGTGCACAGGAATCATCTGACTTATTTATTAATCTAGGAGAGTCCCGTGATTTATTTACACTCCATTTGGATTTATGACTTGGAAGGAGAGTCGAGAACTCTGTAAGTTTAGTAAGTATGTCAGCTGACTGATGCAGGGAGTCTTTAGATCAAACTTTGAGAGACTCGACTTGTAGAAGTTGCTTTGGAAAAGCTTCACAGGTAAATTTGAACAGTCCTCTCTCCCTCACCCCCACTAATGAATCAAATCACTCTAATTGCTCTTAAGCCTCAGGTTTTTCATCTGTAAAAAGGAGACTCTTTCTCTACCTGCCTTGTCTGCTTCAGAAGCTTGCTATGAGAAGTTCTTTGTCAATTAGATTGTCAATTTCTAATTCTCTCATCAAAATAAGATACTGTTTTTGAATATTCAGATTATATCTGATATGGCCTTCTAACAACTTAGATAATTGGGGCACTTAGGTGGCTCAGTCTAAGTGTCCAACCCTTGGTTTTAACTCAGGTCATGATCTCACTGTGAGTTCGAGCCCTGTATTGGGCTCTGCACTGCCAGCACAGTCAGCTTAGCAATCTCTCTCTCCTCCTCTTTCTCTGGCCCTCCCCCGCCTCTCTCAAAATACATAAATAAACATTAAAAAACTCACATATCGGGCACCTGGGTGGCTCAGTCGGTTAAGCGGCCGACTTCAGCTCAGGTCATGATCTCGCGGTCTGTGAGTTCAAGCCCTGCATCGGGCTCTGTGCTGACAGCTCAGAGCCTGGAGCCTGTTTCGGATTCTGTGTCTCCCTCTCTCTCTGACCCTCCCCCGCTCGTGCTCTGTCTCTCTCTGTCTCAAAAATAAATAAATGTTTAAAAAAAATTAAAAAAAAACCTCACATATCATATAGTAAGCAGAAAATGCACATACCATATTTGAGCACTATTCCAAGCACAGACAAGACATAACTAAGAATTGTGTCAATGTCTTTCTGAAATCAAACCTGGATAATAAAGGGTTTCCATAAAGCCAGTCATATACCATAGTGATTACACAGTGACGCTTAGGTTGGAACACAAATGCAGCTAAATCCACTGTCCAGATGATTTCAACTACCTACAGAGATTCTTTGATAGGCTTAGGGAAGGGAGTACCTGTAAACCCTTGAAATTGTAGGCCAAATTTTACATGCATACTTTTTCAGGAGAGTGTATCTATTGGATTCCCAAAAGAATCTACTCTCCAAGAGAATAAGGTCAGTCACTTACCCTAGGTACCTATGGCCTAAGACCTAGGTCATATCAACCCAATATAAGATATTCTAACAGAAAAGAAGTCCTTTATGAGTTATTTCCAAATACTGGTGTCCTAGTTTAAAATAAACACATTTAAGAAAGAAATCTTTGGCTTTCCTGTATTTCTGGTGTTTGTTTACTTATTTATTTTAGAGACAGCAGGGGAGGGGGCAGAGGGAGAGAGAGAAAGAGAGAGAGAAGATAGAGAGAGAATCTCAAGCAGGCTCCACACTCAGCGTGGAGCCTGATGCACGGCTTGATCTCATGGCCCTGGGATCATGACCTGAGCCAATATCAAGTCAGATGCTCAACTGACTGAGCTATCTAGGCATCCTATTTCTGGTGTTTTATAAACAAACTAGGTAAAAAATTAATAATAACTTCTCCATTTCTATAGAGATAACAATATTTATAATAAAAATTTTTAATGTGCCAGAAAAGTCTCGATTGTGTTGCTATTAAATATAAGCAAAAAAGGAATTTGGTTATCCTGTGGGAGTATGTTTTTGCGGTTTCTGGCCATTAAGAACAGCAGCATTTTCTTACATGGCCAAGTCCAAATATAAGTACTGACTGACCTGACATTGCTCAGACATCTCATTATTCAGTCACATCAAGTAGTTGACACACCCAGAATAATCTGGATTCCAAACTATGTTTACCCTATCTTTAGCAAAGAACTCAGTGGATATGGTCTTTCCAAAAACACTGGAGTTATGAAAAAAAAGTCTGACTTGCTTCTTTAGTATATGCTATCCAGTGTAGCAGACAATTGAGACTGGAAGTTATGTCAACTTAACACCACCTTTGGAAGACACTGTCTCTTTGGACTGTTGTCTCTAAACTTTTGTGATCATTCATTCTTATTATTAAAATTAATTTGAGCACTTTTCCCCAATAGTTCTATACTTATTCAGAAAGTGTATATATATGCATGTGTGTGTGTATACAGACACACACACACATGCATATATATATATATGTCCTTATATTAACGTATTGTGTATATTATATAACATACATAAGCACATTTTTTTTTTGAGAGAGAGAGAGAGACAGAATCTTAAGCAGGGTCCATGCCCAGCACAGAGCCCCATGCAGGGATTGATCTCATGACTTGAGATCATAACCTGAGCCAAAATCAATAGTCGGACGTTTAGCTAAGAGCACCCCACACATACATTTTTAAAAAAGAATGCTACATAAAATAATCATGAATACAAATTTCTATTATTTTCTTCCCTTACCCTCTGATATGTGCATGCATTGTTTGAGCTCACTCCTAAGGAATAGGCAGCATATAAGAAAGCTTATGGGTCTATCTCTGTATTTCAGAGAACCAAATCCTTATTCACCTATTATAATATCCTCATGTTATGGTTAAGAAGCAATGGAGAGCCTGTTCCAGGATGATGACGGTGATGATGATGAAGAACAATACCTGCATGTGAAATTTACTATATGTATGATCTGTTCTAAGTCCTTTATATAATGTAACTCATTTAATCCTCCAAGTGTGAGTTAGGTATTATTATTAGCCGCACTTTGTAGATAACAAAACTGAGGTAGACAGAGGTTAAGTAACTAGCCCAAAGTCACACAGCTAGTATGTAATGGAGTCAGGAGTGGAACAATGGCAGTCCAACTCTAGTGTCCATACCCAACCACTATACCAAAATACACCTGATTTAAGATTCACAGTCAAAAGTAAAGCAAACAGAATTGTAAACAGAAGTCAGGTTCCTTGCTTTGTTAGTAATGAGGGCAAGAATAATTTTAATCAAAAGCAAACATTTTTTTCATTTGATATGAAGAAAATTAGAGAATCACAGGATATTAGTATCACAAAGACTCCTTCTATATTTAACGTCTTGCATTTGCTGAGAAGACTGAAGTCTAGAGAGGTTACATTAATGGTAAAAGTCATACATGATTAAGTGGTAGAGCTTAGAATAAGCAATCTAATAATATAAATGCTAATGTTATTGAGTGCCTAGTATACACTCAGAACTGTGTTAAGTGCTTTCCTATGGTAATTCATGCAATCTTCACAGTAACACCCAGAAGAAGATATTTTTTGTACCAAGTTTACAAGAAAGGAAATGAAGGCTTGAAGAGGTTAAATAATTGCCAAAAGTCAAGAGGACATTAAGAAGTAAAGCTGGAATTTAAACTAAGGCTTCATTCGATACCCTCAGACCGGGTAACTAAACTATATATTTCATTATTCCATACTGCCATCGTAAGACCAATTTCTAGGCAAATTAAAATATTATTAAAGTTTTAGAAAAAATTTTGGGAAAAAAGTGTCTATAAACCCAGATAAATGTGCCTTTGTTAGTGGATGGAAGTTTTCCTCTTTCTTTGGTAATAAGTGCTACACATCAGGAATGTAAGTTATGTGCATGTATTTAACCCTGTTTAAATGGAATCTCAATAAAAGGACACCTTAAGAAAAGATAACAGGGGCGCCTGGGTGGCGCAGTCGGTTAAGCGTCCGACTTCAGCCAGGTCACGATCTCGCGGTCCGTGAGTTCGAGCCCCGCGTCGGGCTCTGGGCTGATGGCTCGGAGCCTGGAGCCTGTTTCCGATTCTGTGACTCCCTCTCTCTCTGCCCCTCCCCCGTTCATGCTCTGTCTCTCTCTGTCCCAAAAATAAATAAACGTTGGAAAAAAAAAAATTAAAAAAAAAAAAAAAAAAGAAAAGATAACAATTACATGTAATGGAATATAGAACCAGATTCTCCTGGCAATTAATCACCTAATGCAAACCTATAGGCTGTTTCTGACAGATCCAAGAACTTTGCTTGAATTGTTGGATAAGATGTGTCTGGACTAGCTTATGAGAAGAGGCTCTGTTTAAAGTCTTTGAAGGTGTTTTAACATATATTTACACATATTGATGTGTGTGCATGCAAACATACTGCAAATGGATTTCAGCAACATACATATGTATGTATATATGTGTGTAGTATGTATGAAATTGCAGAACTTGCTCAAAAATATACAAAGAAATGAAAGTAATCTTCCTTTACAGGAACAGAGAGCTATCTATCATTTAACACAGATACTTCCTGTTTTTAAGCAGTTGGGAAAGCATGATTTCCAACCCAAATACTTAGCTTGGCAAGTTAGTGCCATGTTGATAGATGCTTTTATAACCACTTTTGTTGCACCTTAAATATCAATATGAAAAAGAGAGATGATTTATTTTTTCTCTCAACTTTTCCTTTTTTTAAGATGTGGGAGAATAGGAGAAAGAGATGAGAGGAAAGGGAAGGAAAATATTGTAATCAGAACAGGTGGGTGATCGAGTTTAGTATAGCTCTGACAGAGGTAGCTGTATCATCTCAAACTTAACTCTGAGGGTGAGGGAAGCAGTGATTTATTTGTATGAAATAAAAAGAAAAACAATGGAACTCTAGCTAAATCTTACAAATCTTTAAAGAGGAGATTTTGAAAGTTACAACTACAAGTCCCCACATTCTCTAACAAAGCACTTAAAAAAATCTTTTATGTGGGCCATGGAATTAACACTGCCTCGGGCATTATAGTTAAGACTGTGGAGAGGAGTGGCTGGCTGGCTCAGTTGGTAGAGAATGCGACTCTTGATCTTGGGGTCATGAGTTTAAGCCCCACATTGGGTGTAGAGCTTACTTGAAAAAAAAAAAAGGCTGTGGATAGAGATCTCAAATAGGCAATTCTGCTTAAATGGTTTAAAAAAGTAAACTTTGTTTTTCATTACTTGATACTGTACGTTGATGTCAATTTAATATCTTCATTTGTTTTTGTTTTGTTTTATCTTTGTTGTAATAAGGAAAATTTTCTTTAGGAAAAGTAAAGTACTTGCCTGGTGTTCATGATTTTAGTGTTATGGTAAGAACTGACATTTAGACGTGATAGTATGTTTTATGTATTTTACCTAACTTTATACCTGACCAGGTGTTCTCCTTATCCAGAAACCATTCCCTCATCTTGCCATAGTGGAACACAGCACTGTAATTATCCCCCGCTTTGGGGTAACTTCAAGCTCTACTCTATTTGCTCTTTTCCATCATCATTGAAACATATCAGATACCTTCTGCTACTGAACATCCTTGTTCAACACTCATGCTGTCTTAGCTCCTGCCCAACTTCCTTCTTCCCTATGCATGGCTAGAGAGTTGTTTAAGCTCTGTTTCCAGTTTCTCACCTATCACTCTTATCTCAGTTGACTCTAATCTGTCCCTATTACTGTACCAAAATGACTCCTGTTACGATCACTAATGACCTCCAGATTGTTAAGTAATTAAAAAAAAAATTACTCTTTCTGCACATATCTTGCCTAAAATTTCAGCAGGATTTAAAAAGCTGAATTATTCTTCTGTTCTTAAAACACTTCATTCTGACACTCTACATTATTCCTCTTATTTCTCTGGATGTTCTTATTCAGCCAAGTTTGCTGGTGGATTCCTTTCCCTCTACTTTACCTTAACTTAGAGGGTGAAGTTCTGCAGAGCTTACACCTAAGCTTCTTTTCTTTCTCCTCACTTTCCTATCCATTCCTTTGACTTCAATTACCATCTACAAATACATATCAAATACAAATACAAATACATATTTGATTCCCCAAATTTACATATCAGGTCCACATTTGTCTTCTGAACATGACTCATATGTTAAACTTTGTATTTGACATCTGTACTTATATGTTAAATCGGCATATCCAAATAAGCATATCCAACATAATTCATAATTTTCTTACCTAAAGCTTCGATATTTCCAAGATTCCTGTTCTCAGAATATGGACTTTACACCAACCCAGAAACCTAGGAACTATACATCTTCTTTCTCACTTCTCACTTTGAAAACTGCTAGGTTCTGTGGATTCCAAATTAAATACTCTGTTCGCATTGTTCCATCCCACCGTTTGAATTACTTTCTTCTCATTCCTCCTTCTTATCCTTATGTCTGCTCTTGTCACATCACTCAGTGATTGTTCATATGATATGTTGGTATGATGAAACGATATATCTTTTAAGATTATTTATTTTGAGAGAGAGCAAGCACATGTGCATGAGTTGGGAGGGGGGAGAGAGACAGAGACAGAGAGAGAGAGAGAATCCCAAACGGGCTCAGTGTTGTCAGTGCAGAGCCCTACATGGAGCTCTAAAATCCTGAGATCATGACCTGAGGTGAAATCAAGGGTCAGATGCTTAACTGACTGAGCCACCCAGGTTCCCCCTGAAATGATTTTTTAATGCAAATGTGGTAATTCCAGCCACTCTGTACCCACATTCTTAATACTTTCCATTGCTTCCCACTGTCCTTAGTATAAAGGACATAATATGCTCTCTCCAACCTCATGTGTTTTCAAATGCTGAGTCCTCTGAATAGAATCATCTGTGCTCCACTTTCTGCTTTCTGGCTAACAGCCTATTCATTCTTTAGAGTTGGCTTAAAAATCAGTAATTCAGGGAAACCTTCTCTAATTTCCCAGCCTAAGTTAACTCTCCCTCCTACATGCTTCCATAGCACTTGATATTTATTTGCAGCTCTTTGAATACCTATAATTATTTTCATATAAATATAAAGTGATTTAATAAAAATGGTATATACCAGAAATTATATTCAGAAATTGTGCCAGTTCTGCTAATATACATTATTTCATTTAATCCCAGAAAAATCTTAAGAGGTAGCTAGAATTACCACATTTCTCATCTTTACACTATAAGCTCCATGAGAATGTGGAACCATATTTATATTCATTTTCATTTCTTTTCAAAAAAATTTTTTGATGTTTATTTATTTTTGAGAGAGAGACAGAGACAGAGTGCAAGCGGGGGAGGGGCAGAGAGCAAGGGAGACACAATCCAAAACAGGCTCCAGGCTCTGATCTGTCAGCACAGAGCCCAATGTGGGGCTCAAACTCACAAACCCTGAGATCATGACCTGAGCTGAATTTGGACGCTTAACCAACTGAGCTACCCAGGCACCCCGTTATCATTTTCATTTCTAAGATGTGGTAATTCTGCTACCTCTCAGGGTTGTTCTAAGGATTAAATGAGATCATGTATATTAAAAATATCAGCACAATTTCTGGTCCATAGTTTGTTCTAAAAAAATGGAAGCTATCATTATTCAGAATAATCTGGCCTTCTGTATTCATTGTTCAGTATTTTGTCATTCCACTTGTTCTGCTTTGCATGGTTTCTATAAATAATCAGAATTATGTACTTAATTTGTATGTACTATATCCTTTTTCTCCAGCTGCTATTAAGATTTTTCTCTTCATCATTAGTTTTACACAATTCAATCATGTGACCTTGTGTAATTTTCTTTATGTATATATTCTGCTTCGGGTTTTCTGCTCCAGTTTATTTCTTTTGAAATACTCCAATCACATGATATGGTCTCACAGATTGCTGAGGCTCTGTTCTCCTCCCACTGTCCCTTGCAAAGTTTTTTTTTTTCTTTCTTTCTGTGTTTCAGTTTGGATAGTTTTATTGCTATGTAGTATTTAATCTGTTGGTAAGTCCAACCAGTGAGTTTTTACTTCAGATACTTTATATTCCAGCTGTAGAATTTCTTTTTATCTCATAGCTTCCATTTATCTCCTATGTTTTTTTATATCTGTAAGTGCATTTACAATAGCTATTTTAAAGTCTACTATTTTATGTCATTCTTATTAGTTATGGTCTATTTATGTTGACTGATTTTCCTTCTAATTATTCAGTTTTCTTAATAAAAAACATCAGGTTAAACAAACAAAAAAAAGACATCAGGTGTGACTGAGGTCAGAGAAGATGGTACAAGAAGTTTGAAGAGAGAACACAGGAGATGACTGTCTAAGAAGGTGGGAATAAATGAAATGTTGCTCTAGAAGAAACAGATTAGGAAAAAAAAAACTGGGAAATCACAGTTTAATAACCTTCAAGGAGATTTGAGGAGGAGGTTCTGAAATAACAGATAAAGCATCTATTTTAAGCAGCTCTAAGAAATTTAAAGAAGCTCAAAAGTAAAAGATTAAAAGAAACAGTGTGATCATTGTACATAATAGGAATTGCCATTATACTGCTAAATATCTGTTCAAATGGAATACATGGGCCGCCCTTTCAGATTTTTCCTAAGATTCGGTTTATTAAACAATGTTGGCTCAGACACTCAAGACTAAGAACTGACGCTTCACAAAATGCTTTAGGGTCTCTTTAAGCATTTCCTGACGTTAATCGAAGCCAGGAAACTTCTGCCAGATCTCTGCTGAAAGAGTAGTACCTTTAAGTCATCCTTTCACCAATCTAGGAAGCAAATCACCATCAGTTTTGGATATCGATCAAGCCTGACTAGAGACAAGAACTTTAGAAAAATAATCTGGAGGAGTACAACATAAACAGTAACAAAAATATGGGTCCATTTGGCTTTTATCTCGAAGCAGAGTATTCTCTTGGCTCAAGTTTCTTCAGTTCACAGACCTATCTGTTATTGTCCTACTCTCTAAACCCCTTCCCTGCTCCTACTCCATGACCCTGTGGTAAAACAATTAACTGGAAGGACTTACTGAAAATTATCCTTTCTTATAAATCTATCTGCACAATAATATGCATATAAAAAGCAACCACAAATAATCTATGAGCTTAATAATAAGTAAGAAAGGCGGTAAGAAGTAGTTTAAACATCTCTAAAATGTTGGGGCCTTTCTTTGGTCAGTATGGACCCGAAAACTTAGTCACAGCAATAATGTTCCATTGTGACTATGAGGGAAGTTCCTTAACAAAACTATAAAAATAATAATACTATGTCAAAGATTAAAACCATGCATGGCTGTTATTACAGTGACATTATAAAATACACAGCAAGTACATACCAGAATATTAGTGCTTAAGAATTTTTGATGCCTGAAAATGACACCTTTTAGAACAAGGGAAACATGTGCTAAACCCATCCCAGAGCTTTAAAGGAGAATTTGAAATTTAAAATAACAGACACACAAGAAAGTGTTATGTTGTAAAGAGCTATTCCTGACATAATATCCTAACTTATTTTACCAGATCTCTAGAAGTGAAGAAAAATTCTGTTATCCTATTAGCTCAGGCAAAACTGCATTTCCTACAAAAAGCAGGACATAATTGGTAAGTAAAATCTGGAACCCACCTCTGACCCGGGACCTTTCAGCTCTCAAATATTTCATACCACCAATCTGATTATACCTGCAGCATCACAGGTCATCATCCATTTAAACGTAAAACTCTAGATCAGAGGTGTCTAATAAAAATACAGTGTGAGCCACATATATAAGTTTTAAATTTTCTAGTACCTATATTTTAAGTTCTTAAAAAAGATAAAATTACTTTTTTTTTTTTTGAAAGAGAGAGTGCACAAAAGAAAGCAAAGGAACCTGTAAACTATGTAGACTTTTACTTGTTAAGAGAAATATGTAATGGGATTGTATTGTTTCTATGACACTGAGTCCCAAATTCTTGTCATAGACTTTATAGTATAATTATATAAATTAATCGTCCTATATTTTGTGCTGACCTGGCACACTAAGTGCCAATATGAGGAAACGGTGGCTAATTCATTTTGTCACAGATTTTGATATGTTTGGATGTAGTGACGGCCAAAGCACATAGATACTGAAATATAAAAACGATGCCCAATATTACCGTTCCCTCCAGTTTCTACTCAATTTTAGGGTGATTTTATCTTTTCATGCTAAAAATCTGTAAATTGCTATAGCAAAAAATATTCCCATTCCCAAGCTTCTGAAGTCAGAAGCAGCAGAAATTAGAAGGTAGGCCCATGTGGGTGAAACCATTCTTATGCAAAATCACTTGCATTAAAAGGCAAATTAATTAATTAATTAGCTAACTAAATAAATATTTATGGATCTGGTACTGGATGTATCAAAGGTAAACAATACCAGCCTTGGAGCTTATAGAATAATGGAGATGACAGGTAAACAAAGAATTTCAACTCAGGATGAGAGCTCTTAGAGAGATCTGAGAATTTTGTTCTTAAAGGCAATATCTGTTAGCTTGTTGAAACAAAATAATCATAACAAAAACCTCTCAAATGTCAAACTATCTAATGAGATGGGATTTAGTTCAGTTCAATAAAAAGCGGAATTATCTTTTTTTTTTTTTTTTTGGTGTCAGTTGCCTACTTTTATTACACCTGCACACAATTCAGTACAAATAGCAAATGAATTTCTTCATTTCTCCAGTTTCCTATTTTCTGTAAGATTCATTATTGTACTTGACATCCAGGTCGCTAAAGAGAGCTAAAATTCCTCAGGGGAAGAAATTATAAAGGAAATCTTAAACTAAAATCCCCAGTACACCATCCTGGTCCTGCACAGCTGCTTCTCTAAATCCCTGCTTTTGGAAAAGGAAATACTTTAAACAAACTTCCTCAAGTACTTGCACATATGCAGTCGTCCTGACACACAGGACTTCAAATTTTATTATCTTGGACGGAGGGAGTCTGATAATATCAACTCAGATTTGATTCTAAGTCCCAGAGAGTTGTTGAGGACCTATGCAGCTACAGCTGTGAATGGTTATGCCACTTCCTCCTCAGTGAATAATATTGATATGGATTTCTTATTGCCTGGTATTAACTAAATAGGGAAGGAAAGAGAGAGAGAAAATACTACAAACACTAGAGTCACATGCTGCAATACAGGATACCTTGTCTGACTTGTTTTTAAACCCCTCAGAGCTGATGATACAGTACTCTTAAAATAACATGATTATTTCTAAAAATAGCCAGGGAAAGGCACTCATGTGTCATGTTAAAGGATCTGGTGTGAGTGGGAGCAGTATGACACAGTCACTCACTACATCCTCCACACATAAACTCAGACTGTCATTTACTTCAGCTAGTTGTCTCAAGTTTTTTCTTTAAAAAATGTTTTCTAACCAAGGAAATTTCTCCCCTATAATATATACCTAAAAATAAAATTGCTGAGTCCAGACGAATGGAAAGAGATGGTCTCCCTTTCGTGAAATTCACCAAGAGAATGTTTAAAACATGACTGAGTTCTAAACAATGAGTAAATCTAAAGACTGTTTTAAAACTGCCATGTAGTTCTGGACTCTGCCAATACTGCTCTGGATCGTCATGCTGACGTCTCCCCTGGGCTCTGTCAATATCTTAGTTTCCCTCTACCCCTGCCACTTCTCTGACAGCAATACTTTTGCTAAGGAAGTTGCTGGTGAGAAATATGACCCCACACCCTTTGGGAAGGCATTCACTTCAGCTATTATGGAGCCAAGAATGGCTCAGGACTCCTAAATGGGGAGGAAGATGGGAGGAGGATTAGAACTGACATTTAGGCTTAAAGTTTATTATTACCCTCCTATTACATGCAAGGAAATTTAAAACAAATTAAGTCATACTGCTAATAAATAGCAAGGTTATGCACATTGAGTTTATTTTTATTTTATTTATTTATTTATTTAAAAAAATTTTTTTTTCAACGTTTATTTATTTTTGGGACAGAGAGAGACAGAGCATGAACGGGGGAGGGGCAGAGAGAGAGGGAGACACAGAATCGGAAACAGGCTCCAGGCTCTGAGCCATCAGCCCAGAGCCTGACGCGGGGCTCGAACTCATGGACCGCGAGATCGTGACCTGGCTGAAGTCGGACACTTAACCGACTGCGCCACCCAGGCGCCCCATGAGTTTATTTTTAAAATAAAAATAACTTGACTACTTTCTCTGAATAGAAGAGTGATTCATATGATTGTAAACAATTTTGACACAATGCTGATTAACATTAATTACAAAGTAAAAATCATCAAAATGATGGCTTTGGTGATATTCTGAGGAACAATTTTCCAGACGACTGCAATGTAGACTGTTTTACATAAAAGGTGTATTTATTATTGTTTTGTAACCTACTTTTATTTCCCAGTAAATGTAACGCATAGACTTCTTTTAATATATATATGTATATTTAATACTTATTACTGTTATGTACATATGTAATATTTAATCCTCAAAACAACTCTCTAAGGTAAGTAGGTACCGTTAGTCTTATTTTACGGATCCAAACCTATAATAAATCCTGCAGTGAACATTTTAAACTATTACCTTGGATTACTTGTCTTATTGTATCCCAGGATAAATTCCTAGAAGCATAATTAGTAGGACAAAAGGCGAATAACTTAAAAATTTTTGCTATATATTAACTACCCTCCAGAAAGGTTATGCTAATTTATACCTCATAATCACTTTTATCTATATATATTTAGTAAGTATAATATGGTGATGTCTAATGTTGGAAAAAAAATGTGGAGTTCTTTTTGAAAATGTCCAATAAAAACCTGCCATAGGTCAAATCGCACAACATTGTGCTGCATGTATTCTTTTGGTATCTTGGAACATAAAATTTAGGGTCCTAAATGTCTGTTATACACTTAATTACCACTTAATCTCTACATATATTAAAAAAAACAAAAAACAAAAAACAAAAAGCCTTTCCCCTTTTTACTTGCCCTTACTAGGAGATCATATAGTAAAAACAAAAGGTAAATACCCAGAGTTTTTAAGAGACTCTGCAGTTCAGGAGTGAACTAAAGAACAAGAGAAAATGAGAAGTGAGACAGGAACGGGACAGATTCACAGCACAGACAGACAGACGGAATAGCCTCCACATTAGCAGCTCAGGGGCCCCAAAGAGCTCCTCTGACATCGGAGTGCTCATTACACCTTGGTACACGATTTGAATATGCTACTTAGAGATTCATGCAGGCAATAAACATCCCTGGAGGCAGAGAGACAATGGGGATTACTAACTTTTCTTTGGTGGGTATTAAGGGAGGGTAGGAAAAACAGTAAGTTATCTGGAATGTGGAAGGAGCACCTTGGGAAGAACAGACAGGTGGGTAGTTAAAAGTGGGAGGTACTATAATATGGTATGGAAAACACAAGTTTTAGAAATAGACTGGGGGATCAATTTGCAATATGTACAAATATTGAATCATTAACATTGTAGACTTGAAACTAATATGTCAATTATATCTCAGTTAAAAAAAGAAAGACAGGCTTAGAAGCAGAATTATACTTGGCTAAAACTGCCAGTTGGTTGGCAAGATTATTTTCTTATTCTTTCATATTCTTAGTTTCCTCATCTGTAACATAGTGATCATCATAAAACCCCTCTAATAAACTTGATATAAGAATGAAAAAAAAAAAAAGACTGGAGTTCATATCCACAGGTCTGTTCTCCTCCTCTGTGTGACCTTGGTGAAGCTCTTCATTTTTGGACTTTTAGTTTTCTCATCAAGGAGAGGGACTGGACCACTATATATAGCATCTCCTTTAGTTCACACATTCTGATAAGACTTTATTCTACAAATAAAGTCTAGTAATCATTAAAACACTCACAATTTATAAAATAATTTCTAACATTTAAAAAATAAAATTACTGATCCATATTACCCACATCATTACAATTAGCATTAGAAGATAATTTTAGTCTACAGCCATACCACCCTAAATGTGCCCGATCTCATCTGATCTCGGAAGCTAAGCAGGGTCAGGCCTGGTTAGTACCTGGATGGGAGAAGATAATTTTAGGGCCTGATTAAAACATAAAAGTAGTTCATGGAAAAGTGGGCAAATCTCATTTGTTAACTTTGTTTTAACTGGTTCAGTTTTAGACTGGGTTTAATGTGTGAAATCATTACATGTATATTCAATATTGAAAATAAACAGAGCAGAATGGGTATTATTTTTCAATTTTAATTTATTTCAATTAAAATAAAACATAGTTGTTGACCTATATTTCTATATCTACATAATATTATTTTAAGGTTTTAAAAATATCTCCAAAAAGCAGTCACCCAGCCAAAACAAATAATTTCAATAAGACTAATGTTAATGCCATATTTCTAAATTCTCTCTCACATATTATAACTATGAAACCTGTCATAATTTGTTTTCTTTGCTTACCAAATTTACTATTAATGGCAAAGTAATTGAGGACATTGAAACAAATATGTGTTACTAATTTCCCATGCTTTTCCTCAACCGCTTACTCTGCTGTTTTAAATCCGTGACCTTTGTTTATATTAATAATAAATATATTTGACAGTTTAAATCACTAATCTAGCATCAAAATATCCAAAGGTATTTGTTTATATATATGTAATTTGAGATAGGAAAATTAAGTAAGAGCAAATCCAGTGGGGTTTAAAGGACTTATTACATACAAGCTAATTTATATTAATTATTAAGTTATATAAAAAAATAAACATACAAATTACTCTACATAGCTTCTATAAATATTTGCTGAAATGACTGATGCACACGTTTACTCTCCCAAGCTAAATCAGACCAAACTGAGTTAACCGGGACATGGAGGATTTCTGTTTGCAAGTAAGGTTCTTTTTAAGAGAGAACGAGATACACTTATTTTAGATTAATGTCTATTAGGTACTACGCACATGTGCAAAAATAATCTATACATGAAAACTGCAGTGGTATTATATGGACTTTCTGGCAAGGAAGCCTCATTTCCTACCTAGAAGGCTGGTTGACAGGAGTTCCCTGCCAGCCATCAATAAAATGCTTTAGACAGTACTGAGCCCCAACCATGGAACATAAGCCTTCAAGACAGAAATACCCCAGAAAGCAAACTCCAGCTCCAGCAGCCTCCTGATCAGCTCTTCTTAGAATCAGGGTACTAAATGTTCTTTCTATTATTTGTCATTCCCACAAAGTCTTACAAATCCATGTTCAGTATTCACCAACTCCACCAATGGCTCATTTTTAGTAATAGCTAATTGTATCCACCTGAACTCAGACATGACTTGTGCTTTGCTCAGAAGTGCACTGAATAATAGTTTTTTTGGAGTGCCTTTTTTTCCCTAAATTAAAAATAAATTTGTAGATTTGGAACTAAACATCTGATTTTAATCAAATGGAGTCCAAATTTAAATAAGACTTTTTTCTGTTAGCATACAACAGAAGTATGCTTAGATGTCTTTGCATAAGCATGTATGAGTGAAATTCGCAAAAAGGAAAATGAAATTCAGAAAAGACTTTATTCATAAAAGAGTTTATTCTCTATAGGATATGTACCCATTAAGTACTGTTAGCTCAGAGCTTAGCTTTTTCACCTTGTATGCAAGGATCAACCTACATATAAGAAATAGTACCAAAACTCCAAATACTGGAAACATACTTGATAAATACCATTACCATGACATTTCTGCTTTAAAATAATTTTTTAAAATGTTTATTTATTTTTGAGAGAGAGAGAGTGTGTGTGCTCATGCCGGGGAGGGGCAGAGAGAAAGGGAACAGAGGATCTGAAGTGGGCTGTGCACTGACAGCAGAGAGCCAGATGCGGGGGCTTGAGCACATGAGCAGTGAGACAATGACCTGAGCCAAAGTTAGATGTGTAACTGACTGGGCCACTCAGGTGTCTTGCCTTGTTTGTTTGTTTGTTTGTTTGTTTTAAATAAAATGAATAATTTTGTAGGTATATGAAGTACAAAAGACTGATGCTGGTGATATAGCCTCAAATGCCAAAACTATGAGTAAAACCTTTTTTTTGGTCTTTTTTTTCTAATTATAGTATTATTATGCTAATAATAGCTGAGCAGGCATTGGGCTAAGTATTTATTTTATTTTATTTTTTACTTTTTAAAATTTACATCCAAATTAGTTAGCATATAGTGCAACAATGATTTCAGGAGTAGATTCCTCAGTGCCCCTTACCCATTTAGCCCATCCCTCCTCCCACAACCACTCCAGTAACCCTCAGTTTGTTCTCCATATTTATGAGTCTCTTCTGTTTTGTCCCCCTCCCTTTTGTTATATTATTTTTGTGTCCCTTCCCTTATGTTCATCTGTTTTGTCTCAAAGTCCTTATAAGAGTGATGTCATATGATTTTTGTCTTTCTCTGACTAATTTCACTTAGCATGATATCCTCCAGTTCCATCCACATAGTTGCAAATGGCAAGATTTTATTCTTTTTGATTGCCGAGTAATACTCCATTGTGTGTGTGTGTGTACACACACACACACACACACACACATACACACACACACACACACACACACACACCACATCTTCTTTATCCATTCATCCATCGATGGACATTTGGGCTCTTTCCACACTTTGGCTATTGTTGATAGTGCTGCTATAAACATGGGGGTGCATGTGTCCCTTCGAAACAGCACACCTGTATCTCTTGGATAAATGTGTAGTAGTGCAATTGCTGGGTCGTAGGGTAGTTCTATTTTTAGTTTTTTGAGGAACCTCCATACTGTTTTCCAGAGTGGCTGCACCAGCTTGCATTCCCAAGGGCTAAGTATTTTTTATTTAATCATCTAACAAAGCAGTGGTACTTTAGAAAATTTTTTTTTCAAATATGATAAAATTAAGGCTCAAAGAGCCTAAGTAACTTGGCCAAGGTCAGACACTTTGAAAAGTGGAGTGAGATGCAGAGGCCAAGCTCAAACCATAGTGTATTTCCAGGCAAATGACTCACCAGGTGAAAGTTGCCACTCTGGTAATGCAGGTCTCTGAAGCTACATGTATCCATATATATCTCCCCCTTTACTTTGAGGCTAAAACTACTATCTGTGGCTCTGATTCCTTGTTGAAGGACTTCCAGTTATATTACAAAGTAGCAACGATTTCCAATTTTATCACTTCCAAGGTTGGAAGCCAACATTCCCTAGTTATGCTAAACTCCTTTCAGTGGATTTTTTGTATGGTATTTATTTTGCCCGTTATTATTTTCTGAGGGTACCTAAAAGCAAATAAACTAAGAACATTTCAGTTCTTTGTAAACAATACATTCTCAAAAGGCATAGAACTAAATGGATTCACTGGAATGGTTAAGAAAAAGACAGCTGATATACATGTGTGGAGGCAGTGAACAAAGAGAAAGCTTTATGTATGATCTGATGATATGGGTTGCAGGTAGGTGATGAAGAAATAAACTGACTCTACTACAAAGCTGTCATCATCAAGACAGCATGGTATTGGCACCAAAACAGACACATAAACCAATGGAATAGAACAGAAACCCCAGAACTAGACCCACAAACGTATGGCCAACTCATCTTTGACAAAGCAGGAAAGAACATCCAATGGAAAAAAGACAGCCTCTTTAACAAATGGTGCTGGGAGAACTGGACAGCAACATGCAGAAGGTTGAAACTAGACCACTTTCTCACACCATTCACAAAAATAAACTCAAAATGGATAAAGGACCTGAATGTGAGACAGGAAACCATCCAAACCCTAGAGGACAAAGCAGGAAAAGACCTCTCTGACCTCAGCCGTAGCAATCTCTTACTCGACACATCCCCAAAGGCAAGGGAATTAAAAGCAAAAGTGAATTACTGGGACCTTATGAAGATAAAAAGCTTCTGCACAGCAAAGGAAACAACCAACAAAACTAAAAGGCAACCAACGGAATGGGAAAAGATATTTGCAAATGACATATCGGACAAAGGGCTAGTATCCAAAATCTATAAAGAGCTCACCAAACTCCACACCCGAAAAACAAATAACCCAGTGAAGAAATGGGCAGAAAACATGAATAGACACTTCTCTAAAGAAGACATCCGGATGGCCAACAGGCACATGAAAAGATGTTCAGCGTCGCTCCTTATCAGGGAAATACAAATCAAAACCACACTCAGGTATCACCTCACGCCAGTCAGAGTGGCCAAAATGAACAAATCAGGAGACTACAGATGCTGGAGAGGATGTGGAGAAACGGGAACCCTCTTGCACTGTTGGTGGGAATGCACATTGGTGCAGCCGCTCTGGAAAGCAGTGTGGAGGTTCCTCAGAAAATTAAAAATAGACCTACCCTATGACCCAGCAATAGCACTGCTAGGAATTTATCCAAGGGATACAGGAGTACTGATGCATAGGGGCACTTGTACCCCAATGTTCATAGCAGCACTCTCAACAATAGCCAAATTATGGAAAGAGCCTAAATGTCCATCAACTGATGAATGGATAAAGAAATTGTGGTTTATATACACAATGGAGTACTACGTGGCAATGAGAAAAAATGAAATATGGCCTTTTGTAGCAACGTGGATGGAACTGGAGAGTGTGATGCTAAGTGAAATAAGCCATACAGAGAAACACAGATACCATATGGTTAGACTCTTATGTGGATCCTGAGAAACTTAACAGGAACCCATGGGGGAGGGGAAGGAAAAAAAAAAAAAAAAGAGGTTAGAGTGGGAGACAGCCAAAGCATAAGAGACTCAAAAACTGAGAACAAACTGAGGGTTGATGGGGGGTGGGAGGGAGGAGAGGGTGGGTGATGGGTATTGAGGAGGGCACCTTTTGGGATGAGCACTGGGTGTTGTATGGAAACCAATTTGACAATAAATTTCATATATAAAAAAAAAATAAATAAATAAATAAATAAATAAATAAATAAAGGTTAAAAAAAAAAGCTTCTGTGCAAGAAAGGAAACAATCAAGACAGTAAAAAGTCAACCTATGGAATGGGAGAAAATATTTACAAACCATCTCTTATCTGATAAGGAGTTAATATCCAAAATATGTAAGAACTCCTACAACTTAATAACAAAAAAAGCAAATAACTCTATTTAAAAATGGACAAAGGACTTGAATAGACATTTCTCCAATGGCCAGTGGGTATATGAAAAGATGCTCGACGTCACCATTAAGGAAATGCAAATCAAAGCCATAATGAGATATAACCTCACATCTGTTAGGATGGTCATTACAAAAAAAATCAGAAAACAACAAATGCTAGTGAAGATGTGGAGAAAGTGGGACCCTTGTGCACTGGTGGGAATGTAACATGGTACAGCTATTATGGAAAACAGTATGGAGGTCCCTCAAAAAATTACAAGTAGAACTACCCTTTGATCCAGCAATTGCACTTCTTTGTATTTATCCAAAATAACTGAATGAGATATTTGTACTAGCATGTCTATTACGGCATTATCCACAATAGCCAAGAGAGAGAAACAATTGAAGTGTCCACAGATGGATGAATGGATAAAGAACTTGTGGTATATACAATTGTGGTAATACATTGCAGTATTATGCAGCCCTAATAAAGAAGGAAATCCTGCCATAGTCTACGACATGCATGAAACTTAAAGACACTATGCTAAGTGAAACAGCCAGTCACAAAGGACAAATACTGCATGATTCCACTAAAGCAGTCAAACTGATATAAGCAGAAAGTAAAATGATGGTAGTCGGGGATGGGGGGAGGGGAAAATGAGGAGTTTTGTTCAATGGGCATAGAGTTTTAGTCATGCAAGATGAAAAAGTTCTACAGTTCTACTGTATGTATAACAATATACATGTAATTAACAATAGCATTGTATACTTAAAGGTTTATTAAGAGGGCAGATTACCTGTTCCGTGGTTTTTTTTTTTTTTTTACAATTGAAATGATGTGTTTATACATATCTTTAAATATCTCTAAGTAAAAAGAAGTCAAGATGTAAAAAAAAAAAAAAGAAAGAAAGAAATAAACTGAGAGGCTGTTAATTAGAACTAGGGAAAAGAAAAAAAATTCAGGTAGCCCCTGTAGGCTGTTAAAAATAAGTAAATGGGGAATATAGGTCCAGGAAGAAAAGCTAGGAAACCAGTAAACCAAGGATGAGATAAGAACAGTCAACATAGCAAAAAAGGTGTCCTTCCTGTCCCCATCTATTTGTGTTAACTTATCGAGAACATAAGCTCATGGTAAAAGAATAACAAAACAAGCAGTATAGAAATGTGTAGTGTGAAAAGCAAAAATCTGTTTCTTCTTCCAATCTTCTAATTTCCCTTCATAGAAACCATTTTCTTCCAGACATTTTCTATTCTTAGATATATCCAATTGTCCATTAAAACAAACAAAAAAACAGCAAAACGAGAGTATGCTTTCTTGCTTGTTTTTAATCTGCTGGTCAAAATTTATCAGTCTTTGCCCACAGCTTCTTAAAAGAACCATGTCACAATCTGACAACTAAGGTTTACTCTACTGGGCCCAGGAAGCAGGAGGGCAAAGTGCTTTCAGTGATATAAAGCAGCAGGATTTTCAAGATTAATCTTCATTCCATTACTCATTTGAATCCTAGAAACAAGTTAATCTAGGTAAAATAAAATTAAGTGACTAAAGATTTCTCAGCATTTACTCTAAATTATAAATGGTAAACTAAATGTGAAAAAATATACCACTATCACTGACTCTTAACTACAGACAATCCGTATATAAAATGGTACTTTCCAGCTTGTATGTTGTGAGAATCTGTACAAAATGTAGGTCCTTCATGACTTCCTGGACTAAATGGTATGGATCTAAAGGATTGAAATCTCTACTGATTTCTTCCTCCAGTTCGTAGTTCACTCTGTTTACAAGCAATTTCTAAGGACTATAACTAGCTTGCTGATAAAACTGACAATTGCCACAGAACATTTTTCTTCCCTAACCAAGCACGCCAGGAAAACTTAAAAATTGTTAAGGAAGGTATTGTTACTCTGTGGTTCCTGGTTGAATGTCAAAGGATTGGTGAACAGGTTAAAACACACATTTTTATGTTTATAGGTACTTTTACGGGAACATGGTCTTTAGCATGAACCAAAGAATGTTAAGAATTACTAGTTTATTAAGAGTATTCTAGAGACTAGAAAATGAAGGTAATAAAATATAAAAATTAAGCTCATTTGCTGGTAAAATGCTTATCTTCTAAGTGAATACTGAATTTAAACTTCAAATTTCTCTGTGATACTTTGAGTCTGAAAACAAAAGGCAGTAACAATAAATAGGAGAGACTCTGTTAATCTACCTCTGTTTATCTGACATCCTAGATTTAATCTCTGTTCTACACTTCCTTTACAAAACATTATGGCTTCTACTGTAGTGATATCAATCACAGAATGTCTATGATTTGACAAGCCAAAATTGTATTAAATAATAGAAAAGTAAAATAAATAGAAAAGTAAAATAATAAGTTATCCAGGGTTCTGGCAGGGATTTTGAAAAGATGTATCAATTTAGGAAATATTTCCAGAAGAGTGGGAAAGTTAAAGAGTCTCTACAAGTGATTTGGAAGAACCCAAGGTGTAGCAACTACAGGAAGCTGATACTGCTTAGGAGGCTAGGGGTCGGGACCAGAGGCATGGGAGAGAGTTGTATCAAAACTTAAATAAAGGTGAACCTCCTGGCTGGGGGGACGAGGGGTGTGGCAGCTCAAAGTATAGTATTAGGAGATACAGTCTATAAGATGACATGGCCAATGTTGGAATTACGATACTATGGTAGAGAAGAAGTGGGAAGACATATTCTGACTTCTTTCTCCTCCCACCTTCTAATCTGTTGATGCTTCCCACTGGCTGAACCCAGTGGAATGCAAGTCAGGGCTATATAATCCACAGGCATCACCTCAATCTCCCTTCTTTATATAGACATGCACATGCAACCCTGACAAAGGCAAGAATATAAATGGGAAGTGAAACAAGAACAACTAGCACAATGAACTACAGAACACTTATTATTTCTTAATATTGTTTGATAAGAATCACTTTAGTATCCTTGAAAATATGCCTAACTCTCATCATCATCTAAATATGTTACTTCCAAAGACTTTGTTACATCCTATCCATAACACTATAGATGCTTAGCTTTATAAAAGTCTAACAAACCTTCCAGATAAAGTCTGGAGTTTAGTTACTGTATGCAGGTTAACTGCCAACAACAACAAAAACCAGTGGATAGTTAGATAATCTGCTTACTTGGATCTATTTTGTTTTTATAATAGTTTTGTCATTGTGGTCTGGGTTTATTGTTTAGCCAAGATGTTCCATTAAATCTGTTCTTTCTTTGTGCTTTTGGTGTCATACCTAAGAATCCATTGTCAAATCCAAAGTCATTAAGATATATTCCCATGTTTTTGGAAAGGAGCTTTGTGACATTATCTGTTGTGTTTATGCTACTGACACATTTTGAGTTAATTTTTGTATATTGTTGAGAAAGAAGTCCAACTTCAATTACTGCACATGGAAATCCACTGGTCCCAGCACTACTGATTAAAGAGTCTATTATTTCCCCATTGAATGATTTTAGTACCTTTGATGGCCGTATGTTCATGGGTTTATTTCTGGATTCTCACTGGTTTTATACAGTCTATCCTTATGTTAGTACCACACTGGTTTGATTGCTGTAGCACTGTAGTAAGTTTTGAAATCAGGAAGTAGAAGTCCTCTAACTTTCTTCTTCTTTTTTTTTTATCAGTATTGTTTTGACTATTCAGTACCCCTTGTATTCCATATGGATTTGAGGACTGATCTTTCATTTCTGCAAAAAACACTGCTGTAATTTTAATAGGGATTATAGTAAACCCGTAGGTTGCTTTGGGTGATACCTACATCTTTACAATATTAGGTCTTTAATCCACAAACATGGGACATCTCTCTGTTTGTTTAGATCTCCTTTAATTTCTTTCAGGATGTTTTATAGTTTTTAGTATTCAAGTATTTCACCTCCTTCGGTAAGTTGTTTATTATTATTATTATTATTATTATTATTATTATTATTATAGTTTATTTTATTGTTTTGGATGCTATTGTAAATGAAACTGCTTCCTTAATTTCATTTTCTGATTGTTCACTATTGGTATATACAAACACAACCTAAAGTAATTTGAGTGCCACCTAGGAAACAGGATGGCCAGAATGTGATCTAACTTTTGAGTATCATATTGCTTTCATCTAGAACATTTCATGCAAAGGTGATCTAGTAGCTAATTTTCAATAGAATTCTCTAGAATGCATCAACATTTCATTCATGACTTTCTTCCTAATTCATTTCTTCCTAACATAAAAGTCATTGCTTCAATACCCTATTGCCATGAGGCTGGCAGTTAGGATACGCACAGTTCAGCTGCCATATTAAAGTAGACTTTCTTGTGAATTGCAATATATGGCAAATGAAATATAATAAGAAAGTCTAATTTTTCACTTGATTCTATGAGATAAGCAAAAAGCTCTAGCAAACTTTTCAATATGTTTTGTTAATTGTTTTGTAGAAGATACTTTAAAAATATTTACTGAAGGATGAGTAAAAAATAAAATGAGAGGTAACTGACTGTACTAGCATAATGGAAAACCGCTACTGTCAGACCAGGAAGAAAAATTTGTAAATTTTATATCATATAATGACATTTGGAGACAAGGATTAAAACTTCCTGTAGGGACAGAGGGGATGTAAAGGACACTTAATCTAAAGCAACATGTCACTCATCCACTCGAAACATATTTCAGTATGTCTTCCTTGCAGCTTTTCAAGTTTTCTAATAGCTGTTCCTGGGTATTGCCTGTAGAAGGAGATTTGAATTCCAGCTCTGAAACTGAGGAGGTGTATAGTTTTGTGAAATTCACTTAAGATCTCTGAATCTTCACTTTGTCATCAAAGGTTGTATGAGAATAAAATAAGAACATATTTAAAGTATGCAGCACTAACCAGGAATTGTTAGTTATACTGTACTTCATCCAATAAGTAAGCCAGAACACACACAAAAAAATAGGACTACCTGCAGAGTCTCTCCATAGTTAACATTTTCCTGGTAGAATGCCTCTCAGTTTTAAACATCCGCACCTCAGGGAATATATGTCTCTTAATTCATCATTTTCCAGCTGATGTTTATATAGGAAAAAAATTATACTAATATTCCTCAAACTTAATATAACATTTTAAACAAAAGAATGTATGGGGAGGGGGAGTCATATGTTACATTCCAAATACAATAGGTGGAAAGAGGACATCATATGTATTATTGACATTTTGGAAAGCCCTCTGAGTGTCATCGAAGCAACTGTTCCTTAACAACTGATTTGATTGTTAGGTTAGTAGGAAGCTATGGCTTAAGCATTTTACACCCTAAGATTATAATTTGTTATTTTAAAGACATTTCACTGTATTCAACTAGGTTTTAGGAAATTGGTTGGGGATTTTGGGAAATGAGATCTTGGCTAGTGATTTCAAGCAGTACGTCTGATTTTCTAGGATGTCAAGTTTTCAGCAGGGGATACTCAAATGCTAAAAAGGCATTCTAATATCAACAAAGCATTTTTAGTTTAATCGCAAAAAAGCTCATTTCATATAATTTAAAAATAATCTTTATCTTTTTAATTTATATTTTCTCAGAAGAAGATTTCTCTTATTTATATCTCCCAGAGCTTTTTCTCTCAAGAGAACAGAGTACATACTCAACAGCATACAGCAGGTATTTAGTAAATAAGGAATGAATAAATTATATTCATCCTATTACACATATGTATATATACTGTTACATATTTTTATGTCCAGTGCCATACCTATAAGATGAACTTTTCCCACAAGTGTTCCATTGATTCAAAATTCACCTTTTCAATTGTACTAACTCGTGAGGTAGCTGTGTTGTTAGTACTGTTACGTACTTAGTTTATTGAATGTCATGTGGTAAAATTTGCTGTGACTACGAAAAACATTCAGCTTGCTGTACAGAGATTATAGAGGTGATGATCATAATAGTACAACAGTTAATCTTTATTGAGTCATTACCTGCTAAATGCTTTGTAAAAATCATCTTATACAAGCTTTATAAACTATGAGACATACATTATTACTATCACAATTTTACATATGAGATAGTATTGTCCAGGGCTGATCAGCTACTAACTAGAGGTGGGATTTGAATGAAGACTATATGATTGCAAAATCCATAATCTAATCCATACCACTAAACTATATGACTTATTACTGTCTGATATTCTGGAAAATTATAATCCTGAATAAGACATAATTGATGAAAAATAAATAAAATGGCAAAAAATGTATAACCTGGTACAGAGAATGCCCCGACATATTTATTCATGACATATATCTCAGTGAGTATTTATTTACTTTTTAAGGGAAAAAACCCTGAAAACTCAATTTCTTGGCAATTCTTTGCCTAGTTCCACCAGCAGTGTGCTGATAAACATTGAACGATTCTTTCCCCAGAAAAAAACACAATAAAACACTGATCTGTAGGGACTGCCGATTTCCATAGTTTACATAGTCCCATCATGGCAACTGACCATTTAAAAACTGATTTGCAACATTCTTGATAATTTCAAAAGCCGTCCTTGTAAGGTGGCAAGAGCCAGTTTGAGCATATCACTGGGTCCAACTACTTCAAATCAAAACAAAGTGTTAACCTGAAACACAGTTTAAGTAATGGTTACTGTCTCCTGTAAATGCTTGCTTTAAAATCCCATGAGAGGGGTGCCTGGGTGGCTCAGTCAGTTAAGCATCTGACTTGATTTCTGCTCAGGTCATGATCTCATGGTTCATGAGATCAAGCCCTGCTTCGGCTTGAGGAGCCTGCTTGGGATTCTCTCTCCCTCTCTCTCTCTCCCCCTCCCCTACATGCTCACACGTGCGCTCTTGCTCTCAATAAATAAATAAACTTAAGAAAAAAAAAACCATGAGATATTCATGATTTAGTATATGGCATCACTCACATAGGTGTGAAATGAGATTTTATAAAGTTTCCCATAAGCAAAAGAACCTGTTAAGAAGATAAAATGATAAGCTACAGACTGAGAGAAAATATTTGCAAACCACATATCTGACATTAAATACATAAAGAACTCCCCAAATATAACAGTAAAATAACAAAGAATCCAATGAGAACATGGACAAAAGACATGAGAAGACATTTCACTAAAGAAATGATATGGATGACAAATAAACAGACCGAAAAAAGTTCAACATCATATAACCACCAGAGAAATGCAAATTAGAGCTATGATGAAATATCTCTGCACTCTTGGTACACTAAATGCTGGCAAGTATATGGAGAAACTGGATTTTTCATATATTGCTGGTAGAAATATAAAATGGTACAGCCACTGCGGAAGATAGTTTGGAAGTTTTTAAATAAAGCTAAACATAAATTTATCATGTGCAGTAGGCAGAATAGTGCACACCACACTCAGTTATTCTCCCCCCATCCCATCCCAAGATGTCCATAGGCTAATACTTGGGACCTGGGAATGTTACTTTATTTAGCAAAAGGAACTAAGGTTACACATGGAGTTAAGATTGCTAACCAATTGACTTTAAAATGGGGAGATTATTTTGGATTATCCAGGTAGACCTGTGTAATCACAAGAATTACATTATATAACATTACCTAAAGATTAAATGTAGAAGAGGGAGGTAGTACAGAATCAGTCAGAGGAAGATGTGACTATGGAAGAAAGGCACAGAGAAATGCAACTTTCCTGGCTTTGAAGATGGAGGAAGGGGACATGAGTTAAGGAATATTGAGAAGAACTAGGAATGACAAGGAAACAGATTCCCCCCCCAAGGCCTCCAGGAAGGAATATAGCCTTATTATCACCTTTATTTTAGTACAGTGAGACCCATGTTGGACTTCTAGCATACAGAAATATAAAATAATAAATTTGAACTGTTTAAAAGCTGCTGGTCTTGTAGTGATTTTTTTAACATTCTTTTTAACATTTATTAATGTTTTTGAGAGACAGAGAGAAAGCATGAGTTGGGGAGGGGGAGACAGGGAGAAGGAGACACAGAATCTGAAGCAGGCTCCAGGCTCTGAGCTGTCAACACAGAGTCTGACATGGGGCTCCGACTCACAAACTGCAAGATCATGACTTCAGCATAAGTCGGATGCTTCACCAACTTGAGCCACCCAGGTGTCCCTTGTAGTGATTTCTTAAGGCAGCAAGAGGAAACAAATATACCATGTGACCCAGCAATCACATTTTTGGGCATTTATCCCAACGAAAGTAAAACTATTCACACAAAAAATATGTACATGGATCTTTATAGCAGCTTTATTCATAATAGCTCAAAACTGGAAAAAACCTAACTGTCCTTGGATAGGTGAATGGTTAAACAAACTCTAATACATCCATACCATGAAATACTACTTGGCAACAAAAAAGGTACAACAACTATTGATATATTATCCAACTTGGATGTATCTCAAGAACATACTGCTTAATGATAAAAGCCAATCTTAAAAGGTTACATGCTTACTGTATGACTGAATTTATATGACATTTAAAAAAATTTTAATGTTTATCTTTGAGAGAGAAAGGGTGGGGGAGAGAAGAAGTGGGATAGGGGCAGAGAGAGAGGGAGACACAGAATCTGAAGCAGGCTCCAGGCTCGGAGCTGTCAGCACAGAGCCTGATGTGGGGCTCAAACTCATGAGCCGTGAGATCATAACCTGAGCCAAAGTCAGATGCTTAACCGACTGAGCCACCCAGGTACTCCTTATATGATATTTTTGAAATGAGAAAACTGTGGAGATAGACATAGACCAGTGATTGGGAGTGGACAGAGATGAGAGGAGTGTAGTACTCAACTGTAAAGGCATAAATAAGATAGTTTCTTTGTGGTGATCTAAGATATAGTGCCATATCTTGACTGTAGCAGTGATTACATGAATCTATAAATAGGATCAAACTGCACTATACTAAATACACAGAAACACACATGCATATACACACACAAGTGAGTACATTCAAAAACTAGTGAAAACTGAGTAAGGTCTGTAGTTTAATTAACAGTATTATACCAATGGCAATTTCCTGGTTTTAATACTGTTCTATAATAAGATGTAACTACTGGGGAGAGATGGGTGAAAGTTTCATGGGATTCTATTTACTATTTTTTTCAACCTTCTGTGAGTTTATAATAATGTCAAAATAAAAAATTACAAAATAAGGGGAAAGAAAAAATAATCCACTGGATATAAAAGTAAGATATTAGAATAGATATTTAAGATATAAAATGTTATCCCTTAAAAATTTTAAGTTTTAGGGGCACTGGGTGGTTCAGTCGGTTGAGCATCCAACTTCGGCTCAGGTCATGATCTCACAGCTCATGAGCTCGAGTCCTGCGTCAGGCTCTGTGCTGACAGCTCCAAGCCTGGAGCCTGCTTCGGATTCTGTGTCTCCCTCTCTCTCTGCCCCTAACCCATTCACATTCTGTCTCTGTCTCTCTCAAAAAAAAATAAATAAACATTAAAAAAATTTTTTTAAAAATTTGTTTTATATGTTTATGTTTTTTAATGTGTTGTATAATGTACTTATATATAATTTATAAATAAAAAATATGCACTATTGGTGGTTCATGCTATAATGTTCCCATAGATACATGGAATAAAAAAGTTTACAGGCCACTGCTTTGAAGTATTATCTTTATTAAACAGTGAAAAGCAAAATGCAATATGGTATTTCTATGCAATATTATCTCTAAAATATTCATCTAGCATTAAACAATAACAGCAAGTATACTAAAAATAAAATAGTTTACTAAGTAGCAATGGAATGAAGCACCAGCCCACTCTAGCAATTAGTAGTTTATATTGCTTCTTTCTAGAAAAGGCAATCCTGATACACTTGTCCATCATCTGTAAAAAGCCTTTTATCATCTAATTTATGTATATTCTTGTTGTTATTATTATTACTAATACCTTGTGTATTCTTATTCATTCTTTTTTAGATAATTTGTGACTTCTAATTAACACTAGCAATAGTTTTGGAGGTTATGAGAACACATGAAAATAAAACTGAAACACCCAATTTTTGCTCAGCAAGGTATGTTTGCTCTACAATGCATATTTGAAGAGCACTGGAAATTACCAATAAAGATTAGAAAATTCAAGTTTCATTTACCTGCAGACCATTTTGTTCTCAACCAAGAGTCTCTTTATTCAACTAGTGATTGGTGTTTTTAATGCATTTCTGAAAAAGAACAATTTATGATTTTGGAGTGGAATCTGGCAAATGCAGAACTGTTGCTAGACATTAGCTATTCAAGAGTTAAGCCATAAAGACTCTTATCTCTGTATCTGTCAATTTTTGAGATACTGTTCTACAAAGTAAATTTAGAATTATTCATGGAAATTTGTTAAGTCTTAGGTGGACTTATAGCAAGTGATTAATTGGCTTAGAAAATATTTAAAACATTTAAAGTCACTCCCTCAAATATGAGGATGTTCACACTACAGCTATACTGGTCTTTCCTGATTTGATAAGGAAAATAGGCAAGGAAAGATTAAATTTAAAATACACTTTTATTTTTTTGTTGTTTCGTTCATTTTATTAAAGTTAACTCATTGTTCTTCCATTGCGCATTCTTGAAAATCTTCCTCTTAGGGTAGCTGGCTCTCTAAACTGGGCTTCTAAGATTTTACTTTGAAGGTAGAGCATCATTCACTACAAAAAATATGATTTAAAATCATGGAATGAGAAACTCATGTGAGGACATTAGATCTTTACTATTATACTGAGACTCAGAGCCTGTGATTTATTTGCTTTTTGAAAGAAACTGACACCCAGCTCGGAGGCTGGAGCCTGATTCTGTGTCTCCTTTTCTCTCTGCTCCCCCAACTTGTGCTGTGTTTCTCTATGTCTCTAAAAAAATTAATAAATGTAAAAAAAAAAAAAAAAAAAAGGAACTGACACCTTGTCACAGCTACCTTGCAGTGGAGAGGTTAAAAAGTTGTCCAAGTTCCAGACAGCGAAAGAGCAGCCTCTAAACTGACAACATGCAACGTGCTTGGACAAGCACTTTCTTTTTACAATGAAGTAACAGGATTACTTTTTCGGTGCAACCAAATTCAAACAGTGAAAGAAGCCACTCCAAACTGTGAGCAATGACAAACTGAGGGCCAAGCTTATGGTATACACAGGAGCATTCCCAACTGGGCAGCATGGGCAAGCACAAGTTTTCTCTTCAAAGAAATATTTTAGCAGATTACATATGCTTCAGCTCCTCAGCTACCCTCAGTTATGTTAGCAGTATGTTATCAGTATGCATGGGTAAGCAGCACAAATTGCCGTTCTGAACACAACATTCCCTTGGAATTTCCAAGACAATGTAAAGTAAGAGTGGAGAAAATAAATGTAACTCCTCTGATAATCCTGAGAACTATATGAAATGGTTATGGAAGGAGACAGATTAACTCACATAATGTGCACTTTTCTTTTGGAACAGAGTAATTGGTGCTAGTGTTTTATTTATCCATTTTATTCAGGGTTGGTGCGTACTAAAGTCATATGAAGGTAGGTCCATCTCTGAAATAATCAAAGTAAACTACCACATATCTTTTACTTCAAAATTTGAAAAAGAAAAAATTAAGGTCTTGCTCCACATATCAATAAAGAG
The DNA here is from genome assembly GCF_022837055.1 of Prionailurus viverrinus. Classification (NCBI taxonomy): domain Eukaryota; kingdom Metazoa; phylum Chordata; class Mammalia; order Carnivora; family Felidae; genus Prionailurus; species Prionailurus viverrinus. The sequence goes on from NC_062564.1 coordinate 101,538,363, forward strand.
AGAGGGAGGGAGATAGATATATAAGGACACAGAATTAACAAAAGTGTTCTACGGTATACAAAGGAATCTTAAAGATATTTTTCATTCCCTTAGAACAATTAATTAGCTTCAATGAAAGATACCTATCTGAGAATAAACTCAAAAACAAAGTATAATTCTAGCAAAAGTCTGACAGGATCCCTTCAAACAAGGCAGTAGTCTCAGGCAGGGTTCAACTAGGGAGCCAGAGACCCAAGGGAGATAGGAACACTCTAGTCAGACAGATATATGCACACACATGCACGTGTACCCCTCCCCCAATGCCAAGCAAACCGGGCACGTGATGTAAGGAGGAGGCTCTGGGCAGTTATACGCTGAATGCCTCAACTTGGTTTCTCTTATCAGCTTAAGCATGGTTATGCTGGAGTCTTTAAGATCGCAGAGATCCTACCTTTAATGTTATTTAAAATAATTTGTAAGCCAGCGTTCAAAAACTTAATTTATAGAGTTAATGCTTTGAATAACACCTGCTTCTTTCTTAAAGTATCCATGAAAGTTAAGTACATATGCTTATGAAAAAGGAACTGGAGTGAAACTAGTAAGTACGGTCAGGGAGCCAAGCAGAGAATTTAATATGTTTTGACTTTTGTAAAATCTTATTTGTCTTTACAACATCTGCTACATGCAAGCGTCTTGGTTCTCAGCCTAGGGACAGATTTAAGAAATACTAGGAATGAATACTAGGGATAAGTAGGGAAAAATATATAATTATGATAAACACTAGTGGTTATTCATATTATTTCAGCTAATATTGTCTAAAATACAAGAACCAATGCCTTCCCTAAATTATTGTATTGACCGGATTGATGGGTTTCAATATGTTCTTTAAATGTACTTAACTACCTATAATAAACTTAGGTATGGTCAATGTAAAGTGTGTAAATCCATGATTTTAGAAAACTCTCAAATGATTGATTATTGCAATAAAGACTGTTAATATTCTTGCTTATAGTTCTAATGAAAAACAGGAGAAGGATACTTATTCTTTTAAAGCAAGTGCCACTGTTAATATGGATAACATTATCATCTTTGAGACAAAATGACAGCATTCTTGCCCAATATTATTAATGATCATTTCAATTCATTTTATTCAGTGTTCATTATTTAAGAGACAGGTTTGGATTGACAGAAAAATGGCTGCTACAAATCTAGAAATAGTAAAGATACTAACATTACACATAGGGCTGGGAATGGAAATTATAATGACACTGTTTTTAATACTATTAAATAGTCACAAACTTGGAAAGTATCACAAATCGGCTTCTGTAATTTTCACTTTGCTCTCCCTCATTCAATCTCCCACCATACTTGACCAATAAAGAGCAAATAAACCAAGATCTTATTAAGCATGCACCATATGAAATTCTTTAAAGTTCAGAAGTAATGGTCTAATGTGAGGAAAAAAAAAATTACATACTTTTTCTTTTTGTGTGAAATGTTCAGGGAAACTATGCTAAGTCACTTAGTATATAAAGACTCCAATCACCTCACATGTGAAAGAGGTATTAATAAACAAAACCTGCTGCTAGTGGTGTGGGTGGGGGTGGGTTTCAGAGAATGGGGGCTAGTGAAATAAATTACCAGTATTTCCAGGTTGGGCAGGAGTATTGGTTTCTTTTCAGGTCAGACTGGCTGTCGCCACCAATACTGACAGGAAGAGTTACTGGAGTGATGCTCTACCTATGATGACTGAGGGACACAGAGACAGCAGAACAGGAGGGAAATCGTATCCCTACTACCTTGTAGATCACCACCAAAAGAAACCTGTTATCTGGGCTTTGTTTTGCTTTTCTTTTCACAGAGGATTAAGATTCTTATCTTAATAAGGTATGTTGTTAAACTTGAATTTTGTATCAGTTTTGTAATCTAGACTTTAAAAACATAAATGTATACTGCACATATGTAAACTTACAATCCCTCTCTCTACGTGCGCTATGTTTTGAAGCATTTACAACTGAGATTCTTCCATTGAAATATTTCCATGCAAAAGTATTAACTATTAATTGAATCTGACATTTCTTAATGTAAGTTTTAAACAATTTATTTTACTATTAGAAAAAAAATTGAAATTCAAAAGACTAACCTCATGGAGCTATATATTTGTGATAAATTTTGGTAGGTATCTCATACATTAGCTTTAACATAATTCAGACTGAATTCTCAGGGTAGCATATAAATGTGAGGAAAGGGAATGTCTGGGATCAACCCTTCTCTACATAAAACAAATTGGTTTGATATATTTACTTGCTTATTTTTTACTTGACTAACCGGCATGATGCCTTAATGATGAGAGAAGGATGTAAAATATTCACGCTTTTGTTTTGCTTTTGTCAAATTGTTTAACTGCTTGAATCACCATACGATGTCTATCATTAGGCTTTTATTAATTTAATATTTAGGAGAGGAATGAATTAATGAGTGAATGAATGAAAGAATGATGAAGATTTATAGTTACTTGACTTGTCTTTGCCTTATTTTCCCTATATACTATTTAGGAATAATAATATCATGGGGGATATCCTAAAAGGAAATTGGAAAGTAGATGGTAATCAAGTAAGGAATATTATTCTAATTATAAGAGATCATTATTTTCGTTACTACTTCTACTATCATTAATAAGCACCAGTCTTGCCCAAGAGCCTAGGAACTACCAAGTTTTGTCATCACCATGAAACTAGGAAATCTCATGGTTAAGGTCATACACTGATCATCAAGTTTGAGTCAGCTACTCAAAAATTTAGACATTATTCTAAAATCCAAATAAATGAAATTTTTAATCAAAATGCAATTGAAATACTGATATTTCTTTCATATGTTTTTGAATTTTTGAAATCCTTTAGATTTTATATAACTCATTGAGACAAATTTGCTTTCCCTGTAAATATATTTTTAAAAATGATTCAGTCTTAATGTAATATTAAATATCTTTAAGAAAAGCGACCGTAAAAAGTAAAAAGAAATAATGAGGGTTCAGTGAGTTTTTCTCCGGTTCTTACATCAAACGTGCTTTCTCTGTGCTAATGCTACTGTTTCTTATGGCAGGAAAGCAGATGATTCCCTTTGGCATTCTTCTGCTCTTAAATCCCTAAAGCCACCCAAGAACAAATAATGAATTGTACAAATTCTTTAAAATTTCCAAGAATCACTTATAAAATATGGTAAAACATAAAGCAGCCTATGAGTTACGTATTAACATAAAAACTGTACAACTCTGTAAGTTACCTTATAAAAAGAAATCTGATGATTAGTTTGTCTAAGACTACAGTCCATATATAATAAGACATTTTATAGAAGTCATTTCAAGTTGTTGCTTAATAAAGCCTTATGATTCAATAAAGTACAGAGATTAATTACTTTCTCACCCTAGGAAACACTGGAAAGTAAACTGAGAGGCTGATGGAAGAAAACTTGCCCTATTACACTACACCTTTCCGTTCAATACACCGGGGACGTTAGTTCTGATGCCATTAAGTCTCTCTTTCCCCCTTTACATTTTAAAGCCTTCTTGGCTTAAAAATGTTAAGTCTGTGTGTGGTCTGTTTTCAGGAATGATTCAGATGGGCTATACATGTGTTATTTTTTTTCTTATTTGTATAAGTGATGACATTTCTATACTTCTAATTTTTGAGAAATATATTTAAAGATGTCAACTTTGGTTTAAGTTTTGATGAAAGTATAAGTCTGTATTTTATGTTCTTTTTCACATTTTGATGAGGAGACAAAGCTACACTTCATATCAGATGTTAAGATCAATCTTCCTTGCTTTTGCTCTGACCTAGTGAACTTCTCTGGTAATTGTACACCAGAGAACAGTTTTGCTGTGGGTTTCAGTCTTATTAAATGCTTTAAACTGTTAAATCATTTATTTATCCACTGGCTACTAAATGAATATTATGCTTTTCTCTTATCTGTAGTACTTCAAAGTGTAGCTTGTTATTATAGCATTCAGTGACTAAAAGTTTACTAGGAATAATAATAGTTATCTTCAATCATATTCTCTGCATATTGCATTGTAGGTCAACATTTCATATTGGTAAATATATAAAAATGTTGTAACATTAGGGAGTGTTTAAAGAACAAACTTTATTAGACAATTTGACAATAAATTATATTAAAAACACAAAAACACAAAAAAATTAAATGAAAGATAAACTGGAAAAAATAAAAATAAAAAACAAACTTTAAGAACAGTGTTTTTAACTTCCTAGATGCTTTCTGAGTGCACTGAAGTCTGGAGTATTTATTTTAAAGTTGGTAGCATTGCATTAATATCACCAAGGATGATAATGTGTACTTGCATTAACAATAGCCTTATTGAAAACAGTATCAGGCAGTTTAGCTTTTAATGCTGCGAGCTGGATTGTTCTCACTGTGTTAATCTGCAAAGTTTATAATTCTCCCCACAAAATCATGTTTCAGCAAAGTTTTACTAGAAGCTTCAGGTTTCCGAGACCACTTGTATTCACATGGAGTTTACTGGCATCCTCAGAGGAATTAAAGTTATTCAATGATTGAGCAAGCAAAACATAGAAAAAGAAATGAACAATGTACTTTTTCAGATAAAACCTAGACTTCTTTTTTTTTTAAATGCTTATTTATTTTTGACAGAGAACGAGTGAGCATGAGCAGGGGTGGGGCAGAGAGAGAGAGAGACAGAGAGAGAGAGAGAGAAGCAGACCTGAAGTGGGCTCTGCACGGACAGTAGCAAGCCCGATGTGGGGCTCAAACTCAGAGACCGTGAGATCATGACCTGAGCCAAAGTCAGACGCTCAACTGACTGAGCCACCCAGGTGTCCCACAGACTTATCTCTTAGTTATTCACATGAGTACCTTAGAAATGTTAAGCAAATATTCCATTATAATTTATGTTTATGTTTAAAATTAATGCTGAATTGGTATATTTCTTAATAGACCAATTTGTTTACTTGATAGATAGGCCTAATCAAGGTAGGATAAAAAACTAGATTTGGATTTAGAAATAAAAACAGACTGACTTAAAAATAAAATATATTTAATTCGAATAGAGTCAGCTCCAAATTAAGGCTAAAAGAATCAAACTTTTATATAAATGAATAATATTTTAGTTAAGAAATGCAAGCTTGAATGCTGGGTAAATTGCATTTTTGATAATGGAGGTCTGGGTAATTTGAACAAACTGTCCTGCTCAGTCAGAATAACCATAAAAACTGGAGAAAAACATTTCATTGAAGGAATAAGAGAACTAACAAGTAGTAATGTGGACTATAGAGATGAGTCCTGTATTTAGGGCAGCTTTTCACTTGGGAGCAGCTCTAACTCATGGGAGAAGCTATTGAGAGATGAGAGCTAGCTGCCTTTTCAATACAGTTGAAAAGGGGCCAGGAGGAGAGAAACTGGAATCAAAGCCTACTAAAAAGAGGGTCCTGGTAAAGTTACTAGGAGAGAGCAAAAGACTCCTTAGTGCAGTGATGGAGATGTTCTGTATCTGTACTGTCCAACAGAATGGTCGTCAAACACAAGTGGCTACGGAGCACTTGAAATGAGGCTAGTGTGAGACTAAAGAGCTGAATTTAAAATTTTCTTCAATTCTGATTTAAATTTCAATAGTTATATGTGGCTAGTAGCCCCTGTATTGGACAATGCATGTCTTTATGAGGGGATTAATGAGTATTTGTTGTAGCACTGAATACTATATCAAAACTCCAGAGTGATTAAAGACAGAAAGGTGTACAGAAGGATTTCTTTAAGAAGACATAAAGAACACAAAAAGAAAAAGACTGGTAGATATGATTACATAAAGTAGAAAACTCCCCTACAATTAAGATACATAAAATATAGGGTGCCTGGGTGGCTCAGTTGGTTGAGCATCTTACTTCAGCTCAGATCATGATCTTGTGGTTCGTGAGTTCAAGCCCCACGTGGGGCTCTGTGCTATCTCAGAGCCTGGAGTCTGCTTCGGATTCTGTGTCTCCCTCTCTCTACTTCTCCCCTGCTCGCTAGCTCATTCTCTCTCTCTTGCTCTATATCTCTCTTAAAAATTAAAAAAAAAACATTAACAAAATTTTAAAAAAGATACATAAAATATAAACAAAATATGAAGATAAGCACTGGGAGAGGACATCTGAGTTACATATAACTGACAAAGGATTCATAATTAGAATATATGAAGACTCACAAAATAACAGAAAAAAGACAACTACTCATAGAAAGCAATCCAAAAAAATGGCAATGATATTGTTAAAGTTTTGGGAGGGAGTGTGTGCCACAATATAATCCTACCTTCCCAATCTGAACACAGCAGGGGATGAGTTGAGGGTGGGGAGGCAGGGAGGGAGAAAGATATGAGACATGAGAATACAGAGGATCAAGAAACACAGAGATCAAAATATCAAAATACGTATTTTCATACTGGAGAATGCAGCTTAAATGTAAAGTCACATGGGCTTCTTACCATTTCACCTCTAAATTAGATGCATTTACCCATTCAGTCACCACAAGCTCTTCCTCAGGGGCAAACTTTCCCTATAAGCTAAGAGTAAGGGAGAGTACCATCATGGTACTTCTCTGCTTCCAGGTGGCTCCAAAAATAATAAAGAGCTCAGATGGGTTGATGTGGGCATGCTCAGTTCCTTTACCCAAACCAATCAATCAGTTAAGACATTTTTTATCATGGAAGTGAGGTAACACTGTACAGTTGTTAATACTTGACAAAAATATCTACAGGGAGGGTTTGTATTTCTCCTGTGGTAATATCACTTGAATGAATCAAATAGTAATTTCACTTTTAAAACGACTAAATGAATACAAACAACAGTGTCCCTTCCTTTACTTTTCTGAATTATTCTGCCAAACCGCCTGTAATTGATACCTATCTACCATAAGCTAGCAGTCCATGAAAAGTGTTTCCCAGATAGCATGAGGAAGGCATTTATTAGGGTAATGAGTCAAAGGTGACCTCTCTTTAAAGTATTGCACGGAAGCAGTTTTTGAAATCTCTGTACTCTTTCAGACAACTTCCAGGTTAACAACACATATATGGAACCTTTCTGCAGTATCACAGTGAAAGGGCTGAATACTGTAAACACAGATCTTAATGAAATCTGAGGCAATGTTCACCTACAAACTGGCCTGTGAACATTCTTCACAATATTCACACAACTGCAGAGTGGATTTTGTAACAAATATGGATAACAAAATTCCCCCAATATTACCAGACAATACAGAAATCATGATTCTATCTGATAAACCCACCCATAGTAGCACCTGATTTCCTTCAGGCATCATCAATTCTTCTTTTATTCCTGTGAATACTGGTATTATTAACTCCATCCGCTAATCTATGAGAGGAAGTCTTTTAATTGGAGGAGGAGAAGGAGGAGGAGGAGGAGGAGGAGGAGGAGGAGGAGGAGGAGGAGGAGGAGGAGATGATGATAGAGGTACCCTTCAGACCCTTTCTCATTCTGCTAGCTCTATTAAACATGCACAGGAAAGATGGAAATCTAACTAGAAAAGTGATACCTCAAAGTCCTCTATTCATCTCTGTGAAATCTGGCCATGACCATGAAATCAGATGAGGTTAGATACAGAAAGCACACTGCTTTATTTTTGCCTCGATCATTAGTGTTGAGATGGAAAACTGATGAAACAAAATGTGACACGTATTTTTCCGGAATTAATTCAGATGCTGGTATGGTGCCAAAAGTGCTATTAGTGAAGCAGAAATATATCCACTACTTCAACTTCTGGTGAGTACAACATCATTAGGAGCTTCTCTTTACCATCTCTTAAACCTTTAAACTGATGTGCATTTTTTGAAAAGAATAATCACAGTATTGTTATAATATCCTGGGACTATTACCTAGAAAGAATGTATTTCTAATATTCAAGTGACTTTACTAAATGGGTAAGATTAAAATGAACTCAGACCCAACCAGTAGAAGCAATCTAGGCAACAGGTCAGTATAGACAAAGGGAAAGCAGTGATCAGGAAGGAAGCCTAAGGTGGTAGTCAAAGTGAGCAGACATGGTCAGGGAAGTGGAGAGAAACAGTGGCAGGAACCTTGTTCAGGGTATGGCCCTAGTGAATAGTCCATCTTAATTTTTGTGTGCAAAGTGAAAGCTTCTACCTTATCATTAGCAACTTTATCTGAATATGACTAGTGTAAGTTAAAAGTGATTTCTGGGGTTAGTACAGTCTGGAAAAGCCAAATTACAGAAAAGGAGGTTCCTGTAGGAAAATAACTGAGTTCTGGTATGGCTCTAGTCCCTGGGAGTATGTTCCAGGTCTCAGTTGTGGTAAACTTACAACTCTGAGCAGATGATAGAGAATGATAAAAGTGGAAACAGAAAATCACAGGTGAATAAATTTCCTATTAAAGACAGGGGGACTATAGAAGAATGAGAATACCATAGGGCACGGTTTCTTAGTATCAACAATAATAACACATGGGCCAGATAATTTTAGTGGTGAGGGGCTCTCCTGTGCATTGTAGGATGTTTAGCAGCATCCCTGGCATCTCTACCCAATAGATATTAGTATTACTTCTCTCCAGTTATCAACCAAAAATGTCAAATTTCTAAGGGTCAAAACTGTCCCTGCTTTAGAGGAAAAAGCAGTCATTTTAGGTGCCATATTGTCTCACAGGAGCACCCCATACTAAATTTTATGTATGCAACATATAGTATCTCTGTTGCATAAAATGGAGAATAGTGATTTATTAGTCACACCCTAGACCACCAGGAGTCAAAACAGTGGCTCTACTTGTGGTAAAACCATCTGTACCTCTTCCTCTTTTCTTTTTTTTAAAGTTTGGGTTTTTTTTTTAATTTTTTGAGAGAGTGTGCACATGCACAGGCAGTTGTGGACAAGTGCACGCACAAGCAGGGGAGGGACAGACAAAGAGAGAGAAAGAATCTTAAGCAGGCTCCACGTTCAGCCCAGAGCTGAGGTGGGGCTCAGTCTCATGACTGTGAGATCATGACTTGAACCGAAATTAAGAGTCGGATGCTTAACTGAGCCACCCAGGTGGATCTCTCTCTCTCTCTCTCTCTCTCTCTCTTTTAAATGTTTATTTATTTATTTGGGGGGGGGGGAGAGACAGAGAGAGAGAGAATTCCAAGCAGGTACTGTGCTGTCACCACAGAGCCTAATGTGGAGCTCAATCCCACAAACCATGAGATCATACCTGAGCTGAAATCAAGAGTCGGACACTTAATCGACTGAGCCACCCAGGTGCCCCTCATTTGGCATCTCTTAAGACATCTTATATTTTAAATTAATGTTAAAAACTACAGAGACATTTAACCATTTTTCATATGCTTACTTCAGGCTACCTAAACCAGACTATAAAGTTCTTCCTTACAGAGTATCCACCACTAAGTGTGGCATAACGTCTCACTCACAGCAGAAATTATTGCATTTATTGATAGGATTTAATATAGCCAATAAAATATTTGTTTATGTGATTTAATGCTGTCAAATCCAATCTCAATTTAGCCTAGATACGGACCACCTTCATGCTTTTTCATAACTTTGTTCCAATTCTCCACAACTTTTTTTCAATAACTCTATTAGCCGAAGGGTGGGTATGATAATACTCAATATGCTTATTGATGGGTAATCACCTAAAATATACATGTGAAGATGGAACATGTGTTTCTGAGCCTGGGTTATGACTAGATTCACTGAGTCACCAATTCCTAAATGTGACTATTTGTTTATGTATTTAGCAATCATATACTAAGCACATACTACATATAAACCATTATATACAGGTTAAATAGATACAAAGATAAACCACTTGATTTCTGCCCTCAAAGAGCTTATACCCCAGAGACTGACACTGAATGCTACAATAGAGATATATACAAAGTGAAAGGAAAGTTGCAAATGAAAGTAACTATCAAGCCTATCTCTGAGGTATGAGCAAGGCAAAAAGTGGCACCAGGGCACATATGACATCTCTATACTGTCTTTTATAGAATGAGCCAGGGCTGGTTAGACTGAGGGGGGCAGGGCATTCCATGAAGGGGCAATAATGCACAAAGGCTAAAGCAGTGAAGATATGTACATAATCGCTTTTCTGAACAAGAGGGTCTGGAGCATAAGGTTTAACTCCAATCAATTGGCTCCTGAAGGTAAATTCGTAAAATGGAGGCAGACTGTTGCATAAAGATGTATTTGGAAGCTTAGAATTTTAATATCCAGAAACCAAATATGTAATGCTATTTTCTGAATCTCAAATTTTTAAAAATATTTAACTAAAGCACATGCTAATGCCTGGATTTTGAAATTTAGAAATTATACCAAGAAGCCAATAAACAAGCCTGACCAGGAATACCAGGGTATATTCATATACAAAATTATTTTTCTGCTATTTTAAATTAATACAGCTTTACATAGGGTGATGTTCAAAGAAAAGTTACCAAGTAATAAGCAATTTCCACGTTTGCCTTTTCCTGTTTTCTTTATTCCATCTAAATGATCCTGCTTTTTCATATATTACTTAGTGGGTTATAGGGAGACTACTAGAAAGACAAATAGAAGAAATTTTTTTCATATAAGGAAGAGATTGGAAAAGCATTTGTGCATTAGTCCCATCATTTCTTAACCTTTTACAACCATTCACCATCCACCTGTCGTCGGCTGCTGAGTAGCCTGAATCAGCACAAAATAATGTTATTTTAAAATTATTGACGTACGATGTTATGCTAGTTTTAGATGTACAATATATTGATTTGAGAAAGAATAATGTTTTCTGAGGCTGCACATAAAACCCCCAAGAAGTTCTTGGAAAGAAGTGTGACCCAGGAAGAAAGATGACATAAAGTAGTGATAGCTATAACCAACAAATATGTTTGGTTCTTTAGTGTTCTATAGAAATAATCTCATATACTTAAACCATTAAGAAGGATGTGCATTTAAAAATAATGAAGAGAAATTCACCTGATAAAGTTGCAAATTTAAGGAATTTATCAACTGCCTCAACATTGCTTTACAGAACAAAAACTAGCTGATTTACAGAACTCTGGGGCCCAGTATGACATCTAGTAGTCTACAACTACTAGGATTTCTAACTATAATCTGATATAATCTCATATATATGATACATAATCTGATGCCTTTATGATTTCATATATAGCAGATAAACCCTCAAAACAGAACTATTTTTTATGACCAGAATTTTAAAATAGAAATGATTCAAAGCAAGACTTTTGGAAAAGATCAGTAAGTTTTGAGGAAGAAAAAAGACTAAGAAAAAAATATTGTTAACTTGGAACTAAATATTTGAAGTGATAAAGCAGTTCTACCCTAGCATAAAAGTGTAGCCTAATCCCTAAAGCTCATGTGATCATCCATGATTAAAGAATGGTCTATGAAGAAAAATGAGAATGATAATCTTTCTGCCAAAGATTCTGGCTTTTGTTTTGAGTGCACTGCAGAAATGTTATCAATATTTCAAGACTGTTAATATTTTACGGGAGAGCTATTGCTTTTCTTTCAAGGATACAGATTGTATAATTTATCAACTATACTTCAATAGGAAATGACTTTGACAGATGTCAGAAATAGAAAAATGGTTTACAATTTTAATGTTATAATGGAAATCATTGGGAAAATCACTTTAATAAATAGAAAGTTGTTGCGCAGCAAACTTTGTAGGAAACTATTCTATTAAGGAACAGATACTAGAATAAATACATCCTTAAAATATACAGAATATTAATTTACTTGGACTACATAATATTGTACTCTATGTATTTAACAGCACAGAATAACAGTGAAATATTAAGAATAAATGTAATTTCATTTCCTTTCTTTTCTTTTTCTTAAAATCCAGAAGCATAATATTTAAAGGCTAGAGTTCAACCTTTTTTCCCTAGGGCATAAAGAGTTGTGGAGGATCTTTAGCTTAGATATAATTAATAAAATGACTCATTTATTACATAGAGTCAGCAATAAATATTGTTTTGATTGCAGAATTTTCTAAGCTTCAAATAGAAATATTCAAAAGGATATATATTAACAAATAATTAAAGACTGTACTGTTTCCATAATATTCTAATTACAAAGAGAAAATGAAAATTTCAGTATATTCTTGGGCAAAAGCAGAATTCAACTATCATAAGTAACACAATGGTCACTCAATGTCATTAAAATTTTCTTCTTACATGTGGTTTCAGCCTTCCCAGAATGAGTTTAGGGAATGACTACAGATGTAAATTAGTGCTAATAACTTCATAAATGTGAGATGATGAGAAGTAAAGAGCTTACAGAAGAAGTGATTGTGGAAGATTTGTTTCAGAGGATACTGTAAACACAAATGTGTAAACAGTAAAAACCAATGTAGAATGGATGAGCCTTGAATTCTCGCTTTTGTGGTCATTTATATTTTTGAATGTCTGGATTTGCTATTTTATTTACAAAGGAATAATAACAAAATAGGCATTTACATATATGTGCTTTTTCTTCCCAGTCTTTCCTTTAGTATCTATGCATGTCCCCTTCTTTTTTTTTTTCTTTCCTTAAAAAGCAGTGTCCAGGAGCCACTGCAATGACATAGTCTTTTATGCAGCTCAGCCTGCCATGTGCTCCTTTCACATGCCAGCAAGTGCCATTGATCAGAGTTTTGCAGGTACTTATTCAATGCAACACCCCCCCCCCCACCCCCACCAACACCTCCCATACCTGTACTCCCAAGTTTTGAATGGTCAATAGCATCTGGTGTTCTTACAATGAAGGTATCATCTTAGGAACATCTCAAAAGGCTTTACACTCCTCATCCCCAAAGACATATATGTTCAGTTCTTTTAACACTGTGTACATGAATACAATTTACATTACTTTCCTTTCATGATCTTAAAGGTCAATATTTTTAAAAAATGAAACCTTAAGGAAAACTACAAACCATGATCGAAGGCATTCAATTAGACACTCCAACTAGAGTTCAAATTAAAAATGATTTACCTTTTACAAGGTTATTAGATTTTGGAAAACTAAAGCTTACAAATCAGAAGACTACATTACCTTTAGAGAAAAGAAAGCATCCAGCTTTGACATGCCCACCAACTTCAATCGGAACATGTTATAATTGTTTACCAAGCTCTAAAAGTTGTTGTAGGCAGCATATAATAATGTCAAACTGCCTCATGTTCTGAAACGCCTTAATTTTGGAAAAGTAAAAGTAAAATTTCCATCCTTAATAATTTTTATTCAGCTTCCCACTGCTTGTGTCAAAAATCATCCCTTATTTTAATTAGTCTGTAGTCATAATATCCATCTAAGATGAATCAATATATAATCAGTATCAATCATACTATTAGTAGTTGCGAACTAAAATGTGTGTATGATCTGTCTCCAAAATAATTTTTACACAGGATTTCCTAAGCTACCATGTTATTAATTATTAAAAATCTATAAAAATGTTGATATTACATTCTTATCATGAATTTGTGACTTTAAATGTTTAATCAGACTAGCTACAGAAGATCCAAAGCTTAGCATTTTGAATCTATGTTTTGACTTCACCTAACAAAACTCCTCTTGACACACACCTGGAGATTTCTGATTAGTTCATACAGAGCCCAATACAACAGATAGTTTCTTTCTTTCTTTCTATATTAGGGAGAGAGAATGCATGCATGTGAGCAGGGGAGAGAGAGAGAGAGAGAAAGAGAGAGAGACAGAGAGAGAAGAGAGAGAATCTCAGGCAAGCTCCACATTCAGTGCAGAGCCTGATGCAGGGTTTGGCAGGGCTTGGCAGGGCTTGATCCCACGACCCCGGGGGATCATGACCAGAGCCAAAATCAAGAGTTGGATGCTCAACCAACTAAGCCACCCTGGCACCCCACAACACTTAGCTTCTAAGTAATTTTTAAAGTACTTGCATATTATGGCACTAAACTGACTTTCTACAATTGGATAACAAGAAAACAGTAACATATTTTTAGAGCATATAAATTGGAAGAACTCCTACATGTTTAAGATGATGCCCTGTTCTGATGTTCCTACCCTATTTCCCAAGTAATGCCAATTTTACTCTAGCATCATGAGTATGGCTCTGAAGAAGTAAAAAACAAAACAAACAACAAAAAAAGGTAGGAAAGGAATGAAATTTGGAGTCAAACCAGAGTTCAAACATCAATTTGGCTGAATTTGGCTAACTTACTGTAACCTGTTTAGTGACAGATGGTACATGTTTGAAATGTGAATATTCATTCATATTTATACTCTCACAAGGCTGTCCTGAATATTAAAATAAATAATATGTAAAACACAAAGTAAAGGGCAGCGTCAAAAACAAGGTCCTACAGTAGATATTCTAATAATAGTTAATATTATGGTTGTTTCTGATGTTATCAAATTATTAATATTAGATAATAAACTCTAAAATGGGCATAATAATATCTATCTCATAAGGTGATACAATACAAATTAAATGAGAAATAGGTAAAGTACCAATTCAGTGCTGGAATAAAGGTGCACTATTTTTACTAACATTATTCCAATTCTTCAGATACCTGGTCTCAATACCCTCTAAGAATGCATCAACCAAATCCTTCTTTGGGAAGGGGTGAGCACCAAATCATCATAACCTAGGCCTCATCTTCTAAATAAAGGGATAGCTTCCCATCAGAAGAGCAGAGTTTTAAGCTTGATGCTATTACAAACTAGAGCTTTGACTTGGCCAAATTCATCTGATCAACATGATGCAAAAACTTATATGGCTACTCCTAGGAATTTATTATTCTAAACAAAGAACCAGCATTGTTGGCTATTTTATAGTGGCTTTTTACTGCTTATTTTCATTTTAGAAATTATTATCCTAGCAATCCCTATCAAAGTAACACAAGCATTCTTCACAGAGCTCGAACAAACAATCCTGAAATCTGTATGGAACCAGAAAAGACCCCAAATAGCCAAAGTAACCTTGAAAAGAAAACCAAAGCTGAAGGCATCACAATCCCAGACTTCAAGCTGTATTACACAGCTGTAATCATCAAGACAGTATGGTACTGGCACAAAAACAGACACTCAGATCAATGGAACAGAAAAGAGAACTCAGAAATGGACCCACAAATGCATGGCCAACTAATCTTTGACAAAGCAGGAAAGAATATCCAATGGAATAAAGACAGTCTCTTCAGCAAGTGGTGCTGGGAAAACTGGACAGCAGCGTGCAGAAAAATGAACCTGGACCACTTTCTTACACCATAACAAAAATAAACTCAAAATGGATTAAAGACGTAAATGTAAGACAGGAAGCCATCGGGGCGCCTGGGTGGCGCAGTCGGTTAAGCGTCCGACTTCAGCCAGGTCACGATCTCGTGGTCCGGAAGTTCGAGCCCCGTGTCAGGCTCTGGGCTGATGGCTCAGCGCCTGGAGCCTGTTTCCGATTCTGTGTCTCCCTCTCTCTCTGCCCCTCCCCCGTTCATGCTCTGTCTCTCTCTGTCCGAAAAATAAATAAACTTTGAAAAAAAAAATTAAAAAAAAAAAGACAGGAAGCCATCAAAATCTTCTAGGAGATAGCAGGCAAAAACCTCTTTGATCTTGGCCGCAGCAACTTCCTACTCAACACATCTCCAGAGGCAAGGGAAACAAAAGCAAAAATGAATTACTGGGACCTCATCAAAATAAAAAGCTTCTGCACAGCAAAGGAAACAATCAGCAAAACTAAAAGGCACCTGACTGAATGGGAGAAGATATTTGCAAATGACGTATCAGATAAAGGGTTAGTATCCAAAATCTATAAAGAACTTATCAGACTCAACACCCAAAAAACAAATAATCCAGTGAAGAAATGGGAAAAAGACATGAATAGACACTTCTCCAAAGAAGACATCCAGATGGCCAACCGATATATGAAAAATGCTCCACATCACTCATCATCAGGCAAATACAAATCAAAACCACAATGAGATACCACCTTACACCTGTCAGAATGGCTAACATTAACAACTCAGGCAACAACAGATGGTGAGGATGTGGAGAAAAAGGATCTCTTTTGCATTGTTGGTGGGAATGCAAGCTGGTGCAGCCACTCTGGAAAACAGTATGGAGGTTTCTCAAAAAACTAAAAATAGAACTACCCTACGACCCAGCAGTTGCACTACTAGGCATTTATCCAAGGGATACAGGTGTGCTGTTTCAAAGGGACACATGCACCCCCATGTCTATAGCAGCACTATCAACAATAGCTGAAGTATGGAAAGAGCCCAAATGTCCATCGATGGATGAATGGATAAAGAAGATGTGATATATGGAGTATTACAATCAAAAAGAATGAAATCTTGCCATTTTCAACTATGTGGATGGAACTAGAGGGTATTATGCTAAGCAAAATTAGAGAAAGACAATATCATATGACTTCACTCGTATGAGGGATTTAAGATACAAAACAGATGAACATAAGGAAAGGGAAGCAAAAATAATATAAAAACAGGGAGGGGGACAAAACATAAGAGACTCTTAAATATACAGAGCAAACAGAGGGATTTGCTGGAGGGATTGTGGGAGGGGGGATGGGCTAAATGGGTAAGGGGCATTAAGGAATCTACTTCTGAAATCACTGTTGTACTATATGCTAACTAACCTGCATGTAAATTAAAAATAAATTAAAGTTAAAAAAAAAAAAGGTCATCCTAGACCTTACTGAACAGAATTCCCTTAGTATACAACTGTGGTAGTAAGTTCAGTATTTCATAGAGCGTATCCAAACTACTGGGAAAATGTTTTTTTTTGTTTGTTTGTTTTTGTTTTTAGTAAGACAATACTTAGTATGGTACAGATGTGAAACATGAAATACTCTTATCTTTCATGAATGGATTTACTTCCTCAAAGTATGGACAAACATAAAAGGGTAAAAATATTTTTAAAGGATCTCACAATATTTAGGATGCTAAAAACCATAGAAATCTGTAGAGATACTGATTTTAACACATTTAACAGACATACCATTTCTTTCTGCTATAGTATTTGAAATTAATTTTTTAAAGAAAAACTAAATGTTTACTAAAATTAGCATCTATCTCATATTCTTTTTTTTTTTTTTTTTTTTTTTTTTTTTTTTTAAATTTATTTTTTCAACGTTTATTTATTTTTGGGACAGAGAGAGACAGAGCATGAACGGGGGAGGGGCAGAGAGAGAGGGAGACACAGAATCGGAAACAGGCTCCAGGCTCCGAGCCATCAGCCCAGAGCCTGACGCGGGGCTCGAACTCCCGGACCGCGAGATCGTGACCTGGCTGAAGTCGGACGCTTAACCGACTGCGCCACCCAGGCGCCCCATCTATCTCATATTCTCACATGCATTACCTTCCCGACTCAGTTGTGGCTTTAGTCTTGAAAAAAAAAATCAGGGGCACCTGGGTCACTCAGTCAGTTAAGTCTCCAACTTCAGCTCAGGTCATGATCTCATGGTTCATGGGTTCAAGCCCTACATTGGGCTCTGTGCTGACAGTGCAGAGCCTGGAACCTGCTTCAGATTCTGTCTCCCTCTTTCTCTGCCCCTCCCCAGCTCACACTCTGTCTCTCTCTCTCCCTCTCTCAAAAATAAATAAACATTAAAAAAAAATTAAAAAAAATTAGGTTGGGCCTAATGGAAATTAAGCAGTGAACAACAACAAAAATCTATACTCTTTCTTTTCAAAAAAAATTTTTTTTTTTTTTTTTTTTTTACTGCATTAGATAGTTTTGCCAAATGGACAGGACTGTTATCTTTGGCCTATTGGCAACATGTACGTGCTACTACTATAAAAAGTGACAAGTTTTCATAAGGAAACTACAGAGTGAATATATAGCTTCATGTTTTTATTAAGATGATGCTGAAAATTCACATGTAGTATAACTAATTTAATATGGGGTTGTGATGAAATAAATTTCTATTCAAATTCTATTCAAAATTCAAATCCTGTTTAACTTTTTTCTAAGAAATATAGTATCTGTAATAAAAATAGTAATAGTCATGTACAATAAACAATAATTTACTGAGTGTTATGTGTCAAACACTTAAATGCTATATTATTTCATTTAATCTTTGAAAACTTATTATCTTTACTTTTTTGGAGAGAGATAAAATATTTGCTCAAATTTATATGAGTAGTAAATAACAGCCAGAATTCAAACTCACGTTGGTTTTACTCTAAAGACCATGCTAGTAACTACTCCACTATTTTTCAAACCTCGCTGAGTCTTTTAAAAAATATGGTTCCCTAGGCCTGACCCTAAGATTCTGATTCAGTATGTCTTCAGCAAGGCCAGAAAAACCTTGGTTTTACAAAGCTCATCTGGTGATTCTAATGTACATTCATATTTAGGGAGTACAGTACTAGGTTAGTCTGCTGTCTTTCCCTTTAAGTTATATATATCACAAAACCAAATAAATCTGAGAAATCCATCTCAGATTTCTACAGTTTCCTTCCCACCTGCCCCGACTCAAGATCAGCTTCCATTAACCAAGGCATAACTTTTATTACAAGAAAATTGGTTTAAGAGGCTTTTGATGGAAACAACTGATGGGAGGGGCATTAAGTAAAAAAAAAAGCAAACTGGGAATTAAGTATCCTGTAATTGGACAGAACTTATCTAGTCTTGGGGAGTATTTGTCTTTCCATTCTTCTGCCACTAAAGAAAGAAGAAAGGAGAACTATTGAGGGAATGGAGCAAACATCTGTGAAGAATTTAATAACAACTACGAAGGAAGGAAAGCCAACAAAGTTTTATACTCCAAGTATAAAAATGCAATTATTTACAGCTGAGAGGTTAAACAGGAACATCTGATGCCTGCAGACTAAAGGCCTAGAGAAAGTCAGCAAATATTTGAGAGGCTACTATGTGCAAGGCATTATATTAAGAACTAAGTTATCTATATTCTAGAGACATCTGATCCCATCAGAAAAGGAAGAGTGTAATAAAAAAATCTACATATTCTGGTTGGAACAAGCTACTGCTGCCTTGAAGAACCACCCATTGAGTGTCTATTCTTTTTCAAATCTTATACAAAGAATGATTGGCCTCATTGTCTAAGTTAGCAGTTAGCTAACTTAGCTAACTTTAAGTTAGCAGTTTTAAATTAAAAAAAAATTTTTTCCTACAATAAAATTCCAGGGAAATTTACAGCTCTAAAAAGCATGTAGCTTAAAAGAATGATTCATAATATTTTATGTTTTATAGTTTACAAAGCATTTTCAGTATCTACCTTTCAATTAGAAAATAATTAAGCATTTTTAAGAGGTAGGCAGAGTTGGTGTCATTTCCTCAATTTGATGAAGAAATTGAAAACTTCTTCAAAGACTGGTTTGATGGCTTGCTTGAGACCACAGAATCTAATAAGTGGCGAATCAAGGACTCAAATTCAGACTTTGTGACACTGTGTTCACATGTCAAATATCTTAGCCCTAGGTAATACTAACCTAGACATTAATAAAATGTAGCTGAAGCACAACCAATTTTTGTAACAGTTAAACTATCTACTTACAACGACAAAACAAAAGCAAATATATAGGTATTTCATAGATCACGCAAGCTGGAAGAGACTATTAGGTTTTCTTTATAAAAGGGTCAGAGAAGTCAAAGCTGAACACAAGTGAGTTTGGGCAGAACTGGGTTTGGAAGTAGGGACTCAGTTAAAACAGCCAGGGGGTCAAAATCTGTTTTTTGTAGGCCACTCACGGTTAGAACGGTTTCTACATTTTTAAAAGGTTGTAAAAAACAGAGGAGGGGGAGAAAGAGGGGGAAGAAAATGGTGGAGTGGGAGGACATGCAACAGAGACTATATGTGGCCTGCATAGCCTAAAATATTTACTACCTAGGCCCTTACAGAAAAAGTTTGCGAACCTCATTTCAAAGAATATAGAGATACTGAGACCTAAGAACAAAAAGAAAACTACCCATACACCCTAGTATGTCAGGTAATAAAATACAATTTTATTATTATTTTTTTTAATTTTTAATTTTTAATTTTTTCGATGTTTATTTATTTTTGAGACAGAGAGACAGAGTGTGAGTTGGGGGAGGGGGCAGAGAAAGAGGGAGACACAGAATCTGAAACAGGCTCCAGGCTCTGAGCTGTCAGCACAGAGCCTGACGTGGGGCTTGAACTCATGAACTGTGAGATCATGACCTGAGCGAAGTCAGACGCCCAACCAACTGAGCCACCCAGGCACCCCAATAAAATACAATTTTAAAATGTAGTTAAAACTTCTCTATAAAGGATAAATTAAAGATAACATCCTCTTCTCCTTCAAAACACCAAAATGTTTTAAAAGAAACTATTTTCAGGTTTTAAACACCTGTGTTATCAGAGATTTCTCTTGTTGGAGAATCATGGGATTCATTACTTGTGTATAATGTACAAAAACTTAAAAACTGGAATAGAGAATTCCAGTATGAATGCCAAAAATACAAGTTACTTTGCCTAAATAGATATATAATCCCCCCTCAAAAAACAAATCAAACTCCAGCCCATGCCTACTAGTAACATTGGGTATTAGTTGTCAGTAGTGACCCTAGATGACTTCCTACTACAGTGCCAATCACAATTACTTTTAAAGCCAAATGTACCACATATGAACCTCTATAAATATTAAATCTGTCTCCTACCACCACAGGGGCCAAAGTAGCTATTTAAAAAAAAAAATCACTTTAGTTCCAAATTGTACCTGTAAAATAGCTAAATCAATGGTTATACTACTAAGTTCTTTATTAGCTTTCCCTTTCCTTTGGAATCACATGCTCAAACCACCTTATATTCTTTCTGATAAAATTCCCCTGGAAAGAACACTATTTCAAGTTAATGACTTTAACAGAATGTCCAATGCTATAAGCATTAATTCTTATAGCAGTTATAAGAGGGTGACATTTATTATGTGTGTGTTCACATGTATGGAAAATTGTGTCAAGTTCCATTCCTGATATGTAGATACTAAAGTCCTACTTAAAGTGTGGTGTGTGAGTTGATGATTTGAAGATTTAACCAAAAAAAAAAAAAAAAAAAAAAAAAAAAAAACCCAACATTCAGATATTTGGGTGAGGAAGCAACCTGCCTGTTGCCATTCTACTCCTTCTTCCAGAATGTTAGCATCTGCAGGAAAAACTGTCTATAGCCCTTGTCCAGTCAGGTACACTAACTTGTGTACTGACTTGTTTGTTTTTGGTTTTGGTTTTGTTTTTTTTTGTGGCTTCTTACTGTGCTCTACAACGCTGGGCCCAAGGATGTAGGGGATATAAAAAACATAAATAGGTCTTGGAAGGCAAACTGGTTGAGAGAAGGGGGGGTATGAAAGTGTAATGCAGTCCATTAGCTCCCTCTGTTCCATAAGCTCAAAGGCAGTTCAAGCATTGTGACTCCTATTTGAGTGTAACTGAGTTTCAGTATCTGGACTGGACCATATACAGCTGTGGGAAGCGCATCTGCAGGGATTAATGGAAGCACAGGGGCACGTGGAATTAAAAAGTACTCTGTAAGTTTGCAGCAACATTTTATTTTTACTATTCTTTATTGCAAACGTAATATATCTGTCATGCTATGGGTTTTAAAGAGGTTGTGCACTATCATTCTTAATACTGTTTTATAGGGAAATGTGAATTTGAACAATTTATACACAACCCATTTTTGAAAACGCAGTTCCTTCTTAAATCCTGTCTACATAAAACAAATGTGGAATTTGTTAAATATTTTTAGATATGAAACATAGAAATTTCAGGAGATCAAACCCCGAAGTCTGAATGAATAAGTTCGAAAGGAAACAATGTGGTTTCTCCCAAGAAAACAGAGGTCTTATAAAATACAGAGAGAGGAAGGGCCAACATGGTGGAGAAGTAGGGGGAATCCATACTTCCCGCGTCTCTCAAACAACGAAGTGTAGAAGCCAAAGGACTTTGAACACCAGAACCTGGGAGGAAAAGAGACTGAATCTAGTAGGAAGAAAATGGGAAAGCTGGAAAAAAGATAGGTGGGTAACTGCGAACTGGGGGAGATTAAAAAAGGTTGTCTGGGCAGGGAGGGGAGGGGCCCCCTTCAGCTGACAGACAAAGGAAGAGAAAGAGTAGCTAGGAAAGTGCAGGACCGTATCTGGACAGACGAAAGACCTTGGACTGAGACTGAGAGGGACTGAGAGGGATCCAATCTCTAACTGCAGGGCTTTCTTCCGACTGGAGCACCCCCGCACCCCCTCTAACTGCAGGGCTTTCTTCCGCCACCCGCACCCCCCAACCCCGGGCACAGTGGCTGGGCCGGGCCAGGGGCTCAGTCTGCAGGAGGAAAAGGCCCTGGAGTGCTATGGGAAAAGACAAAGGCTGCCTGCATCTGCCACCCCGGGGGGCTCATGGTGGAGAGGGCAGCAGCTCAGTCCACAGCAGGAGAAGGCAGTCCTCCCTGAAGTACAGCGGCACAAAGCCAGCTGGGACCACATACCACTGCACTGAGAGACGCTTCCCCAGCACCAGAGCCCACGGAGGGGGACTTTGAATCCTAGCCAAGTGCAGGGTCAGGGGAGTTGGCAGAGAGAGAAGGACTGCCCCGTCTGTGCACACAGCACAGTGAGCACGACTCAAACTGAGTCCACTGGGTCCGGTTCCGTGGAGAAGAGACTGGGAGATCACCATTCCCCCTAGCCGCCCCCCCCCCCCCCCACCAAGGCGGGGCCTCAGGGATCACTCCCAGGCCCATAGTGCAGGTGGATCCAAAAAACGCCAAACTACATCCCTTTGCACTGGGTAGCTGCATATCCACC
The DNA here is from genome assembly GCF_022837055.1 of Prionailurus viverrinus. NCBI lineage: Eukaryota > Metazoa > Chordata > Mammalia > Carnivora > Felidae > Prionailurus > Prionailurus viverrinus. The sequence continues at coordinate 101,561,112 of NC_062564.1, forward strand.
ATAGCAGCACAGACCCTGCTGACAGCTACTCCCAACAAGCGATGTAGCATTGCCTGGATTAACTCTAGGTCAATTCTGGATATATAGATATATTCTCAGCCCCCCCCCCCCCCCCCGCCATTTCTCCTCCTTATCTCTTCCCTCCCCTAGGCTGGTTACTCTGGTTATTGGTCTGTCTAAACAGGCATATTTAATCCATTGTCTTGATACATGTTCTACACCTCCTTCTATACACCCCTTTCTCTCTCTCTGGAATAATCAAGCCATAGAGTTTCTCTGTCTGGGTAATTTTATCTTCATTTCGTTTTCCCCGCCTCCTTCTTTATTTTCCTTTCTCTCTCTCTCTGGATTAAGCCTTTTAGTCTCTCTGCCTATTCGGTGTTTATTTTTTCTTCACCCCCGCCCCTGCTCCTGTCAATTCTCTCTTTGTATGTGCTCTTCCATCAGCACCACCTCCACCCTCTTCTTTACTTGTAGTTGGTGTTTTGGGGTTTTTGTTTTAATCTTTAGGTTTTTGTTTTTGTTTATTTGTTTGTTTCTGTTATTTGTGTGTTTGCATGCTTTTGTCTCCTGTTTGTCTGTTTTCCTTTCCAGGGCTTCTCCAAGGAACAAATCAAAGCACACCTTGTGGAGGGTCCAAAATATTAATATGAGTAGGGTAATAAAACAACCAGTCACAACAACAGAGAGCAAGTAACAATCCCTGAAAAAACATCTCCTGAAGGGCCAGGCCCTGGACAGTGTATGACCCTCTTTTAATATAGCAGCACTCACAGATGCAGAGCACACAAGCTTTCAAAACACATAAGGAATTCCAGAAAAAGAAGAGAGAGAGAAAGGGGCTTAAGGTGTACTTAAATCATAGCAGAGAACTTCCTTGATCTGGGGAAGGAAAACAGGCATTGAAATCCAAGAGGCACAGAGAACTCCCTTCAGACGTAACTTGAATTGATCTTCTGCATGACATATCACAGTGAAACTGGCAAAATACAAATAAAGAGAGAATTCTGAAAGCAGCTAGGGATAAACGGGCCCTAACATAAGGGTTAGACACATAAGGGTAGGAGCAGACCTATCTACTGAAACTTGGCAGGCCAGAAAGGAATGGCAGGGAATCTTCAATGTAATAAACAGAAAAAATATGCAGCCAAGAATCCTTTACCCAGCAAGTCTGTCATTCAGAATAGAAAGAGAGATAAAAGTTTTCCCAAACAAACAAAAACTGAAGGAATTCATGACCACTAAACCAGCCCTACAAGAGATCCTAAGGGGGACTCTGGGAGTGAAATGTGGCAAGGACCACAAAGTACTAGAGACACCACTACAAGCATGAAACCTACAGATATCACAATGACTCTAAATCCATTTCTTTCAATAATAACACTGAATGTAAATGGACTAAATGCTCCAATCAAAAGAATAGGGTATAAGAATGGATAAAAAAGCAAGACCTATCTATTTGGTGTTTACAAGAGACTCATTTTAGACCTGAGGACACCTTCAGATTGAAAGTAAGGGGATGGAGAACTATCTATCGTGCTACTGGAAGTCAAAAGAAAGCTGGAGTAGCCATACTTATATCAGACAAACTAGACTTTAAATTAAAGGCTGTAACAAGAGATGAAGAAGGGCATTATATAATAATGACAGGGTCTATCCATCAGAAAGAGCTAACAGTTATAAACATCTATGCACCAAATATGGGAGCCCTCAAATATATAAAATGATTAATCAGAAACATAAGCAACCTTATTGATAAGAATGTGGTAACTGCAGGAGACTTTAATATAGCAATGGATAGAACATCTAGACAGAGAATAAATAAAGAAACAAGGGCCCTGAATGATATATTGGATCAGATGGACTAGAACTCTGCATCACAAAGCAACAGAATATACTTTCTTCTCAAGTGCACATGAAACATGCTCCAAGATAGATCACATACTGGGTCACAAAACAGCCCTAAATAAGTATAAAAGAATTGAGATCATACCATGCACACTTTCAGACCACAATGCTATGAAACTTGAAATCAACCACAGGATAAAGTCTGGAAAACCTCCAAAAGCATGGAGGTTAAAGAACACCCTACTAAAGAATGAATGGGTCAACCAGGCAATTCGAGAAGAAATTAAAAAATATATGGAAACAAATGAAAATGAAAATACAACAATCCAAACACTTTGGGAAGCAGTGTAGGCAGTCCTGAGAGGAAAATACATTGCAATCCAGGCCTATCTCAAGAAACAAGAAAAATCCCAAATACAAAATCTAACAGCACACCTAAAGGAAATAGAAGCAGAATAGCAAAGACACCCCAAACCCAGCAGAAGAAGAGAAATAATAAAGATCAGAGCAGAAATAAACAATAATCTAAACAGAAAACAGTAGAGCAGATCAATGAAACCAAGAGGTGGTTTTTTGAAAAAATACACAAAATCGATAAACCTCTAGCCAGGCTTCTCAAAAAGAAAAGGGAGAGGACCCAAATAGATAAAATCATGAATGAAAATGGAATTATTACAACCAATCCCTCAGAAATACAAGCAATTATCAGGGAATACTATGAAAAATTATATGCCAACAAACTGGACAACCTGGAAGAAATGGACAAATTCCTAAGCATCCACACACTTCTAAAACTCAAACAGGAAGAAATAGAAAACTTGAACAGACCCATAACCAGCGAAGAAATTGAGTCAGTTATCAAAAATCTCCCAACAAATAAGAGCCCAGGACCAGATGGCTTCCCTGGGGAATTCTACCAGACATTTAAAGCAGAGATAATACCTATCCTTCTCAAGCTGTTCCAAAAAATAGAAAGGGAAGAAAAACTCCCAGACTCATTCTATGAAAACAGCATTACTTTGATTGCCAAACCAGACAGAGACCCAGTAGAAAAAAGAGAACTACAGGCCAATATCCCTGATGAATATGGATGCAAAAATTCTCAACAAGATACTAGCAAATTGAATTAACAGCATATAAAAAGAATTATTCACCATGATCAAGTGGGATTCATTCCTGGGGTGTAGGGCTGGTTCAACATTCACAAATCAATCAACGTGATACATCACATTAATAAAAGAAAAGAACCATGTGATCCTGTGAATCGATGCAGAAAAACCATTTGACAAAATTCAGCATCCTTTGTTAATAAAAACCCTCAAGAAAGTCGGGATAGAAGGAACATACTTAAAGATCATAAAAGCCATTTATGAAAAGCCCACAGCTAATATCATCCTCAATGGGGGAAAACCTGAGAGCTTTCCCCCTGAGATCAGGAACACGACAGGGATGTCCACTCTCACCGCTGCTGTTTAATATAGTGTTGGAAGTTCTAGCATCAGCAATCAGACGACAAAAGGAAATCAAAGGCATCAAAATTGGCAAAGATGAAGTCAAGTTTTCACTTTTTTGCAGATGAGATGATATTATACATGGAAAACCAGACAGACTCCACCAAAAGTCTGCTAGAACTGATACATGAATTCAGCAAAGTCGCAGGATACAAAATTAATGTACAGAAATCAGCTGCATTCTTATACACTAATAATGAAGCAACAGAAAGACAAATAAAGAAACTGATCCCATTCACAATTGCACTAAGACGCATAAAATACCTAGGAATAAACCTAACCAAAGATGTAAAAGATGTGTATGCTAAAAACTATAGAAAGCTTATGAAGATATAAAGAAATGGAAAAACATCCCGTGCTCATGGATTGGAGGAATTAAAACTGTTAAAATGTCAATACTACCCAAAGCTCTCTACACAGTCAATACAATCCCAATAAAAATTGCACCAGCATTCTTCTCGAAGCTAGAACAAGCAATCCTAAAATTTGTATGGAACCACAAAACACCCCGAATAGCCAAAGTAATATTGAAGAAGAAGACCAAAGCAGGAGCCATCACAATCCCAGACTTTAGCCTTTACTACAAAGCTGTAATCATCAAGACAGCATGGTATTGGCACAAAAACAGACACACAGACCAATGGAATAGAATAGAGACTCCAGAATTGGACCCACAAATGTATGGCCAACTAATCTTTGACAAAGCAGGAAAGGATATCCAATGGAAAAAAGACAGTCTCTTTAACAAATGGTGCTGAGAGAACTGGACAGCAACATGCAGAAGAATGAAACTAGATCACTTTCTTACACTATTCACAAAAATAAACTCAAAATGGATGAAGGACCTGAATGTGAGACAGGAAACCATCAAAACCCTAGAGGGAAAAGCAGGAAAAAAACCCTCTCTGACCTCAGCCGCAGCATTTTTTTACTTTACACATCTCCAAAGCCAAGGGAATTAAAAGCAAAAATGAACTACTGGGACCTCATGAAGATAAAAAGCTTCTGCACTGCAAAGGAAATAATCAACAAAACTAAAAGGCAACCGATGGAATGGGAAAAGATATTTGCAAATGACATATTGGATAAAGGGCTAGTATCCAAAATCTATAAAGAACCCACCAAACTCCACACGTGAATAACAAATAATCCAGTGAAGAAATGGGCAGAAGACATGAATAGACACTTCTCTAAAGAAGACATCCAGATGGCCAACAGGCACATGAAAAGATGCTCAATGTCACTCCTCATCAAGGAAATACAAATCAAAACCACACTCAGATACCACCTCATGCCAGTCAGAGTAGCTAAAATGAAGAAATCAGGAGACTACAGATGCTGGCGAGGATGTGGAGAAATGGGAACCCTCTTGCACTGTTGATGGGAATGCAAATTGGTGCATCTGCTCTGGAAAACAGTGTGGAAGTTCCTCAAAAAAATTAAAAATAGATCTACCCTATGACCCAGCAATAGCACTGCTTGGAATTTACCCAGGGGATACAGGACTGCTGATACACAGGGGCACTTGTACCCCAATGTTTATAGCAGCACTTTCAACAATAGCCAAATTATGGAAAGAGCCTAAATGTCCATCAACTGACGGATAAAGAAGTTGTGGTTTATGTATACAATGGAATACTACATGGCAATGAGAAAGAATGAAATCTGGCCTTTTGTAGCAATGTGGTTGGAACTGGAGAGTGTTATGCCAAGTGAAATAAGTCAGGCAGAGAAAGACAGATACCATATGTTTTCACTCATATGTGGATTCTGAGAAACTCAACAGAAGACCAGGGGGGAGGAGAAAGGGGAAAAAAAAGTCATAGAGAGGGAAGGAGGCAAACCATAAGAGACTCTTCAATACTGAAAATAAACTGAGGGTTGATGGGGGGGTGGGAGGGAGTGGAAAGTGGGTGATGGGCATTGAGGAGGGCACCTGTTGGGATGAGCACTGGGTGTTATATGGAAACCAATTTGACAATAAATTTCATATTAAAAAAAAGGGTAATTATTCTTCAAAACTAATTTTAGCGTTTTGAATGTTTATAGACTAAATTCTGTATTTGTTCCTATAATGTTAATGAAGGTGCAAATAACTATAGAAATGATTAAACAAGATTTGATGACATAAGAACTATCATAATATGGAAAGAAGGCATTTTTCCAAAGAAGACATACAGATGGCCAGCAGACACATGAAAAGATGGTCAATATCACTCATCATCAGAGAAGTGTAAATCAAATCTACAATGAGATATCTATCACACCTGTAAGAATGGCTAAAATCAACAACACAAGAAACAACAAGTGTTGGCAAGGATGTGGAGAAAGGGGAACGCTCTTGCACTGTTGTGGGAATGCAAACTTGTGCAGCCACTGTAGAAGACAGTATGGAGGTTCCTCAAAACATTAAAAATACAACTACCCTATGATCCAGCAATCTCACTACTAGGTATTTACCCAAGGAGTACAAAAATACTAATTCAAAGGGATATATGCACACCAATATTTATACCAGCATTATCTCTAATAGCCAAATTATGGAAACAGCCCAAGTATCCACTGATACATGAATGGACAAAGAAGTGGTATGTACATGTGTGTGTATTTACACACACACACACACACACACACACACACACACACACACACATGAATATTAGCCATAAAAAAGCATGAACTCTTGCCATTTTCAATGACGTGGATGGAACTACAGAGTACTCTGCTAAGTGAAATAAGTCAGCAAAAGAAAGACAAATACCATATGATTTCTTGGCAAACCAAGAAACAGACTCAACTACAGAGAACAAACTGATGGTTATCAGTGGGGGGGGGGGGGTTGGTGGAGGGATGGGTTAAATAGGTGATGAGGATTAAGGAGTGCACCTGTGGGGAGCACCAGGTGTTGTAAGGAGATGTTGAATCACTACATTGTACAACTGAAACTACTATTACCCTGTATGTTGACTAATTGGAATTTAAATAAAAAGTTAAGAAAAAAAGAACTATCATAGTATACTTCGCTCCCGCCTGACTACAAAATGATATACATTAAGAGAACGAATGTTTCAAAAATAACACCAAGACACATGTTCCAAAACATAGCCAATGAAGAATAAGAACTAACAGTAAGACACGACAGGGAGGAGTGTGCCCTTCATAGGTGCATTAGCTTATCTTGAGAACATGCTTATCTTGAGAACATGGGCCAACATGGTGGAAACACTGGAAAGGGCAAAGTAAAGTGTAACAAGAACCTCAGGAGACACACCTACATGTTCACTTTAGAACTGAGCAGAAATGGGCTAAAATGAAAGTTGAGTTTCCCTTCCTAAATGAAAGAATCTTTGTTCTTACTACTTATAATACTACTTTTAAATATTTATTACGAAGTTGAAGGAAATTCACTCAAGATACAAGCAACACTTGCTTTTAAAGAATCCCCCACAAAAAGGCCAGGGGTGGGAATGGGAGATAGTAAGTCTCTTTGCTTCTTAAAATCACAAGCTCTTTTCTAGTTAAAAAGCAATCTTAAGATACTAACAGATACTAATTTTAAGGTTTCCGAAGAAATCTTTTACCTAAGACATAATAAACTAGCTTTCTCTGCAGCTAATATGAAGCGAGATTTTTGTTTTTGTTGTTGTTTTTAATTCCAAAGCTTTTGGGTATGTTTAAAGTTGAATCAGGTTCCCACATAAAATACTAATGCTTTCATTTGATGCTGGGGAGCATGTTTTATTTCAACTAGCATCAACATGCTATCATTACAGTAGCTCATTCCTGATGGGGGAAATGAAAGAGATTTTGGAAATGCTTAAAGAAGACAAAGCATTCCTCTTTCCCTACCTGCCACATGGCAATGGAAGTAAATTCAAATAAGAATTTGGGCCACAGGATCCCACTCTTTCCCTTACTACATTTCTGCTGATGGAGAGACTGGTGTTTGGATTTCACATGCTGAGACTGAATTATTATAATCTTCTTCTATTGATAACACACTATCATGAGGCTCCTCTCTTATTTAATATTTCCTTTTAGACCCACTATTTGGCTACTGGCCCCTTTCCTCCACGCTCACTAAAGATGAAAAGCTATGCATTTGGTATAGGGCCTTGTATGTATATTCATCCTTGAATAATACATAGCATTTTATTTGTATGTTTAATTTACATAAATAATTTTGTTGTCAGCCCTTTTTAATAATCTATCACTTTTTAAAAAAATAATAATCTACATGTTTTGAAGTTATCTTTGTGTTACTGTAGCACTGTGAAAGAGAAAAGCACATCAAGGAGTTGGCTTGGTATTATCAGCAAGACCTTCATTCTATTATAATCTGGTCTGACACTCCTTTGGTCATCCCATCAGGAATGAGCTGAACATAAGCCATTTGACAGAACATCAACATCAGAAAAGGCCACTCCGTGATCATAATGAATCAAGACAAACATAAGACCACTGCATAACCATGTATGAACACAGACAAAATATAACCATTATGCAAGCCACAGAAACAACAGAAAAAATTCCCTATCCTGGCTGCTTCTCTGCCAATTACAGCTTTGCCTCATTCTATTTTTCTTGCCTTATAGATAAGATTTAATTAAGATAAACCAATCAGAAGATTACTTCTGTTTTCTGACAGTATCCAAGACAAAGCCAAGTCCCACCTTTAACCTCTCACCAATCATCTAAGGCAAGTTCAGATCTTGTAAATACTTCCCAACATCCTCTTGCTGAGATGTCCCACAGTTCCCCACAGAGTGCGTTACCAACTCCCTATAAGTAATAAACCCAATTTGTTCCACTACAGATGTATGTTCCCAAGGGTCTCTGGCGGGAGAGCATTGCCAACACAGTTATTTTATTGTTTCTGACTGCTACAGAGTATTCTATAGGATGCACCTATAACATACTTAACCATTCCCCTTGTGATACTTTGTCTTCAACTCTACCAGAAACTGAGGTAAACATTCTGGAATATACCCCACTATAGACCTGAGCTGGTTTCACTGTAGTATGTCCACAGATATGAGACAACTGAGTGACAGGTCATACCCTTTTTTTTTTTTTAATGTTTATTTTATTTTTGAGAGAGAGAGAGAGAGAGAGAGAGAGAGAGAGAGCACGCGTGCAATCGTGAATAGGGGAGGGGCAGAAAGAGAGGGGACAAAGGATCCAAAGTGGGTTCTGTGCTGACAGCAGTAAGCCTGATGTAGGGCTTGAACTCACAAGCCATGAGATGATGACCAGAGCCAAAGTCAACGCTCAACCGACTAAGCCACCTAGGTGCCCTGAGTCATACCCGTACTGTTACTAAGGATTTTGAGATTGCTCTTCAAACCATCTACATCAGTCTAGATTTCCACCAATAGTACTTAACTGTTCCAATTACCCCAAATCTTCACCTACATTTTGATTTATCTAGTTATTTTTCAAAAACTTCTTTCCAGTTAGATGGGTGTGATGTGTTATTTTTATTAGGACTTCTCTAATTACTTAAAAGGTTCTACATCTCTCTTTATACACCTGGCCATTCAGGAGCCTCCTTCCATGAAGTGTTAAGCAATAACCTTTGCTTTTTAAAATATATTGATTTCCCTTTCTTATTGTTGAATTTGTAAGCATTTCTCATATAGTCCACATGTTTATCTCTTTTCAGTTTTGATGTTGCAGATATCTGCTTCTAATCTGTCACTGTCATGTTGTTTGTTTTATCCTAGAATTCACTGGACAGAAATCCTTAGTTTTGACATTGTAAAGCTACCAATTTATCCCTGATAGTTTGTACTTTGGGAGTAAAGTTCTTCCACATACCAAGGTCACAAAGATCTTCTCTAACATTGTCTTTCATTGCCTCTACAGTTTTACCTGTCACTTTTAGGTCTTTGTTCTCTCTGGAGTTCATATAGTGTGTGATCTAAGGGAGGGGTCCACGTTCAGTTATTTCATCTAGTAAACAGGTCTTTCCAAGAACCTACAAAGCAACATACCTCTTCCCCACTTTGGGTCTGTTTCTGAGCACTCAACCTCTGTTTCATCAGTCTGACTGCTTCTGTGCCAGTTCTAAACTGCTTTTATTAATATGAATTAAAATCTGGTCAAAATATCATCCTTCTTCTAGATATATCTCAAAATAGACTTAGCTATTTGTGGGTTTTTATTCTTTTATCACAGTCAGTTTGGGTCTCTCCCCACCCCCAAAATACTATTACAATTTTAACTGGAATTGCATATGGTGAGACTTGACATCTTTATGTTGTTGTATGCCTCATCAATGAACATTTTATAGCTCTTCATTTATGCAAGGCTTCATTTATGTTCTTTAGTACATTTTTACAGTCTGTTTTATAAAGCTGTTATGTATTTTTTAAGGTTAATACCTAAATGCATTATAATTTTTCTAACTATTGTGAATTTTGAACTGTAGTTACTGCTAACATGAAAAACAAAAACTATTTTTGAAAGTATATAGTTTTGCTAGTTCTAATGGGTTGTCTATGTAGACATCGTATAATTTCCAAATAAAGACATTTTTCTCTTTTCTCCCCTCTTTCCTCTCTGTCCATCTTTATTTCATTTTTTTTTTCTTGCTGGATTAGCCAGATCTATCTCAAGAATATCACCAGTCTTGGGTATAACTGTCTAAAACTTGTTCACAGTTTCAATTTGGATGTTCGCTATATAGGTTTTAGTATTTAACTTTTATCAATTTGTAGTTTCCTTCTATCCCCAGATTTCTGGACTTATGAATACTAATCACAAATTAGAGTTAAATTTTATCAAATATTTTTAAAACCTTTTTTTAGATAATTATATAATTTTTTGGTCTCTTATGTATTTTCACTAATACAAATTTCATTTTCTTGTGTTAAACCATCGTTGCCATTCAGAGATAAATACTGTATTTTTAAAAAATTTGTTGGATTTAGTTAGCTAATGTTTCACTTAGAATTTTCACACTTGTCACTGTAAAAGACTGACCTATAATTCTCTTTTGTTGTACTATTCTTTTGGAATTAAGATTGTACAAGTCTTGAAAAATTAGCCAGAAAGGATTTCCTCAACCCAACTTTTTTTTCTTTCTGGCTCTCTCTCTCTCTTTTTGTTTTTGTTTTTTTTTGTTTGTTTGTTTGTTTTTAATATCTGCATGAGACAGGAGCTGTATCTCCTGAAAGTTCAGTAGAAGTATCTTGCAAGCTTATTCAATTTGGGGAGGTATGTCTGTTTATACAAATGTTTATTTCAGTGTAATAATTTTGATTTCTATTTATTTGACAAATATTCTATTAAGTTTTCTACTTTTTAAGAAATATTTGCTTTTTGTTTTCAGCAGTTATTTATTAAAGGAAATTAATCACAAAGAAGCTTTCAACAACAAACATTCTGAGTACAAATGAGATTCTTAAGAACTGATACCTAGACTATATACCCTGGCCCTAATTTTAAGCTCAAAGTGCCTCTAAAAAATGAGCTGTCTAGCAAAAAGTTCTGTTCTTACTCTCTGTAAAAAAATCACCTGTCCGTATGTGGATAGCAGCTTGAATAATGTGGAATGACAGGATAACATCTAAAGGGAAAAATCTTCTGAACTTTTATACTTCAAAAATAAGTAGTGCTATTAAGCAGTAAGGGACTTAAACAGTAAATTCAACCAAAGAAAATTTGCTGAAGATGCCATAAAGTGAAAATTTTTGCCTCTGAACCTGGCTTTTTAATCTGTTTCATTCTGATAGTTTAAAATCAATGCTCTTCTTTTTCAGTAATAGATTACAGGAACATAAAGAAATAGGTTCAGGTATAGATTCAAGAGAGAACGTTTCACCAAAGACATGAAGAGTTATTAGGGATACACTTTGATGGCTAAGTTTTAGATTTCCAAATAATTAAGACTAAGGAAAGTCTGCACAGTTAGCAAATTTATTCAACAGAGACTATTAAATTGACATGATGGAACCTTTTCTCATGTGCTCAAATACTATACTATTGAATATAGCTGGTCTATGCTGTCCCAGAGGGCTGTAACAGGAGTTTTATACACTGTTAGGATGAATGCTGACGTGCATCTTACTTTGTTTATCACTCAACCCACGCCAAAAGGCACTAATTAGAGTAGTTCTGCCACATAATGTTTATACATAAATTATCCTACTTCCTAAACCAAATGTTCCAAGAACTACTAAGAATGCATATGGCAAAAAGCCACTGGTTGCAGCACCAGTATGCTGTTTTACAAACAAAAAGAACAATAGACTCCAAAAGAAAAGAAATAATAGAAAAGTTAACATACGATATAAAGTATGGTATGCATGATTATGTCAATAGTATAGGTATTTAATTTTAGTAAGAATTGAGACTTCCAAATTAAAAAATAAAAATTTAGAAACAAAAATATTACATATAGTAAAGGTACATACATACATATACATATATTTTATATTCAAGGTATATTTATGGGAAATATTAGGAAAAAATTCAAAGAAAAATACAAATTGGTATTGCAAAGCCCTATTTTTGACCTTTAATATTTACTGAGTGCCTTCTATGGGCAAGATACTATGATTCCAAAGACATTCCAAAACATACGGCGTTTCCTGTCTTCAAAGAGTTTGCAGTCTAATGCGAAAGATAGTCAATTACCTAAGAAAATAGAATAAACACAGTGTAAAGGAAATTCTATTAAGTGTTGGGAGATAGCTTATAAGAGCATGTAATCCAGTCTAGAATTTTATTTTGTGTGTGAATATTTGTATAAATGAATTTTAGCAGTAGGAAGAGCTTCCTGGAACTTTCCTATCTTATCCTTTCTCTCTTCTTGGGTGTTTTTGTTTTACACTGTCTGCTTCTGTAGTACTTATTCTCCTGGCCTTTCCTATCAGTCTGCCGCCTTATCTCCTCCCTTCTGTCTTGAGATTTTACCTTATCTTCTTTTATTTTCCTACTTGGCCATTATGCAGAACAATGTACATTTACTTTTTTGCACTGTTAAAAAATGTGCCCTAATAAAAACAGTGATAATGTTGAAAATAATTATAATAATGGACTTACTATGTATCAGGTTCTTCTAAGCACTTTAATATGCATTAACTCATTAAATTTTCACAAAAATCTAATATGGTAGACATCGAGATTACTTTGTAATGTTACAGATGTGGAAACTGAGGTAAAAAGAGGGTAAGTACATTTCCTAAGGTCACATAGCTGGTTAAGGGCCAAACTGGAATATTATCCCTGCTACTGTGGTTGAAGCCAAACTCATTTAAATGAAAACAATAGTTAATATTCACTGAGTAACCACCAGGCACTATTCTGGTCATTCCAATCATTCTACAAATATGGTCTCATTTAATCTTTACAATGGCCCTGTTAAATAGTTAGGTTAATAACCCCATTTTAAAGTTAAAGAAATTAAAGCAGAAAGGGTTGTCCAAGTCACATAACTAGTAATAATTTTTAAAAAGGAGAAAAAATTTTAAGAGAATTGAATTTTTAAAAAAGAAGAAAAATCACAAACTAAATTATCTTTATTTTCATCTGAGACCATATTCTCTTGGTCAAGACTTTGGAGAAAACAATAGTTCTGTGCTTCAAGCTAATAATTCTGACTCACTGAAATGTCATCTGTCAAAGTGTGGGCTGGTTCTTTAGCCAAAAAGGAATAAACAGACTCTGCTTGGTCATTTTTCAAATGTGCTCAGCAATTCAGGGAATCACCTTCTTTTCAGTTGACATACACCCAGTCAATTTTTTATTCTATCCTCTTAGTATTACCATAAGAAACTCAGGTAATAGCACCTCAAAAAGAGATAAAAGATCACATTATTGATTAGTTAGATGGAATGTGACAATCAGGAGACAAAATGAGTCCTCTTTATGTTATCAACACACACACACACACACACACACACACACACACACACACGCATGTCTTAAAGTCAACTTTTACAAGTGTCTTCTCTATACATGCAGACAATGCTAGTTTGGATATATAACGTTTGTTTTGTTTTATTTTGTTTACTTTTGAGAGAGAGAGAGAGAGAGAGAATGGGGGAGGGGCAGAGAGAGAGGGAGACACAGAATCCTAAGTAGGCTCTAGACTCTGAGCTGTCAGCACACAGCCTGATGCGGGGCTCAAACCCATGAACTGTGAAATTATGACCTGAGTTGAGGTCGGATGCTTAACCAACTGAACCACCCAGGCGGCCATAATTTGGATATATAAAAACAGATAAAGGCACACTGATTTGTCTGTGCTGCTATAAAATTATCACAAACTCCTCCAAAAAAATAATTCAAAATCTAGTTCCCTGAATTCAAGGGAAGTCAGTATCTCTCCAAATGATGAGGGAAGGCCTCTTAGAACACTAAATGACTTACTTGTTCAAAAGCACATCAAAATTCAGATTAGGAAAAGGAGGTAATTAGTGCCTGCAGCTTTGTTTAGGGTTATTAGTGCCAAGGACTATAGTCAAAGAGCACATGCAATCAGTCCTTGCACATTATAATTAGATGATGGGAAGGACAGAACTCTACATCATAACTACTAGAAATACTACAATCATCAGAAGTGACAAAATGAACCCAATTTCCCCACCAAATTGTTTTTCCAGCTCTGCTACTTGAACTGTGTGATTGAAAGCTTTTCTAAGCATTCTTGAGAGAAACTGTTTAGGATGAGTATTTTTAATATGTGCCTACACACTGTTTCAACCCTGCACAAAGACCTAGGGATATGTTTGCAGCCAGATCCCGTGACCTGAAATAGCTGGAACCTGATATGATTACATATGTTAGATTTGGAATGGTAAATATTAAGGCAGAACTATTTGCTCTGCAGTACACCTCTGATTTCTGAGAAGAAAACAGAAAAACCTTGTCGAATAAACATAATCCAAACTCAGTTCTTAAATTTCAACTTCATCTTTGCTGCTTGTTATTGGGCTATTCTTTTACGAACCCATTTGCCCTTGCCTCATTGGCTAATCCAAATCCTTTTTATTCCCCTTAAAGTTTCAAGAATGTCTCCTTCCTTCAAAGTTGACTGACGGTATCAGGTGTTAACTCTCACTGATGTTGCTGATGACCTCAAAATTCCTCCTTTTGCAGACCTATTATTCTAAATTGGAGGAAAAGCTGATCTGTCCTCACTGTCTTCTTCCTCACCATTCCCCCTTTACCCCCATATCAGGCTAACAAACTTGTAAACAAGCACTATTGATTCTGCTACCTATAATACTGCAAGACCATACATTCTCGACTTATGTTTCTCTTATCTCAAATATTTTCAATTCAACAAAACTTTTAAGCACCACTTAAATTTTGTTAAGTACCTACCTAGGTGTTAGGCACTGTGGTAGATACCAAGACACCAATAACTGAGATGGTACCCTTACATAACCCAGAGACCATCCTCCCTTTTATCTTCAAACACATACTTAAAATTATCTTCCAAAAATCTCTTAGTCTTCATTCCATGACATCATGATCCCCACCTCTAGTCATAATCCAGAGAGTTCACAGTCCAATTCAAGTTGTATCCTCACATAGCTCTCCCTTATTATTCCAGTCTAGAGCAGTTTCTCTTTTCTCTGTTCCAATCATTTGGCACTAACCAGAAACCACGCTATACTGGCAGTTACCTTTTCTATGCCTATTTTATATTATACTTCACAATCATACTTATCTAGTTAGAGGAATGGAGTTAGGCCTTACAGTCAGAAAGAACATGACACAAGGCCAGGCACTACCTGTTCAAGGCTGAATGACCTTTGACAAGTCACTAATCCTCCCTCTGCTTGTATGGGGTTATTGTAGGGATTAATAACTTAAAATACAGGCACAGTATAAATTGGCATTAAATATAAATTTTATTCCTCATTGATTAAAATCTTATAGCATGTGAATATATAAATGAGAATTTCATAAACCCATACTTCTGGGTTTCTCCTTTTATTTTCATTGTAAAAGCAATTATTGAAAGCAAAAAATGGAAAATGTCACCTTTCAAGGGGTCATTCAAGGAATGTTCACTTATTGTACTTCTAACAAGAAGTTATTACTCTGTCTGTCCTCTTCCCTTCCCCACTGAAAGTGCAACCCTCTGATAATGTTATAAGCTGACAAGACAGTTTCTGTCTCATCATGGCAGATTTAATACTGCAGTTGCTATATCCATTAGATTGTTCAAGCATTCTCATTATCCAAGTAGACGTTTACCAACTGAGGGCAGGCACTGTTTAACCAGGCTTACTGCTTGCTAATGGATGTACTTAACTGCAAGCAGGATTACTCTAAAATAAATCATGCCACAAGATAAGACTCTAAAACATGATAACCAGAGACAAAAGGAAATCCAATCACCTACAATTAGCTTCAACTACTCATATGCAGAATAGAGCATGTATATGGAAAAACCAATTTTTCCTTTTCCATAGACATAAATTAAAAAATATATATATATTGTATATACAAAAGGAATTTTTGGCTTTCTCCCTTAAAATTAGAGAAAGCAACTTACAAAGGGATATAATGCGTATTATATTTTAAATGACTTCTTTCTTTCCTTATTTTTTTAAGTTTATTTATTTGTTTTGAGTGAGAGAGAGAGAGAGAGAGAGTGCACAAGCAGGGGAGGGGTGGAGAGAGAGTGACAAAGACAGAATCTCAAGCAGGCTCTGCAATGCCAGCACAGAGCCCGATGCAGGGCTCAAACTCAGGAACCTGTGAGATCATGACCTGAAACAATATCCAGAGTCAGAAGCTTAATGATGAGCCACCCAGGCACCCCAAAATGACTTCTATCTTAATAAACATCCAAAATATTCTGTATATAATTATCCTCCATTTGAAGTAGTATTCAATTAATAATCCTTTATGATCATTGTCTTTTTATAAATAAGCTTCACTTAGGGGAAAATGGAACTACTCTGCCTTTTCTTCTAGTAGAACTGCCTGATATGCCATTAATGTGCCAGGTTTTAAAATTTAACTTAACTTTTATTTTGCAAAACTACCCTAGGTTTTGAAAGTTAATTTCTTATTACCTTAGTTGGACAAATTATTTTCAATACTAGCAATCCTATCTTGCACATGTTTTTAAAGGTAGCTGTACATTACATCATTTACTGTATCATCTGAAATAAAAACTAAAATGTAAATAATTAGTTGAAATTTGCTTTCTGATTTTCTGTTTAGCTGTGATCACAGTTAAGAAGACTCCACATGGACCTCTGAAACTGTTTCTTCGGTAATGAATTGTTTATAGGAGAACATGAGTTTAGATTTTTTTTAAAACATAAAGCTTAATAGCTTGTAATGCAATAGAAGCCGCGTCTTATCTTCAATATCTTACCCTAAGATCTTCTAAGTTTAAAAGCAAAGGAAGAATCTTTAGAGATAACTTACACACATCAGTGAACATTACAAATGAAATTCCAATGTAAACAGCTATCTGGGAAAATACCTTCAAGAAAATATTAATAACCTAACTATATAAAGAATTTAAACAAATTATAAAGAAAGATATTAAGATTTCAACAGCTTAATGAGTAAGGTCATAAAAAAGCCAATTCATTTAAAAATTTTTCTCACAAAATTAAATGATCAATAAAAATATAGAAAAAAAACTTGTTATTTTTACCAAACCATTAACATTTAAGAGAGAGCCCCAGAGTTAAATCTATTAAGAGAGAAAGGCTAAAAAGGACAGAGAAAAAAACTACTAATTTCTATCTGCTTTACCCCATACCGAGAGAAGAATAACTTGTCCAAGGTCACAGAGTAAATGAATGGCAGAGCATTCATTTCAAATCAAGTGAGTGTGAATCTAGAACTCTTACTATTACAGTATACTCCTTATAAAAAGTGCAAGGAGTCAGGTAAAGAGCATTATAATTTGAAATTAGTGTTAGTTGGACCATGAGCAAATGGAGCTAGGCAAGGTTGACTAAGAAGAGTAACATCCATAACCATGGTACCATTCATAAATTTATGAAATTCTGAAGTTCAAGGAACTGAAAAATCAGTCTCTTTTCCTTGACTACATGAGGAAATTCTACTAGCTTATTGTAAATATTCCTTGAAAATTAAGCTAACTATATATCCAAATAGGTTCCTTTAACCACTGAGAATCTCGTATCGAATGCATTATTTAGTAAGTTGGACTGGATGATATTTAAATTCTTTTGCAGTTTCGAATTCTCCTGTTCTGAAAGTACATATTTGTGAAGTAAAAAAAAAAAAAAAAAAAAAAAAAAAATCAGCATTACTGCTCAATTGGACATAAGAACATAAGTGTAGAAACGGAAGTGAAATGTATGAAGCAAAAAGATATCAGACACAGGGGAAATACTTACTATGCCTGGGAGTAGAATAGTGTGCATAAATGACTAAATATTTAAGCCAGTATTCAATCTTCCCTTGTCAAAACTTTACAGCTTACTAAATTAGATTTTCCCCCAATGTAAACATCTTTCAAATCTAATCTTAGAAATATATTAAAAATTAAGATTTCCTTTGGAAAAAAATCACTTTATAATCAACTCTGTTAAAATACCTCAATTAGAAAAGGCAAGTGATAATTATTTTCAGAGTAGAAAATCATAGATAACAGCGAGAAATCATCTGAATTCCATGGACATAAAAAGGTCAGAAAAATTAAACAATAAAAAGATTCTTGTATTTTCACACATGAGTAGTTTTATTTTTGAAAATTCTAGTAAATAGTACAATATAAGTTTATTAATAAAAATAATATATGAGAAGTACATATATTGATACACCAATTAAAGAGTAGCAATAATTAGTTTTCTAATGGAATAATTTGAATCAACGTCTTTGTCTTTCATAATGGAAATACTATCACTCTGGAAAATTTATTATAAAATTTAACCACGTAACCTCATAAGTTGTTTTTAACAACTTTATTGAGAAATAATTTATAGACCATAAAATTTACCAAATTTAAGTGTACAACCAAATGATTTCTATTAAATTTACATTGTGCATCCATTACCATAATCTAGTTTTAGAAGATTTTTGTTGACCGCGAAAGGTGCCTTATGCCTGTTTACAGTTAATTTCCTAAACATCCACAACTCCAGCTCCAAGCAATTACTTATCTACTATTTATCTCCGTAGATTTGCCTTATCTGGACATTTCATATAAAATGAATCAATAGAACTTGTTATTTTTACACTAAGAATGGTTTTTCTAAAGCCCAATGTACTTTTTTTAAATGTTTATTTATTTTTTTTGAGAGAGTGAGCAGGGGAGGGGCAGAGAGAGAGGGAGACGCAGAATTCAAAGTAGGCTCCAGGCTCTGAGGGGTCAGCACAGAGCCCAAGGCGGGGCTTGAACTCACCAAGGCAAAATCATGACCTGAGCCAAAGGCAGACACTTAACCGACTGAGCCACCCAGGTGCTCCCCTATGTACTGTTTTAAAAAGGACTCTCAGAATAAAATTAACCTAAAGTCAACTAAAAATGAAAATCTCAGATGTTGATCAGAGGTTATAAGTGTCTATATATTGAATGAAAAGGAAACTTTCAAGACTTTTCAGAGATTGCAAGACTTTTAAGACTATAGAACCTTCTAACTTCACATTCTTATTGCCATTAAAAACATATGCAGAATTGCAGAATCATTAAGTAGAGGTGCCATTTGTTATTTGCTTCAGTATCATATCAAGGAGAAAGAAAACTGGACTAGGAATCAGAACACTTAGAAAATTTTTTTCAGGGGCATCTGGGTGGTGCCCGTGACTAGGATCATGACACCTCAAACTGTTGCCTATTGTGAAAATAAATCAGAAGTGCTCAGAAAATTCTCAAAAGCAAATAAACTAACCAAAGTAATGAAATGTTGGCTTAGAAATCTCAACAAATATCCAAAAACTTCAAACAACTCAATAAATCTTAATCAAATATTTACCACACAAAACTACATTTATTTGTAGGCACAATAGGGGGCATGCTGAAATATAATAAGACACTTTCCTACCCTTCAATGGTTTGAATTTCTATTGGGGAAAATAAATTACACTCATGAACTAATTAGCGAAGAACTCAAAGTAGAAAACAAGTGCCAAAATGTGAAGTCAGAGTTGGGACTGAGACAGATCAAGGTGGGGAAAAATACTTTGAGCTAGAAGGATCACTAATGGTCATAGAGGAAGCAGAACATAGGGAGACTCTTAAAGTGTGGCTCAGAATTTTAAATATAAGGGCTCAAAGAGGATGGCTTTTTAAATAAGAAGTACATCATGGTCAATTTGCACAGAGAAAGAACAAAGTAAATTATTTCAATAATAAGGAAACAAGCCTGATCAGAACAAGTCAATATGAGTGGGTATCTGGCTGAAAATGAAAGGATAAAAAAAGTAGGTACACATGGCAGACCTCAAATCTCTCCTCTGATTGCTATACCCTTCTGGAAAAGGTAGAGCTTTAGAAGTATTGGATAAGGCTTAGAGAGGAGCAATTATAATAAGCGTGCTTGAACATTTAAAAAGTTAAACTTTTTACTTTTGTATAAAACAAGATATGAGTCTCTATCCTCTCTTCATCTATTAAGGATTGCATCTATCAAGGGTTGCATAATAGAGGGCAGTCCATTAGATGAATCAGTCCCAGGAGTTGGCACTGGCAAACAGGAACAGCTCTCCCTTCCCTCAGGGACTGTGGAGCCCAGCCAGGACTTCCAGTCCGTCTAAGTCTACAAAATACGTGTTAGCAGGTCATGAGTGGGGTACTATCTGTTCAAACATCTGAAGAAATGAAATAAAATGAACACGGAGGTTTTACTATATACCAGACTCTGCTAAACACAAAATAAACATGACCTAATTTGATATTCTGAACCTACGGAAGAGACAAGTATTGTTCTCACTTTACAGGTAAAGAATCTGAGTCATATGGATATACTTCTACCAAGTTGACTATGCTAGACTTCAAAAGTCACATCAGTCTGACTCCAAAGCCTATGTTCTTCCCACTCTACAACTTTGTGTCTATGTAGCATGCTTATTTAAAACCTTTTCAGATAAGAATTTTTAATAGTTGCCAGTTTTTAATATCAAAATGTTCTAGGTTCTTTTCTATGTACCAAATAAGCATTATTATTAATGTATATAGAAACCCTGGAAGAGTGTAATTATATCCCTGTTGTACAGCTGATTAAATCATGACCCAGAGAGGCCAAGTAAGATGCTAATGTTAAAAAAGCTATGTGACAGAGCTGGCTTCAAATTCAACTGTGCTTGATGCCAACCCACCACTCTTTATACATACCTTCTTATTTGATACCAAATAAGATACCATTTTAAGAAAGAGACATTGTCACTTATACATGGGTACTTAAATTTCCTTATATGTCTGTTTGTACTTTCTGTTTATCTGAGAACTATAAAATTCTGAAATATAAATATAAGTAAAGAGTATCGATGTAAGTTCTAAGACATTGATGGGCCCATTGATTCTTCTTTCTTTACCCTCTAATATTAGAGATATTGATAAAACAAATCCAAAGGACACTATTAATTTGTTCTTTTACAACTGTTTAGCACCATCAATATCTATTTTTAACATAGCCATACTTTTAATAATATTTCTGATGGATGTTCCTAAGAAAAACAGTAAAACTTACAAATGGTTCTAATGCATGGAGTTAAATGTATCTGTTTACAAGTTCCATTTCCATGTGGCAGACTTTTCGTGTATTTGAAGACAGGGTTCACGTTTCTTACAAATCTCCTTCAGCATAAATTAAACCTCTCAAAATACTTCGGTTACTCTTCCTGTGCGACAGGGTTTCCAAATCTTTCCATATCTAGGACACAGTCTTTTGGATGTAGTCCGGTATCTCTTCTTGACCCTCTGGAGTAACAGAGGAAGGATACTGTCTCTTCTAGAAGACAGCCCTCTGAAAAATTGAAGCTACCTATCACTCTCTCCTTCAGAATCTTCATTTACCTTCCTCATTAGCCAGGAACTCAGTTTGCAGACACTTGCCCCTCCCTCCCACCCAAATCCTGAATTTTCTCCTTTGGATTTACTCTGGCTTTTCCGTGTTCCTCTTAAAATGTGGTGATTCAAACATAAGCTGACCAACATGCAATACAGTGAGCCATTTTTTTTTTTCTTTTTTACATTGACAATGTCACTCACATATATCCTTCTCTTGTTTTTAGTTTGGCTTCTTGTCTTAATTCCTTTTCTAAAGAAACAGTATAACCCTAGCCTGAAGTTTCTGCCTCTTTTAATTCAGCCTCACACTGCTTAATCTTCCTAAAACCTCATAGTATCTTTCTTCTACCCAGAAATTATATATCTCAACTGCCTACACTAAAGTCTGAACTCCTCCTAGATGTAATTTCAACTAAGTTGCCCAGCTTTATCAGCCAGTGATCTATTTATAATTCTGAACCATGTAATTCGAATATTCACCATTCTCCAAATACATTCCCTGCTTTCATTTTCATGTCTTTGTCCCTTGCCTAGCGTTAGTTCCATATGGAATGCCCACCAATCCTCTCCTTTGTGTTCTAAAATATCATCCTTATCATATTTGTATAATTATTATCTTCATATAATTTAGTTAACTTAGTATATAGTATAAATTAGTATAATTATTATCTTTTAGTCATACCTGCTGGAAGCAATCTGTCCTACCTAGACAGTGCTCTTTTTAGAGCACTAGTTCATGCTTCCTTGTCCTCAATTTAGTTGTGTACCTTAAGTCTTCTATCACATATTGAAGCTAGAGAATATATCTTACTAAGCTAATATCATGTGTGGTAAATACAAACTGTAGTTAGCATGTGATATAAATCACCATGTGATCAATCAATTCAACAAATATTTAGTAACCATCTGTTATATACCAGGCACTTTGCTAAGTTTTGGGGATGTGAATCTGAAGAGATATGGTCCTTACCTTTAAGGGACATACAATATAATGACAGAACTGAAGTATTTATTTAAAACACAGACAAACATACAAACAAACTGCTATATGCACAGCAGCAGCCCAAATCTCTGCTTGCATGGTCAGGAGACCTGATCCTTAAAGAATGAGCAGGAATTTAGCAAGCAAACAATTTGGTCAGCAATTTATTGTTCAGAGTGATATGATGGAGGTGAAAAAATACATTATCAGGGATTAGAGAATCTCATAGGAAAAAGAAATGTCAAAGAAGATACTGCAGAATGAGAGGTTATCCCACAATACTAGCAAAGGAAGCCAAGGTGTTTGGAAAGGGCAGTGTTTACATTAGTAGTATTAGGTGATTAGCAGTCAGGGATGAGCTGATGTAAAGGTGATAATGCAAGAAGCTGGCCACAGTAATTTGTGTTGTCTGTGTTTTCAGGAAGAGGTGTGTCTTTATTTTGCCTGCAGTAAAACTGATGACTATGGGCAAGTCTGTACTCCACCCAAAGTGAATCATTTTTTTAAGGATGTAACTGAATGTTGTGTTTTAGAACTGAGTTTACTGGTGAGGGTGGATTAAAATCTCATGTAAATAACTACTAGCTTCTTTACTACCATGTGTAGAACTTGGATTTTTCTCAAAGGTAGCATAGCTTGGTAAAACAGAAAAAAAGTTAGTCATCATACTACTATTGTTTCTCCACAAAGAGTGCTTGCTCTGAGAAAAAAAAGACAAGATTTTTGGCAGATTATAGTTATTCACACTCTTGTTAGTTACAGTCATCTTAAAACACTGTTTAACTTCATTTTGCTCTTTTTCAGAGTCTCATTATTGACTAAAAAATGAGGGTCAAATGCTTTAGGCTGGCATTCAATCCTTTAACTTGTCTTCTAAATCCTAGGAGAGTCTCAAAGACTTTGAGAGTTGCTCTCTCATTTAAACTGTTAAGACTCGATGTCTGATAGATTTCCTTGTTCATGACTGAACAGAACCAGGAGACTGATGCTCAGAAACAAGGGCTCTGGTCTGGGCAAGGTCCTCACTTTCTTCACCCTCCTCCCCCCATGAGCCCTTCATTGTTCCCCAGAGGAGTGAGCTTCAGCCACGCACCTCTACTCTGCGGCCCAGGCTCTACTCTGCATCCCTGTCTCCATTCTGCTTCCTCTCCTTCAGAAAGGTTCTTACTTTTTTCCTAACCAACTACCTCCAATATTTCAATGATTCTAAGAAGCACATTTCTTCACCCTTTCATACCACAGAAATCAGTATGTGTTTTGCAATCAATCCACATCACAACTTAATTGGCTATATTTTCTTTCTTAGTAGTCTACTATAAAGTAATGGTGTACCATACAATCAGTGGCTTAACACTTCTATGACTTCCATCTAACTTGGCTCCTATGTATCCAAAATACTGCCCCCCCCCCCAGAATTATACCTGTTTTATCAAAACTGTAACTGAGTAAAAATGAGGCTTTTAAAAAAAGTATAGTTGACACAGACTTCTAAAAGCAACATCTAGTAGCTCCCAAATGGATCAGAATATCAGATTAAAAACTTGTCCAAACCTTTACAAAAAAGATCTAAATAATATTATCTGTAAATCTTTCAGAATTCATTCCTCAGAACCACTTAATAGTTATAATCAAATAACAAAAGACACACACCTTTGGTGGGGCATTATTTACCTGGAATTTAAGAGTGATTTGGTTAGATTTATTCTTCACCGCAGAATATAATGGACACAACACTGGAGTAGGAGTAAAATGTTTTCTTTTCTTTTTTTTTAAATGTTTTCTGATCCATGTTACCTTATCTGAAAATAAGAGGGCTAGACATGATTTAGGTCCCTTTCAACATTTAATCTCTATGGTTTTCAGTATTGATATTTTGATATAGATCACCTTTATTAGAGAAAAAAAGGAGAACCTAGATTCTAAAATCGAGGACACTAGTGTTTGCTTCGGCCGCACATACACTAAAATTGAGGACACTAATGTAATTTTAGCAGCTGAATTTGAACATTGTTTTGAGTTAAAGGAATCTGCTCTCTCCCTTCAGTTGCAAGTGATGAGACATTTTGGCACATGCAACCTGGCATTCTTTCTCTTTCTTGCTAACTTCCTTCCTCTGATTGCTGCAGACAGGTTGTAGCAAGTAATGCTCTCTTTAGGACAGATTTATTGTGCTCAAATGTTCCTTCTGTATTTTCCTTCACTGACATGATGCAACAATAAGCATGTTTATATACTGCCTATGTACTCTGTATCTGTCGACTTGAACTTCTTTGGGGAGCCGCTACATAATAGGTATTACCACATCCGGAACTTGTCAAAAGAAAAGAGATGAAATACTGAAAAGATGTTTTTATTCATCTCTACTATTGTTATGCCTCAGTAAATTAATAGCTTAATAAACTCCAGTCTTTATACTGAGTTTATATAAAACTGCATTGATACAAAAACTGTAAGTATCCATTCCCAACGTACACATACATCAACACCTTTTTGGTCTGGAATTCCTGATATTCACATTTCATTGTAAATATGTTGTCACAGACTAATTCTAAGGGGATTACTAAACTTTTCAATGTCCAAAAGAAAGAACAACCTGATCTGAGATTCAGGTTTACTATTTTGTCTGCCAGAAGTGATTTGGGACTAGTCATTTTATCCTCTCAAAGCTTTAATGATCATTTGTGTAAAGTGAGGATTTGGACTGTCAGTGGTTTTCACCCTATTTTCTGCCTCAACATAACAGAGATGATCCTACTCAGTCTCATTATTCACAGGCTCACTACTCTCACCACAGTACGAGGTGAGGGGCGAGGGTGTGTGTGTGTGTGAGTGTGCCTGTGACAAGTGACAAGGCTCCCAGGTGTATCTGACAAATCTAGAGTGTATGTGTTTATGGGGCACTCACTCTAATCCCCCTCTTTATTCCCACTCTCATTGCTACAGACTAATTAGCTCAAAGGTCCTTTCCAGCATCAGTCTCTGTGACTGTAAGTGGAAAGACTCTATATCTACAAGAACACATTTCGTGAAGTTGAATAGGTTTTGCTTTCTATACTGACAGGTTTTTTTTTCTTTCAGCATTTTAAAGGTATCATTTTACTGTCTCGTGGCTTGCACTGTTTTGATAACTGTCTGTATGCCTGTATTTAACATGGCTTTTTATTTTTCCTGTTTGCTTTTAAGATTTTCTTTTTATTATGGATTTTCAGCAATTTTATTACAATACACCCTGGTGTGGTTTTCTTGCACTTATCTTGCTTGAATTTCCTTGTGCCTGCTCATTCTCCTTATCTTCAAAGCTACTTTTTTTCTGTTGGGTTGATATTTTTATCAAACCTGAACAAATCAGGGGCATTTTATTCTTCCAATATATTTTCTCTGATTCTTTTCCTACTCCACCCCCAGGAATTCAATTGCATCTGTTAGTTTATCTATGTCCCACAGGTCAGTGAGGCTCATATTTGTTTTTCCTATTTGTTTGCATGTGTGGTTTTGTTTTGCTTTTTCCTTTTTTTCCCTCTGTGTTTCAATTGGAATGAGTTCATTTGCCCATAGCTTACTATGTATACTAATCTTTTTGTAATGTCTCATTTGCTTTTAAACTTATTCAGTGAATGCTTCACTTCAGACTTTGTATTCCTCAGAGCTATGTTTCATTTTGTTCTTTTTTCAAGATATAAGAGCAGAAACATGGTATTTTAAAAGGTATATGGGGGAGGGAGGGACCTAACTGAGTAAGTAGAAAGTGGTTTATCTTGGGGAGTAGAAATTTGAGAATGGGGGGAAAGTGCAGAAGACTCCTGTTATCTTTTTTGGCCTTGTAGTCCATTTTGGTTTTGTGTTTAGCCTTGTAGTTCTTTTTGACTTTGAAAAATATTAGCAGGTATTACTATGATAAAACTAAATGAAAACAGATATGCAAATGAAAAATATAGATATAGACACATATACACTAGATGATTTTATAAACAACACTTTCTTCTGTATCTTCTGTCTCCCCATAAAATAGAAACTTTTGCATTCTGAGAACTATTGGGATAAAGCATCTTAAATTCTTCCCTGCCTCATACTCCTTAGTGGTTTATTTGAATCCTGAGGCTGAGTAAAGACTTAGGCCTACAACAAACTCTGCACAAGCACCCTCAGTTCCCTCTTTTCTATCCTTCCAGGACTAAAATCTTATTCAACTATAAAACAGTCTTTAAGAAAATGGTCATGGGCAAGATATTTTTGAAATAACTTATGTTATTGCAAGTGAACCAGATGGCTGGTTCTCATAAACCAAGCTGAATAATAATAATAACACAGAAAGCTGTCATATTATCTATGGTGGGTTAAAGATAGCTGCAAAAATCTTCCCATTCCTCTCATCAAGAGGCTGAATCTGTTCTCCTCCCACTCAGTCTGGGCCAGCACTGGGAGATGCTCTGTCCAAAACAAGGGCAAAGGAACTGGGTAAAGTGACACAGTTTAACTTCAAGAGATCTGCAGCTTTTGCTTTTGCTTTTCTGGGCTGAAACTGCTCCATATTAGAAGCTAGCTGCCATGCTTTTAGAAGCCCGTGCTTACAGAAAGGCTATGTGGAAGAGCTCCAAGGTACTCCAGGAGAATACCCCAGCTGAGTCAGACACATGGGGGGAGCCACTGTGGACAATTCTAAGCCAGTCAAGCCTCTGTTTAAAGAGGAAGTTAGGGGGCACGTGGGTGGTTCAGTCAGTTAAGTGTCTGCCTCTTGACTTTGGCTCAGGTCTTGATCTAATAGTTTGTGAGTTCGAGCTCTACGTGTGCTAATAGCTCAGTGCCTGGTTGGGATTCTCTCACTCCCTCTCTCTCTGCCCCTCCCCTGCTGGTGTTCTCTCTGTCTCAAAATAAATGAATAAACTTAAAAAGAATAAGTTAGAACTGGGCTCAACTGCCCATTCAGACAAGAGGAGAGCTAATAAATATCTGAACAAGAAAAGAATACATAAGAGGAAAATTTGAAGCATTTCTCTGATAGTATGGTACACATATGATTATTACTATGACAATTTTGTATATGTAAAATATTTAAGACTGTGCCTAACACATCGTAAGTGTTCAATAAATGTTACCTATTATAACTACAGCCATAAATATATCCCAAGTTTCCCTGTTATCTATTATTTCATCTGTCAAGTCAGTGATTCCCTTGCCTAGGTGGGCAATTTGGCCAATCCTACCTTTCCTCTTTTCAGATGCTTGTACTCACCCATCACAGAATAGAGTATAAAGCATTCCAGTTACCAGTACCTCCTGACCCTTAAGATACATTGAGAATTATATATTTTAAATGATATATTTTAAATGTTTCTTTATTTTTATTTTACTTGCAATTCAGTTAAATGAGTAGTATCAAAATTATTTTGGCTAAAACCTTTCCTTCTATTAAAGCAATTTAAAAAACCATTTTCTAAAATCATGCTTAGGAAACTTAAAATTTCTACATGTTTGCTGTATGATAAAAATCATATTGTTTATAGACTTCCACATCACTGACACGAAAACACATTTCCACCTGCAAAATCCAGTAGTTAATTTTGTGTGTGGTTGTATTCTATACTGAGTTCACTTCTATCACATCACAAATTTTGTCAAGATGTGTACCTTTTTTTTTTTTTTTTTAATATTTATTTATTTTCAAGAGACAGAGAGAAAGAGCATGAGTGGGGGAGAGGCACAGAGAGAGAGACACAGAATCTGAAGCAGGCTCCAGGCTCCGAGCTGTAAGCACAGAGCCCGACGTGTGGCTTGAAGTCAACAAACCGTGAGATCATGACCTGAGCTGAAATTGGACGTGTGGTCAACTGAGCTACTGAGGCTCCCCATGATGGGTACCTTTTTCCTGGTAATCAAAAGAACACCGCCATCCTCCTATCCCACTTTAAAAATACACTGTGTGTTAGAAAAGGCTGTGGTGCCCTCAGCGAGCCAGTTAACTCCACTCTAGTTACTACTGAAATAAGAGTCATTAATTTTGGCAGAAAGTTGAAGGAATCAACATATACAGCTTAATGGCATATATTAAAATATAATAAGGCAGTTGCTACAGTCTGGCTAGGGACTAATTCCTTTATCTTTTGCCATATCTTCATTCCTATCCTTTCAACTTTCTGGCTGATCTGCTTCCTTAATCATTTTGTGAACCACCTACTCCTCACCACTACCTGGAAAAGTTTCACTGCTTAATTTTAAAAGCATTTCTCTTTCCCTATCTTCACACTGCCCTCTTTCTCCAAAAATGTAGACTTCTGGTCTCAATCAATGTGCACATGTAGCTCTTACTAGTGCTAAAAAGGAACTGTATGTACACGTAAAAAAGAAAATTGAGATAGTTGCCTTCTCACATGTATTCATGTTTAAATAGTTGTGAAGGATGTAATTTTCAGGGTACTATAAATAGTGAGATTTTAAAATAAGACCTTTACATCAACTCTTTCCAATGTACTCAATAGATTTTAAACCAGTGATTTAATACTACCATCCATTTAAAAACTAGCTTCTAGAAACTCTGCATTGCTTTTTTTCTCAATTTTTTTCCCCTAATGTTTATTTCTGAGAGACAGAGCATGAGTGGGGGAATGGCAGAGAGAAAGAGAGGGAGACACAGATCTGAAGCAGGCTCTAGGCTCTGAGCTGTCAGCACAGACCCTGACGTGAGGCTCAAACTCAGGAACTCTGAGATCATGACCTGAGCCGAAGTTGGATGTGTAACCAACTGAGACACTAAGGGGTCCCTACTGTTTTTTCTCCTTAAATTTATATTCCATTCCACTATCCCAAGAGAATTTCCTTCTTTCACTGCTCATCTTATGATAATTCTCAGAAATAAAATTATGTATATACATTAATTTTTTTCAAAAAATTTTCCACATAAACATAAGGTTCTAAATACTAAATTTCTTCTGGATTGAATTAGCCTTAAAATTATTTATGTAAAAATTATGTAAAATTGTGTGTATGTATGTATGTACATACATATACATACATATATATACATATACATATATATACATATAGCCATATATATACACACACACACACACACACACACACACACAGCCACACATATATTAAAGACTTGGAGGAAATATTAAGCATTAAAAGTTAAAGTTTATTGGAAATTCATTTCTTAGTGAGACACATGGAATTATCTCATTAGTCTCCTCCTTCCTGATAGGTTCTTGCAAACAAGGGGGACTATTACTTTTTTGCTAGGATTCAATTCATTTTCAACTTTATTTCAGTTTTTTACACAATGAAGTACAGAACACTTGTTCAGATAAATAAGTAGATGAGAAGAAAATCTGTTATAACATCCCTTAATTTTTTGAAATTTGACTTATATAAAAGAAAAGATGACAAATGACAACAGGAAGTCCTTTTTCACTGTAACTCCCAAGAAAATGACGGAAAAAAGCAAATAGTAATTATTATGATCTTCAGACCACATGTAGAAAACTGGTGCTTCATAATCATTCACTCTTTCAGACCTATAACCTATATTTCCCATTGTCCCCTTGTTTGATGCCTCAGAGGATTGTAAAAAGAAGTGTGGAAAGGGGAAATCTCCACTCTTGTCACAAGGGGATTCTCAGGTGGTTCAGTTTTAGGCATCGGAGATCTGGAAATGGATTTCCTTCAACTATCATTCCGATGTATACTATGCATTCCTACATACGTAGTCTTCCTAGTTTAAAGAAATTAATTAAAAAAACTAACTTCTGCAAGATTGGTTATATAGCATTTAAGTGTTAGAGTTAAGATAACTGAAGAGCGAAACTGTAACACAAGCATGTAATATAAATATAACAAGATCAGGGTTTTCACAAAATATTATATATCTTGGAGGTTCCAGCTGGAAGGAAAAATGGTTCAAGACAGAAAAGGATCTAGAATAGCAGATCTGTACTTATGAGAGATTTACTCAAGGTTCTACAAACAATATGACATGACAGCATAACAAGACTGTCTTAGCAGCCCTGCAGTATATGTCTCTAGCAACTGCAACCACTTCAAACACTGTGCACATAACTTGGGGTGTAATGGTGAGGTAAAAATTGGAGATTTGGTATCTACTCCTTGTGATCTCAAGGAATAAAAATATTAGAGCCCTGGTTTTAGTAACACAGTGGTTCTCAAACATGGCAGATAATGAATCATCTAGAAATCAATGTTCTTTATTTTATTTGGTACTGGAACTTTTCCCAACTTATCACGATCTGCTCATGTTATCTATGTCTATTACCAAGGAAAGAGATTAATTTTGAATTCTATAACTATGCTTATTTTTCACTGTAAATGTCTAAAGTTAATCAATATACTTTCCCTAAGGAAGACAAGAACCTTGTCAGTTTCACCTCCTATGGCATCCCCACCCCCACCCCCACCCACTGCCTCCTTACCCCTTGTCCCCAAAACTCACAAAAGATTAGTATTACCTGGAGTTTTAATTCTAGACTGTTGAGATACCTGGTTATTAGTATTTTTCTCTCCTCCTTCTGTTTTTTTGTTTGTTTTTTGTTTTTCCCTGTAGCAATTGCTTCTCTATAAAACTATACATATTCTAGTTCCGAGAGTTTCAGCAAAGGTCTTTGTATAGTAGGTTTTCTGAGATCTTGTATATCAGAAACTATCCTTCCTTGTCCTTCACATTTAAGTAACAGTTAAGTTGGATAAAATTTTATATTCAAAGTTGTTTTCCTTCAAGATTTCAAAGACGTCATTTCAGTTTCCCCTTGAATCTGTTATTGTTGAGAAATCTAATGCCCGTCTGATTCATGCTACTCTATAGATTATCTGTTTTTCCTTAAACTTAAAAGTTTTTAGAATTTTTTTCTTCAAGCTTTGATATTCTATATTTGAATACAATAGGCCTAGATGTAGGTTTCTTCCTATCTATACTCTCAGCTCTCTCTGAACTCTTCAAATCTTAATTGCTAGATCTTCCTTTAATTCCAGAAAATTCCCAGTTATTAACTGACTTAACATCTCTTCCCCTCAGTTCACTTGTCTCTTCTTGAGACTTCAGTAGATGAATGATGACAAATCTATTTCTATCATTCTTATTTCTGGACTTTTCTTACATTCTTTTCATCTTACTATCTTTTCCTGATGTTTTTAGAAGAATTTCTGGATTTGATTTTCCACATTATGAACTCATTTTCTGGCTGCATCCATTCTGCTATTTAACCCATATAGTTTTTGTTTTGTTTTTTTAGTTTTAAAAGTGGTACTTTTTCAAGCCCAATATATCCAATTGGTTATAACTATTTGCTCTTTCTTTATGAATCCAACCTCTTTCCTTGTTTTCTCTGAGGATATCTATTAGAATTATTTTTAATTCACATTAAGTCTGTACCATTGCTTTTGCTTACTTTATTCTGTTGTGACTTTTAGTTGACTTACCTAGTAATTTCTTCTTGGGTGGAGGAGACTTAGGCTGTGCTTTCCAAATGAGTATTAAGAGTTCCTCTGATATCCTACTATGGACTCAATCACTTCCTGTTTCCACTCTCCAATTCCACCTCGGCTTTCCCATGGCCTCTATCCACCTAGCAAATCTCTTAGGACCTCCGCTCTAAGCGTTGTTATTATTGGGGCTTTCCTGATTCTATAATAGTTGTCAAATCCACAGAGTGAGGAG
This sequence comes from Prionailurus viverrinus, assembly GCF_022837055.1. Taxonomy (NCBI): domain Eukaryota; kingdom Metazoa; phylum Chordata; class Mammalia; order Carnivora; family Felidae; genus Prionailurus; species Prionailurus viverrinus. The sequence goes on from NC_062564.1 coordinate 101,593,085, forward strand.
AGTAGGGATGCCTGAACTTATTTCTAGTACAACTCTCTCACTGTCCTGATACCATTGTTCTGCCTCTAGCTGGCATTCGACTGCTACTTTCTTGCCTTATACTAAAGTTGGCGTGAGCAATTACTGAGGTATTATAAAGGAGAGAAAAGGGCTCAATTAGAAAACCCTTAGCTTATAATCCTTGGTTCATGGCTGGCAACTTTCACCTACATGAGAAAGCTGATTCCACTTCCCTACTTGGGAGGTGGTCTAAGATCAACTCTAAGGTCTCTTTAAGGTCTAACATCTCCTGGGTCTAAAATTGAGTAAATTTTCTACTTTTTCATTTTTCTTTTTGATATAGCACTGATTTGTTCTGAAATTATTTCTAGTAGACTCTGAAGTGCCTATACAATTAGCAATGACATTCTGAAAATTCATGCACTAACAGGAAGCAACCACAGTTTAAGCAAGTTCACACTCATGTTATGGGTCATATTTTAAATTTTATTTCAATGTTTATTATGTAAAGCCTTGTTCATTTGTTTCAAAGGCCTCAGGCTGTGACGGACCATGGGAATCTATAACAAGTCATACTCATAAACACTAGGGTTTCTGAATGCTGCTGAAACAATTAATGTATTATAAAACATATAAAGCTACAACTCATAGTAACTTACATGTGATTTTTTTTTTTAAACCAGAAATCCTGGTTATTTTCTAACATAACAGAAATGCCTTCTTTTATAAAATGTAAATAAAAAAGACAGCAAATATATGTTTTTCTACTGACATTTATCATATATGTTAGCAGGTTTCCAGATATTAAAATTACATTACTCCTATACAAACATTTCAGACATTTCCAGGCTGGGACCTTTTTAAACTGCTCCAAAGCACTGCTATAAATCATTAAGTGTAATTCATATGCAACCTCCAAAAAAAAGGCTAAAGATTAAGAAATATTGCATAAAATATATTTGAAATTAAATGATTGGTAATTAAATCTAAAAAGTTAGTTCTATCATCATTCATTAGACTGTCAGTCTTAAATGAGATACATTATTTTTAATTTTTATTATTTATTTATTTTTTATTTTAAAGAGAAAGAGAGAGCATGAGTGGAGGAAAGAGAGAGAGACAGAGAATCTTGAGCAGGCTCCACAGCTGGCATGGAGCCGGACATAGGGTTTGATTCCACAACCCTGGGATCATGACCTAAGCCATTATCAAGAGTCAGGATGCTCAACCAACTGAGCCATTCAAGCACCCCTGTGATAGGTTATTTTTTAAATTGGTATACCAAATGAATGTATCTCACTGGGGATCAATTTCCTCATATATAAAAAGAAAATATTTGTGAGAGAATTGTTAGGAAGATTAAGATAATGCTGCTCTCAGTAAACTTGCAAGAAATGGTGGTGTTTCTCATTTTTTGTTATTATAATTGGATTATAATTGGGTGTTTAAAATCACTAGCTTTGAATTCACACAATATTAATCTATCTACTGCTAACAATTACTTTGTGGAAGTTTTAAACACTCTAAGCTTCAGACCACTCTCCTATAAATTTATATTATAATATAAAGTGCTTAGGATATTAACAAAGTAGGTGTGCACCATTTGCTATTATTAGATGTGCAGTATCACCAACTGTTCAATTTGTTACATTAATGAGTTTTATTTGAAAAACTCCTATGTCATTTACAATATTTTTTTTTAATTTTTTTTTTAAACGTTTATTTATTTTTGAGATAGGGAGAGACAGAGCATGAACGGGGGAGGGTCAGAGAGAGAGGGAGACACAGAATCTGAAACGGGCTCCAGGCTCTGAGCTGTCAGCACAGAGCCTGATGTAGGGCTCAAACTCACGGACCACGAGATCATGACCTGAACCGGAGTCGGACGCTTAACCGACTGAGCCACCCAGGTGCCCCTGTCACTTACAATATTAAATTAAGAAACTGTAGCCACCTTTAAAGCTCTTCTTGTCTTTATTTCAGGCTGTATGATCCTCTTCCATGACTTAACCCCAGCTTCAGTTTCATTAAAGAACTGGGCAACTGAGTAAAAGAGTTAGTATACACATGCGAGCTCTGTCAGTGTAGCTAGATAAAATTATTCCTCAAATTGTTTAATAGTTAAGAGAAACTTTCATAATAATAATTTCTTAATGATTTGTTAAAAGCTAACTCTATGTAAGACACATGCCCTAGGAACATCACAAGTAAGGGACTGAATCTCTGACTTTTAGAAGCTTGTCATTAAGGGATAAACAAAAAGATAAATGGCAATTTAAAGCCATACACATTAAATATTCAGCAAACACTGTATAGTATGTTCTACAAGAGAATGGAAGGACAAAAAAAATAAATTATTCGAGGCTGGGAAAATACCTGCTTTCAATGCATTTTCTAAACAAGTCCCATTTATCCACAGGTCCATCCACTGACATGAAACACGGACAGAGTTTTTAATATTACATATAAAAAAGAATACAAGGACATTCATGACTAAGCATACACTACTATGACCAATTTCATTGAATAACCAAGAAATAAGGTTCAAATCCCTATGAGTCTGGAAAATTTTAAACAACCAGCCCTACGTGGAAACACTGATCATAAAATAAGTAGTGCTCTGGGGCACCTGGGGGGCTCAGTTGATTAAGTGTCTGACTTTTGATCTCAGCTCAGGTCTTGATTTCAGGGCTGTGAGTTCAAGCTCTGCGTTGGGCTCCATGCTGGGCATGAAGCCTACTTAAAAAAAAAAAAAAAAGTAGTGTTTTGTTTTTGGTTTTTTTTTCCGTTATGGAGGAAAACACTTCTGCTTTGAATCACAACTAACACTTAAGACAGGTTAAAGAAAGGAGAGAAAATGCCCCTTAAAAATTATGGAGCTTTATAATTATTGTGTGGTTTACAACAATCTCAGAAGGCATTTTCTATTTTCAGCTAAAGCTGGGATCTCTCTGGATATTATTAACTTATTTACTGGCTTCCCTCGCATCTGGTACCCAATGCAGGACACCGTATTTAAAACTATAATCTGGCCTCAGATAATAACAGAACAAAAGCCAGAGAAAGCAAAATTCGCATTACTATATATATTACTTAAACCACGTAAATAAATTGAATTAGGTCATTTATACAGCCTACCCTTAAATTAACTGAACTTTGATGAGCAAGGAAGAAATGTATCTATTAGAAAGAATATCAAAAAAGTAAACAAAACATAGAGAGAGAGCTGAAAAGTTATGAGGATGTGTGCTCCTTCCAAAATTTGTCATGTCTGTAAGGCAGTATATTAATAACAAAATGATTTCAATGATTCCTAGAGCAACTAAAAAATTGTGAATTCCAGAGTCTTTAAAAAATACTTGAGCTTTTCCACTGGTTTATTACTTGCCTACTCGCAAATTGTCTCACACAATCTGTCCCTAAGTCTTTCCATTTATAAAATGGCAATAACAGCCACTTAATAACTTTATAGTATGTCTTGGCAAATTAATTAAGACGATTATCCTGATGTTACTGGTAAGAAATAGTAAACTAGTCTCTTTCTGGGGATGCAAATAGGACACAGTTTAATTCCTGAGAAGATACATATTTATAAATGTACTTTCTTGACTTGAACAGATTAAAGTAACACTAAGGAATAATGGGAGTTTTAATTTTCAAAGTACTTTGATTAAACATATTTATTATTAAAATCAATAGGAACCACTATTTGTGGCTTGGTTTAGGTACAAACAGATAATAGATGATTCAGTAATAAATATTTGCAAAACCTGAATATTCACATAGTTTAATTTTTATGACTGTTAGATGAATATTTTTAATGCTCTAGCTAGCTCTAATTTTCAGTATAACACATATACATGAATCGTAGAATTATATATCTCAAAACCTTTAACCCTTGGTTTTCATTACAGAGATACAGGACCTAATAGCTTTCCCATAACTCTGAGAGATTTTAATCATTAGTGGGGACAATTATAATGAGCTGGAGTCACATAAGTACTCTCTGGAAAATAATATGCCTCTATAAAATAGGTCATCTACTGGAACTTAAGGGAAGGATCATTTGCTTCATCTGAATGAACTCTTCATTGTTTAATGATCAATGACTTTGTCTTAACTCATTGCAGAACTGAGATTGGGTATGTATGTTACGGTACCAGGGTACGGTAGAAAATTTAGCTCAGGAGACTTAATTTAAGACATTATCACAATTTTATGATAGTGAGTTCTTGTATCTGTATTATATTATTACTCTTTAAAAAATAATCCCAAGAGAAATATATTTCCACTGCAGAAAAGTTAGAAAACAGAGGGAAATGTATATACATACATTTATTTCTACAAATGATCACTTTTTAACATTTGAACATATATATCCTCTTAGGTTTTTTTTTTTTCTATAAACAAAGGTTTATGTATACACAAATATCCACACACAGCAGGTTTATTTTTTGGAGTTTATATTGGAAATTTCTAGGGAAAATGAAAGACAGATTCTACCAACTATGCTGTTCTGCACATTCTACTCTTAAGGATCTCTTGAAGCCAAGCACTTCCTTTCATCCCATCTTTACCATTCCCTGGTTCAGGCCACTGACTCTCCTCTTAGATTACTGAAATGTTAGTCTTATTAACAGTCCCTCACTGTCCACCCTCTTAGTATTCTAAAACACAAATCTGATTATAGTACTCCCTGCTTAAAAGCCTTTATGGTTACCATTGCTCCCAGAACAAAATAAAAATTCCCTGGGGTGCCTGGGTGGCTCAATTGGGTGAGCATCTGACTCTTGATTTCAGCTAAGGTCATGATCCCTCAAGATTGAGCCCCACCTCAGGCTCTGAGCACTGAGCCTGCTTAAGACTCATTCTCTCTCTCTCTCTCTCTCTCTCTCTCTCTCTCTCTCTCTCTCTCTGCCCCTGTCCCAGGGACATGCTCTCTTTCTCAAAAATGAATGAATAGATAGATAGATAGATAGATAGACAGACAGACAGATAAATTTCCTTGCCATAGCATCCAAAGACTCTCATGACTGGGCCATGGATTGTCTTCTGCCTCACTTCTGCCATTTTCATCTTTCCCTCTATGGCCCAGCCATACTGAACTACAAATGTATCATGTGCTCCCTCCACTTTAGGCCTTTCCACCAAACGCTATTCTCTTATTGAAATATCCAATTCCTTCTACCCCATCACCTCTAGCTCACTTAGCAGTCTCCTTCTAAGGAACTTCTCCTTTTTTCCAAATCTAGTTTTAAAGTTCATATATTTATTTTGAGAGAGAGATAGAAAGCAGGGGAGGAGCAGAGAGAGGGAGAAAGAGAGAGAATCCCAAACAGGCTCTGCACTATCAGCACAGACAATGCAGGGCTCGAACTTACAAACCATGAGATCATGACCTAGGCTGAAATCAAGAGCCGGACACTTAACTGACTGAGCCACCTAGACACCCCCCAAATCTAGTATTAGTATTCTCTTTACCCCACCTCCCTTCCCCTTGGAGTACTCTGTACCTCTGCCATCTGAGAATTTATTTAGTAGCCTTTACTGTAGTTTCCTGTTTGCTTGTCTATAATCACCACTACCTAAACTGTATGCCCCATCAGAAGAGATTTTATGTACTTATTCACTCTTATATTCCCATAACCTGGCATTGTGCATACTAAAACCTCAAATATTTTTAGTAGGTAAAAACAAGCAAACCAATTTAAAAAAAACCCAGCAAACAAAAATTCAAAGTGTTGAAAATATTTATCAATGGCAAAGTATATTTTAGGAATTTCATAATAATTAAAACTCTGAAAAAAAATAAAACAAAAAATAAACTCTCTGGGACTAGAACCTTCCCATGTATATTATAAATCTGATGTTCAACTTTGTACACTTCTGTTTTCCTGTTGGGAATTCATTATACACAAATATCGGGAAGGATCTCAGATTTCTTAAACCACAAATAATTTTCAAAAAGAATACATTTGTATTAGCCTACCAAATTAAGATACCAATGATATAATAATGAGTATATATAGATGATCTAATACATGTAAATCAACCATATTCTAGATATAGTGTATTTCAACACCACAATGAACAAAATAGCCATAAGGAACTTTTCATGGCCTTCAACATTAATCAAATAAAACTGATGCAAAATATTAAAAAGTTGGGTAACATACACAATATTATGTACTGTTTTAAGTTATTTCAAATTTATTATTTATTTAATCCTTAAGACAACTCTCTGTGGTAGGTACTATTGTTGTTTCCATTTTATAGGTGAAGAAATGGAGTAATATAGATTCAATGATTTGCCTAAGGTCATACATATGGTACAAGATGGAACTGGGATTCAAACCTATGTCTTGAGTCTTTGCTCTAATCACTGTATATCAAGCTGTAGCAGTTTAGATCCAACCAATCAATAAAAAATTTTTAAATTACTACCCCAAAATGGCTCTCTAGTGATATTTATTAGTATGTTAAAAACAGATGCTAATAATGTTATGGTTAATGGTGCCTATTATAAAATGATTTCTACTTCAACTCTAAATGTCATTGTTAATGATACTATGGAATGCTTAAGTAAAAGATATTACCAAACACCTCCATTCTTGAAAAACCTCTCAAGCTGCAAATATATATTTTTGTCTCTCAAGAAAATTAAAACCTTATAAACAAGAAGCAAGTACTTCTTTGATTTCACTGGTACCTCCCAAAGGTAAAACAACTTTAGATGATAAATATCACTTACCATAGGATTACACACTCAGAAAATTTTCAGGTCAGTGATGGAAAATATTACAATTGACTTTACTTTTAGCACACAGAATTAGGTTGATTGCTCAACTTCCCACTCAAGAGCCATCAACAGATTTTCTCAGTGCCTTTAAAACCACTGCCAACTCTCAAGGTTAGTAGCAACCCTGTTAACCAAATTCTTTAAAGGCCATCAAAAATCGCTGATTGCTAGAAGAATGTCCAAATGTACAAAAGTAACATTTCTTGTAGAATCAGTTACTACCTGTAAGTTATTTAACCTCTATAACCCTGTTTCCTTATCTACAAAATAGTATGAAAAACACCTACCTTAACTGCTTTATTGTGCAGATTGAAATGAGATATGCACGCTACTTAGACTGGCACATAGAAATGATTTTTAAAAATTAGAAACATATATAAAGTAATGTGTGGTTATGTTTTAACTATTCTGACTTTCCATAATCTCTCTGTTGCCTGAACTGTAACATTTACTATAAAATACTACCCTGTACCAGTAAATGTTACAGTTCAGGCAACAGAGAGATTATGGAAAGTCAGAATAATTAGGAAAAGTACTAAGTATCAAAAGCTTCTAGACTGCTTTTTCCCCAGGCATATATTTTCACATAATTTCATTTATTAAACATCAGTGTGAGTGCTTTCTAGTGCAAAAAGAAAGTCTGAGCTAAGAAATAGAGGCTGATAAAACTATAGTCCCTACAAAGCAACAGGAGTGTTTCTCGTGAGGCCTGACTTTATGAATATACTTTCAGGTTAAAGCCAGAAAAAGACAAATTTATGCCTATACCTGGATAAAACAAGGTTCAAAGACTTTTTTCTTTTCTCTTCCAGTTATGAAATTTAAAAATCTTATTGTTTTTTTCACTCTCTGAGACATGCAAATCACTGAATTTTAGTCTTCATGTTTCTACAGATTGGGAGACTGACAATAAATATACAGTGTAAATTCATTAACATAACACTTTCTCCTTATTTTCCCCTACTAAAACTTTAAAAGCCATGCCTTCTTTAAACTCCTGTCCTTATTCCAAATAGTCATAAACTGAAAAAGGTTCTGATTTGAAGGGATGATACAATTTTTGTTCTATGATTTAGTAGTTGGAAAAGAATATTTTAAGTATTTTGGAAATGGGGAATGAATGTTCCTAGAATAAAGATGAAAAGCTTAAAACTTCATTATGTTTATTTTAAGTTCATAAGCTCCATGCAATTCTACCAGTAGTACAATGCAGATGTTGACCAAGATTAGAACATATAGATACAGATGGTAGTTTATTCAGTATATATTATAGATTATATTGGCAAATGTGTGTGCACATGTATAAGGCAAATCATATGGTGGAGAGAAGAAGGGAAAAGAAAATTTGTTGGGTCAATATTGAACCATAAATAGTCTAAAAAGAACCTCACAGAAAATCATATAGTATGTGTACAATGAATGACAGGGTGCTTCAATCTTCAGTCTTCTTGCTTCTAGCTTAACACTTTCCAGCCTACTCTGCTCTAAATAGATTCATATACATCCAGGCCATTTAAAAAATACAAAAAAGGTTAGTCTTCAAGTTTAGGTAATCAGAACAACCTATTTAGGTACTTGCCAAAAAAACTGGAAAAGTCCCTAAGAAGCTGGTTTCCTGACGATGGATAAGAAACATATATATATATATATATATACATATATATGTATATGTGTGTGGTGTGTGTGTGTACGTCTGTGATAATATATTATATATTATTATTAATTATATTATTATTTTAATTAATAATATAATTATAATTAATTAATAATATAATTAATAATAATATACATTATCACAGACACACACACACACACACACACAACCACTGCAGATTCCTTGAGAACTCAGAAACTTATGCGCAGAAGGGTTAAAGGAAGAGCCATAGGTAGGACATGCATTAGCCATCACAACATGAGAGAAAAAGGAATGTCCTCAGGTCTCCCAAAGGAATAGAGTTAATGTACGATTCACTTATAGTGATGACTAATGAGATATGTGACATATATATAGTGGTGACTGCTGATATATTCTATATAACAGGAGGACATTTTTCAACATTAGAATTCAAAGGGAAAAATAAAACAATTGAAGGTATAAATAACTTTCAAGTACTAAAGCCAAGTATTTATCCATGATATTTTAACCTTTTATTTACTTATTTTTCCTGGAGAAAACAGTAATAATAGCTACTGTGTCTCCAGGACTCACTTTGTAACAGGCTCTAAGCTAAATGCTTCACATAAGTTATCTCATATAATCCTCTAACATTTCTACAAAGAAGGTAGTATACCTATCTTATAGATGAGCAAACAGAGCTTCATATTACTTAGAAAAGGCCAAAAAAGAATTCAAATCCAGCTTCAAATGATTTAAGATCCCTTTATGCTGTAGGTTATTTTATGGGGAAAAACAAAAAAAGAGCAGCTATGCCATCCTGTATTATGTAAGAAGTACTTTTCATAACTGCTCTGGGTTCTTTAGCTTTTGGCAGGTTGATACCTGAGAGGTCATCTATTAAGAACTACTACGGGGCGCCTGGGTGGCGCAGTCGGTTAAGCGTCCGACTTCAGCCAGGTCACGATCTCGAGGTCCGGGAGTTCGAGCCCCGCGTCAGGCTCTGGGCTGATGGCTCAGAGCCTGGAGCCTGTTTCCGATTCTGTGTCTCTCTCTCTCTCTGCCCCTCCCCCGTTCATGCTCTGTCTCTCTCTGTCCCAAAAATAAATAAACGTTGAAAAAAAAAATTAAAAAAAAAGAACTACCATTCTTGGGGCACCTGGGTGGCTCATTGAGTTGAGCATCCGACTTTGGCTCAGGTCATGATTTTGCAGTTCATGAGTTCAAGCCCCACATCGGGCTCACTGCTGTTAGCTTATCAGCACAGAGCCTGTTTCAGATCCTCCGTCCCCCTCTCTCTGCCCCTCCCCCACTTATGCTCTCCCAAAAATATTAAAAAAAAAAAAAACCCTACCATTCTCCTGCATTAATGACCACAACAATGGAGTGATGTTTATGGCAGATTGCTAAAGTTAATTTATCTATATAAAAAATGGTTTTAGACTCAAATAAACACACACACACACACACACACACACACATATATATATATATATTCCTTAGAAAAATCATAATCGAGAGATGAATAAAATTACTCACATATATAAGTAAAAACTTACAAGGTATTTGCTTTATTCAAATGCTAACATTTATCTGATGCCATCTAAATTAAACATATTTATTTACATGACATATGTTCACCAAGATTTAAGATTGCCAAGAACCATTCTAGACCAGCCATATAAAAATTACTACTGCTCTTAATGCACTACCAAAGATACATGCATACATACATAAATGCATGCATACATACATTCATTCTTTCACTCCTATGTTCCATAAATAAGTAACTCTAAGTATTTTCTGTATGCTACTCAGTGTTAGTTAGTATCTAAGAGCAATGAAAAATTTTAAAGTATTATAGATATTTAATGCTAAACAGCCAATCTCTTTTGCTGAGTGTTGCAAACATAACACCTGTATTCACTGTCTACTCTCTTAAATAAAGCCTATCTATTAAAAAATACCACTTAAAGTTCAAAGGACAATACTGCCAAGGAATGATCTTCAAAATACATTGCCCCCTTTTTAGGAGGGCCACGTTTGCTACAAATAAATTATGAAGTTCTTAGACTGCTATTAAATTCCTAATTTCCAACCTTCACACATGACAGAGTTAAGTGGGGTTCAAATGTGAAGCAGAGAACCTGTATTATTCATTCTTATTCCTACCGCTAACTTCAGACTGGATTTATAAGATCTGGGCTAAAATCTTAAGTTTTCCTTTTCTTTTTGATGATACACTGAATTAGTTTTAAAAAGAGGAAAAAATACAGAAGAGCAAAAATACTTGGAAAGTTCATAGGGCCAGCCAAAGGTAATTTTCTTATTCTCAAAATTCAAATTCCAAATTTGCAAATACTCACATATATGCTATGTGATTGAATCATGAAATCATTTATGCTTGCCAAATCAAAATTAAAGAGATCATAAATTATATTTTCCAACTTCCTAACAATACAGTAGACATTTAGCAATTTTTTTTTTTTTTGAGAGAGAGAGAGAATGAGTGGTAGAGAGAGACACAGAATCTTAAGCAGTCTCCATGCCCAGCACAAAGCCCAAAGCGGGGCTGGAAATCATGACTCTGAGATTGTGACTTAAGCTTAATTCAAAAGTTGGACACTTAGCCAACTGACCCACCCAGATGCCCCATCATAACTCTTTTTTAAAACACTTGGAGTAGCAGGAAGATCAATGGCTCCTAGAACAAACAAGTCAGCTAAAAGAATAACCACAGTTCACTGAAAAATTATTGCATTAGTTTTGCCAGAATCTTTTTAACTATCTCTTCTACAGGATGTAATTTTAAATATATGAAGGAAATAGCTGCGGCTGCACCTATTTTTCTTTTCTCCAGGGTAAAAACATACTCTGGCCCACACCTACTGTATCTAAAATTATTTATAAACTATGAGATCCCAAAATTGTATATTATATTCTAGATGTGATCTGACCAGGACAGAGTACCACAAAACTATTAGTTTATGCAATCTGGATGCTATAATTAACACAGTCTAAAATAACATGAGCATTTGTTTTAGTAGGTTCATGATAATGTTAATTTATGTTAAATGTGAGCTCAAATTTCCACGTACCACCAAACAAATAAAATCTTTTTCATTCTATATGTATTTACTTTGGTGAACTTAATTATTAAATTTTAAATTTGTTTTCAGTAAACTTCCTTTTGGCGGAAGAATGTATATAATTTTAAGATTATTCTGCATACTACCATGAATATCAAGATTAATATCTTATCAAGGTTTAGAAAAAGGAAATACATACAGAGAGCAAGCAATGTGACCACTTTAAAAACCAGGAAGTACCCAAAGAGTTAATTTTAAGTAGATTTAAATAAGAACCAAATTTAATGCAGCAGTTTTCAATTTAGAGATTTATAATGCCTCTGGCATTGCAAGAAAGAATGGTATATTTTTAAAATTCATCCTCTGAGGAAGTTGTTATGACACAGAACAGGTGTGGAGCTTTGACTCAATAACTAAGCCTAAACCATCATCCTATATCAATCATTTAGAAGACTATTTATGTTATTTTCTATTATGATGGTGGATTGTAAGTAAAAGAGAGAAACCAGAATTTTAAGTACAAAATCCATTAAAACATGTGCATCTAACACTTCCAACCACTGAAACTGAAAGCAGATTCTATTTTTATAATAATAATAATAATAATAATAATAATATAGAAGTAGTTGACAAAAGACGGATTTCCTCACTTAGTCACCCTCCTGTGTTAACAGCTTAATTTCCTACCGATCATTTACTCAACTAAATGCTGGATGTTCTGTAAACAAGTTCATTTGCTTTGTGTAACAGGGACTGAAGGGAAGAAAGAAAATATACTACAGTTTTTCTTTTCCTGAAACAGTTATCAAAATGTTAGCCTTCATGAGCTATGATATGCCAAGAAAAGGGTAAATTCCTTGATCCAGCAATAACCTGTCAGTTGATTATTTGCCTATTCCTGGGGGCTCTTTGAGCACCTGAACAATCCACCTGTGATTTACCACAGTATCCTGGAGAGTACCCAATACAGAGCTGACAGAGTGGGGCTATTATTTTGACATACAAATCCGACATGTCTATATGGCAAGGAATGGGGAAAATTATCTTGTTTTATGATTTCTATGAACTGAAAAGAAGGGAGAATGTGAGTTCTCCAACTTTAGCCCTATCTTAATGGGGCACAGTGTTTTAAATTGTTTGTTTTATTTAGCAACATCGTTTTGCTATGGCTGAAAAGAAATGGATCTCAATTTGAAAACAGGAAAACATGCATTTAAATAATAAGGTTATAAAATTTAGTATAATATATATGATATGTGACAGAACAACTTTGCATCCATGTGCAAACTTGGACCTGTACTTTTAATTCATACTAGATACAAAACTTAAGACTGGATTACAGATCTAAATGTGAAATGTAAAACTTTTACCAAAAATATAGGAATCTCTTCAACAAATGGTGCTGGGAAAACTAGATATCACAGGCAAAAGAAAGAAGTTGGAACCTTAACTTACACCTTATACAAAAATTGACTCAAAATGGATCAAAGATCTAAATAAACATGAGGCCCCAAACTATATAACTCTTAAAAGAAAACAAAAGGGAAAGGCTTCAGTGACATTGGATTTCGCAAGTGCTTCCCAGAATGACTCCAAAAGAAGTCAATAAAGTAAAACTAGACAGATTGGACATCAAAATGAAACAGAGTAAAAAAGGCAACCTTCAGAATGGGAGAAAATATTTGCTAATTTCAGACTGCTACTCAGTCTGAAAAAGGAAAGAAATTCTGATATATGCTACAATACAGATGACACTTGAGAACATGATGCTAAGTGAAATAAACAAGTCACAAAAAGACACATACTTCCACTCATATGAGGTATCTAGAGGAGGAAAACTCAAAGAAATATAAAATGGAATGGTGGTTGCCACAAGCTGAGTGGAGGAGGCAACAGAGAGTTGTTGTTTAATGGGTATACAGTTTCACTTTTGCAAGATGAAGAAGTTCTGGTAATTGTATAACAATGTGAATATATTTAACATTACTGAACTGTACATTTAGAGATGACTAAGAGTAAATTCTTGGGGCACCTGGGTGGCTCAGTCGGTTAAGCATCCAACTCGATGTTTGGCTCAGGTCATGATCTTATGGTTCATGAGATCAAGCCCCATGTCAGGCTCTGTGCTAACAGTGTGGAGCCTGCTTGGAATTCTTTCTCTGCCCTCCTCTCTCTGCCCCTCCCCAACTCTTACATGCACACACTCTCTCTCTCAAAACAAATGTTTTAAAAAAGAAGAAATGATAAAGACAGTAAATTCTCTAATATATGCTTTTTACAACAATATAATTTTTAAAAAATTATTCATTACCTTGGGTTAAGCAAAGAATTGATTAAAAAAAAAATCCAAAAATCAAAAAAAGGAAATTGGGCTTCTTCAAGATTAAAAACTTTTGCTCTGGGAAATACACTGTTGAAAGAAAGACAAGCTACACACTTACTTGTAATAAAACTGACAAAGGATTTACAATCAGAATATAAAGAATAAAAGCAAGAAGACAATCTAATTAAAAAAGTAAAAACTGCTGAAAAGAATTTACAACACTTCTTTAAAGAAAATATTCTAATGAAAAATGAGCAAATGAAAAGATGCCCAATATCATGGATTAGTCATTAGAGAAATGCAAATTAAAATAACATAACACTACATACCTATGATAATGGTTAAGATTTTTTTTTTTAATTGCCCATACAGGAGGCGCCTGGCTGGCTCAGTCAGTACAGCATGCAACTTTTGATCTCAGAGTTATGAGTTCAAACCCCACACTGGGCACGGAGACTACTTAAAAAAAAATTACAAAAAATATTGCCAATACAAAGTGCTGGCAAGAATGAAGAACCTGGAATTCATATATTGCTGGTGATGTGACAAAGTCCTGACAATCTGGAAATCAATGAAGTTAAACATACAGTTAGGCACCCTATGATTCAACAGTTCCACTCTTAGTAATTATCCTAGAGATATGAAAACTTATGTTCACACAAAAACCTGTCTGCTTATGTTTACTGTAGCATTATTCACAGAAAAAAACTGGAAACAATCTAAAATGTCCTTCAGTAGGTGTATGGTTAAGCAAACTGTAGTATATCCATACAGTGGAATATGATCTAGCAATAGAAAAGGAACAAACTATTGATACACACAACACAGACAATTCTCAAAACCATGTTAAGTAAAAGAAACCATACTCGAAAGGTTACATCCTGCATGGTTCCACTTATATAACATTTGAGAAATGGCAGTTATACGGCTGTATCAGTAGTTGCCAGAGGTTAGTGGTAGAAAGAGGGTTAACTAAAAATGGGCAGCATGAAGGAATTTTTTTGGAGTGAATAGTGTTGTATTGTGATTCTGGTGGTACTTACACAATTCTGCACATTTGTCAAAACCTCACAGGCTACACACCAGTTATAAGCTCTGTGACCTTGGTCAAGTTTTTTATATCTCAGTTTCTAATCTACAGGATCAGATATGGTAATTGTATTTACCTCATAAAGTTAAGATTTATTGATTAAAACACTTAGAGCAAGACTAAGATTTAGGATATGTTGAACTGAAATGCCTTCAAGATATCCAAGTAGGCAGTTCACTGGAGAGGTCAGGGAAAAAGTCAGCTAAATCAAGTGCAATCACATGATACCTGAAGTCACAGATGCAGATGGGATTGCACACAGACAAGGAAGAAACAAGAGGGGTCCTCACACTCGGCCTTGATGAACTGCAACATTTCATCATCTCCTCTGATTAAGCAGATGAGAATATGTAAAAGAGTCAAGAGGGGCAGGAACAGAAGAAAAACCAGGAGACTGTTGTGTTATGTAAAACAAAGTCAGAGAGTATTTAGAAAAAGGAGCAGACAATGGGAGTGAACAAAACTAACAGATAATGACGGCTAGGTTTTTCTCTTTCTTTTAGTAATAAAACCCTCAATTAGACCTGTGTGCTCAGCCACAGCACATTTATCTTGCAGCCACTCTTGTACCTGAATATAGAACACATTTATCAAAATATAGAACACATTTATCTTGCAGCCTCTCTTTTACCTGAATATGGTCATGTAGCTAAGATTACCCAATGGGATGTAAATGATACATGCAATTTATGGGTTATGTCCTTAAAGCAAAGGAGTAAGTTCTCTGTTACCTCATCTCCTGATTTCTGTTCACCCGAATGAGAACTCAAGTGAGGGAATAATGAGTTTTTAAACATGTGGCTAAGGGATGGTACCACAGCAAGATAGAATGAATCTGAGTTTCTGCCACAATTAAAAGAACCACCATATCATTTAATGGATCTGTTGTCTTAATCTACTTTAAATGAAGATGAATAGCTTTAGTATTTCAGAATACAGCAAATTTATGAGAAGGGGCATATACAAAGAATAATGTCAATATATTTTTAAGCAAGTATTTAAATGAAAGGTACAACATATGACTTACACATTAATAACGTAAGAACTACTGATCATAAAAAGCATATGATATTTTTCTACATTTTGAAAGTGATTTACAAGCGTTCTAAACCTTGTATCTGGAAATTCTTACACGCGATTCTCCATTTTGCTGGGTTTTAGAGGGAGTCAGAGCTGAAGAACAGAATCATTGCAAGTAATCAGGTGACTTCCCATGTCAATGATGGAAGTAATGAGACGGAAGAAAAGGAACTACCAATCTAGAAGTTAGACACAAGTCTAGTTTATGATGTCTGCTTTGGCAATTATTTAGGGGTTTAAATCATAACTATTTTTTTTCAGTCATTGAAAAGAAACTTCAGTGCAATTTTAATTCTTAGCTATCATAACTAGGTATAAGAAAATCTATTCATTAGAATATTAAAGGATAAGTTACACAACTGATTTTTATTTATCTTAATGATTCACATTAAATAATAAAATAACATAAAACCTTCAAATTTAACTTTAAAAAAACATAATCTGTGTTCTAAAAACACTCTCCAAATAATTTCTTCACTGAAAATTTTGCAAGGGAGTAGGAAACTGCACCTTTTAAGCCAGAAGAGAATTCAAAAAAGCCTGATTCAAGTATCAAAGAATAGTTTTAAGCTAAAAGAACAATAACTAATAATGATTTACTAAATCGGTCTTTATGTTTACCCTCCAACATTTCTACCAACAAATTTCCAGCAAACTACCAAGAAGATGTTTCTTTCTTGAACATAATGGGTTGTTTTTTTTTTTGGACTAATTGCATTTCTGAACTAAATGCATGCAAAGTTAATAAACGGACGGAAAAGCAAATATAGAGTTGTCATTTTAAAATTATATTCTTAAAAGGTTTAGGGGTATCATTTGGGAACACAAAGAGATTTCCTTCTGTAACAGCATTCCAGGACATCACTCTTTCCTGCCTACCAGCAGACAAGATTATACTTGTCTGGAATGTCAGTGAAGTATTTATACAAAGGCAGTTTTTCAGAATCCTCTTATTGTGAACACAAAACAGGAAATACAGTAATACCATCAGTATATGTTAAACACTGTTTAGTATAAGCTGTGTTTCTCCCTTAATAAGTACTAGGTTAACCTTCAAGAGGAGGAGGTGAAAATGAGCACATGTATAAACACATACCACTAGTTGTTTGCAGCTGGCCAGAAGAAAGGCTCAGGAAGAAAAATTCAATCAAACTTTAAGAATTTGCCAAACGATGTTTCAGTCAGTGTTAAAACTACAGCCTCTAATAAAAGCTTATTTTTCTCAAGTTCACAGGGGAAAAAGAAAGTACTATTCCATAGAAGTTAGTATTTTATTGAATGAAAAATACCTTAATGTTATTTAATTGAAATACTGTTTCTGAGGCAGGAAAAACAAATTTCTATGTAAACTGGGCATCCAACAAAAACATCAAATAAAGCAATTCATGGTCTTTTAAAACACATTTTTCAATTTTTTTCACTAAAAACAGCTTAATTTACCTTCCCTGGATTAAAAAAAAATTCTACAAAATTACATACTTAAGAATTTTAAAATTTATTTACAAATAGGTTATAAACTACAGATGGTATCCCAAGTAGAATAAACTCTTACAGAGATAAATTTTAATCTTCCATAAGATAGCAGAATGAACTTTGGTTTGACTGCCCCCTGCTGATATTAAAGATTTAAGACTATAAAAGTTGGATTTCACAAAATTGTGATGTTATTGTTTTTTAAAAGATGATTCTGTTTCTACTCAGAAACTGTTTTCAATCTGTTAGTGAAAACTAAGGAGATTTAAAAGTTTATGTCTTATTCTCACTCAATGGTCAAATATTTGAAGAATATCTATTACCTGACACTTAAAGGGTTTCATCTCTCTGACATCAAAATACTTAGAAGCTATTAGATGGATAGGAAAAATCTGGAAAAGAATGAACTATTAGAGAAAAATCAAGAACTAAACTAAGTGGTACTGAAGAGAAGGTAGACAAAAAGATACTGGTAAAACCAAATTAGTTCTTTTTTTTTTTTTAAGTCAAAGGTTGTTAAGACTGAAACAGCTGAGAAAAAGTAATGAGGATGGTGTTAAATGGAAAAGAGACAAAAGAAGCAAAAGCCTGGAGGAAATAATGAACATGGCATGTGCAGAACACATGACACTAGAAGACTTAATTGCCATGGGGCACCCAGGTGGCTTCAGTTGGTTAAGCATCAGACTTTGACTCAGGTCATGATCTCACGATTCATGGGTTCGAGCCACACATGGGGCTCTGTGCTGACAGCTCAGAGCCTAGAGACTGCTTTGGATTCTGTGTCTCCCTCTCTCTGTCCCTCTGCCCCCCGCCTCTACTGCACCCCCCTCTCTCTCAAAAATAAACATTAAAAAAAAAAATAGAAGACTTAATTGCTAGAATAAATGGATAAAATTATGTTTCATGAAAATAGAAAATAATGGTGAAAAACAGGCCCAACTTTTCCAAACTAATAAAGTCAGAATGAAGAGCTGTACTTGAGGCAAACAAAAAGGAGCCACTGTAGTAGGTTCTTTAGCAGTATGGTAACCTGGTAAAGAAGCATAATAACCTGGTTAAAGACATTCCTTTAGGAAGAGGACTGTGAAATAGAACAAAGATGAAATGGAGGAAAGAAGAGACAGGAGGCAGAGAAACAAGTTAAGAGGCAGAGAAACTGGTTAAGAGACAACTCTAGTAACCCAGAGAAAGAAGTGAACCAGAATGGAAGCAATGGGAATGAAAAACAAGAATGACATTGAGATACATTTTGAGTTGAAAGCCAAACTGGAGGCTCTACATGACTTAGATTTTTGTCCAATCCTTACACTATATCATGATTGTTGAGTTCAAGTGAAATAATACATAAAAATTTTCAAATTGAGATGAGACAGAGGAAGTAAGTGGAGCAATTCACTTTAAAGAGAACATCTCTGGGGATGCCTGGGTGGCTCAATCGGTTAAGCGGCCGACTTCAGCTCAGGTCATGATCTCGCGGTCCGTGAGTTCGAGCCCCGCGTCGGGCTCTGTGCTGACCGCTCAGAGCCTGGAGCCTGTTTCAGTTTCTGTGTCTCCCTCTCTCTGACCCTCCTCCCCATTCATGCTCTGTCTCTCTCTGTCTCAAAAATAAATAAATGTTAAAAAAAAAAAAAAAGAGAACATCTCTGAGAGTAAAGAGGAAGCATGGAAATAAAAGGACATATGCAATGTTTAGTTAAAGAAGGGATACATACGTAAGTTCATGGCAAATGGTCTCAATTATCTCTATAAATTGGTTTCCACGCTCATTTCTCAAGTAAGAATGATAGATTAATACTCGGCCAAAATTTGGAAAATATTTGATGTCATTTTTCTATCCAGGAGTTCACTTCCTACTAGAGATATCCAGTCCCAAGGGATGGCTTCATCTAGCCAAGACTTCTCATTTTTCTCTCACTGTCTAGAAAAATCTGTGTGCTATTTCATAAAAATGTTCAAAGCTGACCCAATGATGACACTGTTTCCTACACATATAAGTACAGTCTTTCTAAACACAGTTTATGTGAAAACATCTGGACTCAAGCAAGCACCTCAAGAGAAGACCATCTTCATATGCCACAGGTAAAAGTGGTAATGCTAAGACCTCATGAGAAAGTAATACATCTCCTAAGACAAAAGAGTGGTCTTGTATTAGAATTAGCAAATAAAATCATGGAAAATAGTAATTTCTGATTGTCATATGTTCTTTGCAAAGAAATTATTGTTTAAAAAATTATAACACAAAGTTAGATTTCAATTAATTCATTTTCTTACAGAGCATCAGATCCATTTGTAATTCTTGTGGCCCAAGTTTACTATTTTCTTTCATTATAATGTCACTGTTACAAAATGAACATCATAATAATAGTTTCCACTCAAAATTCACCTTCATAAAGTAAAGAACTAACAATAGGATGTACATAAGTCCAATAAGAACGTATTATACTTATGGGAGAGTATACCAGTTGTTTTGAGGCAAGGCCTTGTGCTTCTTCATCATCACATATTCCAGTACAGTTGATATGAGATGTTAACACTAATTAATATTTTCTAGAAGAGACTCAAAATCATCAAGACCTCATAAGTTATTTGTGAAATAAATAAAAATGCTACACTGATTACAGGTCTCTATGACAGACCAAACTAAGTTCTTCTCTAAAGTGAAATAGGCGGGGATCTGATAACATCTTTTTTTCTTTTAAATTGAAAAAGAGTATACAAGTTATTAAGTAAAACTTTAGAGAATGAAAAAAGAATTAACTATTGTTATATTTCAGATATTTTAAACATCTTTTATAATTAAAAATGTCAGTTTTCCATTTTCAAGCTCAAGTAAAATGAATTTTTCCGAGGCAATTGTCTTTTGAAAAACAAATAAAAGTTCATCTGACAAGAGATTTCCCAGAAAATAAAATAAAATAAAATGAAAAAATAAAGAGGTCAATTTTCAGAAAGTGCATGATTAAACAATAGGAATGACAATTTAAAACTGAGGAAAGCAAAGCAGATTGTAATCTACACTGCATGCAGGACACATCTGGATAAAGAATAGAGGTGAATTTCAAAACACTACCAACAACTGAATATGTTGTCTAACAAATGTGCAATAAAAAAAAGAGGACATGGCCAAAATTATAGCTTTGTATTCTATCCATTAAAGATTACAAATGTAAAGAGATGGTCTTATGTATAGAAAGAACAGTTTATCAATACCTCAAAAATCTTTCTGATATTTTCCTTCATTAGTTACTACTGCATTAGACAACAAAAGTAGGCAGTATTATGTCAAAAGGTGCACAGTTAAAAAAAAAAAATGCATCTCAGGGCAAATCTAGTTCTGTCCAATCAGCATATCCTTGGGAAATGTTTGTCTGATTATCTAAATATTATCCTCGACCCTAAAACAGGTAATTTTGAATTTAGAGATTGGAAGTAGAGATGTGTGGATGTGTGGAAATGAGTAAGGCAACAAAACAACAAACAAAAAACAAACAGGCAATTGGGAAAGCAGAATGGGACCTGAGTCCAGAATGAAAGATACAGATATGATCTATACAGATCTGTACAGAATGAATGACATCCCTGAGTGACAAGACTAGTTCAAATTAAAAGTCAAGTTTGCCAGCTATGAAGTTTTTTAAACAATCATCCTTGAATATATTCATGTTTTAAGAACTTACAAGGAAAAAGGTCCTTATACTCTAAGGAGACACAAAAAGGCCTATGGAATTTGACTCAATTAAAATAGTCTGTTTGGACAAGGTTACAAAACAAAGTATCTTGAATTTGACAGCAGTAACCATCCTGACTCACCAAGACTCAGTCTTTCCTGAAGGCTATGTATGTAAGACCATGTTTAAGATGGCAGCACATACAATAATAAAAATAATTTATGTATCCATAAACTGAAAGGATGGTTAATACTAATGAACGCTTTTATTGGTAAACAGTAACGGATAAAATGATGTCATCAGCACACGGAAATATTAGCCCTTAGTCATTAGGGCATTTTCTTAGAATTTCTCTGAGAAGTTATTTGCATAAACATTAGATAGAAGAGGTCAGAAAAGATTTAAAATTGTAAATTATGTTAATGACTCACTGGAGAAATTCAAATGTCATGGACTGTTTCCTCAAGGGGAGTGATTCATTCACAGGTATCCATTCACATTCTCTTGACCAGTACTTGCAACAACTAAGACAAAACCAAAATGGCTGGTCAGGATTGATGACAAATTCTATAAGTTTGAAAACAGATGAAAATCACGGGTCACTACAGGGAAATACCTCATAATTATGGCCTCATTAACACAATACTACATAACCCGAACCTTTATCTTTGTAATTTATTTTAAAGTTCTGGCAGCCCCAGCACATCTAACCTATCAATTCTGACAGGAAATGCTATATTTTCAAGAATAAACAAGTTGGAAAATTAGAGCAAAATGGGGAGTGAAGATGGACCCTGCATACTGCACTATTGCATCTAAGCTTCCTTTATGTATAAAAGTTTGGAAAATGGAGAACAAAGTATATAATTTCCTAGACTCTTCGGAAAGATCAAGGATACTTGCAGTTTATCTGCAAGTGTTAAGACTGATTCACAGGGTCCTTATGAGGAGCCTTATGAGGACAAAAGCAAGACACAGAAGGACACAGACTGAAATGGTGGAACAAATACCATCTAAATGATGCAAGAAACTTGCTTACACTTACCTTTTCACTTTTAACACTAAGTTAATAAATTGTAACTCACCATAAATATTTCCTTCTTTCCAAGACATCCATTCTATTTTAGTTTTTGCTTTAATATTTGTATAAATAATTTGACAAAAATCCTTGAAGAAAGTCTCAAATATTTCTAACTTAAAAATTATACAGACTTGTTCTTTCCAAAAAAAGGGAAAATCTTCGGATTATACACACCAACAACACAAAATTTAAAAACTGTCTTTTACTGTCTCTATTTTAATTTGTTATTATTTAAAAAATTAATTCCAGTATAGTTAACATGTAATGTTATATTAACTTCAGGTGTACAATATAGTGGTTCAACAATTCTATGTTACTCAGTACTCATCAAGATTATCCTCTTCATCTATTTCAACCACCCTCCTACCCACTTCCTTTCTGGTAACCATTTATTCCTTCTCTGTGGTTAAGAGTCTGTTTTTTGGTATTTCTATTTTTTCTTTGTTCATTTGTTTTATTCTTAAATTCCACACATGAGGGAAATCATAAAGTATGTGTCTTTCTCTGATTTATTTCACTTAGCATAATATACTCTACATCCAACCACGTTGTTGCAAATGGCAAAATTTCATTCTTTTTATGGCTGAGTAATATTCATTACATTCATACATTGTATGTACCACACCTCTTTATCTATTCATCACTCGATGGACGTTTGGGCTGCTTCCATTGTTTGGCTATTAAAAGTAACACTGCAGTAAAAATAGGGGTGCAAAAATCCTTTTGAATTAATATTTTTGTATTCTTTGGTTAAACACTCAGTAGTGGGATTACCGGATACTATTTTTAACTTTTTGAGAAACCTCTATACTGTTCTCCACAGTGGCTGCACCAGTTTGCATTCCCATCAAGAGTGCAAGAAGGTTCCTTTTTCTCAACATCTTGCCAACACTTGTTTTTGATTTTAGCCATCCTAACAGGTATGAGGTGATATCTCACTGTGGTTTTGATTTGTATTTCCCTGATGATTAATGATGTTGAGAATCTTTTCATGTGCCTATTAACCATCGGTATGTCTTTCTGGAGAAATGTCTATGCATGTCTTCTGCCCATTTTAATTGGATTAGTTGTTTTCCGAGCGCTTAATTGTATAACTTCTTTATATATTTTAGATACAAAGCCTTTATTGAATATGTCACTTGCAAATACCTTCTCCCATTCAGGAGGATGTCTTTAATTTTATTGATTATTTTCTTTGCTGGGCAGAAGCTTTGTATTTTGATGTAGTCCCATAAGTTTATTTTTGCTTCTGTTTTCCTTGCCTCGAGACATTATCTAGAAAAATGCTACTACAACCAATGTGAGAAAAAATACTGTCTGTGCTCTCTTTTAGGAGTTTTATGGGTTCAGGTTTCACATTTAGTTCCTTCATCCCTTTTGAGTTTATTTTTGTGTATTGTGTAAGAAAACAGTTCAGTTTCATTCTTTTGCATGTAGCTGTCCAATTTTCCCAACACCGTTTGTTGAACAGATTTTCTTTTTGCATATTCTTGCCTCCTTTGTTGAAGATTAATTGACCATATAACCATGCGTTTATTTCTGGACTCTCTATTCTATTCCATTGATCTATGTGTCTGTTTTTTGTGCCAACACCATAGTGTTTTGATTACTACAGCTTTGTAGTATATCCTGAAATCTAGAATTGTGACACCTATAGTTTTTTTTTTTTTTTTCTTTTTCAAGACTGCCTTGACTGGGGTCTTTATGATTCCATACGAATTATAGAATTGTTTGTTTTAGTTCTGTGAAAAATGCTGTTGGTATTTGATAGGGATTGCATTAAATATGTAGATTGCTTTGGGTAGCATGTCCCTTTAGACAGTATTTGTTCTCCTAAAGCATGAGCATGGAATATCTTTTCATTTGTTTCTGTCATCTTCAATTTCTTTCATCAATGTTTTATAGCTTTCAGAATACAGATCTTTCACCTCCCTGGTTAAATTTATTCCTAGCTATTTTATTCTTTTTGGTACAATTGCAAATGAGACTGTTTTCTTATTTCCTCTGTTACTTCATTATTAGTGTACAGAAATGCAACATATTTTTATATACTGATTTTGTATTTGTGACCTTACTGAATTCACTTACCAATTCTGGTAGTTT
The DNA here is from genome assembly GCF_022837055.1 of Prionailurus viverrinus. NCBI lineage: Eukaryota > Metazoa > Chordata > Mammalia > Carnivora > Felidae > Prionailurus > Prionailurus viverrinus. The sequence continues at coordinate 101,617,409 of NC_062564.1, forward strand.
TTTTGTGTGAAGTTATTTAGGGTCTTCTATATATAGTATCATGTTATGTGCAAATATTGGAAGTTTTACTTCTTCCTTATCAACCTAGGTGTCTTTTATTTCTTTTTGTTGTCTATCTAATTGGTGTGGCTAGGACATCTACTACTATGTTGAACAAAAGTGGTGAGATTGGACATCTTGTCTTGTTCTTGACAATAGGAGGGAAGCTCTCAGCTTTTCACCATTGAGTATGATGTTAGCTATGGGTTTCTCAAATATGGCTTTTGTTATGTTGAGGTATGTTCCCTCTAAACCTACTTTGTTGTGTTTTTTTTTTAATCATGAATGGATGTTGTACTTTGTCAAATGTTTTATTTTATCTCATGTATTGAAATGATAATGTTTTTTATCCTTTCTCTTGTTGAAGAGGTATATCACATTGATTGAGTTGCAAATATTAAACCTGGAATCCTGGGAATAAATCCCACTTAATCGTAGTGATCAAGTCTCCTAATATTTTCTTGAGTATTTTTACACATATATTCATCATTGATATTGACCTGTACTTCTTTTTTTTTTTTTTTTTGTCTTTATCTGGTTTTAGGATCAGGGTAATGATGGCTTCATAGAATGAATTTGGAAGCTTTCCTTCCTCTTCTATGTTCTGGAATATTTTGAAAGAATAGGTCTTAACTCTTCTGTAAATATTTGTTCAAATTCACCTGTGAAGATGTCTGGTCCTGGATTTTTGTTGTTGGGAATTTTTTGATTACTGATCCAATCTCATTGCTAGTAACTGGTCTGTTTTCAAATTTTCTATTTCTTCCTAGTTCAGTTTTGGGAGGTTTCTAAAGGAATTTTTCCATTTCTTAGAGGTTGTCTAATTTGTCATTAAGTGGGATTTATTCCCAGGATTCCAGGGTGGTTCAATAGGGTGGTTGTTGATCACTTAAGTTTGAACCCATTCTTTACTCCTCTTCCCACCATGTTTTTGGGATTTGATGTCATAGTCTACACCCTTCTATTTTGAGTCCCTTGACTGATTTTTATAGCTATACTTATTTTTAGTGCTTTTGTGTTTCCTGCTTTTCTTACTCCTACTTACTGTCTTTCCTTTCCACTCAAAGAATTCTCTTTTAACATTTCTTGTAAGGCGGGTTTAATGCTCATGAATTCCTTTAACTTTTGTTTGGGAACCTCTTAATCTCTCCTATTCTAAATGATAGCCTTGCTGTATAGAATATTTTGGGTTTTTTTTTCCTTTCAGCATTTAAAATATATCATGACACTCCCTTCCAGCCTGCAAAATTTCTGCTGAAAAATCAGCTGATAGCATTCAGGGTTTCCTTTGTATGTTATTATTTTCTCTTGTTGCTTTTAAAATTCTCTCTTTATTATTCCTTTTTGCCATTTTAATTGCTATATGTCTTGGTTTGGATCTCCTTGGGTTGACTTTGTTGGGGGCTCTCTGTGCCTCCTGGATATGGATTTGTCTCCTTTCCCAGATTCAGCAAGTTTTCAGCTATTATTTCTTCAAATTCTCTGCCCCCTTTTCTTTCTCTTCTTCTGAGATTCCCTATAATGTGAATCTTACTACACTTGATGGTGTTGCCGAGTTCCCTAAGTCTATCTTCATTTTGTATTTTTTTCCTCTCACCTGTTCAGATTGATTGCTTTCCATTACTCTGTCCTCCAGGTTGCTGATGCATTTTTCTACTCTCCCTTGTCTACAACTTATTCCATCTAGTGTATTTTTATTTTTATAATTTATTTTTAAGTATTTTTTAAATTAATTTTTTTAATGTTTATTTTTGAAGGAGAGAGAGACAGAGTGTGAGCAGGGGGAGGGGCAGAGAGAGAGGGAGACACAGAATCTGAAGCAGACTCCAGGCTCCAAGCTGTCAGCACAGAGCCCCACGTGGGGCTCGTACACACGAGCCATGAGATCATGACCTGAGCTGAAGTTGAGGACGCCCAACCAACTGACCTACCCAGGTGCCCCCATCTAATGTATTTTTAATTTCAACTACTGAGTGCTTTATTTCTGATTGGTTCTTTTTTATATTTTCTATCTCTTTGCTAAGGGTCTCACTGAGGTCTTCCACTCTTTTCTCAAGTACAATAAGTACTTACTTCAAGTAAGTATCTCTATGATCATTACTTTAAGTCATCTATAAGGCATATTACTTATCTCTGTGTCACTTACGACTCTTGCTGTGATTTTGTCCTGTCCTTTCATTCAGGACATTTTTCACTATGTCCTCATTTTGTCTAGCTCTGTCTCTCTCTCTATATATACATATACATATATGTATGTATGTGTGTGTGTATGCATATTATATACATATACATATACATGTATGTGTATATATATATGTATATCTTTTATTTATTTATTTTTTCAACGTTTATTTATTTTTGGGACAGAGAGAGACAGAGCATGAACGGGGGAGGGGCAGAGAGAGAGGGAGACACAGAATCGGAAACAGGCTCCAGGCTCCGAGCCATCAGCCCAGAGCCCGACGCGGGGCTCGAACTCGCAGACCGCGAGATCGTGACCTGGCTGAAGTCGGACGCTTAACCGACTGCGCCACCCAGGCGCCCCTATGTATATCTTTTAGAGAGAGCACACCAGCAGGGTAGAGGGGCAGAGAGAGAGAATCTTAAGAAGGCTCCATGCTAAGTATGAAGCCCAACATGGGGCTTGATCCCACAACCCTGGGATCATGACCGGACCCAAAATCAAGAGTTGGGATGCTCAACCGAGCCACTCAGGCACCCCTGTGTCTGTTTCTACATGTTAGAAAAGTCAGCTACATCTCTTGCTCTTGAAGGTAGTGGTCTTATGAAGAAGAGGTACTCTAGTGCCCTGCAGTACAGTGCCCCCTGCTCACCAGAACCTGAAGCTTCAGGGATGTCTCCTATGTGTGTTGTATGCACCCTGCTGTTATGGCTAAGCCATTTTTCCTTTGGTCCAGTCATCTCCAGTGGCTCTCTTTATCTGTCATGGGCAGTGTATCTTTTTCTGCACTGCTGGTGGGCTGATCTGGGCACTTGAGTTGAGTCAGACCAAGCATTTTCCAGAAATGCAGTAGCACTAAACTGCAGAGCACTTTCATTTTCCCTATTTTGTCCCCTGAGAAGCTTTTGTTGTGTGTGTGTGGGGAGGGGGGAGGGTGCTGCAATCAGACCAGCTGTCTGTTCCCAGCCTGTTGCCAGGGCTGTAGTCTGACTGGTGTGCGTGGTTAACCTTCTCTCTCCCTGGAGCAGGAATCACTTTGAAGTGGTGGTAGCCCATTGGGGCTGCATGCCCACTACCAGATTTGTGGCATGGCTTTGGATGGGCTCTGGCCAAAAGTATACTGGAGGTAGTGGATTTGCAGAAGCCAGCAGGACATGTGGCGTTAGCAAAGTTTCTGCTGATATGCTGTGGGAGGAGACCTTGAGCCTGGGCTTGGCTGAAGGAGGTGTGTCTGCAGGGGAACACATGGGCAGGGTGCAGTCTTAGCACTGTTAGGTAGCAAGTGTCAGTACAATGCCATGTTCTTAAGCTGGGGGCAGGGATGTGAGAGGGAAATGATCCCCACCAAATCCTTTATTCCTAGAGATGTCCTCTATAGAGGATCTCTGCACTTCTAGCACATGCTCTGAGATTAGTAAACAAATATCTCTCCCCTATACCCCATATGATTTTCAAACTGCTGCTTCTATGCTATAGTTCCACAAGGCTGTTTGTCCTGCTGTCTCTTTAAGGGCAGGGACTCTGTTTCCCCTAGCACTCTGGGCTCTCCCAGTGCTAAGCCTACTGATTTTTAAAGTTCTAGGTTTTAGGTTCCTGCTGATTGTAGGAAATTGTAAAATTCTACCCCTCTGGTTTTCAAAGCCAAATGTTATAGTGATTCATCTTTCCTATGTGCATTCCTTGGTGTGAATCTGTCTGTCTCCTCTTTCCACACCTGTGGCACCACCCTCTCCAGGAACCATCTCATGGGTCCATTTAGATCCTGACAGGGTCTCTGTCCTTCATACCCTCTTTAATGTGGCCTCTTCTCTACATAGCCATGGAGAGTTTGCTCTGCCAGTCTTCAGGTCGTTTTCTGGGTTATGTACACTGATTTGAGTGTTATCTAGTTGGATCTGTGGGACAAGGTGAGCTTAGATTCCTCCTACTCCATTTCCTCCAGACTCAAAAACTATCTATTTCAACACTGAAGGCAATAAGAGAATTCTCAAGAAACAATAAGAATACACAAAGTTAGAGGCAAGCCAATGAAAAATAGCTACCTCTAGAGCAGGCATTTGCCTTGAGTTCCTTATGAGTTTGCCTTGAGAATTCCTTATGGTCTAGAAATTTAGTTTTAATGAATCCCATTCACCTGTAAAAGTAAAAACACAATCAAAGGCCTGGCCTTGGTGGATAGTTGAGAAAGAATCTAGGGCAGGGACTTCAAAGGAGGATACCTTTAGTCAGTCATCCCAGTCAAATCCAGCCTACAGACAAAACTGTAGGGATATGCCACCATGGCTTTAGCTCATAGTGAAAGAGAAATAGATGAGGAAAAAAAATAACTCCCCATAGAAATAATTATGAACCTTAAATAAGATTACCCACATAGCCCAAAAAAACTCAGCTAAAAATTTAGTTTAAAGTTGTCCTGGGCACCCCAATAGCAATGAGCATAGTTAATGTGCAGAACTTGTCTTCTAAATACCATTCTCCAGCAAAAGGAATCAGAGCCCCTTGGAAAAGTGACTGATTTCAGATTTGCAGCAGAGAAAGTAAAATATTCATTCAGAACATCTATCTCATGTCAGAAAGAAAGTATAGAAGAATGTTGGAGATATAGGAAAAAGGTACAGGAGCTTGAAGGTGGTCCATTGGCCTAAATTGGGATAATTTGAGGATCAAGATAAATAATGACAGTTAAGTATTAAAAATCAATGAATAAGTTAAGAATCCATGTCTATAGTGATAAACATAAGGAAAAAGGGGGAATCTCTTCTTTAGAGTAGAAAGCCAATCAATACATGCAGGAAAAAAAAATGATGCAATGAGAAACATCACCATTTGGCAACCATTGTAAAAATAACTTGTTTAGGCAAGAAACATCAATGGATTCTTAAATTAGTGGTGAAAGTCTAAGTAGCACTAAGATACTTACACAGGATCAAAGTATATCTCAACAAGATAATTATAAACTATAATGGAAAAGCAGTAGCTTTGTGGTAAAGAAACTGAAAGACATCCCCTTAACCCAGTGATCAAAAATAACATCACCAATAATGGTACAAATCAGCATGTGACTCCTGATAAGAGAAGAATATTGCATCTGTGGCATTACTATCAAAATGCATAACCTGAATCTCCTCATGAATAAACATCAGAAAAACCTAAACTGAGGGACATTCTATAAAATAATGGTCATATACTCTTGAAGAACGTTATAATCATGAAGGACAGAGAGACTGAGGAATTATTTCATATTAAAGGAGAATAAAGACATAGGATAGCTAAATGTTGCACACGATACTGCATTTTCTTTTTTACAGAGGACATTATTGGGTAATTAACAAAAGGTGGGTGTTATATATAGATTATATAACAGTACTGGGTCAGCATTAGTATCCTGATTTTGATCAATGAATTGTGATTTTTTTGTAAGAGAATGGCTTTGGTTTTGAGGGAACACACATTCAAGTATTTACGGCAAAGGCATCATATATATAATATCCTTTCAAATGGTTCAGAAAAAAATTTAGAAATACAAGTGGAGAGAAAGTAATAAACTGAATGTGAAAATGTTAACACCTGGGGAACTTGGGTTAAAGACATAAGGAAACCGATTATAAAATTACTGTTAACTGTAGTGTAAGTCTGAAATGATGTCATAAATGGAAACTTTTTCAAAAAAGATTGTTTTTCGGGTGATAGTGTCTCCAGGTCCCTTACAGAAAAAAAATACAAACTCTCTGTAATAGAAAAATATTGTAAGTTCAAACCTCAATAATAAACTTCAAGAAACATGCGCTAACAATAAAAAGTGACACACACACACACAAAAACAGAGGACATATACCATCAGAGAACCAGTTGTTACAAAACATATAGAATCACATCTACAAAGACCGAATATATTGGAAATGTTTTGAAGCTGAGTCTAAATGACTATATTTAATTTGCTTAAAGAAACAATGTAACTGAAAGCCTAATAATAAAACAAAATAAGGTACAGTGACTACTGAAAACTAAAAGGCAGAAGTCCCTAATTATGATTTAAAAAAAAAAACAAAACACTATAAAAGTAAATATGGTCGAGAAGAAAGGTTAAGGTCCCAGACTTTCATAACTTACTTGTAATATAACCTTGATGTAATTATTTAACCCTCCTGTGCCTCACTTTTATTTATCTGTAGAACAGGATTAAAAGTACCTCATAACCTCATATGATTGGTATAAGAACTAAATGAGTGGGCTAATGTATATCAACAATTTTGAACAGCATCAGTACATTAAAAAATCCTCAATTAATGGTGGTGGTAGTATTTTTCAGAAATATATCCATATCCAAACTTCTTACAATCTCTTATTATCAGAGATCAATTATTATTATCATCAGTATTATTAAAACTTAATAATTTGTGTGTTAGGCAGAAGCTCTCTGAATTGTCTCAAAAACTTTCTTACCCAGTATTTGTCTTTCTCATAACTGTTAAAAGTCTAGGGTATTCTTCCTAGCTACTTCTTCTCTTCAACCCATTCATGTTACCTTACCCAACAAGAGCCTTACCTCATTCTGAGCCTCCATAATGTTACTCATTGAAACACTGAATTGGGAGTGAAGGTAGCTTTAATTTGGCTGCCTTAATACAATGTATACTGTGTCACTGAACATAAGAACGAGAAAGGACCTTAGAGATCATCTAGCATGCTAGTTCTGGAAGAGTGGAATGCCTACAAAAACCTGAAATGTTTTTAGATGGTATGTGGGCCATCTAAATAAATAACATTAATTTTATTCCCTTTTTAATTTTCTAATTATCACAGGATCATTTTTAAATTTCTTTTTTTAGAGATTATTTCAAATTCACATTACAGTTGTAAGAATAAGAAGAATACACAGAACTCCCACATAACCTTTACTCAGTTCACCTATTATTAACATTTTACCCTTTCTGCCTTGTTCTTGTGCTCTGTGGTTCTGCTTCTGGGGAAGGGAGGCACCTAAAACTTGCTAATCTTGTTTTGCTTTGAGCCCTCTGCAAAGATCACACTTAATAGCACTGTTTTGTTTTCACTGTATTTATTTTTACTGTTGTTTTTATTTATGACAAGTATCCCTTTTAGGGAGATATAAATTATCCTTATTCATTAAATTTATCTAAGTGTTTAAAATACCAACTGAAGGAAAATATAAACTGTAGTAAGCTGATACATGAATATGACAAATCCATGATGATGCACAGGGAAAAATAAAACTTAGAAAACAAGTATCTTTATAAAAAATAAGCTGGTGGCTGAACAAGAGTAAAATACACAGACGTCTAGCCCACCCTGTATGCTTACTTATGCTAAGTAAGTGAGTTAGAACCTAGAATTAAAGCCTCTTTTAGGTCAATGCTCTTTCAATTTCTTTATGGAGGAATTATCACAAAAGTCTTAATTTTCCAATGCATGATTGTACCTGCCATAGAAGGCTAAATATCACTGGCCTATAAGATTACATTTGCTATGCTCCCACATCCTCCCCCTAACCTAACCTTTACTCTCCTGTTCTGGGTGCATAGCAAAATCAGCTGAGTCTGTTCCTATGCTACCTCTTTCCTGTCTCTCTTCTATTCAGTAAGTATTTACTGAGCACTTAATATGGCCAGAAGATTAATAAACACAATGATAAATCAGAGAACAAAAACAATTTAAAAATCCTGAATCAATAATTCTAGCTTAATAATTATTTAATATTAAAATAATGTGATATAAATAAATATTATTTAAACCAATAAAATATGACTGCCAAAGGAACATGACCATTTCTGTAAAAACCAAGGCAAATAAATGCTTAGGAAAATTAAAAAAAAAGTGAATTAAACTAAAATAACTATTTTGGTATAAGCAGAACATCTGTAAAAGAACAGGGAAACCTAGGGTGCCCTAAGCTCTCATTATATAAAAGTCAAAACACATTGAAAGCAATACAATGAAGTTTAGATAAGAGATACCATATAACTCCCATCAGTATATTCTCAAAGAAACTCATTTGCCCTGAAACAAATGAATAGCAAATTAATAATGTTTAAGTGTCTATGTTAAAGAAAAGTCATTAAACTTTATATAAAATATTTTAATAATTCCTCATTTGATTTTTTTCAATTAACTACTAATGGCTACCAAGCAGCAGTTAACCTGAAAATCTTGACACATTAAAAATTACTGGTGAGACAGCCAAATGGTAGAACCACTGTAGAAGAAAATAAGGCAATATATACCAAAACTAAAAAAGCATTTACCCTTTAATACAGTATGCCCACTTTATGACAAACCCGCACAACTACAAAATAACAGTTGGATAAGGTTGTTAGTAATGGCAAAAGACTGATGACAGTCTAAGTGTCCATTGATAAGGGACTATTTGTATGTAGTTCTGTGCTTATGCAGCCTACAAAAGGATGAGGAAAATACCCATATACTGAGAAGGAATGATCTCCAAGATACGGTGCTAAATGAAAAAAGCACAGCACTTAACAGCATACATATAGATAGTTTCCTATATCTTGTATGGGACTATGGGTATTGGAAACAATAAATTGGGAACAATAAATAAATATACATATTTGCTTGTATTAAAAACAACATTGGAAGAAGAAAGAGACTAATAAAACTAAGGGGGAGTTAAGGGGGAGTAAAGTATCACCATGTGTATCTTTCTACAGATTTGATCTTTTAATCATTTAATATAGATTACCTATTCAAAATATCTAAACAAAATCTTCTGTAGAAATAAAAATAACTAAAAGAATATATTGAATAACATTGAAATTTATTACATTACTTTCTGTTAGCAGTGGAACAACTTATTTTATATATTACAGTCTCTAATTGATCATCAAACTTAACATGTTTCACCTCTAGCTAAGATTCAATTTCTTCTCTGAATTTTTTCCTATACTAACACAGCTGTGGCTGGTCTACTTATTTAAAAAACAAAAGAAAACAAAAACTTTAAGAGGACTTTTGGTGGTGATAGAATGCAGATTTTCTGTCTCGGCCAAACAGACAACTTCTTAAACCGTAAACAAAGGCTAAGTGATTTGCTAAGATACTTGACTTCAAACTGCATTTTTTTTCACCCTCTCCTTTACAAAAAGCATGACTTTTCCACAGCATGCATTCAGCTCATTAATGGGGTGTGGGTGGTGTGGTAGACAATATGACTATTTAACGTTTATTTATTTTTGGGACAGAGAGAGACAGAGCATGAACGGGGGAGGGGCAGAGAGAGAGGGAGACACAGAATCGGAAACAGGCTCCAGGCTCTGAGCCATCAGCCCAAAGCCTGACGTGGGGCTCAAACTCACGGACCGCGAGATCGTGACCTGGCTGAAGTCGGATGCTTAACCGACTGCGCCACCCAGGTGCCCCGACAATATGACTATTTAAAACAATAAGATCAATTGCAATCTGCACATCCAATGCAATCTCTATCAAAATACCACCACCATTTTTCACAGAACTAGAACAATCCTAAAATTTGTATGGAACCACAAAATACCTCAAATAGCCAAATCAATTTTTAAAAAGAAAGCAAAGCTACAGGAATCACAATTCTGGACTTTAAGCAATATTACAAAGCTGTAGTCATCAAGACAGTATGATGTTGGCACAAAAATGAATGTATATATCAATGGAAAAGAAAACAAAACCCAGAAATGGTCCCAGAAATATATGGCCAACTAATCTCAGACAAAGCAGGAAAGAATATCCAATGGGAAAAAGACAGTCTCTTCAACAAATGGTGTTGGGAAAACTGGACAGTGACATGCAGAAGAATGAAACGGAACCAGTTTCTTATGCCATAAACAAAACTAGGATGAAAGACCTAAATGTGAGACAGGAAACCATCAAAATCCTACAGGAGAACACAGGCAGCAACCTCTTTGACATCGGCCTGTAGCAACATGTCTCTGGAGGCAAAGGAAACAAAAGTAATAATGAACTACTGGGACTTCATCAAGATAAAAAGCTTCTGCACAGAGAAGGAAACAATCAACAAAACTAAAAGGAATGTTAGAAGATATTTGCAAATGGCATCCCAGAATAAGGGTTAGTATCCAAAATCTATAAAGAACTTCTCAAACTCAACACCCAAAAAACAAAAGAACCAGTGAGGAAATGGGCAAAAGACATCAACAGACATTTTTCCAAAGAAGACATACAAATGGCTAATAGACACATGGAAGATGCTCAACATCATTCATCATCAGAGAAATACAAATCAAAACTACTATGAGGTACCACCTCACACCTGTCAGAATGGCTACAAGTAGCAACACATGAAACAACAGATGTTGGCAAGGATGCGGAGAAAGGAGAACCTTCTTGCGTTGTTGGTGGAAATGCAAACTGGCGTAGCCACTCTGGAGAACAGTATGGAGGTTCCTCAAAAAGTTAAAAATAGAACTACCTTAGGACCTTAGCAATTACACTACTAGGTATTTACCCAAAGGATACAAGAAAAAAAAATGCTGATTCAAAGGGGCACATGCACCCTGATGTTTGCAGCAACATTATCAACAAGAACCAAATTATGGAAATGTCCATTGACTGATGAATGCATAAAGAAGATGTGGTATATACATGCAATGGAATAGTACTCAGCCATAAAAAGAATGAAATTCTTTGCCATTTGCAATGGCATGGATGGAGCTAGAATGCATTATGCTAAATGAAAGAAGTCAGTCAGATAAAGACAAGTATCATATGATTTCACTCATATATGAAGTTTAAGAAACAAAACAGATGAGGAGTGCCTGAGTGGCCCAGGTGGTTAAACCTCCAACCCTTGATTTTGGTTCAGACCATGATCTCATAAACTCTTCATGAGTTTAACACTGACATGCTGACAGTGTGGAGCCTGCTTGTGATTCTCTCTCTCCCTCTGCTCCTCCCCCACTTGGTCTCCCTCCCTCCCTCTTTCTCTGTCTCAAAAATTAATAAATAAACATTAAAAAAAAAAAAGGAAACAAAACAGATGAACATAGGGGAAGGAAAAAAAAAGAGAGGGAGGCAAACCACAAGAGATTCTTAACTATAGAGAACAAACTGAGGGTTGCTGGAGGGGAGGTGAGTGGGAGATGCGCTAAAATGGCTGAAGGGTATTAAGAAGGGTACTTGTGATGAGCACTGGGTGTTATATGGAAGTGATAAATCACTATATTCTACTCCTGAAACCAATACTACACTGTATGTTAACTAGAATTTAAATAAAAACTTGAAACAAAAAAATAAGATCAATTGTGATTATTTGTAATACAGTGAGTTTAAGAATATCACTTACATTTAGTCACCAATGTCTATGTTTTAGCACAATGGATGGATTGTGCTATATTATTAAATCTCTTGAGGCTATATATTCTACCCCATGTACTACTTCCGGGAGCTTCAATGGTTGTTTTGGGCATGCCATAGATATCAGGCCAGATTCCTAAATCCTAAATCTCTGGAAAGCAAGGTAATATAAATACTTTTTGTCAGTCTCTAACTTCCCTACCACCACTAAGTTACTAGCGTGTTTGTGTTTATACATGTTATACATGTTTATACACTTCTTTGTACTGCAAATTACTGTGTTTGAGGAGACAGTGACAAAAATGAATGGAAGTACTGTTGTACCCCATATGAGAAATGAACAACAGCATGACTATTCCTTACACTGAGGACTGGCAATCAATTAAAGATTGGACAACTGTTTTAATTCATATAAAAAAATATTAGTGTCACTACAAATTACTAAATAGATATCAGCAAACACCCATCTGACAAGTTTAAAATAACCACCTGACTTTCCAGATGTGTTAACTGAGACTTAGACAAAAAGTAAATTACCAACAGTCACATCTGAGAACTGAATCCGGAGCTTCAGGTTACTGAATATTTCACCAAAAATAATTAATTTTACATATAATGTTACTCTTTATTTATTAAATGATTCAATTCACCAATACAGAAATAATTCTATATAACCCTATCTCTTGCAAGGTAGAATTTCCCTTTAATATTTGTGAAGGTAAGAACTACTAAATTTCTCATGTCCTTCTATCATCAAATAAGACTATTTTCCATTTCTCTGTATTATGAGATCACCATATCATCTCTGTGAACATTTTTCAAAAATGTTTGTGTTTATCATGTTCATAAATTCTCAAGTCAACTCTTTTTAAAAAAGCCTCTTTTTTCTCTTATTAGTAATTCAAAGAAACAAAATAAACTCTCTCTATAACACTGTAAACATCAGTGGGGCTATTCATCTGGAAAAACTCCCATCAAGACAAAAATCCATGCTTTGGGAGCAGGGTTTCTCAACTTCAATGCTATTGACTTCAGGGCTACATAATACTTTGTTGTCGGAGCTCTCCTCTACACAACACAAAGTGCTGAGCAGCATCTGTGGCCTCTACCTACTGGAGGCCAATATCATCACTCCATTTGCAACAACCAAAAATGTCTTCAGATATTGCAAAACATCAGGGTGTTGAGTGAGGAGAAAAATCATCAGGTTGAGAACCACAGAAGGTTATTAAATCCTTATTAGCAGAAATCTTTAAGAAAATAATAGATAATCAGCTTCCTGGAGAGTTCAGGCATTTCACTGCTTGATGAGGAAACTGGTTCTTACTAGTTCTATCTAGTTGACAGAATCTTCTGAGGTTTTTCCTACTGTTCTTGTTCTTTGTTCTTGTAATTCTATCCTTCTAAACCTTCATGAAGAATTAAAATTCTTATAACCTTTTTTTGTTGTTTTGAGAACTGACCTCAAAAATGACTTGAATTACCAGTATATTCATTACTGTAAGTGCTCAAATCAGGCCCTAAGTTGGGGGCTGTGAGGGCCTATATATGGAAATTAAAACTGAAATCCAGGTGATTAGCAACTTAATTGCTGATATACCTGTTTGACTTATCAACATAATCACTCTCCTCAAAGGTTGAACTGGTAAGGATTTTGCAAGCTATTAAAAACTGTTTATAGCCATTTTTTTTCTTTTAACTGGACATGAGGTTGCAGTGTACTAAAGGCTATCACTAATGCAGAGGGAAGTTTTAATCCCTGTGGAGATTGTCTGGGTAAGTGAGCAAAGACTCTAGCTGACAGCACAGATAATACAATTCAGTTCCAGGCCAAAGCACTGTATTTGTTTTTGTTGTTTTTCTCCTATCCTATCAGCAGCCTGTCTCCATGGATTTGTCTGGGAAAATGATAAATAGTAAAGCAAGCAACCCTCTCCATGTGTCTAAATTCTCTTCCCAGCAAAGACCCCAAGCAAAGCTTTAGAAGGGCCATCTTTTAAAATGTACATTTATTATGTATAGTAAGTTACTTACAACCAATGAATATAAATGTAACAAAATGCACAAAGAGATAAGTACTTACACAGAGCCTTAATTCCTTGAAGTTCAGAACACATTAGAGAAAAATTAATAATCATCAAATATTTATAAATATGTTGAACAGAAAATATAAATATGTGAATGACTCCCCATCAGTCCCTGGTAACTAAATTACAGTAAATTAATTACAAACCAGATTTGACCACCAAAGGCCATTTACACATAAACCTTTTGAAATCTAATATTCAAATTATACTCTAGATCCAAGAAATAAAAATCTAAAGATACTATATAAGTATTAACTTCATCAAAAGCAAATGGCAAATTCCTTCTGCAAAATAAAAACATCAAGAAAATAAAACACATAGGAAAAATCTAAACAGAGTTTCTGTGCCCTGTGGACACTTTTGGAAGGACCTCTGAAACACTAGAAACAAACAAAAAAATGTTAGTGCTTGGGAATCAAAGAATAATTTTAAAAATTCACTATTCCTGGGGTGCCTGAGTGGTCTACTTGGTTAAGTGGTCAACTCTGGATTTCAGCTCAGGTCATGATCTCACAGTTCGTGGGATGGAGCCCTGTATTGGGCTCTGCACCGATAGCACAGAATCTGCTTGGGATTCTCATTCTCTCACTCTCTGCCCCTCCCCCACCCATTTGCACATGCTCTCTCTCTCTCCCTCTCTCTCTCTCAAAATATATAAACTTTTAAAAGATAAACACATGAACTAAAAACTTTTTTAAAAATTCACTATTCCCTGTTTAAGCTTCTATCCTCCACATTTTGTACTTTCAGTCAACCATTCAAACAAAAGGATTCCATATCACTATCCTCTTTAATGGAAGAGAAGCTAAAATTTGAATAATAAAAGTAATTAAGTTTCAGATGACTTAAATGATACATAAATACAGACTACAAAAAGAAAAAGTCACATCCTTAAGTCAAGAACTATATCGGGCAGTATTACTGTCTGATATGGAGAGCACCATTGTGAAAGACTCTAATATTAACTAAAAGAGGACGGCATCCCTGCCTGAATTTTCATCTCAGTGATCTGAGGAACACATAAAACAAACCAAAATTAACAATTTAGCTCATCATGTTTTTTCTTTTATCTCACTGATCTTTAGGAGGGCTGTATAATTTCTTTTTGGCAATTATAGAAAATACCCAAATACCAACATTAAGATACCTTTTAGTATATTTTCAAAACCAAGGAGGAGGATCTTCCATTCAAAGGGAGGCTGTAAATAATTTTGAAGTCCAGGGCCCAAATTAAATGATTGACTGATTCATTCATTCGGTCAGTCAGTCATATATCATGCAACACATACAAACTATGGCAATCTTTGGTATTCATGAACAGTATTCATAAGGTCTTTGTATTATAATTATAATAAGAACTAACATTTATATCATGTATAAATATGTGCAAAACATCTTCACTATATATTATAATCAACCTTTGATTCTTTCCTGGCTTTATAATCTGCTATAAAAGGGAAAACATTAGATTTGTGTTAAGATGTAGGAATGGGAGGCAGCCCTAGAGAGTCACTTAAAAGTTACAGAATTAAATACAATACTAAAGTTAAATTTCCTAATTATTAAAGACTAGTGCTCTTTTTCATAAGCCACTACAAGATTTTAATATATAACCTTTATCAGCAATGCTTCTTCCTTCACTGGTCTGTGGTTTCTCAGTCTTTCATCAAACGAAAAGCTTAATGAGGCCTTTTATTATCTCATTAAAGGTAAAATCTGAAGGCTATCCACAAATTTAGGTGTCTATGCTAACCAGATAATATCAAATTCTATACTAAATCAGAATTCAAGGGTTCATAGGTCATGAACCTCAAAACATGGTGAGGACAATTTCTTAATACTTTAAAAAAAGAAAAGATTAAATGAAACAAATTTTCATTCTTAGAAATTTAACATCTGAATTTACAAGAACTAGAAGAGAATCTCATGTAAAGGGCTACAGGATGAAGTTATCTCAATTTCCTGGCTAACATAGCATGCTAATCCTGATTAATGATACGAACAAAATAGATTATAGTGATAAAAGTACCATATAATATACCAGTGTCTTCATCAATTTATATAATAATGATGTTTTGGGGTAATTCTTTTATGTACAAAACTCTTATTTAAAAAAGTGGAATCATTAAATATTTTAAACAAAAACAAACTTAAAGAATCATGTTGGTGATTATATGCATGTATATACATGGCTATCCAGGGCCTAATAATATTATGGGGATGAGAAAGGTAAAATGAAAGAATATATGTCAGCTTAAAACTAGACAGCAATGGTTTTAACTTTAAAATGACAAAGAGTTATTTATCCCTTTCATGTACTATTTCCTGGAATTAGGAAACTGTTTTCTTTTATATAACACTCTCCTCAGGTTATTCAGAGACACACTACATTATGAAACTTTAAATTTTATTTTGTTTTTTAATAGATTTTTTAAAGTTTATTTATTTTGAGAGAGAGAGAGAGAGCAAGTGGGGAAGGGACAGAGAGAGGGAGAGACAAAATCCCAGGCAGCTTCACGCTGTCAGCACAGAGCCAGACACTGGGCTCAATCCCACAAACTGTGAGATCATGACCTGAGCCAAGATCAAGAGTTAGACACTTAACTGACTAAGCCACCTAGGTGCCCCTGAAAATTTAAGTTTCAAAACTATGTAGTGTAGAATAAATACTGTTAAATTGTCCATACTACCCAAAGCAATCTACAGATTTAATGCAATTTCTATCAAGTACCAAAAGCATTTTCACAGAACCAGAACAAATAATCCTAAAATTTGTACAGAACCACAAAAGACCCCAAATAGCCAGAGCAAGAAAAATAAAACTGGAGGTATCACAACTCCAGACTTCAAAATATACTGCAAAGGTGGAGTAATTAAAACAGTATAATACTTGCACAAAAACAGACACATAAATCAATGGAACAGAATAGGGAGCCCAGACATAAACTCATATGGTTTGTAATTATGTGGTCAATTAATCTTCAACAAAGGAGGCAAGAATATGCAATGGGAAAAAGACAGTCTCTTCAACAAATGATGCTGGGAAAACTGGACAGATACATGCAAAAGAATGAAACTGGATCAGTTTCTTTCACCATACAGAAAAATAAACTCAAAATGGATTAAGGACTTAAATGTGAGATCTGAAACCATAAAACTCCTAGAAGAGAGCAAGGGCAGTAATTTTCAGTAATTTTTCTGACATTGGTCATAGCAACATTTTTCTAGATAGATCTCCTGAAGCAGGGGAGACAAAAGCAAAAATAAACAAAAAGCAAAAATAAAAAGCTTCTGCACAGCAAATAAAATAATCACCAAAACTAAAGACAACATATTGAATAGGAGAAGATATTTGCAAATGACACACCCAAAAAGGGTTAGTATCCAAAATACATAAAGGACTTATACAACTCAACACTCAAAAATCAAATAACCCAATTTAAAATGGGCAGAAGACATGAAGACATTTCTTTAAAGAAGACATACAGATGGCCAACAGACACACGAAAAAATGCTCAGCATCATTAATTATTAGGGAAACACAAATCAAAACCACAATGAGATATCATCTCACACCTATCAGAATGGCTAAAATCAAAAACACAAGACACAAGTGTTGGCAAGGATGCTGAGAAAAAGGAACCCTCTTGCATTGTTGATGGGAATGCAAACTGGTACAGCCACTGTGGAAAAACAGTATGGAGGCTGAGGTTCCTCAGAAATTAACAAAAGAATTACCTGGGGTGCCTGGGTGGCTCAGTCGGTTAAGTGTCCAACTTTGGCTCAGGTCATGATCTCATGGTTCGTGGGTTCAAGCTCCACACTGGGCTCTGTGCAGACAGCTCAGAGCCTGGAGCCTGCTTCAGATTCTGTGTCTCCCTCTCTCTCTCTGCCCCTCCCCTGCTCATTCTCTCTCTCTCTCAAAACTAAACATTAAAAAAATTTTTAAAAATAGAATTACCATATAATCCCGTAATCGTACTACTGGGTATTTACTCAAAGAATACGAAAACACTAATTCAAAAGATATGTGCACCCTTATGTTTACTGCAGCATTATTTACAAGAGCCAAATTATGGAAGCAGCCCAAGTATCCATTGATAGATGAATGCATAAATAAGATGTAAAATAATATGTATATGTATATATATATATACACACACACATATATACATATGTAATCTATATCTATCTATCTATATATATACACATATACATATGTGTATACACACACACACAATTCAGCCATAAAAAGGAATGAAATCTTGCCATTTATAACAACATAGATGGATCTAGAGGGTATAATGCTAAGTAAATAAGTTAGACAAAGACGAATACTGTATGATTTCACTCATATGTAGACTTTCAGAAACAAAACAAATGAATAACAACAAAGAAAAGAGACAAACCAAAAAACAGACTAACTATAGAGAACTGATGGTTACCAGAGAACTGATGGTGAAATAGGTGAAGGGAATTAAAAGTACACTTATCTTGATGAGCACTGAGTAATGTATAGAACTGTTGAAGCACTATAAATTGTACAAGTAACTGAAACTAATATAGCACTGTATGTTAACTCTACTGGAATTAAAATAAAATTTAAAAAATCAGTAAATGAATGATAAAATAAAACAATGGTAAAAAATAAAAAAGAACAACTATATAGTGTAGATGCTATAAAATGTAAAATTTTTAACAAATATAGATATAGAATATAGTCATTTGGTAGCACATCATAACAATACATGAGAAACAGACATGCCATAGGATAAAAAATTAGGTATTTGGAGGAATAGGAAACACTGACTTAAAATACTGCCTTTAAGACTTATTTAGTTCCTGAACCACGGCAAGCTATTGAATCTCTCTGGACATCAATTTTCTGATCTCCAAAACATAAGCAGAAATATTACTTTGCAGGGTCATTAGAATTAGATTATGTGAATAATAAATTAGCTCAATTAAAAGTGGTAATAATTGGGGCGCCTTGGTGGCTCAGTCAGTTGAGTGTCCGACTTCGGCTCAGGTCATGATCTCGTGGTTTGTGAGTTCGAGCCCTGTGTCAGGCTCTGTGCTGACAGCTCAAAGCCTGGAGCCTGCTGTGGATTCTGTGTCTCCTTCTCTCTCTGCACATCACCCACTTGCACAAGCTCTCACTCTCTCTCTCTCTCAAAAATAAATAAATGTAAAAACATTTTTTAAAAAATAAAAAAGTGGTAATAATTATTATTAGCTATATTTCTGATTTTTTATTCCCTTCATGTATTCAATTTTGTTTTATGTTTCCTTCAATGTAATGCCTAAGAAAAAAATCCTGCAATTAAATCCATAAAAGCACATAATATTATTCATATTTATATAGATAGATGTATTTGTAATATTCAACATACACTTTATAGCTTTGTCTGAACTACCATTTTACTTCTTTGTTTTCCATGAAGAAAATCCTTGCCGCTTATGAGAACACTTGGCTTTCCTCACTGTCTGAAGGGATACAGGTTTAGGTCACAAACATGGATGTGAAATATCAACATATGGAAACTTGGCTGCAGAACACTCTTCTCCTTCCCAATTTGGCAAACTATGTAGGCAGGGCAATCAATTATCACCAAAATATGCTCACAAATATAACTAAAAGAAGTTTTATGCGAAATTATTCTTAATTATCTTAATTGTCATTAAACATGCAACCACAGTACTTCCACAAGGCCATCAGAGGAGTTAGCTTAAGCTCTGAGCTTAGTATGCATTTTTCTATTCAATAAATATATTATTGAACTACCCAAAACATCTTCTGCTAAACGTTTAGCACTCCCAAGAAAAAGATACATAAATAGTATATTACTGGTCATAAAATAAGGTTAAAAAATAAGAAAAACTATGTTTCTCAATGAAGAACATATAAGTTAAAAAGATATACAAGTTAGCTCAGCAAATTATTTTAACTTCAAATCAGCAAAATTAGAGTTGATATGAAAAAAGCTGATGTTTTCAAAATGCATTAACATAGCTAATAAGAATATGTAAGGCAGGTCTCTTTCATACTAATTGCTTACTAGGAGTTCCAGGCACTTGGAAAAATCAGTAAACAACAAAAATCCTTGCCCTTATGGAGCTTACGTGGAAAAATAAACAACAACAAACACTGTAAATAAGTAAACTTATGGTAATAAATACTATAGAAAAAACAATTGAGTAACATAAAAAGGTGACCGGGAGAACCAGAGAGAGAAAAGGAGCTGGAATATCTACAGTGTCAGATAACTGATATGGTCATTGTCTAAGAGGTGCAGTATTATTATTGGTTCAGAAAAGTGAAATAGTCATATGAGCATTTCCTAGTTCTTACAATCCCTAGCATTTTGTAACCTGTGTTATAATTGTCAATATAAAAGAAAGTCAGACATTTTTGTAGGACACGTTTGTTTTTGCCTCTCCATCACCTAGCACATTCTGGCATATAGCAGGTGCTCAAAAAATATTTGGTGAATGACTCATTCTAAGCCAATAAACACACAGTTTATCTGAACAGTTCTGGTCCAAAATTTAGTTCAGGGGTCACCAATTTTTTTTAAAGGGCCAGATAGTAAATATTTTTATCTTGTTGGCCAAATGGTCAATGCAACAATAGGTGTGGCTATGTTCCAATAAAAGTTTATTTTCAAAAACAGGCAGAGAGCACAGAAGTTTTCTTGTCTCTGCTTAGTTTATTCTGTATCTATCTAATTACTTCAAGTCTTCTGTTAAATTTTCCTAAGAATATAAACAGTAAATTTATCATTTACTGGCTAATGCTTACTTTTTTCAATTCTAATCAACTAAATCAAATAAACAAAACATAACTACAGTAATAACAACATACAAACTCTAGTTCTCCTTCCTTCTCTCCTCTCCCTCTTTTCCCTTATCCCTTTCTGTTTTCTAAGTCAAAACTAATAACTTCACTTAAACTATGAATAAAACTACTACACTGGCTGATGGTATATCATAGTTTTAATGAGAAAGAACACATACACAGAGCACTACCAGCCATCTGGTAATACAAAGTAAATGTCAGAGACTGAATTAAAGTTTATAAATGCAAAGCAAAAGCTGATCATCAAAATATGGCTCAGTTAGTTAAGTGTCTGACTTTGACTCAGGTCATTATCTCATGGTTCATGAGTTGGAGCCCCACATCGGACTGTGCTGACAGCTTGGAGCTGGAGCCTGCTTTGGATTCTGTGACTCCCTCTCTCTGCTCCTTCCTCACTCATGCTATGTCTCTCCTCTCTCTCAAAAACAAACGTTAAAAAAAATGTTAAATGTACAATCAATTTAAAGACATTAAGTCTGACACAGAATTTAAGAATTAATTTAGATTAGTGGTTTAAAGCATGAGTTCTGAAATTAAACTGCCTGGATTTGTTAAACTGCCAACTCCAGTGAATAAAGCCACTTACTAAATCTTTCTAAGTAACTGTTTCGTCAGCAGTAAAACAGGGACAATAATAGTGACTACCTCATAAGGTTAATACACTTAATAAAATATCAGCCATCTATTGGCCTTTGAAAAAACACACCTGTATTTTATCAACAGGAAGCGAGTACATCATTAAGCATAAAAATATGGAATTAATGAAGGACTCCCAAATATACAAAAGTATCTTAAATGTGCTTGAGAGGCGCCTGGGTGGCTCAGTCGGTTAAGCGTCTGACTTTGGCTCAGGTCATGCATGATCTCGCGGTTTGTGAGTTCGAGCCCCATGTTGGGCTCTATGCTGACAGCTCAGAGCCTGGAGCCTGCTTCGGATTCTGTGTTTCCTTCTCTCTCTGCTCCTCCCATGCTCATGCTCTTTCTCTGTCTCTTAATAATAAATGTGTTTTTTTTTAAATGTGTTTGAAAATATAATTGTGCTCCCCTTTCCTAAACATTAACATTCAATTTTCTTCACCTTTCTACTTAGATAAAATATAGTACCTCTTGTTTTATCTTATTACATCAAATACTCTTTTTGCACTTAAAAAAAAAGAAACTTCAAAATCAAGATTTTCAAAAGGTAGTAGTATTATAATTGCTTATCACTTTTTTTCCATAACAAAACATACTTCTGAATAAGTCTGTCATCAAACAAGTAACCTTTAGCCCATAAATTTGACTGGCATAATAGATTGAAAACCTGCTAGAAGGTAAACAATATTACTTGATATGCAACATAATGATCCAAAGCACTTGTCTGGTTCACGCGCACTGTCTCTCCCAGGAGACAGAAGTATAATCTAGCATTCGAAGGGAAGGAAAGGAAAGGAGGGAGGGAGGGGAAAAAAAGTACATTTTCATAATTTTAGATATACTTTATTACAATAACAACCAGTCTGGAAACTGTCCTTAATATATGCATAACAAACTGACTTTTGTTACTGGATAACTTCTCTAGAAGATTTATTTGTAAAACTCTAGTTTGCCAGTCAAATTCTCTAAGAATCTTTCCAGCACTAAAATTCTACCCCCTTTTACCCTGAAAGCTGGGTAGCAATGTTTGCAAGCAAAATCTTTGCTAGGTTAGTTCTAAGCCCACTAAGGCAGTGACAAACAAAAGTCTGCATAAATGCTTATCAAAAGATAAGCAAAGAGCTGAGATGCAAAAGGCTTTACCTCCAAGTGAGGAGAAACTGTTGCTGAAGTAAAGCTGACATTTTCCTTGCATTTACGATCAAAAAGTTTTTTTTTTCAAGTGTGTTTAATGATCAGGTTTATTGAGGTATGCTTTACATACTGTAAAATTCACTATGTTTAGTTTTACAGTTAGAAGGGTTTTGACAAATATATATAGTCCCATAATCACCACCACAACCAAAATGTAGAATATTTCCATCATCCCCAAAAGTTTCCTCATGGCACTTTGTGGTTAATCCCTCCCCCCCCCATACTTCCCAACTCCCAGATCTGATTTCTGTCCCTGTGGTCCTGCCTTTTCCAGATTGTCACATAACTAGAATCAGTCAGTATATTCTGTAACCTTTTGTGTTTGGCTTCTTTCACTGGCATAATACTCTTACAATTCTTCTACCTTACTGCATATATTAGAAATGTGTTTCTTTTTTTTATAGCTAAGTGGTACTTCATTGTATGAACATATCAGAATTTCTTTATTCATTCATCAGTTGATAGATCTTAGGGGCTGTTTAGGTGATTATGAATAAACTGGTTATAAACATTTACTTACAGGTCTTTGTGTAAACAAATGGTTTCATTTCTTTCGGATAAATACCTAGGAGTATAGTTGCTATATATTAAGGTAAGTGTATATTTAACTCTATAAGAAGCCTTTTATTAAAAAAGATTGAGGGGCACCTGGGTGCCTCAGTTGGTTAAGCATCCGACTTCGGCTTAGGTCATGCTCTCGCAGTTTGTGAGTTCGAGCCTCACATCAGGCTCTGTGCCGACAGCTCAGAGCCTGGAGCCTGCTTTGGATTCTGTGTCTCCCTCTCTCTCTCTCTCTGCCCCTCCCTTACTCATGCTCTGTCTCTCTCTCTCTCTCAAAAATAAACATAAAAAAAAAAAAAGATTGATGAACTCTGGGGAAAAAAAGCTACTACACTGGCTGATGGTATACTCTAGTTCTTATGAGAGAGAACACACACAACACTACTAATATTGCACAATTTATGATGCTAAAGAATACACTGGTATGGCATAAAATACATATAATATTATATTTGACTAGAACCAATTAGATATCATAAGCAAATCACTCAGTACATGCTGGATGCCTAGTACTTACTTAATGACTGCTAGTTCTCTCTCTACTGTTCAGCTTTCCCTTTCTCAAGGTTCCAACCTCACCCCAACCCAAACTTACATAAATCTACACTTAATTCCAAATCATTATTTGTAAAATAAATTATACAGTAGGACACAAACAAAAATTTCAGCTATTACTTTTTTTTTTTTAGTTTAGTTTTTTTTGAGAGAGAGAGCAGGGGAGGGGGAGACAGAGAGGGAGAGAGAGAATCCCAAGCAGGCCTCGCACTGTCAGCACAGAGCCCAATGTGGGGCTCAGATTCATGAAGCATGAGATCATGACCTGAGCTGAAATCAAGAGTCAGACGCTTAACCGACAGAGCCACCCAGGCATCCCACAGCTATTACTTTTTAAAGCAAAGCCAGTTCCACTCATTTCCTTAAGTCACTCGTACTTTGGGATGGAGGAGGGGACTCCTTTAAAGGCAGTAGATGCCGCTCTCAGAAAACATTTTAGGTGAGCATCACCACCTTGTGTCGAAACAGAGTAACTGCAATACCAAATTCATTGTCAAATACAGACCAACACATTGCAGAGACCAGAAGCTAGGTGATCAGAGATGCATTTCTCCAAATCCACGATGATATACATGCCAGTACAATAGTGCAAACAAAGTTTGGACTGTACATGTTTTACTATTATAATACTTTAAAATTTACCTGCATTTCAAATTAGATCATATGTATCATGAAGAAAAGAACTGAGTTTTCTTTTATAACATGTCCTTTCTGATACTCTTGCACATCCTTCCCAAACACACACACACACACACACACACACACACAACACACACACACACACACACACACACACACACACACAAACTGAATAGAATGCCAGGCACAAAAATGGCACATTATTGAGAATACTCTCTATGCACTTGAAAAATAATCACCAATTTAGTCCTTCTACAAATGACTTTAAAATATTCAATATATGGCTTCAGATTTAGTTCTTGGCTACACTGAAAATCAAATATGGGATTCTAGGAGCATTATTAAGAATACAAGGGAAGAATCATTTACAAATTTAAAAGCGATTCAACTTTAAATAATCATATAGACATTTCTGTTGTAGCTCAAAATTATTTTTACAGTCATGTGAAGTTTTAAAAAATAGCGTATTAAATAGACCAAAACATTACAAATATTGTAACACTGATCAGACATCTGTGAAAGGAGAAAATATGCAGCTCAACAAGTTTTCCTTTTTCTAAGAGTAATAAATTTTGAGTGAAAAAGTTAAGGTGTTCTTCAACTGTCAACCAAAGTTTTTATTACACAATAGCAGCCTTAAGCTGATTTATGGCTTTCCCCCCCTTTTCTGACAATCAAGTGTTTAAAAAGAGAAGTCATTTTGGCACACCTGGATAATATCTGCTTGCTTTATATAACATGTTTGAAGAAGGGAACTTTTCAATAACATGAAAGTTGGGGGAGGTGATACCTGAAAAAGCTTTAAAAAAAAAAAGCACTCAGAAATTTGTTTGGTAAATGGCATCCTCTTAGGTAGCATTTGGAAAATCTATTATTATCTGTCTCTGAGTCACAAAACAGAATTTTTGGATGTGAATGATATATTCTGGGATTATCTAGTACATTTTTGACAGGTACAGAATCAGAGGCCCAGAGAGGCTAAATAATTTCAAAGGATACTTAGTTTGTTAGCAACAGAGCTAGAATTAGAAACAAAGATCCCTAAATCTGTGTCTGTCTCGTTTCTCCCATTGCTTCTCTCTCACTGTCCATTTCAGGCCTTTCTATCACATTTTGCTTGTAACATTCTAGTCCCTATCATCTTTGCCATCTGTCTCCTTTACCTACAGACTCATTTCTCCAGTTAAATTGCTTACATTATGCAAAAGCCCCTCTCCAATACTATGCATATTCCAAAAACTCATCCAGAAGTGCAAAGGTTTAAGAAGGCCTGTGCCCAAAACACTATAAACATAATGTTCAAAGAAGAAAATTACACAACTTCTCATATAATACAATACCTCTAATATCACAAATTCATGAAAGTGCAGCTGCAAAAGTGGAGGTAAGTGATGAGGACATTAGCTACATATTTCAGCATTGTTTGAAAGCTAAAGAATTCATTTTAAATAATTTCTAAATTTCATGAATGTAACTTAAGTCTTGTCTATTTCCATCAGAGAAAACAGAAAGCATTTCAGAATATGTATTCTTAAGGTAAAACAAGGTGAGTTTTACTTTCAACTGTTCCTAAATTATATAAGTTAAACTATTTTTCAAAAAATCAGAAATTCTTCTTGGTAATTAAGATATATAATGCCTCTGCTAGTAACAATATAAGACACACATCGGGAATGGCAGAAACAGAATCCCACACTTGACAAATTAGAAAGATCTATCAGATCTAATGAGATGAATTTATAAGAATTAATGCCTCTATTTCTAAGGCCTAAAGCCCTAGCAGATGCTGGCAGAAACTATTAGGAAATCATTTGGACTTAAGGAAAACAAATCTCTGAGAAGCATATAAAACATAGGAAAAGCTTAAGAGGAGCTGAACCTGAAGGAAGACCTCTAGATCTGATTGCACTGTGGCTCAACTTCTAAGACTTAAATCAAATTAATCAAGCCCAAGGCAGGGAAATTATAACTTAGCAGAAGACTCTGAGGAAAGACTTAGGCTTCTTAGTTTTGTTTTTGTTTTGTTCTTGATGACTTTAAATTCCACAACAGTCCACAGTGTGATTCAGCTGGCAAATAAACTAACACAATTCTGGAATGCATTAGCAGAAGCATAGTATTCAGATTAAAGGCATTAAGTGTCTCACTAAACTCTGAACTGATCAGAACACAACCTATTACAGTGTATTATTCACTTGTGGATGCCATAATTTGAGAGAAAGGAAACAGTGCAGAGGGGGTAAAAAAAAAAAGGATAAGAATGCCAAAGATGAAATAAAACAAGATGTCAAGCCTGGAGAAGAGAAGACTAGTTGGTGAGATACAATGTAAAGATAAGACAGGCTGTACGTAGAAACTTTGGGGAGACACAAAACAGCTCGTTCAGTAGAAACAACAAACTTCCTAATAGTCTGAGACAAAGACAGAGGGGTCTGTCTCATGAGTTGGTAAGTCCCCCCGCCTCCTCTGCCTCAATCAGTGTAGGTGAGTAGGCAAAGGATGGAGAAATGATGGGTAGGAATTTTTAAATGAGGGGTCAATGTATCAGAAGGATAACTAGACTATCAAAGTCATCCAAGTTGTCTCCAATCTTGAAAAAATTAATTTCTTTGAATGTTTACTTCTTTATTTGGAGAGAGAGAGAGCGAGCATGAGAGGGAGCTCAGAGGAGGGCAGACAGAGAGGAAGAGAGTGAATCCTAAGTGGGCTCTGTGCTATCAGTGTGGAGCTGGACATGGGGCTTGATCTCACAAACTTGAAATCATGATCTGAGCTGAAATCAAGAGTCAGAGGCTTGACCAACTGAGCCACCCTGGTGCCCCAAGACATTAATTTCCTTTACAACCTAGATGTTAAGGACAATACGTACTGTGTCGTTTACTTTTTCTCTAATTGAAGATTAGATGTACTCTATTTGCATGATGACATCAAATATTATTTACCAAACAAACATAGCTAAGCACAGAATCTTAATTTCTCAAAATTTAAATATCTAAGCCTGAAAATTCCAATGATAACAAATACTAAAAAGGGCATTCAACTAAAAGCTAAAAACCAATGAAACTTTAAGATTCACATGCTATGAAGAAATACTTATGTTATTCATATAATTTTAAAAACTGCATTTTTAGATGTATGGACTTTGATGAGTCATTCAATTGAAAAGAATAATTATTTAGTCCATAAAACATATTTTAAAAGATTAAATATTAAAAGAACTTTCAAGAAGAGATGGAATATACTTGAAAAAATAAGAAGTTAATACAACCTTTCTATTATTATTTATTTTAAGCCATTATATAGAATTTATTTTCAGAAAATGCAATATATTTAAACAATCTGTAGAAAAACTTTGTGGCTCATGTATGTACAACTCATATTAACAGACATTACTAAACTTCTAAAAGCTTATAAGGATAGATCAATAGTCAGTAAACTTTTTCTGTAAAGATCCAAATGGTAAATAATTTAGGCCTTATGGGCCATAAACACAATATTCTACTGTAACTACTCTATTACAGTAGTACAAATGAAGTCATAGACAATAGATGAACAAATCAGGGTGATGTGTTCTAATACAGCTTTATTTATGGGGACCAAAATTTGAATTTCATCTCATTTTTATTTTTCATCTCATAAAATTATTTTTCTTTTGATATTTTTCAACCATTTAAATATGTAAAAACCATTCTTAGATCATGAGAGGTACAAAAACAAGTGGTTGGCCAATTTGCTGACACCTGAAATAAACAGTCTTTATATTATCAGCATCTAAATGAGATATGACCCATATACACATACAACTTCTGACCGACTTCTCTTCTGTCATCTCTCCCAATTACCCATCCCCAAAGCTGAAACCTTTACAGCTGCTACCGTAATAGATACAGTGAAAACATTTCAATCTTTAAAAACACAAAACAGGGGCACCTGAGTGTCTCAGTTGGTTAAATATCTTACTCTTGATTTTGGCTCAGGTTAGATCCTAGAGCCTTAGGACTGAGCCCTGCATCCTCTGCTGACAGTGTGGGGATTCTCTCCCTTTCTCTGCTCCTCCCCTGCTTGCACTCTCTCTCTCTCTCAAAATAAATACTAAAAAATAAATAAATAAAAGTAAAAACACAAAACAAACACCTATCACTAATAATAAAACCACTCTGAGTCCCATAAAATGAAGGTAAAGCTGAAATTAGAAGATGAACTTGGAGGAAGCCTCACAGGTCTGACCACATTAGGCTCTCCTTATAACCCTCCAAAACTCTCAACATCATTTTGATAAACAATATTAAATAAATATAAAATTTCCTAAAATACAAGAAAGTAAAGAATTTTAAGGTATTTAAAATTTTAAAGTCTATTAGGTCAAGAAGCTTGCTTTTTAGTTCTGACTTAGCTGAGAACAGCAATTTTTTTTTTTTTTTGAAAGAAAGAGAGAGAGAGAGAGAGAGAGAGAGAGAGAGAGAGAGAGACAAAGCATGAGCAGGGGAGGGACAGAGAGAGAGAGAGGGAGACACAGAATCCGAAGCAGGTTCTAGGCTCCCAGCTGTCAGCACAGAGCCCAACGTGGGGCTCGAACTCATGAACCTTGAGATCATGACCTGAGCTGAAGTCAGATGCTTAACCAACTGAGCCATTCAGGCACTCCCTGAGAACAGCAATATTAAAAGAATGGCATAACTAGGAAGAGTAGGGAGAAAAGCTATCTACAAACATACTTGTACAGTTTCTTCTAAAGGTATTTTTGGAACACAATTCACTTGAAAATTGGAAGCCACATATATTAGCTTCTCATTTGCTGACTTTTCTAAACATGTTAACTTTTTTCCATGTTACAAAAATATCCATAAAACCAACTTTTAGTGTGCAATATTCAAGAAATAAAAATATTATTTTTATAATAATAAAAATAATATTTATAATATAATAATAATATAATAATAAAAATAATATTTAACCCATCAAGTACATTTCCTCTTCCAGAAAAACTGGAAGGAAAATTAATGCCAGTTTATTACATCCATGAGCTAAACATACTAAGTTAGAAAATAATTCTGAACCCTGGATTATTCAGTTATCTCTATATAACTTCCAAAATTTTCCTCAGCTGAACAATCTTTTCCATAGATGACTTAGAGCAGAATTTTCAAAGTTCTACAAATTTATTATTATAAGAAAAATAGGTTTGTAGATTAGGGATGATACTTTACAACAGTAATAATTATTGAAGGCTTATTATATACTAGGCATCAGTACTAACAGTAATCAAATGACTAAATTCAAAATTATTCATAAAACTAAACTATTCTAAGGTTTGTTTAACACCGGGGAAAGAAGACATGACCATTTCTTTTTTTTTTTTTTTTTTTTAATTTTTTTTTTCAACGTTTATTTATTTTTTGGGACAGAGAGAGACAGAGCATGAACGGGGGAGGGGCAGAGAGAGAGGGAGACACAGAATCGGAAACAGGCTCCAGGCTCTGAGCCACCAGCCCAGAGCCCGACGCGGGGCTCGAACTCCCGGACCGTGAGATCGTGACCTGGCTGAAGTCGGACGCTCAACCGACTGCGCCACCCAGGCGCCCCTACCATTTCTTAATATTTAACACAAATGCATGAAATGTCATGGACTGGATGGACATTATATTCTTTTAAAGGGGGCACACAAATAACCACCTAACAAAGAACAATATTAAACTCCTACAGTTTGGGCTCTTTATTATTTGAGCATCAATAATAATTTAACTGTTTGTTATTCTAAAGTCTCTTGATGCTGAGGAAATCCAGATGGTCATCCATCTAAAGACAATGTGTCTACCTGACATTATGCAATCTCATTTATCTTCATCTATCCTTGACATACTGCCATTCTTATGCAAAATGGACACAAGGGGATAGAACTTCTCTTCACTCATTTATCAGCTGGAAGAGAGGGTAGGGCATAAAAGGTCTATGGAGACTTCAGGATACCACCAGAGACCACAAGTAATCACTTTACTTAGCACAGTGTGCTACATCACAGCTAATGTATTTGACATGTAAATAAGACAAAGCAAGAAAGAGAACAATGTGATTCTTGAGCTATGTGTCTTACTTCCTTTGCTGAATCACCAGAATCCCCAAAAACCTCCAGTTTTAGTTTACCCAGACTATATGAAATTAAAATATTGTCCATAAAAGACACTAACCACACACAACATATGGGTTACACAATGATGTCAATTTCACTCCTCTGGCAGTCCAAGAATTCTACTCCTTTTAACATACCAACTTAAAGTCACCATGACATAGAAGTTGTGGGTTAATAGGCAACAGGATTGTGAAGTATGCTAGCTAATTTACAAGGCCAAACACCTTAATTAAAATTTGGCCAAAGTTATACCAAATATTATTTCTTTGTCACTAGGACAGTCCTTTATTTTTTATTCCAGTTTTAAGCTAATAAAACATCTACCTTTTAGCATCAGTACATGAAATTTACTTTAATTATTTTCTCATCTATACTCTTCTTATTACAGTTTCCTTCAGACAAGGCAGGTAGTGAAAACTGTCTATTTCATAACAAGAAGTTTCCTTTCTTTTTATATTGTCTCTTATGACTGTTTCTGTTTCTGCTAGCATCTTCAGGGAACATTTTGAACAAACACCATGTTAAAATCACACATGCACTTAAAAGTTTTTTTTAAAGTACTACTATTAAATAAAGTACTATTAAATAACATACAAATAATGCTCTAAAATAGTTCTTCAGAGGAAAAAAATGTGGAAAGAAAAATGACTTTTGATATAGTACATATCATCTCAGTAGTAATAAAAGTATAATTACAAAAAGTACAATTATGAAAAAAACCATATTCCACACAAATATGGAATTCTACCTGAAATAGAAAAGAATTAAAATATTTTTTTACAAAAATCATTGATAATTTGAAGTATTTTTTCCTGCACAATTACAGAATATAATATACAGAACACTTAGATCCTGGTATAATGTACTAAATTCAAATTGTACTTAAAAGTACAGCATATGATCTTGAAACTATTCTTATACCACTCAAAAATACTTTTTTCATTTACCAACTTCATGTTTTGCTGTCATGAATAATTTTATTATTTCATCCTTTACAAATTAAACAAATTTTTAAAAATTTAAATAGGAAATTAAAAACCTTTAGATTCCCCTGCCCTAATGAAAATAAGTTTGAATCTTACTAGCAAACACTTTCAGCATCTTAAAACAAATGTCCTCATCCAAAATTAGTTGCTTAAAAAAAAGTTGGATTTCTGGGGTGCCTGGGTGGCTCAGTTGGTTAAGCATTCAACTTTGGCTCAGGTCACGATCTCACAGTTTGTGGGTTAGATCCCTGTATTGGGATCTGTGCTGATAGCTCAGAGCCTGGAGCTTGCTTCGGATTCTGTGTCTCCCTCTCTCTCTCTCTGCCCCTCCCCTACTAATGCTCTGTCTCTGTCTCTCAAAAATAAATAAAACGTTAAAAAAAAAGTTGGATTTCTAATATTTAAAACCTAATCAAGGTATGTGTGTGATATACCTAATTTATGCATACATATGTATACATACATACATACAAACACACAAGCATACATATAAGTACACATACAAATATACATACGTTTGTATATGAATAAATAGGTGTTGTGTAAAGCTGCTAAATTTGAGGTAATCTGTAATACAGCAAGAGAAAACTAAACAAGCACCAATCAGGCTGAGTTATACAGCTTGATTTAGAAGAACCCAGAGATCTGATATTTTTTGTCTGTATTTGAGAGAGAAAGGGGCGGAGAGAGAGAGAATTCCATGAGAAGCAGAGAGAGAGAGAGAAGTGGGGCTCACCTGGGGCTTGTGTTTTACCCAAAGTGGGGCACATGTTCACTCAAAGCAAGGCATGAGCCCACCCGATTTGGGACTCGAACTCACAAACGGTGTGAGATCAAGACCTGAGCAAGTCAGATACTTAACAACCGAGCCACCCAGGTGCCCAAACCCGGAGATGTTTATTGTAAGCCCAAAGTCCTGCTTCGAGAAATGTATCTAACATTGATGACATACATTATTAAGAAACCAAAGAAGGGCACTATTAGATTAGGCATTGTAGAGAAGGAAACCTAAGAAATTTTAGAGCTCATTAGCCATGGAGTAACCAGGAGAAAATGCCATAAAAATATAATGTATTCTTACCAGAAGGAAGATGTTTTTTCTGGATTTAGCACCTTTATTTGTGAAACCGAAAGGTAGGATTAGGTAATCTCTAAGGGCTCTTTCAGCCCTTTTTTGTTCTTTAATTTGAGAGAGAGAGAGAGAGAGAGAGAGAGAGAGAGAGAGAGAGAGAAAATCTTCAGCAGGTTCCATGCTCAGCCCAACATGGGGCTCAACCCCACGATCATGACCTAAGCCTAAACGAGGAGTTGGGACATCCAACCAACTGAGCCATCTAGGTGCCCTCTTTCAGCACTTTCTATTATGCTTGCTAAAATACAGTCCTATCTCTTTTTTTTTATTTCATAGATATCAGAGATGTCTGAGCATGGAGACAGATCCTATAAATGCTCAGAAATCACTTATCTTCTTATAAAATACTGCATCAGAAAGGAAATAATTTATTAAGGTCCAAAGCTTTCTCACCGGTATTTGATCAACAGGTCTTTACTACATAGTAAAATACCTAACTGGATGAAAGCAAAACTTGCTTTCCATATAAAAGCTCCTTTTATATCTTCAAAAGTATCATTTTTTTCTAATTCCCATTTTTAAAACTGGAAGTCTGTGTATATGTGCACAGGGAGGGAAGGACGAGCTCATAAGGTGATATATATGAAGCAATAATGTGAACAACAAAAAAAAGAAAAATTGGTTCATGCTACAGGAGAAAATTTTTACACTCAATTTAAATCCTTACAAAAAATTTACACATTAAGTATAAATTAGGCATTTAAAATTTAGTGGATTCCCTTTATTAAACTAGACCTAGGGAGAATAAGTGGTAGCAATGGCTTGAAAGAGTCAGTTTTGCTGAGTTTAATGCCATAGCCTAATTTCTTAGAGAGATAAAATCCATGGTCATTTCTATTCTAATCACTCTGAAAGCAACTGCTAGGCCAAGAATTCTAGTAAGTTGTTGATAATAACTTGAGTCTAACTGATACTAAAAAGCCAGAAATTTACCTTAACATGAAGGAAAATGTTAAAAACTTCTCAAAAATAAATCAGATGACAAACAAAAAAAGAATTTCAGAACTTCAATTCTCTCTCTGAAAGTTTGATGCAACAATGATGGAGGGAAAATTCAAGGGGTTATAAAAGAGTTTCATTAATATCAAATCATAAGCAATGAAAACATAAAAGCTTTCCTCTGTTCCCTTTATTTCTTTTAGTTTAAGATTTTCAGTATCCTCAAATTAAAAACTGATTACAAAGTAATCTGACAGAAAAAATAAAACTCACATAATCAAATGATCCAGTTCTTGTTTTCACAGCACTCACACTGCTTTCTTTCTTACCTTGTCTATCCTATCTGGGCGGTTAGTAGCGGCCAAAATTGTCACGTTCTTTAACTGTTCAATACCATCCATTTCCGTTAAGAGCTGAGCCAGAACACGGTCAGCTACATTCCCGGCACCTGAAGAACTGATTTTTAAAAATAAAGTTTTAAAACTCTTTACCTACCTCCAAGTACTTTATTACTTTTAAAAGACTGTATATTATACAATAAAAAGGTTAGGTCTGTTTCAAAATATAAAATGTTTGCTTCAGAATTCATTACTTGTTGAATTACCATATCAAAGAACTAACTATATTCAAATCATTTCTTTTCCTTCATCAACAACCACATTCATTTTTTTCTCCAATAACGAAATATAGAAGGTCTGGGAAGCAAGATATAAAATTTAAAACAGTTCTTCAAATACACAGAAAATCATGTAATTTAATCAATATTTACATTTTATATGGCAAATATACTGATAGGAATTGGTAATAAAAAAACTAAAATAAAACCCATTCCTCACATGAAGTTTAAAGCCTATGTGAAACAAAAAACTCATACCCATAACAAATGGGGTATTTCTGATATACCCTGATATTTCAAAATATTAGTATTTTGGGGGAAGGATGTTAAGATGGCAGAGAAGTAGGGGAACGGGGATTTCCTCATCCCTAAAACACAGCAGTATCAAGGTCAGATCACTTGGAATACCAGGAAATCAATCTGCAGAGTGGCAGAAGGATCTCCACAGGTGGAGGGGGACAGCTTGGAAGGACGGAGGTGCGTGTATGTGAATTAGTGCAGATAAAATGGCCTAGGCAGGGAAGGAGGGAACGCCTTCTGTGGAGAGACAAAAGGGAGAAAAAGCCGAAGGGGCTGTGGAATTGCTGTATTGGGTTAGCACAAGGGGAAACCTCTCAGAGCATGACTAGGGAACGAGAAACAGAGAGAGTGCTAGTTTCTATTTTGCAAACAGCATTAGGAGCTGAAGCTCAGAGGTCTCAAAAGTCCATGACTTTCTTCTAACCTGAGCTGATCCCATGTGTGTGCCTGTGGGGGAGGGAGCTGCCCCGGGGCACTGTAGCAATCTCAGGGACACACTGGGAGAAAACAGTCCCCTTCCTTGAGCACTATGGGAAGAGGGTTTATTGCCTCTTCAAGGAGAAATGACCCTGCAGGCGCCAGCCAAAGGCTTTTTATCAGCAGGGCTGAGGGGCACTACACCAGAACAGGGTCCAAAGGGTGCAGGCCCCTTAAGACATTGGGTTTTGAATCCCAGCCAAGTGCCTAGAAAGTGCGGGAGACTGTGGAACAGGGTAGGCTGACCTGCACTACTCTGTGAGGGCTGCATGAACAGCATGCTTTAAGACACCCAGTTCAGTGAGAGGAAAATGGGATGTCACCATTTTTCTCCCCAACACCAGCATGTGGAGGTTCAGTGAGCAACACAGCAGCCCCCAATGGAGGCGAGACCTGCTTACACCAAACCCACCGCTCCGTGCCTGGCAACTGCTTATCTACAGGAGGAAAACTGACATTGAGACAACCAGACGGCTGCTCCTCCAGACCGGCACAGCCACCGGTGCCAGCCACCAAGAGACAACTATTTTTTGTTTTTGTCTCTCTGTCACTTTGTCTGTTTGTTGTTCTCTTTTTTCTTTCTACCCTTTTGTTTTCCTTTGGGATCAGGCTCATAGATTCTGATTTGTTTTTTGGTCAATTCTTATTTTATATATATAAATAATTTTTTTTTCTGTTTTGTTTGCTTAATCAGGCATTTTTACCTTAATCTTTTCACACCTTTTCTCTTCTTTTTCTTTATTTTCCTTTCTCTCTCTCTGGATTAAACGTTATAGTTCATTTGATTCTCTGCTTCATCTTCTTTTCTCCCTTTGATTTTTCTCTTTACTTTTTTAAAAAATCTTCTTTAATGTTTATTTATTTTTGAGACAGAGAGAGACAGAGCATGAACGGGGGAGGGTCAGAGAGAGACAGACACACAGAATCCAAAACAGGCTACAGGCTCTGAGCTGTCAGCACAGAGCCTGACGTGGGGCTCGAACTCACGGACCTTGAGATCATGACCTGAGCCGAAGTTGGATGCTTAACCGACTGAGCCACCCAGGAGCCCCTGATTTTTCTCTTTATATAGGATCAGCTTCCCCCCACCTTCCTTTATCCCAGGGTTACTTCAAGAAACAAATCAAAGCACACCAGGTTGAAGTCAAAACACTCTGCCATGACAAGCAAGGAGAAGCCTTGCAGAGGACTGACCAGTGGGATAGAGCAGCCAAAATGCAACAACAGCAGAGCGCATGCAACACATTCCAAAAACATTTCCTGAAGTGCCAATGTCTGGATAGTGTAGGACCCTTTTTTTAATATAGTAGTACTCACAGGTACAGGACACATAACAAGCTTTTAAAACACATAAAAGACAGGAATATAGCCAAAATGATTAAACAGAAGAATTCTCCTCAAAAGAAATTCCAGGAAGGAATGACAGTCAGAGAACTGTTGGAAACAGATATAAACAATATATTATATGAAAAATATAGAATAACAGTCATAAGACTAATAGCTGAGCTTGAAAAAAGCATAGACGGCAGCAGAGAATCTATTGCTGTAGAGATCAAAGACATAAGAAACAGTCATGATGAATTAAGAAATACCATAAATGAGATGCAAAATAAACTAGATGCTGAGACATGTAGTTGTGATGGTAGTGGCGGTAGAAGAAGCAGAGGAGAGAACACGTGACATAGAAGATAAAATTATGGAAAATGAAGCTGAAAAATAGACGGAAAGGAAATAACTAGATCATGAGGGGAGAATTAGAGAGCTAAATGATTCCATAAAATGAAACAATATCCAAATCATATGAGGTCCAGAAGAAGAAAAGCTGGAAACCAGGGCAGAAGGTTTATTCGAACAAATTATAGCTGAGAGCTTCACTAATCTGGGGAAGGAAGAAACAGGCATCTAAGTCCAAGAGGCACAGAGAACTCCCTTCAAAATCAACAAAAGCAGGTGGATACCATTATATATCATAGTGAAACTGGCAAAATACAAAGATAAAAAGAATTTTCAAAGCAGCTAGGGACAAATGGGCCTTAATATACAAGGGTAGACATAAGGGTAGTAGACCTGTCCAATGAAACGTGGCAGGCCAGAAGGGAGAGGCAAGAAATATTCAATGTGCTGTATAGGAAAAATATGCAGCCAAGAATCCATTATCTAGCAAGGCTGTTGTTCAGAATAGAAGGAAAGATAAAGACGTTCCCAGACAAACAAAAACTGAGAGTTCATGACCACTAAACCAGTCATGCAAGAGATCCTAAGAGGGACTCCTTGAGTGGAATGCTGCAAAGACTACATAGGACCATAGACATCATCACAAGCACCAGACCTACTGATAACACAATGACAATAAATCTGTATCTTTCAATAATCACTCTGAATGTAAATGGACTAAATGACCCAATCAAAAGACACAGGGTATCAGAATGGATTAAAAACCAAGATCCATCTATATGCTGTCTACAGGAGACCCATTTTAGAGCTGAGGACACCTGCGGATTGAAAGTTAGGGAATGGAGAAACATCTATCATGCTACTGGACATCAAAAGAAAGCTAGAGTAACCATATCTATATCAGACGAACTATATTTTAAAACAAAGATTGTAACAAGAGATGAAGAGGGCATTATATCATAATTAAAGGGTCTATCCATCAAGAAGACCTAACAACTGTAAATGTTTAAGCCCCCAACATGAAGGCACTCAAATGTATAAATCAATTAATCACAAAAATAAATAAATGTGTGGATAATAATACCGTGATTGTAGGGGACTTTAATACTCCACTTACAACAATGGACAGATCATCTAGGCAGAAAATCAATAAGAAAACAATGGCTCTGAATGATACACAGGACCACATGTATTTAACTGATATATTCAGAACTTTTCATAGAAAAGCAGCAGATCACACATTCTTCTCAAGTGCACATGAAACAATCTCCAATACAGATCACATACTGGGTCACAAAAGAGCGCTCAAGAAGTATAAAAAGACTGAGATCATACCATGCATATTTTCAGGTCACAACGCTATGAAGCTTGAAATCAACCACAAGAAAAAAATTGGAAAGTACCCAAATACATGGAGTTTAAAGAACATCCTATTAAAGAATAAATGGGTCAAACAGGAAATTAAAGAAGAAATTAAAGAATTATATGGAAGCAAATGAACACATGACACCCTACACTCTTTGGGATGCAGAAAAGGCAGTCCAAAGAGGAAAATACATTTCAATCCAGGCCTATCTCAAGAAACAAGAAAAATCCCAAATACACAACCTAACCGCACATCTAAAGGAGCTAGAAGCAGGGCAGCAAATAAACCCAAAGCCAGCAGAAGAAGAGAAATAATACAGATTAGAGCAGAAATAAACAATATAGAATATATATAGAATCCAACCACAAAATTCAGCAGGTACGCAGAGTGGAGAGGTGAACTTGGGGACAGAGAAGCCACGTAGGGCAGGGAGCTGCTTTTTCAGGCAGAAAGAGGACAGAGATGCAGGGGGAGAATATGGGAAAAGCACCCCTCCCCAAAAGCAGCTGGAGAGAAAGTGAAAAGTTGGAAACAGCCACAGGGACTGAAGTAAAAAGGGAGAAAGGAGAGGATTTAAACTCCATTCAGACTATAAACAGGGGGGAATGCAGAGTCTGAAACACCACAGCTCAATACCTGGCGATGCTCTGGTAGGAAGGGCGAATCCCCAGGAGCAGAGTAGGGTCTGGGAGGTTCTCGGGCCACATGGGGAGAAGCAGTTGAACTGTTAGGAGAACATTTGGTAGAGGCTGTGAGGCCACCTGGGCCAAGCAGACCTCAGAGAACAGCCACATTCGTTGGTGCTGGAACAAGGTCATTGGGGGTGAAGCCTGGTACCAGATGTGTGTTGTGATTTTCCATAATCCCTGAGGTGCTGCTGCTACACTGTTTCATGAACTTTTTCTGGGGCGGGCTGGCACCTGGCTGCAGTCTCTGGGTATCAACAACAGCAAGATCCCACAAGCATTCCTGGGTACAGCTGGCACCTGGCTATTGCTCGGTGAGACCTTCCACAGAGGGGTGGAGCAGGTCAAAGCTGCAGTCCCTCAGAAGTGGGAGGCTGGGGAAGGCAGCCGCATCTGAGACAACTCATGGGAGGGAGGTGCTGCCTAGGGCTTGGCTATGGACAGTGTGGAAGTGGGGAGTGGATGAAAGCTGAAGACGAAGGATGGGTGCATGATTGCTGATTGGGGAGAACAGAGTTCTGACACTAGAGACTGGGTAGCTAGGTAACGCCATTTTCACTGCTCTGGCGCATGCACGTATGCAACTACAATTGCCACCACAATCCACCCCAGTAGACTAGTAGCACCATCTAGTGGAGAATGGAGCCGTTACACGAAAACCCACCCAACTGAGCCAACCTCGCTCTTCAAGAACACAAGTCTCACTGCTTGCTTAGTTGATGGAATATAAAGCGCTTCATAGTTTGACTTCCAGGGGAAAATGAAGTAATATCAGCTATATTTCAGTCTGTTAGCTGGTCAATCTATTCAATTTTCTTTCTTTCCTTTTTTTCCTTTTTTTCTCTTTTGTTTCTTTTCTTTTTCTTGAATACAGAAAGAAAAAAATCATTTTTATTTTCAATTCTTATTAAAAATGTTTTTCTTTAGTATTTTTCTAGTATATTTTTACTTTTGTGTAAGTTTTTTCAAATTCTATTTTATTTCCATCATTTAATTTTAGTCTACTTTAGTGTATTAATTTTTTCAAAATTTCAAAAGATTTCCTTTCTACCCCCCCTTTTTTTTCTAATCTATCAAGCCACTTTCAACACCCAGACCAAAATACACCTAGGATATAGCATCACTTATTCGATTTTGGGTGTGTGTGTGTGTGTGTGTGTGTGTTTAATTTTTTAATTTTAAATTTTTAAATTTTAATTTTTTCCACCTCATTAATTCCTTTTCTCCCTTCAAAATGACAAAACAAAGGAATTCACCCCAAAAGAAAGAGCAGGAAGAAATGACACCCAGGGACTTAACCAACACAGATACAAGCAAGATGTCTGAACCACAATTTAGAATCATGATAACAGGAATAATAGCTGGAGTCGAAAATAGATTAGAATCCCTTTCTGCGGAGAAAAAAGAAGTAAAAGCTAGTCAGGATGAAATAAAAACTGCTATAACTGA
The DNA here is from genome assembly GCF_022837055.1 of Prionailurus viverrinus. Lineage (NCBI taxonomy): Eukaryota > Metazoa > Chordata > Mammalia > Carnivora > Felidae > Prionailurus > Prionailurus viverrinus. The sequence continues at coordinate 101,657,234 of NC_062564.1, forward strand.
GCTGCAATCACGAATGGATGCCATGGCAGCAAGGATGGATGAGTCAGAACAGAGAATCAGCAAAATAAAGGACAAATTTATGGAGAATAACGAAGCAGAAAAAAAGAGGAAATGAAGGCAAAAGAGCATGATTTAAGAATTAGAGAAATCAGTGACTCATTAAAAAGGAACAACATCAGAATCATAGGGGTCCCAGAAGGGGAAGACGGAGAAACAGGGGTAGAAGGGTTCCGTGAGCAAATCATAGTGGAAAACTTTCCTAACCTGGGGAAAGACACAGCCATCAAAATCCAGGAAGCACAGAGAACTCCCATTAGATTCAACAAAAACCAAACATCAACAAGGCATATCACAGTCAAATTCACAAAAAACTCAGGCAAGGAGAGAATCATGAGAGCAGCAAGGGAAAAAAAAAGTCCTTAACCTACAAGAGAAGACAGATCAGGTTTGCAGCAGACCTAACCAAAGAAACTTGACAGGGCAGAAAGGAGTGGCAAGATACATTCAATGTGCTGAATCAGAAAAATATGCAGCCAAGAATTCTTTATCCAGCAAGACTGTCATTCGAAATAGAAGGAGAGATAAAAAGTTACTCAAACAAAAATTAAAGGAATTTGTTACCACTAAACTAGCCCTGCAAGAAACTTTAAGGGGGACCCTCTTAGGGGAGAAAAGATGAAAAAATACATACATACATACATACATACATACATACATACGTACATACAAAAAGCAACAAAGATTAGAAAGGACCAGAGAACACCACCAGAAACTCCAACTCTACAAGCAATATAATGGCAATAAATTCATATCATTCAGTACTCACTCTAAACATCAATGGACTCAATGCTCCAATCAAAAGACATAGGGTAACACAATGGATAAGAAAACAAGATCCATCTATATGCTGTTTACAAGAGACCCACTTTAGACCTAAAGACACCTTCAGATTGAAAGTAAGGGGACGGAGAACCATCTATCATGCTACTGGTCAACAAAAGAAAGCCAGAGTAACCTTACTTATATCAGACAATCTAGACTTCACAGACCGTATCAAGAGATGAAGGAGGACATTATATCACAATGAAGGAGTCTATCCACCAAGAAGACCTAACAATTGTAAACATTTATGTGCCAAAAATGGGAGCACCCAAATATATAAATCAATCATAAGCATAAACTCATTGATAGTAATACCATAATAGTAGGAGACTTCAACACCCCACTCACAGCAATGGACAGATCATCTAATCAAAAAATCAACAAGGAAACAATGGCTTTGAATGACACACTGGGCCAGATGGACTTAACAGATATATTCAGAACATTTCATCTTCAAGCAGCAGAATATACATTCTTCTCTAGTGCACATGGAACGTTCTCCAGAATAGACCACATACTGGGACACAAATCAGCCCTAAGTAAGTACAAAAAGATCAAGATCATACCGTGCATATTTTCAGACCACAACGCTATGAAACTCGAAATCAACCATAAGAAAAAATTTGGAAAGGTAACAAATACTTGGAGACTGAAGAACATCCTACTAAAGAATGAATGAGCCAACTAAGAAGTTAAAGAGGAAATTAAAAAGTATATGGAAGCCAATGAAAATGATAACACCACAACCCAAAACCTCTGGGACACAGCAAAGGCGGTCATAAGAGGAAAGTATATAGCAATGCAGGCCTTCCTAAAGAAGGAAGAAACATCTCAGATACACAACCTAACCTTACACCTTAAAGAGCTGGAAAAAGAACAGCAAATAAAACCCAAAACCAGCAGAAGACAGGAAATAATAAAGATCAGAGCAGAAATCAATACTATTGAAACCAAAAAAACAGTAGAACAGATGAATGAAACCAGAAGCTTGTTCTTTGAAAGAATTCAGAAAATTGATAAAGGACTAGCCAGTTTGATCAAAAAGAAAAAGTAAAGGACCCAAGTAAATAAAATCAAGAATGAAAGAGGAGAGATCACAACCAACACAGTAGAAATACAAAGAATAATAAGAAAATATTATGAGCAATTATATGCCAATAAAATGGGCAATCCGGAAGAAATGGACAAATGCCCAGAAACATATACACTACCAAAACTGAAACAGAAAGAAACAGAAAATTTGAACAGACCCATAACCAGTAAAGAAATCGAATTAGTAATCAAAAATCTCCCAAAAAACAAGAATCCAGGGCCAGATGGAAGATTTAAGGAAGAGTTAACACCTATTCTCTTGCAGCTGCTCCAAAAAATGCAAAACATGCACCCCCATGTTTATAGCAGCACTATCAACAATAGCCAAAGTATGGAAAGAGCCCAAACATCCATCGATGGATGACTGGATAAAGAAGAGGTGGCATATATACACAATTGAGTACTACTCAGCAATCAAAAAGAATGAAATCTTGCCATTTGCAACTATGTGGATGAAACTGGAGGGTATTAAGCTAAGCGAAATTAGTCAGAGAAAGACAAAAATCATATGACTTCACTCATATGAGGACTTTAAGAGACAAAACAGATGAACATAAGGGAAGGGAAACAAAAATAATAAAAAAAAACAGGGAGGGGAACAAAACATAAGAGACCCTTAAATATGGAGAACAAACAGAGGGTTACTGGAGGAGTTGTGGTAGGGAGGATGGGCTAAATGGGTAAGAGGCATTAAGGAATCTACTCCTGAAATCATTGTTGCACTATATGCTACCTAATTTGGATGTAAATTTAAAAAAAAAAAAAAGAAATTAAATTAGAAACCAATAGACATTTGGAAAATGACATTTGGAAAATTACAAAATACATGGAAATAAAAAAGTCACACTTCTAAAAACTATGTGGATTGAAGAAGAAATCTGAACAGAAATAAATTTTAAATAAAAATGAAAATACAACTAATCAAAATTTGTGGGATGTAATAAAAGTAGTACTTAAAGAGAAACTTATAGTATTGAATGTATCTTTTAAAAAAGAAGAAAGCTCTGAAATCAATAATCTAAGCATCTATACTTTAGGACCTAAATAAGAAAAGCAAATTAAATCCAAAGTAAACACAAGAAAAAAAAATAGAAAAATTAGATCAAAAATAAAATTGATAACAGGAAGTCAATAAAGAATATCAACAAAAGCAAAAGCTCATTCTTTGAAAACATCAATAAAAATGATAAGCTTATAGCCAGGATTACTAATAAAAAGAAGACAAGACTCAAATTACTAATATCAGAAATGAAAGAAAGGATATCACTACAGATCCTATAAAAAGTTATTAGGACCTTAATAGACCTTAAAAGTTATTTAATAGTAGATTTACAGTTGACCCTTAAACAGGGGTTTGAACTGCACAGGTCCACTTATATGCATATTTCTTTTTGATACATTAGTACCTCAAATGTACATTCTCTTATGATTTTTTTCTCTACCTTACATTATTGTAAGAATAGAGTATATAATACATATAATATACAAAATGTGTATTGATGAACTGTTTCTGTTCTCAGTAAGGCTTTTGGTTAACAGTAGGCTATTAGTATTTAAGTTTTTGGGGAGTCAAAGTTATATGTAGATTTTAAACTGCATGGGGGTCAAAACCCTTAACCCCCGTACTGTTAAAAAAATCAACTAAATTATAAAATAGAATACAAGAAAAATGTTATGATCACATATTTGATAATTAAATGAAATGACAATCTGCCAAACCCACACAAGAAAAAAAAAAAAAAAAAAAGACAACCTGAGTAGGACTATATCAATTAAAGAAACTGAATCAAGAATTAATAAGCTTCCAGGTGCCTGGGTGGCTCAGTCAGTTAAGTATCTGACTTTGGTGCAGGTCAGGATCTCCTGGTTCCTGAATATTAGTCCTGCTTTCGGATGTATGCTCTCAGCACAGAGCCTGCTTCAGATCCTGTCACCATCTCTGTCTCTCCTCCTGCTTGCATGCATGTGCACTAACTCTCTCCCCAAAATAAATAAACATTTAAAAAAAAATGATCTTCCTAACAGAAAGCTTCAGGCCCTGGAGGGTTTACAGTAAACACTAGCAATCATTCAAGGAAGAAATTTTAACAATTCTCTACAATTTCTACTGGAAAATAGAAGTAAAGGGAGTACTTATTAAATCATCCTATGAGACCACCATTATCCTAATGCTAAAACCAGACCAAGACATTACAAGAAAATTACAGACCAATAACTCTATAAATATACAAAATACTAGCAAACTGAATTCAACAATGTATAATAATGTATGTATAATCCAATGATGTATAAAAGATTTGTACATTCTGATGAAGTGGGATTTATCCCAGGTATACAATGTTGGCTCAACATTCAAAAATCAGTGAATGTAATCTAACACATCAACAGGCTAAAAGAAAACAAAATCACATGATCATATCAATAGATGTAGAAAAAGCATTTGAGAAAATCCAGCACCCAATCTGTGCATGATAAAAACTCTCAACAAAGTAGGTTTAGAGGGAACATATCTCAACATAATAAAAACTATATATGAAAAACACACAGCTAACATCATACTCAATGGTGAAAAACTAAGAGGTTTTCCTCGAGATCAGGAACAAGACAAGGTCCACTGTTGCCACTTTTATTCAACATAGTACTGGAAGCCCTATCCACAGCAATCACACAAGAAAAAGAAATAAAAGGCATCCATATTGATAAGAATGAGGTTAAACTGTCACTATAATGATACTGTACAAAGAAAACCCTAGAGACTCCATCAAAAATTATTAGAATAAATGAATTCAGTAAAATTGCAGGTTACAAAATTAATACACAGAAATGTGTTGGATTTCTATACACTAATGACAAAGTAACAGAAAGGGAAGGAAACAATGCCTTTTACAGTTGCATGAAAAAGAATAAAATACCTAGAAATAAACTTAACTAAGTGAAAGACCTGTACTCTGAAAACTACAAAACATTGATAAAAGAAATTGAAGATAACACAAATAGATATTTTATGCTCCAGGACTGGAAGAACACATAATGTTAAAATGTCCATACTACCCAAAGCAATCTACAGATTTAATGCAATTGCTATCAAAATACCAACAGCATTTTTCACAGAACTAGAAAATAATCCTAAAATTTGTGTGGAACTACACAAGATCCTAAATAGCCAAAAAACCTTAAGAACAAAGCTAGATGTATCACAATTCTAAGATTTCAAGATATACTACAAAGCTGTAGTAATCAAAACAACATGGTATTGGCAAAAAAACCAGATACATAGAACAAGAGAACAGAATAGAGAACCCTGAAATAAACTCTTTATATGGTCAAGTAATCTACAACAGAGGAAACAAGAATATACAACGGGCAAAAGACTGTCTCTTCAATAAATGTGCTGGGAAAACTGGATAGCAAAATGTGATAAGACGAAATGACCCCTTTCTTACACTATACACAAAAATAAACTCAAAATCGATTAATAATCTAAATGTGAGATCTAAAACCGTAAGACTCCTAGGGAAAGAAAAACACAGACAATAATTTTTAAAAAAATTTTTAATGTTTATTTTTGAGAGAGAGAGAAAGCATGAGTGGAGGATGGGCAGAGAGAGAGGGAGACAGAGGATCTGAAGTAGGCTCTCTACTGACAGCAGAGAGCCCAATGTGTGGCTCAAACTCACAAACCATGAGATCATGATCTGAGCCAAAGCCGGACGTTTAACTGACAAGCCACCCAGGCACCCCAAGACAGTAATTTCTTTGATATTGGCCACAGCAACATTTTTCTAGATATGTCTCCAAAGGCAAGTGAAATAAAAGCAAAAATAAACTACTGGCACTACATCAAAATAAAAAGATTTTGCACAGTGAAGGAAACTAACAACAAACCAAACGGCAATTGAATGGGAGTTGATATTTGCAAATGATACTGAATGAGAGAAGATATTTGTAAATGATAAGTAATGATATTTGTAAATGATAATATTTCTGATAAGTGTTAATATCCAAAATATATAAAGAACTCATAAAACTCAACACCAAAACCCCAAACTAATCTAGTTAAAATGGACATTTTTCCAAAGACATACAGATGGCCAGCAGATGTATGAAAAGATGCCCAACATCCCTAATCATCAGGGAAGTCCAAATCAAAACCACAATGAGATATCACCTTCCACCTGTGAGAATGGCTAAATCAAAAAAAGAAAGAAAACGTATTGGCAACAATGTCAATAAAACGGAACGCTTGCACGCACTGTGGATGAGAGTATAAATCGGTATAGCCACTGTGGAAAACAGTATAAAGCTCCTCAAAAAATTAAAAAAATAGAAATATCATATGCTCCAGTAATTCCACTACTGGGCATTTATCCGAAGGAAATGAAAACACTAATTGAAAATATGTATGCACCTCTATGTTTATTGTAGCGTTATTTACAACAACCAAGATATGGAAGCAACATGAGTGTCCAACAACAGATAAATGGATAAAGATGTGGTATAAATATGTATACACATGCACACTCACACACGTGAATGTTATGCAGCCATGAAAAAGGTGATATCTTGCTATGTGTGACAATATGGATGGACCCAGAGGGTAGCGTATGAAATAAGTCATAGAAAGACAAATACTGCGGCACCTGGGTGGCTCAGTCACTTAAGCATCTGACTTCAGCTCAGGTCATGATCTGACAGTTTTTGGGTTTGAGCCCCACGTTGGGCTCTGTGTTGACAGCTCAGAGTCTGGAGCCTGCTTTTGATTCTGTGTCTTCCTCTCTCTCTCTCTCTCTCTCTGACAGCCCCCCTCATGTTCTCTCTCAAAAATGAATGAATTCTAAAAAAAATTTTTTTTTAAAAGAAAGACAAATACGATGTGATTTTACTTATATGTGGAACCTAAAAAACAAAAAAACAAAACAAAAACAACAATAAAAATGAATAAACAAATAAAAAGCATAAACAGACCCAAAATACACAGAATCAACTGGTGGTTGCCAGAGAGGAGGCGGGGGCCGGGGGGGGGGGGTGGTGGTCAGGCAAAATAGGTGAAGGAGAGTGGGTAAAAGAGAGTGGGCTTCTAGTTATGGAATGAATAAGTAATGGAAATAAAAGGCACAGCATAGGGAATACAATCTATGATTTTATAATAGCATTGTATAGCTACACTTGTGGTGAGTGGCATAACATACAAAACTTGTCAAATCATTATAGTGTACACCTGAAACTAATGTAACTCTATGGCAAGTTTACTTTAATAAAGATATATTTGAAAATATCCAACACCCAGTCATGATACAAACACAGCTAATTAATAATAAAGAGAACTTCCTCAACATGATAAAAACAATATCTACAAAAAACCTATAACATCATACATAATGGTGAAAAACAAGAAACTTTTCCACTAATATCAGGAACAAGGCAAAGATGTCCCCTCTCACCAGTCTTTTTCAACAGTGTACTAGAAGTCCCAGCTAGTCCAACAGTACAAGAAAAGGTAAGAAATGGTATACAGATTGGGAAGGAATAAATAAAACTGTGTTTTCTTGCAGGTGAATAAAGCATCAACAAGAAAAATTTTCTCAACAAATACTGCTAGAACTGGACATCCACGTGCAAAAAAAAAAAAAAAAGGATCTAAACAGAAACCTTACACCACTCAGAAAAATTAACTCAAACTGGATCACAGATCTAAACACAAAATGCAAAACTATAAACTCCTAGATAGTAACAGAGAAGAAAATCCAAATGATCTTGGCTATGTTGATGACTTTTTAGATACAATACTAAAGGAATGATCCATGACAGAAATAATAGCTGGACTTCACTAAAATTAAAAACACCTGCTCTTCAAAAGACACCAACAAAAGAATGAGGAAACAAGCCACAAGCTGAGAGAAAATATTTGCAGAAGACATGTCTCATAAAGGACTGATATCCAAAATATAAAAAGAACCCTTAAAACTCAAAAATAGGGGCGTGGGTGGCTCAGTTGGTGAAGCATCCGACTTCAGCTCAGGTCATCATCTCATGGTCTGTGGTTTTGAGCACCACATCAGGCTCTGTGTGGACAGTGCAGAGTGGGCTTGGGATTCTCTCTCAAAATTATATCATATTCTACATATTCCATTTTCCTGCAAACAATATTCTGCATGTTTAAAATTCTAGCTACGGTGTCCAGCTGACCATAACACTTGGTAATTAAACATTTGAAGGGTCTATAAAAATCAGAGATTTCTTAGATTTCTTGCTTACCTTGTTGGGCTGCCTCAAAAATAATCACAACAAAATCTCTGATTCCCATAAATAAAAATTAAGCTCCCCTGATATGATAAAACCATTTGCTGGCAGAATTATGAAAACTCAGTTTATATTCCATTTGCACAACGCAGTTTATCTGTGCCTGACCTAACAGCCTCAGGAAAATGGAGAGCTCTGATTTCTCAGACAAGATGTGAGGGGAAAACCTCATAAATAATGATAAAAAATACCCACTGTTCATTGAGTATCTACCTCCCAGATACTGTGTTAATAACAAATGACAGAAAGAGGCATCAACATGGTGGAGAAGTAGGGGGGTCCGAAGATCCCTTGTCCCTCAAGCACAGCAGTATTGAGGCCAGAAGACTTGGAATTCCAGGAATCCTCGCTACAGAGTGACAAACATCTCCAGGGGCCCAGAGGGACAGATTGGCAGGCGATAGGTCCATGACTGTGAATTGGGAGAGACAAAATGGGCAGCGTAGGCATGGAGGGGAGGGATACCCTTCTGTGGAGAGACAAAAGGAAGATAAAGAGAGGCTGTGGAAGTGTAAGATTGTATTTGGCCAGGACAAAAATCTCTCCAGACCACAGACCAGGGAACAAAAAAAAAAAAAAAAAGAAATGGAGAAGGAGCCAATTTCTAACTTGCAAACGGTCTTAGGAGTAACGATCCAGGGTGGTGGGACTTCCTCCAGACCGAGGTCTGCTGTCCTATGCACATGCCTGGGGAGGAGGAAGGGCAGCCCCAAGCTCAGTAGTGAGCTCAGAGATACAGTGGGAGAGAGCAGTTCCCTCCCTTGAGTGCTGTGAAAAGAAGGTATATAGCTACTTCAAGGACAAAAGACCATGCAGGCTCCCCAGCCAGAGCCCTTTGTCAGCTGGATGCAATGGCACTATTCCATAACCAGGGTGTGCAGAGCAGGATCCTTTAAGACAATGGGGTTTGAATCTCAGCAAAGCTCCTGGACGGCCAGGAGACTGTGGAGCTGGACAAACCAGCCAGATTACAGCCTCACAGTGCTGTGAGGACAGCCTGAACAGTGTGATTTAGGTCATCCAGTCCAGGGAGGAGAGACTGGGGTGTGGCCATTTTTCTCTCTATCACCAACACAGTAGGGCTCCAGGGAACAGGACAGTGGGTACCCACTGGAGGCAGACTCACTTATACCAAACCCTGCCCCTCGATGCCTGGTAACTGTGTTATCTACCAGAGCTAGACTGACACTGACCAAACAGAGGGCCCCTCCTCCACACCAGCACAACCACCCATTCCGAGGCACCATCAGATATTGGTCCAGCAGTTTTGCATTTTCTGATTTGATTCTTGGTTAATTCTTATTTTACATATATATTTTTTTCTTTCTTTTTTTGTTTTCTTCCTCTTATTTCTTCCCTTCTCTATTCTGGTTGTTGGTTTGGTTAAGCAGATATATATTTTTTAATCTATTCTTTTTACACCTCTTCTGTATCTCCTTCTTTATTATCTTCCCTTTCTCTGGATTAAACCATATGTATAGTTTCTCTGATTCTCTAGCTGGTCAATTTTTACTTTTCTTTTCTTCTTCCCCACCCCTGTCATTTCTCTCTTCATATGGGATAAGGCTTCTTCCACCACCACCCTCCTTTTAAATTTTTTCCATGGTTACTTCAATGAACAAGTCAAAGCACACCTGGTGGAAGGTCCAAACCACAACTGCGAGTAGGGAGATAAAGCAACCAGAGTCATAATAACAGACAGTACCCAATACACTCCAAAAACACATCCTGAAGGGCCAGGCCCTAGACAGTATATGACCCTTTCTTAATATAGTAGTGTTCGCAGGTGCAAAACACATAACAACCCATTAAAACATGTAAAGGACAGAAAACTAGCCAAAATGACAAAATGGAAGAATTCTCCTCAAAAGAAATTCCAGGAAGAAATGATAGGTAGAGAATTGCTCAAAACAGATATAAACAATATATTTGAGCAAGAATTTAGAATAGTTGTAAGATTAATAGCAGGGTTTGAAAAAAGCATGGAAGACAACAGAGAATCTATTGCTACAGAGATCAAGGAACTAAGAGATATGACTGTCGGAGTTGCGGCAAGATGGCGGCTTAGGAGGACGCTGGGCTCACCGCACGTCCTGCTGATCACTTAGATTCCATCTACACCTGCCTAAATAACCCAGAAAACCGCCAGAGGATTAGCAGAACAGAGTCGCTGGAGCCAAACGCAGACGAGAGGCCCACGGAAGAGGGTAGGAAGGGCTGCGAGGCGGTGCGCGCTCCACGGACTGGCGGGAGGGAGCCGGGGCGGAGGGGCGGCTCGCCGGCCAAGCAGAGCCCCCGAGTCTGGCTTGCAAAAGCGGAGGGGCCGGGCGGACTGTGTTCTGACAACAAGCGCGACTTAGCGTCTGGGAGGTCATAAGTTAACAGCTCTGCTCGGAAAGCGGGAAGGCTGGAGGACAAAGGGAAGGAGAGCTGCTGAGCCCCCTGACAACAGAGCTCAGTTTGGTGGGGAACAAAGGCGCTCGCCAGCGCCATTTCCCCCGCCCATCCCCCAGCCGAAATCCCAAAGGGAACCGGTTCCTGCCAGGGAACTTGCTCGCTCCGCGCAAACACCCAACTCTGCGCTTCCGCGGAGCCAAACCTCCGGCAGCGGATCTGACTCCCTCCCGCTGCCACAGGGCCCCTCCTGAAGTGGATCACCTAAGGAGAAGCGATCTAAGCCTGCCCCTCCTGCCCCCGAGCACCTTGCCTACCCACCCCAGCTAATACGCCAGATCCCCAGCATCACAAGCCTGGCAGGGTGCAAGTAGCCCAGACGAGCCACACCACCCCACAGTGAATCCCGCCCCTAGGAGAGGGGAAGAGAAGGCACACACCAGTCTGACTGTGGCCCCAGCGGTGGGCTGGGGGCAGACATCAGGTCTGACAGCGGCCCCGCCCACCAACTCCAGTTATACACCACAGCACAGGGGAAGTGCCCTGCAGGTCCTCACCACGCCAGGGACTATCCAAAATGACCAAGCGGAAGAACTCCCCTCAGAAAAATCTCCAGGAAATAACAACAGCTAATGAGCTGATCAAAAAGGATTTAAATAATATAACAGAAAGTGAATTTAGAATAATAGTCATAAAATTAATCGCTGGGCTTGAAAACAGTATACAGGACAGCAGAGACTCTCTTGCTACAGAGATCAAGGGACTAAGGAACAGTCACGAGGAGCTGAAAAACGCTTTAAACGAAATGCATAACAAAATGGAAACCACCACAGATCGGCTTGAAGAGGCAGAGGAGAGAATAGGTGAACTAGAAGATAAAGTTATGGAAAAAGAGGAAGCTGAGAAAAAGAGAGATAAAAAAATCCAGGAGTATGAGGGGAAAATTAGAGAACTAAGTGATACACTAAAAAGAAATAATATACGCATAATTGGTATCCCAGAGGAGGAAGAGAGAGGGAAAGGTGCTGAAGGGGTACTTGAAGAAATAATAGCTGAGAACTTCCCTGAACTGGAGAAGGAAAAAGGCATTGAAATCCAAGAGGCACAGAGAACTCCCTTCAGACGTAACTTGAATCGATCTTCTGCACGACATATCATAGTGAAACTGGCAAAATACAAGGATAAAGAGAAGATTCTGAAAGCAGCGAGGGGTAAACGTGCCCTCACATATAAAGGGAGACCTATAAGACTCGTGACTGATCTCTCTTTTGAAACTTGGCAGGCCAGAAAAAATTGGCACGAGATTTTCAGGGTGCTAGACAGAAAAAATATGCAGCCAAGAATCCTTTATCCAGCAAGTCTGTCATTTAGAATAGAAGGAGAGATAAAGGTCTTCCCAAAAAAACAAAAACTGAAGGAATTTGTCAGCACTAAACAAGCCCTACAAGAGATCCTAAGGGGGACCCTGTGAGACAAAGTCCCAGAGACATCACTACAAGCATAAAACATACAGACATCACAATGACTCTAAACCCGTATCTTTCTATAATAACACTGAATGTAAATGGATTAAATGCGCCAACCAAAAGACATAGGGTATCAGAATGGATAAAAAAACAAGACCCATCTATTTGCTGTCTACAAGAGACTCATTTTAGACCTGAGGACACCTTTAGATTGAGAGTGAGGGGATGGAGAACTATTTATCATGCGACTGGAAGCCAAAAGAAAGCTGGAGTAGCCATACTTATATCAGACAAACTAGACTTTAAATTAAAGGCTGTAACAAGAGATGAAGAAGGACATTATATGATAGTTACAGGGTCTATCCATCAGGAAGAGCTAACAATTATAAATGTCTATGCGCCGAATACCGGAGCCCCCAAATATATAAAACAATTACTCATAAACATAAGCAACCTTATTGATAAGAATGTGGTCATTGCACGGGACTTTAATACACCACTTACAGAAATGGATAGATCATCTAGACACACGGTCAATAAAGAAACAAGGGCCCTGAATGAGACATTGGATCAGATGGACTAGACAGATATATTTAGAACTCTGCATCCCAAAGCAACAGAATATACTTTCTTCTCGAGTGCACATGGAACATTCTCCAAGATAGATCATATACTGGGTCACAAAACAGCCCTTCATAAGTTTACAAGAATTGAAATTATACCATGCTTACTTTCAGACCACAATGCTATGAAGCTTGAAATCAACCACAGAAAAAAGTCTGGAAAACCTCCAAAAGCATGGAGGTTAAAGAACACCCTACTAACGAATGAGTGGGTCAACCAGGCAATTAGAGAAGAAATTAAAAAATATATGGAAACAAACGAAAATGAAAATACAACAATCCAAACGCTTTGGGACGCAGCAAAGGCAGTCCTGAGAGGAAAATACATTGCAATCCAGGCCTATCTCAAGAAACAAGAAAAATCCCAAATACAAAATCTAACAGCACACCTAAAGGAACTAGAAGCAGAACAGCAAAGGCAGCCTAAGCCCAGCAGAAGAAGAGAAATAATAAAGATCAGAGCAGAAATAAACAATATAGAAACTAAAAACACTGTAGAGCAGATCAACGAAACCAAGAGTTGGTTTTTTGAAAAAATAAACAAAATTGACAGACCTCTAGCCAGGCTTCTCAAAAAGAAAAGGGAGATGACCCAAATAGATAAAATCATGAATGAAAATGGAATGATTACAACCAATCCCTCAGAGATACAAGCAATTATCAGGGAATACTATGAAAACTTATATGCCAACAAATTGGACAACCTGGAAGAAATGGACAAATTCCTGAACACCCACACGCTTCCAAAACTCAATCAGGAGGAAATAGAAAGCTTGAACAGACCCATAACCAGCGAAGAAATTGAATTGGTTATCAAAAATCTCCCAACAAATAAGAGTCCAGGACCAGATGGCTTCCCAGGGGAGTTCTACCAGACGTTTAAAGCAGAGATAATACCTATCCTTCTCAAGCTATTCCAAGAAATAGAAAGGGAAGGAAAACTTCCAGACTCATTCTATGAAGCCAGTATTACTTTGATTCCTAAACCAGACAGAGACCCAGTAAAAAAAGAGAACTACAGGCCAATATCCCTGATGAATATGGATGCAAAAATTCTCAATAAGATACTAGCAAATCGAATTCAACGGCATATAAAAAGAATTATTCACCATGATCAAGTGGGATTCATTCCTGGGATGCAGGGCTGGTTCAACATTCGCAAATCAATCAACGTGATACATCACATTAACAAAAAAAGAGAGAAGAACCATATGATTCTGTCAATCGATGCAGAAAAGGCCTTCGACAAAATCCAGCACCCTTTCTTAATAAAAACCCTTGAGAAAGTCGGGATAGAAGGAACATACTTAAAGATCATAAAAGCCATTTATGAAAAGCCCACAGCTAACATCATCCTCAACGGGGAAAAACTGAAAGCTTTTTCCCTGAGATCAGGAACACGACAAGGATGCCCACTCTCACCGCTGCTGTTTAACATAGTGCTGGAAGTTCTAGCATCAGCAATCAGACAACAAAAGGAAATCAAAGGCATCAAAATTGGCAAAGATGAAGTCAAGCTTTCGCTTTTTGCAGATGACATGATATTATACATGGAAAATCCGATAGACTCCACCAAAAGTCTGCTAGAACTGATACAGGAATTCAGCAAAGTTGCAGGATACAAAATCAATGTCCAGAAATCAGTTGCATTCTTATACACTAACAATGAAGCAACAGAAAGACAAATAAAGAAACTGATCCCATTCACAATTGCACCAAGAAGCATAAAATACCTAGGAATAAATCTAACCAAAGATGTAAAGGATCTGTATGCTGAAAACTATAGAAAGCTTATGAAGGAAATTGAAGAAGATTTAAAGAAATGGAAAGACATTCCCTGCTCATGGATTGGAAAAACAAATATTGTCAAAATGTCAATACTACCCAAAGCTATCTACACATTCAATGCAATCCCAATCAAAATTGCACCAGCATTCTTCTCGAACCTAGAACAAGCAATCCTAAAATTCATATGGAACCACAAAAGGCCCCGAATAGCCAAAGGAATTTTGAAGAAGAAGACCAAAGCAGGAGGCATCACCATCCCAGACTTTAGCCTCTACTACAAAGCTGTCATCATCAAGACAGCATGGTATTGGCACCAAAACAGACACATAGACCAATGGAATAGAATAGAAACCCCAGAACTAGACCCACAAACGTATGGCCAACTCATCTTTGACAAAGCAGGAAAGAACATCCAATGGAAAAAAGACAGCCTCTTTAACAAATGGTGCTGGGAGAACTGGACAGCAACATGCAGAAGGTTGAAACTAGACCACTTTCTCACACCATTCACAAAAATAAACTCAAAATGGATAAAGGACCTAAATGTGAGACAGGAAACCATCAAAACCTTAGAGGAGAAAGCAGGAAAAGACCTCTCTGACCTCAGCCGTAGCAATCTCTTACTCGACACATCCCCAAAGGCAAGGGAATTAAAAGCAAAAGTGAATTACTGGGACCTTATGAAGATAAAAAGCTTCTGCACAGCAAAGGAAACAACCAACAAAACTAAAAGGCAACCAACGGAATGGGAAAAGATATTCGCAAATGACATATCGGACAAAGGGCTAGTATCCAAAATCTATAAAGAGCTCACCAAACTCCACACCCAAAAAACAAATAACCCAGTGAAGAAATGGGCAGAAAACATGAATAGACACTTCTCTAAAGAAGACATCCGGATGGCCAACAGGCACATGAAAAGATGTTCAGCGTCGCTCCTTATCAGGGAAATACAAATCAAAACCACACTCAGGTATCACCTCACGCCAGTCAGAGTGGCCAAAATGAACAAATCAGGAGACTATAGATGCTGGCGAGGATGTGGAGAAACGGGAACCCTCTTGCACTGTTGGTGGGAATGCAAATTGGTGCAGCCGCTCTGGAAAGCAGTGTGGAGGTTCCTCAGAAAATTAAAAATAGACCTACCCTATGACCCAGCAATAGCACTGCTAGGAATTTATCCAAGGGATACAGGAGCACTGATGCATAGGGCCACTTGTACCCCAATGTTCATAGCAGCACTCTCAACAATAGCCAAATTATGGAAAGAGCCTAAATGTCCATCAACTGATGAATGGATAAAGAAATTGTGGTTTATATACACAATGGAATATTACGTGGCAATGAGAAAAAATGAAATATGGCCTTTTGTAGCAACGTGGATGGAACTGGAGAGTGTGATGCTAAGTGAAATAAGCCATACAGAGAAAGACAGATACCATATGGTTTCACTCTTATGTGGATCCTGAGAAACTTAACAGGAACCCATGGGGGAGGGGAAGGAAAAAAAAAAAAAAGAGGTTAGAATGGGAGAGAGCCAAAGCATAAGAGACTGTTAAAAACTGAGAACAAACTGAGGGTTGATGGGGGGTGGGAGGGAGGAGAGGGTGGGTGATGGTTATTGAGGAGGGCACCTTTTGGGATGAGCACTGGGTGTTGTATGGAAACCAATTTGTCAATAAATTTCAGAAAAAAAAAAAAAGGAACTAAGAAATAATCAAAGAATTAAGGAATGCTGTAAATGAGAGGCAAAATAAACTAAATGCACTAACAGCAAGGATGAGGAGGCAGAGGGGAGAATAAGTGAAATAAAAGATAAAATTACAGAAAATGTGAAACTGAGAAAAAGAGAGATAAGAAAATACTAGACCATGAGGGTAGAATTAGAGAACAAAGTGATTCAACGAAATGTAATAATATCTGTATCATAGGAGTTCCAGAAGAAGAAGAGAGAAAGGGCCAGAAGGTTTATTTGAACAAATTATAGTTGAGAACTTCCCTAATCTGGGGAAGGAGGCAGACATCAAAATCCAGGAGGCACAGAAAACTCCCTTTAGAATCAACAAGAATAAGTCTTCACCACATCATATCATAGCAAAACTAGCAAAGTACAAAGATGAAGAGAGAATTCTGAAAGCAGCCAGGGACAAATGGGCCTTAACCTACAACGGTAGACACATAAGGGTGGTAGCAGACCTATCCACTGAAACTTGTCAGGCCAGAAGGGAATGGCAGGAAATATTCAATGGGCTGTATAGGAAAAATATGCAGCCAAATATCCAGTAAGGCTGTCATTCAGAATAGAAAGAGAGATAAAGGCTTTCCCAGACAAACAAAAGCTGAAGGAGTTCATGACCACTATACCATCCCTGCAAGAGATCCTAAGGGGGATGCTGTGAATGAAATGCTGCAAAGAACACAAAGGACCTGAGACATCATCACAAGCATAAAACCTACAAGTAACATGATGACAGTAAATCTGTAGCTATATCTGTATTTACATTACTCTGAATGTAAATGGACTAAATGCCCCAACCAAAAGACACAGGGTATCCGAATGGATAAAAAACCAAGATCAATCGATATACGGCCTATAAGAGACTCATTTTAGACCTGAGGACACCTTCAGATTGAAAGTAAGGGGATGAAAAACCATCTATAATGCTACTGGAAGTCAGAAGAAAGCTGGAGTAGCCATACTTATATCAGACAAACTAGATTTTAAACTAAAGACTGTAACAAGAGATGAAAAGGGCATTATATCACACCTAACGGGTCTATCCATCAAGAAGAGCTAACAATTGTAAATTTTTATGCCCCAAACTTGGAACACCCAAATACATAAATCAATTAATCACAAACACAAGCAATCTTACTAATAACATGGTAATTGTAGGCTACTTTAATACTCCACTTATAACAATGGACAGATCATCTAGGCAGAAAATCAATAAACAAACAATAGTCTTGAATGATACACTGGACCTGTCAAGATGAACTTGACAGATATATTCAGAACTTTTCATCCAAAAGCAGCAGAATACACATTCTTCTCGAGTACACATGGAACATTCTCCAAGATGGACCACATACTGGGTCACAAAACAGCCCTCAATAAATATAAAAGAATCTATACCATGCGTATTTTCAGATCACAATGCTACAAAACTTGAAATCAACCACAAGAAAAAATTTGGAAAGCCTCCAAATGCATGGAGGTTAAAGAACATCCTACTAAAGAATAAATGGGTCAACTAGGAAATTAAAGAGGAAATTAAAAAATATATGGAAGCAAATGAAAATGAAAATGCGACAGTTCAGGGGTGCCTGGGTGGCTTGGTCGGTTAAGCGTCCGACTTCGGCTCAGGTCATGATCTCATGGTCTGTGAGTTCGAGTCCCGCATCAGGCTCTGTGCTGACAGCTCAGAGCCTGGAGCCTGTTTCAGATTCTGTGTCTCCCTCTCTCTCTGCCTCTCCCCTGTTCATGCTCTTTCTCTCTCTGTCTCAAAAATAAATAAAATATGTTAAAAAAAAAATTAAAAAAAAAAAAAAAGAAAATGCGACAGTTCAAACCCCTTAGGACGCAGCAAAGGCAGTCCTAAGAGGAAAATACATTGCAATCCAGGCCTATCTCAAGAAACAAGAAAAATCCCAAATATGCAACCTAACCTCACACCTAAAGGAGCTAGAAGCAGGGCAGCAAAGAAACCCCAAAGCCAGCAGAAGAAGAGAAATAATAAAGATTAGAGCAGAAATAAACAATATAGAATCCCAAAAAACCCCAAAAAACAAAAAACAGTAGAACAGATCAATGAATCTATGAACTGATTTTTTGAAATAAACAAAATTAATAACCCCCCAGCCAGATGGCTCGAAAAGAAGAGAGGACCCAAATAGATAAAATCATGAATGAAAGAGGACAGATCACAACCAATACCCTCCCTAGAGATACAAACAATTATTAGAAAATACTATGAAAAATTGTATGTCAACAAACTGGACAACCTTGAAGAAATGGACAAATTCTTAGACACCCACACACTACCAAAACTCAAATGGGAAGAAACAGAAAATTGAACAGACCCATAACCAGCAAGAAATTGAACTGGTTACCAAAAACCTCCCAACAAATAAGAGTCCTGGGCCAGATGGCTTCCCAGGGGAATTCTACCAGACATTTAAAGCAATGTTCGAAAAAACAGAAACAGAAGGAAAGCTTCTGGACTCATTCTTTGAAGCCAGCATTACCTTGATTCCCACACCAGACAGACCCTTCTATAAAGGAGAATTACAGGCCAATATCCCTGATGAACATCAATGTGAAAATTCTCAAGGAGATACAAGTAAATCAAATTCAACAGTGTATTAAAAGAATTATTCACCATGATCAAGTGGGATTCATTCCTGGGCTGCAGGGCTGGCTCAATATTTGCAAATCAATCAACATGATAAGGACCATATCATCCTGTCAATGGATGCAGAAAAAGCATTTGACAAAGGGGCACATGGGTAGTTCAGTCAGTTGAACGTACAATTTCAGTTCAAGTCATGATCTCAACGGTTTCTGAGTTTGAGCCCCACATTGGGCTTACTGCTGTCAGTTTGTCATTGCAGAGCCCACTTCAGATCCTCTGTCACCCTCTCTCTACCCCTCCCCCACTTGCACTCTCCCCAAAATAAATAAATATTAAAAAGAAAAAGAGGAAAAATCATTTGACAAAATACAGCATCCATTCTTAATGAAAACCCACAAGTCAGGATATAAGGAACATACCTTAACATCATAAAAGCCATATATGAAAGGCCCCAGCTAATATCATCCTCAGTGAGGAAAAACTGAGAGCTTTCCCCTGAGATCAGGAACATAACAGGGAGGTCCACTCTCACCACTGTTGTTTAACATAGTATTGGAAGTCCTAGCCTCAGCAATCAGACAACAAAATGAAATAAAAGGCACCCAAACTGGCAAAATAGAAATCAAACTTTAACTTTTTGCCAATGACATGACACTTGACATGGAAAACCCGTAAGACTCCACCAAAAAGCTGCTAGAACTGATATAGGAATTCAGCCAAGTCGCAGGATATAAAATCAATGTACAGAAGTTAGCTGCATTTCTATTACCAATGATGAAGCAACAGAAAGAGAAATCGAGAAATCGAGCCCATTTACAATTGCACCAAGAAACATAAAATACCTAGGAATAAACCTAACCAATGATGTAAAAGATCTGTATGCTGAAAACCATAGAAAACTTATAAAAGAAACTGAAGAAGACACGATGAAATTGAAAAACATTCCGTGCTCATGGATTGGAAGAACAAATGTCAATATGACCCAAAGCAATCTATTCATTCAATACAATCCCAATCAAAATAGCACCAGCATTCTTCACAGAGCTAGAACAAACAATCCTAAAATGTATATGGAACCACAAAAGACCCCAAATAGCCAAGGTAATGTTGAAAAAGAACACCAAGCTGGAGGCACCACAACCCCCAACATTAGCCTGTATTACAAACCTGTAATCATCAAGACAGTATGGTACTGACACAAAAACAGACACACAGATCAATGGAATAGAATAGAAAATCCAGAACTGGGCCCACAAATATATGGCCAACTAATCTTTGACAAAGCAGGAAAGAATATCCAATGGAAAAAAGACATTCTTTCTAGTAAATGGTGCTGAGAGAACTGGACAGCAACATGCAGAAGAATGAAACTGTACTCTCTTACACCATACACAAAAATAAATTCAAAGTGGATCAAAGACCTAAACGTGAGATAGGACACCATCAAACCCTAAAGTAGAAAACAGGCAACAACCTCTTTGATCTCAGCTGCAGCAACTTCTTAATCAACACATCACCAAAGAGAAGAGAAACAAAAGAAAAAATGAACTACTGGGCCCTCATCAAAATAAAAAGCTTCTGCATAGCAAAGAAAACAATCAACAAAACTAAAAGGCAACCTAAGGAATGGGAGAAGATATTTGCAAATGACATCTGATAAAGGGTTAGTATCCAAAATCTATAAAGAACTTACCAAACTCAACACCCAAAAAACAAATAATCCAGTGAAGAAATGGGCAGAAGACATCAATAGACACTTTTCCAAAAAAGACATCCAGATGGCAGACAGACACAGGAAAAGATGCTCAACATTGCTCATCATCAGGGAAACACAAATCAAAACCACATTGAGATACCACCTCATACTGGTCCGAGTGGCTAAAATTAATAACTCAGAAAACAACAGATGTTGGCAAGGATGTGAAGATAGGGGAACCCTCTTGCACTGTTGGTGGTAATGCAAACTGGTATAGCTGCTCTGGAAAACAGTGTGGAGGATCCTCAAAAAATTAAAAATAGAATTACCCTATGAGCCAGCAACTGCACTACTAGGAATTTAATCAAAGGATACAAAAGTGCTGATTCAAACAGGCACATGTACCTCAACGTTTATAGCAGTGCTATCAACAATAGCAAAATTATGGAAAGAGCCCAAACGTCCATCAACTGATGAATGTATAAAGAAGATGTGGTTTATATATACAATGGAATACTATTTGGCAATGAGAAAGAATGAAATCTTGCCATTTGCAACAATGTAGATGGAACTGGAAGGTATTATGCTAAGTGAAATTAGAGAAAGATCATGTTTTCAATCATATGTGGAATTTGAGAAACTTAACAGAAGACCATGGGGGAAGGAAGGGGAAAAAAGTTTCTAACAGAGAGGGAGGCAAACCATGAGAGACTCTTAAATACAGAGAACAAACTGAGGGTTGATGGCAGGGGCCGGGCGGGGGGTGGGGGTGGGGGGACAATGGGTAATGGGCATTGAGGAGGGTACTTGTTGGGAGAAGCACTGGGTGTTGTATGTAAGTGATGAATCATGGGAATCAACTACCAAAGCCAAGAGCACACTGTATTCACTGTATGTCAGCTAACTTGACAATAAATTATATTTAAACTGACACATATTTAACTTGCTCTGTTAACTTGCCATGCATCCCATGTACTATTCATCCCAATAACAGCACAGAAAACCAAGGCACAGAAAGATTGAGTAATTTGCCCAAGATTCCACAGCTAGCAAATGGCAGAGGCAGGATATGAATACATATCTATTTGACTCCAGAGTCTACACTCTTTCCATAATACTATAAAGCATAAATAACTTGAAAGTTTTGTAAACCAAATACACCATCAAGCCAAAGTAAAGTTGCAATATCTATAAGGGCCATCTTTTAAACCAGCACACAGGGAGGGAGGTGGGAAAGACTAATTTTATTATAGTTGAATGAAAATGCTTAATGGTATTGAAATAGATGCTAATTAAGGAGAAATAAGCATCAAAATTCAAAAACTAAGAGCAAATACTATATAATGAATGTCAAGAATCAACAATGCCTTGAATTTTCTATCTTAAAACTATGCTGTCAGATTAGGATCAATATTTCCATGAACCTAACAGTAAATAAACTATTTTAGATTAACAGGATATCCTACAAAGTAGAGGAATACATAGTGAGTTATATTCTCCAGCTGTCCTAGAGCTCTGTAAGCTGCATGTACTCTGCACAACTGTAGTTTTGTATAAACTGTTAGCATAGAGAATGACACAGAAGTATGTATTTTTCCATTCTGCCATAATTTCCCAGTAAAAATTCCAAGCTAACATAGTCAATACTTATTACATCTGTATAGTTTTGACTCAAACACGGTATTAGAGAAACAAATGATTTTTAAACTCACAGTTCAATATATGCTTTGCCAAAAGCAGTTTTTGGAAGAGAATTTTTTCACAGTCCTGGACATCCCCACACTATTGTCATGAACATAATCCAACAAAATAAATAATAAGGAACATATCAGTTCAAATTTATTTTCTGAAAAAAGCAGTCTCAAAATTAAAGCAGAGAAAATGCTTATAAACATGCATCATTTCCCAATGCCATAGACTCAGAAACAGTGACACAGAAGATTAAAATTCTCTAGTTATTATAATGAATTATTACTTGTAAAAGTTTTTATTAAAAATATAAGGTTTTTATTTAACTTCAAGTTAGTTAACATATAGCATAATATTCATTTCAGGTGTACAACACAGTAATTCAACACTTCTACACAAAACCAGATGCTCATCAAAACAAGCACACTCCTTAATCCCCATCATGCACTTAAACTCATCCCCCACCCAACTCACTTCTGGAAACTGTCAGTTTGTTCTCTACAGTCAAGAGTACATTTCTTGGTTTGCCTCTCTCTCTATTTCCCTTTGCTTGTTTGTTCTGCTTCTTAAAGAACACATGTGAGTGAAATCATAATATTTGTATTTCCCTGATTAACTTTGCTTAGTTATAATACTCTTTAACTCCATCCATGTCCTTGCAAATGGCAAGATTTCATTCTTTTTTATGGCTGAGTAATATTCCATCACGTATATATACCACCTCTTAATTTCTCTTAGTGTTTATTTATTTTTGAGAGAGAGAGAGAGAGAGAGAGACAGCGCAAGCAGGGGAGGGGCAGAGAGAGAAGGAGACACAGGATCTAAAGCAGGCTCCAGGCTCCAAGCTGTCAGCACAGGGCCCAATGTGGGGCTCAAACTCACAAACCATATATACCACCTCAGTCAATGGATACTTCCATAATTTGGCTATTGTAAATAATACTGCTATGAACATAAGAGCGCATGTATTCCTTGGAATTAGTATTTTTGTATCCTTTCGGTAAACAGTAGAGCAAGTGCTGGATCATAAGGTAATTCTATTTTTAACTTTTTGGGGAACCTCCATACTGTTTTCCACAGTGGTTGCACCAGTTTGCACTTCCACCAACAGCATAAGAGGGTTCCCCTTTTTTCACATTCTCACCAAAACCTGTTGTTTCTTGTGTCATTGATTTTAGCCATTCTGACAGATGTGAGGTGATATCTCATTGTAGTTTTGATCTGGATTTCCCCAATAATGAGTGAGGTTGACGAATTTTCTTGTGTCTGCTGGCCATCTGTATGTCTTCTGACCCTTTTCTAAGTTCTTTATATATTTTGGATACTAACCCTTTATCAGATGTGTCATTTGCAAATATCTTCTTTTATTCCACAGGCTGCCTTTTAGTTTTGTTGACTGTTTCCTTTGTTGTGCAGAAGCTTTTTAGTTTGATGAAGTTCCAATAGTTTATTTTTGCTTTGGTTTCCCTTGCTTTAGGAGACTTATCTAGAAAGAAGTTGCTATGGCTGGTGTCAAAGAAATTACTGCCTGTTATTCTCTAGCATTTTAATGGTTTCCTGTCTCACATTTAGATCTTTAATCCATTTGGAATTTACTATTGTGTATGGTGTAAGAAAGTGGTCCAATTTCATTCTTCTGCATATCGCCATCCTGTTTTCTCAACACCATTTGTTGAAGAGACTTTTTCCCACTGGGTACCCTTTCCTGCTTTGTTGAAGATTAATTGACCATATAGTTGTGGGTTCATTTCTGGGTTCTCTATTCTGTTCTATTGATCTATGGTGTCTATTTTGTGTCAGTACCATCCTGTTTTGATTACTAAGCTTTGTAATATAACTTAAAGTCCAGAATTGTGATGCCTCCAGCTTTGTTTGGCTTTTTCAAGGTTGCTTTGGCTAGTCAGAGTGTTCTGTTGCTCCATACAAATTCTAATATTGTTTGTTCTTTCTAGTTCTGTGAAAAATGCTATTGGTATTTTGATAGGTATCGCATTAAATGTGCAGGTTGCTTTGAGTAGTATAGACATTTTCACATTATTTGTTCTTCCAATCCATGAGCATGAAATGTCTTTCCATTTCTTTGTGACACCTTTAATTTCTTTCACCAATGTTTTATAGTTTTCAGAGTATAAATCTTTTACCTCTTTGGCTAGGCTTATTCCTAGGTATCTTATTGTTTTGGGTGCAATTGTAAATGGGATTGATTCCTTAATTTCTCTCTCTCTGCTGCTTCATTATTGGTGTAAAGCATTACCCTGATATCAAAATCAGATAAAGACACCACTAAAAAAAGAGAACTACAGGCCAGTATTCCTTATGAACATAGATGCAAATGTTCTCAATAAAATGCCAGCAAATCAAATCCAACAATACATTAAAAAATCATTCATTACAATCTAGTGCAATTAATTCCTGGGTTGCAAGCGTGGTCCAATAATTGCTAATCAATCATGACACACCAAATTAATACAAGAAATAAGAACCATATGATCATTAAATAGATGCATAAAAATCATGTGACAAAGTATAACAACCATTCATGATGAAAACCCTCAACAAAGTAGGTTTAGAGGGAACATGCTGCAACGTAATAAAAATGTCCACTTTCACCACTGTTGTTTAACATAGTACTGGATGTTCTAGCCACAGCAATCAGACAACAAAAAGAAAGAAAGGCATCTAAATGGGCAAGGAAGAAGTCAAACTTTGACTATTTGCAGATGACATGTACTATATATAGAAAACCTGAAAGATTCCACCAAAAATTTGCTAGAACTGATAAAAGAATTCAGTTAAAGTTGTGGGCTATAATGAATTATTATACAATGTGAAGTTTTAAAAACCATTCCAGTAAAACTTTCACTGGTTAGTACTCATTGGGAAGGTTGCTTTGAATTTGGGAATGAGCTTTGATAAGCATGGGTTCAAATGCCAATTTTACCATTTACTTTTTTGTGTAATCTTGTGCAAAAAGTACTTAGCCTCTCTGAACTTCAATATTCTCAATTAATACATGGTGGGCTCATACCTTCCTCAAAATTAGACAAGATAGATAAAAGATCTAGCACAATGCTCAGCACAATGAAAATATTAATAGGTAGTAGTTATAAGCATTATCATTATTAGAATTATCACTGTTATAGGTGGCTTAACAAAGTTAAGTTATCTTAACATATAAGTTAACATATAAGCTAACAAGGGGGGGGGTCTGGCATATAAATGTTTGCTGACACAAAGCATGAACTTGATGTATGATAGATTTTCAGATCAGTACATACATCCAGATTCATATTGCCAGCTCACCTGACTTACAACACAGTAGAAAGGTATCAAAATTCCTTAAATTTTGCCATGAAAACCACTGACATAATACTAAGACAAGAACAATTCCTCCGAAGCCTTTCCTAACTGCTAGGCATGCCCAAACCAGTAAGCCTAATAAACTACTGAACAATACTTTGTTTCTGTAAGATGTATTAGTAGGAAATTGCTGTGTATTGGTAAAGTTCTTTACATTTTAATGTTAATTGTGTACTAGCTGTGATAATAGCAAATGTGATAATAGCTTGGCTCCTCAGAATCCTCAAGGAATGATTTATTTTGAATAGGTAAAATTTCCAGGTAATACTTTTATACTTTTCATATATATTTTTTAATTTTAAAAATAATTTTTAAAAGAATAAAAAACCTTCTAAAACAAATATAATATACTCATAAGATTGTTTTCTCAAATGCAGAAATGCTTGGATCAAGAAACAGACTAATGACAAGAAAATCTCTACTTGTTTGATTTCTTGGATCTATACCAAAAGAAGTTTTCTTCATCTTTTTTCCTACTCTCTTTTGTTTGTCTTCGAAATGAATTTTGCTTTTTTTGGAGGGGGGGGGGAGGGGTGGATACTGATTCAGGATCTTCCTTTATATGCTCTAAATATAGCTACAGATATCCAGGATTTGGGACCCAGTGATTTGAGTGCGTGCTTACTTGAGAAAAGACTTGATTAAAATAAGCTGGATTACAATAAAATAAGTGTGATTACAATAAAATAAGTCTGACTGAATGGCCTTCTGGGCAGAGGGTAACCTTTCTACAAAATGAATTAGTAAACCAAGGATGTCAAGGATCTTTTTTAAAATGTCTTCTCATTGACCTAAAAAGTATGATCTTCATTATTGTTGCTATCCTTTGTTACCATCTGATTACGCTGCTATCAGGTACATTATAAAGAATATCTTTGTGTATCCTTAGCACAACTGACAAATTTTGTGAGTCCAGACCCACTTTCAGAGTTAGTGTGTATAAAAACTATAGAAATATTTTGAAAAAAGTATCATTTAGCATGTCAGTTAATTCTTTTTTAGAGCTGACAGTTGAATGTATTCCAAAGCTTACAAATGGTTCTTTATAATGAAGATGATGGTGCTTCTATAAACATAAGGCAGGTAATAAATATCCAAAAGACAGTCTCAGTGTTTAATTTTAAAAGAAAATTGGTTTACAAAGGATGCTAAAACATAGTGAAGTCAGACTCTGCTAACAACAAGCTAAATGAACCTAATCTCTAGTTTCTCAAAGTCTTCATTCCCTTATTCAAAAAATAAACGTCTGAGTGCTTCTTTGCTAGGCACTGTGCTAGACACCCAAGATAAGAGGATGAAGACATTGTTGTTCCCTTGAAGATTTCATAATTACTGGCATGTATGAATGAGGGAAGTGAATTAGGAAATACATATGTAGATCCTTCTAGTTTTAAAATTCTATATCCTGTGTTGGTATTGTATAGCACTCAGGTAAAGTTATTTCAATATTTTTAATAAATAATCAAATTCAGAAACATTACTGACACCTCCAATTGGCAGTTCTAAACAGAAAGAAGTTAAACTCCTACTTGTCCAATTTGCTATTTGTTATAGGAGGAAATGGTGGCTATATTTAATGTTGATGATTAGGTGAAGGAAATTCTTTGGATTCCCATTACCCAAGCTGTCTTTGCCTTTTATTTCCACAGATCATTGAGAGCTAGCTACAGAAGAGCATAGTGAAAATGTTTTATGGGCTGAGAAATATTCTTGGCTGACTTTCAAAGCTGCAGTAGGAAACAAAAACCATAAAACTGACATCCTAGGAAATCAAAACCAACTCCAAGGAAAAGTTTAAAAACAAATGTGTAATCAATAACATAATGAAATGATTTTATAAAATTTTATTATCTGCTAGAGATAGGCAACAACAATGGAAAAAAGATGTTCAGCTGTAGAAAATATTGAAGCTAGGCTTTCCTAAAACATTAATTCTCTTTTCCCTTCAGAAGTCAAGCCCCTTTTCTAAATTATTTCTATTCAAAAGTCATATAGTGCCATGGACTGAAGGGGCATTTATGGTATCTTAAAACGGGTCAATAAACTATAGCTATAGGCTAAATCTGCCCAGCCAACTGTTTTCTTATTTGATCACATATTCTCTATGGCTGCTTTTGCACAACAGCAGCAGAGATGAATAGTTGTGATAGAGACTATGGGACTAAAAAGAAAAGAAAAGAATTAGTAACTAGGCTGGTGCAGAAAAAGTGTGCCAACCTCTACCTTAAAGCAATCTTCCTACCATGATGGTAATGACTAAACAGTTTGTTTTTCAATACTAAAATTGTCACAAAAATAATACATACATTTCCTTTTCAACTCCTTCAATAAAATCATTAAAATGCCCCATCATTTGTCCCTTCATATGATTTCTAAACTATAGACCAGCCTCTTGTGTAGCGAATTTACATTTTTTTAAGTTTATTTATTTATTTTGAGAGAGGGAGGGAGGGAGGGAGAGAGAGAGGATGTGAGCAGGGGAAGGGCAGAGAGAGAGTGAAAGAGACAATCCCAAGCAGGCTCTGTGCTGTCAGCACAGAGTCCGACATGGGGCTCAATCCCATGAACCATGAGATCATGACCTGAGCCAAAACCAAGAGTTGGATGCTCAACTGACTATGCCACCCAGGTGCCCCTCTAATTTACATTTCTAAATTTTTTCTAGTGTACATTTTTAAATGTCACGTAGTTCCAAATGGTAGGCATCTGACTTTGTCTCTTAAAACTACCTCCCACACCCACATAGTCAGTATTCATGCTTGGAAGAGACTTAAAAAAAGGTCTAAAAAAGGCTAGTCAAACACATACTACTCTGAACACAAGCATTACCTATGATAATTTTCATAGTGCTTGTAAAACACAAGCAAACTTTCACTTTAAAGACAACTACAATAAGAGACCCTATGTATCCTACAACAACAAAAAATAAGACCCAATTTCTAATAAAATGCTGCAACAGACCATTTAAGTAGAGTCATACCTTTAATCTATGGTATAGTATTCAGCCACAGTGCATGTACAAAACACAAAACAAAAAGTAATTTATAAAACTATACATGTGTTTCATTGTGTATTTCTTCTTTTGTGCTCTTTTCCCTAGCATTTCTGTTTAATATTAAGAGTTTAAAAATGTCAAAACTATATCTGAGGCAATTAAGTATAAATTAGGAAAATCTGCATACCAGGAAATAGGCACTTAATTTAGCAACTTGAAACACAGATTTACAAAACAGTGGTTAAAAGTATTTAGGGGCGCCTGGGTGGCTTAGTCGGTTGGGTGTCCGACTTCAGCTCAGGTTATGATTTTGTGGTTTATGAGTTGAGCCCCACGTCGGGCTCTGGGCTGACAGCTCAGAGCATGGAGCCTGCTTCAGATCCTGTGTCTCCCTTTCTCTCTGTGCCCCTTCCCCACTCATGCTCTGTCTCTCAAAAATGAATAAATGTTAATCAAATTAAATTTATAATTCATAATAAATCTTCAATAAAATTAAAAAATAAATAAACTAATAAGCAGTTATTGTTAGTTTCTCAAACACAAAGAAATATTCTTTAAATATTTAGATACATGAGAATCTTTATTCTCATGTGTATATGATATGATACAAACACACTTTTTGTCTCAAATCCTGACAGTATAAGAGGCAGCAGCAGTATAGTTCAAAGAGCACTGAATCAGAAGACATGAGTTCTAGTCTTGTTTAGACCACAAAGGAGTTATGTGCCTCTTCTCTTAACATCTAAGGGCTTCTGTTCTTCTGAAGAATAAAAGTTGCACTAGATGACTTCTAAGAACTTTTTCAGCTACAAAATTTTATGATTTTATGAAAATTTTAAAACTACCATAAATATCACATTAGAAAAATGCATAACCCTCATTGAGAATGTCATTTAGAGAAATGAAGTGTGCAAAAATTTCCTCTACAGTGCTTAGTGTCATGTATTCACTGAATTCACCTGAAATCTGGATATGCTGTAAAGGAGGCTCTTCAATTTTCTGACCGTTATTTTAAAATTTAGAATGCTGCTAAGCCTGGAACCTTCACTTTCAATGAAAGCTGGCTCAGAACTTCTTACTTTTTTCCCAAACCACTCCAAGTACCAATTCTGGACTATTAATCGCAATAACAGGTATACAAGAAAGTAGTTATTAATATCACAGATTCTCCAATACCTCACAGAAGATATTATTCCATCAGTCAGCTTTTAACTTGCACTTCATCTTTTTCATTTTTCTATGTATTTAACAAACTTTTTTATATTCTATTCATAAAACAATATCCAGAACATTTTTTATTTAACAGCACCGCTTTTATAAACCAGAACAGATCATCTTTCTCCCAAATAACAATACTATCTTTTTTCTATCTCTAAGATACAAACTTTTTTCATATTTAAAATGTCTGAGGTCAGAATGTCTCTTGGAGTTGTTGACTTCTCAGCACCATATCACAGTTTAAAGCTACATTTTCCTTGAGTACCTATGATAATGATTTGTCTTACAACTGAAGGCGTCTTAGATTGACAAAATGCCATAGTGTCTGTCATCCACAGAACACATTTTCTAATTTCCCAAGTGTTTCAGTGTCACCCACTAGAATGTAATTTCTGTTGGGACAGGATCCATTTCTATGTCTATTACTATATTTCTATCTATATGGAAATAATAATAATAGGTATTATTATTATATCTATGAAGAAATTATAAGAAACACTAAAGTTTTTTAAGCACTTACTAAAATGCTAGGCACTATGTCAAGCCCTTTACGTGTATTTCATTCTAACAACCTAAAATTTGTTACTACTACCATCTCCATTTTACAAATGAAGAAACAAAGGCATAGAGAGGTTAAGGAAATTGTCCTAGGCCCTGTTCACTGTTTTATCCCCAACATAAAGCCTGCTGCAGAATGAGCATTCAATCAATATTTACAGAACAAGTGAATGAATGAATGCCTGCAAAGGAATCTAACAATAGCTCAGTTAGACAAACAGGGTCATTACTAAAGTAAGTCACAGAGAAAATGCACAATAAATACAAGTTTGAAAGGTTAGTTAACTACTTACACCTGGAATCCTGGAATCTATGGTATGGTAGTCGAGTCGAAAAGTGGCTCAGAGTGTATCTGCTCTGCCCAGGCAATCAATGTCATCTAATGAGGAAGATTCAGGATCCCCTAACTAGACGGAATGTCTCAGACAGAGGAATTTCTTCTAGGCATCTCCCAGTTAGTCAGTGGCCATTGCCTCCATCAGAGGAGACTGGGCTAAGAGAATATAGTATATGGGGACTCACTTCTGAGGACCAGACTGCTGCCTCAGATAAGGCTGACTGATGATTTACTGCCCAGCTTGTTCTCTCCTCTCCACTACAACCTTGAAAAGGGTAAATTTTTAAGCTAGTTGGGAGGTGAGGCAGAGTAGGGGGGCCAATTGCCAAATGTAAAGTATCCTACCTTGCATAAATGCAGGGGCATTTCTGTGAGTTTTTTCTTTACCTATAAAACACTTAGAACAGTTTCTAGTACATAATATGCACTAAATGAATACTAGCTAATATCATTATTAGCCCTTCCCTACCTCAGTGCTTTACTGCCGGACATAATACCTATTTTCCAAAGTACTCTGCTACCTTAACAGCATTTTCAATTTTCCCAAATCTTATACAGATCACTAAAACACTTTGTAAAAGGAACCTTATAACATTTCCTCCAACTCACAGTATGAATTCAGAACATCCATAATTTAAATGGGCATACAGAAAAAGACATCAGGCTTATTTATTTTTCCAGTCTCAAAGAAACTTAAATGGGACAGGGAGGAAGAGAAACTAGTGGTTGTCATTAGATACCTACATAAGCATGAAAAGTCTCTCATTCTACAAGCACAAATATTTCTAAAGCTAAGCAAACAATATACCTATGCTCTGTTTACAATGTGCTTGCTGGCAGCAAATCTCAGTTTCATAGCTAACTTGAGTAACTTCAAATAGTCAAAAGAATTGATTTACCAAACAGGGTAATAAGGACTAGCATATATCATCAATTCTCTGCTCAATTTGTTAAACATCTTAAGTTTAGAAATTAAAATCTTGATAAGAAGAAATTTTTCATGCACTATCATTTCTGAACTAGTCATATGGGTTTGATCTGAATGTTATCACAGGAAACATAAAACTGTTGAACAAATGAAAGCAATAACTATTCTATATCACAATATTATGTAGAAATGCCTCCTAGTTTATGGAATTTTTAATTTTTCTATGTTTTCTATTTCTCTAACAATGCATAAAATTGGTTTAGTACCTTCGGAATTTTATACCGTTATCTATCAATAGCTGTTTATTTTAAAGTTCTAGAAACTGTACAATTCAAATAGCTGAAGAACAAAAACATACATGTGTAGGCTTTGTATGTTTTAGTTTTTAGGTGCCAGCATTCTACTTAGATAAAACAATCACTTTCTAGGTAATGCTAGCCCATCACAAAATTTAGAAACAAAGAAAAGAAAACAGGATAGCATTCTCTTTGAGATTCTTATGGCTATAAAACACAATCTATAGAAGACTTAGTGCACTAAAGGTATAACCAAAAATCTCTACAGTGGACCATTAGCATTATGTTTACTTATCAGCCTCATTGCTGCTTTCTAAAATGTCAACAAATGTGACCAAAAATTTTTCTATACAAAGGAAACAGCATTGAATTTATTTGAATTTAGCTTGAACAAGCCACTGAGGGAGGGAGGTATAAATATACAACATGATGAAGACTAGTAGGGGAAATTATATCTGGAGGCTGTAAATCATTAGCATATCTTAATATATTTGCACCCAATTCCTACTGGGCCAAACTGCCTGCAAAAACAGGATTTTTCTATCAAATGCCTTGTCTGGTTTCTCACACCACTATATTTCAAAAGCATTTTATGAGAACTCTGCTACATACTCTACCTCCCATCTGGTTCATATTTAAACAATGTATCCTACCCTATTCCTTTTTTAGGCTCCAAAAAGGTCTGTGATGTCACAAATATGTGGCAGGTCATGCTACTTCAGCAAACTTCTCAGGCTTCTTTTTCTTGTAGTTTAAGGTGAACTTGAGCTATTTGTAACCTTTTGTCGTATCTCATCTCAGAAGTTATAAAAGAATTCAAGTACTTCAACTCATAAAATAAAAAGACTGGTCGGTATTGCAGGATATTGAATGGGTAGAGTGAAGAGTAGGACAGACTACCTCTTATAATAGTCTCCTAATGACAGTTTATACTTATCTCATGAGGCAGCTCTCCTCAGGAAGGAAGAGAGCACCAATGCCTCTTATAGACTTTAATATTGGGGACCTACAAGGTGCCTTCTACCATCACTGTAATTATCATCAGCAGAACTTTTCTAATAAATATATACATCAGGAAGCTATGCACAAAGCACACACATTAACATTCTCTACATGAAGTACTTACAGCACATAATCCTTAAAAGGACCTGTAAACATTTGTAGAGCAAAAAAATCATACTTGCAAATAGTGCACGTGCATGCATGCACCTATACATACACACACATACACGTACATACATCTGTATACATATATACATGTTATTTGAAATGATATAAGTAATCTTTATTGCTTGAGATTCAGGAATAAAACTATTAACACTAATTTTTATTCTATTGTAACTATATTTTAGGAAACATGATCTAGAGAGTATTAAAATCTTTTATTATAATTGGTTTTACTGTATTGTATAATTATTTTTAATGGAGTGTTGCTTATAGTTTTTATCATACGTTTATAACAACCAAAATTCTGATAGGCAGTGCTGGGGGGGGGGTCTCTGTAAACAGGGGTATCTGTAAATAATAAACTATGAAAATTAACTCAAATGCCCCAAATGGATATGAATGCTTAAAAAAAAAAAGGTATATGGGGGCACCTGGCTGGTCAGTTGGTTAAGCGCCAGACTTCAGCTCAGGTCACGATCTTGTGGTCCGTGAGTTCAAGTCCCATGTCCAGCTCTGGGCTGACAGCTTGGAGCCTGGAGCCTGCTTTGGATTCTGTGTCTCCCTCACTCTCTGCCCCTCACCCACTCATTGTCTCTCTCTCTCAAAATAAATAAACATTAAAAAACACTTCTAAAAAACGTATATGAAAGTATTATAAAATGAGAACATAAAATAGTTGGATGTAAGAACTTACATGAATTAAAAATTATTTTATGGAGGCCAAATACATTGATAAATAAAATTTGTATAAGAAATACTATATCCTCTACAATGTAATCACTGATATTTAATTGCAGTCCTATTAAATATTTCTTACCTGCCCCTTTCAACTGCTAAGGCATCAAGTTCATCAAAGAAAATAATGGAAGGAGCCACTGCTCTCGCTTTTCGGAAGATCTGGTGAAAAAAGTACCACATTAACTAAAGATTAGCAAACTTCAGAAACTCTGCAGTTGGGTTTTAGTTTGAAAACTGTTAGGAACTAAATCTATTATGTACAAGTCAACCAGCCCAATCATGACCTTCAGCGGGTAACTTTACTTCTCTAAACTTCAATTTCCACATCTATAAAGTGGAGATAATGGTAAATGCTTGCCTCAGAAAATTATTTTAAGAATTGAATTAAAAAAAAAAGAATGCAAAGCATTTAGCACAGTGCCTGGAACATAGTAAGAGCTCAGTAAATGACAGCTATTATTAACTATCATAAACACATGTTTAAAAGAAAAGCCATAAACATGTAAAATCAGTTATAGCTTAGCATATAAAATACCCATAAACCCCAAAGCCACATTCCTTGCTCATTTCTCTGAAGACAGTATGGGAAAGTAATGATTGATGTAAAGCCAGGACAAGAAAAATGATCAAAACTTGGAAGAGCCAGAGCTGTGGGAGAGGGGATGGGCTAAATGGGTAAGGGACATTAAGGAATCTACTCCCTGAAATCAATTGTTTCACTATATGCTAACTAATGTGGATGTACATTTTAAAAATTAAAAAATTAAAAAAAAAAACTTGAAAGAGCATAGACTGATTAGATCAGAAGTCAATCAGACTATCAATGTTAGAGACTGGCCAGACAGCCATGGGGGGGGGGGGGGGCCAACATATGGAAATGGCCTAGAAAAAATCAGCACAGGCAGAAAGAAATCCAAAGGTGTGTTTCCTGTAACCTAGACCCCCATTTTCTGGTCACAAGGATCATGATCATAAAAATTCAAAACCGTTATCTTAACATTATTAATAACATTTCCTTTTTTCCTACAACTGCCATTGTCTACATTTTAAAGAAATAAAAAAATAGGACAAAAGTAACTTAAAATTTTTTTCTCAGATGAAAAATGAAGTATTGTAATTTCTAATACTCTTGGGTTGGCACCCAGGTATTCACAAATGGAGACCATCCATTCCATTCCTGGAGACCATCCATTCCATTGCTGTTTGTGTGTTCTTGTCCTTGCTTAGCTTCTGAAAGAATACAGGCTGTCTGTGTGAGGCAGACTAACCTCTGCTTAGCAAGCCAAAACCTGTGGTCAAATTACTGTAGTTACCCAAGTCCAAGTGCCCTGATTTTGCATGAATTTACCAGTTGTGTAGCTTCCGCGATATGAATGAGTAGCCTATCAATCAGGAGCTGGCTTGAGGCACCTGGGTGGCTCAGTTGTTTAAGATGACTCTTGATTTTGGTTCAGGTCATGATCTCACAGTTCGTGACATCAAGCCCCATGTCAGGCTCTGCACTAACAGTGTGGAGCCTACTTGGGATTCTCTCTGCCCCTCCCCTACTCTCTCTCAAGAAAAATAAATTAAAACAATCAAGCACTAACTGTAAATCTTAGAAGAGGGGGAATGCACTGTCTAAATCACTAGGCAAAGGTAAAACAATTAAAATGAGAGTAAAGTGAAATTTTTTTATACTAAGCTCATTTCATTTAAAGGACTACGTAATTTAAAGGATTTAAATCTCATTCTGAGATCAAGCATTCCTTATAAGTACAGATGTACTTTTTTTTTCGTTTTTAGTGAAATTCTGGCAGTTGTTACAATCTTTATTTGGTAAAACTAACGGCTGGTAATATGATGATGTTTAAAGACAAAAACAAAGTATTGTAGATTATCAAAACTGTAATTTTTAAAACATTATTATTTATTTTTTAGAGAGAGAGAGAGAGACAGAGCACAAGTGGGGGAGGGGCAGAGAGAGAGGGAGACACAGAACCTGAAGCAGGCTCCAGGCTCTGAGTTGACAGCACACAGCCCAAAGCATGGCTCGAACTCATGAACCATGAGATCATAACCTGAGCTGAAGTTGGACACTTAACCACTGAGCCACTCAGGTGCCCCTCAAAATTGTATCTTTAAATAATAAAATAATATTTGCCTGAAGAAAAAATACACCACTAGAATTTTGATTTGGAAATTTCAGAATCAGTAACCCAAAACAAAATGAAACCATACACAAAGACATAATCATCTTACCTCTCTAACAGCCCTTTCAGATTCACCAACGTATTTATTCATTAATTCAGGCCCCTGCATGAAAAGAGAACAACTGTTCAGTGTCCTTATAAAAATGCAACCATATATATGTCTTTCAATGAAAGAGAAAATGAATACGTAAAAGAGGAAAAAGGGAAAAAATAAAAATCTGCTCTTAATTAAGCTGGTTCCTTTATAGCATACTTACTTACATTGGGTGTTATTTATGCCTCAAATATTAAAGCCATTCTGTCCCAGAAGCTAGACATCAGTACAAAGGAAAAGCTGTGGCTAAATAGTTTAACCTCTTTTTCATCTTTCATTCATTCATCAATGAATACTTTTTTTACTCTGTATCAGGCACAGTGCTAGGCACTGAAGATAGAACAGTCTAATTTGGGAGACCAACAAAGAGATACCATCCAAGTATTCCCAGGTCTAACCAGAGACTGGTTCCGAGTAGGTCTACATGTTATTTTGGAACCCAGTCCACTAGATCAATGGCACTCTGTGACAAGAAACAAAACCTCAGGGCTACTCTTCTTATGACTCCATGATAATTCCTAAGAATTGAATGGAAGTCATGTAATCCATGATATTATCTTACAGTCCCTGTGTGTTGCCTATACAAATGCCACTCTCAAGCTCTCTGCTCTCATTTGACTTGGCCATCTAGACACTGAAAATGCAGGGCCAAACATGCTCTTACCAGTTGATTCAAATGAGCACATTGAGAGAAAGTTTCCATAGCTGAGAAGGACATTTGGCATTATAGAACAAACTTCATACTAGTATCTGAAGGGAACAGTTGTGGTTCTCAGGACAACAGGGTTTTGTTTTTTTGTTTTTAATACCCCATGACTTCTTGTGACGTGAGGACTATGTACCATGAGAAAGTAGATAGTATACAATAAAAAAAGGCCCACTGTTTTTCATACAATATATGATATTTTACATATTTAAGAAAGAAAAAATGTTAACATTCAAAAATGTTAAATGTCATTGGGGAGTCAGTGGGTGAGGGACATGATTGTTCTGAAAGAAAAGCAGCAGAGGTAATACAGGGGAATTTTATTTGGAATGACTGATTAAATAAATAATTAAGGATGATAGTAGCCAGGCTTCTCACTATTAATAGAGGAGTTATAAACATATAAATAAAGAAAATAAGAATAAATTCTGCTATATTGAACTGACATTGGAATTATCAGTATAATTTCAAGATTTTCAATATACTTAGCTAAATAAATATAGATAAAAATGTGTGTGGTGTGTGGGGGGTGTGGGGGGTGTGGGGTGTGTGTGTGTGTGTGTGTGTGTGTGTGTGTGTGTGTGTGTGTGTATTCCTGAGCTCTGTTCTGTGAGATAACCTGAGAACAGCCATACCCCAATAGCAATAAGCACAGCTGGCACCCAGAGCCCGGCTTTTAAATTTTAAAAACTTGGTTTCCAAATTCTCCACCAAAAGGCATCAGGGCGTCTTAAAGAAATGGCAGATTCCAAGGCTGGGAAAGGCAAAGTACAAAATGAGTCTGGAAATCTTACTGCAAGGAAGTGCTCAGAGAGACGTAAAACTGCCAAAAGCACACAAATACCAGGCTAAAAGAGCCTACTGGCCAAAGTGATACAATGGACACATCAACACAAATGTTGGTAAATGAATGCTGATCCACTGAATAGCACGGAAATTCATGAGCCGATGAAGATATAAATTAATATAAATAAATGAAATATTTGTTAAGGAACAAGATATACAGTCTCAATGTAACTATCCACAAAGTAACATGAACTTCATGGGGATAACAGTAATTTTACAGTGGAGAAGCTTGGCAGACACCATCATAATCAAAGTTAACGTTAGTAGTAATGGGACAATTTGAAATCAAGTATCATTTGATAGGATGCAATGAGAAGAACATAGCATTATTTCTATGAAAAATCTGAATCGAAACATAAGTAAATATCAGAAAAATCCAAACTGAGAGATATTTTACCTAATAACTGACCTGTAATGTTCAAAAATGTCAATGTCATGAAAGTAAAGGAAGGAGTGAGAAACTGTTTTCAATTGAAGAAGACTTAAGAGACATGACAAATAAATATAACACATGATTATGGACCAGATCATTCTGTCATAAAATGACAGACAGTTCAGGGACAAGTGATAAAACTTATATGGTAATAATAATGTTCTTTTTTAATTTGATGGTTTGCACTATGGCTATGTGATCAGAATGTATTTTTTGGTAGAAATACACATTAAAGCATTCAGGATAATGGAGCATACAGCAGCAAATTAATCTCAAATGCTTTAAAGAAAAACAAAATTATTTGTGACTACTCCTGCAAACTTTCTATAAAGTTTAGAGAGTTCAAAAAAAAAAAAAAAGAAAAAAACCCCAACTTGATCCACAGACAGAAATATTTAAGTTTAAAAAGATTCAATATTCTTAGGCCCAGAAATAATAGAAATGATAAAATTAGCAGACCAGGTATTATAAATATAATAACTGCAGCAGTGAAAAATCAGTAAACTTGAATACAGAGCAACTATTCAAACTGAAGCACAGAAACAAAAAAGACTGAATAAAAATGACTAAGGGAATCTGTATAACCATATAAAAAGATTTAAAATAAGTCTAATTGGAGATCAAGAAAAAAGCTTAAGGAGACAGACAAAAATATACAAATTTGATAAAATCAGTGAAACCACAGACCTAAAAGGTTCAACAAATCTCAAATATAATAGGGAAAAAAATTATACCAAGTACATCAAGTTATTGGAAACCAGCAACAAAGATAAAATCTTAAAGAGAAGTCAGAGAATATAAAGACACATTACAAATAAACAAAAGAATCACTACTGGCTTCTCATTCAAAACAATATAAGCCAGGTGATATCAGAGCAAAAGTACTGCAAAAAAACAATTGTGAAGCTAGAATAGCATAGCCTTAAAAACTGCAGGCAATGGGTGGCTTGGTCGGTTAAGCGTCCGACTTCGGCTCAGGTCATGATCTCACGGCTCGTGAGTTAGAGCCCCACGTCGGGCTCTGTGCTGACAGCTCAGAGCCTGGAGCCTGTTTCAGATTCTGTGTCTCCCTCTCTCTCTGCCCCTCCCCTGTTCATGCTCTGTCTCTCTCTGTCTCAAAAATAAATAAATGTTAACAAAAAAAAAATTAAAAAAAAAAACCGCAGGCAAATAAAGGACTGTATCAGATAAACAAAAGCTGAAGGAAATTATCATCAGTAAATCTCCACTACAAGAAATGTCAAAGGAAGTTCTTAAACCAGAGGGGAATGTGTATCAAATACAAAGAAATGAAGAATGTTGGAAATGTGGCTATGTGGCTAAATATAACATCCTCCTTTTCTCATTAATTTCTTGAAAAGACGATTGACCATTGTGAGGCACCTGGGTGGCTCAGTGGGTTAAATGTCTGACTCTTGATTTCGGCTCAGGTAACCATCTCAAAGTTCATGAGATCGAGCCCCCCGTCAGGCTCTGTGCTGGCAGCATGGAGCCTGCTTGGGATTCTCTCTCCCTCTGACCCTCCCCTGTTTGTGCTGTGTCTCAAAATAAATAAATAAACATCTAAAAATAAAAGATAATTGACCATCTAAAGTAAAAGTAATAATATATTGTGGGGTTTATACACATGCAGAGATAAACTATAGAACAAATGTAACACAAAGGAAAGTAAATTTTAAGAATCTTACTATATATATAAAGTAGCATAGTATAATTCCAAGGTAGACTATAAACTAAGTCTATATATAGACTATAAGACTATAAACCTGGAGCAAGTATTTTTCTTAAAGTAAAACAAAGAAGTTTAGCTATTAAGAAAATAGGGGAGATAAGAGAGGATAACAGAATACATTTGACTAATCCAAAAGAAGACAGAAGGGACAATTGAACAAAAAATTATGGGTGTAAATATGCCTGATGAAAAAGGAGACAATCTTTAATACTGTTTTTGTATACTTACCTCCACAATGGGTGCTTCAAAAATACTGAAATATGGTGACAAACGAGTACATTAAAACATATGGGGATCAGGGTGGAATACTCAAGGATAAGAATAAGAAAAGAATAGGAAGAGTATCTCAATGTTCAGGTGACCAAAACCAGCTGCCCCAAAGATACTGCCATTAGTCAGGTTCAGTTGAGTTATTTGATAGCATCAACACTGAAATCCTTAAGTAACGAGAGAGACAGTCCTATCTTTCTACCTGATTTTTTTTATTAATCGAGGATTATGCATGAGTAAATTTTATATAACATTAACAAAGTTAATTGGTTCCCTAAAAACAAAACAAAAAAACCTCTCCTCTACTTATGTCTATTTTCCTCTTTAAAAATAATCTTTTCAAAATTATTTCAGAGTAATAGATCTAAAAAAATTAGTGTTTGAGGCTAATTAGGGGCAGATGTATTAAAAGCTTAAGTATGACATATTATAAAATGTCATCTAACATATAAGGTATTTTTACTTCTATATCGCAGACTGAAATCCACCATAAACCAGGGAACACATAAACCATCTGTAAGCAAACACATTATTAAGAAAACTTGCTTGGGACAGTGCTTTTGATGACTAAATTTTATAATTGGTATACCGATTGTTTATACATTGGTACTTAAACTGTCTCCAAGCAATCACGTTTACACAATGAAGTTGTTTCTAAGCTTATTTCCCCAAAAATAGAACACGATTCACGATTCTAATCTTAACACTGATGACTTAATTATCTTAATTTCTTAAATAATGCAGTCCCAAATAGATTTAACTTCAATGAAGATGATGAAATATTGGTTATGCTGAAGCAGAATGTTTTCACATTTTGAAGGACTTTGAAGAAACAGCAACAACTTAACACCAAATCATTTTATAAGCTTGTTTTTATACACAGGTTAGACTATGTGATAGGAACACAAAATTTACACTTACAGCCAGCAGGGAGGTAAATAAACTTGAAGGCATTTCTCAAGTATTGCGGAATTAAGAAAGACAACATATAAAGAGCCAGACAATAAATATTTTAGGCTCTGTGGGCTACATACGGCCTGTGTCACATTTTTCTTTTTCTTTTAACCTTTCATTAAAAATATAAAATTTATACTTAACTAAAGGGCTAGATTAAAACAAGCTGCTAGAGGGAGGGAGCCAAAACATAAGAGAGTCCTAAGAACTGAGAACAAACTGAGGGTTTATGGGGGGTGGGAGGGAGGGGTGGATGGGTGATGGGTATTGAGGGAGGCACCTGTTGGGATGATCACTGGGTGTTGTATGGAAACCAATTTGACAATAAATTTCATAATAAAAAATAAAAAATAAAAATAAAAAAAATAAAAATAAAACAAGCTGCAGGCTGGATTTGCCCAAAGGCTGTGTAATTTGCTGACCTCTTATCTAGATTAATCTCACACAATTTGAAATAGTTCATTTCTGTCAACAAGATTCAAAGTCATCAAAAATATCAATGACATGATTGGTGAGTAAAAAACTTAAGACTCCAAAATTTTAGGAAAACTGATCAAAACATTAAGGGAAGGGTGGCTCAGTTGGTTGAGCAACTGACTTTGGTTCAGGTCATGATTTTGTGGTCTGTGAGTTTGGGCCCCACGTTGGGCTCTGTGCTGACAGCTCAGAGCCCCGGGCCTGCTTTGGATTCTGTGTCTCCCTCCCTCTCTCTCTCTCTCTCTCCCTCTCTCTCTCTCTCTCTCTCTCTCTCTCTCTCTCTCTCTGTCCCTCACCCACTTGCACTCTGTATCTCTCTCTCTCTCTCTCTCTCAAAAATGAATAAACATTAAAAAAATTTTTTTCAAAAAAAATTAAGGGAAAAAATTGATACTTAAAAGAAGGCAATTTCAAAATACCTAGTAACGTTTAAGATGTTCATGCTCGATAACAATAACCTCTATGTATATATACACCAGAGAAACCCTTGTACATATACCCAAGGAGACATATACAAGAATATTACAGAAGCACTTTTTGCAGCCAAAAAAAACCTCTAAACCTGAAATTCATTAATATAAAAATGGGTGAAACAGATAAAGAAGTATAAACTGCCAGTTATAAAATAAATAAGTCATGGAGATAAAAAGCACAGCATAGGGAATAGTCGATATTATAATAATGTATGACAGATGGTAACTACACTTACGATGAGCAATGAGTAATGTATAGAATTGTTGAAACAATATGCTGTATACTTACTTGAAATTAGTATAACATTGCATGCCAATTTTTTTTATTATTATCCTCACATTAGCTAACATATAGTCTTAGCTTCAGTAGTAGATTCCAGTGATTCATCACTTACATACAACATGCAGTGCTCATCCCAACAGGTGCTCTCCTCAATTCCCATCACCTATTTTCCCCACCCCCATCAACCCTGTTTGTTCTCTGTATTTAAGAGTCTCTTATTGCCACGTAGTACTCCATTGTGTATATAAACCACAATTTCTTTATCCATTCATCAGTTGATGGACATTTAGGCTCTTTCCATAATTTGGCTATTGTTGAGAGTGCTGCTACAAACATTGGGGTACAAGTGCCCCTATGCATCAGTACTCCTGTATCCCTTGGGTAAATTCCTAGCAGTGCTACTGCTGGGTCATAGGATAGGTCTATTTTTAAAATTTTTTGAGGAACCTCCATACTGTTTTCCAGAGTGGCTGCACCAATTTGCATTCCCAACAACAGTGCAAGAGGGTTCCCATTTCTCCACATCCTCTCCAGCATCTATAGTCTCCTGATTTGTTCATTTTGGCCACTCTGACCAGTGTGAGATGGTATCTTGTTTTTGATTTGTATTTCCCTGATGATGAGCGATGTTGAGCATCTTTTCCTGTGTCTGTTTGCCATCTGGATGTCTTCTTTGGAAAATTGTCTATTTATGTCTTCTGCCCATTTCTTCACTGGATTATTTGTTTTTTGGGTGTTGTGTTTGGTAAATTCTTTATAGATTTTGGATACTACCTCTTTATCGGATGCCATTTGCAAATATCTTCACCCATTCCATAGGTTCCCTTTTAGTTTTGTTGATTGTTTCCTTTGCTGTGCAGAAGCTTTTTACCTTGATGAAGTTGCAATAGTTTTTATTTCCCTTGCGTTCAAAGACATGTCAAGTAAGAAGTTGCTACAGCTGAGGTCAAAGAGGTTGCTGTTTTCTCCTGTAGGATTCTGATGGTTTCCTGTCTCACAATTAGGTCTTTCATCCCTTTTGAATTTATTTTTGTGTATTGTGTAAGAAAGAGGTCCAGTTTCACTCTTCTGCATGTTGCTGTCCAAT
Organism: Prionailurus viverrinus; assembly: GCF_022837055.1. Lineage (NCBI taxonomy): Eukaryota > Metazoa > Chordata > Mammalia > Carnivora > Felidae > Prionailurus > Prionailurus viverrinus. The sequence continues at coordinate 101,700,663 of NC_062564.1, forward strand.
TCTCTCAGCACCATTTGCTAAAGAGACCATCTTTCTTCTGTTAGATACTCTTTCCTGCTTTGTCGAAGATTAGTTGGCTCCATTGCATGCCAACTATACTTCAATTTAAAAAATGGGTAAATGAACTACAGTGTCCTCATAAAGTGGGACTATAAAAGTATAAATGAATGAAAAAAAATTTTTTGTAAAAAGGTGGGGGACGCCTGGGTGGCTCAGTCAGTTAGGCATCCGACTTCGGCTCAGGTCATGATCTCACAGCTTGTGAGTTTGAGACCCGCATCAGGCTTTGTGCTTACAACTCAGAGCCTGGAGCCTGCTTCAGATTCTGTGTCTCCCTCTCTCTCTGACCCTCCCGCACTCATACTCTGTCTCTGTCTGTCTCTCTCTCAAGAATAAACATTTAAAAAAAAGGTTTTTTTTAAGTATAAATGAATGGCTAGACTAAGACACTTTGGAAGAAGGGAGACCAGCAAGGAAGCTGTTGTTATACAGCCAAAATGCACTACCTTATACATTTAGAACCAAGAGTAAGAAAGTTCTTAATGTTTTGCCAAATTTTTAAAGGTCTTTTAACAGTTGTAATGTTCTCCATTGATCATTTTTGCCTGGTTTCACCTCACACGATCATTTTTAGTCCTGCACTTCAGTGCAAAACAATGTCTGCCCTTTCATAATATACAAAGTCAAACAAATAAAGCAAGTGCTATTCATTTGCAATATGATAAATTATACTTTTACCCAAAGGAGACTGTAGACAAGGAGTTGAGAAGGTGAACAATAAAACAAGAACCAGGGCCCACTCAATAAAACAAACTTTATTTATTTTGGGGGGCAGATTTTTATTTTTTATTTTTATAATTTATTGTCAAATTAGCAAACATACAGTGTATATACAATGTAGTTTTGGCTTTGGAAGTAGATTCCCATGATTCATCACTTACATACAACAACTGGTGCTCATCCCAACAAGTCTCCTCCTCAATGCCCATCTCCCATCTTCCCCATCCCCCCCAATCCCTGACTGCCATCAACCCTCAGTTTGTTCTCTGTATTTAAGAGTCTCTTAGGCTTTGTCTCCCTTTCTGTTTTTATCTTATTATTCCTTCCCTTCCCCAATGGTCTTCTGTTAGATTTCTCAAATTCTACATATGAATGAAAACATATGATTTGAGACCTGTCTTTCTCTGACTGACTTATTTCACTTAGCATAATACCCTCCAGTTCTATCCACATTGCTGCAAATGGCAAAGATTTCATTCTTCTTCATTGCCAAGTAGTATTCCATTGTATATAAATACCACACCTTCTTAATCCATTTATCAGGTGTTGGACACTTGGGCTCTTTCCATTATTTGCCTATTGTTGACAGTGCTGCTATAAACACTGGGGTACATATGTGCCTATGAATCAGCACTCCTGTATCCTTCAGATAATTAGGAAAATGGGTCTTTTTTGGAGAGGGGATTTAGAGGGGATAGAGTGAGGAAAGGGTGAGAAATTTTTATGCAGAATGTTACTTCATTTAGGGTAACTAATTAGGCAAGTGTGGCATGATAAGAATCAGAAAGGAAATTGCTGGTGTCACTGTTGTTTTTAATGTAATGATTATCATGTCTGCATTATTGTTATTGTTCTTACAGCAACTCTCCATAAAAGTCAAGGGCATGAAATAAGATAGTCATCCAGTGAAGACGTATCTTTAAATTCAGGCAATATATACACTGCATATATGCTGCTTTCTAATTATCTGGTTCAACTGAAGGAAAGCAGCTAGAGAATCTGAAAAAATGATTAATGTTTTCCACAGATTATGGTTCTAAAAAGGATGACCTGAACTTCAGGTTTGAAAAGTATAAGATTATGATCTCTAAGAATACAATATCAATATCCAGCTACTGATAATGGAAAGATTAATGTTTTAAATATCTGATGTACAGGCAAACAGACTTGATATTATGTTGAAAATGTGAACATACGGCATTTGACCTCAATCAGTAAAGGGACATTACCCTACTACATAGAGGTAAGCTACAGGAAACCTATGAATAAGAAACAATGTGTGTTTTTTTCTACAAAACAAAAAAGGAAAAAACAACAACCAGATTTGAAAGTATAACCTAAGAATTTGTACTGTAAAGAAAATGAGTTGGAATAATTCAAGCATTATAAAGTCATAGCAGTAGTAAAAATGACTTCTGAGGGCCCCTACAGAACATACGATTTTGCATAGAATAACACACTGATGAATCATACCTAGATAACTGGCCTGTAAAATGCAACCCAGTAGCTGCACTGATATATCACATAGGTCTAGAATTCTATAAAGTTTGAGCTTAAAGCTCAAACTGCCAAAAATTACTATATTCTGGTACAAAGAGTTGCAAAAGATTAAATTCCATTTCAAAGACATATACACTTTGTTCTTACCGAAAACTTAAGGAATCATAAGCTATGACGCTATACATTTTTTTCCATTTGAAGCCAAATATATATCCATATCTTAAAATCAGAAGAAAGTAGCAACTACTGTTAACTAATTTCATGAAATCTTGCTAAATGCTTGATATGTATTATCCCCTAATGCTTACAGGAGTCCTCTGAGGTAAATACTCTTTATTAGTAGAACTCTACAGGAAAAAATATATAAAGTTTAAGTAATCTGCACAGTTACACAGCTTAATAAACAGCAGAACTGGTGTACAAGTCTCTTAACAATTACACCTGACAATTAGAGAAAATGCCCTAAAAGTTTAGCAACCAACTAGAACAAAGGATAAGCCACAGATTGGAATATAAGCATTGTGAGAACTACTCAGAATGTTGTTAGTGAAAGGGCTTTAAGAGTTATTTAGTTTAACTTACTTCACTGAAAACCAGAGGAAAACAAAGCACAAAGAAGGATATGTCAAAAGCCCTAGAAAAAGTTAAATGGCAGAAATGATAATAAAAATGCAGGATTTTGGTTCCCAGACCATTCTTTCTAAAAACTATAATGTCCTCTATTTTCTCCAAGCCCTTTTATTTATTTTTTTAAATGTTTATTTATTTATTTTTGAGAGAGAGAGAGAGAGAGAGAGAGAGAGAGAGAGACCACAAGTGGGGGACAGACAAAGAGAGACAGAGGGAGACACAGAATCTGAAGCAGGCTCCAGGTTCCAAACTATCAGCTCAAGAGCCCGAGAAGAGGAAGGAAGAGAAGAAAACACTCCCTCCAGTTCCAAAGAAGCCAGCTAAATCCAAGCCGGCAGTGAGCCACGACAAGACCTCTGATGTCGGGACAAGCAGCATCAGGAGGCCCGCAAGAGAGTCCTGGCAAGCCAAGCGGGCAGCTTCCGTGTGGCAGAACTCAGCCACAGAGAGTGCGGACAGCATCAAGATTTACATCCCTGAGGCCCAGACCTGACTCTGAGACCAGAAACCGGGAAGCAAATAATTTTAAGTCATTAAAAACAACAACAACAACAACAACAACAACAACACACACACACATACACACACACACTAACCAGGAACCGTGAAATCATGACCTGAGCTGAAGTCAGATGCTCAACCGACTGAGCCACCCAGGTGCCCCTCCAAGCCCTTTTAAAAATAAAACATTTTTTAAAAAGGAAACATGCCCTTAAGATTTTACGTGGTACCAGCAATTCAGATTCAAAGGTATCTGTGAGAGCAGAACAAGCAGCAAGTGCAAAGTGTTAATTCTCAATAAATAGCTGCTAACATGGGTTATTTGAAAATAAGAATTTTATTGATATCCATTATAAACAAGAGAACATTTACATCAACATATAAGGGTTAGAGATGTATAGCATGGTCTATGAGTCCCACATTTGCTCATAAGTTTTTTTGTAACTCTTTAAAATACATAATACATAAATGCATAGAATAGATGGGGTTGACAGGACTAGATACGGTAATTTCTTTTTCAATTTTACTTACCAAATAACTGTGCTTTGTTAGTGCTGCCACATTTCACCTGCCTAGACAATTTGCTTCACTCACAAGGGTGATCAAGAAAAACTACCAAAAATAAAAAAGTACCATAAATAGTCTTATTTTGGAGTAGTGTTATTTTTCATGTTTCCATGATTAAGATTTCAAGCGCTCAAGTTTACTAAACAAATATAACATAAATACATATAAAGATATTTGTCCAGCTATGCTATTAATCCAGTGAAAACTAAATCTGACTTATCTTTTACTGTTTCACGATTTTATACCATATCAAGTCACAAACTCGAATATAATATTTATACTTCATGCTCTTGCAATTTTGCCCCTTTAATCAGTACTGGGTTTTTTACAGTCTTCCCAAGGGCTTTTTAAATGTGTCTGACACTTGCCTGTTGCTTTTGGCTATTACAATTCAAACCAAGCTTTTATAAGTTCTAAAATGTCTAGGGAAGGCAAGTTAACCTAAGTGTTAACTATGGTTAAATGTTATGGAATATGCTCATAAAAACCCAAACTCACATGAGATAGAATTACATATATGTAATAAGAGTAAAGGATCTTGAAAATTAATAAAAAGTACAGCATCAGCACATACAGAAGGCCATTTCGGGAAAGCACTTCAAAGGGTTTGAAAACAGGCACCAAGTACTAGGCAAGAAATGCCTTGGGCAAGTAAAAACCCTAAAAAGGGAGAGGGGCTAGCAGACAAGGGAACAGAATTCAAGCTGTTCCTCTCAAAAAAATATAACACAAACCTTCCCCACAATGTATTCATTCAGGAAACAAAAATGACACATTTCAGAATTTACACAGCGGCACCATGCTGACTACAATTCAGCTGGCTATAACGTGTGAATGTATATACATGCCCACAAAAACCCTTTATATGACTGCTGACCACTCTAGTCATTCTCCATCTCCTTTACTAAACACGGAATTGCAAACACTGGCTCTCACCTTGCATGCTTTCATCTCTGGAAATGACCTTTCTCTTGAGTTACAAACCCATATTTACAAAGGCCTTTTGGACATATGTGCCATATTGTTCTAACGGCATTTCAAAGTCCACATGGCTAAATCCCAGTCTGGTATCTGCTCTCCCACCTCTAATCTGCTTCTCTTCCTCATTGCTAACTTTTTGAAGCTAGGATATTTCCATCTGTTAGTTACTTAAAGTAAAAATTTTAATCACCTTTGACTTCTCTCTTTCTTTCTCATTTCTCACATATGATTAATCATCAAGATTCTAAATATTACCCATTTCATTATATCACATGTTTAGTCAAATGTCTCTTTCACTAAATTATGAGTTGACAGACAGCAGAGCCCATCTACTGCATCTTTGTTTACATCTGTACATGTACAGAAACACAGAACACAGAACACACAGAATTATAATCATCTGAATTATACCGCTTAATAATCTGAATCACACAACTATGTGTGTAAAACATTTACAAATAATTTTTAAAATATTATAGACACAAAATTGTAATATTTCAACTTCAATTAAATTTCATTCAAAAGAGAATTAAAAGGAGGAAAACATGACTAATTTCTCTCAGCCGGAATCCATGAATAAAAAATTAAACCAACCCAATAATAAAATTTTCTATTATGAAGTAAACTTCTTAGAAGTCTGAGAGTATTCTTCTCTTTTTTAAATCTAAGTCTTCTTAGATTCAAAATGCTAAAAGTTTTTTTTTTTTTAATTTTTTTTTTCAACGTTTATTTATTTTTGGGACAGAGAGAGACAGAGCATGAACGGGGGAAGGGCAGAGAGAGAGGGAGACACAGAATCGGAAACAGGCTCTGAGCCATCAGCCCAGAGCCAGACGCGGGGCTTGAACTCACGGACCGCAAGATCGTGACCTGGCCGAAGTCGGACGCCCAACCGACTGCGCCACCCAGGTGCCCCCAAAATGCTAAAAGTTTTGTTATTATAGTTCATATTATTGTAATTTTTTGCTTTTAGCCAAATGTTATACAATATTTTAGCATCAAGACATCTTCTTTTACATAGCGGTTTTATTGACTGATATAAGCCCAAAATTTATTAAGATTCAGTTTAACATATGATGCTTCAACTTTAACATGTCAGCTTAGTGTACAAATAATGCCATATTTAAGTAAATCCAATCTAACTTCTACATAATTTTGCGATACTGACAATAGCACATTATTCTATTTGTCCTAACACTTGATTACTATTAGTCACTCCCTAATAGCCATTCAAACAGTGATAAAATTAAGTATATATCTTTATTTAATAATGATGCAAATAACTGCCAATTTAAGCATATGGGGCATATAAGAACACTACTTGGAGAAAAGCTGAGGGAATTATTAAAGTTAAAAAAAAAAAAAACCTAAAGGAAATTAAATAGAATCTCAAAAGGTATCAGAATCTAGATGAGCCCAAATAAACCTACAGAAGGAGAATAAAGAGTCAGGGTCCAAAAAGGCATGAATCTGGACATGGCTCCTGGTGAGACTCTAAATTAGAAGCTATATCTAAGGTGAAAGAAAAAATAACCCAAACACTCAAAGAAAGTATTCTTTATAATGTTGGGGTGTGGGTCTGGGGCCAGAACCAACATACTCCTTTATAGGCTTCAACTGAGAAATGCAGTGAAATAGGCAAGCTCAGGGAAGTCCCAAACCCAGATTCCCCAGCCAATTTCCTCTCAGGGCTTTATTTTCCCAGGAACTTTCCATTATCACTATGAACAGGGGGATGACGAATAGGAAAGAAGGTCTCCCCCAAAGCCCTTACCCTAGGACCTGGCAACCTCCCCCATGATTTTTCTCCTTCCATATATTCCACTCTTTCTGTATAATGCAGTACACAGAACTATAAGCCAGTCTTTTTAACTTCAGTTATATTCATTAAATGTCTGTAATGTGTCTGTGATTCTGACCATAAAACTCTTCATTTAATTGATAGACCTTTTCTGGTAAAGTTTAGGATTTACAGAACAATTAAGATAGTACTGAGTTCCTACATACACCACCCCATAATCCCCCACTGCACACTTAGTTTCCCTTATTAATATCATATAATAGTACAGTACATTTGTTATAACCAGTTAATAATAATATATCAATAGTAGTTCACTAAAGTCCATAGTTTATTCAGATTTCCTTAGTTTTTATCTAATGTCCTGTTTCTGCTCTAGGATCTCATCCAGAAAACCACAATAACATTATATTTAGCTATCATGTCTCCTTGGGCTCCTCTTTGCTGTGAGTTTCCCAGACTTTCCTTACTTTTGATGGCCTTGACAGTTTCAGGAGTACTGATCAGATATTTTATAGAACATCTTTCAATTTGGTTTTGCCTGTTTTTCTCAGACACAGATTATGAGTGTTTGGGAGAAAGACCACAGAAATAAAGTGCCATTCTTGTCACACTATCAACATGACTAATCACCTGGCTGAGGTAGCATTTGTCAGGGGTCTCCACTATCAAGTAGCTCTTCCCTACCCCCTTTTCTATATTGAACCCTTTAATATAGAAGTCATAAGTATCTATAGTCCACACATAAGGAATTAGTTGTTATGCCCTCCAAAGTTTCTTCACTTACTTCTTAATATCCTAATCCTCTCAAAGAGCCTATACAGATAAAACAAAACTGAGACCAAGAGAACTTATTTAAGGCTACAGAACTAAAAAGTGCAAGGGTTAGGACTCAAACAAAACTGAGTCCTAGCTTAGTGCTCTTTTCATTGTAATACAATTTCAAGAGCACAAATTATATAGTAATATGTAAATTTCAAACTCCACATTATTCAACCACTAGTCTCCTTCCATATACTTCTTTTATGTTTTCTTTTTCTAAGTATGCTCCATGCCTAATGTGGGGCTCAAACTCACGATCCTAAAATTAAGAGTCACATGCTCTATCAACTTCTATTTTATTCATCAGGTTCCTGTTTCTCTGGCAGTGATTACTCTTTCTTATTAATTTAACTAACTTCTACTCTAAAGCCATGTTATTTTTCTCAGTTTTCTTTGTCCTGCAGAAACAAATTTTTTTGAACTATGTCCCAGAAACATCTTTACACTTCTATGAACCTACCCTATAGAAACTGCCTGAACTACCTTTGCCAGTAACATGATGTAATTAATGAAAAAAGCACTAGACACTAAATTAAAAAAAAAAAAAAGTAAAATGGAAGGTTGTATAATATAGTGGGTCAGAGCTTAGACTCTGCAGTCAGAAAGTCCTCTGATCAAATTTCAGTACCATCACTATAACTCTGACCTTGGAAAAGGCATTTCACTTTCTTAAACATTATTATACTTATTTGTAATCCTGGAAACTAATCTTAAAGCATTCAGTATATAAAAGAGGTGTATCTATGCAGTCTTCCACACACTATCTGCAAAAGAGAAATTCTATGATTTCTAAACCAGCCCACATAATTTAAAAGTAAAAGCTGAAAGATAAACTTGGAACTTACCAAACTGATTATTTTGTACCTTTGATAATAGAATAGTAGGGGATAAAGTTACATAAAAAATAGTTAAGTACTTTGAATTGTGCATGCTTTAAATAAAATACAGAGTGTCCTGAAAATGAGATGTATTTTGTACAATTCCTCCCTGAGACAAGTATCAGAAGAAAATTTCCCCAAAAAAGTCAAGCCTACACTAAGCTCATTATATTCTTATACTCACCAATAACAGCTAATAAAGGACTTGCTGAAAATCCCTGTCAGAGGCCTAACCACCTTTCTTCCAGGATCAGTAACAGTTCTTCATAAACTAAAGCAGCCCAACTTCACAAGGGCAATTAATCTATTACAGCACTCCAGACAAAACCAAAAGAGAAGCAGAGAGGAAATTTCAACTGGAAAATATTTTGATATAATTGACCCAGATGACAAACTAAACTTAAGCACATGTCAAGTGCCACAGTCTACACAAGAACACATACAGATGCCAAAGGATATTAAGAGTTCACACCAGCCAAGGTGAAGTCTCAACTATGAGTAGAGTTTACATCTTCAATCACTGTTTAGAAAAGATACACAGGGGAAGCTAAAGGGTTCTTTCATAAACTCAGAGAAAGAAATGTTTAAAGTCTTTAAAATCTTTATTTTGGGAATTAAAGGTAATTACAATTACAAAAAAAATGTTAGGGAGTTTCTCCCTCAATATATGTAAGATACCCGTATTTTCCAATTGGCTAGAAAATTTCATTGTCTATCTACATTTTTCTGATCACTTTCAAAATGTGTAAGACTTGTTATTCCAAAAGCTCAAATTTAATTTGACACTTAGATCCCTTAGAAAAAAAATATACATGTTGTGACCAAAAGCCAACTTTCTTCATAGAAAAGTGAAACTAGAAAGAATAGAATATAAATTCCCAACTTCTTTTTGACTTCATTTCTGCATACATAAGCTATATGATATAGGTACTTTAAACTCTTCTCATAAGCAATAATCAGACCAAGATGAAAAGACCAATGAAAATGCCAAGAAAAACAAATAATTTTTTCATGTGCCCAACTTTTTCTTTTGGAAACTTTTAATAAACATGTAGGAAAACTTAAAAAATAGTAAAATGAACATTCATTGTTCATTAAATATATTCTCCACCCAGATTCAAAAACTGAATAATACTGCCAAATTATACTAAATTGTATATTGAATAAAAATCCATGGTAGGGGCGCTTAGGTGGCTCAGTTGAGTGTCTGACTCTTGATTTTGGCTCAGGTCATGATCTCTGTGCTGGGCATAGAGCCTCCTTAAAATTTTCTCTCTCCCTCTCCCTCTGCCCCTCCCCCACTCATGCACACACTTTCTCACACACACAAAAAAAGTTAAATAAAAATTAGTAAGTAGGATATATAATTATATCTAAGCAAGTATGAACTCAGTTGAATAAGAAAATTTCTTAATATCACTTATCATTTGTGTGTGTGACCTGAAAGAAAAATGAACATGAGTTTAATGAAAAAACTCAAATAAGTTAACATATTCATGGTTATTTTATATGAACAGTGTCCAAGACAAACCTTTCAAAGAATCTTTTTATCATTTTCTCACAATGAAAAAAAGGTAAAAGTAAAACTGTCTAAAGTCATGAAAGTTTTCATACTTAAAAACAGTAATAAATGTATTTCGAAGTAATTCTACGATAGGCCAGATGGTAACATCTGGAAAAGTTATGTTAGATCACATGAGATATTAGTTTGTAGGAAAATACATGTGCTCCTTTTTGAGATTCAAGTGTAAATAACTGTGAGTGAAGGCCTCATCAAATAAGTTTCAGATATCTAGTAGACATAAAAAATTCAAAGATTACGAATATACAGTTGTGAAATACACAACAAGGTAGGCACAGAAAAATGGAGATGACAGTAAAACAAGTAGGAAATGCCAGTAAAATGGCCATGTTCATTACCATGAGATAAGAGGACCGGGACCAAAGAGAAATCAAGAGGTCTCTGAAATTTCAAAATCACTCATTATTCCAACATTTAAACCTGCAAACTTTAAAACTGTAGTTTTGATTCAGTATCAGTGATGAGAGTGAAAATTGTTCCCTCCCCGTATCTTCAGTATCCAATATCTTCTACAAAAAGACAATCAAAACTATGCAAATAGTAGTGATTGTACACACACTGATTCTTAAAAAGCAAAGAACCTAAATATATCTAAACATTTCCCAAAAAATTTTAAGTAAAAAACTGACTCTATTCTGAAATAAATTTTATGCTCTGAAACTGCCAAGGAGTTTAATGTTCTAAGATAGGAAACATATTTTGTTATGAAAAAAAATCCCTGGTACTATCAAAATGTAGCCTTTTATCAGGTGCTTCTTACGAAATGAATTTGATATTTAACAGACTGAAGTACATACTTTTGTGATAAAGTCCATTCTACTAAAGAATTTTAGGTTTTATGTATGTATATTTCCTAACTGGATATATGATATTATATAAAAGTTAATAACAAAATTATATCCAGCCCTAAAGTAAATGTAAAACTACATGTCAAGTAAGATTATCTATCCCAAGTAATAGGGTAGAGCAATGAACAGATAATGTATGTGTGTATTTCAGAAAATAAACATTGTACAATTATTCCCAGACTGGAAAAGCATTTTTAAGGAGTTTAGTTTTACCATTTAAAGTATCTCAATTCTTTGAAAATTCTACATATACAAATACTATATTTATAATTAAGTCCTGGTTAAGCAAAAGAGATTAATGCAATTAAAAAATGTAGAACTTAAGACTGGTTTCTATTACACATAGATATAAGAGATACTGATAATAACAAAACTAAAGTTGTCTTCTATTGTCCACCATGTTTTGCTGATTACATGCACTAATTTAGTTAGAGCTCATCTCCCTGTATTATATTACCATCAACTTCAAAAACAAAACAAAACAAAACAATCAACTCCTTAAGATGTCTTTTCATATTTTTCTAAGGACAAGAATCAGAGGATTGGTGTTAGTGGGGCTGGAAAAGAAAGTAGCAATCTAAAAATTTAACACCTTACCTTTATAGCTAGGAAATTCAGGCCACTCTCATTGGCTAAAGCCTTTGCAATCATTGTTTTAGAGCATCCAGGTGGCCCATACAGAAGAACTCCTTTAGGTGGTTGAATACCCATTCGAATGAAAGACTCTGGATGTTTCAAAGGCCATTCCACAGCCTGTTTCAATTTTAGTTTGATATTTTCCAGTCCTCCTATATCTGACCAGGATACCTGCAAAACAGAGCATTTTCTAAATGTAAGTTCTGTGAAGACAAAGGACCAAATAAATAAATAAATAAATAAAGCAATAAAAAGTGCAAGAAGAGGAATATAATCATTTAAGAATCTAGAAAGAAGATCCTTTAAAAATTCTATCAAGAAGTAAGTCAGAGTACATAAAATGAGCTGCATATTATAAAAGTACTAAAGAAAAAATGTTTCTGCTTGTATACATAATTATTTAAATGACTGAACATACTGTTAAATCTATCTTCTATTTAAATGACTTTAAAAATTAGGTTTGGGGCACCTGGGTGGCTCAGTCTATTAAGCGTCTGACTCTTAGTTTCAGCTCAGGTCACGATCAGGTCACTCAGGTTTGTGAGTTCAAGCCCTGCATCAGGCTCTCTGCTGTCAACACAGAGCCCGCTTTGGATCCTCTGTCCCCCTCTCTCTTTGCCCCTCCCCTGCTTACACTCTCTGTTTCTCTCTGAATAAACTTAAAAAAAAAAAAAGCAAAAACAAACAAATAAACAAACAAAACCAAAAACTCTGCTAGCTTCTGGAACCTCCTATTAAAAAAAAAAAAAATTAGGTTTCATCTGACTGAAAATGGTTTGAATTAGTGACCCAAGGTCTCATCTATATATCTTTTTAGCAAATTTATTTGCTTTATTTATTACTTCCAAAAATATTTCTGAAGGTCCTTTAGGAGCATAAGGTTTTTTTTCTGTCTTTGATTCATGAATGAAGTATCTTCAAAGTTTTGTTCCTTTTTCTCAACAAAGAAACACCCTTCCCAAAATAAGACAATTCTTTACATATTATTTACTTAATAAATACCCATTAAGAACCACATATCAGATAATATACACAGGAAATAGAAGAATAAGACATGAATACAAACTTTAAAGAACTTAAAAACTACTAGTAATGTGTACATAAATAATCATGGTACAATGGAAGGGATGCTAAGCACAGTAACAAAGAGAAAAAGCTTTTGGGAGTTCCCAGGAAAAAAAAGATTACTTCCAGCTGGAAGGCACATCTGAAAGCCAACGTCTAAAGCACAGATGAAATCTGGAAATATGAAAACAGGGAAATGGTCAGGTAGAAGCCAAAAATTATGAAAGGCTCAGATGACAATAAGAAGGAATAAGAGAAAAATGACTTGAGAGAGAAAAATAAAAAATGGAAAGTTAGTTGAAACTATATAGTGGGGGACACTGAAGACTAGATGATGGAGTTCAAGAACCTCTTTCCTCATAACAAGAAGTCTTCGAAGATTTTAACCTGAAAAGTGCTATGGTCTAATCTGTGCTTCAGGAAGACTTCTCTGACAAGATTCATGTAGAGAGAAGAGAGAATGCAGGGAGATCAATTAAGGACCTATCCTAAACATTCTTAACAACAAAAAAACAATTTTAAACTAGGATAGCCACATGCAGAGGATAAAGACACACCAGAGTGATACTGAAGTTCCACAGCTGATGATGTTGAAGGTAGAGTAAAAAAGAGGGATAATTTAATGCTAAAGATTTCAAGATGAGTTAACAGAATACAAATGAAAAATAATTTTTAGGAGGGAAAATATATGATAGATTTTTATTTCTAGATATTATAAAGAGTTGAGACACAGGACAGGCCATTCAAGAGCCAAAAAGGGAGCAGATGGAATGAAAGCATCTCAAATGGAGCTCTGGAAAGAGGTTAGGACTGGAATTTTAGATTTCAGAGAGATGTACATAAAAACAATAGAAACCATGAGATCAATTAAAATTGCCAATCATGAGGAGATGTGCGTGAAAGGCAGATTGCTCGGCATCACCTACATTTATGAGGCAAGAGGAAAAGAAACAAGAAAAAGTCAGAAAATGAATCCAAAAAAGAAAAGGTTTTGTTTGTTAATATCAGAAAAGGTTACTTTTTCTTAATGAACTTGCATGGATCTGGGAGAAAGGGGACTTTGTTTTTGTTAATGATTTTTGCCCACAGAACTAGGAGAATGCTATATTATCCACCACAATCCTGAGGTCAGATTTAATTATTCTTTTCTAAATTTCTTTCTTGGGATTTATCTTACAAAGTAAGATTACTGGATTAAAAGGCATGAACATTTTTAGGTCTCTTGATGCATAACATCAGTTTGCTATCTCAACCACTTTATCCATTTTAGTGGCATAAGGGATACATGTATAAGTTTCTCTGAAGCATTATCAACCTTTGGTTTTATTTTGTATTTTTTTTTTTCTGATTTCACCAATTAATAAAATTAAAATTAAACTTGAGATCAATGCACATAAGCTTACAGCCCTAAAAACATCCAGCTATCATCAGGGGTCAAAGAGACTGTTTACAACAGAAAGTGACTGTTATTGTTAAAACCAGGCCTGCCTAGGAAAAAGTGCAGCAGAGTTATCACACCCTGAGGGGTAGAAATAAACATGGGAAGAGAGTTTTAAGGAAGGTAGTCAACAACTATCAAAAACTAAATAGGTCAAAAAGTAGAAAGTATTAAAGAAGCAGTGGTCAATAGATTTAGCAACAAGTTTACTAAATTGAGTGGTTTATTTAGATCAGTAGTTTTTGTTTTTATGCCCTTTAGCAGTGGAATATACATAACATACAACACAAATACACATATGCATGCACATGCATGCATACATAGACAGTATGTATATGTTATATATGATGCACAAAAGCTATATTTATAATAACTACCAGAAATGTAAAAGTCAGAGAAGCAACTCCTTAATCTAGTCAAAATTAAAATGACACTGTATTATTATTATGATCCTATGTGATGCCCATTCAAATTGTTACTATGCATTTATTATAACTATACAATGAGAAGAGCTCACTGTGAACATGTTCCATGAGGAGCAGATGTTTACTTGTCTTAGGGCATGTTTGAGTTTATACTTAGAAAAATGTAGCATTATAACAGAATAACTTAAGCTAATTTAAGTAAGTACAAATATACAGATTAAAAATTTTCTTAAAGGTTAATGCAGAACTTTATCTTTCCTAACCAACGACATTAAAAAAAATGCCTGTAAATGCCTAGGGAGGACATTTTTCTCAAATTTGTATTAAACTAAATAACCTGGCAATGCAACCTGATAACCTTCAGCATGATAAAATTTGGTTTTCAGTACATTTGCGTATTTAGTTTTTAATCAGTCTTTTAAAGAGTCTTGAAAAGAGTTTTTTAAAAACTTAATATCAGATATTAAGTACTTCCATGAACCACGCATGGAAATAACCAATATAAACACAAAGAAATCCATGCGGTAAAAGATGATCTCTTTAGTTAAGGAACAAGGATACTAGCAAACAGTGCCAGCTGGACCAGGAGTTGGAGAGGGCTTGTTCCTCAAGAGAAATTAAGGTGCTTTTACTGGAAAACTGAGTGTTCCTTGGCATGGAAGAGTCCAAAACAGGTCCATTGCCCTGAGGCTGTAAGAAGCAGAAGAAAAGTTAAACAATCCTGTCCCTTACCTCCCTCCTGAGATAGAGCTCTGGCATCATCAGCTGTCCTTTCTCTAATCCTGCCTTGACTGTATTCTTCACTATATTCTTTCTTCAGCCTACAAATATTTCGTTTCTTCCTATCCTTCAAAACAACTTGGATATTGTTTCTACCTAATGTTCTATCACCTTCTTTTTCACCAGTAAACTTTCTGAAAGATAATATGCCTCTACCCCTACTGCATTTATATTTCTTACTTTGTATTTTAGTTAAGCATTTATCTTGCCAAGCAGTGGTAGGAAAAGAGGGTAAAAGGATAAAGATAAAAAGTTAAGACTGGTGGGAAAACAGGAAGTTGAGGGAGTTACATCAGAAGGTCTGTAGCCTCTCAGGAAAACATGAGGCAAGGTCATCTACAGAAATATCAATTAATCTAACAAATACTGACCAAATGCCTATGTCACAATATGCTCGTTGCTGGGGACAAAATAGTTCCTGTCCATACAGAGTCTTTGACCTGATGGAATACTTTTCAAGGGGCATATTTCCATAATTAGGCAATTACTATACAGCATGTTACATGCTATAGTCACAGACCTTAAATGAATGCCCCCACCCAAAAAAAAAAAAAAACTTTTAGAAGTGCTATATGAGGTGGGATCTGATGAACACACTGGAGGTAGGCAGCTGAACCAGCTGAAAATAGTAGTAGATGCCATGGGAGGAGAGAGACAAAAAAAAGCACCATACATCGCAGGAACTAAAAGTAATTCAGTATGGCCAGAATTTAGAGATCCAGGAAAGGAGTAGAAACAAAGGTCAGCAACATAGGAAACTATCAGACCTTGAAGACTTACAAGGCATCAAGAAGTTTAAACCTTATCCTGAGAGATATGGAGAACAAGTTAATCAGGAAAATGACATGATCAGATTTCTGGAGGACAACTGCGGTTACAAGTGCATGTGTGCACTTGGAGGTGGGAGGGTAGAGGAGGGGCTTCTACAGTAATTCAGATAAAAGATGGTGATTATCTGCACTAAGGTAGTAGCAGTGGGGCTACACAGAGAGGAAAAAAAGATTAAAGCTTTATTAAACCATAATAACTATATTAAGGCAAATCAAAGCATCTTGAAAAATAATTAGATTTGGAGAGGGGTGGTAAAAAAGAAAATGGAATCAAGGGTAACATCCATGATTGAAACTTGAGCAAATGAGTTAACTGAAAGTTCTACTGAAAGAGAAAAAGGAACATGTTTGGAAATTAAGGAATTAGTTTCCAATTATTATACTGTGGTTGGAATTTATAAGTGAAATAAATTCAATAAACTAAGAAATGTCCTCTATGTGCTGAACTTGTTTTAGGAACTGTAAGAACACAAAGATGAGTCAGAAAATGTCCCCAAAATATTGTACTCTAGAAAGGGAAATAAGTATCTTAAAAGACACAGTCTTTGTCTAAAGATATAAAAGAGCTGAGGGGCGCCTTGGTGGCTCAGTCAGTTAAGCATCTGACTCCTGATTTTGGTTCAGGTCATGATGTATTTGCGAGATTGAGCTCCACATTGAACTCTGTACTGACAGAACGGAGACTGCTTGGGATTCTCTCCCTTTCTCTGCTCGTCCTCTGCTTGTGCTCGCTCGTTCTCTCTCTGTCTCTCAAAATAAATAAATAACTTAAAAAATAAAAAGACATAAAATAGCTGCCTTCACAGCAAGTAATACAAAAACTACTGAAAAAAATACAAAATAGTTTTATAGTTCTCAAATATATGAGATGGTGAGGACAGACATTTGGAAATTGTGCATATACGTAAGATTTATGTCAAGGTGTTAGAATGTGAAAATAATAGCAGATGGGTGAAAAAGAAAAGCAAAATAAATGGATTTTAAAGAGCACTATTATGGTCAATCACACATAGAAAATTAGCTACAGCTAAGTCTGAAGCAGTTTCCTACTTTCCCTTACCAACTAGATGCAAGGTGAGCTGGGAACAATGAAGCTGGATACCTTTCCATATCACTGTCATCCATTCAAAAAATGACTAAGTGCCTACTCCATACTCAGTCCTATACCAGGTGCTGGTTTACAAAATCCCTGCTCTCAGGGTTAAACCATGTAAGTAAGAGATTAAAAACAAAATTACTCCAGGGGTGCCTGAATGGCCCAGTCAGTTAAGCACTGGCTCAGGTTACAATCTCAGGGTTTGTGAGTTTGAGCTCCATGCAGGGTTCCACACTGACAGTTTGGGATTGCTCTCTCTGCCATTCCCCCACTCGCACGTGTGCACAAGTGCATTCTCTCTCAAAATAAATAACTTTAAAAAATTAATTAATTTAAAAAATTAAAATAAAATCACTTCAATTACTGCGTGGGAAATGAACTTGGGGGGGAAATAATAAAAAAATAAAAATAACAATGTAAAAATTATGTTTTCCCAACACCTAAAAGTAACCATTGTTAATGGTACCTTCAAGGTTTTCAAGTGTGTGTGTGTGTGTGTGTGTGTGTGTGTGTGTGTGTGTCTTCACTGAGATCATAATGTATTCACAATTTTATATTCTACTTTTTTTTTAAACTTCATACATTTTTTGATGTTATAATCTTCCAGTTACTGTATGACTTTGGGCAACTTACTTGATCTCTCTAAACTTTCTCATCTAGAATACAGGGGATAATAAAACCTATGCTCTCAGTTTTATTGTGAGAATTAAACAGTATATTTATATTAATTGCACTTTGCCTGGCACACTGTAACTAATAAATACTAGGTATTAGTTTATTTAAATGTCTAAAAGATGATTACAATGAACAGTTATATTTTGAAGGACTAGTGACAAAAGATAAAAGCCAATTAGGCAATTACATTTGTAGTTTCATGAGCAATATTTAATTACCATAACTTTTCTATTCTTTTCCTTTGTGTCTGATAATTACATTTCTTAAACTAAAGGTAAACAAGTTTTGCATTTCAATTTAGCACCTAAATGATGAGTCTTTCTATAGCTAAGATACCAGTTAAAAAATGAATACAAATCAGCTTGAAGAGTTACTATTGCACAGAAGAATCTTAAAGCACAGAAAGTCATGGGAAAAGTCAGTCTGTCAAAAAAGAATAAATACCAGCATGAAATCATAAAATCCTAAAACTAGAGCAGGAATTCAAAAACTAGCTGGTTCACTATCCCACCTTCAGACAGTATTTCATCTTTCAAGTCCTCTCATCTTTCAACAAATACTATTTTACGCTCTTTAAAAAAAATAAAAAAATTCTATAACTCCCTTTTTAATAAGTTACACTATATCATAACTGCCAGAAAATTATTCCTACAATCTAACCTAAATCACTCCTGATAATAGCTGGGTCCTTTCTTTCTGACTCGGTCCTAAAGAAAACAGTGAACAGCTGCTCATATATGGTTTTATAACTTTTTAACTTATTTTTATAATAATAAAGTTAGAAGTAAAGGAACAGCTGTCAAACAAGTACAGACAGGGCAGTGAGATAAATTTCCCAAGGGTGATGCCCTCCACAAACTATCTTACAATACTTTCTGGACAAACATCCACCCAACAATATGCAAACCAAAACCAAAACCAAAACACCCCTCAACCTGCATACCAACAGAAGCCAAAAGACCTGATGATTGCATGTAAGAAAAACCAAACACAAAGACAAACAAACAAACAAAAAACAACTTACGGACAAGTTCCAAGAGCACAAAGTAAAAATTAATGAACTGAACTGCAGATATCGGGAAAAATACTATGAAAGAGGAATTCAATAACCCCAGAGGGACAGTGTCTTTACACATCTGTGAGGCAAGGTACTTGTGTTTGTTACATACCAAGTTTTACACTGCCAGGTACAAAATGTTCTTTTGAAAGTGTTATTTTTACAGAAAATATTGTGACAAAGAGTACTTTTCATTTGTTCTTTCCTGCTAACATGTCCCAATAGAGGGACAAGAAGCCAGGAGTAGCAAGTGGGTTGGCACCTGTTCAAAATTCTCTGTGGGGTAAAACAGTAGCTTTTGAACAATTCAAATATGTAAAATACATTTATTTTGTTTAGAAATCATACACATACCAAATTACTAAATGTAACTAATAATGCAGAAGGAAAGAAGTTAAGAAAACCCAATCTCCAAGATTCAAAAGAACTATCCATACAATTCCAGATGCTTCTTTAATGGAGGCAAAGCAAAATTAGGAAGCAGTATATATTCGAAATGAATTCTTAGGTGTAAGTGAAAAAAAAGGGAAAGCCATTAGCTTTATATAGTAAAAGAGAAAAAATATTTTCCCCTATGCTTTAAAAACACACTCTGACATTTTTTTAAAAAACAAGTCAAAGTTTCAGTTGTACAATAGTGCCATAAACTATCTACAGTCTGTCTCTCTCTCTTTCTCTCTCCCCCAAATCCATTAAAATAAAAACTTCAGGTAAAATACAACAACAAAAAAGACAACTAAATGAGGACTCTGAAAAGTAAAGAAAAGTAGATGAACTGTGAGGCAAGCAAAAATACAGAGAAGTATTCTGTACAGGGTGCTAAGAGGGCCAAGTATTCTAAATATTTTTTCCTTCTCTTTTTCTCTCCTCCACTCCCGTTTTTTTCCCCCTCTTCCTGTCACTTTCATGTTGCATAAGCAACCTTAGTTGAAAACATCTAACAATTTCACAAGTAAGAGTACAGGGAACTTTAAAAAGTAGGTGAGAAAGAATATAAGAAACTGCACGCCAAAACTTGGCCACTAATTGCAAACTGCCACTAATCTAAGTGATTTTGTTGTTCTTCAGTAAATCACATTAAGGATCTTACTGAAACATACAAAGGCTATGGGAGTCAGATGCTCCTATAACTCCTAATTAAAAAGGAAAAAAAATTAAGATAAAGAAGAAATAAACAATTCAAGTAAAAAAAATTCAAAAATATCCTGCAAATTTACAGATATCATGAAAAATATGACCAACTTAAAGTCAAATGTTTTAACCAGATTTCAAACTGTATAAATTTCATAATCAGCTGAATGGCTTCATTAAAATTTGAGTTCAATTTCTAAAATATCACTACCTTACAATCACACTTTAATAAGTTTACTCTGAGCTGTCTTCAGAGAACTGGTTATGTATGAACCTTAATAAATATAATAACATATTATATTTACATAAGCCTCGGACCGCAAAACTTTCTAACTTAATTCAACTTAAAAACAGTTAATCATTTCTTGGGGCACCTGGGTGGCTCAGTCAGTTAAGCCTCCGACTTCAGTTCAGGTCATGATCTCACGGTTTGTGGGTTCAAGCCCCGTGTCAGTCTCTGTGCTGAAAGCTCAGAGCCTGGAGCCTGTTTCAGATTCTGTGCCTCCCTCTCTCTCTCTCCTCCTCCCCTGCTGGTGCTCGCTCGTTCTCTCTCTCTCTCTCTCTGTCTCTCTCTCAAAAACAAATATTTTTTAAAAATTAAAAAAAAAATAGATAAACATTTCCAAAATGAGCATTTATTTATTTTTTAATATATGAAATTTATTGTCAAATTGGTTTCCATACAACACCCAGTGCTCATCCCAAAAGGTGCCCTCCTCAATACCCATCACCCACCCTCCCCTCCCTCCCACCCCCCATCAACCCTCAGTTTGTTCTCAGTTTTTAAGAGTCTCTTATGCTTTGGCTCTCTCCCACTCTAACCTCTTTTTTTTTTTTTTTCCTTCCCTTCCCCCATGGGTTTCTGTTAAGTTTCTTAGGATCCACATAAGAGTGAAACCATATGGTATCTGTCTTTCTCTGTATGGCTTATTTCACTTAGCATCACACTCTCCAGTTCCATCCACGTTGATACAAAAGGCCATATTTCATTCTTTCTCATTGCCACGTAGTATTCCATTGTGTATATAAACCACAATTTCTTTATCCATTCATCAGTTGATGGACATTTAGGCTCTTTCCATAATTTGGCTATTGTTGAGAGTGCTGCTATAAACATTGGGGTACAAGTGCCCCTATGCATCAGTACTCCTGTATCCCTTGGATAAATTCCTAGCAGTGCTATTGCTGGGTCATAGGGTAGGTCTATTTTTAATTTTCTGAGGAACCTCCACACTGCTTTCCAGAGCGGCTGCACCAATTTGCATTCCCACCCAACAGTGCAAGAGGGTTCCCGTTTCTCCACATCCTCGCCAGCATCTATAGTCTCCTGATTTGTTCATTTTGGCCACTCTGACTGGCGTGAGGTGATATCTGAGTGTGGTTTTGATTTGTATTTCCCTGATAAGGAGCGACATTGAACATCTTTTCGTGTGCCTGTTGGCCATCCGGATGTCTTCTTTAGAGAAGTGTCTTTTCATGTTTTCTGCCCATTTCTTCACTGGGTTATTTGTTTCTCGGGTGTGGAGTTTGGTGAGCTCTTTATAGATTTTGGATACTAGCCCTTTGTCCGATATGTCATTTGCAAATATTTTTTCCCATTCCGTTGGTTGCCTTTTAGTTTTGTTGGTTGTTTCCTTTGCTGTGCAGAAGCTTTTTATCTTCATGAGGTCCCAGTAATTCACTTTTGCTTTTAATTCCCTTGCCTTTGGGGATGTGTCGAGTAAGAGATTGCTACGGCTGAGGTCAGAGAGGTCTTTTCCTGCTTTCTCCTCTAAGGTTTTGATGGTTTCCTATCTCACATTCAGGTCCTTTATCCATTTTGAGTTTATTTTTATGAATGGTGTGAGAAAGTGGTCTAGTTTCAACCTTCTGCATGTTGCTGTCCAGTTCTCCCAGCACCATTTGTTAAAGAGACTGTCTTTTTTCCATTGGATGTTCTTTCCTGCTTTGTCAAAGATGAGTTGGCCATACGTTTGTGGGTCTAGTTCTGGGGTTTCTATTCTATTCCATTGGTCTATGTGTCTGTTTTTGTGCCAATACCATGCTGTCTTGATGATGACAGCTTTGTAGTAGAGGCTAAAGTCTGGGATGGTGATGCCTCCTGCTTTGGTCTTCTTCTTCAAAATTACTTTGGCTATTCGGGGCCTTTTGTGGTTCCATATGAATTTTAGGATTGCTTGTTCTAGTTTCAAGAAGAATGCTGGTGCAATTTTGATTGGGATTGCATTGAATGTGTAGATAGCTTTGGGTAGTATTCACACAAAATGAGCTTTTAAAACACTACCTACTTTTGCCAGATAAGCAAGTCCAGGAAAAATCTCATTAAAAATGGAAAACTTTAAATAAGAAAAAAAAAAAAAAAAAAAACAAAGAAACAAAAAAAAACAAACACAGCAGCACCAATAATTGAAAAAAGAAATAACAACACATGAAAATGATATAAAGTTTCACCTAGAAAATTCTTTGTTTCTCATTAAAATATTTTATATTTTTTCTAATTTACCAAATTCCTTAATTAATTTAACTGCAAACAGAAAAAAATGCTTTGACTATATAAGGAAATTGCTTAGAAAAATCCCTGTCATTCTTACTCTGGCACAGCAGAACTGGAAAATGATAAAGGAAAATGGATAAAGGAAAGAAAAGTATAAGAACCAAAGAAAGAGAAAGGGACTTTTACAGCCTGGCCCCTAAGCCCAGGTGCTAAAGAAGCATATGTTCACAAGTTTCCCAAGTGAACTTTAAAAATCAACCATAAAAGAAATATAAAAGGTCCAGAAAAAAATGTTTTAAATAGTAAAAATTTTTAAGTAAGTTTTGTTCTAATTGTTCTTCTTTGGGATTTTGTGATACAAGTGAAAAGTCAAACAGAAGGACTCTTTGTTATATACGCATGTATCACCAGGACCTTCTTAACATGGTGTCTTGTATATTATACATGCTCAATGTCTAGTAAAGGAATAAATTAATAGGCAGACACATATTTCTCTTGTTTCATTTTAAACATAAAGTAGCTTGGGGCGCCCGGGTGGCTCAGTCGATTGAGCGTCTGACTTCGTCACAGGTCATGATCTCATGGTTCGTGGGTTCAAGCCCTGTATCGGGTTCTGTGCTAACAACTCAGAGCCTGGAGCCTGCTTTGAATTCTGTGTCTCCCTCTCTCTCTCCCCCTCCCCTGTTCATGCTCTGTCTCTGTCTCTCTCTCTCTTAAAATAAATAAACATTAAAAAAAAATTTCCTTTAATAAAAAACAAATAAAATAAAAATAAAGTAGCTTAAGAGAGAGAAATAGGGGGATGGGCTGGTAGGAGGTAAAATGGGGAAAAAAGGAGAGAGTTAATAAACCAGCATGTGTGGTCAGACCTAATGTTGCTAACACATAAAAGTGTACAAAGGCTATACATATGCCTTGCATGACATTTTCTAGCCCAGATATGTCCAAATAGTTGGATTATAATTTCAAACCATTTCCTATGATCTTCTTTGATGGTTGGTTGACAATAAAAATTTTTGCATATATGGAAAGAAAAAAAAACTCTCCCCTACCAAGACTGGCGAAAGAGATGCTCCAAATCTCTGAAATAGAAGCAAAGAGAGGAGGCCCCTTTCTGTCAGAAAGCTGAGCAAACTTACATAAGCAACTTTCCTAAGCACCTTCAATTCTGTGTCCTAAGATACAGACTAGAAAAGGAAGTTCCCACATGGTGAAGAATAACCAATGCTAGCCAGAGTGCCAAGATATTGGGGAAAGAAAATTACTATTGATATTCTGGCTTGAGGCAACAGGTATGAGAAGAAAGCCCTGACAAAGAGTAAAAGGGACATTAGAAAATAATTCTCACAGCACAGTCTTAATGGTCAATATTTAGCAAAAGAACAAAGGATGTTACCTTATAATCAAAGCTTCTAATGGATGCTGAATGTGCTACATGTAACCACTGACGATATGAATGTTAGTGGGATAGAACCAACTTGGGAACCAGGCCTGAAAGATACCATAAGAGAATTCTGGGGAGGGGTGCCTAGGTGGCTCAGTCGGTTGAGCATCCGACTTAGGCTCAGGTCATGATCTCACGGTTTGCGTGTTCGAGCCCCGCATCTGTGCTCTGTGCTGTCAGCTCGGAGCCTGAAGCCTGCTTCGGATTCTGTGTCTCCTTCTCTCTCTGCCCCTCCCCTGCTTGTGCTCTGTCTCTCAAAAATAAATAAATGTAAAAAAAAAAAAAAAAAAAAATTAAGACAATTCTGGGGAATAAGTTTTCCAGAGAAATGAAACATGTATCTTAGGCATATGATGAGTTCTGTGAGACAGGTAAAACAAGTCTCAGGAACTAATAAGAAGGAAACCTATGTGGTAGACCGTTGAGCAAAAATTATCCTAGGGTAAAATTTGTCTATTTTTTTTTTTTATAACTTCTGACAAGTATGGGGGTTCATGTGTTATAGGTATCAACAAGAGAGTCAGGCTCCTATAGGAAGAGGTTTTAATATCAAATATACATTCACTTATTTATTTATTCACTCATTCACTCTGATATATTCATTCCACTTACAAGCTTGTTATGTTTGGAGTGTCTGCCCAGGCTCTAGGAATATAGGTAGGTACATAGAATGAGGTATGAAGAATAAACAAGATTGACATGGTCTCTACATAGTTGAGCTCACTGTCTGGATGAAGAGGCAGACATTAAACAAATACATTAATAATTATTTAAAGACTAAACAAACAAAACAAACAAACAAAATATATAGGATGCTACAATACACGTAACAGGCCTGGAAGGTCCTACATAGTCAAATATAGCTTTCTAGAAGACCTGGTTTTTTAAGCAAGAACATGAAAAACAAGTAAGAGAATGAATAAGGCTGTACCATTTGGAGCCTCTAATACTGGCTTTTAGTCCATTTTGGGGAAGGAAGGAAGAGATGTACATAATAATGGCAGAATCATACTGATGGACCAGAGTTTTCCTCTAGATTCTAATCTGATAAAAGAGATCCATTTTAGCTTCCCTAATCTGTGACTTGACCAGTTACTATTCTCCTTCCTGGCCTCCTTTCTTTGCTGTCTCTAGGAAAATCTGAAGTTGTGTACATTAGACATCTTGACACTACTGAAAAAGCAAAGAAGTATAATAATTAAATACGGATAAGAAAAGCCACTGAGAACAAATTCTGCATGTTAGCAGCACATCCACCTAAAATCTAGCTAAGTACTCATGAGGGGCTGAGGGATATTTAAATCAGATAATTAAAGGTTCAAAGTTAATAGTTTATCCTTGTTAAGCTGGGATGAGAATGGCATTTCACCTCAGTGGTGTTCCTCCCCAAAACCCATATCCTAGCCTAACCATAGTAAAAACATCAGTCAAACTCAAATTGAGGGACATTTTTCAAAAGACCTGACAATATACTCAAAACTGTCAAGGCCATCAAAAACAAGCTAAGAATAAACACTGCTACAGCCCAGGGAAGCCCAGGAGACATGATAACCTGGATGGAATCCTGAAATAGACAAAAGCCATTAGGAAAAAAACTAATGAAATCCAAATAAAGCATGGAAGAAGTTATAAGTGTTCACAAAGGTTCAATTCAGAAGGCCTGGGTTGCTCAAAGTCCACCCATTCTAAAGAAACTCCAGCCAATGACAGCCTTCTGGGAGATAATCTCTGGGCCTTTTAAATATCGTCCCTGATAAGAATGTTTTTGTATGTGAGGCCTTAGGCTATGCTGTACCTATTTGACCAGATAAGTTCACCCTGACAATGTGATTTAAGAACATCTTAAATTTTTGGCCTGAAAAAAGCTGGAATTTAAGTAGCTAAGGTCAGATGTGGAGTTGCTATATATACAGTACATGGCTGACCTCCAGTAAAAAACCCTAGACACCAAAATCCATATGATTCTCCTTGGTCAATAACACTTTACATATATTGTCACATTGTTTCAGGTAGAACTAAGTATGTTCCCATGTGATTCCATTGTGAGAGAACACCTAGAAGCTGGTGCCTAATTTCTCTGAATTCACCCTGTGGGCCTTTTTTTCCCTTTGCTGATATTGATCTGTATTCTTTCACTGTAATAAATCATAAGCATGAGTATAATGGCTTTTGACTCCAGTTAGTCCTTCTAGTAAATCAAGCCAAAGAGTGATCTTGGGGCTCCCCAACAAAGACAGACAGATGATTAAATTATAAGCAGCTTAGACTTCTCTAGAACTCATTCTCACATATTCCCCTCCTATCTCCTAGTACTCATCTATAGCTCTAGACAGCAGAAAAAAAAACCTTTTATCTCAGGCCTTTAAATTTTTTTTTTTTAATTTATCTCTGGCTTATAGTGGAATTCTCAGATATCTGCTAATTTTCAGATTAAGTTTAATCAATCTACCATATTTTTCCCACTTCAGCATCATACCCCATTCCATCTTAGAGCACTGGTCTTTCTATTGGGTCAAAACCAGAAGGTTCATTCTTAATACACTTAAAAAAAAAAAAAAACCTACATAAAAAACTACAAAGCATTTCTCTGAAAAGTACATGAAATTCTGAGAGCAATTTTAACATGGGACATTGGAATACATCCCACCCTGTTGCTTGGATATAAATTTTTATAAATAAGGGACACTTAAAAAATGCCAAAAAGACACTTTTGTTTCTGGCCAATGAGTAAAAGGGATAAGATTTACATTTCCGTCTGAAAAAGAAAAAACTAAAGAAAGTGGCAAAATATATGAAGCATCAACTCTCTCATGCTCTCTCAGAACACTGGCCATCAGGCAACAAAGGACAATGCACCTTGAGAGAAAGGAAACCAACTATCTGATTACACACAACCAGTTGCCTGGAAAAGGTCACAGATTACAGCAATGAAGGGAAAAAACAGGCAGAATCTGCTATCTCCAGAGATGAAAAGATAAAGCTAGAAGTATGGGAAAGCCAAAGAGGCTAGGTATTACAGAGCAGAGGATTACAGACAAAAGAAGTCCACAGGGAGAGAACACCTGAAATCTGATGAGGGTCTCCTTTATATGTACTGTTATCTGTGTATATGTGAGAAAAACAAAATAAGGCTGGAGGAGGGATGGTGGTGGAAAGAGGTCAGAGACCCAAATGAATTAGAGGGAATAGTGCCTGCCCTCAACAGGGATGTTGTGATTCACAGGGCTTTAGGTAGAGTATTGATAAATGATCCTACCTCAGTAGTGGGGAAAAATTATCCCTAGACACAATACTGCCCTGGTCTCACCTAAGGAAATTTAAAGGCAAGAACCCCCACCTCAATAATCAAACTATTTCCAAGTAATTTAACCACACCCAGAACAAACTTTAGGAGTATTTTTATAAATATAAAAATAATCCAGCTGCCAACAAAGTAAAATTCAAAATTTCTGGAATCTAATCAAAAAGTACAAGCATGCAAAGAAAATACAGCCCATAAGAAGAAGAAAGATCAATAAGTTGAAGCTGATTGAGAAATTATAGTTGATAAAGACATTAAAATAGTTGTTCTAAATGTATTCCATATGTTCAAAGAAAGGAAACACTAAAAACACTAAGTAGAGAAGAAGAAAATATAAAAAGGATAAAAATCAAATTTCTAGAGAAGAAAGCTAATTCAATGTCTATAATTTTAAAAATGCAATGGATAGCGCTTATAGCAGATTAGAAATTCCAGGGGGGTCAAATAAGTTAGTAGAATGGTAAGCAAAACAACAGAAAGTAACTAAAATAAAGCAAAGAGAAAAAGAAAAGAAAAAAATGGACTTAGCATTACTGAGCTTTGGGACAATCTCAAGCAGACAAATGTACATGTATATTTTGAGTCCCCAGTGAGATAGTCAGGCAAGAAACAAACTAAATATTTAAAGAAATAATGGCCAATTTTTTTTTTCAAATTTGATTAAAACTATAAACCCATACATACAAGACCATCAATGAACCAGCACATGAAACATGAAGAAAGCTACAAGGCACATCATAATTAAATTGCTTAAAACCAATGCTAAAGAGAAAATATTAAAAGCAACCAGAGAATAAAATATATATTACATATGGAAAACAAAGAAAATGGAGACAGCAAATTTCTTTTCAAAAATATTGCAAGAAAGAAGGGTGGAGGAAAAACAGTAACGAATTTGGAGGGAGGGAGGATACTATCAACCCAAATTCTTTATCCAGTGAAAATGTGAAAATACCTTTGTAAAACAAACAAAAAAAACCCCTTTTTTCAGACATAAGAAAACTGGAATAATTCATGACCAACACACCTGCATTACAGGAAATGTTAAATAAGCCTTTTAGGAAGAAGGAAAATGATACCAGATGGAAATCTGAATCTATACAAAAGACAAAAGAAGATGAAATGATAACTACATTGAATAAATATAAAGATTTTTTTCTTTTAAATCTCTTCAAAAGAAAATACCATTTAGAGCAAAATGATGACAATATACTGTGGGGTTTACAAAATATGTGAAAGTAAAATGTATGACAACTGCACAAAGGCCAGAAGGGGAGCGATGGAAGTAAACTGTTTTAAGGTTCTTATTATACTATACATATGATATATTATCACTTGAAGGTAGACTGTGATAAGTTAAAGATGTCTCAAGGGAAATTTAAAAATATTATGAACTAAATGGAAATAAAATACAACATATCAAATATGTGCGATGCATTTAAAGCAACTGAAAGCTTATATTAGAAAAGAAAACCTAAAATTATTAACCACAATTCCCATCTTAAGAAAAAAAGAAGAGCAAATTAAGCCTCATGCTAACAAAAGGAAGGAATAAAGATGAGAGTAGAAATAAGTGAAATCAAAACCAGAAAAACAATAAAACACAACACTGACAATTTGAAAAGATCAGTAAAATTGATAGACCTTCAGTCAGACTAACCATGGGGGGGGGGGAGACACAAATTACCAATATGAGATATAAAAGACAGGACATCACTACTCATTTGGTAGACAGTAAAATGATAACAAGAGAAAACTATGAATGACTAACTCCATCAATCCAACAAAGCGAAATGGACCAATTCCTTAAAAGATACAAACTACCAAAACTCACTCAAGAAAAAAACAAAAAACTTGAATAGTCTGTGTTTATTGAAAAATTAAATTGTACTTAAGTCTTCCACATAATTAAAATTCTAGACCCAGATGGTTTCAGTGCAATACATTTAAGGAATTAATACTAATTTTACACAATTTCTTCCAACACATAAATGATGAGAGACCACGTTCCAATTCATTCCATAATACCAGCATTTCCCTAATACTAAAACCAGACAAAAAATTTCATTAAAAAAAAAAAAAAAAACTACAGACAAATCTCTGTCGTGAACATATATAAAAAGGGTGCTATGCCACAATTCCACTTGAGTGGAATTCATCCAGAAATACAAGATGGATTCAACACTGAAAATCAATGTAATTCACTGTATTGACAAACAAAAAACCAAATTATGATCATTTCTACAATGCTGAAAATGCATTCAACAGAATTCAACAACCATTTTAGATTTAAAAAAAAAAAAATTCTCTCTTCAAACTAGGAATAGGAATAGAAAGGAACTTCACCTAATAAAGAACTTCCAAAAAAAAAAAAACTACCATCATACTTGATGGTGAGGGAGGGAATAAAGAGTTGTTTAATATAGCTATGGAGTTTCAGTTTGGGAAAAAGAAAAATTTCTGGAGATCTGGAGATGGATGGTGGTAATAACTGCACAGCAATGTAAGCATACTTAATGAGGCCAAATTATACATTTAAAAATAGTTAAAATGGCAAATTTTATGCTATGTATATTTTACCATAGGTTAAAAAAAAAAACACTTTTCTCATATATGGTCCTCCTGACTGCAAGCTATAATTGTAGTTTCTGTAATGCTACCATCACACACAAAAGAGCAGGGTTAACCCTACCTAGGGGGGCGGGGGGGGGGGAGTTAGTCAAAGACCTAAATGTAAGAGCTAAAACTATAAACTCTTAAAATATAAGGTAAATCTTCACAACCTTGGATTTGGCAATGGTTTCTCAAATGTGGTACCAGAAGTACACACAAGAAAAGAAAAAACAGATGCACTGGACTTCACCAAAATTAAAAACTTGTGCTTCCAAGGTCACTATTAAGAAAATGAAAGAGGCAGCCCACTGAATAAGATAAACTATTACAAATCATACATATCTGATATCAGATAATCATATATCTAATAAAGGACTTGTATCCAGAATACATAAGAATTCTTACTACTCAATAATAAAAAGACAAATAAATAACCCAATTAAAAGGGGGCAAAGGATCTGAATAGATATTTCTCCAAAGAAGATACACACAATGGCCAATAAGCAAATGAAAAGATGCTCGTATCATTAGTCACTAAAGAAATGCAAATAAAAAATCACAATGAGATATCATTTCACACCCACTAGGATAGCTATAACCAAAAAGATAGTAAGTTTTAATGAGGTTATGTAGAAACAGGAACTCTCCATACACTGCCGGTGGGGATGTAAAATGGTAGTCACTTTGGAAAACTGTTAGTTCCTCAAAAGGTTAAACACAGAATTACCAACGACCTAGCAATTCTACTACTAGATATAGACCCAAAAGAATTAAAACAGATGCTCAAACAAAAACTTATATATAAATGTTCAAATTCAACTGTATTTATGACAGTCAAAAGATAGAAGCAATCCCAATGTATATCAACTAATGAAAAGATAAATCATAACGTGCAGTATCCATACAATAGAATATTACTTAGCAATAAAAAGGAATGAAGTACTGATACATGATGCATGGAAAAACCTTGAAAATTTTATGCTTAGTGAAAGAAGCCAGTCACAAAGAATCAAGTATCTTATAATTCCATTTATATGAAATGTCTAGATTAGGCAAATCTATAGGGATATAAAATAGATAAATGTTTGCCTCAGGCTGGTGAGGATGGGCAGGTTGGGAGATGATGGGTAAAGGGTACAGCGTTTCTTTTGGGGGATGATAAAGGGATGTTCTAAAGTTGATACAGTAATGGCTGTACAACTCTTTAAATATACTTGACCACCAAAATATGCCCTTTAAATGACTGAATTGACATGTGAATTGTACCTGAATGAAGCTGTTACCAAAATATGAATATATACTTATATAGAAGGGCAAAAGAACTATTTCTGAGAAATAAGAACATTTGTGAACCAAAATTCTTCACAAAATATTCAGTCATTTAACAAACTCTTATTATTTGGTTGTTACCATTTGCCAAGCAATGGAGATACAAAGATGAACAAGACAAAAGGTCCACAGGGATATATGCATATTTTGTGTATTAGGTGCATTATATCCATAAGCCATATATGTGTATTTTGTGGGTATGTGTTAGGGATCACACTGCAAGATCTTTGGTAACTAACTGAGAGGTCAGAAAACAATTTTCCAGGCAGAGAAGACCACACATGCAAAAACAGGAGTGGTTCAACAAGAGGAGAGCATAATGTTAGAAAAAAGTTAAGGAGGCACAAGCCAGGTTACAAATACCAAACTAAAGAGCTTAGACTTCATTCTAAAGATGATCAACTGGTAGTCATGCTGATGGCTTTTAAGCCAGATCAGTAATTTCTTTTGGATAAATTACTCAATGAAGAGATGGGAAGGACTAAAGGGCATGATCAGATGGTATATAATTACTCCATATCTGTACAAGGTGAAATAAAGAAGTATAGTACCACAGAAGAACCACACTAACTACCAATGAGTTCCTTTACACTAAATGAAAATCTGTGTTTTTAGCAAACACTCATCAAGTATTTCTTATTGACCAACTATAACATATAAGTATAGCATATATCTCTATGATAACCTCAACATTATTTATAAATTCAAAAGAAGACATGCATCAGAAAGCAGCAAATTAAGAGCTTTCCTTCTATAATCTGACAGGAAAAGTCTTTCATTTCACCAAAGTTAACCAGAATCAGAGCTGAGAGCAGAAACTGCTCTCTCATGTCTCCTACAGACTAACTTTTCTATCTCTCTCATGTCTCCTACAGACTATAAGCCTGAGAAAAGTAAGGTATAAAAAGAAAAGTGGAATGAAAGAGTTAAACTTCTAAAGTATTTAATACACTTAAAACTACAATCTTGATTTTGGCACAGAGTATTTCCTGGTTAAAAGTAATCTACTTTCCCAAATGTGCTTTCCTGTTCAATTGTTATTACTTAAAACTATAAAAATGCACAAGAGAAGTTGGCAGGGAAGACTGGGATCTTGGGAGTGATAGAAGACACTCTTCTGTCTAGACAACAAGAGGCAAAATCAAAAGAAACCGAATTCAAAAGATTTGCCAAGAACCAATATGGAATTAATAGAATTTCCACAGGTTGTATATCTATTCCAAAAAAAGCAATCTGTTATTTAGTAAAGCATCCCAGAAACCCTCAATCCTTTGAATCTGTTAAAAATAAAGAACATATAGAATACAGTACTGTTTTTAAAGAACAGAAACTCAAATTCTTTCTAATTATCCTGAGGGTACATGAAGAATGAAATGTAATTATGGTCAATTAAACTATTTAACTCTCTGCACAGGAAAAGTAATGCTAATGAGCTCATCTTGTGAAATCCAACTGCCTTGTCACATTCTGATGTTCTATTCTCATCTGAAAAGACGCCAAATGAAAATACACCAGTCAATTTTGAATATGTAATTAGTGAAACAGTCTTTTGATTATTCATATAATTAAGTTTGCTACTATTTAAAATGGGAGTAAATGAGGTATGTTTATTTAACTAATGACATTTGGTATACACTCAATTTGACTGCTGACTACCTATAAATTTAATCTGGATCCAAGCTTACAAAGAGGTTTGAGGCAATACACTTAGTCTTAAGGCTCTAGTTACAATTCGCTTTTAAAAAGTGGGTTCAAATGAAAGTAGAGGCCTCTCTTTTTATTGACTTTTAACTTATTCTGAACCAAATGTCCAAATTCTGAAAACTGCAATCCAAAAGCAGTACCAAAAGCATAAAAGATGGATTATTTCCAAATAATGAAACAACCTAAAACTACCTAAAATGAAATAGGGAAACCCTGGGGGTGGGGATGATTTAAGATATATAAATGAATTAAACTTGATGGTAATCAATTTGTATATATTTGGTTAAGAATGCCATTTACCAGTGATCCAGTGATAATTGCTATGGTATATATAAAATGGCTTATTGTAAATACAATATGTAAATACAACTATTGAAAGCATTTTTTTTTTTTTTTGCTTATCTTAATAAAATAAGAATTTCTAATACATCAAGAAAGCAACATGTTTTGGTAGAAAATATAAAGGACTATTCTGTATCCTTCCAGAACAGACAACTTAGCACTATTACAGCCATATTTACTCCAAAATTGTTAAATTCACTGAATAAACAGTAAGGGTTAAAATTCGCTAAAGAAACCACTTGTTTTATAAAATACGAAGAATCTGAAGAATGTTACATGAAGGTAAACAAAAACATTAAGCTTTAGTACAGAAGACGGATGCAATACTCTTTAAATATATGTGAAATTGACCATCTGTTTTGTTTTGTTTTTCCAAGAGAATTATATTTGTTCACTTATCCATTCAGCAAATATTGATTGGACATCTATTATGCGGTAGGACAAATATAAAGGATAAAAATAAGAACTGCTCTCACAGAATTTAAAATCCCTTAAAAGCCATCCAGTTTAGACCAATTATCTAAAAATTTAAAATTTTTATAGAAAGAAGAAGATATATAATTGATAGTTTTCATTTTCTTATTTTAAGTCCCTACCCAAAGATTATCCAGTATTATTCCTCAAAATGAAAAATAAATTCTAGTGGCCGGCAAATATAAAAGGACTAAAGTAAAAATAAAATAAGACTTTATTTAAGCTCTTTATAATTTTAAATTTTTATCACATAATTATAAATTAACACAATCTTTCTGAGGGGAGAAAAAAACAGAGCTTAATGACATTTTACTTAAACTTTAAAACCACATATTTCCGTCTGATAATTCCACTTCTGGGAAACATTAATGCAAAGGTTTGGACATAAATGTGTATATAACCATATTAGAAAAAAACAGGAAAAATAAACAGATTTTCTTTAGAATGGAAGAAGGATAAAACAATTACAGTTTACCACATAACAATCTATTAAACAGTCATTTAAAAGACGTTTGCTGAAAAATTTTAAAGTAAAATGTTTACCATATAATTTTAAGTGAAAAAAGAAAAATATAAAACTATATATTCTAAGATTAGTTATATTAAAATATATGCATAGAAAAACAATCTTTAAAAAAATTTTAAACTATTAGAATTATAACAAAATATTAACAGTTTTTATTTCTGGGTGAAAAACCAAAATTTCAAAATGCACACTGACACAGTCAAAGATTCTAAGGATTCCTGTGGTAAAGAAATACATTTGATTTTAATTACCAATTAATAGTAAAATACATTTGACTTTTAATACACCAGTTGGTTTAATCACCAATTCAGAAAGTCCACAAAAAGGAAACATTACATTTCAGTAAGTAGCTAACACTTGTGGTCTCCTGATTAATAATGCATGAATTACATTGTAATTGGCAATATTCCCACCTTAGGACATTTCTTTTCAACTTAAATATAACTAGGCAAGTGTGATTTAGAAGTCTTAATCTCACACGCTGAAATCTTTTCTCAAAAGATGCTGAATGCTCAATTTACTATTTAAAAAATGTTCACAATTAACTACCTGCTTGAAACAGGTTTTCTATAGCAAAGTAAGTAGTAAACCTTCTGCAGATATAATTTGGAGATATTTTTGTATATGCGATAGTCTGAAAGCAGAAGAGAAAAATTTTAGCAATCCAATTATAGAAATGTTGACTTCTCAGGAAAATTTTTACAATCTGAAGTGAGCATAAAAAGCAATGTAAAAAAGTACTTTGACCAGGGCTAATCACCCTGGAGCTCATGAGTAACATCACAGTACACCATGGCCTTAGGCCAAGTAATAAAGTGCCAAATGGAAAATGGCACAAGTCCATGGATTGTAAATACTGTATCAGAAGAAAATAAAGGGGAAAAAAAAAATCTCTCATTAGAGCAATTAAAAATGCAGTTGTAGTATCAGTTCCTCTGATGAATAAATCAGTTCAGCAATTCCAAAAGTGGACAGCCACTGTTCAAACACATTCTCTATTGGCAGTAATTTTAAATTTTAAAAACTCACTGTATGTTTCTCTAGTTCCTAAACTTTTTTAAACACTGAAGTGTTTTTGGATGGTGTAGCTGGTTTATAACCCTATCACCTGAAATTTTCACATGTGGCATTTGATGAATATGCATTTACTTGACCTACATTTACTTGGCTACATTATGTAACAGTAGCCAACAAAACACAGATAAATACAAGTAAAGATATTCATACCAATGTGCCCAAACTTTAGACCATAAATTCCAAAGAAATGAAAAGCTTCTACTAATCCAACGTCAATCATTAATTATTCCATAATTCCATTTGTCAAATTATTCATATTAAATTAGCATGTTCTACTACAGAACTATAGTAGAACCCAAAGTTAAGCTGTAAGTTCATTAGTGAATTTGAAAATGTTTTCGAAAAAACATTTAAAATCACATTAAGTTGCCTAAACTAGAAGCTAGTCCTTAGAGATATTCCTAACTGAGGGCACTGTTTTCCACCTTAATTGACAAAACAATTGTGTTCTATAAGAAGTAAACAAGCATCTTCATCACTTAAGCTTTTGCTAACTACCATAAAGTTTAGTGGCTCAAAAAAACCAGACATTTGATATTTCTGACAATTCTAAGAGTTAACTGCGTGGTTTTTCTGGTTTAGGTAAACTTCAGTAGGGGTGGGATAGTCTAGCATTGTGTCTGTCACATGTCTGACAATTGGCAGGATGGCTGAAAGGAGGGAATCTCAGCTAAGAGGGCTCACTTATGCTCCACATGGTATCTCACCCTCCAGGAAACAAGTACAGATATCATAGCATAACTAATGCAGGGATTCCAAGAGTCGCAAGAAAAGGCAAGCCCTAGGTGCTTTCAAGTCTGCTTGCATCATGATTGCTAATATCCTATTAGCCAAAGCAAGTTACATGGCCAAGTACAAATTCAAAGGGTGGAAAACCTGACTCCATCTCTTTTATGGTAGGAGCTACAAAGTTGCAGTGCAAAAAGGGCAAACAGAATGGTGGGAAAAATCTGTAGTCAGTTTATGCAATCTACCACATTGCAAAATGCAGAAAGTATCTGCTCCACATGGTCCATGGCCAAATAAGTTTCCATAATAGCTCTCTTTCACACTTCTTCATATTTAAAAACCCTGAAAAGTCCTGCAGCAAAGAAATACAACTGATTTCATTTAAACCAGTACTTCCCAAACATATTTGGCCACAAAATACATTTTCCAAGGAACAGTCCCCTTTAAAAGTGAAAACCAAAAGAACAAAACAACAACAAAAAAAGTGAAAACAAACCCATTGATCTCTCCCCACTATATGGTTCCACACAGTCTATTCCATTGACTTAGTATCTTTTTAGTCTCTCTCAGTTTTTTTGTTTGTTTTAGCTTACAGCAATTATAAACCATTAGTTAATGACCAAGAGAACTGTTAATATACACACAATGGGCAAAAGAGTACAAAACTATGTCTGACTCTCTAACACGGCTCTAAGTTTTAAATAATTGTAACGTGTGAGCTTTTACAAGGGAGTATCTCAGAAGCAATAAGACAAACTCAAAAAGAAAAACTAAAGAGGTGATATTATAGAAGCAAAGGGAAAGAGTAGTTCCATTCTTCCATCAGTGCTCTCCTAAAGTGTCAGAGAGCAATCTATAAACTTTCCTCAACCTATACCAAGATATAAACACTCCTTATGATCAAACCAACTTTAACAGCCCATCCCTTACCCCAATACAATGCAGGACACACCATCAATGCTTTGTTTCAATGCTCATTTTCTGCAAATATTAATATATTCAAAGAAACATTTCTTTCCTGAATGTTAGGCCTACTTGGGTGATAAGAGAACGTAACAGATGATTCCCCCCCCCCCCCTTAAAAGGTAGCTTCTGGGGCGCCTGGGTGGCGCAGTCGGTTAAGCATCCGACTTCAGCCAGGTCACGATCTCGCGGTCCGTGAGTTCGAGCCCCACGTCGGGCTCTGGGCTGATGGCTCAGAGCCTGGAGCCTGTTTCCGATTCTGTGTCTCCCTCTCTCTCTGCTCCACCCCCGTTCATGCTCTGTCTCTCTCTGTCCCAAAAATAAACGTTGAAAAAAAAAAATTAAAAAAAAAAAAGGTAGCTTCTGATGTCCTTATGGTGATTTGATTGTGAACTGTGCAAAGCATGTCAATAATTGAGAAAATGTAAAAGAACCTGAGGAAACACCAGGCATCATAACTTGAAGATTTTTTTTATTCTAAAATTAGCCTAGTTGACATTTTCTTATAAGACTAAATATGCAATTAGCATACAACCCAGCAGTTGCACTCGTGGGCATTGATTTTGGAGAAATAAAAACTTACATTTACACAATACCTGCAGACGAATGTTCATAGCAACTTTATTCATAATTGCCCTAAACTGGAAACAGCTCAGATGTCCTTCAACAGGTGAATGACTAAGCAAATTATGGTACAGCCACACCATGGAATACGACTCAGCAACAGAAAGAACAAACTATTGTTGCACATAACAACTTGGATGAATCTCCTTGGAATTATGCTAAATGGGAAAAAACTAGTAACAAATGGCTGTATAGTGTATAGTTAGATTTATATAACATTTCTAAAATGGCAGAATTTTACAAACAGGTACAGAACAAGGTTAGTATGGTTATGAAAGAGCAAAGCAAGAGATCACTGTGGTGATGGAACTATTCAGTATCTCAATTCCAGTGACAGATACACAAAACTTTGCAAGTAATAAAACTGCACAGAACTAAACACACACACACACACACACACACACACACACACACACAAATAAGTACAAGTAACACTAAAAATCTGAATAAGATCAGTGATTATATCAGCATGAATATCCTACTTGTGATAGTGTACTAATTGTTTGCAAGACGTTACCACGCAGGGGGAAAGTGAGTGAAGAATACACAAGATCTCCCTACAGTATTTCTTACAACTGCACTAAATCTCCAATTACATCCATAAAAATTTCAATTAAAAAAAAATTTTTTTTAAGTTTAGCCTGGGTATATTGTCTCTATGCAGTCTCTGTTTCTTTCAGAGTTAAACAGTGTGGCTAGCATGGGAGTACAAATGACTTACATTTGGTACATCGATTGCTACTTCCCTCATAGCACTGGGCCTGACGTCATTCATCCCTTGTAAGAAATCATTCAGAGTAATCTTCACCAGCCCAGCCATCTTGCTATCAGAGAGATTAGGCTGTTTCTTCAAGACTCTCCGTAAGGCATAGAGACCTGCAAAGAGAAAAGTAATACAAGATTTATCTTCTACCCCATAAATACAGACTGAACCATTACCAATAAAAATAATAATAAACCCAAACTTCACACTCCTAGCATTTCAAATCGTTTGTTTGTGTGTGTATATGAAGGTAGAAGGATAAGGAAGAGGACTGAAAAATGTGGGCGATGAAGGCAAAAATCCAAATGCTTAGTTTGGGCAGTAAAAACATGACAAACTGGTATGAAATATGAAAGACAGATATTTTATAAACATGAAATAAAATTTACAAAACAACATCTACAAAAAAAGACCATGAAGATTTATCAGAATAGCCTGGGGAATAACACACCTCTTGCCTCTGCCCTTTTTATTAATACATTCAATCCAGAGTTATAGGTTTTGTAAGGTATTGGCAGAACATCTTACAGGAAATATTCAGTTGGCAGTCGGAAATGTGGTTTTGGAACTCAAGAAAGAATGAGACTTTAGAGCTGTGTGGGTAGACACAAGATCTCAAATTATATAGGAGAGACCTACAAAGACAGGCTAGAAAGGAACAAGGGATGGAAGAATGAGGGCTGAAGGCTCAATCTTAAGGAAGCCCATCATTTGAAAAGCATAAGAAATAACTGGACCCACAAAAGTATAGCCAACTAATCTTTGACAAAGCAGGAAAGAATAACCAATGGAAAAAAGACAGTCTCTTTGACAAATGGTGCTGGGAGAACTGGACAGCAACATGCAGAAGGATGAAACTAGACCACTTTCTTACACCATTCACAAAAATAAACTCAAAATGGATAAAGGACCTGAATGTGAGACAGGAAACCATCAATTTTTTTTTTCAACGTTTTTAAATTTATTTTTGGGACAGAGAGAGACAGAGCATGAACGGGGGAGGGGCAGAGAGAGAGGGAGACACAGAATCGGAAACAAGCTCCAGGCTCTGAGCCATCAGCCCAGAGCCCGACGCGGGGCTCGAACTCACGGACCGCGAGATCGTGACCTGGCTGAAGTCGGACGCTTAACCGACTGCGCCACCCAGGCGCCCCGAGACAGGAAACCATCAAAACCCTAGAGGAGAAAGCAGGAAAAAACCTCTCTGACCTCAGACGCAGCAATTTCTTACTTGACACATCTCCAACAGCAAGGGAATTAAAAGCAAAAGTGAACTACTAGGACCTCATGAAGATAAAAAGCTTCTGCACTGCAAAGGAAACAACCAACAAAACTAAAAGGCAACCAACGGAATGGGAAAAAATATTTGCAAATGACATATCGGACAAAGGGCTAGAATCCAAAATCTATAAAGAGCTCACCAAACTCCACACCCGAAAAACAAATAATCCAGTGAAGAAATGGGCAGAAAACATGAATAGACACTTCTCTAAAAAAGACATCCGGATGGCCAACAGGCACATGAAAAGATGCTCAACATCGCTCCTTATCAGGGAAATACAAATCAAAACCACACTCAGATATCACCTCACGCTAGTCAGAGTGGCCAAAATGAACAAATCAGGAGACTATAGATGCTGGCGAGGATGTGGAGAAACGGGAACCCTCTTGCACTGTTGGTGGGAATGCAAATTGGTGCAGCCACTCTGGAAAACAGTGTGGAGCTTCCTCAAAAAATTAAAAATAGATCTACCCTATGACCCAGCAATAGCACTGCTAGGAATTTACCCAAGGGATACAGGAGTGCTGATGCATAGGG
This sequence comes from Prionailurus viverrinus, assembly GCF_022837055.1. Classification (NCBI taxonomy): domain Eukaryota; kingdom Metazoa; phylum Chordata; class Mammalia; order Carnivora; family Felidae; genus Prionailurus; species Prionailurus viverrinus. Next base: position 101,740,885 of record NC_062564.1, read on the forward strand.
GCACTTGTACCCCAATGTTTATAGCAGCACTCTCAACAATAGCCAAATTATGGAAAGAGCCTAAATGTCCATCAACTGATGAATAAAGAAATTGTGGTTTATATACACAATGGAATACTACATGGCAATGAGAAAGATGAAATATGGCCTTTTGTAGCAACGTGGATGGAACTAGAGAGTGTTATGCTAAGTGAAATAAGCCATACAGAGAAAGACAGATACCATATGTTTTCACTCTTATGTGGATCCTGAGAAACTTAACAGAAGACCATGGGGGAGGGAAGGAAAAAAAAAAAGAGGTTAGAGAGGGAGAGAGCCTAAACATAAGAGACTCTTAAAAACTGAGAATAAACTGAGGGTTGATGGGGGTGGGAGGGAGGGGAGGTTGGGTGAGGAGGGCACCTGTTGGGATGAGCACTGGGTGTTGTATGGAAACCAATTTGACAATAAATTTCATATTAAAAAAAAAAAGAAATGATGATTTTAAAAAAGAATTAATAGAAGAGATAGAGGAGTGGAATCAGAATAGTAAAATACTGCAGTAGCCAGGGGCGCCTGGGTGGCTCAGTCGGTTAAGCGGCTGACTTTGGCTCAGGTCATGATCTCACAGCCCGTGAGTTTGAGCCCCGCGTCGGGCTCTGTGCTGACAGCTCAGAGCCTGGAGCCTGTTTCGGATTCTGTGTCTCCTTCTCTCTGACCCTCCCCTGTTCATGCTCTGTCTCTCTCTGTGTCAAAAATAAACGTTAAAAAAATAAAAATAAAAAAAAAATACTGCAGTAGCCAAAAAGATGTTTAACCAAGTCAAATTTAGAAAGATCAAGAATAACTTAAAAGAGATCATGCTGACCTGTAAAGTTACCGATGCAAACTCTTTGTTTTTGCTATTTGCTTGCAGTTTCAACACTAACAGGACTAAATGTTCTAATTCCCCTTCCTTCACAACTAGTTGCCAGATTTAGAGCCCTCTGATCTGTGGCAAAGACCTTTAGGCAGCAAAGTCCCTATCTACCTGCTCTCTGCCATAGAGTCTTTAATAAAATGCTACTTTTATGTTCCAGTGAACAATGAAATTCCAATTAGAAGAATTTTAGTCTCAGAGACCTCTTAGAAATCCAGTCTGAATAACCAAACTTGTCCTGGGACACTAGCTAGTTCCATCATGTTTAATGGTCTTTCGTCTGAAATGCTATGCCTCTGTGAATTTTTTACATAGTTAAAATGATACCATAAATATCATTTTACTTGCTTTCATTTATTTGAACTTTTACAGAGAAACAGAAGCAATGATGCAAGGAAGGCAGACAGAAACTTCCCAAAACAGAGAGCTGGGTATCTTTTGATTAGTAGGAAAAAAGTAAATACCTCAGTGACATTCAAAAAATAGATCTACAGTAATCTTTCCCAGGAAATTATCAGTGTAAGTCTAATATTCATGGAAGACTCTGAGATAGTAAGCTAAATGGGAAAAATAGCTACACAAGAGGAAACTGAAAATATATGTAAAAAAAAAAAATCATTATTTTCTAGAGCAAATGTCTTAGGCCATCTTAGGTCTGTCTATCTTACAAACACCCACTTGGTTTTTCTGCCTTCCAAAATCCTGAAGACAAATCTTCACATCTCTCGCATTTCTGCTTATCTTTTGAGCAAAAGCACTAACTGCCTCTGTCCCACATATATCTTTTCAAGGATGTCTGTACACACTAAGATAGATTATCTCCCTCCAAAGCAAAAGGGAGACATGTTTACGGTCTATTACAAAAGATTTGGGTTCCCTAAATTCAGGGTTCTCTTCCTATAATGTCTTGTCTGGAAACAGAAGTCACCCAGCCCTCTTCTTTGTGTCACTCGGTAAAACCTGAGGCTCAAGGAACCTGTGCAAATGCTGCTGTTGTGGCTACTTCTGTTGCTATAATATTCTGTCCTCCATGACCCATAAATACCATATCTTCTGCAAGTACTTGGGAAAGCTTGCAAGTAGGGTAAAATCTCAGACCCTTCACAACTCTTGACACAAAAATAAAAGTTCGTGTTAAATTAGGTTGTTTCACTGCCCAACATATATTTTAATTAAATGGTACAATAGCATTAAAAAACTGAACTAAATAAACAATACTGCAGTAATAACGTGCTGTGTTATATTAAACACCACGTGAGGTGCCCAAAAGAACTTAAGCAATTCCTACAGAATCTTACATAGATGTAAATAATCAAAAGACCAGAAAAATCTGACTCTTCTTCGTGTGGCTATTTAGCAATTTTTGTCAATATTTTTAATTAAACCAGATACCTCACTCTTACTCTTATCTAAAGAGATACTCTTGGGGCGCCTGGGTGGCGCAGTCGGTTAAGCGTCCAACTTCGGCCAGGTCACGATCTCGCGGTCCATGAGTTCGAGCCCCGCGTGAGGCTCTGGGCTGATGGCTCAGAGCCTGGAGCCTGCTTCCGATTCTGTGTCTCCCTCTCTCTCTGCCCCTCCCCAGTTCATGCTCTGTCTCTCTCTGTCCCAAAAATAAATAAACGTTAAAAAAAAAAAAAAAATTAAAGAGATACTCTTTAGTATCTCTTACTGAGATACTAAGAACTTAAACAAAAGAAGTAGTCAAATAATTTTCCTGTCAAATTTATGTCATGTAAACATAAAGTTTGATAATAAAGAAAACCAATTATTTTCATCCGACAGAGTCAGAAAACACAGACAACATACAGTTTTAAAAAGTATGTACAGGTGTGCGTGGGTGGCTCAGTCGGTTGAGCATCTGACTCTTGATTTTCCCTCAGGTCACGATCTTTGAGCCCCGTGTAGGGCTCCAGCAGGAGTAGAGAGCCTACTTAAGAGTCTCCCTCTTCCCTTCCCTCTCCTTCTGCCCCTCCCCTGCTTTTGTTCACTTGCACACACACACAATCTCCCTCTCCCTCTCTCTCTCTCTCTCTCTCTCTCTCTCTCAAAAAATTAAGTTAAAAAAAAGCCTATACAGAGGTTGCTCAGTCGGTTAAGCGACCGACTTTGGCTCAGGTTATGATCTCAGGGGTCGTGGATTCGAGCCCCCTGTCAGGCTCTATGATGACAGCTCAGAGCCTGGAGCCTGCTTTGGCTTCTGCATCTCCCTCTCTCTCTGCACATCCCCCACTTGTGCTTTCTCTCTGTGTCTCAGAAAAAAACATTAAATTTGTTTTTTAAAAAAAGCATATACAACATTTATAATTGTATACTTATAACATGGCAAAATGTCTGCAATTTCAAATGCAAACTACAGAATTTAGAATTTGGCAAAAATTCCACATCTATGAAGATAGCAAGAAAAAAGAAGTAATTCCCAATGACAGAAAAGGCCAAAGAACAAAGACTGGAGTTTTCAAAAGTTAAAAAACAGTAAAACAGGGATACCTGGATGGTTCAGTCAGTTAAGAAGCCAACTCTTGATTGAGGCTCAGGTCGTGATCTCACAGTTTGTGAGTTTGAGCCCTGTGCTGGGCTCTGTGCTTACAGCACAGAGCTTGCTTTGGATTCTCTCTCTCCCTCTCTCTCTGCCCCTTCCCTTGCTCGCTCTCTCTCTCTCTCTCTCTCTCTCTTTCTCAAAATAAATAAACTTGAGTAAAATATAAAGACTGATTCTGTGAATAACACGGCACAACTTAACATATCCAAATGATTGGTAATACATATTAACCAATGATTTGACCATTTCTAAAAATATTTTCAGAACTTCTCTTTTTAATTGCTTTTTAAGATTATAAATCATGTGCAGAAAATGAATTGTTCAGGCTTTCATTTATCATTTACTTTAGTCTCTAGACAGAAATACTGAAGTCTACCTACTAATTCTCCAATAAATTTAAAATTAAAAGATGAAAGTGAGCCACTACTGAGTGCATATCAATCAAGAGTTGAAATAAAGGTTTGAGGTAAAGTCATTCAAGTTAGTAAAGACAGTACATTAAATACAAGCACTTACTTTTGCTTCCTCCTAAATAAAACCCCACTACGATGAGTGTAAAGAGATTTTTATGAAGAAACATAAACCTGGAAGGGCAAATAGGAGAGGAAACAATGTAACAGCAACCAAAATTTCAGAAGCTGGATAGCAAAAGAATAAGCAGTAACTGAATATAACTGACCCAGGAAAGCTGACACACAAGCATACAATGAAAAAAAATCTGAGAGCAACCAGATTTATGCCACAGATGCCCTTCCTATTGACCCCACCCAAATTTAATCAAAAAAGCTCAAAACTTAGGACAGCACAAATCACTTCTAAAAAAAAAAGAAAAAGAAAAATCAGGGTTAGAAACAGAAAAATGGAAGATTAGAAAAGAAGTCTATTAGGAAGTAGTTAGATCATAAAGATCCCCTCCCCAATTTCACAGAGTCAGATGACTTTTCCTGTACCCTGTACCCTACATTTGAAGATATATTCTCTAAGCAACACAAAATATTTCTGAATTGAGGGGACACAAAGGACAGTTAAAGACCAGGGAATCATACTGCATAGAGAAACCCATTCTGCTGTTCCCCACTGTTCCTAGGGTTTACAGTCAGGATATACCTGCCCACATGTGAAGCCAAAAAATCCTTCTCCTGGAAAGGTACCAGGCTAAGAGTGACAAAGGCGCACTCAAGGAAAAGGCCCATGCAGAACTCACTACACAGAAGACCACAAGCTCACAAGCTCCAAGAGTTCACAGTACCTAATCAATTTTTAGTAGCAACACTTTCAAATATGAGAAAACACCCAAAGATCACTAGATATCTAAGGACATCTTCTAACAAGCACTATAAAGAACAAAATACATAGAAAAAAAAAAAAAAAAAAGCAACCTAGAAGAACCAGAGATAATGTAAGAAGAAACAAATATAAGAGGAGTGATGCCCTGCAAGATGATTTGGGTAATTTAAGAAATGCAAGTAGTTGGCATCTAGAGCAAAATTGCAGCAAGTTTTTTGCCTCCCCTCTGCAATAAAGCCAAGAACTATTTTTTTAAACAGAAGTAAACAATCTGCTCAAGATGAGCTTCCAATGAAGTACTAGGATCAAGAAGAGATGCTGAGCAGAGACTGAGATAACCTCAGAACCCACCATGACCATGCAGAGGTAGCAAGCAAGGAAGGGAGCATGCTGTTAGTATGGAACAGTACACAAAACTCGCTACTTCTCTCTTATAATTGCCTTCCTTTTCTATACATTTCTACCCTATCTGTATTAAATATTTGTTTCCTAAAGCTTAATATTTTCTAATAACAATACTCAGCTTATTAGTTTTCAACCTTTCTTTATTTCCTATATAAGAATTTCAGGTTGTAAATTTCCCTGTAAGCACTGCTTTAGCTATATACCACACAATTTGACATAGTTGCATTGTCCAATTCTAAACGTCTTTTTATCTGCATACTATAATTCCACTAATGAATTATTTAGAATTTTCTAATTTCCAAAGTATAAAATTGTTTAATTTATTGATTTTAACTTAAATGAATTTTGGCCAGAGAATAAGGTCTGTATTAAATGAATTTTTTTAATTGTAAATTCATAAATGTTCTATGTGTGTCTCAATAGATATGTTTGTTGTTGGTTTCAGTGTTCCAAATATATATCCATTATGTCAAGTCTGTTGATTGTGTTATTCAAATCTTCTCTATCCTCAACCATTGACAGAGATGCATTAAAACTCTCACACTAAAACAGATATTCTGTTCATTTCTCCTTGTAGTTACAGAAAGTTTTGCTTTATACATTTCAAAGCTACCCTATCAATTGCATCAGGTTTAAAACAGTTATGCCTTCCTCATAAATTGAATGGTTTTATCAGTATGTAGTACTCATCTTTATCTGCAGGAGTGTTTTTTGTCTTAAAATTACTTGGTCTAATGTTAACATGGCTATCGTCTAATCCCTACCAACTCTTTTTCTTGCATTCATTCTGACTGATTGATTTTTGTTTTGTTCTTTTCACATTTCATTTTGCCTTCTACTAGTTCTGAAGTTATACAGTCTTTTTCTATTATTTTAGTAGTTATACTAGAAATGTTAATGTATGTATTTACATTAATGGAGCACAATTAATCAAAGTAAAGTCAATCATGAGGCTGCCAGGAAATAAATATAGGTAAGTCAGTGAGATAGATATCCCACATTATTCTTCTGTAGAAAGGGTTTTTAACATCCAGGAGAAACATTTGTTTGTTTTCTCTATTTGGTTTGTATTATTAGTTCTCTCTATATTTCATTTGTACCTTCTTTTCTCTTTTACCAAAACCACCAATATGTGGTCCTATCTCTTGACTGGTGCTTGGTCTGACTTTATAATCTTAAAACTCTTTTCAAAGAATGAATTTTTTGTTCTTTCATTCCACTGAATCTAACTTTATATTTTTAATTTTCCTCCCCTTTGGATTTACTCTGTTGTTCTTATCCAACTAGTTGAGCTAAATGCAGTTCTTTTTAACCCTTCTTATTTCCTAATAAAAGTGTTACGATTACATCTTAGAGAAAACTTAAAACAGAATTTTTACCAACATTGTTTGTTTTTTTTTTTTATGTTATTTTTGAGGGAGAGACAGAGTGTGAGCGGGGGGGGGGGGGGGGGGGGGCACAGAGAGAGAGGGAAACACAGAATCTGAAGCAGGCTCCAGTCTCTGAACTGTCACCACAGAGCCCAATGCAGGGCTCGAACTCATGAACCATGATATCTATGACCTGAGCCAAAGTCAGACACTTAACCAACTGAGCGACCCAGGCGCCCCTATTCTTCTTTTTTTTTTTTTAAGTTTACTTATTTATTTTGAGAAAGAGCACACGAGCAGTGGAGGGGCAGAGAGAGGGGGGGGAGAGAGAGAATCCCATGCAGACTCTGCGTTGTCAGTGCAGAGCCCGATGCAGGCCTTGATCCTATGAACTGGAAGATCATGACCTGAGCTGATTTCAAGAGTTGGGACAGTCAACTGACTGAGCCACCCAGGAGCCCCACTAACATTCTATTCTTAATATTTAATTTGCTATATGACTTCTTTTGAAGCTCACAGAGAGATTATTTGAGTGTTGTCTAATTTAGCTTTCAGGTGTACCACTTACTAAATTACTGACTCCCAGCTTGAAAACATGCTTCTATACCCAGCTTTGTAACACTACAAGGAGTTGAGACTGCAAATTACATTTCAGCTCCATGGTAGGCTTTGCCAATGTTAGAGCAAAGCTCTAGAGGGAGACAGCAAAGCTGAAGGGGGAAGAAAGGACTCACTCCCTCTTATTTACATCCCATACATTTCCTATATGTTTACTATTCCTGTGACTGTCATTCTACCAACTCTTAAGGGACAACAGCACCAACCTAGCAATGCCACTTTCTAAGAGGTCTGAGTCAGCCTTCAAAGTACCAGGCTACTCTTCAGGGGTCTGAGTTACAGCTCAGCTTCTAGGTTTTAATAATCTCAACCTATGCCCTTTCCCCCCCACCAGACTTAGGAGTGAGAACTGCTTCCTATAGTTGCTACCCTCCTTTCAATTACCTAGTTAAAATTTATAATTTGTTATTCTTTCTATTAAATTTTCTCTGTAAAAAAAAAAAAAACTGGTATAGGGGTGCCTGGGTGGTTCAGTCGATTAAGCATCCGACTTCGACTCAGGTCATGATCTCAACAGCTTGTGAGTTCAATCCCCTAGTCGGTCTCTGTGCTGACAGCTCAGAGCCTGGAGCCTGCTTTGAATTCTGTGTCTCCCTCTCTCTCCCCTTCCCTGCTGATGCCCTGCTGATTCTCTCTCTCAAAAATAAATAAACATTAAAAAAATTTTTTAAAAAACTGGTATAGGTTCTATCTCCTAACTGGATCATGACAGAAATAACAATCCCATGACATGTTTTTAGAATTTCCCTTTTTCTCTGTCCTCATTATATAGACTGAGGCTTTTATAAGTAAGAGAAAAACCAAATGTTTGGGAGGCTAATGTAATCTTGACTTCAAATTAAATAAGAAAAAAACATTTTTCAGCTAATGGACATGGGGCAAAAGTTCTAAATAAGATATTAGCTATCTAAATCTAACAATATATTTAAAAATCTATATATTCACAAAGAGTTTTTCTCAGAAATAAAAGGCCAGTTGATCAGAAAATCTATTAAATCCCTACACTGTCTAATTTGAGAATAATTATAATTATTTTTACTGATACAGAAAAACATATTTGATAAGATTCAACATCTATTTATGATAAAAATAATTTAAAACACTCTTAGGAAAGTGTATTTGATTAAGATTATATTCCAGCAATCTTTAGCACCAAACATTACACTTAATGAAAAGACTTTATATGAATTCTCTAAAACTGGTAACAAGACAAGGATGCCAGTATCACTATCACTAGATAATTCAATCGTGGAGGCCCTGGCTATTAAGAATAGAAAAAATAAGGCCACAGCAACTTCTTACTCAACACGTCTCTGGAGGCAAGGGAAACAAAAGCAAAAATGAACTATTGGGACCTCATCAAAATAAAAACCTTCTGCACAGCAAAGCAAACAATCAGAAAAACTAAAAGGCAACCGACAAAATGGGAGAAGATATTTGCCCACGACACATCGGATAAAGGGTTAGTACCCAAAATCTATAAAGAACTTATCAAACTCAACACCCCCCCCCCAAAAAAAAATAACCCAGTGAAGAAATGGGCAAAAGACATGAATAGACACTTCTCCAAAGAAGATATCCAGATGGCCAACCGACACATGAAAAGATACTCAACATCACTCATCATCAGGGAAATACAAATCAAAACCACAATGAGATATCACCTTACACCTGTCAGAATGGCTAACATTAGCAACTCAGGGAACAACAGATGTTGGCAAGGATGTGGACAAAGAGGAACTCTTTTGCATTGTTGGTGGGAATGCAAGCTGGTGCAGCCACTCTAAAAAACAGTATAGAGGTTCCTCAAAAAATTAAAAATAGAACTACCCTATGACCCAGCAATTGCACTACTAGGTATTTATCCAAGGGATACAGGTGTGCTATTTCGAAGGGACACATGCACCTCAATGTTTATAGCAGCACTATCAACAATAGCCAAAGTATGGAAAGAGCCCCAATGTCCATCAATGGATGATTGGATAAAGAAGTTGTGGTGTATATGTGTGTGTGTGTGTGTGTGTATACACATACATACAATGGAGTATTAGTTGGCAATCAAAAAGAATGAAATCTTGTCATTTGCAACTATGTGGATGGAACTAGAGGCTATTAAGCTAAGCGGAATTAGTCAGAGAAAGACAAATATCATATGACTTTACTCATATGAGGACTTTAAGACACAGAACAGATGAACCCAAGGGAATGGAAGCAAAAATAATATAAAAACACGGAGGGAGACAAAACATAAGAGATTCTTAAATATGAAGAACAAACAGAGGGTTACTAGAGAGGTTGTGGGAGGGTGGATGGGCTAAACGGGTAAGGGGCATTAAAGAATCTACTCCTGAAATCACTGTTGCACTATATGCTAACTTATTTGGATGAAAATTTAAAAAATAAAAAAAATAAACATAAATAAATAAAAGAATAGAAAAAAGAAAAGTGAAATAATGGTAAAAGGATGGAAAGAGATAAAATTTCCATTACTCACACATGACAATCATCTACCCAGAAAAGCCAAAACAATTAAAAGAAAACTATTAGAATTAATAAGAGTTAAACAAGGCTGAAGACCAAAAAAAAAAAAAAATCAATATAAAATTTCTCTACACCAAGAAGAACAAATTTAAAATACCATTAAAAAAAAAAAAACAGCATTCGCAATAATCACAAAACTGATAAATTAACTGGGTATCAACCTACAAGACATACAAAACTTCTATGGATAAATTTTAACAAAGAGAAAAATATGAATAAAAGATATTCTAGGTCCTTGAATGGGATGACAATACCATAAAAATGTCCATTATATTCAAAACAATCTACTTATTTTAAATGCAATCCCAATCAAAATGTTGATTGCATATCAGCAGGTTAATTAGAATAAATCTTCCCTAAAAACAGTATTAAGGAATTAAGGTCTATATATAACTAAGTCAACAATAATGCAAATAAATAAGCAGAATTTATCTTACCAGACATTAAGATATACTACAATTAACAGTATTAAAAATAGCGTGTGGGGCATCTGGGTAGCTCAGTCAGTTAAACGTCTGACTTTGGCTCTGGTCATAATCTCACACATCGTGAGTTTGAGCCCCACATAGGACTCTCTGTTGTCAGCACAGAACCCACTTCATCCTCTGTCCCCCGCTCTCTCTGCCTCTCTCCCACTCACATGGACACTCTCTCTCAAAAGTAAATAAAAATTTTAAAAATAAATTAAAAAAAATAAAAATAGTGTGTAAAAGTTATAAAACTGGGGCACCTGGGTGGCTTAGTCGGTTAAGCATCCAACTCTTGATTTGGCTCAGATCATGATCTCATGGTGGTGACATGGAGCCCTACATTGGGCTTGTGATTAAGATTTTCTCTCTCTCTCTCTCCCCCCCCCCACCCCTCCCCTGCTCATGTATACACTCTCTCTCTCTCAAAAAAAAAAAAAAAAAAAAAAAAAAAGTTATAAGACTAAAAAGACCGCAACAGGGCACAGTTCAGAGACAGATTCATATACATATAATTTAATATATGATAAACTTGTGATAACATATCACAAATCAATGAGGGAAGAAAGCACAGGCTGTTTAGTAGCTGACAAATGAATAATGGGAAAATTGGCTCATTGTGTGGATCCACAGGCATTGGGACTCTAATGAGTTTTCTTGGTAGACAACATTTCATACATGCTGTCTCAACTCATTGCTAGAGGAATTACACATGTCTTGTGCTACTTCACTGGGAGAGGACTCTTGGAAGTTTGTACCAGGCTTCCTCCACAACTTGCCCCATGAACCTTTTCCCTTTGCTAAAATCTACCTTGTATCCTTTGCATTGTAATAAATCAGAGCTGTCAGTATAACTATATGCTAAGTCCTGTGACTCCTGCTGGTGAAGCATCAAACTTGGGCATGGTCATAGGGATCCTGAATATGTAGATAAATATAAATGAATAACTGTATAAAACAATGTTTTGAGGGGCGCCTGGGTGGCTTGGTCAGTTAAGCGTCCGACTTCGGCTCAGGTCATAATCTCACAGTCCGTGAGTTCGAGCCCTGCGTCAGGCTCTGTGCTGACAGCTCAGAGCCTGGAGCCTGTTTCAGATTCTGTGTCTCCCTCTCTCTCTGACCCTCCCCCGTTCATGCTCTGTCTCTCTCTGTCTCAAAAATAAATAAACGTTAAAAAAATTTTTTTTTTAAACAATGTTTTGAGGGTAAAGAGAATCAAAGTGTTCCCAAAGTGTTTGAACAATTCTATATTAATCTTTGATGAGCCAAGGAAATATAATATGTAAGATAAACACTAAAAAACAAGTTAAAATGTATAGCTAAAAAGATAACAGGAGGAAAATAAAATAATAAAAATACTTGCCTATTTCAAGAGAAAGCAAGACAAGGGTGGGGGACATAAAACAGATGGGACAAATAGAAGACAGGTTAAATCTAACTATTTAAGATAGTACCCAAATTTAAACGTAATATGTACTTGAATTGAGACAGCATTAGATGGATTAAAAAAATAAAACCCAAATTTGTGCTATTTACAAAAGATATGTTCTGAATATATAAAGATAGAAAAGATTGAAAGTAAAAGAATAAAGAAATACCATGCAAACATAAAAATAAAATAATGCTGCTTTATCTACTACCAGACTTTAAGCAAGAGGTATTGCTAGATATTTCAGGATAATAAAAGGGTCAGTCCACCAAGAATGTATAAAATTCTAAATTAATACCTACTTAGTAACAAAAGTCTCACAATATAAAAAGCAAAATTAAGCACAGTGAAAGGAGAAATGGACAAATATGCAACCAAGTTACTTACAGACTTTAACACATTTCCCTCAGCAGCCCAAAATTACGTATTTATAGATAGACATATTTACAAGATATAAAAACAAAGTTAACCCACTTATCCTAATTGGCATATATAGAAAAAAATTTCCAAAATAATAAAATAGATTTCAAGTATAATTGGAAGATGTACCAAAAATGACACAGGCTGAGACACAAAGCAACTCTGTATATTTCAAGTAATAAAATCAGAAAGCATATGTTCTCTGACCACAGAATAGCAAAATCAGTAACAAAAAGACACCAAAAAATACATAAATATTTAGAAATTAATCAATATATTTCCAAATAACTTATGGATCAAAAGAAAAAATCCAATAAAAATTGTAATTTTTAAAAACTAAATAATAATGAAAATATAACATGAAAATTTGTGGGATGCTGCTAAAGCTGTACTTAAAAAAATAGTAACAGGCATAATGCACATATTAGAAAAGAAAAAGGACTGAAGTCAATAAGGTCCTCATCTTCTAAAATGAACAATAAAATAAACCAAAAAAGAAAAACAGTAGGAGGGAAATAATAAAGAAGTTAATACAATAGAAAACAAACATACAAATAAAAAAATATTAAAGCCAAGGGGCACCCTCGTGGCTCAGTTGGTTGGGCATCCGACTTCGGCTCAGGTCATGATCTCACAGCTTGAAAGTTCAAGCCCCGCGTTGGGTTCTGTGCTGACAGAACCTGGAGGCTGCTTAGGATTCTGTGTTTCCCTCTCTCTCTGCTCCTCCCCTGTTTGTGCCTGTGCATGCTCTCTGTCTTTCTCTCTCTCAAAAATAAATAAACATTAAAAGCCAAAGTTTATTCTCTGAAAAGGCTAATAAAACTGAGAAAACTCTGGCATATGAATCAAGGCAATGTGAAAGAAGGCACACACTACCAATATCAATACTGAAATAGGAGACATCACTACAGAACCTACAGATATTGAAAAGCTAACAAGATACCAGGAATAATCTTATAGCAAATAATAAGAAATTTCATATGAACAAATTTCTAGCAGAAATCTTACCAAAACTAACATGCAAACAAAAAAAGTACATAACTGAATATTCCAATAGCTATTAAATAAATTAATTCTGTAATTAAAACTTTTACAGACAAAATTCCAAACACAAATGGCTCCACTGGAAAACGCTACTATTTAAGGATGAATATAATACTAAGCTTACAAAAACTCTTCCAGAGAAAAAATAAACAATTCCTAAATTGACTCATAAGGCCAGCAAAACCTTGTTCCTCAAATCTGAGGAGTGTATTATGTGAAAAAAAAAAAATAAACGAATCTCTCTCATGGACATAGGTACAAATATCCTAAACAAAACATCAGCAAAAATGTAAATATATAAATAAAGGATTATACATCATGACAAGATGGTTATGTTCCAAGAATATGAGGTTGGTTTCATATTTGAAAATCAATCAACACCTTCTCCACATTAATAGAAGAGAAACAATAGGATTATCTCAATAGACACAGATAATATGATAAAAAATCAATATTAATTATAAAACAAACTAGGAATAGAAAGAAATTCTTTACCAGATTAGCTGCAAAAAACATAGAGTGAGTATAATTCCTAACTGGAAAATATTAGAAACTTTCTCCCTAGGATAAAGAATGAGATAAGAATAACTGTTGTTACTGCTTATGTTAAATACTATGTTAGAAACCATAACCAGTGCAATAAAGCAAGAACAAGAAATAATAAGTGTAGAGATTAAAAAGAATGAAATAAAACTGTCATTATCAGCAGACTGTATACATGTAAAGTTATGTAACATCATATACATAGAAAACTCAAAGAATCTACATACACACTATTAAAATAAGTGAATTTAGCAAGGCAGGTAGACACAAAGTCAATACAGAAAAATTTATTTTTCCTAGGTAACAGCGAAAAAAACAATTATAAGGTGAAATTTTGATGCCATTTTTAACTGCATTTAAAAAAACCTAAATACCTAAGAATAAATATAACGTACATTTATGCAAGACTTCACAAAAAACTATGAGAGAAATTAAAGATTTAAAACAAGTGAAGAGATCTACCATGTTCATGGATTGCAAAGTTAGCCTTTGAACTCTCCTCAGATTGATCTAGAGATTTAAAATTTTCAGTCAAAGTTCAGTTTAGGGTGAAGGGAGCCTACCAAACTGATTTTTCAAGTTATAAGCAAATGTAAAGGGTCAAGAATAGTCAAGACAAAATTGATGAAGAAAAAAGAGCACTTATCCTCCAGAAATTAAGGCTTTTAATAAAGCTGATGTGATTAAAATCATTTCAGTATTTTACACAAGGATAAAGAGAGATCAAGGAAACAGAATAGAGAATTCAGAACAAACTCAAACTCTTGATTTATGACAAAGGTACCACGGCAGAGTAGGAAGGACAGATTGTCATTTCATTAACTGGTCTGGTACAACTTATTATCTACATAGAAAAAGTGAGTCAATTATAGATGGTAATGTGAAAGGTAAGACAATAAAACATCTTTACAATGAAAGAAGATAATATAAAATATTCATGACAGTGGAACTGACATAGATTTCTCAAAGAGGATTCAAAAATCACTAGCCACAAAGGAAAGTACTGATAAACAGGATTGGTTATATTTATATATATATATATATATATATATATATATACACATATATATATATCATAACAAATATGTAATAGTTACAAACTTCTGTTCCTCCAAAAACTATATGAAGAAAACAAAAATTAGGATGGAAGGTAGGAAGGCATTTTAAATATATATATACACACACATACACATACACACACACACACACACACACACATACATCTCTGAAGGTCTCATAACCAAATTATCCTAAGAATTCCTACAAATCAATTAATCAATTATTTTTTTTTAAAGAGCAACACAAGAGAAAAATTGAATAGATATTTGAATAGGCATGTCACAGAGGATATCTAAATAGACAACACATACATAAAAAGGTAATCAACATAAGTCATCAGAAAAATAAAACCAAAATGCAGCAATTAAAAACACACCAAATGTCAGAAAGGATGAGATGATACTTGAATTTTCACACACTAATGTGAAAGACTAATTTGATATAATCACCACAGAAAACTTTTCACAATACTTATTAATGAGAACAAATACATATCCTGTAACTCAACAATTCCACTACTAGGTATATTGCAAGGAGAAATATGTACCTTTGTGAATCTAAAGATACATGCAAGAATATTCACAGCATTATCACTCGTAACATTTATACAGTAGAATACAGAAATAAAAATGAGCTATTGCTAGCAGAATAAAATGACAAAACTCTTATACCATATTATGAGTGAAGGAAGACAACACAAAAAGGCGAAACTAATCTATGGTATTAGAAGCCAGAAGAGTCGTTGCTTTTTGGGTTGAGGTGAGGAGTAGTGTATGGGAGAAGATCTGATGGTGGTTCCAGGGCACCAGTAAGGCTTTCTATCCTGGCTTGAGTAGTGGTTACATGAGTGTATTCACCTTGGAAAATTCATGGATCTTACAATTTATACATTTTTCTGAAAATATGTCATATTTGAGAAAGGAGTTTTCTTTTTTAAATTAGATTATGTAAAAAGTGAAGCAAAAGGAAAATAAAACTACAAATAAAGCTACAACATAGAAGCTGGTTGAAATAACACTAAAAGCTGGTAGTTTCAGAAATTACAAATTTAAGTCTAAAGTGAATGACTTTAGGGGTGCCTGGGTGGTTCAGCTGGTTAATTGTCCAACTCTTGATTTCAGCTCAGATCATGATCTTCCTGTCATGAGATCAAGCCCCATGGGAGATCAAGTGGGACTCGGTGCTGGACATGCAGCCTGCTTAAGCTTCTCTCTCTCCCTCTCCCTCTGCTCTCCCCAACTTGTATAGGCACTCTCTCAAAAAAATAAAGTGATTAACTTCAAATCTAAGCAACCATATATATCTATTCATACACAAAACACACACACACACAAAATGAACTTTACCCCTTAGTATTTCACTGCTAAAGCATGAATGTAATAATTTTTATTTAGAGCACTTTATCAGAATAATTAAAACCATGATGACAAAGTAAATCAGTAAAAAAGATTCTGTGAATTGTTTATACAGAAGCCTTAATCAGTCTTAGTATCAGTGAGGACTTACTAAAAGTTGATTTGTGTGCAAAATATACTACTTTGCAAAATATGGATTGTATATATGATTTATAATCCTCACAATGAGTTTTTATTTGTCAGAATATGTTTATACAAATGGGTGTTTGATATGGGAGCAGGGGTGAGAAAGAAGAAAAGAACAGGACTTGAGGAGAGATAAAAGCATTCCTTATGTTTAAACTGAAAGTATTTTTATTTTTTTTTTAATTTTTATTTATTTCTGAGTGATAGAGACACAGCATGATCAGGGGAGGGGCAGAGAGAGAGGGAGACACAGAATCTGAAGCAGGCTCCAGGCTCTGACCAGTCAGCACAGAGCTTGATGTGGGGCTCGAACTCACAAAGTGTGAGATCATGACCTCAGTTGTACATTTAACCAACTGAGCCACCCAGGCACCCCCCCTTTTTTTTTTATAAATATTTAAATTTTGTTTAATATTTATTTTTGAGAGAGACTGAGAGAGAGACAGAGTACAAGCAGAGTAGTAGTGGCAGAGAGACACAGAATCTGAAGCAGGCTCCAGGCTCTGAGCTGTCAGCCCAGAGCCCGAAGCAAGGCTCAAATCCACGAGCTATGAGACCATCACCTGAGCTGAAGTCAGTTAGTTAACCAACTGAGTCACCCAAGCGCCTCCAAACTAAAAGTATTAAAAAAAAAAACAAAAAAAAAAACAATTCTCAATAAGACAAGCACTATGCTGTACCTGCATTACCTATTTGCCAACTCAGTTACAGTTCATACTAAAGCAAAGCAACTATCAAAATATTCTATCATAAAGCCACTTAGAAAATATATATGCATTGACCACAAGTTATTCTTTCATAGGCACTCTTCTTCAAAATCAATTCATCTATTCACTCACTCAAAATATTCACTGAGTACCTCCTAAACATAAAGTATTCAACAAATATATTGAGCTCTTACATGTGAGAGTACACAAGAACAAGAAGCAGATATGCCTCTCATAGTGCTAACAATCTAATAGAGAAGAGACATAATTACTACAAACTGTGTCAAGTACTTAGACATGGAAAGAACAAAATGGTACAAAAATACATGTCTGAGACATCTAACCCAGTTTTGTGGGATTAGTAACAGTTAAGAGTTAGACAACCCTCACAGAAATCATTTAGCATATTCTTTACTTCACAAATGAAGACAGAGTAAAATGTGTGCCCAACTTCAAGTCATTAGACCTGAAAAATGACTTGATATTAAACTGGTAACATGAGAACTGGGGCCACAGAGGCAGAAAGGTACTAAAGGCAGAGGGAATAGCATATACAAAGGCCTTTGGGGGCGCTGGGGTAGCTTAGTTGGTTAAGCATCCAACTTTGGCTCAGGTGATGATCTCAGGGTTCATGAGTTCAAGCCCTGCATCAGGCTCTGTGCTGACAGCTCAGAGCATAGAGCCTGCTTCAGATTCTGTGTCTCCCTCTCTTTCTGCCCCTTCTCATTCACACTCTCTGTCTCTCACTCTCAAAAATAAATAAACATTTTAAAAAAACAACAAAAAACAAAGGCCTTTGGACAAGAATGAGTATAATCTGAGAGATTATAAGACGCTGTTGAACAATAAAAGACAAAATCCCTGTCCTTAAGAGAGTTCACACTTAAAAATATAAAAGAACATGTTTTAAATAAACCTAAATCCAGCTCTAATAATTTATTTGTAGATAGTGAGGAGATAAAAAATAGCACTGTCAGAAATGGAAAAAGAATAATGGAAAATTACAGATTTGCGAAAGCTAAAAAAAGCTTAAGGGATCCAAGAAATTCCTGCCATAGGCCTTCAGATTCTTTCCCAATCTAAGGTTGCATGATTCTAGACTCTATATAGAGCTACTCTACTTTATACAAATGCTATTTGATAATAATGTCCAAGTTGAAACAGAATTTATATGAATTAAATGTTAAATGTATATCAGAGCTTACAAAAATTAAAGATCCCTGGAGCTATCATATTAATGCAACCAATTCTCTGTGGTCCTAGATCTGCCTCTAGCTCAGGTGTCACTTTACATAAAACTTCACCTCTTTGGTCATCTGTTATCTCACTTAGTATTAAATGGAAAAAATAAAATGTATTTTATATAAATTATTTTTTCAGCTTTTAAAATGTTTATTGGACATCAACCATTCTTAATGAGGCCATATTAGAATCTATGCCAAGAAATTAAGTTTTTAAAAACACGTGTATTTTTATAAACCAGAAGTAAACAATTAACTAGAGGAGCAAATGGACACATGTACACCATCAGTGACTATAGCTTAGGGCAAGCAATCTATGACATTTCCTTTCCTTACTAAGTTTAAAGTTAATTTTTAAAATGTAAACAAAAACAGAAGCAATACGTCTATGTTCTTAAAAAACACAACTTTGAGACAAAAACAGGTGTAGCTAATTAAAAAATAAATTTGTCATTTTGTTTTAATTATTTTATTTTCCAACGCTCTCAAAACTTTTGAGAATGGAAAACAAGACACAATGAAGAAAAGTCAAAATGCTTCAGGCAATCCTAATACCAACACATTCTTTCCAGTCTAAAACATGTTCTTCCCTTAAGCCCCACATCACTGTCCAGATATAATCATTTATGGACAAGAACAATTATTCTACATTCATGTTCTTCAAAACCATCTGCTCCAGATTCAATCAACAAACATCATCTCGCCCCACACATATGGAATCTAACAATTTTATACTCTATGCTGACTAAATTATATTATTTTTGAGACTCTGCATTTAAGTTGCTTCACTGGAAGCTAACAATGAACTTAAACTGATCACAGGGCTAATGCTTTTCAGAATTACCACCTACCCTACAGACATTTAATTATGTGAAAAAGTAACATGAAACATGGCATCTGGATCTCAGATTTGAATTGTAAAAGTTGAACATAAAATTTTCTCAGGCACATGAAGACTAAAAGCAACTATAACAAAATCTATGTCTCCTTTTGTAACACATATTTTCTTCAAAATATCCAAACTACAGACAATTTGTTTTATCTGGAGTCTTTATTCTCCCTCAACTTAATATTAAGTATAGACAAGGTGATAAGTATCCCTTGATATATCACTGGGAGAGTTCCATTTCTCACTGCTTGTTAATAGAAAAGAAATCAAACAAAACCCTCCAAGAAGGTATTGTGGTTCTTGCTTTATTTATATTTCACGTGTTTGGTGTAATGTAAGCTGCCTGCAGAAGCCAGGTCTATTCTGAGGCCACTATCACTTTCAAAAGTTGTTTTTAAATGTAATGGCACTACAGAAGGCACACTGGTCTCAAGACCCGAATCCTGGGCCAAGATTTCACTCACTGCTTGAGCCTTGATAGATCACATAGTCTATCCTCATCCGTGAAATAAGGAAATGTACTAAATGATTTCTGAGAAGGTCTAGTTCTAAAATGTCAGGATTAATTCACTTCACTAGTCCCAGGTTTAACAAACTTTCCTGAAAATATAGCTTTTAGTTCCAAATTTTTAATGTCAAATTATTCACTTACTTGGCTTACCAAGCTTATTAAAATGCTGACTTAAAAAAAAAGGGGGGAGGGGCCTGGGTGGCTCAGTCAATTGGGCATCTAACTTCAGCTCAGGTCATGATCTCATGGCTTGTGAGTTTGAGCCCCACGTTGGGCTCTGTGCTGACAGCTTGGAACCTGAAGCCTGCTTTGGATTCTATGTGTCCCTCTCTCTCTGTCCCTCCCCATTCACACTCTGTCTCTCTCTCTCCTTCAAATATAAATAAACATTATAAAAAAAAAAAAAAAAAAAAAGATAGTTGACTACATACAGTACAATTCTTCTGCCAAGACAAGTTGAAGATCTATGGCTTGGTAGACTAGAGCAAGGCCCAGATCAGAAACAAGGAACCAGGAAGACAATGATGGAATATAACCTGATCTGGTTTTGACCTGAGGAGGAAAAGAGGGCACAGATGTGGCAAAGGCAGAGGGCAGGCCTACTATATCATCCCTTTTTTATGGAAGGTACAAAACTCTAAATAATAACATTAAAATTGAAAAAGTAATTCACAAGGACTATCTCTGTTCCCTCAACTTTCAATCACCCCTCAATTTATTGCAGTCTAGGAGCTAGCAACAGGATCCTACTAGAACTACTCTCTTCTAAGGCCATGAAGACTTCCCAGGTAAGAAACTAAGCAACTGATGTCACTGTGGTCAGTCTCCAATACTGTTGTGTTCCTAGCTCCACTACTTATCTCCTGTGTGATCTTGTGAGCGTTCCTTAAGCTCTCAGACCTAAGTCTCCTCACCTATAAAACGAAGATAACTTTGTAAGGGATGCAGTGACTAAAACATGCGTTAATACATGTAAGGCACTTCAAACAAATGGCTGACACAATGGATTATTGGTAACTAATACAACACTATTTCTAATTACTTCCTCTCTGAAATCTTCCCTTATTTGAGTCAACACTTTTTCAGTTCTCTTTCCAATTCTCTAGCCACTTGCCAGTCCCTGCTCTCTCTTCATTATCATTCTAAAACCTCCCTGATGAATCACAAACACCCAACACACTGTACTGTAATTACCTGTTACTCTGCAGTACTTCCTTAGGCATCTTGAGCCCTAAGAAGAGAGGGCCCAGGGCTGCTTGTTCACTGGGGCAGCCCCAGCACCCAGTGCAGTGTATGGCTCAATAAATAAATAAATGAATGAACTCCAGTCACTCTAAGCGATTTCATTCATTTCAATGGCTTCAGTCACCATCTAATTGCTGACAACTCCCAAATCTAACCAAGGCTCTCTTCATCTTCAAAGCCTACAATTCAAATCCTGCACCTCAGACAATGTAAATATAACAAAGGATTGAGGACCCAGTGAGCAGGAGATGATATCACAATAGTCCAGATAAGAGCAATGGAAACAGCTGTTTTTTTTTTTTTTTAAAGCTCAAATTCTGAATAAATTTTGAAAATCAAGCTTACAGGATCTGACAAAGAAAGAGTAAAATAAATAAATAATAACTCTTAGAAATATCTTATTTAGATAGACTTATTTTACTTTTGTGATTGCTTTAATTACGAAGAAAAACTTTCCTCAAGTTTCCTACTTTTATACTCTTGGCAAGACAATTAAGAAAACTTTCCACTAGTGAAGTATTTGGTATACATCACTGAGAATTTAAATAGAATAAAAACTACCACCTGTTTTTCTGAAACAAACCATTCAGCTCCAGTCCTTTCAAATAAAAAGCAAAAGTAATATTAAGATATTCAATTCACTGATCAACAACAAAAAAATCCATCTTTTATATAAAATCTAAAGTATTTATGCAGTAGTTTTTCCCAGCATCACAAGTAAAACTATCATTACATATCAGAATTACAAAACATGAGAAAATTCATTGTTTCATGAGATTTTGTACTGCATAATTACTGCTAATTTATCCAGCTACAATAATAAAGACATGATCCATTACAAACTGCATTAATGATAACGATAATTGTAATATACAGTACATCGACTTAATTTTGTTGCTCTACTACTGGCCTGCAGCAGACTCACACGCTGGGCAGGGAGGGGAGGGAAGAGATTGTGACTCTGCCTATGTATGATATGAAAGCTCCCAAATTCAGCAAGGAAATCTGGCAGGGAGGGGACCCAAAACAAGCTCTAACACACTATCTCTAGTTTACATTTTTTTTTTTTAATGTTTATTTATTTTGAGAGAGAGAAACAGAGCATGAGCAGGGAGGGGCAGAGAGAGAGGGAGACACAGAATCTGAAACAGGCTCCAGGCTCTGAGCTGTCAGCACAGAGCTGCTCGAACCCACGAACCATGAGATCATGACCTGAGCTGAAGTAGGATGCTTAACTGAGCCTCCCAGGGGCCCCTCTAGTTTACATTTCTTATTGATGGGCAAGACATTTACTGATCCACATTCAGGAAAAACTACTTCTCTTTCAAGGTAAAGGATTCTGCCAGATTTCCCTAACATCTCTTGTATTAGGATAACCAAGAATATTTCATACAACACCAGTATTGCTAAAACCCAAATAATCTTCTCTCAGAGAAATGCACACACACAAAATATGAGTTTTTTTTTTTTTTTTAAAGAGAAAGCAACACTTAACCAAGGGTCTGTAAAATCATAACTACGGCAGCCAGACCACATTTTTAAACCTCATAAGAACACTTAAAAAAATATATCCTGGTTAGCAGGTGAGAAAACAATTCAAGAAATTAAGTGGGTAGTGTAGCATCTGAATCTACAACTCACCACAAGCTTTCCACAAAACCCTATTAGCTCCCTGGACTTTATTTAAAACTACTAAATTTTTGCACAATCAATATTTTTATTCTAACTTAGACAACAACATTGGCAGAACTCAAAAAATGGTGGAAAAATTGAGAAAAATCCTTTTATAAGAGCTGGACTGTTACATACTTGGTGCGTAGCAGATCCTCCATAAATTGCTGTTGAAATAAGCTAGTGAAGGGTAGGAGAGGAGAGTAATAGATATAAGTATCTCAGAACTCTGGTACAAGACAGATAAAATTTTCCATCTCAAAAAAAGTTATGTTATAGTAATTAGACTCCGTGTTATTACTAGACCTACTTAAGTGTAATAATGACAAAATCATTGTTTAAATGAGAGTTTTAATTCTTCCTGTGATATTATCTTATCAAGGCCCAAATATTTGGTATGAGCATGTTGAAATGATATGTAATCAACATGGATGCTAAAGATAAATTCTTAGAATGTGAAGCAAGTACTTCCTTTCACTGTAAACAGAACGACTGAGTTCACTTCTTGAAGAAATCAAGCTCTATTTATATTCACTCTCCTGAAATGGCACAGGCAGCCATAGAAGGACAAGTTTATAATAAATCCCTATATTTGGAAAACATTGTTGCTAAGCATCTTCTAACATTCAGCAGAGTTTATATAATTCATGTCTCTGCTACACAATTAACATTTCATGTTTTCCAAAAAAGTGTGGTATGCTGATCTATGTTGTTAATTTAAAACATTATAAATTTTGAGGGAATTAATAAAAGGCTAATGCAACTAATTAATTAGAAAGGCAGCCTAATCCTAGGAAGAATACAAACACAGACATTAAATGTCAGGATGTGTCAGAGTGGAGCTTGTAAACAACTTGTCCACTTGAGATAAAACATTTCAAAATGCAGCTGCTCTTTGCTTAAAAAGGTGAGCTACAAAACATTAGGCTTTTGGACAAGTCACAACATATCAAACCACACTCTAGCTCAAAAATTAATTATAAAAAATATATATAACATTTGAAAATAAGTTTCACACCCAGTCCTCAACATTAAACATTATATCTGCTCAGATAAAAGATCGAAGTGTTGAAAGCAACACTACTGTAGTATTTCCAACTTTCATATTCATTATGAAGACAAAGTTAAAAGATATAGAAAATATTTAATAACACTGGAATAATAGAACAATTGAGATAAACATATTTTAGAAGATGTAGTATCACTCTTACAAACTATGGAATAGCTTATAAACCTATCCTCTGGAAAAGTATGCACATCTCTATATTCTATAGGGACTTAGATCTTTTGTATTAACATCCCACAAACAATAACCTTTAGATTACAAAAACAATGGGAAACATAATCCACTTAGGTTATATGAAATTCTGAATCGTTTCAATGTATGCTATTATTAGACATCTGTGCACCACTCTTTGTTCAAATTGGCAAGGATTCCCTGACTAGAAGGCAGTCCAGGAAGAAGGAAAACCATCAGACAGCCAATGCACAAAAAACGCAAATACACAGGTCCACAAATCTTAAGCAAGCAAACATTCTAGGAAAAACATATGTATTTTTATTTGTATTCTTAACTGTTAATTCTTAACTGTTTCCTTATTTGTCACTTTTCTATCCTTCATAATTACCATTTTTAAGTTTTATTCAGAACCATTATACATACCTACAGGACAAATTTGGACACTTATTTTCTCCTAGAGTGAGAGTTATTGATACAGTTTGGAACAGTACGTTACTATCATATAAAAACTGTGGGAAAAATCCAACACCATCAGAGGTAGTCAGAGATTTACAGTCTCTAAATTTATCCAGTTATTTAACCAGTTACAGAGAATCTCAAAAAGTCAGAGAGTTGGTGGATTAAGATCAGTGCTTCTCAAATGGCAGCACTTGGACTCACAGCAATGATATCACCTACAACTTGATAGAAATGCAAATTCTTGGGTCCCACCTGGACCTAATGAACTAGTAGGATAGGGCCCAGAAGTGTGTTTTAACAAGCTCTACATATGGTTCTTACACAGGTTTAAACTGGAGAACCACTGGCCTAAATGATTCAGAATACTCGCTCACAGGCAACTACAAAACTGGCTGCTTCAAAATCAGTTGGGAAACATAAATACTGGCTCCAGTTCTCTACTTCCCTTAATTAAATATGGAGAGGGAATATGTGTGTGTGTAGCTCCCCAGGTGAACCTGATGCATAATGAGGCTTAAGAACCAATGTCCTGGGGCGCCTGGGTGGCACAGTCGGTTGGGCGTCCGACTTCAGCTCAGGTCACCATCTCGCAGTCTGTGAGTTCGAGCCCCGCGTCGGGCTCTGGGCTGATGGCTCAGAGCCTGGAGCCTGCTTCCAATTCTGTGTCTCCTTCTCTCTCTGCCCCTCCCCCCTTCATGCTCTGTCTCTCTCTGTCTCAAAAATAAATAAACATTAAAAAAAAATTAATACAAAAAAAGAACCAATGTCCTAAGTCAGCGGCTTTTAAAATGTAGTCCCCAGACCAACAGCATCAGCTGGGAACTTGTGAGAATTCACAGGCACTGGTCAGGACTGAATCAGAAACTCTGGGAGTGGGGCACACCCACCAAGGTTTTACTAAGTTCTCCAAGTGATTTTGATATATAATAAAATCTGAGAACCTCTGCTCCAAGTGATCCATCCTGAAGTGGGGACATATGAAATGTATATGGATTTCATGGAAAAGAATACATAATAGAAAGAGACAAAATTAACTATGTACTCATGAATACATCTCCTGGAGCTAGACTCTCTCACTGTTCTCACAAATCTGGAAGTTAAAGTGCCTTACTTCCCAGCTATGCCAGTGGACATTCTCAAGCTGTCCACTTAAGCACAGTACAACTGGTGAATAATGAAAATGCCTCCTGAAAAGCACAGGTTTTAAATAAAATATAAAGTCCATAGCCAGAGCCACAGCTAAGAAAGCTTATCAGTGGGAAGTCAAAAATGGACTGGAATTTTCAAGAAAATAGCAGCAGTTATTTAAGGATTCACAGAACACTTTGTTTACTGCTACTTATAAAGGTAGCAATAACCACATGGAGTTGTTTCCTCAGCACAGACAGGGATTTCTGAAGACAATAGAGGAGATGGGGAGATGAATCTCACAGGTGTTTAAAAACAAAACTGATTCAACTCTCAGGTTAATAAACATTTTTATTACTCAAGGGGAGTGGGGTGGTAATTAACTCTCATTAAGTCTCCCAGCTTTCACATACTCTTATCAGATCAAATACTTACTGAGCACTTACTATGTACCAGCAATTATTAACACTACCTCCAAATATTAAGGTATTATCTTGATTCTTTTTTAAAAAAACAGTGATTCTAGGGGGTACCTGGATAGCTCAGTCAGTTGGGCATCTGACTTCAGCTCAGGTCAAAATCTCACAGTTCATGGGTTTGAGCCCCGGGTGAGGCTCTGTGCTGACAGCTCAGAGCCTGGAGCCTGCTTCGAATTCTGTGTCTCGCTCTCTCTCTGCCCCTCTCCCACTCATGCTCTGTCCCTCTCTCTCTCTCTCTCTCTCTCAAAAATAAACATTAAATAATTTTTTTTAAATAAAAACAGTGATTCTAACTTTGTGTATAATTCTTTTTAAAAATTTTTTTAACCTGTATTTATTTTTGAGAGAGAGAGAGAGAGAGAGAGCGAGCGAGCATGAAAAGGAGAGGGAGGCACAGAATCCAAAGCAGGCTCCAGGCTCTGAGGTGCCAGCACAGAGCCTGACGCGGGGCTTGAACTCACAAATTGTGAGATCATGACCTGAGCCAAAGTCGGTCACTTAACTGACTGAGCCACCTGGTTGCCCCACTTTGTGTATAATTCTAAGGTCAATGTAATGATTGCAACTGCTTCTATTTGCCCAAGGAAACTACATGTTTGAAAAAAAAAAAAAAAAAAACAGTTCAAACTTCCCTAGGTAGTAGTCATTTTAAAAGACTGAAACCCATTCAAATTATTTTCTAATAACCTCTAAATTTAGGTAGGAGACAACATTAAGTGTTCAATTCTTTTTATTTATAACTAAGTAGTTCAAATTTACCATACAGCTGGGTTTATTCTTCCTATGCTCAATATACACATTGTAATATATGGGAATACCCCTGGGTGTTCAATATGTGGGATACATTTATGCCTATTCTATAGCACTTGGAGTATAATTCTACTATTTTTAACGCTGAGTTTTAGAGCTGTTTTATCTTTCCTTCTGAGTTGTACTATTAGCCAAATTTATAATTTACTCATGCCAAATCCATAGTCAGAAATTATAAAATTGTTTCAATGAGAAAATACAGTTAACTTCACAACTGACCTTAGTCTGCTTTGTGTCATTATTTCTAAGAACACCATAGGAGAAAGCCCCAACTAATCACTTAAGTTTCAGTTATTCAGACAAACAGGTACAAAAGAGAAGACAATAAAGGGCAGAAAGGCCAGACAGATGTATGAAGAAAGTAGTTAATGAGGCCAGGCCATATTTAGTGAGTAACTTGGTTATTTCTTTATTATTTTCCCCCTTCCTTTTTCTAATCCTTCCTATCCTTTCGTTGGTCCACCCCACCCCCCCACCCCCCCACCCCATTTCTTTCTTGTTTTCCCTTTTACCTAGGGGATGTCATATTTACAAGGCACTTAGATACCATCTACCACAACCCCCTCAATCTACAAATGGGGAAAACTAAGACTCAGATAAGGCAAAGAACTTGACCAAAGTCTGTCCAAACCTCAAAATCCATTTTCTACTATATCCCCTGTCTCTTTAGAAAAACGCGTTGCAAAAACATTCTAGTACACTGTTCTTAAACTTTATTCTGCTAGGTAAGGAATGATGCTACATAACACAACATACACTAGTATTTAAGGCAGTATACACAAAACCACATATTTTCCCTACACTCTAATTATAATGCTAATCTTTTAAAAATTACTTTCTCATAAACTGATTCATTGCTAGATTGGAGGGAAAAAGATCAATTCAATACTTAAATCTGAAATTACTATTAAGTCACATTAACAGAAGTTAATATTTATTTACTGTTTGTATGTACCACATATGTCCCACATACATACATACATACATATGTACATAACTTCAGGTTGGAGGCCCCTCTCCATCCCACCTTCTGACCCTTTCACAACTTTTTCATTTAAATGTATGAAAACTACATTTCATTTAAATGTAACGTCAGAACTCTCAAATCTTCTTGTCATTTTCCTGAAGTTCTTGGGGGTACCACATAGCCTACAAAAGCAGATGGTCCTATTTACATCTGTATGTATGTAAATTACATTATCACAATTCCCTTTAATGTCTCAGGACACAACTTACTTTCTGGACTATTCTAACTTGTGAAATTAAAACTTAAATCATATAACCACAGCATTCCTTTCCCCACAGGAAAAGTTACTACATTCTCCAAAGTTTTAGGAGTACATATACCACTGTGTTAAGTAGTTGTTCACAAATCCCTTTCCTTTATATTGTGTGTTTCTGGACAGCAAGAATCCCAGAACCTTCTAGAATGCATGAATGTATTAGAAAGTCAAAAAAAACGCTTGATAAAAGATACTGAAGAATGAATCCTCGTCGAGATGGGAAAGTCCAAAGCAATGCCTACATAGCAATTCAGACTCTTCATTATAACCTAATAGAATAAAGGAAGCAAAGTTATCCACACTGACACTTCTGCTTCTTGATCACTAGGGAATTCACTTCCATGACTACACCCACCATTTCTTGTGAAGCACAAGAAACTAGATAGAAAGGGATCTGTCCTAGACCATAATGTACCAAAAGAATGTTTAGTCTCCCCCAGTTGTGCATCCTCTATCATGGAAATTGTGACAATGATCAAATAGAATAAAAGCTGATTTTCTCCACCAAAAGTAAGATATTCAAGGACCCCTAAAAATCTCTTCCAAGTTTTCTTTTCCAACCTGTTTTGTTCTATATTCCCTTCCCTGCAATATTGAGCAAGATTAGAAAGATAAAAGGACTAATGGAAGGGTCTTAAAAGCCTAATACCTTAGATGTAAGTGTGAATCAATAATGTGAAAGTAAAAGTTACCATATTTCTATACTAAAACTCTAAAGTTCCAACTAAAAATTTAATTTCTTTCATTAGTATGTAAACGGGCTAAACTTTCTTTAAAACACCTTTTGAAAACGTTGGATCAGTCACAAACTGGAATGAGAGAGCACAACAAATGAAAAAATTCCTTCTAAAGTATAAAAGGACCTAGAAAACATATGCCCGCACAAGAAATGGGAATAAATTTAAGGAACCTAAGATTACTGGCACACCAGAGATGCCTTGAGGTATATGCCCAGCTTTTCAAGGTCACCAGAAAATAAACACAACCTCTTGAGACCAAAAAAATAAACAAACAAAAGCAATAAAAAACTATTACATATTTTCTCAATATATTCTTATTTCAATACCTTATAAAAACTGCCCTGATTTGAATATTTTTCATAGTTAAAATTACTCTGAAAAATTACACAAATGTCAAAAGGTATTAAGGGCTTTCCAAGTAAATACAGTTATGCTATGGTGAAGTTCTTAGAGTCAAAGACTCAACTGATTAATAACAGCCCTTATACATTTTCAGACTTAAATATCACCATCACATACTCTGAGGCACAGAATTCCAGGTTTTGCTAAGTACTTTTTTGGCAATTCAAGAAATACAAAGCTTCACCATAAGGAAAATTTTGATCCTCCTGTAGGCACTTCTCCCTAACTTTCACAGCACAATATCAATAAATATTGTCATCAAATATGCCATCAAAACTGCCATTAATGCATCTGATACTGTGTGTGTGTGTACATGTGTACTTAGGAAAAGTATAAAAGGATGTATGCTGTAATAGTGGTTACCTTTAGAAGATTAAGCATGA
Organism: Prionailurus viverrinus; assembly: GCF_022837055.1. Taxonomy (NCBI): domain Eukaryota; kingdom Metazoa; phylum Chordata; class Mammalia; order Carnivora; family Felidae; genus Prionailurus; species Prionailurus viverrinus. Next base: position 101,770,237 of record NC_062564.1, read on the forward strand.
TTTTTATTTGTTTTCAACAGTTTTCTGACGTATCTAGTTTTCAATATATATATAATTAGAAATGATTACCTATTTCCATTAAGATATATGACATAAATTATCAGCATGTAAATAAACCAGCTTTATGAAGCCCATCAATACAGACTCACAGTAGCAAAGCACACTCACCTGCTTCATTACACAAAGCTTTCAAGTCTGCTCCAACGTACCCATGAGCACTATTTGCCAGCTGTAGCAGCTCAGCTTCAGTGAGCAAATGGGGTACAGTTCGAAGAAGTTTCTGGAGGATATCTAGCCGATCCTCAGCATTAGGAACTCCAATCTCAATCTCTTTATCAAATCGTCCAGGTCTTCGAAGTGCAGCATCTAAGGCATGAGGGCGATTTGTGGCCCCAAGGACCAACACTTGTCCTTCACTTCCTTCCTAACAAAATGAGAATAAATATCATTACTTTTAAAAGTAATAAACATATTGGCACTGGCTCTGTAGATCAGATGAATCTAACTGTCCAGGCTGCTAAGTCCTACCCGTTACACTTTTATTACTCATCCCATATCTTCCTAAGTTCAGCCTAAATACTCCCTCACCTAGAAAGTTTTCAAATAATTACCTTTCCAACTATAGTAAGTGATGTCTCTCCCATTTTTAGCATCTAAACTTCACCATCTTCATGAATGGAGGGGCAGGGAGAGAGGGAAACAGAATCCAAAGCAGGCTTCAGACTGAGCTGCCAGCACAGAGCCCAACACAGGGCTCAAACCTATGAACCATGAGATCATAACTGACCCGATGTCAGATGTTTAACCAACTGAGCCACCCAGGTGCCCCAGGAATGAAATTTAAAACAACAAATTATAAAAAACTAACATAATGATCAGCCACCTGTGAGGTTATCCAACACTCTATTCTGATGATACAGTGTAATACAAGTTTAACTGAAATGTGATTGAAAGTAAGAAAACTCAACCTGTTCAATTGTACTGGATGTGCCAACAGAAAATGCATGGATTACAATAAAATCTACGAATTATGAATCTAGAAGATAAATACAGTCCCTTAAGCATTTTCACACTAAAACATCAGTGTCAGATGCTTCCAGTCCTGCCCATAGACAAGAACACCAGTCCAGAGTAGACTTACCCTAGCAGCAGAGAAAGGAGAATGACATAGTAATTAAGATCCTCCAACACAAAGCCTTCCATCCGATTTTATACTTCCCAAAAACTCTTCTAATTATAATACAGCTCTCCATACATATTTGTCTTCAAGATGAAAAGATTCAACCATAAACAAAGATATCTGGTTGGCTTAATGATGATATTCTTATTATAAATAGACAAACTGGCATCCCAGTTTATGTATGTCTCTCGTGAGTGTTGCTATTGTGAGTCAGTCCTCAGCCCTGCCACCTCCAACATACTAACATCACTGAACTCTCCAATTTTAAAGACGGAGAACCAAACCTGGAATGATCACACCTAGTTATTGCACCTAGACTGAGAACGAGGTGGTCATCCAGCTTCCTCCAGGTTCAACTCTTCTCTAATGTTACTCTTAAAATTGTAACGCATGTTAGCAAATAACAGACACTTAAAACCCAACCTTCACATTATTTTCACATGTTTAGTTTTTACCAACAAGTAGTAAAAACCAAAAAGTTCTAACAGTCCAGTTTTACAATGTACAAAAGGAGGACTTGGGACTACATGATTTCTAAAATTTCTTTTGGTTCTAATATGACTCTACAAAATGAGTTATTTATGTAAAAATCCTGCATAAGAAATGTATTCTGGTAAATGGCTGTCAGGAGTCTGAAAGAATTTTTCTTCATTCCTGCTTCTACATCTATGGATCTTCCTTTCACAAGCAGCACAGTCTTTATTAATTTGCAAGTGTATGCCCTATCAGAGAATCTATAGAGAGAATCTATAGATTCTATAGAATCTATCATGGGTAGCTTCTTTTTAAACCCTGCACAAACAGGGGCACCTGGGTGGCTCAGTTGGTTAAGCGTCTGACTCTTGGTTTCGGTTCAGAGCATGATCTCACAATCCGTGAGTTCAAGCCCCATGTCCAGCTCCACACTGAAAGCACAGAGCCCGCTTGGGGTTTTTCTCTCCCTCTCTCTGACCTCCCCAGCTTGCACTCTCTCCCTCTCGCTCTCTCCCCCTCTCTCTCTCTTGCGCTCTCTCTCTCTCTCTCTCTTCAAAAATAAATAAACATAAAAAAAATTTTTTAATTAAAAAAAATTTAAATGTTGCACAAACATATTTTTCCATTATTCTTTATTTCCTTTCTACTGTCAAACTTAAAGCCCCAAAAGAATCAATTTGTACATGAGTATTCAAGACTTAATCATGAGATTTCTTAGTAAAATCCTCTAAAATATATCTAAATCTTCTTTACTGATTTTTGTTTCTGGTTTTTTATTTTATTAAAATAATTTTTTCAATGTTTATTTATTTATTTTTTTAAATTTTTTTTAACGTTTATTTATTTTTGAGACAGAGAGAGACAGAGCATGAATGGGGGAGGGTCAGACAGAGAGGGAGACACAGAATCTGAAACAGGCTCCAGGCTCTGAGCCATCAGCACAGAGCTCGACGCGGGGCTGGAACTCATGGACCATGAGATCATGACCTGAGCCGAAGTCGGACACTCAACCGACTGAGCCACCCAGGCGCCCCTATGTTTATTTATTTTTGAAAAAGAAAGACAGAGCACGAGTGGGGGCAGGGCAGAGACGGAGAGGGAGACAGAATCCAAAACAGGCTCCAGGCTCTGAGCTGTCAGCACAAAGCCCAACGTAGGGCTTGAACACGTGACCAGTGAGATCATGACCTGAGCCAAAGTCACAGGCTTAACCGACTGAGCCACCCAGGCACCCCGCTTCCGGTTTTTAAGTTAATATCATTTATTATAAAAGAAATCCATCATTGTATATTATTTTATATGGTAAAAAAGACAGTGCAGGTATACTATCCTAGAAGTTACTAAGATTTCTGCTGAAGAAAATTATTTTAGGGGTCTTTCCTCTAGTTTTTATGGCTAATATTTTTCCCTATCCTAGAATACCCCAAAACTCAGACATATTTGTTAGTTTTTGCTACTACATACATATTATTAAGAGGCAACCCTTTCCTACACAGAATCAATACTGGTGCTATACTTACTGAACCAATACCATCCATCAGTGTTAACAGTGATGCTACCACTCTTTTTTCCACTTCATTCTGAGCCCCTTCTCTTTTAGGACAAAGTGCATCCAGCTCATCAATAAAAATAATTGATGGGTGCCTGAAAAAAACAAGTAAAATGAATTCTTTAATATACATATGATTTTTAAATTTGATACAATCCATTCCAATTACAAAACTAAAAGGGAGTACTCTTAAATTCTTAACTGAAATGCACATGCAAAAGAATGAAACTTAAACCATACACAAAAATAAATTCAAAGATGAATTAAAAACCTAAATGTGAGATGTGAAACCATAAAACCCCTAGGAGAGAGCACAGGCAGTAATATCTCTGACATTGGCCAGAGAAGCATTTTTCTAGATATGTCTCCTAAGGCAAGGGGGGAAAAAAAAAAACCTATTGGGAATACATCAAAATAAAAAGCTTTTGCATAGCAAACTAAATAATTAACAAAACTAAAAGGCAATCCTACTAAATGGGAGAAGATACTTTCAATGACATATCCTATAAAGGGTTACTATCCAAAACATAAGAAGAACTGATATACCTCAACATCCAAAACACAAATAATCCAACTAAAAATGGGCAAAAGACATGAACATACATTTCTCCAAAGAAGGTATACAGATTGCCAACAGACACATAAAAGATGCTCAACATTACTTATCATGAGGAAAATGCAAATCAAAACTACAATGAGATATCACCTCCTACTGGTCAGACTGGCTAAAATAAAAAACACAAGAAACAACAAGCGTTGGTGTGGGTGTGGAGAAAAAGGAACCCTCATGCCTTATGCTGGTGGGAATGCAAACTGGTGCAGTCACTGTGAAGGTTCCTCAAAAAGTTAAAAACAGAACTACCCTACAATCCAGCAATCACACTACTGGGTATTTACCAAAAAAATACAAAAATACTCATTCAAAGGTATGTATGCACCCCTATGTTTATAGTAGCATTATTTACAATAGCCAAATTATGGAAGTAGCCCGTGTCCATCAATAAATGAGTGATTAAGAAGATGTGGTATTAATACACAATGGAATATTCAGCCATAAAAAGAATGAGATCTTGCCATTTGCAATGACATGGATGGAGCTACAAAATATAATACTAAGTAAAATAAGTCAGTAAGAGAAAGACAAATACCATATTATTTCACTTACCCTTGAATTTAAGAAACAAAACAAATGAGCAAAGGAAAAAAAAATAGAGTGAGAGAGGGTGAGAAAGAGGGAGACAAGCTAAAAAAGACTTTTAAATATAGAGAACAACTGATGATTACCAGAGGGATGGGTGAAATAGGTGATGGGGATTAAGGAGGACATTCGTCCTGATGAGCAATGGGTGATATATGGAATTGCTGAATCACTATATTGTACATCTGAAACTGATATAATACTGCAAACTATACTGGAATTAAAATAAAAAATTAAAAAAAGGAAATTTAATGCATCAAATTTAGGGCTTTAATTAATAATATTAAGACAAAGGCAATAGAATGAAAAACCTTAGATTAATTGTTCTAACAGATCTGAACTCAATAAAAAGAAGACTATTGAGAATAGTCTACTACTCATGAGTCTATGCCCAAACAGAAGTTGACCGCTAATGCCCAATAAATTGTTATGATTGCAACAATTCAGAAGATGAGGGCAGAGATGTCCCTTGAAGCAGGTGTAAATTCCAAGGAATAGAAATTCCAATAAACACTAAAAAAAAGTCGGGGGGGGGGGGGTGGTGCCTGGGGGCTCAGTCAGTTGAGCATCCAACTTTGGCTCAGGTCATGATCTCAAGGTTTGTGGGTTCAACCCCTGCATCAGGCTCTGTGCTGACAGCTCAGAGCCTGGAGCCTGCTTGGATTCTGTGTCTCCCTCTCTCTCTGCCTCTCCCTGACTCGCAGTGTCTCTCTCAAAAATAAATAAACATTAAAAAAAGAAAGAAATTCCAAATGCTCACCCTCTCTTTTTTTTTTTTAGCCTATTAAAAAAAGAACTCTCAAGACGATGAGTTCTCCCATAAAACGATGTGAATTCTCTCACAATAGAAAGCTTCAACTTCCAGGAACATAACAACAAAAACATACTACATAATAAGGTACACCACCGGTTCTCAAATTTTTAGTATTGGGACAACCAACTACTTTTTTCATCTGCTGTCTCTGGGAAAAAAAAACTTTAAATATGAAAGTTCCTTTGACAAGAGTAGAATTATGGTAAGTTAAAAACCAAAACAGTGGTAGAGACAGCCTTATTACAAATAACATTACATTAGACCATGTTATAGACCACACTCTTACACTCATTGCAATGCAATAGGTAGCCTGAACTGAGGAATAATCAAAGCAAACTGTTTCTAAAGAGCAACATATTTGTCTCTTTGAAGCAAACTATAATAACAAAAAATTAAGTTTAAAGGGCTACTATGATACAATCTACTAAGGCAACTAGATAAACTGGATATGCCTAAGTACTCTAGGTATTCTAAAGAAAGAAAATCATACATTTATATGCTCAAGCAAAATCACCTGACTTACCATGTTTTAATTCTCCTACTTTATGTAATTCAGTAACTCACTTATCAAACTTTCAAGACAATATTAGATAAAAATACATTAAATACAACTTCATTAGATTTATAATCATTGCTAGTGCTATCGGTATTATTTTTGTACTGTTCTTTCATGCTTCATATAGTGTTAGTAAGTGTACTTTGATTACAATATCCTTGACTACTAATTACAAACATCTAAATGTAATGAATACCGTAGAGTGGCTTCAGCAAATATCTGACGTAGCCTTGCTTCTGTCTCCCCATAGAATCTGTAACAAATAAAATACATTTAAGGGCCAACTTTTAGTGTTTTTAAAGTTTTGTCTTTAAAAGTTCATCTGACTTTTCAAACATTTCCAGAATACTTAAAACTACTTTCAAAAATTATTTTCAAAACTTAATTTTTATACACAATTAAAAGCAAATTTAAAGTATTTCAACATATGAATATCCAGAGGGAATGCTATGCAGTCATTTTTTTGAAACACATTTAAGAAGTATTTAATAAAACTGTTTATTCTATTGAATTATGCACCTACTTGCTTATAATTTCAGGACCATTAATTACAGAAACATAGGCTCCGACTTCATTAGCAACAGCCCTAGCAATCATGGTCTTCCCAGTACCTGGAGGGCCATAGAGTAACACTCCTCTAGGTGGAGGAATTCCTAGAAGAAAAAGAAGACTGTATTCAACATTACTAGGTTTCTTGTGTTATCATATGATTGCAAACATGAGGTGTAAATTTACCTTGTATCACAAAACTAAAGTAAGAGTCAGACCTTCTGACCCTGCCCCTTCCCCTCAAAATGTACTAACTGGCCCAAACACTGATCTCCAGAAATGATTCTTTCTCTCTCAGTAGACCCAACCAGACCAGGCACACTGGTGAAAAACTGGCTGGACATCCACAAAATTGCTATGTCCCACCCCACACAGCACAGTTCAATAATCAGAACACAAAGCTCAGACAAGAACAAGGACATCCAAAACAAGCCATCAATCTTAATTTTCATCCAACTAGCCAACTTAGACTATATAAAGATTACTAGCAAAATGTCGATCCAAGGGTTCATTCCATGTTTATATAGACTCATGAAAAAGGAAAAGGCAGAGAAAGAGATGGTAGGCATCAAATACATGCAGAGGATCTGGGCAATTACCGTACAGAGGAATCCCTGAGTTTCCTAGGAGCCAATCACTCCCTTAACCACTTGCTTAAATGCAAATAGATCTGCACACAGCTACATTTCCTAACAAAGAAATTTTACCCAACATATTTGAATGTTTGGTTTACTTCTTTGGTCATTACAGCTCATCTAGAATGACAAGATACCAATTCTAGATCCAATACAAACAACTGTGGAAGTATGCAATTAGAAGATACAAGGCTGCAGCTAACTCACATTACAATCTAAAGAGATAAAGCATGAAAAAAAGCTCACAGTTTAACCGGCATCTCCTAAAGCAACTCACACCTCCTACCATACCTACTACTCAGGAAAAAAAAAAAAACAAGAAAAGAAAGTGAACAATTATTATTTAAATGGAATGAGCCAACTGCTTTTTAGTTCAAATTTAATACTTCTGGGTGCAATACACTGAAGGAATCATACCGTAACTCTTGAAAAGTTCAGGCTGCTTGAGAGGCAATTCAATTATTTCTCTAATTGTTTTCAGCTGACTATTTAAGCCTCCTATCATGTCGTAAGTTACTTTGAATTGGTTGTCTTGCTCTTCTGAATTTGTACAAATCTTTGTAAAATTCACTCTCGTTGTTGAAGAAATAAAATAAAAAGTATCAGTGTTGTGCTTTGTTCCCACATAGGCTGACTTTAGCAATCCCTCTTCATTAACAAGTTGCTCATTTCCTCCTTTGGCCAATTCAAAACTACATTTAAGTCCTGTGATCTCTGCTAGTTCAAGTCCACTGTTGTCCCTAGGACTCTGTGTAACATCTGAAAAAATGTCACTAGCTTTATTTATCATTCTGTCATCTACTGGTTTGCAAGGAGTACTGCTTGATGTTGGATCCCGAGGCTCTTCCAGATCTAACTGGCTCAGCTGTAAGGCTACATCCAGGGTACTGGTGTCTATGTTGGACTGTTCACAGTCCATTCCTTGAGCATCAGTGTCATTCTGAGGCCTTCTCAATATCATGCCATCTGTCCCTTTCACTCTCAACACTTGCAACTTGCATGGTCGTCCATAGAATGTACAATACAAAAAGTTGCCTGGTAAAACAATCTTGCCATCTAGAAAATAATTTTTTAAAAATATATGTTAGCATAACTTTTACCCATTTAATGTTTAAATAGCAATTTATTCCATCTATTAATAAAACTACCTGAAAGACTAATCATATTAATAATTGCCATAAAAAAGAGACAACTTAATATTCCCATTTGATAGAGCACTATCTAAAGACAGAAGGACAAGATAACTCTTTACAATCTTCCACACTCAATACATCTAGAATCCTATCAACTCATCAACACATAGCCAGGCATTCCATATCTAATAATAAACTCACCTAAAATGGCACACCTGCCTGATACTCCAAGGTAACATTTCTCATAGGAAAGACCAAGAGCTCAAGGGTTAAAAGTCTCAGTTCTAACACTGACTTTGTCCGTAGACAAATCATGTATTCTCTCCACTGCTCAACTACCAATCAATTGAGAAAAAAATCCCTATCTCTAAAGGACATTAATTCATTGAGAAGAACATTCTCCACACTGTTGAAGATAACTATGATCTATATAAGACTTCAAAGACACATTACTTTATTTACTGCTACCTTGCTTCTTACAATTTAAAAAACTATTTAAAATACGTCTCTCACCTAGTTTTCTCAGAAGACAACCAGTCAGTTGTTCTTCATTAATATCCACATTTTTGTCACTATAAAGGGCAGGGGAAATAGAAATCAGCATCAAGTATACCAGAAACTAAAACGTAATATAAAATTACATATACATAGTTGTAATGCAGACCTAGTCACCTGGATATGGTTTATACAATACTGGAATGATTTATGCTTTTCAGATATTTCTTATAGCCATGAAAAGATGATTTGCAACTTGGTGTCCTAATGACCTAAATCAATGTTCTTCAAAATATAGAGTACTATCCATTAGTGGATCATGAAATCATTTCAGTCAATCTCATCCAGCATTTTTTTAATAGAATACAAAATGTCAAAAGTACATCACACATAGAAAGGGTAAATACTGCTTAGAAAAGCATTACTTTCTTATACATACATTCATACACATCTAAATACTCATGTATACAGGTACACATGTGAGTACATGCGTGCACCATATTTGTGGATATATACATATACTAGATCACAATGAAATGTATTTTTCATTGTGTGTCATAGCCAACATTTGAAAAACACTGATCTAAATTAACCATCCCTTTTCTGAAATTGCCTAGCTTGGAGAAAGGCTTTTACTCATAGATTACTTCACTTCCGTTCTATAATTTAGAATTTATCTTTCTGGAAAATTAAGTCCTTATAGGACATTACCTGAAGAGGTACAAATAAGAAAAAGGGAGAGTAATGGTGTAATGGAATTTTATTCTGGAGAAAGGGCATGCCTACAGAAAAATGAGAACCCTTTCTTCCAGCTAATGATTGTTTTTCAGAAAGATTGCTTGAGTATAGGAAGTAGGTACATCTAAAAATCTTGTGAAGAAACATGTTCTTGGACAGTTCTCAGAATAGGTGCATTTTTCCTTATTCCCCACATGTAAGTAGCCCATACCAGCAGAGGAGGCTACGGTTGTGAGGTTGTCCAGAGATCGGTGGAAAAGTGATAGTTTAGCTCAAGAAGAGGTATATTAGCAGACCCATCTGGTCCAAATCTAAGCCTTGTTCTCCAATCACTTTATCAGCAACAAACGAAACCAATAGTGTCAACTTCATTATTTGCAGATTCACCCACCTGCTACAATTTATTTGTAACCCCAAAATCAATACTAAAAGAGCTTGCCTAGTCATTCACGGACATGTGTAGAGCAGGCAAAACGATGGAGTCACTAAACACTTTCCTAGCTGAGGTTGAAAAAGAACTCTTGTTTTCATTCTTCCAGAGACAACAAGAAGATGGCAGAGATGGTAGGAGGCAGTGCAGTGTACAGCAGAAAGTGCAGCTCGTGGGTGAGCCGGAGATTTGAATCCTAACTGGTATCTGTCAGTGAGGTGGCCTCCGGCAAGTCACTCAACATTTCTGAACTACCATTTCTCTTTTATAAAATAAACAAGTGAAAATCTATCAGAATGAGTTGTCTTGAGATTATAATGTATGGTAAGATATGTATATGTATATATTTATACTAAATATGCACTAAATATAGTAACGTTATTAGCATATGCTATTATATATAACACATTAAATATTTAAACATAAATATGTAACATTAAATATAAATATATACATACATTGCTAATGCAGTACTCACAGCAACTTTATAGAACATACTTAGCACTAAGAATGAGAATCGACTGTGTATTCTTACAGAGAGAAAAAAAAAGAACAAGGGGGAAATTTCAAATCAAATGTATATATAAACTACACGGGAAATTGTATCTCCTTAAATGCTTAAATTCACTTCTGTTTATAGTACTCTGAAACCAGTTACATTTAAATCATTTCTATTTATTAAACTCTGAATAGAAGATATTCACAAACGAGTATAAGAATGGTGAAAATACTAGTTTTGCTTTTAAAAAATGAATAGGTGCAGATAAAATTACTTCCACTAGAAGGAGCTCTAACCTTACTAATAAAATTTTTCAGAAGCAAACGAAGGATATGATCCACAGATTAAAATTACTGATTTACTTGAAATTAAGTTTCTTGTCTAAGCTCTGCTGCCACATTTAAAACACAAGATTTTTTAATAAAATTGTAAAAACCAAGCTGCCATTTAAACACATACAGTCCCTGTATAGTAGGTTATCGTCATCACCTAAGACTGCTGCGCCCTCAAGAGGTCACACTGGCTAGATCATCAAAAATCCAATCAACTGATGCCTGCAACCTGCAGCACTGTCTCAAAACACTCTAAAGATAAATACCATTTAATCTGTGTAGAACTACTACCTAACCCATAAAATAATGGGTAAGTTACTTCTCACGCAGGCCATTTCCTCATCTTTAAAAAAAAAAATTTTTTTTAATGTTTCTTTATTTCTGAGACAGAGACAAAGCGTGAGAGGGGGAGGGACAGAGAGAGAGGGAGACAGAATCAGAAGCAGGCTCCAGGCTCTGAGCTGTCAGCACAGAGCCCGATGCAGGGCTCGAACTCACAAACCGTGAGATCATGACCTGAGCCAAAGTCTGTCGCTCAACTGACTGAGCCACCCAGGCTCCCCTCCTCATCTTTAAGAAAGGGATAAATATGGGCACCTTGTAGGATGTTCGGAGTATTAAATGAGAGAAGAAAAGGTGTGTATGCATGTGTGTGTGCTAGTACACAGCTGGTGCACAACACACGCTGAGCTTTCCTTTCCCCTCTTCCTTTTATTTTACTGTTTGCTAAAATGTTATTAAGTTCTCTGAAAAATGTTTCCTGGTTTATAAGAAAAAAAAAATATGCTAATGCTCAAGCTTGAAATCTACAAAACTATCAAAAGAGAAGAAAACATTTTAAAATCAAACTAATGACTGGAAAATGTTTTGTGATTCTTGCAAACAGAATATCCAAGACGACTGGTGATATACTTTAACTGCATTGATAAGGTGATTCAAACAATTAGTCTTTGATGAGGGACTTTCAAAATCTAATAAATATAACTGTTTTATTAGATTGAATAATCAATGAGTTAAAATATATAATCAGGTACTTTGCTTGAACAGTCTTGATTAAAACTTATTTCTTGCCTATTCACGGTAATCTACTCCCTCCTTTACAACATCTCTGATTACACTGCGATCCAAGATGAAAACTACTGTGGAACATACATCGGTAGTAATTCCTCTCACCAAAAAAATCAGGGCAGACTCTAATCACACGGCAATACAGTCTCTAGTCCATACATTACATAGCACTCATCTAGCTTGTACTGTCTAATACAGTAGAACACTAGCCACTCGCCACGTGTGGCTATCGAGCACTTAAATGTGGCTAGTCCAAATTGAGGTGTGCTGGCAAGTTTAACATACACAGTGGATTTTTTAAGACTTAGTTTGAAAAACAGAATGGAAAATAACTTATTAACAGTTTTTTATAGTTATTATAAGTTAAAATAAAATTTTACAATTGGTGTAATACTAAATATTAATATTGAAATAATGACTAACTTACATATTAAATGAAATATTTCACCAACTTGATTTTCCTTCTTAAAAGTGGCTACCAGAAAATGCAAAATTATATATGTGGTTCACATTTGTGATTCTTGTTCTATTTCTGCTGGGCAGCACTCATTTAGATTGTCACCAAAGAAAAGCACCAAACCTGAGTGTCACATCCATTTCCTCAGCCTGAAGCACAGCACCCAATAGAGGCTGGACTTGAATGGCATCACCAACACTCACACCCACATTCTTTTGCGCCATTTCACTCAGGCCAACCTTGCCTCCAGGAAATCCTGCCACAGGCCAGGCCGTATAGACCTGCCCAGAACACATGAAATAAAAATATGAGAAAATAAATATTCATAGAAAATCATTAATTTATAAGGCAGAAAACTAAGCACAACTAAGTATATGGATCTGCAAAACACAGTCCTCACCCCCAAAGGACTTACAATCTGACACAAGTTACAAAAAACTTTATTTATTTATTTACTTACTTACTTATTTACTTATTTTTGAGAGAGAGAGAGAGCACAAGTAGGGAAGGGGCAGGGAGAGAGGGGAGCAGAAGATCAGAAGTGGGTTCTGTGCTGACAGCAGCGAGCTCAATGCAGGGCTCAAACTCATGAGCTGTGAGATCATGACCTGAGCCAAAGTCAGATGCTCAACCAACTGAGCCACCCACGTGCCCCCAAAAAACTTTTTAAATAAGTACTTAATTATGTCTTTTTGTGAAGATTAGGAATGATACCACGGTGAAATCAGTAGAAGATTTGAAAGGTAATTTACAAAAAAGAGACAAAGGCATTAACATGCAATAAGAAAATGGGAAAAAATACTAAAGACAAGCTAACTGTAAGCCTGGCACATAAACTTCATCCAGGAAGTAGTGAAGGAGCTGGCACAAGAGCTTCATGGGAACCTGGATCTCATTAGACTTAAATGTTAATGAAGAGAAGTGAAGATTTCCAGCTCCAGATAGTGGTCTGAGCTCACATATTTATAGTCTCCACAAAACACAGTGAAGAACTTTTTTTCGTTTTCTTTTTTAAGAATAATGAAAAGAATGAGAACTGTGCCATCAGCACCTAATGGATTTCAAATCATTTTCAGAGGACGCCACTGGATGAGAGAACACTGACTAATCAAGCAGCAGAAGACATAGCAGAGGCCGGCAGCAGGAAAGACCAACCTGGCAAAAATGATCCAGGAAAGGTTCTGGGTTTCGAGCCTCAAATATAACGAATAACAATAAGAACAAACAGCTGAAAACAGGAAAAGTAATCACATATTTGTGATGACACTCATATTTGAGAGGACACTCATACTACCAAACAACATTTCTATGAAGAAATACAATTAACAAACTGGAGGAGACAGGGCTGCTAGTGTGTGTCACCACCTTGGGAGAAAAGGCCTCTGTGTATATTATGACATTTAGAGGCTACTATTGCCAGGGTAGTCATAGATATCAAAGGAAGGAAAAGTTTATACAGATGTGAGGGTCATTTAAAATACAGTTTTTCATTTATTACTTTGTTGAAAACTAAAATAAAAAAGTCACAAATCTTTCTAAACTAAGGAAATGAAAAACACTCTTACCTCTTGTTTTCCATCCAAACTGGTAAGCAACACTGGTCGACCTATACATATATTTGCAGATTTCATAGTGTTGAGTCCAAGTTGAACAAGGGAATTTTGGAATGTTTTAGGAACTCTGTCATCTACCAAAAAGGGAAAGAAAATTATTTTCATACTATTTTATAACTACTGAAATTAAAGCCTGCTTTCTGTTGGGAGTAAATTAAAATCTTCTAGCCACATAACCAAATGAACGCACTTACCATACTCTGGAGAAACCACAGTTCCAATCCTCTTTATTTTAATGAAAAGACTTAAAACCAAACCTTTCTAAGGGTCCACTGACTGACAGTTTGAGTGCTAACTAAAAGAGGATGTCTTATGGGGAGGTATTAGTTTCCATCTTTTAAGAAATATGATCTCTAACTTTTTTAAGAACTGCACATACCTGCAACAAGCCTTTTCATACTTGCATAGCGACCTTTGTACTACAGATTCTAAGTCGAGTTGGCTACTAATATTCAAAGGCTTGAGCTGGGGAACTGGCATTTGGTTCTGGAGGGTTAAGTTACATTTCCACTTCTGATCCACATGATAGCAATTCAAGAGTTTTCTTTTCTAATCCCAGGAACATATGGATAAAATAGGAACACGGGTCTTATTCCTTAGGCAAGTACACACTGACCAAAATGACCATTCTGTTTTCAACTTTGGCCAAGGACAGGGACCAGAATTCAGCCCAGCTGACGACACTTCTGAAAATGATGTGCTGATATGTCCACCCCCACCCAACCACCTCCTCAAGTACACATTTGGTCCTTCTTTTGATTCTTTCAGCACCCTATGCTGTCAGATAGTAGCATTTATCATCATAATATACATTTGTTTTTCAGTCTGACTTTCTCCTAAACCCTGTGCTGCTTTGGCAGGAATTGGGTCAAATTCATCTTTGTATCTCCAATGCCTAGGAGTGCCAAATATAGCAGTCGCATAATAAACATCCATGAAATCAGTGAACATACTAGATGGCTACACAGCATTTTACTTTTCAGCACAAAATCAATGAAACACTTACGAAATTTTAGCTTGTCACAAACTTTGTTGCAAACTTTATTATTAGACACATAGACCATAATCATAGTTCTCTAATACTGGTGTTCCTTAATAATCAAAAAAAGGATACTTTGAGTTTAAAAGGAACTAAGTCAATAAAAATAAAATCATGAGGTGTATCTAATCTAATTATTTTTTGCCACTACAAAATAACTACACAACACACTTATTTTCTGTCATCAGCTGAGAAAAACAAAGCATCTCACAGAGCTAAGATTAACAGTACTGAACACTTTATAAAATAAGCATATTTCACAATATGAGGCTGAAAAGAAATTCAACTTTCCTACGAGCATCAGGTCTCTTAACATAGTTTACTCATCAATAACACCAAAGAATCCTTTTGATGACTTAATAATGTTCACTTTTCTGCCACTTCTTTCTAAACCTCAATAAATTACCCTTTCCTCTTGAAAATTACCTCCCAGGTATATCCAGTCCTTGGCAAGACTATAGGTTTTCTTCTTCCTTCCATCCTATCCTGCACATTCACCATGCACCAGAATTTGACAAATCACAGGCTTCTCTAAATACTCCACTTCCTCCTTATCACCAATGAAGATCATGTTCAAACTCTCATTCACTGGCCTTATTTCCTAATACATCTCCACACATTCTCTTACAGTCCTCATTCCTCCAATACCATACTTTAAAAACATACCTCAACATCCACTTTCCCTATTAACTATACGTTATTGAGCACTTTATGTGCCAAATTAACTAACGAGACAGTAAAGGTCATTTCAAACAACCATCCACTCTTCATTTGTTCTTTCAGCAAACATTTGCTATGTGCCTACAACATGGCAGATAATACGTTAGGCACTAGGAATACAAAGTGAACAAAAGCAGACAGTCCTTGGCCTCTCAGAGCTTATGATCTAATAGGATGAGGGAGTTATTAAACAATCACTGAATAATTCTGTAGTTGCAAACTAAGATTAATACAATGAAAGAATGACCAAGAGGGCCAGGAGAGCCTATAAAGTGGAATCTAATTGGGAAGAACCAGAGAATGCTTCTCCAAGGAAATAATGTTGAAATTCAGATCTGAAGGAAGAAGAGGAATTAACTAAATGAAGAGGGAATAAAGAGAATTCCTGACAAAGAGAACAGCTTGTACAGAAAAGTACTGGACAGAAGGAAGAATTATATACCTGAGTACACGCAGAATGGCAGGAGACAAGAAGGGGCCATGTAAGGAAGGTCTAGACCTCCCAGGGAAGTAGGCTGATAGGAAGCTGCTGGGCTCCTGACAGCAACTGAAGATCACTTAGGGGTGAAAAGCAAACTCATGACAAGATGTTCGTTTTTTTTTTTTTTTTTCCAACGTTTATTTTTGGGACAGAGAGAGACAGAGCATGAACGGGGGAGGGGCAGAGAGAGAGGGAGACACAGAATCGGAAACTGGCTCCAGGCTCTGAGCCATCAGCCCAGAGCCTGACGTGGGGTTCGAACTCCCGGACCGCGAGATCGTGACCTGGCTGAAGTCGGACGCTTAACCGACTGCGCCACCCAGGAGCCCCAAGATGTTCGTTTTTAAAGATCATTCTGGCTGCACAGTGGGGGAAAAAAATGGGGAGTGGCTAGTGCAGTAGTCCAAGTGACAGATGATGGTGTTTGAGATCAAGGTAGGAACAGTGGTAATAAAGAAGAGGAATGTAGGTGATAAACAGAACTTGGTAGTGGACTGGATATGTGAGATCTGTGAAAGAGATGCCATGGATGACCCCTAGGATTCTGAATTTTACAATGGAAAATTGAACAGGTCCTGAGTTTGTTTGGTTGTGAAAATATGCGTTTATGAGGTCAGTCTTTAAGTACCTTTGAAAAATCCAAGAGAAGAGGTATAGCGCAATGCTATACAAAGTGTGATCGGCAAACTATTTGTTACCAGTTCATGAAAGGATAAATACAGAAAACAAGGGTTTACTTAGAAGTTTTTATTACAATTGGACAGACTAATCACATATCTGTTGAATCTAATAAAAATTTCTATTTTTAAATTTATTTTCCTAGTAATTTCTTTTTATTATATTTACAACAGCACTAAGCTTTACATATGATATTTTAAAAACTTCCTTACAAAGTTTTAGTATTGGTCTAGAAGACAACTGAACAAAGACTCAGAAATAGTATATTTTACAAATATAATTACAAAAATGATGAGGGTATAGATGGAAAACTATGGACATTGGATGAGCTTGCCCAAGAAAAATTTGTACAGAGAAAAAAAAGGGTTTCAGGACTAAAAAATTGAAGAACTGAAACATCTGGCAGCCAAGTAGAAGATTAGCCTGCAAAGGAAAGTGAAAAACTACGTACCAACAAAAGGACAGAGAAAAACTAGGAACATTTAATGACACATAAGTCAAAAATTAAACTATTTTTAGAAAAAGGAAATGGTAGACAACACCAAAAGTTGCTGAGAGTTCAAGTAAGGGAAGTAATGAAGAGCTGTCCATTGTATTTACCAACAGGGATATGATCAGTGACCATGGCAGGGACAGTTTCCAAGGAATGATGGAATGGATACCAAAAGAGAAATAGGCTAATTAGGAGGTGAGAAATGAGGAGATAGAGACTACTCCATTAAAGAAATTTGGCATGAGGGGCGCTTGGCTGGCTCAGTCAGTAAAGCATGCAATTCTTAATCTCCATGTTGTAAGATACAGTTCCATGTTGGGTGAAGGGATTATTTAAAAACCAAATCTTAAGGGGCACCTGGGTGGGTCAGTCAGTTAAGTATCTGACACTTGATTTCAGCTCAGGTCATGATCTCACAGTTGGTGGGTTCAAGCCCCACCTCGGGCTCTGTGCACGCAGTACAGACCTGCTTGGGATTCTCTCTGTCCCTCTCTCTCTGCCCGTTCCCCCCACACACACTCTCTATCTCAAAAATAAGTAAATAAACTTTTTTTTTAAAGCAAATCTTAAAAAAAAAATGGCAATGAAAGGATGGACAGAGAGAGAGGGTGGTGATAAGAAGAAAATGTAGAACTTTTGTTTTGATTTAAAATGTAAGAGAAATCAGGTTTAAATTTCAATAAAAAGGGTCCAGTTAAAAAAGAGGTTGAATATGCAGGACAGAACAAGTTGTCCTCTGACCCCCTAAAGGAAACTGAAAACACCGTATTAACTCTAAAATTGTGATTAGGATCAACATTAGGCAGAAGTAAAAATCTTGCCACTAGGTTGTCTGGTGATCTGTTTTTTCGAAGCTGTAACACACAGCTTCAACCCAGAAGCTTTACCAACTAAATAACTTTTCAGGCAAATCCCTTCTCTTAACTCAAGGGGGCTGGTATCTGGGATAATGGCTTCAGAGTCAAATACCGCCTACCACTTAGTAAACCTGTGGAACCTGGAGCCAATCACGTTAACTATTCTTCCTTTGTAAAACAGGCATAATGATACTGTACCCATCTTCCAGGGTTTCTGTGAAGATTAAATGAGATATATATGTGACATAAGTAACCTACTGATAACAATAGTATGTAATTGATAGCTGTTATTAAATACCAGAACCTGTCTAACAGAAGAAAAAAAAACCTTAAAGGCTTTCATTCTCACAGACACAACGCTCTTAGGAAGATGCATCCACATCTTCACTGAACTGGGTGTCTAGTTTTCTGCTGTATGTATACCCTATACTCGCTAGCTTTAAGCAACTTCGCAGTTAAATATGTCGTTCATCTTAAACGAAGTAAAGTTTTTCAAGTATAACTTACAAATTCAAAACAATTCACAGAAGAGATGGCTTGACTTAGCCACGGATAAGCCGTTTCTGCCTGACTTCTTCAGTGTAGGCGTGGCTTCGGGCATCTTACAAAATTCTGTGCTACTCTCACACCTATGTCTCGACCAGTTTTCAGAAGCCTCTGCATCTTAAGGGCGGCATCGCTAGCTCTACGCTTTCTCAGGTTGCGCCCCCGGCCTCAGGTCTCCCACCCAAAACTCTTTACCCTTTTCTAAAAAGTTGGTCACCACCAGAGTCCCAGCCGCCGCCGCGGTGCCTGGCCCAGGAGGAGCCGAGGGTCCCGAAGAAGAGGAAGCAGAAGAGGGTGAGGTTGAACCATTCTCTGCGCTTCGATTCAGTCGTTTTCTGTTCTTCTTGGAAGACATGATCAGAAGGTAGCCTGAAAGAAGCAACTGCAAAGGCGGCTCAACGTGCACGTTCCTCTGGAAGAAAAACTTCCGGGGCAGAAGTCAACGAGGCTCCGCCCTTCACCGTAATCCCCAGAGTGGAGCGCAATTAGAGGGAGAACGGAGCGTTTTCAGAACTCGCCGTCTTTGAAGAAGCTGAAGAGGTTATGACTTTTACAAAGGAAGGTGGATTACGTAAACACAACCGTCATTTAGATTGTAAATTCCTGAGAGGATTTTTTTTTAAATCTCTGCCTGCCTTCCCTATTCCTGGACAAACGTCTGTTGACTTAAAAACAGGTGGAAAAGTTTCTCCTCAGCTTTCCTGGAACCAGCCAAATTCCTGAGAGGACCTGGTGGACAGGCCTTCGTGATCTCTTCGGTAAAGCGCTACGAAAGTGGCGTTAACTCAACTCTGAGATAGATGGGTGGCCCTCTTCTAAAATTTATGGTAATGACCTCCGCTCCTGACCTAGGCGGAAGGTTGATTTTAGGGGCCTAACGAGTGGTCGAATGGGGACTTGAAGATGCCGCTATTTCAGAGCGGGCGTTTCTGGCGCGCGGTGTTCACGCGGACCCGCGGCGAAAGGCTCCGGGCAGGGCACCGCCGGGCCTCGGGCGGTCCCGGTTGCAGGTGGGACGCTCTCGCCGGAGCGGACGTGCTGCGAGCCGAGCCGGACAGATTCGGGGGCATCTCGGTGCCTCTGGAGCGGTTTCGCGCACTGGACCGCCTGGACGCCGCCTCTTTCCAGAAGGTCTTGCAGGGCAAGTGTGCCTTGGCCAAGGGGTTCCCTGGCTTCCTGAGCGTTTCTAATGAAGTAACAGGGTGTCCTGCGTCCACCAGTCATGCTCTCGGCGAGTCAAGTACCGAGAGGGCAAATGTGACCTGTATCAGTTTCCCCTGTTTTGTTCTTGTTCCCTTTGCTGGGAGATTTCTGAGGCAGCTGGGTGAAATGGTGACTGTTGTAGACTTTGAGATCGGCAGCACTAGTTTCTGGTAACCTTTCTAGCGTGTGACCTTCGGCAAGTTCTGTAAACTACCGTTTCCCCTTCCATAAAACTGGTTAGCAACGCATAGGATTGCTGAGGGTGAAGTTGGGTAATGCACGTAAAGTGCTGAGCACGGTATCTGTCACATACTTAACGCTCAGTAGGTGTTAATATTATTTCATTATTATTGACTGTCATTTACTGATCCTTAGTTATGCGGAGCACTTTGCCCTAGACAAAACTATACAGGTGGTGGACAGTGAGTGGACCAGAGAGGTTCGAAGTGGTCAGTTTTGTACACAAATTGGATCAGGCTGACTCATCAAAAACTAGAGCTTGCTTCTAAAACAGAGCGACAAGTCTTTCATGATTAACCAATGAGCATGGTGGGCTGTTTCGGTCTTCAATAAGAAAACTCTTCACTCTTCTTGAACCTCAAGTCCAAAGATAAGATAGCAAGCTTGGGTGGAGGAGCCTTCATTATGAGAGAAGCCTGTGATTTGGCCGGAGTTTTTCAAACTGCCCATGAGGGTCCGTATGTTCGAATTGAAGGCATAGCGTAGAAATTCAGCCATTGAAAGATCTTCTCTTAAAGGAAACTTCAGATAATCTTTATCCTATTGCACAACATGGGAAGTGAGCATCTGTATTAATATAATTGAGCTAGTTATTTCATTCTTTAATTATTCTCACTCCCAAACTACATACCTGTTCATTTCTCTGTTCGTGAATAATTGCTGATTTCAACAATATCAGCAGTAGGAGAATCAAATCAGTGTTCATCCTCTAATATGTCTGCACATGTGTGGGTAGAGACTGGTATTTATTGCACACACTTGTCACTGGCCAGGTGATTAAAGCACTACCTTAGCCAACAAAGCAAAACAGGAGGGTTGGGGTTGGAGTCACACATCCAGGTTTCAAGTCCCAGGTTCTGCCAGGTGCTTACCCAGGCATTAGACAAATCACCACTGAAAAATTTGCCTCTTAGGTTGCTTATGCAAATAATGCCAGCCCTTTTTACTTTACTGGATAGATGTGGTGATCTAAGATAAATTATATGAAACTAGTTTATAATCTGTGTAGTACCATGTACCTATAGTCTTTAATAAAACATTCTATTACATTTATGAATTGTATTGCTAGACACTGGTTTAAGAACTTCACAGATATTCATTTAATCCTCATAACGATTCTGTGAGGTAGATACTTTTACCTCTATTTTAAAGGTGATGGTACTGAGGCACAGAGAGATTAAGTAACTTCCCTAGGCTCTAGCTCTAGAATCTGTTCTTAATGCATTATGTTGTCTCCAAGAGTTAGTGCAAATTTTGTTGTTAACTATGTCAAACTTGAGCTTTTTCACTCAATTGGAATGATTGGGGAAGATATGGGAAATTTCTGAGATGAGAGAAACATCCTATAATCTTTATTGGAGTGGGTTACACAGGTGTATGCATATATCAGAACTCATTAAATGTACACTCAAGATTTGTGCACTTCACTTTTTGTAATTGTAATTGTGTGTCAATTTTTAAAAGATTTAATCGGAAAAAGAGGGAGGTGAGAAGGATGTGACTCCATAGCCCCAAATCAAGAAGTCTTTATGAAAGGCTCCTATGTATTTTCACCTTGTTAGGTACATTGACTTTTAAAGAGGTAGAGAACATGGTCCTTAACAGTCACTTACTGCACATCTGGAGAAGAGAAGAGGGAAAGGAATTTAACCATTAAATAAATAATCAAGCCTTCCTACTACCACACATACACACACTTTGCAAGATTATTGTAAAGATTAAGTGAGATGATGGATAGAAAAAGTGGTTTGAGAAGTTTTTCTAAAACTGCAGTATTCTTAAAAAATAAAAAAGGGTGGGGGGGTTGCTGGGTGGCTCAGTAGGTTAAGCATCTGACCCTTGGTTTCAGCTGGTCATGATCTCACAGTTGGTGAAATCAAACCTGGGGTTGGGCTCTGTTCTGACAGCATGGAGCCTGCTTGGGACTCTCTCTCTCTCTCTCTCTCTCTCTCTCTCTCTCTCTCTCTCTCTCTGCCCCTCCCCTGCTTATGCATGCTCTCTGTCTCTCAAACATTGAAAAAAAACAGAACTGCAGTATTCATCACTCGTAAATTAAGGTCAATAATACTTGCCTTTTAGGGTTGTGAGAACTTAATGAGGTATTATATGTAGAGTGTCTAGAACTTAGTAAGGACTAAATATTAGCATCTTTTTCCCCTGGCTCAATCTTAAGTAATAAAGCAAGAGAATTTACAGAAATCAAAAACAGAAAAATCTATGTTCATCTTGGTATTATTTATAATAAGAATTAGAAATAATCCAAATATCCAAGAGTAGGAGGTTGGTTAAGTAGCTTTTGGTACACCTATCTGAGGAAAATTATGTAGTCATTAAAAATTTATGTTCATTAAAAATTTTAATGACATAGCAAAATGTTTACATTTAATGTCATAAAGACATGCTGTAAATTATATGTGGTATGATGTCAATTCCAGTGTTATGGGAAAATGTCAACATTTAAATGTTTATCTCTGCATTCTATTAAGATAATGAAGTTTTAATTTCATTATACTTTATTTTCAAAATTTCCCAGAACTAGTATATATTATTTAAAAACAAAGTTAGGGTTTTAACCACCTTGAAATTTATAAGCCAAAAATATTATCACAGAACTCTTAAAGAAAGAATAAATAGAAGCCCATAATGGTCATTTATAAAGATTAAAACTAAGGATGTTAAAAGGAACGGCATCAAAACGGAACCAATTATGTGCCAAGCATTGTGTCAGTTGTTACATTTTGGGATCCCCTGCCCCATTCTCCCAGCTAACTACAAGGTGAGGTGGATGTTTTAAGATGGCTTTTTGGAAGAGGTGACACCTTGAGATGAGTTTTTATTTCTCCCACTTCTTTCACTGGAAAATACTTACAGATTTTTCTCATCTGCATTTTAGCTGCAATACAGCAATGGAGGTCAGAAGGTAGGATAGCGGTATGGCTGCACATTCCCATTCTCCAAAGCCAATTTATTGCCCCTGCTGCTTCCCTGGGTTTCTGCTTTCACCATGCAGAGTCGGATTCATCCACACTGACACTGTGGCTGGGAGAAGGACCCAGCAGATTACCAGGATATGCGACACATCAAGTAGGAGTTGCAGGTCAGTTTCAAACTAACATTTTAGAGGCTCACTCCATTTTTTTCTTACAGCTAAGCGATAGTTTATTCATGTCTAATGAATAAATTGATGAAATGATTATCCTCCTTGGGACTATTGAGTAGTGCTTTAAATAAATGAACTTGGCCTTCTGAATTGGCAGAGGGCAGCACAAGAGAACAAGTTTGGTGTTTAGTTTTCCAGAGGATACATTTGAACAGTCTTACACAGGTATTTGAACTTCACTACTGAAATAGTAACACTGAATTGGGATCAGGGAATAAATTCATTACAGTAAAGCATATTAGGGTAAAATAAAAGGTAACTTTTAGGTTAAATTTAAGGTAAAGCAAAGATGTTTGATGATTTGAACATTACTTCTTAAAGATATTTACATTGTTACAGTGCCAAACAGTTGTTTAAAATAGCATAATTTAAGTATATTATGGAATTTTCAAGTCACTGATTCACTTCAGAGACATAGTTTTGAGAGAAGATTTTCTTTCGATTAATTGTAGGTGCATCAGAATCAACTGGAGAGCTTGCTGAAAACACACTGCTGGGCCCCACACCAAGAGTTTTTTATATCGTTGTGGGGTGTTGCCAGAGAATTTGCATTTCTTTTTTTTTTTTTAATTTTTTTTTCAATGTTTATTTATTTTTGGGACAGAGAGAGACAGAGCATGAACGGGGGAGGGGCAGAGAGAGAGGGAGACACAGAATCTGAAACAGGCTCCAGGCTCTGAGCCATCAGCCCAGAGCCCCACGCGGGGCTCGAACTCACGGACCGCGAGATCGTGACCTGGCTGAAGTCGGACGCTTAACCGACTGCGCCACCCAGGCGCCCCGAGAATTTGCATTTCTAAGAAATTATCTGCAGCTGCTATTGATATCAGTGCTGGTCCCTAAACCATCCTTTGGGAACCAGGGTTAAAAAAATTTCTAGATTTCTAGGGGTGCCTGTGTAGCTCAGTCGATTGGGTGTTCAACTTTGGCTCAGGTCATGATCTCACAGCTCATGCGTTCAAGCCCCACGTCATGCTCTGTACTGACAGCTCAGAGCCTGGAGCCCGCTTCCGATTCTGTGTCTCCCTCTTTCTCTGCCCCTCACCTGTTGATTCTCTCTCTCTTACTCTCTCTCTCAAAAATAAACATTAAATTTTTTTTTTAATTCCTAGAATTCTGGAAAACTGAAATAGTAAAAGATGCCTCATGACTTAAATGAAAACAGTATTATATGTAAATTAGTAATTTGACCAATAATTGTATTTATTTTACCCTTCATATAATTTATAAGAGTTTTTTGAGGTAGTTTGCACCTTTGAAATTAAAAAGAAGTTGTTCAAGGATGTCTAATGTTTTCTGTGTCCATGATCTCGCTTCCTTGTAGCAAGTAGAGGTATTTAGAAATTTCCATTCAACTCTACTTCAAAAGACTACTTGATAATTTGATAGCACCTTCGCACTACATTAGAAAGTCATACTGACAATTATCAATTCATTGGTAACAGATTTTTAAATTAGACTTTTAAATCCAGTTATTACTGCAGAATTGGTAATATATGTATACAGAGTATCCTATGAAGCCCTTGTTTATAACTAAATACTATAGTTAAGATATACTATAGGAGTTCCGGAAGTGAGAGATCAAGAACTTGAGCAATCTTCAAGTGTAACTATGATCTACATGAAGTGGCTATTGGGGGTGGCGATGAAATCATGTAAGGAATTGTTCTGGAAAGCTACAATGTTTTTTAGATGAAGGGAAAAGAGCTGACATTTATTGATATAAGCAACACAAAGAAGGTGTGGCTGGTGAACATAACACCCCAAAATATGCCACTTTGATTATTTTGAGCTTGAGAAACACTAGATATAGCAAGGGTCTTCTGCCTGCCCCTTTTTACATAAAAGTAGGGCATAAATTTCTTGTACCAGGAAATTTCTTGTATCAAGGAAGATGGGGAGTTGACACCAAGATGAGTCTGTACAAATAAACCTTACTAAAATAACCTTTGTATTCCCATTAGTTTCCCCCATGTATGTCCTCGTCGTTTCCCCACAATTTACCTCCCTTAGCCCAAACCCTTTTTTCTGTGGTCTTGTCATGTCCCCATAATTTATTGCTGTTTGTTAAAATGGTATATATGCCTGTGGGTCTGACCACTTTTTTGGGATTTTCACTTCTTTTTATCAAGTCCTCCATCATCACCCCAGGCCAAGTAAACCTCACATAAAATGTTTATATTTTTTTTCTCCATTAATCTATCTCCTGTGAGTTCAATTCTCAGCCCTAGACACAAAACCTAAGTGGGTAGGGGGAAAATCTTTCCTTCCCTACACTGGAATGGAGTGACCTGTGGCTTTGTTACTGTTCTTAAATCACAGCAAGCTGTCTCAGCCTCAGAACTTTCACACTTACTGGCTCCTCTTCCTGCAGTGCTTTTCCCCAGGGTTTTGTTTATCTAGCTCTTTGGAGCTGAAGTTTCTGCTCCAGCAACTTCTCAAAAAACTTCTGACCTTCCTGTCTAAAATAGAGTCCTCCTGCATGCCATCATCCTTGGTCCCTTTATCCAGGTCTGTTTTTCTCTATAGCACTTACCACAATTTGAAATTCTGTCATGTACTTCATTTCCCCCACAATAATATAAACTCCATGAAGGCAGATATTTTGTCTTTTCCACCACTGTATTGTCAGGTTCAGAACAGTGTCTGGCATAAAGTACATGATCAATAAATATTTCTTGAATGAATAATTGGATAGCTCTTCAAGTGGAAACATGAGACCCCAGAGAACACAATTGTATGGGGAAGGGACATCGTTGCACAGTGAGAAGAATACCAACTCAGAATCCAGACAGTTTTAGCGCCGTGTGAACTTGGGCACTCAAAATAATACCACTCACACAATTATTATGAGTAATACCTGAGATAATGCACATAAAGCACTAATCATAATATGATAATCTATTTAATCCCTGATCTTTGTGTTGATTTAACTTTTAAGGTGTGACCAGCAGGGGTCGCTCACATTGTGCTTTAGTAGTGTTAGGTTTGTCTTTGAAATACTTTGCTCATGTTTAAAATTCATTAGGGAAAAGTACACTTTGAGTAATCACAAATTATTAAAATTTAAGAGTAGGTTTCCTTGCCATTTCTTTGGTAATTGTAATTGTAAAGTCCAATTCAATTAAGTTATAATTTATATTTTCTAATAGAAACCAACATTAACATTAATTATATCTTACTGGTTTTCCTTCTTTTAAACATTAAATGTGGTGTTTTCATTTCAGAGAAATTTGTCATTCCTTATACATAGCTATCCTCTTCTGTATTTTATTGCAACATAAAATGTTTGCAATCACCTCATGTTGTATATAATTTGTTTTTTATTTATTTATTACCTCCTCATACACACACCAGAATGTGGCCCCATCAAGGATCGGGAATTTTGTTTTGTTTACCACTATAGCACCTATAAAAATGCCTGACACATAACAGGGCTCAATATATAGAGAACCCATATGTATTAGGTATAGGAACTCAATTGATATTGAAAGAATGGAAGAGTATATAGAAAGTATCTTTTACAATATTTCCTCACATTACGTAAATACAGATTATTTATTTATGTGAACATTTATTCATTTTTGAGAGACAGAGACTGAGAGCGAGTGGAGAAGGGGCAGAGTAAGAGGGAGACACAGAATCCAAACTAGGCTCCAGGCTCTGAGCTGTCAGCACAGAGCCCAACACAGAGCTCAAACCCACAAACAGTGAGATCATGACCTGAGCCAAAGTCAGATACTTAACCAACTAAACCACCCAGGTGCCCCCAAATATATTTAAATTATAACATTTAAAAGAACCTAATATAAACCATTATGGTGTCATTTGTATTTTTGACCCAGGATTGCCCAAAGAGAAATAAAAAACAAACCTTATTTTTGAGTACCTAATGCCCAGTGTGCATGGCAATGTGTATGATGAATGAATAAGTAAAAGAAAAGGACTAGAACTTAAAACATATATAAAGAAATATCCCAAAGCAATATATTGAGATGTTATAAAGTCATATACACATGTCATAAAGAAATATAAGTGGCTAGGGCGCCTGGGTGGCTCAGTCAGTTAAGCATCCGACTTTGGCTCAGGTCACGATCTCGTGGTTCATGAGTTTGACCCCCAAGCCGGGCTCTGTGCTGAACAGCTCAGAGCCTGGAGCCTGCCTTGGATTCTTTGTCTCTCCTTCTTTCTGCCTCTCCCCTGCTTGCACTTCACCTCTCTCTCTCTTTCTCTCTCTCTCTCTCTCTCAAAAATAAATAAACGT
The DNA here is from genome assembly GCF_022837055.1 of Prionailurus viverrinus. Taxonomy (NCBI): domain Eukaryota; kingdom Metazoa; phylum Chordata; class Mammalia; order Carnivora; family Felidae; genus Prionailurus; species Prionailurus viverrinus. The sequence continues at coordinate 101,797,638 of NC_062564.1, forward strand.
TAAAAAACTCAAAAAAAGAAATATAAGTGGCTTCAGGTAGGTCTTGCACTGAATATTAAGATATTTGAGATTTAGATCATCAGGGGCACAATACACGTTCTATACATAGCAATTCAAAGAATAAAAATGAGAATGGAAAAGTCACTACATTCAATAAATATTTTTTAAGCACTTAAGATTAGACACTAAAATAAGTGCTACAGAAGAATAAAATAATTCTGTAACCGTGTACCGTCAGGAATAGATACTGAAAAGAGAAGAAGCTTATGCAGATAATTATCCTACCACTCAGCATATGCTAGATCCATCATTGGTTTTCCAAGTTGTTAAAAGAACCCGAATAACTGAGCAATCAGTTTATTACTAGAGAAATTTTACAAGTGTTCATTGATGAGGTGGTAATTGAACTAGGCCTTCCAGGATGGGTATAATTTTGATGACCACAGGTAAGAGTATGGGAAGAGTCTAAGGTGAATGAAATTAATGTTTCTCAATTATCTTTCATTGTTCCCCCAACAGGAGCTGTATTTGATGAAAATACTAGAAAAATATTAGTTGTACAAGATCGAAATAAAGTAAGTTGCTTCTGTTTTTCTTTTATTTTTTTTTTTTAATTTTTTTTTCAACGTTTATTTATTTATTTGGGACAGAGAGAGACAGAGCATGAACGGGGGGAGGGGCAGAGAGAGAGGGAGACACAGAATCGGAAACAGGCTCCAGGCTCCGAGCCATCAGCCCAGAGCCTGACGCGGGGCTCGAACTCCCGGACCGCGAGATCGTGACCTGGCTGAAGTCGGATGCTTAACCGACTGCGCCACCCAGGCGCCCCCTGTTTTTCTTTTAAATATGATTATTTTTTAATTCCAGTATAATTAACATATAGTGTAATACTAGTTTCAAGTGTACAAAATAGTGAATCAGCAATTCTATACTTACTCAGTGCTCATCACCAAAAGTGTACTCTTAACCCCCTTCACCTATTTCACCCATCCCCCTACCTGTCTCCCTCTGGTAACCACCAGTTTGTTCTCTATGTTTAAAAGTCTGTTGTTCTGTTTGCCTCTTTTTCTCTTTGATCATTTGCTTTAAGTTGCTTCTGCTCTGTAAATTGCTTTCTAAATGTTCAGCTGTCTCTAGAGAAAATGTAGAAATTTTGATATGCTCAAAGAATTACAGAAAGATATTTTAAAAGTTCTTTCTAGGAGAACATGGATGGCTCAGTCAGTTGAATGTCTGACTTCAGCTCAGGTCATGATCTCACAGGTTGGGAATTCGAGCCCCACACTGGGCCCTGTGCTGACAGCTCAGAGCCTGGATCCTGCTTCGGATTCTGTGTCTCCTCCTCTCTCTCTGCCCTTCCCCACACTGGGTCCTGTGCTGACAGCTCAGAGCCTGGATCCTGCTTCGGATTCTGTGTCTCCTCCTCTCTCTCTGCCCTTCCCCACACTGGGTCCTGTGCTGACAGCTCAGAGCCTGGATCCTGCTTCAGATTCTGTGTCTCCTTCTCTCTCTCTGCCCTTCCCCACTTGTGCTCTGTCTCTCTCAAAAATAAACAGACATTAAAAAAAATTTAAGTTCTTTCTAAGCAGTTATGGATCATTTGGATATTTATTTAATTCAAAAAATACTTAGGCAGGCCTTGAAAATGTCAGGATAACCTCAGTGTTGCTCACTGTCATATTATGGCTACAGAAAAATTAAAAATGACTATATTTAGTTGGGAAGACAACTGTGTTTCTCACAGACTGTCGAGATATTCGTCATTCATTCGGTATTCATTAAGCTTTCTCTATGAGCCAGATGCTGAGGATAGGAAGATTATTTAAGACGGTATCTCTGATGTCCTGCAGCTTGCTACCTATTTGGGAAGGCCATGGTCATACAAAGGATGGTAACAATTACTTTGCTTATAAAACAAAACCCTGAAGACTTCTCAGAGGAGATGAATATCAAACTGGGTGTTGAAGAATGAGTAGGAGCTTACCAGGCCAAAAAGAAAGTTAGGATAGGAAAACAGAGTAGAAAATTAGAATGGCATGTAAAAAAGTACAGAGAGTTCAGAAAGGGGCTAACATGGTATCTTAGTTTGTTCAGGCTACTATAACAAAAATAACAGACTGGCTTAAACAACAAACATTTATTTCTCACATTTCTAGAGGCTGGACCAGGATTGAGTGTCTGGTTAGTCCCTCTTCCCAGTTCATAGATGTTCATCTTTTCACTGTGTCCTCACATGGCAGAAGGGAGAAGGGTTCTTTCTGAAGTCTCTTATAAGAACACTACTGCCTTTCGTGGTTACTCCCATTCCACTGTTGTGACATAATCACCTCCCATAGGCCTCACCTCTTAATATCATCACATTGCGCCCATGTTTAAATCAACACGTAAATTTGGGGGGACATAAACATTTAGGCCATTCCACGTAGTGTGGAAGTAATGGTTTAAAAGTTCATCATGGAGGCACCTGGGTGGCTCAGTCAGTTAAACATTCAACTTCGCCTCAGGTCATGATCTCATGGTTCAGGAGTTCGAGCCCGACATGATGCTCTGTGCTGACAGCTCGGAACCTGGAGCCTGCTTTGGATCCTGTGTCTCCCTCTCTCTGCCCCTCCCCAATCACACTCTATCTCTTTCTCTCTCAAAAATAAATAAACATTTAAAAAAAAAAAAAAAAAAGTTCATTGTGGCCAGGAGTACAGGAAGTGGTAAATTATTTGACCAAGTGCCAGATTAAGAACAGAATATAAAGAGCCTTGTACAACAAAATAAGTCTAAGCAACTAGAAGCAACAAAGACTTTTAAGAGAAGTACCATAATTAGTGTGAGATGTTTTCATGATTAGGACTATAAGGCAAAGAGAATAATTATCTTGCTACTTTCTGAAACTTCAGTAAATACTGATGGACAGACATTTTCCCCCATCATACATATTTTTAAATTTTAAACAAAATATTGGTAATGATAGCTGAAAGCAGTGTCATACATTTTGCAGAAATGCGGTCTCAAAACATTCTCATAGTTGTAACTTCCAAAATTTTAGTTCAGGCAGGATCTCTGACTCAAACTAAGCTTTATCATTAGCAGAAATACTTTGAGGGAGGCTTGGGTGGCTCAGTCGGTTAAGCGCCCAACGTCAGGTCAGGTTATGATCTCGTAGTTTATGGGTGCAAGCTCCGCGTCAGCCTCTGTGCTGAGATCTCAGAGCCTGGAGCCTGCTTTGGATTCTGTGTCTTTTCTCTCTCTCTCTCTCTCAAAAATAAACATTAAAAAAAAAACTTAAAAAAATAATTTTGAGTACCTAAAGTAGTATTGTGCCTACCCTTCAATAAGTTTTATATTTGAATTGGATCATGTGATGGGAATGACTAGAGACTAGGAAGCGTGATTGAGTAATACAAGTGGGGCCTAGTATAAGAGGGTCTGAGAGCCTGGCAGAGGAGTTTAGATTTGACATGGAAATAGTAACTCTTGAAAGATTCTGATTGAGATGATGAAGTAATGAAGTGCTATATGGGCAACATTAAATTAATAACAAAATGCAAATAAATTGATAATTGTGCTAAGTGAGAGAAAGTTGGTATAAACAAAATGGACTTCGGAGTCAGGCTGACCTGCATTCCAATCCCTGTGCCATTTCTACATCGGCCAAGTCTCTGAGCCTCAGTTTCCTCATCTTTAAAATCTATACAATAATACCTTTCTCATAGAAAGGATCCATTAGCTGTCTTTTCCCAGTGGATTCATACATAGTACTTAAAATACACAAAAGTGTAATGTAAGAAACGTACAGCAGTGTAAAACAATGCTGTGTACAATTACCTTAAGTATAATATTAATGCACTGTTCTCTCATATCAATTTATATTTATACCCATACACAACAGAATGATGTGCACTGTATTTGTTTTCTTTCTTTTTTAAAATTTGTATAACAAAAAGCCAAGAAAGTTCTTTATTTTCTTGGCAAAAATAATGTGATTAATAAGTAAAGATGTCTATTTACAGAAATCTCTAATTACTGGAAGAGATGCAGAGTCCTATTTAATTGCTTAACCTCAGCCTTAGATCTATAATACCTTAACATTTCCAATGCTCACCTAAATTGTACAAGGACATTTCTGTTTTTCCGGACATTTTACTGTGGGTAACTTATAAAAGCTTTACTATGACTTATAAATTTTTTTGTGAGTATTTTAATCACCTGGTGCTCATCATGACAAGTGCACTCCTTAATCCCCATCACCTATTTCACCATCCCCCCACCTGCCTCTCCTTTGATAACCATCAATTTGTTCTCTATAGTTAATAATGTTTCTTCGTTTGTCATTTTCTCTTTTTTCCCTTCGTTGATTTGTTTTGTTTCTTAAATTCCGCAGAAAAGTGAAATCATATGGTGTTTGTCTTTCTTTGTCTCACTTAACATTATAATCTGTAGCCCCATTTATGTTGTTGCAGATGGCAAGATTTCATTCTTTTTTATGGCTGAATAATATTACATTGTATGTATATGTGTGTGTATATACATATATATACGTGCACACACATACACCACATCTTCCTTTTCCATTCACCATTCAAAGGAGACTTCATCTACTTCCATTTCTTGGCTGTTGTAAACAATGCTGGGTACATCTGCCCCTTTGAATTAGTGGTTTTGTATTCCTTGGATACCTAGTAGTGTAAGTGGGGGATTGTAGCGTAGTTCTATTAACTTTTTGAGGAATCTCCGTAAGTTTTCCACAATGGATACACCAGTTTGCAAGAAAATTCCTTTTTCTCCACATCCCTTCCAACACCTGTTGTTTCTTCTGTTTTTTAAATTTAGCCATTCTGACAGGTGTGAGGTGATATCTCATCATAGTTTTGATTTGCATGTCCCTGATGATGTGATGATGAACATCTTTCATGTGTCTATAAGCCATCTGCTATGTCTTCTTTTGAGAAATGTATATTCTGTCTTCTGCCCATTTTTAAATTGAATTATTTATTTTTTGGGTGTTGAGTTTTGTAAGCTTTTTATGTATTTTGGATACTAACCCTTTATTGGTAGGTCATTTGCAAATACCTTCTTCCATTCCCTAAGTTGCCTTTTAGTGTTATTGATTGTTTCCTTCACTGTGCAAAACATTTTATTTTTATATAGTCCCAGTAGTTCATTTTTGCTTTTGTTTCCCTTGCCTCAGAGGATCTACCTAGGAAAAAAACTGATATGGCCAGTGCCAGAGAAATTACTGCATATGTTCTTTTCTAGCATTTTTATGGTTTCACATTTAGATCTTTAATCCATTTTGAATTTATTTTTGTATATGGTGTAAGAAAGTGGTCCGGTTTCATTCTTTTGCATGTAGCTGTCCAGTTTTCCTAGTACCATTTTGTTGAGAAGTCTGTCTTTTTCCCATTGGATATTCTTTCCTGCTTTGTTGAAGATTAATTGACCATATACTTATATGTTTATTTCTGGGTTTTCGATTCTGTTCCATTAATATATGTGTCTATTTTTGTGCCAATACATACTGTTTTGATCACTACTGCTTTGTAATATAACTTGAAGTCTGGAATTGTGATGCCTCCAGCTTTGCTTTTCTTTTTCAAGATCATTTGGCTATTTGGGGTCTCTTGTGGTTCTGTACAAATTTTAGGATTGTTTGTTCTAGTTCTGTGAAAAATGCTGTTGGTATTTTGATATGGATTACCTTAAATGTGTAGATTACTTTGGGTAGTATGAACATCTTAACAATAGTCTTCTATAAGCATGGAATGTCTTTCTGTTTCTTTGTGTCCTGTTCAATTTCTTTCATCAGTGTTTTTTAATTTTCAGAATATAGGTCTTTCACCTCTTTGGTTAGGTTTATTCCTAAGTATCTTACTATTTTGGTTGCAATTGTAAATGGGATTGTTTTCTTAATTTCTCTTTCTGCTGCTTTATTACTGGCTTATAGAAATGCAACAGATTTCTGTACATGATTTCATATCCTGTGACTTTACTGAATTCATTTATCAGTTCTAGTAAATTTTTGGTGGAGTCTTTAGGATTTTCTATATATAGTATCATTAACATCTACAAATAGTGGAAGTTTTACTACTTCTTTACAGATTTGGATGCCTTTTATTTCTTTTTTGTTGTTTAACTGCTTTGGCTAGGACTTTCACTACTATGTTAAAGAAATATGATGAGAGTCATCCTTGTCTTGGTCCTGACCTTAGGGGAAAGTCTCTCACTTTTTCCCTTTTAAGGATGATGTTAGCTGTGGGATTTTTATTTATGGCCTTTATCACGTTGAGGTATGTTTCCTCTAAACCTACTTTGTTGAGGGTTTTTAATTATAAATGGATGTTAAGTCTACTGAAACAATAAAATTATTATAAGGTTCTTATCCTTTTTTTTATTTTTTTATTTTTTTTTTTAATTTTTTTTTTATGTTTATTTATTTTTGAGACAGAAAGAGACACAGAGCATGAACGGGGGAGGGTCAGAGAGAGGGAGACACAGAATCTGAAACAGGCTCCAGGCTCTGAGCGGTCAGCACAGAGCCCGACGCGGGCCTCAAACTCACGGACCGGGAGATCATGACCTGAGCCGAAGTCGGACACTCAACCGACAGAGCCACCCAGGCGCCCCTCCTTTTTTTTTATTAATGTGATGTATCACGTTGATTGATTTGCAAATATTGAACCACCTTGCAATCCAGGAATAAATCCCACTTGATTTGGGTAAATGATTTTTTTCATGTATTCTTGGATTCAGTTAGCTAGTATTTTGTTGAGGATTTTTGCATCTGTGTTCATCAGCGTTATTGTCCCATGGTTCTCTTTTTTAGTGGAGTCTTTATCTGGTTTTGGTATTAGGGTAATGTTAGCCTCACAGAATGACTTTGGAAGTTTTACTTCATTTTCTGTATTTTAGAATAGTTTAAGAAGAATGAGAATTAACTCTTTAAATTTTGGTAGAATTTGCCTATGAAGCCGTCTGGTCCTGGACTGTTGGTTTTTGGGAGTTTTTGGATTACTGATTCAATTTCTTTGCTCATAATTGTTCTCAAATTTTCTATTTCTTCCTGTTTCAGTTTTGGTAGTTTATATATTTATGGAATTTATCCATTTCTTCCAGATTGCCCAGTTTGTTGGCATATAGTTTTTCATAATATTCTCTTATGGTTGCATTTCTGTGGTGTTGGTCATTTCTGCTTTATCATTTGTGACTTTATTTGGGCCCTTTCTCTTCTTGATAAGTCTAGCTAGAGATTATCCATTTGTTAATTTTTTTTTCCCCCCCCAAAAAAATTCCCTGGTTTCATTGATCTGTTTGTAGCAGGATTCTCACACAGAGAATCGTGACACCGAGGCTTTTCTTTCCAGGAAGCAACTTTATTCCTACCGACAACACTTAGTTGAGTACGTACCCGAAGAACTAAGCCCCGAACACCACGTGGCGTAGTTTTTATATTTTTTTTTTACTTCCTTGTCTCCCATATATAGTAACACACAAACATGTAGTCTGATTAAGTGGTCTCATGTTACAAGGTCATGAGGGATGTTGTCAAGTACACGAATAGCAAGGTTGCCTTGAGATTTTGTTTGTTTCTTTTTCCTTAGGAAGGGGACCCTACCACATGTTTTTTTTTTAGTTTTAATATCATTTATTTCTGCTCTAATCTTTATTATTTCCTTCCTTCTGATTTTAGATTTTGTTTCTTATTCTTTTTCTAGAGCCTTTATATATAAAGTTAGATTGTGTATTTGAGACTTTTCTTACTTCTTGAGGTAGACCTATATTGCTATAAACTTCCCTCTTAGAACGCTTTTCCTGCATCCCAAAAGTTTTGAGCCATTGTGTTATCATTTTAATTTGTTTCCATGTACTTTTTTGTTTCTTCTTTTATTTCCTGGTTGAGCCATTCATTGTTTGGTAGCATGTTATTTAACCTCCAGGTATATGTGGTCTTACCAGATTTTTCTTGTGGTTGACTTTTAGCTTCATGGTCACAAAAGACACATGGTATGACTTTAATCTTTTAATTTGTTGAGGCTTGTTTTGTGGCCTAATATATGATCTGTTCTGGATAATGTTCCATGTGTACTTGAAAAGAATGTGTATTCTGTTTTATGATGGAATGCTCTGAATATATTTGTTAAATCCATCTGGACTAGGGCATCATTCAAAGCCATTGTTTCCTTTTGATTTTCTGTTTAGGTGATCTGTGTATTAATGTAACTGGAGTGTTAAAGTCCCCTACTATTAATTGTATTATCATTGATTAGTTCCTTTGTATCTGTTTTTAACTGTTTTATGTATTTGGGTGTTTCTCTGTTGGGTGCACAGATATTTATAATTGTTGTATCTTCTTGTTGCATTGTCCCCTTCATTATTATTCAGTGTCCTTTTTCTTTTATTACAGTGTCTGTTTTGAAATCTAATTGTCTGATATAAGTATTGCTTTCTATTGACATTCCCAAACTGAGGAATCTTTAAGCCTTTAAAAATAATCTTTGTCTTAACATGCAATAAGAAAAGAAATAAGAAGTAGGGTAATTTCTCCTCCCCTCATCCATCTCTTCTCCTTATGCATTGCTTGCACAAATCTGGTCCACTACTAAATGTTAGGTTTGGTGATAGTAAATTTGTCAGTTAAGAAAAAGAATGAGTTTTAAATCATTTGGTATTTTGAGTTGAAGGTAGAACTGGAATAATATTATCTCTAGCAGATACAGAGACATTGGTAAAGAGGAAATGATGAATTCTTTACAGAGATATGAGGTGAACTTAAAAGAGACATTTAAGTGGGAGTTCCCAGACATTTCTTCTCATTCCTCCTGATGAATTATTGAGCACCAGAAAGAGGTGTATGAGTTGAAGCATATTAATTAATGAATTTCTTTTTACAGTTTCCACCATCATGACCTACAGTACTTAAGAGCTCCAGGCAGTAGCCTTCATCCACAGGAGGGGATACAAGGAAAATATTGATATTCTCAGTCTAGAATTTCACTGCCTAGCCCTACTAGTCTAAGAGTTTTAGTGGGGGACTTTCCCATAGCTTCCATACAGGTGCAGTTCTAGTTATTCTATAGAATTGTGCTTTGTGGAATCATGCTATATAGCACAGTGCCACTCTAGGAAAAATAGGTACATAACAAACATCATATGAAAGAGAGAAATGAGTACCATATTCTAAAAACAGATAAAAAGTACACTGAATTTTAGGTATCATCAGTTACAAATAGTTGACAGGAATAAAGTAGTTGAAGAATAGGAAGAGTAACACACCCCAATTGTCTTTCATAGGCCAAAGAAGTTGGAGGAGCTGAGACATGATGATAATAGTTGAATCATAGTAATCTATGTTTTTCACATGTCTAGATCTGAGTCAGTTCACCATTCTTTGAAATCAACTATTTGGAAATGAGGACTCCTGATATCACATTAGGAATGGAAGATACACCCAGAGAGCTTTTTGTCTGGTGCAGTTCATGAGTGCTTATATGTGTATGTCTTTTTAGAAGGAAAGTTTGAACTTAGTTGTTTTAGAACATGTTAAACTTCAGTTCAATTAAACTTCAGTGCCCCCAAATGCTAAACTTAGTAACTAAAGTTAATGTTTTATAGAACTTGAGGAACATGAGTTCTCTTATTGTGTGTGCCTAAGTTATCTCTTGGAAGGAAATTAAATTATTAAGTATGTAAACATACTCCAGTTTGGTACACAAATGTATCATTTATAGAAGAATCATTAGAGAAGTTCTATACATGCAGACATAAACTTCAGATTCTTTACTGTTCTAATTTTTTACTTTTTGTGTGTATATATGTGTGTGTGACATTTGAAAGCCAAATTATTATCAGCATCTGCCAACTTGACCAGCCAAGGGATATGCAGTTGCTAGATAGCTATTCTAAGCTTGATTTCCTGATAAATTCTCACCTTCTCTCTTCAACAATTTTGATCTCTTGTTCTTATTTAACAGCCAGAGTAATATGATTGCTCCACTCTAAGCAGTTTTTCAGGATTGATCTATCAAATAAGAACCTGTGTAGTTACTCATTCATTAAAACATGGAAATTCAAGCCTAGGTCTGGTAATGGTAAAAATTGGGTTGCAGTCTGAAAACAGAAGGAGCTTCCCTGGCAGCTGTGGCTGAACTGTCTTACCCCAAAACCATACAGTGTGATTTTTTTGTGTGTAGGGGCTATTTTTTTCCTTATAAAACCTCCCAAGACAAATGATTTAACAGGCCCAGTTTGTAGAAATCAGATTTCTAGAGTGGTATGTATTATAGCAATTTAAAAGGAAAAAATTGAGTTGAGCTATACTTTTAAAATAGAATAATTGTCAAAACTATATACAGGTATATATACCTCTTTTTATTGCACTTTGCTTTACTGTACTCCCAGATACTGTTTTTTATGAATTGAAGGTTTGTGGCAACCCTGCATCAAACATCTGTCAGTGTCATTTTTCCAACAGCATTTGCTTTTTATGTCTCTGTCTCACATTTTGGCGGTTCTCACAATATTTCAGACTTTTTCATTATTATTATATTTGTTTTGATGATCCTTGATCAGTGATCTTTGGTGGTGTTATTGTAATTGTTTTGGAGTGCCGCAAACTGTGCCCATGTTAGATGACAAACTTAGTCAATAAATGTTGTTTATGTTCTGACTGCTCCACCTGCCAGCCTTTCCCCTGTCTCACTCTCCACCTCTCCCTCCCTTTGGGCTTCCCTATTCCCTGAATCACAGTAATCTTGAAATTAGGCTAATTAATAACCCTGCAGTTTCCTCTAAGTGTTCAGGTGAATGGAAGTTTTGCACATCTCTTCCTTTATTTATTTATTTATTTAGTGTCACATTAGGTCTTTATAGTGAACTATATAAAAGATTTCAAATATGGTACAGGTATGAGATTTATAAGGAAAATTATTTAAAAGACAATAAGCAATATAGTGTCACGTCATAGTTGAATCATTAAACTCTTACTGAGACTCCTTCTGAATAGAGGTATATTAAATAATTATAAAATTGATTATTGATAATGGATATTGATATTGATAATGGAATTATCAGTTTTAAATTTTATTATCAGTTTTAAGAACTCGCCATCTTTGAATCTTTCTCTTCCATCAATGAGGCCTACCCTGAGTACTCGAAATAAAAGCGAGCATCTCTTTCCTGCTGCACACTCGGTTTCCTCTCACCCAGCTCCACTTTTATTCTGATGGCATTTGTCATTATATGATATGCTAAAAAGCTTACATATTATTTTTTTTTCTTGTCTAGAATACAAGCACTGCAAAGGCTTGGACATTTGTTTGTTTTGTTCACTGTTGTGTCTCAATTACCTCGAAAACTGCCTGACTCACATTGTAAGTGTGAAGAAATGCTTCATGCTTGAATGACTGAATGAACAGAGGATATTATATAAATCACTGTTTAATATTGCTTGTCCTCACAATTTCTAGAATAATCATCTGACACAAAAATCACCTTGTGCTTAAATCAGATTATGCTGGCAGAATAATGTGAGAGGCCCATGGACAGCTCCCCTTGGAATATCTTCTTTAGCAGTGCCTAAAATTAAACCATTAGTATATGTCCTCATCTTCTTTTCCTCCTCCTCCTCTTTTTTTTTTCCCCAAGGAAGGTGAGGTACTTTAAAATTCAGATGCCATTGGGAAGGGTAACATATTCCATGCCTAACTAATCTTAATGAGAGCACTACCTATCGTTTCTGCTGTTACTCCTTTGATCCAAGCCAGAGGTATCTCCTCCCTAAATTACTGGAATCATTCTAATTGGGCCCTGTTCTTCCACTGTGATTCCTATAAAGTCTCTTGTTAGCACAAAACCACACTAATTCTTTCAAAATTACAACAGATTATGAGTCTCTTACGCTCCAAACCTCCAATGTCTCCTCATTTCTCTCATTTTAAAGTCCTGAGTCTGTGCCATGGCCTGCAACACCCCATATAACCTGTGACTGTGTCTCCTACACTGCATCTCTATACTTCCCTCTGACTTTATCTCCTGTACTTCTTTTTGCTCCCTCTGGCCTCCTTACTATGTTTCAAACACACCTGAGGTTACCAGGATCATCTGTTCCTCCTCTTCTCTTTATCCAGATAGCCTCATGGCCAAGTCCTTGCCTCTCTAAAGATTTTAGGTTTAGTTAAAGATTTAGATAAAGATTTTCTCACTGAGAAAGGGTACCCACACTACCCTTTTTTTTTTTAATTGAAGCTTGTTAATATACAGTGTAATAATGGTTTCAGGAGTAGTGATATGACACCCAGTGCTCATCCCAACAAATGCCCTCCTTAATGCCCATCACCCATTTAGCCCATCCCCCCATCTAATACTCCTCCAGCCACCCTCAGTTTGTTCTCTATATTTAAAAGTCTCTTAGAGTTTGCCTTCCTCTGTTGTATTATGTTTCCTTCCCTTTCCCTGTGTTCACTGTTTTGTATTAAATTCCACGTGAGTGAAACCATATGATATTTGTCTTCCTCTGAATTATTTCACTTAGCATAATACATTCTACTTCCATCCACATTGTGGCAAATGGCAAGATACCATTCTTTTTTTTTTTTTAATGTTTATTTATATATTTTTAGAGAGAGGCAGAGAAAGGGACAGAGAGAATCCCAAGCAGGCTCCACTCTCAGCATGGAGCCTGACCCAAGGCACAATTCCACGAACTGTGAGACCATGACCTGAAATCAAGAGTCATACACTTACGTGACTTACACTTACATACAAAATCAAGAGTCATACACTTACGTGACTGAGCCAGCACCCCAGATTTCATTCTTTTTGATCACTGAGGGATATTTCATTGTGGGTGTATATATATGTATGTATATGTATGTATATATACATATATATACATATTACATATGTATATGTGGTGTGTGTGTGTATGTGTATGTTATGTATATGTATTATATATGTAACATATATATATATTATATACACACACACACACACACACCACACCTTCTTTATCCGTTCATCAGTTGATAGACAGATGGGTTCTTTCCATAATTTGGCTATTGTTGATAGTGATGCTGTAAACGTTGGGGTACATGTGCCCCTTCAAATCAGCTTTTTTGTGTCCTTTGGATAAATACCTAGTAGAACAATTGCTGGGTCATAATGTAGCTCTATTTTTAATTTTTTGAGGAATCTCCATACTGTTTTCCAGAGCGGCTGCACCAGTTGCATTTCCACCAACAGTGCAAAATTGTTCACCTTTCTCCGCATCCTCACCAACATCTGTTGTTTCCTGAGTTGTTAATTTTAGCCATTCTGACAGTTGTGAGGTGGTATCTCATTGTGGTTTTGATTTATATTTGTCTGATGATGAGTGATGTTGAGCATCTTTTCATGTGTCTGTTAGCCATCTGGATGTCTTCTTTGGAAAACTGAAGCAGCAGAAAGAGAAATCAAGGAATCCGTCCCATTTACATTTATACCAAAAACCATAAAATACCTAGGAATAAACCTAACCAAAGAGGTAAAAGATTTGTATGCTGAAAACTATAGAAAGCTTATGAAATAAAAAAGTTAAAGAAGATCGTAGGGTAGTTGTAGTTTTAATTTTTTGAGGAACCTCCATACTGTTTTCCAGAGTGGCTACACCAGCTTGCATTCCCACCAACAATGCAAAAGAGATCCTCTTTCTGTGCATCCTCGCCAACATCTGTTGTTGCCTGCGTTGTTAATGTTAGCCATTCTGACAGGTGTGAGGTGGTATCTCATTGTGGTTTTGATTTGTATTTCCCTGATGATGAGTGATGTTGAGCATTTTTTCATATATCAGTTGGCCATCTGGATATCTTCTTTGGAGAAGTGTCTATTCATGTCTTTTGCCCATTTCTTCACTGGATTATTTGTTTTTTGGGTGTTGAGTTTGTTAAGTTCTTTATAGATTTTGGATACTAACCCTTTATCTGCTATGTCGTTTCCAAATATCTTCTCCCATTCCGTCGGTTGCCTTTTAGTTTTTCTGATTGTTTCCTTCACTGTGCAGAAGGTTTTTATTTTGATGAGGTCCCAATCATTCATTTTTGCTTTTGTTTCCCTTGCCTGCGGAGATGTGTTGAGTAAGAAATTGCTGTGGCCAAGATCAAAGAGGTTTTTGCCTGCTTTCTCCTTGAGGATTTTGATGACTTCCTGTCTTATGTTTAGGTCTTTCACCCATTTTGAGTTTATTTTTGTGTATGGTGTAAGAAAGTGGTTTCTGCATGTCGCTGTCCAGTTTTCCCAGCACCACTTGAAGAGACTGTCTTTATTCCATTGGATATTCTTTCCTGCTTTGTCAAAGATTAGTTGGCCATACATTTGTGGGTCCATGTCTGGGTTCTCTAATCTGTTCCATTGATCTATGTGTCTGTTTTTGTGCCAGTACCATACTGTCTTGATGATTACAGCTTTGTAATACAACTTGAAGTTGTATTTGGTTTTCTTTTTCAAGCCAATTGCTTTGGCTATTCGGGGTCTTTTCTGGTTCCATACAAGTTTTAGGATTGTTTGTTCTAGCTCTGTGAAGGATGCTGGTGTTATTTTGATAGGTGTTGTATTGAATATGTAGATTGCTTTGGGTAGTATTGACATTTTAACAATATTTGTTCTTCCTATCCATGGAATATTTTTCCAGTTTTTGGTGTCTTCAATTTCTTTCATAAGCTTTCTGTAGGTTTCAGTGTATAGATTTTTCACCTCTTTGGTTAGATTTATTCCTAGGTATTTTACGGGTTTTGGTGCAATTGTAAATGGGATCGATTCCTTGATTTCTCTTTCTGTTGCTTTTTTATTGGTGTATAGGAATGCAACCGATTTCTGTGCATTGATGTTACATCCTGCAACTTTGCTGAATTCATGGATCAGTTCTAGCAGTTTTTTGGTGGAATCTTTTGGGTTTCCCATATAGAATATCATGTCATCTGCAAAGAGTGAAAGTTTGACCTCCTCCTAGCCAATTTGGATGCCTTTTATTTCTTTGTGTTGTCTGATTGCAGAGGCAAAGACTTCCAATACTATGTTGAATAAGAGTGGCGAGAGTGGACGTCCCTTTCTTGTTCCTGACCTTAGGGGGAAAGCTCTCAGTTTTTCCCCATTAAAGATGATATTAGCAGGTCTTTCATGGATGGCTTTTATGATCTCGAGGTATAGTCCTTCTATCCCTACTTTCTTGAGGGTTTTTATCAAGAAAGGATGCTGTATTTGGTCAAATGCTTTCTCTGCATCTATTTAGAGGATCGTATGGTTCTTGTCCTTTCTTTTATTGATTTGATGAATCACATTGATTGTTTTGTGGATATTGAACCAGCCCTGCATCCTAGGATAAATCCCACTTGGCTGTGGTGAATAATTTTTTTAATGTATTGTTGGGTCCGGTTGGCTAATATCTTGTTGAGGATTTTTGCATCCATGTTCATCAGGGAAATCGGTCTATAGTTCTTCTTTTTTAGTGGGGTCTTTGTCTGGTTTTGGAATCAACGTAATGATCTCTTCATAGAAAGAGTTTGGAACTTTTCCTTCCATTTCTATTTTTTTTTTATAGCCTCAAGAGAATAGGTGTTAACCCTTCCTTAAATGTTTGGTGGAATTCCCCTGGAAAGCTTTCTGGCCCTGGACTCTTGTTTTTTGGGAGATTTTTGATTACTAATTCTGTTTCTTTATTGGTTATGGGTCTGTACAAATTTTCTATTTCTTCCTTTTTCAGTTTTGGTAGTTTATATGTTTCTAGGAATTTGTCCATTTCTTACCGATTGCCCATTTTGTTGGTGTATAATTGCTCATAAGATTCTCTTATTATTGTTTGTATTTCTGCTGTGTTGGTTGTGATCTCTCCTCTTTCAGTCTTGATTTTATTTATTTGGGTCCAATCCTTTTTCTTTCTGATCAAACGGGCTAGTGGTTTATCAGTTTTGCTAATTCTTTCAAAGAACCAGCTTCTGGTTTCATTGATCTGTTCTGTTTTTTTTGTGGTTTTTTTTTGTTTGTTTGTTTGTTTGGTTTGGTTTCAATGGCACTGATTTCTGCTCTAATCTTTATTATTTCCTGTCTTCTGCTGCTTTTGGGGTTTTATTTGCTGTTCTTTTTCCACCTTTTTAAGGTATAAGGTTAGGTTGTATATCTGAGACCTTTCTTCCTCCTTTAGGAAGGCCTTGATTGCTATATACTTCCTTCTTATGACCGCCTTTGCTGCATCCCAGAGGTTTTGGACTGTGGTTTATCATTTTCAGTGGCTTCCATGTACTTTTTAATTTCCTCTTTAACTTCTTGGTTATTAGCCCATTCAGTCTTTAGTAGAATGTTCTTTAGTCTCCAAGTATTTGTTATCTTTCCAAATTGTTTCTTGTGGTTGATTTCAAGTTTCACAGCGTTGTGGTCTAAAAATACACATGGTATGATTGTGATCTTTTTTGTACTTGTTGAGGGCTGATTTGTGTCCTAGTATGTGATCTATTCGGGAGAACGTTCCATGTGCACTAGCAAAGAATGTATATTCTGCTGCTTTAGGATGAAATGTTCTGAATATATCCATTAAGTCCATCTGATGCAGTGTGTGTCGTTCAAAGCCATTGTTTCCTTGTTGATTTTCTACTTAGATAATCTGTCCATTGTTGTAAGTGGGGTGTTGAAGTCCCCTACTATTATGGTATTATTATGGATGAATGGATAAAGAAGATGCGATACACACACACACACACACACACACACACACACACGCAATGGTGTATTCCTCAACAATCAAAAAGAATGAAATCTTGCCATTTGGAACTACACGGATGGAACTAAAGGGTATTATGCTAAGCAAAATTAGTCAGAGAAAGACAAATATATGATTTCACTCATATGAGGACTTTAAGATACAAAACAGATGAACATAAGGGAAGGGAAGCAAAAATAGTATAAAAAACAGAGAGGGGGATAAAACGTAAGAGGCTCTTAAATATGAAGAACAAACAGGGTTACTGGAGGGGTTGTGGGAGGGGGGATGGGCTAAATGGGTAAGGAGCATTAAGGAATCTACTCCTGAAATCATTGTTGTACTATATGATAACTAACTTGAATGTAAATTTAAAAAAATAAATTAAATTTAAAAAAAGTTAAGGAAGATACAAACAAATGGAAAAACATTCCTTGCTCATGGATAGAAGAACAAATATTGTTAAAATGTCTATACTACTCAAAGCAATCTATACATTCAGTTCAATTTCTATCAAAATAACACCAGCATTCTTCACAGAGCTAGAACAAGCAATTCTAAAATTTGTATGGAACCAGAAAAGTCCCTGTATAGCCAAGTAGTGTTGGGGGAAAAGAAAAAAAGCTGGAGGCATCACAATCCTGGAGTTCAAGCTGTCAAATGCTTTTTTCTGCATCTATTAAAATGATCATACGATTTTTCCCTTCTCTTGTTCATGTGATGTATCATATCAATTAATTTGTGAATATTGAACCACCCTTGCATCCCAGGAATAAATCCCTTAATTGTGGCAAGTGATTTTTTTAATGTATTGTTGGATTTGATTTGCTAGTATTTTTTTGAGGACTTTTGCATCTATATTCATCAGAATATATTGGCCTATAGTTCTCTTTTTCTGTAGTGTCTTTATGTGGTTTTGGTACCAGAGTAATGCTTGCCTCATAGAATGAATTTGGAAGCTTTCCTTTCTCTTCCATTTTTTGGAATAGTTTGAGAAGAACAGGTATTAACTCTGTAAATGTTTGGTAAAATTCACCTGTGATGCTGTCTGGTCCTAGAATATTGTTGGGAGTGTTTTTTATTAATGATTTCATTGCTGGTAATTAGTCTGTTCAAATTACTTAATTCTTCCTGATTCATTTTTGGAGGTTTTATGTTTCTAGGAATTTATCCAATTCTTCTAGGTTGTCCAATGTGTTGGCATGTAATTTTTTTTGTAATACTCTCTTATTATCTTTGGTATTACTCTGGTATCAATTGTTATTTTTCCTCTTTCATATCTGATTTTGTTAATTTGAGTCCTTTCTCCTGTTTTGTTGTTGTTGTTTGTTTTATGAGTCTGGCTAAAGGTCTATCAATTTTGTTGATCTTTTCAAAGAACCAGCTCCTGTTTTCATTCATCTATTCTAGTCTTTTAGTTTTTATTTTGTTAACTTCTCCAATCTTTATTATTTCCTTCCTTCTATGTATTTGGAGTTTTGTTTTTTCTTCTTTTCCTACCTCCATTAAGTGTAAGGTTAGGTAGTTTATTTGAGATTTTTCTTGCTTCATGAGATAAACCTGTATTGCTGTAAACCTCCCTCTTAGAACAGCTTTTGCTAAAGATTTGGGACTGCTGGGTTTTCATTTTCACTTGTTTCCATGTATTTTTTTATTTCCTCTTTTATTTCCTCTTTTAATTTCTTGGTTGACCCATTCATTGTTTAGTGAACATTATATAATAGACCTGTATTTGTGTTCTTTTCCATATTTTTTCTTGTTGATTTCTAGTGTCATAGTGTTGTAGTCAGAAAAGATACATGGTGTGACTTTCTGAATTTGTTCAGACTTTTTTGTAGCTTAATACATGATCTGTTCTAGAGACTGCCCCATATGCACATGAATGTGTATTCTGCTATTTTAGGGTGGAATGTTCTGAATGTATCTGCTAGATCTGTCTGTTCCAATGTGTCATTCAAAGCCAATGATCAGTCCATTGATGTAGGTGGGATATTAAAGTCTCTTACTATTATGTTACTATTGATTACTTCCTTACGTTTATTAACTGCTTTATGTATTTGGGTGCTTCCATGTTTGGTGCATAAATATCTACAATTGCTATATCTTCTTGGATTGTTTCCTTTATAGTTACATAGTGTCCTTGTCTATTTTTACAGTCTTTGTTTTAAAGTCTATTTTGTCCAATATAAATAATGCTACCTCAGCTTTCTTTTGACATCCATGTGCATGATAAATGCTTTTTCATCTTTTCACTTTTAATCCACAGATGTCTTTAGGTCAAAAATGAGTTTCTTGTAGGCAGCATATAGATGAGTCTTTTTAATCCATTCCATAACCTGTATCTTTTGATTAAAGTATTTAATCCATTTATATTCAAAGTAATTGTTGAGAGGTATGTACTTATTGCCATTTTGTTACTTGTTTTATGGTCGTTTTTGTAGTTCTATGTTCCTTCTCAGCTCAGTTTGCTGACTTTCTTTAGTGATATTTTGGATTCCTTTCTCTTTATTTTTTTGCATACCTTACTGTTTTTTTTATTTGTGGTTACCCTTAGGTTTGTGTATAACATCTAATGCATATAACAATCTATATTATAAAGTTGATGGCTGCTTAAGTTTGAACCTACTCTACTCCTCTCTGCCCTCCCATGTTTTAGGTATATGGTGTCATACTTTACATCCTTTTATTTTGTGAGTCCCTTGACTAATTTTTACAGATATATTTAATTTTACTGCTTTTGTACTTCCTACTTTTCTTACTCTTGTTTATGGTCTTTCCTTTCCACTCAGAAGAGCCCCCTTTAACTTTTCTATTAAGGATGAGTTAGTGGTTATGAATTCCTTTAACTTTTGTTTGGGTTACTCTTAATCTCTCCTATTGTAAGTGATAGCCTTGCTGCAGGTTTTTTTCCTTCAGGACCTTGAGTATATCATGACACCCCCTTCTCAGCAAAGTTTCTGTGAAAAATAAGCTGATAGCCTTATGGGATATTCCTGTTTTCTTTTCTCTTGCTGCTTGTAAAATGCTTACTACTTTTTGCCATTTTAACTACTATGTATCTTTGTGTTACCTCCTTAGTATGATTTTTGTTGGAGGCTCTACGTGCCTCCTGGATCTGGATGTTGCCCTTCCCAAATTTGGGAGGTTTTCAGTTGTTATTTCCTCAAATAAATTATTTGCCCCTTTTTCTCTCTCTTCTGGAACTCCTATAAGATGAATGCTTGATGGTATTGCTAAGTTCCCTAAGTCTGTCTTCATTTTCTATTCTTTTTTTCTCTCTCCTGTTCAGTTTGATTGCTTTCTATTACTCTGTCCTCCAGGTTGCCTATCCGTTTTTCTGTGCCCTCTACTATTTATTCCCTCTAGTGTATTTTTAATTCTTATTGAGCTCTTCATTTCTGAATGGTTCTTTTTTATGTTTTCTGTCTCGTTTTTGAGTGTCTCATTGAGATCCCTCCCCTCTTTTCTCAAGTCCACTATATTCATATTTCTTAGCTCTGTTCATTTAGTTTCTTACTGTGATTTTGTCCTGTTCTTTGATTTTGGACAGAATCCTCTGTTGCATTTTGTCTCTCTGTGTCTGTTTCTGTGTTAGGAAAGTCAGCTCCATCTCCTGCTCTTGAGATTGATGGCCTTATGAAGAAGAGGTCCTGGGATGCCCTATAATGCAGTCTCCCCTACTCACCAGAATTTTGCACTTCAAGGGTGTCTCAATGTGTTGCACGTGCCCTGCTGTTGTAATTGAGCTGCTTTTGCAGTAGTCCAGCCATGGCTGTCTTTGCCTGTTGTGGCCAGGATTTGGTCCCAGTGTTGTTGCATCAGTCTGGGGCAGCCTTGGGTTTGAGTCAGACCAGGCAATGCCAGAGGGTAGCACCAAACTGCTGGGTGCTTTCCCTATGTTTCCCCCCGAGAGGCTTTCATTGGTGGGCAAGGCCTGCAGTGAGACCAGTTGTCTGCCCCCAGCCTACTGCTGGGGCCACAGTTGTGTGTGGTTATCTTTCCCTTTTCCTGGGACAGGAGTCACTTTGGAGTGGTACTGCTTCCTGTCAGGTCTGCTTGCATGATGCCACCCTTGTGGCACCACTTTGGATGGGCTCTGGCCAACAGTGTATTGGAGGGGGCAGGTCTGCAGGAGAATGTGACAGCAGTTCATGCTGTTAGCAAATTAGGTGGTGAGTGTTGGACCTGCATTGGTTCCTGCTGGTATCCATGTATATAATAGGCTGGGAGGCAGGGGAGGAAAGTGGCACCTGCCAGCTCTTAGAGAAGTCTCCCAAGGATCCCTGCCCCTCCAGCACACACTCTGAGATTAGTAAAAAACCAAACAAAACCTCCTTCCCCATACACCCCAGGCGTTAAACTGTTCTTCTATGCTGTATCTCCACAGGGCTGTTTGTTGTGCTCCATGTGCAGAGACTCTGTTCCTTGCCCTCTAGCCTCTCCATAGACCAGCCTGATTTTTATAGCATCCCATTTGTTAAGCCCTGCTGATTGTAGGAACTTGCAAAATTATGCCCCTCTGGTTTTCAAAGCCAAATGCTTCAGACCATGTCTCTGCCCTCCCCACCCTCTTCCATGTTACCTGTACTCTACATGTAGCTGTGAAGAGTCACTTCTGCCAGTCTTTGGGTTGTTTCTGGGTTATATACACTGATACAGGTGTTATCTAGGTGTGTCCATGGGACAAGGTGAGCTCAGGGTCCTCCTACTCCAGTCTTCTCTGGAAGTTGCCGTTATTATTTATATTGCTAAGCTCATTAATGGGAATATGTTTTTTAATTAACCTGAAATTATATGGCCAATTAATTTATGACAAAGGAGGCAAGAATATACAATGGGGAAAGATAGTCTCTTCAAGAAGTAGTGCTGGAAAAATGACAGCTACATGTAAAAGAATAATAGTGAACATGAATAATAGTGAAAAAGAATAATAGTGAAAAAGAATAGTGAACATGCACATGGAAAAAACAATCATGGAGATATAATACTGGTATCAAATGAGTCATCCATTGATTTATTATGATAGAGACTGCGTTTGACTCAGTGGTTAAGGAATATGTAGGAAAACTCCATATTTACTCTTTCTACTCTTTACTGTAAAATCAGTAACATGGAAAGTTCTTAGCTTATTTCACATTGCCTGGTTTTAAATACTGAGCTCTGTAAGTTGTGTTGCAGGGGACAAGAAAGCTTTTTTCAGATAATCTCTTTAAACCTAAGTGGTGCCAAAAAAGATCACATACTACCACAAAAATATATTCTTTTTGTACCTAAGTTCTATGAAATAATCAAAATCAGATTTGTGTAAGCTGTTTTCAATCCTTATATGTAACATTTTTCTCCTAGTGTAAGCTGTCTTCAATCCTTATATGTAACATTTTTCTCCTAATAAGTTTATAATTTAATTTATAATCTCTAATTATTTATAGTCAAATCTAGGTAAAATTTTAAAAGTTCTTTTATTATTTTGGGGAGTATTTTCTGCCCTACCACTATAACATTTCTTTTGTTAGAAATAGCATTTATGGTGTTAGATATAAAATCTAACATCCTATCAGGAAAAAAACTGCATGGTTTCTATAGCTTCTGGAACCATTTCAGAACAAAATCTGAAAGACTGTCTTAATATAGATCTATAACAGAGATATATTTCTACATTAATAAAATATGCTTTATAAATTAATCTCAAGTCTGAGCCAGACACGGAAGGGTGGAAAGCCTAAATTCTGTACCCACATAATCAACAGTCTGTGGAAACTCTGGGAACCATGCCACTGGTCTCCAATGTAGCACAGTTGGGAAATGACACATTCTTTATGAAGCACTCATCCAGGAAATGAGTGGGTCAAAAAGCACACCAGTAAAAGGTCCATAAACTTATTTTATGAATGAAGATCATAAAGTGTACTGGCTCCAAGCTCAGCACCTTTTATCATGCTGTTGGATGTATAGAACAAAAAATAATTGTGTCAGCCATAAGAATATGGTCCCATGCCATTTCATAATTATTTGTAATCAATTTTTTCCATATGTATCCTCATTCTCAGATCTTCCCACTTGCCCTTCCTTCCCCCCCCAAGAATGAAATGGTATACACACAAACAGCACAAACTTAAACTAATCAGATTTATTCATGCTACCCATGAAAAGCAATTACATTTGTACATACAATCATTAACACAGAGACAAGAGAAATCTGATTAGACACACAACACAGAAAATAAATGTGAAAATTAAAAATAGTATATTTTAGTTATTAAACTTGTACTTTCTATTTATAGCAGCATCTGTAAGATTCCTCTATTTGTTAATAGTTAACTAGCAGCAAAATTTTAAAAATTACACAAATTCAGTAGATGTTTCCCTCCACTGTTTCATTCATACAGAATTTATCACATTAACCAAACAAAACCACTTCTATTTCCTAGAGAAAAAGGTAGGAAAAGATTTCAAAAGTCACCAGTTTCCCCCCAAGAAAAAGAAAGGGAGGAGTGAAGAAGGAAGATGAAAGAAATTTGCATGTTATTACCAAAAAATAAATTCTCAATCCCTCGACCAATTTTTGTCGAGTCTCCATGTGCGGGTTAGTGATTGAAGCTATGTTAACTTTATTTTCTGATTTTATATTGCAGTTGAAAAATATGTGGAAGTTCCCAGGAGGTCTGTCAGAGCCTGGAGAAGATATTGGTGTGTACCTTACATATTTTTAATTGCTTGAAAAAATTTAGGAAATTTCCATGTTTACTTTTTAGCTCTATAGCTGAAAATAAGATTTTAAATTTTCTGAGAAATTTCAGAGGTTACATCAGGGCTAATATAAAATTAGCAGCAAAACTTGTAATATTACAACTTATTCCATTAGTATAAAAAATATTATTAGGAGCATACCACCTGTTCTGTTTAGGATTGCTTCTAGATTAATTTGTTTGAAAATAAAAAGCTTTTCATATACATTGGTAAAGTTTAGCATTTAGGGTTATTTTGGATAGGACTAATACTTTTCCTGGAATTAAACTGTAAGAAAACACAAATTCTTGACCATTTCACCACACAACCATGCATACTAACTTTATAAGTAATACTTATTTTGAGGTCCATTTAAAAGTCACTTATAGAGCACTACGGACTTAATTCTCCTCTTTATAATAATTTTGACTGCTATTTATTTTAAATAGTAAGGAAGCCAAAACTCTCCTATGAGAAAGTCTCAAAAGAGAGATAGCTCTCTAAAACAACTAACCAACTAAAACAACTTACAGAGCTCAGTATTTAAAACCAGGCAATGTGAAATAAGCTAAGAACTTTCCATGTTACTGATTTTACAGTAAAGAGTAGAAAGAGTAAATATGGAGTTTTCCTACATATTCCTTAACCACTGAGTCAAACGCAGTCTCTATCATAATAAATCAATGGATGAGACTCATTTGATACCAGTATTATTTCTCCATGATTGCTTTTTCCATGTGCATGTTCACTATTTAACCAACATTTATATATAAAGGCAACTTCCTAAATTATCTTTCAATATTTGTATATACTTGATGTGTATATACTTGAAACTTGATTTTTTTTTTTTTTAATGTTACAGATTAAAATGCCCCATACACAGTACATAGACAATTCCTAACAAACCAGAAATAAATTTACCACACTGAGATCTATCCATTGCAGATTTTGGTTTTTAGGTACTTCAGAGACCTTCTGCGTAAATTCTGTTGTTTAGGTCTTCTTTTGAAATAAAAGATTGTGGAGTGGTGCAAATGCTGAAAGAAAGGACCATTTACTTTGGAACACCTACTTATTTCATACTATCCTTACATGATCTGTGACATTGTGTGTGAGCTAGTTAAATTTGTTTTACAACTTTACCCAGTCCATACTGGGAAAAAAATCAGGCCATAGGAAGTTTGTTAGTTTCATCTTTTGAGTCTTACCTTCCCAAATGAATGGACTTTTGAGTTTTTATGGATCCTGAATTTTTACTTCTATTTAAATGCAAATGAATAAACATTTCCAAGCATGCATAATTTTAGGTTTAAGTATACTCCAGAACTCTTTAAGTCCAGGTTTAAAAAAACGAAAGGAAAAAAGTAGTGAATTCTGAATTTAAATATTTGTGGTTGTCACAACAACCCACCTATTTAGACAACATATATATGCCTCAACCATGTGGAATTAGAAGCAGCAACTGGCATTCATATTGTCTAGGCGTATTATAAATTAAAGCTTTGCCTTAGAAATAATAAAATCCTGAAAGCAGCTAGAAATAATAACTGACAACAGAGTTCTGAAAGACCATGACTTATATCAGAGCATTTCTGTCTTTTAACACAATATTCTAAAGGATGAAGCCAAATCACCCAATAATTATTAAAATTATTTTCTTTAAATTCTGTATTTAGGAAAGTATGTAATATAGTAGAATACAGCCATCACAAATATAGCTTTTAAGTAGTAAACACTAGTTAACTGGGAAACACATGGGAAACATATTTGTTTTGGAATCCTTAATTCTATAATACTACTAAGTAAATGAAGCTCTCTTGTCCACAGTGCTTAAAAAAATTAAGGGGGGGGCATATACAAAATAGAATGCAATCCTCAGGCTTCAATATGATACCCTAATAGTACAAAAGGATCTACAAGGTTAAAAATGGAGAAGTTGCCTTTCTAAAAAAAATACCATTTACCAGTGACAGGAAGAGAATCCCCTGCATGGAGAAAGGACTATTAAGTAGCAGGTTCTGATCAGAGCTCATCAGTGCACCAGAATCAGAGGGAAACAGTAGGAAAACCCACATTCTGCCCAATTTTTCCTATTATTTTTTTCCAACCTAATCCTATTGTTAAATATTACAAAATAGAAATAACAAAATAAACTCCTTTTCACTGTCTTGTAACTAAACAAAACACTAGGACATATTTAAACACCTCAGTCAGCAAACATAAAAACAAAACCCCCTTGGTTTTTCCTATGTTTGTTAAACATATAGAACAGTAAATGTTATATCAGTTCAGCTTACAGTACATTAAAATAAAGGTAAAATAAAGGTAAAAAAGAATAAAGCAGTTAAATAAATTTACAAGTTTTTAAATTCATGGTGAAAGCCTTGGGGTAAAGATTTCCACGTTGAGGTGGAAGAAGTTACTCATACCTCATAAGTGCAAAAGCACTTATCTACCCATTCATTTTTTAGTCTAGTCAATGATATCTTGATTGAAGTTAAACTGATCAAACTACCCAGGGCAGTGCTTATTTTCAGTCAGCTGCTAAGGTGACTGCTGAGTAGGGTATATTCATTCACTCACAAGTCTGTCCTGTGCTTCCATGACACATAAAAAGGCTAGACTCCAAACGAAATGCCAAACTCTTAATTGGTGGTACTAAGAGTTTAACAGGACTCCGATAGTTATTTTTCAAAGTGTTTAAGGAATAAAAATAAACATTTAAACAATAGTTAAGTGAAATCAGCAAATGACATGTAAAGTTTTAGACTAGTGCAGCAGTTTAACAAATTTAATAGCAAACATGTATTACATGCCAGGCTGAAAATTCTTTTTCTCATTAGGTTTTCCTTTTATTAACACAAATTCTTCTTTTATGTTTTAGTTTTAAATAGTAATTTCTAACCATGTTTAAACTATGGCAAATCTCAAGGGAAGGGGAAGTCAGCATGTAATTCAAAATCACAGACCAATGTCTTATATTTTCGGACCCTTTGCTCTTCCCATGAATATTTCCAGAGCGGTTTCTTAGGATTTAAAAAAAAAAAAAAAAAAAAAGCATATGTAGGAAATTCTTAAGCCAGTCTTTAATCAGAGTTATGTGGAAATTGAGACATTTTTCCTTGACTTCCTCTTCCTTACCTATTCTTCACCAATAAGACTGAGAAGGTAAATAAAATTTTCTTTACAGCAAACAAGGAAATAGAAGGGTCTTTGAGGAAAAACCTGTGGCTCTGGCAGTTGTGAAATTAGGAAGCTTCCCAGCAAACTGGGCAAAGAAGGCAGCTTTTTAAAGGGTTTTTCATAAAACACTTTGGGAGTCCGTGACAGGTCATCACAAAATTACAGGAAGCCCATTTAGGGGGTTCATCTGGAGATTTAGAAAAAGCAACCACAAAAATGTTGACAATAAACATTTTGCCCTAAAAATTTGCATAATATTGAAAAAATCAGCCTTATAAATGTGAAATCCTTGTTGTACTATTACAAAATTCTGTAAATTGCAAGTTTCTCGAACACTTCTGATAAAATGACTGCAGCTTGTTGGTGTCGGAGGAATGAATCCAAGTTCTTTGGAATCTCAAGAAACAAAGGAAATGCCCCAAATGACCATAATGGGATTCCACTGACAAGCATAACAAAATGGTAATAAATGAATCTGTTCTATGACTTCAGAGGCTTGACAGTCCCACCCAAGATCACCAGGAAAGCTTTGAACATTTCTCCATTCAATACATTCTGCAGCTCTACAGACTTTTGTAAGGAAGAATGGATCACATTTTCTCAATCCTAATATGTATAAATTTAGGCAGTTTTGATGGATGAGCAGGAACAGGATAATAATGAAGAAACATATAGGAATATTAACTGCAGGAAACTAGGTTTTCAACTTCTGGGAAAGAGCAGGAAGAGATTAAAAATGTGACTCCAAAAATATACAGGTGGGTAAGCCTACAAATAGCCAAAGAAATACTCAATATTTCAAAAGCTTCTTAGATATACAGTGGTAAGAAAATACTTTGGTATTTCAGGATGTCCAGAAGGCAAGTTTATGTTGAATCCTTTCTTAGGATGAAGTTTTGCTTTTCAACCTTTAGATAACGTTACTTTATCTGAAAACTGTGATGATTAAAATTCTAAAAATGTGATCCTTACTGATTTGTACATCTTTCTTTTATATAGGAGACACAGCAGTTCGAGAAGTTTTTGAAGAGACTGGTATAAAATCAGAATTCAGGTCCCTTCTGAGCATTCGGCAACAGCACACCAATCCCGGAGCTTTTGGGAAGTCAGATATGTATATCATCTGTCGCTTAAAGCCATATTCATTCACCATAAATTTTTGCCAGCGTGAATGCTTAAGGTGTGAGTGGATGGATCTCCATGACCTGGTCAAGACTGAAAACACAACTCCCATCACCAGCAGAGTTGCTAGGCTGCTTCTCTACGGGTACAGAGAAGGGTTTGACAAGATTGATTTCACCGTGGAAGAACTTCCAGCAGTTTACACAGGCTTGTTCTATAAACTGTATCATAAGGAACTGCCAGAGAATTATAGAACTATGATAGGAATGGATTAGATCCATATTTGTGTTTTTAAAAATGTTAAGTAAATTGTACGTGTAGGATAATGTGTACCATATTATATGAAGTGGTGGACATTTGGGGTTAACTAATATCTGACTTTAATTTCCCAATTTTGTATAATTTCCATGAAGAAAATTTGTTTTTAAAAGCCTCTTTCCAAATGAAGCAAATGTATGACAAAGAGTGTAGCTCTAAATAAGCTTCACTGGATAAAGGGAAATGCTATATAAAAGGTGGAAGTCTATACTTTTTCTAGGAACTTTTATTGCTTTTCTTTACTAAGGCAATGGTTAAATATTTAGTATTAGATAAAAGGTTATCTGACCATTTATCCAAACTGAGCAGCTAGCTGTACATTTTTTTCTTTCACTAACAAATTTCTAAAACATCTTCTTTCATATGAAATGAGATCAGATGCTGCTATTAAGATCAGCTCTTAGCAGACATTGGAAGAAAAAGTATAGCTTTCTGCCCAGGTCCTGTTTTGGGTCCAAGTTTATACTGCCCAGTTCGTTTCAGTGCCACATACCAGCTGGAGTATTTCCTTGACCGATAAGTATTGTAGTTATTAGATTCCAATCGTTCAAAAAAGAAACACTCGTCCGTAACACATTTCTGAAAAACAAAGGAAGAATGAGTAGTTGTTATTATGCTTTCACATGAAACACTTATGAGAGTGCACTGCCCCTTCTGCTCAACCAGCAGCAGTGCTCTTGGCTTCAGAACAAACTAGTTTGCAAGACTCAACGGGCCAAAGTCTGACAGAATCTAGTTCTGCAGAGGGATGCAGGACAAGAACTCAGCACGTCAGCAGGAGAGCTTTCAGGCACATCACTTCAGAGGAGGAATTCAAGGACCATTCTCCAGCCCTACAATGGACAGGTTGGGTATCAGGCAGCGAGAGCACACAGATGCTGTCAGAACCACACTGCCTCAGACTTAAGCCATCCCATGAACATAGCTTTCATGAAGGGGGATGTACCCAGTAACAAAGAACACACTTCACTTAGTGAAACCCAAAGCTGTGGCTTCCAGTTAGGTATGTATGGCACATCCATACTCCTCCCAGTCCAGAGGCTGGTGACTAATCAGGGGTTGTTTTTACTTATACCAGGGTTCCCCTGAAACTGCTGGAAGGGTAACCCAGAGATACCTTTGTAAAGAAGAAGGCTTTGTTAATTAATACTTTACTCACAGAAACAGTACCAATTCTTAAATTACAGCAATTTTTTTCTAGTGGCTAACATTTCTTTTTTTTTTAATTTTTTTTTTTCAATGTTTATTTATTTTTGGGACAGAGAGAGACAGAGCATGAACGGGGGAGGGGCAGAGAGAGAGAGGGAGACACAGAATCGGAAACAGGCTCCAGGCTCCGAGCCATCAGCCCAGAGCCCGACGCGGGGCTCGAACTCACAGACCGCGAGATCGTGACCTGGCTGAAGCCGGACGCTTAACCGACTGCGCCACCCAGGCGCCCCTAGTGGCTAACATTTCTAAGGCATAAAAAGAATAGTTTATTATATAGAATATAGCTAATGTATATATAATGCCAAAAAATTGTATTAGAACATTAATATATGATTAATATTCCCAAAACACTAACAGAGAATGAAGAATAAGTAACATAGACCATATTTATTTCTGGCAGTGTCTTTCTTGTGGGAGGGGAAACTACTCTCCGTTTTTATTTCGATTGAACTCTTTAGGGGGGGAGGGGGAAAAGCTAGCTTTACAAATAGACCTGGAAATACTTTCCAAGTAATGAAGTCTAATAGGCTGCTACATTATTTCAAGTAAATGTTTAAAAATCAATTTCACAGGGTAAACTGATGATAGTTCTTGACCTCTGGAGTGTGTGTTTGAGGGAGTGTCAACAAATGATTTACTTTAAAGAAAAATCATTTACTACTTACATTACAATTGGGAAGAAAGAATTATACCCATATGGAAAACCATAAAAACTTATACATATTTGTATTTCCACATACAAATACAACATGTACATGTATGACATAAACCTAAAGCTTCGTATTAATGAGTGTACCAGATCCCAGCTTATTTCTGTATACTCAAATCTAGGACTTCAGGTTTACAAAAACTACACAGTCAAAAGACTTGAATCCTTTCCCAGATTCTTTAGTTCTAAGATAAACAGTGGCACAAACTGTGAGAAAAACATAAATCAATAAGCAGAACAATGAAAAGAGCTGGCATAATAACCAAAATGAAAATGATCTACATGTAACTGGCGTTTCCGTCATCTAAAGTAAGGGTGTGGTACTAGATCTTGAAATCTGCTTCTAGAGATAAGAATTTTACTGGATATTTACTTGGCCTTAATGTTTTGGCCATT
The DNA here is from genome assembly GCF_022837055.1 of Prionailurus viverrinus. Classification (NCBI taxonomy): domain Eukaryota; kingdom Metazoa; phylum Chordata; class Mammalia; order Carnivora; family Felidae; genus Prionailurus; species Prionailurus viverrinus. Next base: position 101,828,015 of record NC_062564.1, read on the forward strand.
GTTAACTTTTCAAAATGGAAATACAAACTTATCTGATTTGCCCATTTTTTGTAACAAATTACTACGAAAGCAACTGAAGTCTTTCTTATGCAAATAAGTGACAGGTAGCATTACAGAGAAGCATTCATTGCACAAGGACCCAGCTCTGTGATACACAGGACTGTCCTATGCATAAAGATTACACCTAGGATAATATTGATATTCTATATAGCTAGTACTTTAACTCTTCCTTTGAAGTTGATTATGCTTTTTGTGTTAACTGAAGTCAACCTGTGTTACTTTGTCATTTTCCAGTGCCACTGATAAAAATCTTCCTCTTTCCCTATTCCAGGTTTAGGATCAGGAGTAGAAGCAAATAGGGGATCCTGGGCATTTCAGTCAGTTAAGCATCTGACTCTTGATTTCAGCTCAGGTCATGATCTCACTCACAGTTTGTGAGATCAAGCCCTGCATTGGGTTCTGCACTTGTTGAGCAGAGCCTGCTTGGGATTCTCTCTCCCTCTCTCTCTACCCCTCCCCCACTCACACGCATTTTCTCTCTCTCAAAATAAACATTTTTTAGAAAAAGAAGCAAGCAGAGTAAAGAATGAGAGGATAAGTCACAGTAATCATAGAGATAATGTGAAAGGTCATCATTGAGCTTCACAGGCTAACTCTCCAGAGACCTGAACCACCTCATTCAGTCATCATTCTGGACATTGATTTTTTGGGTGTTCTGTCAGCTTCCAGGATGTCCCACCTTGCTAAGTTGGCACTGCCTACAGTGCTTGGCCTATTGGGATACATACCATGCAATAATATCTGTCTTCTCAATCAGTTCCTAGTATTTCAGAGAAAAGACATAGTACCAGGGATTAAGTGGATAATACATCATGAATCCACGTTTTTGTTTTTATTTTGTGTTTTTTTGTACAGAACTTACTTGTACCCTTACAAAAACAAATGGGAGGGAAGGAAAACTAGCTTCTGTGCTGAATGTTCAGATATGTAAATTTACTAAACTATTACATAATTGAAAACAAACTACATTTTTCAAAATGGGTAGTAGGGGCAAAATTCAAGTCTCAAGCAGGCATTTAACAGCCCAATGTAAATACAATTTTCAATCCTCTCCATTCTAAGTTTACAAATCATCATCGGTGACTGTGATTTCAATATTCCCTGTTAAAAATGAATGCAAAGTAATTTTTGCCAAAATTTATAAACATTTACAGAGCTTTTTCCCTATTCTCAATGTTTAACGCTAACCTTTTCAAACTTAGAAGAAAAGGGAATCTTCAAAGAAATGATGTCACAGAAGAAGTGGATAAAGTAGCTTCTAAGGGTTTATAACAACTTGTACCCTGTCTTTGAGGCCCTTATTTTATATAGGCCAATGATCTGGGAATTCCCTTAATTCATGGCTTTTGACTGTTTCCATGTGTATCATTTAAAGATCACAACAATCTTGTGACATAATTATCTTATACCCATTATTTAAAACTCAATGCTCTTCATAACTTATTTCAGATTGTGGACACTCACTCTGCCTATGTATCTGATCCCTTTTCATAAAGCTAAGTTTTTCTTTTTTTTTTAATTCAAGAATAATTGGGGGATATAGAAGACACAGTTCAAATGGTGCATTTACTCATTTAATGCATAGTTTTTCTTCCAGCCACTGGGATACATCAATGAACAAAACTGAACAAGGATCCCTGCCTTTGTGCCATTCAAATTCCAACTGGAGAGACACGCAATAAGTATAACTAAATAAATTATATGTTAAAATATGATAAATCCTATGGAAAAACGTAAAGCTGAGTAGGTTAAGAGGGATTGGGAGTAGAGGAATAGAGATTAGGTTGCAATATTAGCATAGTCACAGTATGCGCAATTAAGAAACTGACATTTGAGCAAATACTTGAAAGTGAAGGAGTTAACCATCCAGCTCTCAGAGAAGAAAGAGCATTCCAAACAGAAGGAATAGCTAGTGCAAAAGCCCTACAGTAGGACCATGCCTAGAATGTGTGAGAGGCAGCAAAGAGGCCAGTGTGGATGAAGCAAGGGCTTGAAGGGAAGATACAAAACAGATGAACATAAGGAAGGGGAAGCAAAAATAACATAAAAACGGAGGGGGACAAAACACAAGAGACTCTTAAATATAGCGAACAAACAGAGGGTTAGTTGCTGGAGGGGTTGTGGGAGGGGAGATGGGCTAAATGGGTAAGGGGCATTAAGGAAGACACTTGTTGGGATGAGCACTGGGTGTTATATATAGGGGATGAATCACTAGAATCTACTGAAATCATTGTTGCACTATATGCTAACTAACTTGGATGTATATTTAATTAAATATTTATTTCTTTTCTTAATGAGTAAATCAAATTGTGTTAGCCTCCAGTAAAAATACAATGATACTGCAGAATCTAAAACTAGAGAGCTAAGACCAAAGAAATTCAGACTAAGAATTGAAATATATCAAGATCATCTAACTTTATAGACTATTTAGGACCTGGGAAAACTAAATCAGATGGCTCTAATAATTTGACTATCCCAACAATATCTGTGAGGGTCTTTGGTGGGCCAGGCAACCTGGATTCCAGACTTGCCTTAATTCTTAACTAACTCACATTTATGAGGAAGTCACTTAGCTTTTCCAAGCCTTACTTTCCTCATCTGTAAAATAAGATTATATTAGATGATCTTTAGGATCCTTCCCAATCTTAGAGACGCCTGGGTGACTCAGTTGGCTAAGCATCTGACTCTTGATTTCAGCTCAGGTCATGATCTCATGGTTTGTGAGATCAAGCCCCAAGTCAGGCTCTGTGCTGACAGTGTGGAGCCTGCTTGGGATTTTCTCTCCTTTTCTCTCCACCCCACCCCTACTCAGTCTCTGTCTCTGTCTCTGTCTCTCTCTCTCTCTCTCTCTTCCTCTCAAAATAAATAAATAAATAAACATTGAAAAAAAAAAAAAAGATCCTTCCCAATCTTTAACAATCGTTAAGGCTTTAAAGTCTTTTAAACAATCTTTAAGTCTTGATATACAATGAGAAAAGAAGTATCTCCCATTATACATTGATCAATCACACAAATCTGGTCCACTGCTACATGTTAGATTTGAACTTTATGGTCATTTCCCCATGCTCTGTTTTTTGGATTGTTTATTCTTTTACAGTACTTTGATTTTTCAGTTTTGGCTTATGAGGGAGTTTGCTCAACATGAATCCAAAAATGCTTTGCTTACACCACTTCTGAGAATTAAAAACAGACATGATGTAAGTATCAATGTTGATTATTTCAGAACAAAATAAAACATACAAATTGTGAAAAGTTAAAAGCAAATTGGACCTTAATTTTTTTATATACGTAGAAGTTGTGTAAAATTTTATGAGATTGGTTTGTAAAAGCAGTAATTCTCATTAGGTAGTAACCTTTGCATTTAATATTTTCTCTCTTAAAAATCACATACATTCCTCTTCAATTACTGTATTTTTCTAACAAATTTGATCAGTATGTATTGTCAGTCTAGATAATTGGATAATTGAGCCCTCCAAAATCTATTTTCCCTACTTTGCTATGCACAGGGGTCTCATTTCATTGTTAAGGCCCCTCAACTAAGAAAGTTATTGCAAATGCATAAAAAAAAAAAGTAGTTTACTTTTGCAGTTGTTAAATGTATATCCTCAGAGAATACAATTTTTTTCATATTTCACTATTATGGATCAACACAAGTTATACACATTTCTCATATTGGGATATCTTGTTAAGGATTTCATAATCTATAGCATTATCTAGAAATCAATATGCAATTTTTTATACCAATGCTAACACTGATGTTTGGGGACTTAAATTTAAAACTACAGTTAACTTCACTATATGCAGTTGCAGTTTTTTTAAACCTACAATTTGTGAACACATAACAAATCATAAATCCTAATATTTGTTCTGGGCTTCTGTTGTTCATGGCAACAAAATTTATCCTGCTATGGAATGAATAAGAATCTGTTGTGTATTAAAGAATTACTCAATTTCAGCCTCTAAATATAGGCTTTGCCAGTTAAATATAGTTAGTTTAAACTTTTGCTTTTTCTAACTCCAAAGTGGGGGGGGGGGGGGGAGGGCAGGCAGACCCTTAAGAAATGTTTTCAAACAGTGAGAAATCCTTACCCTGAAAGTATTCATGCCATTAATATGTGAAGGTATTAGGGGAAAAAATAGTACATAACTTAAGTCTTTTTTCATACTCCCAATGGTAGCAATCAATGTAACACAACTCTTAAGAACCAAAATATTTTATGTGTCCAGAGTACTCTTCTATCCATGACAAAATGAGAATGTTTTGCAAATCACTCAAGAATCACACACAGGGGAGAATGGAGAAGAATCCAGGGATGTGCCATAACACAATAGTCTGAAATGGAGCCAGGGAGAAGAGTGGAAAGAATTATGCCTATGGCAAGTGCAAGTTCATAAAGTGGCTTTCCACTACATGCAACATATGGTGTATAAGGCACTTCAGCAGTCTATCCACCTCTCCAGCCTTATCTCTTCTTCCCTTCCACTTTACATTTCCTTTGCACTTTACACTCCAGCAGTAGTGAATTACCTATAATGCTAGAGAAACACCTCCTAAGCTTTCTGACTTTGCATGTGCCGTGCCCTGGAAGTACCTATACTCTCATCTCCACTCCTCTGCCCCATGACTTCATGATGAATTCCTTCATGATGAAATGTCATCTAAAATCCCATTTATATGTCATCTTCCTCAATCTAGACAAATTTAGGCCCGTCCTTTCCTATATTACTTCCTATGTCATAGTATTTCTTACTTCCTTTCCAATATTATTATGCATCTATACAAGATACAGAAACAACACATCAAAACCCTTACACATTATTACAAATACTTATTTACACTTCTGCCTCCCCAAGATTATGAATCATTACAGGCACAGACCATTTTGTATTCAACTTTATAACCCAGTTGCCTAGCATAACATCTGGCACACTGTTGGCTCAATAAATATTGGCTATTCTTGAAGAGAATTCTGAAGTTTATTCAACTACCAAAGAGAGTGCATGCCATTATACCCAGACTTGTTATTTATCCTGCAAAAATCACATAAATTGATAACATATCAACATAAATATATCTTTGTCAGATGATCAATCAGATGATTGAAATATTTTCTCCCTAAGTCTGTTTTGGTCCTTGAGAAATCCAAAGGTCTTCACTCAGAAAAATTTTCAAAAACTATTTGTATGCCGTAAAACACCACAAGTGTTCAGTAATATTAGATCCATTCTGTGGGGAAAGTTTAGGCGATTGTAACTGGCTACCGGTACTGGTATGATGACTATTGTGTATACACACACATGCATGTGCACACACACACACACACACACAGACACTTGCAGGTATGTGTCCCATCTATTCCCCCAATGAGACAGGAGTTGGATCTATATCTTTTATACTGCTTTATTTCTGTGCACTATTCCCCACACACTGTCTGCTCAACAAACATGTAATCCCGGTTCTAATGACAATGGTGGAGGTGGCAGGGAGCCTGCATTAGTGAAAAGAATATTACCCAGGAGCTAGGACTCATAACTAACTTTGAGAAAAAGTAAAAGAGTGAAGTCATTGTCCTGACTGAGTTTATATATAACTGAGAAGATGAAGAGGAAGTAAATATTGTGAGGATCTATTATGCATGACCCGGATTGGGCACTGGATGTAAATTATCTAATTTAGTCCTCACAAAAACTCTGTAAGATAAGATCATTGTTGTCTCTATGTTACAGGTAAGGAAACTCAGAATAATTTGCTCAAGAACACACAGCTAATACATGGCAGAGCCACTATCAGCATCTAGGTTAAGGGCCCACATTATCAACAAGTATTCTATATGGCAAGCATTTTGTATGTGAAATCTGAAAAAAGAAACTTAAAGACTGATACTCAAAATTGTATATATCCATCCCACTGATCTTCAAACAACTACACAATATGAGTTTATTTTCATAACTGTGGCTTAATAGCTTTGCAGAGAAGGCAGTAAAATACAGTGAATTGGAGCTCATGCTCTGGAGTCAAGACTGCCTCAAATGCCATCCAGGCTCTACTTCCTAGCAGCTGTGTTTCCATGGTTACTTTATTACTTCCTCAGAACTTTAGTTTTTTATCTGTGAAATACAGTAATACTGTATTTTAGAGGGTGAATATAAATTATTTAATACTTGCAAAATCCTTAATGAAGAATAAATACTACTAGTAATTAAAGCAACAAAAGCCAATGAACAAAAAAACTACAAAAAACAGCATTACTTACAGAAGCCAGTAATCTTCCATCTTCCTTCATGGCAAGATAGCGGTTTGCACAGACTCCTTTGATGGACACAACCCCTCTCTCTTCTGCCTGAAGTTGCAGTTTGACTGTAAATAATGGGGGAAAAATTACCTTTGTAGCATCACAGAAAAAACAACCATCTACACACTTATGCAATATAAAGACAAGAGCAACCAGCTAATCCACTCTGGAGGACTGGCAAGGTGGAGGGAAAGGGGACCGGTGTCAATTACATCATACTCGGATGAGACCCAGATGCTCTAGAGCATGAGTGCTTCCAGATTCCCTTCTCACTCTAGTGTCAGTGAGCAGAGAAGAGTGGCAGAATGGGGAAATGTTTTCCTTTGATGTGTAATTAGTCTCCACTTGGCCTGTTAACTGCTTACATATTTTTAAAAAGTGAACATATTTTTAAAGTACATAAAAATGTAAACCACTTGTAAAAATTTCCACACTACTGCCTAAGTTTAAGCTTTTTATTTTTTTTTAATGTTTGAGAGAGACAGAGAGCAAGAGAGAGAGAGCACATGTGCACATAAGGGGCGGGGGGCGGGGGTGGTGGTGGCAGAGGATCCCAAGTGGGCTCTGTGCTGACAGCAAGAGAGCGGATGAGGGGCTCAAACTCACAAAACGGCAAGATCATGACCTGAGCCCAAGTCAGGCGCTTAACCATTTGAGCCACCCAGGTACCCCTTGAGTTTAAACTTTTTAAGTTATTTTTAACCAATTCTTCACAAATAAAATATAATTGCTCACTATTATCTTTTGGTTTGTTTTTCCTTGAGTTTCTTTTTTGTTTCAAACTTTTCTGTAAATTCTAGTTAGTTAAATAGTGTAATATTGGTTTCAGGAGTAGACTTTAGTGATTCATCACTTCCATGTAACACCCAGTGCTCATCACAACAAATGTCCTCCTTAATGCCCATCGCCAATCCAGACCATCCCCCCATCCACCACCCCTCCATGAACCCTGTTTGTTAAGACTATGTTTATCTTCCCTTTTTCCTTCCCCTGTGTTCATCTGTTTCTTCCTACACATGTTATTTCTAGCTTCCCTCTTTTAAAATTGTTTATTTATTTTTGAAAGAGAGAGAGAGACAATGTGAGTGGGGAAGGGGCAGAGAGAGAGGGAGAGAGAGAATCCCAAGCAGGTCCACGCTGTTAGCACAGAGCCCAACGTAGGGCTGAAACCCCACAAAACTGCGAGATCTTGACCTGAGCCGAAACCAAAAGTAGGACACTTAACCGACGGAGCCACCCAGGCGCCCCTAGCTTCCCCCTTAATACAATACCAATGCATTTATCTTTCTTGAAAGAGGGATTGTGATGTATAGCTATTTTAGTTTGCAAATATCTATGTAGTGGAAAACTAAAATGCTCATACTTAATTTGCTTTTACAACGTGTTGAAAGATTTTCAGAATGTAAGATCTTGAAGAGGGTGACCTGTTATACTGCATTATCAGTATTAAGCAGACCGTAGTAGGAAAAAAAAATAGATATTACATGATTATAATTATGCCATAAGAATAATTATCTAATTGATTCAAATAAAAATGAAGTTAACATCTTCTGTTTTGCTATTCAGAAGCAGCATTCTTCTGCCCAGAACAGTATTCTCCAAAATGTATTTTGGCAAACAGAGGTTACATATAAAAAACAGGTTCTGGGGCCAAATAAGTTTAGGAAAGTCTTGGTTAAGCCAAGTTAACTCTTTATTACCTTCTCACACCTTTGCTTCTTATAACTTGCCTTATAAGTCACCATAAGAGGGTATACACCATAAGAGGGTAAGTATACATTGTTTATATAAAATTTACCTGGTGTCAGAATGAATTTTTGCATTCAACATATCTAGGACATTCTCGAGAACAACAGAAAAAAAGCAGTAAATATTCAAACATTTAGAAATCAGCTATAATATTATTTAGATAACATTACAAAGTAAGTTAATTCTCACAGGCATTTCCAGGTAGCTAGGGAAACATGGCATAAAAAAGCAATGTTTGAAAGATTCTGGAATTATTATTCACTTTGTTAGATATTATTATGTCATATGTTTTAAAATTTTCTCTATCAAGCAGAGCAACATACAGGTAAAATAAGACATAACATCTGGGATTAGCTTAAAAACATTTTAGCAACCAAAAATAACATATTCTAGCAGCCAATCATTTTTTTTATAAAGTGGGCAGGATATTTTTGTTATTATTTTTAAATAAACATCTATTTTTTAGAGAGTGTGTGTGAGTGGGGGAGAGAGGCAGAGAAAGAGAGAAAGAGAGAGAGAGAGAGAGAGAGAGAGAGAGAGAATCTCAAGCAGGTTCCATGCTTAGCGTGGAGCCTACTGCAGGGCTCAATCCCATGACCCTAGGATCACGACCAGAACCAAAGTTGAGTCAGATGCGTGACTAAGCCACCCAGACAACCCTAAAGTGGGCAGGATAAATAAAACAAGATTGACTAACCTATGTCAATAGTTATTAGAAGCATGGGAGTTTATTATTCTATTTGCACTAGTTTATGTCTTTTTAGTCTGTTGAACATTTAATGTGTGATTCTCTTCTGTGTATCAGTCATTATTAGATTCCAGACAGCACAGCATTAGGTAAGCCTGCAGTTACCAGGCAAAATTGTTCTGCAGAATCTTACAAGATAATACAAGGCAAAATGAATATAATCAAAACATGAAAACTAAACAAGTTCATAAAGCCTTTTTCACAATACAGGGAAATGTAGAAAATAAGATTTATTTTTAACAAATATAACCAAAATTATCTTAATGATTATGAGCAAAATCCTTATATACAACTCTAAAGTGATCTAGATAACCCATATTAATTATGAATGCAGTTATATTTCTTTTTAGCTCAGAAGGTTGCATAAAGGCTCATGAGGCAAGATTGCATAATCACTATACTTTCTTCTGGTGCTTCATCAATAAAGCATAGCCTAGCTCTAGCCCACCATCATTAAGTGTGTATTAATGGTCATAAGGGAGATTATGGATAGTAATCTCAATAACCAGTGGCCAATGCCAGTGACTCAATACCCAGAGTAACATCATTGATTGATTCATCAACCTTTTAGAGATTCCTTGGGTATTATTCCACACTAGGCAATTACCACTCAGTAAGTCACTAAAAATTAAGTATCAATTGTAGATGCTTAAAAAAATGTTTCCACTGCCAAATAATTATATGCACTTTAAAAATAACTACAGCCTAAAACGACAAGCTGTAAAGCCATAAAAGTCATAAATTTTCTTTAAAAACCCATTAAAACTGAAATGCAAAGTAACTCAAATGAACTAAATTCTATATACATATGATCCCTTCTCAAAAACAGAAATGACTAACTGCTTTTATCTCTGACAGAGGAAAGAATAAACCTGCCAAAAAGGGAAGTATGGAGATACCAGCTGAAATTTTACTAACTCTTAATAGCTGTTGATGTGAAGAATTAGAATTCTGAGGAGCTCTAATCAAAGAACAACTCCATATCCACCTGCTGGTTCTCTCTCACAGAGCTTGCACCTAGTGGACAACCACCACATATCAAAGGTTGGGACAGAACAGAAAGACTGAGAAATCTTCCTAAAGTACCTTAGGCCTTTGCTGAGTGCAAAGCAGCAGACCACTGAAAGAGGGGAGCAGGACAAAGCTAAAGAAGATTCCTCTGACAGGCACTGAGCCGTCACCAAATGCAAAGCAGGATCAAAAGAGCTCTTCCAAGATAAAGAAAGCCAAGGGTTGAGTTCAAGAGTAAGGCTAACCCCTGACCTACCCAAACAGTTGGCAGCTGGCTATAAGGCAAACTAGAATACAAAAAATCTACTCAATTAACCCAAAAGAAGAAAGGAAATGAGAACCATAAGGACAAAGAACAGATGGGGGAAATTAGAAAACAAATTCCAAGATGGCAGATTAAACCCAAACATACCAATAATTACCTAAAAGCAAATGAATACATTTAAAAGAAAAAATTCTCAAGATAAAGATTTAACTGTGCTGTTTACAAGAAAAGCACATTAAATACAAAGACACAGGAGTTGAAAGTAAAAATGTGGGAAAAAATATAAAATGTACACCCTAAGTGTAAGAATGCTGGTATGACTATATTAATATGACAATGTGGACTTCAAAGCAATAGTATAAATAGAGATGAACAAGGTTATTGCATGATGCTAAGAGGGTAAGATACATCAATACATAATAATCTTAAATATGTAGATAGAACAATAATAGACTCTGAAAATATCTGAAGCAAAAATTGACAAAAGAAATGAACAAATCAATAAGTATATGGAATATATAAGTAACATCTACCAACTTGACCTGATTTTTTTTTTTTTTTTTTGAGATCAGGTAGCTTTCATTCACCTGAGACTTTATTCTCCTATTAACATCATAGTCTTTTGAAAACTGCTAAAAAAATAAATAAATAAACTGCCAGCATGGTAAGCTAGCTTATGCTTATTTGCCTAGCAGACTTGAATTGTTCAAATCAATTACCTCCAGCTAACAAGTTCTTTTTCCAAAGTCACCATGATATTAATATCAAGGGCTTTTGTCCTAAACTATTGGGTGCTTCTGGTTCCTTTGTTTTCTTTAACAACTTGTAATATGTAGTAATTCACAGATGATACAATTCATTTAAAGTGCACATAAAATTCAATGGTTTTATTATAGTCACAGAATTGTGGAACCATCATTACAATCAATTTTAGAATGTCTTCACCATCCCATATGCTTTAGTACTCACCAACCATGTCCCCAGTACCACCATCCCCAGCCCTAGGCTACCATTAATCTACTTCCTGTTTCTATAGATTTGCCTATTCTGGATATTTCATATCAATGGAATCATGCAATATGTGGTATTTTATGACTGGCTTCTTTCACTTAGTATAAGGTTTTCAAGGTTCATGCACATCGTAGCCATTATCAGTACTTCATTTGTTTTTATTGCCAAATAACATTCCATTGAATAGATGAACCACATTTGATTTACCCATCCATCAGCTGATGAACATTTGGTCTGTTTCCAATTTTTGGCTACTCTGAACTATGCTATGAACATGTTATGAACATGCTACACAAACAAGATTTTGTAGACACATTTTCATTTCTTCTGGATATACACTAAGAAGTCAAGTTACTGGATCATATGGTGACTATGTTTAATCATTTAGGAACATTCAGACTATTTTCAAAGCAACCATTTTACATTCCCACTAGAAATTGAGGGTTCCAATTTCTCTACATCCAGACTACATTTGTTAAATTCTGTGGGGTTTTGTTTTGTTTTTTCTATTTCTGTTCTTGTTTTTATTATAGCCATCCTAGCTGGGTATGAAGTGTTATCTCATATTTCTGATATGCATTTTTCTGATGGGCAGTAATATCAGGCATCTTTTCAAGTATTCATTGACTATTTGTATACCTCCTTTAGAGAAATGTCTATTCAGATCCTAGGCTCACTTTAATTAGGTTATCTTTGTATCAATGAGTTGTAAGAACTCTTTATATATTCTACACAAAAATCCCTAATCAGATATCTGACTTACAAATATTTTCTCCCATCATGTGGGCTGAATTTCCACTTTCTTGATGTTGTCCTTTGAAGCATAAACATTTTTAGTCTTCATGAAATCAAATTTATCAATTTTGTTCTTTCACTTTTTGTGCTTTTATTGTCATATCTAAAAAAACACTGCTTAATCCAAGGTCATGAGGGTTTACACCTTAGCTTTTCTCTTGAGAAATTTAGTTTTATTTCATCCATTTAGGTTTTGAGTCATTTTGAGTTAATTTTTAGTATGCAGTATGAAGATCCAACTTTACTCTTTTCCATGCAAATACACCACCAAATTGACACTTAAAGGTCAGTTCACCCAAGCAGAATATGCATTCTTTTTAAGGAATATGCCCAAGAATAAATTACATATTGGCCATAAAACAAGTCTCAGTCCATTTAAAAGGATTGAAATCAAACAAAGTATTATATTAGAAATTAGTAACAATAAGTTATCTAGAAATCCCCCAAATATTTGGAGATTAAGCAATATATTTCTTAAAAAACACACACAGATAAATCACAAGGGAAATTAGAAAGTATTTCTAGGGGCGCCTGGGTGGCGCAGTCGGTTGGGCGTCCGACTTCAGCCAGGTCACGATTTCGCGGTCCGTGAGTTCGAGCCCCGCGTCGGGCTCTGGGCTGATGGCTCGGAGCCTGGAGCCTGTTTCCGATTCTGTGTCTCCCTCTCTCTCTGCCCCTCCCCCATTCATGCTCAGTCTCTCTCTGTCCCAAAAATAAATAAACGTTGAAAAAAAAAAAAAAAAAGTATTTCTAATTGTATGACAATGGAAACTCAACATGCTTAAAGGGAAAGCTATAGCTTTAAGTGTTGATACTAGAAAAGCAAAAAATTATGAAAATCTAAGCTTCTACCCCAAGAACTAGAAAAAGATTTTGCCAATATTATTTTATTTTATGTATATTTTTATTCCTATTCCAGTTAGTTAATGCAGTGTTATATTAGTTTCAGGTGTACAATATAGTGATTCAACACTTCCATACACCACCCTGTGCTCATCATGACTAGTACACACCTTAATCCCCATCACCTATTTCACCCATTACCCCAAGCCCCTCCCCTCTGGTAACCATCAAATTGTTCTCTATTATTAAGAACTACAAAAAGATTTCTAAATAAGACTTCTAATCTCAGGCCCAAAGTAATAGCAGAGGGAATACTTACTATGTAAAAAGTATACACTTGAATATACATGGAGTAGAAAATTAACCCAGAGTTAGCTAAAATATTTTATTTTCATATACCTTTTGACATTTTGAATTTTTTCTTGGTTGAGCATATGTTACTTTTATAAGAACATAACAATGCTAGCATTGTCAGTTTTAAAATAATCTAGAATAAAACATAAAGTGTATACCATGTTAAACATGAATATGAAAATAATCACATTTATGAGTTACAAGAGGGAGTGGACATTTCTCAATTAAAAGAAACATAAGAGACATATGAATAAACGCAATGTGTAAACCTTGTTTGAATCCTGATTAAAGCAAGTATTTTTTTTTAATTTTTGTAAAAAAAATAAAAGACCATAGGGGAAATTTTAAAACTAGCTGGATATTTTGTGCTTCTAAGGGAATTTTTAAATTTTTAGGCATGAGAATGGAACTGTTACTATTTTCTTAAGGTCTCATAGCAATACATATGAATCATTTATGTATCTGATATGTACTAATACATATATATTACTTATTTATTTATATGATCATTCTTTAAAATTTTTTTAAGTTTATTTATTTTGAGAGACAGAGAGAAAGAATGACCAAGGAAGGAACAGAGAGAGAGGAAGAGAGAATCCCAAGCAAGCTCCAAGCTGTCAATGCAGAGCCGGATGCAGGGTTCGAATTCACAAACCATGAGATCATGACCTGAACTGAAATCAAGAGTCAGACACTTAACCTAGGCTGAGCCACCCAGGAACCCCTACATAATCATTTTCTAAATTACTTGATGAAATGATATGTCATCTAGTATATACTTCAAAACAATGCAGTACCAGGGAGGGGAAAAAGAGCTAGTGAAGGTACAGATAAAACAATTGGTCATGTGATGATAACTGCTGAAGCTGGGTGATGGATACATAGGGTTCATTATACTGGTCCTTCTATTTTTGCATATAACTTAAATTTTCTCTAATAAAAGGTTTTGTAGGTTAAAAAAGAACAAAGCAAGGAACCAAAGGCAGCTCATTGGGCAATTAGTGTTAATTTGGTTGGAAATGTATTGAAGGGTATTTTCTTAGATAATTAGGCCTGCTAAAATACAGATACCATAGACTTGATGACTTAAGTAAACACTTATTTCTCACAGTTCTGGAGGCTGAGGAATCCAAGATCAAGATGCTATTAGCTTTGGTGTCTGGTGATTTAAACAGCTCTCATCTCTCTGTGTCTTCACTAGGGGAAAGGGGCTAAGGAACTCTGCGGGGTCTCTTTTTTAAGGACACTGATCCCACTCATAAGAGCTCTGTCCTCATGACTTCATCAAATCCCAAAGGCCCCATCTTCTTTTTTTTTTTTCCTTTTAATTCGAATATAGTTAACTTACAGTGTTAGACTAGTTTCAGGTGTACAATTTAGTGATTCAACAATCCTATACATTACTCAATGCTCAACAACATAAGTATATATTTCTTTTAATTTTTTAGAATATTTATTTTTGAGAGAGAGACAGAGCACAAGCAGGGGAAGGGCAGAGAGAGAGGGAGACCGAAGCAGGTTCCAGGCTTGAGCTGTTAGCACAAACCCCAACACAGGGCTCCAACTCATGAACTGATCATGATCAACTCATGATCATGACCTGAGCCGAAGTTGGACACTCAACTGACTGAGCCACCCAGGTGCTCCTAGATAAGTGTAGTCAATCCTCTTGACCTATTTCACCCATCCTCCCACGCACCTCCCCTCTGGTAACCATGTTTGTTCTCTATAGTTAAGAGTCCATCTTTTGGTTTGTCTCTTTTTTTTCTTTATTTCTTAAATTCCACATGAGTGAAATCATATAGTACTTGTTGTCTTTCTCTGATTTTGCTTAGGATTATACTCTCTAGCTCCAACCATGTTGTTGCAAATGGCAAGATTTCATTCTTTTTTAATGGCTGAATAATATTCCATTGTGTGTGTATACACAAACCACATCTTTATTCATTCATCTATCGATGGACACGGGTTGCTTCCATAATTTGGCTACTGTAAATAATGCTGCAATATACACAGAGGTGCATGTATCCCTTTGAATTTGTGTTTTTATATTTGGGGATAAATACCCAGGTGTGTGATTATTGGGTCATAGGGTGGGTGGTTCTATTTTTAACTTTTTCAGGAACATCCATCCTGTTTTCCACAGTGGCTATACCAATTTGCATTGGTTGATGTGACTATTTTTGTGCCATACCATACTGTTTTCATGACTACAGCTTTGTAGTATAACTTGAAATTGGAGATTGTGACACCTCCAGCTTTCCTTTTTCAAGATTGCTTTGGTTATTTGAGGTCTTTTGTGGTTCCATACAAATTTTAGGATTCTTTGTTCTAGTTATGTGACAAATGCCGTTGGTACTTTGATAGGGATTGCATTGAATCTGTAGATTGCTTTGGGCAGTATGGACATTTTAAAAATATTTGTTCATCAAATCCATGGGCATAGAATATCTTTCCATTTGTTTGTGTCATCTTCAATTTCTTCATCAGTGTCTTTTAGTTTTCATAGTCTTTCACCTCTTCAGTTAGGTTTATTCTTAGGTAACTTACTATTTGTGGTGCAATTGTAAATGGGAATGTTTTCTTAATTTCTCTTTCTACTGCTTTATTATCAGTATATAGAAATGCAACAGATTTCAGTTCTGAATTCATTTAGCAGTTCTAGAAGTTTTTTGGTGAAGTCTTTAGGGTTTTCTATATATGGTATCATGTCATCTGCAAATAGTGAAAGTTTTCCTTCTTCCTTACCAATGGATGCTGTTTATTCCCTTTTCTTATTCTATTGCTGTGGCTAGGATTTCCAGTACTGTGAGAGTGGACATCCCAAAGGCCCCACCTTCTAATACCATTACATTGGGGTTAGGACTTCAATGTATGAATTGGGTGAGAGGAGAAACACAAACATTCAGTCCACAATAGGTATAAAAACTATGTTTATGTTCCAGATAGAGTCCCTCAGATACTCTACAGATTCCATACAACGTGAAATTCCAGCTAGTACTCAAAAATACTGAACAGTACGGTCCAGTGAAACTAAATTTGGTTGCATTCAAGTTAGATTTTTAGTTGTCACTGTTCCATGTTACACTGGCTTCATGGGGAGGAAAGATACAATAATCATATGTCAGATTTAGAAGACTCTTAATAAGTAAAGCCATTGGATCTTATGACTTAGAATAGGCATTAGCCAAAGACACGTTTCATTTGCTGGAAGGAGAGTGGGGAGAAGGGTTTCTTAAAGAAATAGTTTTAAATATTAAGTATGTTAAGATAGGAAATGAAAGGAATTGCATTATATTCCATATAAAGAGTACACTGTAAAATTTTCCACACTTCTCAGGAAAGAAAATATAACAAGCAGACAAGCCTGCGAAAATCTGTTCTGAAAAATGGAAGATGACTTAATCATCAACTCTTCTGAACCATAAAAATGATTGATTCTGTCTATGTCTAACCAGGGAAGCGATCATCCTCAGCCTAGTTTCTGGAAATGTAAAATTTATATTTTTATACTTACATAAATGTTAAAACCTTGATTTTCACCTTACATAAAAACAATACACTATTTTAGTGCTTCAATCCAGGTTTTCAGTTCTATACTTATAAAGTATCTACCATAGCTCTTAAAAAAAAAGATATTTTCTCCATGAGAATACTATGAAGCTTGCACTTAAAAAGTACTTAATAAGTGATTATAAAGTAGAACATTCGTTTTTGTTATATAATAAGTACTATTCTGTGGCACACACTATATAATAGACTCTGGAATTATAATCTACTCTGGAAAACCTTCTGTGGTCATTCCCTCCTCCCTGCTCTCCTCAGTTTATGATAGGAACCTTCTCCTCTATACTCTCATATTATCCTGTTTTCTCCACTGGGAACAATTTTATATCACATGTGTCTTTCTTTCCCTGATTGTAAATTTCTTGAGGGCAGGGAGATGTACCTTGCCCATCTCTGCATCCCATGCTGTAGCACAATGCCAGGCATGTAGGATTGCTTAGTGAATGTTTGGTGGATGAAAGCATCTCATGCAAGACAAAAATGGATGAAGAAACAATTGCAGCAATGCTCTTGGTTTCATACTTGAGTTTTATACAGGCTCTATGAGAAGTACAGAAAAGGACATGTTATTAGATGGCAGGAATCTTTCTAGGAGGGATGAGATTTTAGCTAAGTTTTAAAGGGTTAGTAGGAAATAATTTCATGAAGAAGGTACAGGGTAGGGAGATAAGGAGGAATGATATTCCAGGTAGAATGTCATTCCAGAACTGAGGTATGAAATAAGCCACATTTGTCCAAAATAGCCAAGTCCTAGACAGCTAAAGCAATCAGCAAAATGCAGACTGAGAGATTAAAACACATATTTAAAAAGCAAAACTAAAGTAGAATACTTAAGGATTCCTATCGATACGATGAAACAATAATACAAAGAAGTTATTAAAATACAAATCTATAGGAGCACCTGGGTGGCTCAGTCAGTTGAGTGACTCTTGATTTTGGCTCAGGTCATGATCCCAGGGACATGGGATCCAGCCCCACATCAGGCTCCATGCTGCACATGGAGGCTGCTTAAGATTCTCTCTCTCTCTCTCTCTCTCTCTCTCTCTCTCTCTCCTCTGCCCCTCTCCCCCTCTTGTGTGTGCACTCTTTCTCTCCAAAATAAATTAAAAAAAATCAGTTCACTTTTATTGAGAAGAAAAGGGACTGTGATTGAGACAGAGGACATGGGCTTCTAGGGTGGCTGACAAAATTCTGTTTTTCTTTTTTTTTTTTTTTTTTTTTCTTTTTTAAAATTTTTTTTTCAACGTTTATTTATTTTTGGGACAGAGAGAGACAGAGCATGAACGGGGGAGGGGCAGAGAGAGAGGGAGACACAGAATCGGAAACAGGCTCCAGGCTCTGAGCCATCAGCCCAGAGCCTGACGCGGGGCTCGAACTCACGGACCGCGAGATCGTGACCTGGCTGAAGTCGGACGCTTAACCGACTGCGCCACCCAGGCGCCCCTAAAATTCTGTTTTTCGATCTGAGTGACAGTTACAAGAATGTTCACCTAGTAATAATTCATTAAAGTACAAGATGTTTTATGTGGTTTTCTGTATCAATGGTATATCTATGTTGTAAAAGCAAAATTACTACACTAAAAGACCTTTTAAATTGGGCCTTGAACACTGATTTAACCCAGGTCACTACAGCCAGTTGGAGACCACTCACTATACTGAGTTTTTGAATGCACAGAAATCCACAATTTTGATAAACACAGACTAAGCTTATGATTCAACTTTCTTTTCTGTTATAGCAAAAAAAAAAACAAAACAAAAAAACTACAAACCACAAAATTGATGGATCTCATCATTAGGCAAGACCTTAGTAGTAAATTAGTCTCATCATTGTACAATTACATTTTAAATCCTATCTACAATATCCATGAGAAACAGCTGTCTAACTTTTACTTGAAAATCTTCAGCAAAGGAGAATTTATACAGTCTTTCTAAAATATTTGGTTATGCAATCAAAGGAACAGAAATTCTGATCATCATAAGTAAACAGCGCAAATGCTTAAGTGCTCAGATTATTAGCACTTGACACATTTAATTCTGCAGTAAAACTAAAATGTCAAACTATTATTTCAGGGTTATTTCTACTGCTCAAAACATTTTGGAACTCTTTTTTTTTTTTTTTTTGGAATTTCCCCCAGAATTTTCATTGTTTTCTTTTGAATATGCTCAAGTATGATAAATCTTAAACTCATAAACACCAATTTGTTAGAGCTGTGAAGGAGGACTTCAAGATCATCTAGTATACTTTTCTCATTTATAAATAAGGAAGCTGACATTTAGACAGTTTTGTCCCTGGTGAAAGAATATCATTTTTGGAAACCGTCAAGTCAGCATTTCCAAGAATGGTGAATATATTTATGCACTCATTCAATAAAGATTTCTTAGTTACAGCTATGTGCCAGGTACTGTGTGCTAAGCAATAGGAAGCACAAAGCAAAAGACAACATTGGTCTTTGACCTTGAAGAACATGCCGTATTGTCAAGGAGAAGAGCAATTGTATACACATAACTAAACAAGCTCAATACTTTAAGTGCCATGAGAGAAATACACACAAACTACCTTGAGAGTTCTCAGTAAGTGCATTTAACCCAGCCTGGGAAATTAATGGTTTCCTGGGAGCAGTGACAACTGAATGGAGACCAAAGGAATTAGCAGGAGTTAGCCAGGAAAATAGAGTACAAACCAAACAAAAGCATCCTTATACAACTTCCAAAGGAGAAAGGGAAGAACATTGCATATCTAAGGAACACCAGGTACTTAGCTATGGCTAGCACAAAGGGTGAGAGTGTTGTGTGTGCTGTGGAGAAAGGCATCATGGGACAAGATGAGGTGATGAGGCCAGAGGCTCTGAATAAAGTGTTAAGGAGTTTGATAGTGTGAAATAATGAGAGGTTTAAATGAAATAGCTAGTAAACATGTCAGAAATGAAGGAAATAGAATTAACAGGAGTGGATAGGAAGGGAATGAACGGAATGGAAGTAAGAGAAGGCAGGGAAGCAAGGAAGGAAGAGAAAAAAGAGGAAGAAAAGGAGGGAGTTCAGAATGAGTCCCAGGTTTCTCTACCTTGGATAACTGAGAGATTATTGAGATGGGAAATACGAGAGAAGGGACAAGAGAAGACAATGAGATGTGCTCCCTTAAGACATATTGAAAATCTGTGAAAAATCAAGACAGAGATATCCAGAAGACAGCTATATGAATCTGGAGCTCAAAAAATAAATCTAAGCTAGAAATAAAGATTTGGTAATTGTAGCAAACAAACGCCTGCCTTGGGCACAGAGGCTGTACCCAATCCACATAGGGAGCTATAAAATGGATGAGATCCTCCAGAACAATGTGTAGCAGGTGTGAACTAAGGACAAAGGAAGAATCTTGGTAAGTATCAACATTTATGGGAGGAGTGAAGGACGTAGAGCAAGTAAAGCCTGGGTAAGAGTGGTCAGCACAAGCAAGTACAGAAAGCTATGTATATACACATCTGGTAACTATAGCACGCACGCACGCACGCGCGCGCGCACACACACACACACACACACACACACACATAGAAACTAAGGGACAAAACTGCTCTCCTTTGCAGATGGTACAATTTTCTACATTAAAAATCAAAGACTGGGGTGCCTGGGTGGCTCAGTCGGTTGGGCGTCCGACTTCAGCTCAGGTCACGATCTCGCGGTCCATGAGTTCGAGCCCCACGTTGGGCTCTGTCTGGGCTGATGGCTCGGAGCCTGGAGCCTGCTTCCCATTCTGTGTCTCCCTCTCTCTCTGCCCCTCCCCCGTTCATACTCTGTCTCTCTCTGTCCCAAAAATAAATAAACGTTAAAAAATATTAAAAAAAAAATCAAAGACTAAAAAACTCAATGTGATATTCTGGACTGGATCCTGGAAGAAAAAAAGGACATTAGTGGAAAAAGTGCTGGAATCCACACAAAATCTGTAGTTTAGTTAAAAGTAATGTGCCAGTATCAGTTCTTTTAGTTTTGACAACAGTGCCACAGTTATATAAGAAATTAACCTTAGGGAAAGCTGGGTGAAGGGTATAGGAGAACTCTAAAATCTTTGCAACTCTTCTGTAAATCTAAAATTATTCTTATAGGGTCACCTGGATGGCTCAGCCAGTTAGGTGTCTGACTTCAGCTCAGGTCATGATCTCGTGGTTCGTGGGTTCAAGCCCCATGTCAGGCTCTGCGCTATCAGCTCAGAGCCTGGAGCCTGCTTCAGATTCTGTCTCCCTCTCTTTCTGCCCCTCCCCCACTCACGCTCTGTCTCTCTCGCTCTCTCAAAATAAACAATAAAAAAAATTTTTTTTAATCATTTCTAAAGTATTTTAAATGTCAAAATAAAATACAAATGAACTATTAGAAATAATTGAGCCAGATTGCTTGATATAAGAATATATAAAAATCAATTGAGTTTCTGTAACTCACAACAAACTGATAGAACACGTGATTATTTAAAAAAAAAAGATAACATTTGTGATAATAACTAAAGGTACCTAGGACTTTTATGGAGAAAATTATAAAACTTTATCAAAAGTCATTTTAAAAGACTTGGGAGGTATGAATGCTTACAAATGAAAAGACTCAATATAATTAAGGTATCACTTATCCCCCCAAATAATCCATAAATTTGATGAAATCCCATAAATTTGATGAAGGGAGTAGTCAAAAGTAGAGAACCAGGAAGAGTAAAAACCAAGTGAAGACATAATCTCAAGTGGGACCTTCAAAAAGCCCTTCAGGAGCAAATGGTACAAAAGAAGACCAGTAATTTGACCAAATAGTATTTAGTGGATTTAACCACAGTAAGAATTTGGGAACAGTGAATGCAAACAACTTCTTCAAGAAGTATGACTGAAATAAACCACAGAAATTAGAATGTAGTACTCGGAAAAAAACATGGTGTCAAATTGCATGCATTTTGGAGTCAAATGGAACAGGACTCTGAATCAGGCTTCACCAATTGCTGGCTGAGCTTCCCTTCTCACCTGCACAATGGAAAATAGTTGCTATTACACAAGGCTACAGTGCAGATTAGATATTAGATCTCTCTCCATGTATAATAGTTTCAGTACACAGTAATCATCAACTATTTTGGCCTCCTACTGTACTTATTTCTTTTCTATTGCTTTGAGATTCAAGGAATTATATTTGTTAGGAAACCTTGTATTTGAACATGAGAATATCTAGGAGAGGGCAAATATGACCTATAAAATGTGCCCGGACATCTTATAAAAATATGTCATTTATCCTGTATATAATGTCTTATCATAGTGAGGCTGATTCTTTACTTACAGCAAATAAGTTAATAGTTTCACTATTCTCAAAGTAAATGATACTGCAAAGAAGACAAAGACATAGGATTTCTCAACCTGTCATCCCATGTTTATTATTCATTCATTCATTCAAGTGGTATTGGTCGCCTGTTATATGTCAGGAATATACTAGGAGCTAGAAATACAACTGTAACCAGGATATACAAAGTCTCTGCCCTCACAGAGCTTACGTTCTAGTAGCAACTGCACAGCACTCCTTTCATTGTGCCAGCATTAATGTTATTTGTCATTTAAGTAATTTCAAACTGAAGCAAACAGAAATTATCAATTTGGTACATGAAGACAATCAGTAACGCAGCTAATACTATATTTCAAAGTTCATTATATTGGTCTGCAGGTGACAAGTACTCATATTTCCTGGCATCCTCCTCCCAGAACACTGAACATATTTTAATTTCTTACTCATTCAAAAAAAAACTTTTAACTTTAAAACTGGGTGATAGAGTGTGCTAGCTTTCCAACAAAATTATGTTTTTGAGTTAAAAAAAAATACATTGGGGGCGCCTGGGTGGCGCAGTCTGTTAAGCGTCCGACTTCAGCCAGGTCACAATCTCGTGGTCCGTGAGTTCGAGCCCCGCGTCAGGCTCTGGGCTGATGGCTCAGAGCCTGGAGCCTGTTTCCGATTCTGTGTCTCCCTCTCTCTCTGCCCCTCCCCCGTTCATGCTCTGTCTCTCTCTGTCCCAAAAATAAATAAACGTTGAAAAAAAAAATACATTGGATTAATCCAATTTAATCCTGAAGACCAGGCACTGAAAAAGCCTAGGTAACAAAAGAAACTCATTTGCTGAAAATGAAAACCTCTCTCTCTATATATATGTGTATATATATATGTATATACACATATATATATACATACTACTTGAGATAATAATCAGATAAACAAAGATCAGCAACCTAAATTTCTTCCTTCCTTTTTTGTGAACAAAGCACAAAATGACTAACAAGTTTCACATAGTCCCTCTCACTAAGCTTTCATTTTTTACTTTCCTATAGTATAGCATCCCAGAACCCCAAACCCACATCCCATTTTCTTCACAACTGACTAGTTAAAATTTATAGATGAGAACACTGGACACACAGATGGTTCTTTAAAGTTCTTAGCAACTCCTCAGTTTGCAAAGAAGATTAAATTGAATATAATATGAAAGAAAATGGGAAGGAAAAAAAGAAGAGTGGGAAGAACCTTAGAAATCCATGAATTCCAGGGCACCTGGGGGGCTAGGTCGGTTTGGCAACCCACTCTTGATTTCAGCCCAGGTCACGATCTCAGTTTGTGGAATCCAGCTCCATATCATATGCTTGGGATTTTCTCTCTCTCTGCCCCTCCTGCTCGGGCTTTCAATCCCAAAATAAATAAATAAACTTTAAAAAAGGCGGGGGGCGGGGAGGGAGCACCTGGATGGCTCAGTAAGTTAAGCATATGACTTTGGTTCAGGTCATGATCTCATAGTTTGGGAGATCAAACCCGGCATCAGGCTCTCTACTGTCAGCACTGAGCCCACTTTGGATCCTCTGTCCCCTTCTCTCTCTGCCTCTCCTCTGTTTGTTCTCTCTCGCATGCTCTCTCTCTCTCAAAATAAATAAATAAACTTAAAGAAAAATCCAGAGATCCAGGAATTCCTTCATTACTACTCAGCCGGGACATGGCTTTATGAACCCAAAAAATCTTTCTGTATATCAATTCCTATTTAATCAATTATATTTTAGTAGAAATTGTTTTTATTGTGGGACTTAAATCTGTATGACAAAATCTCTAAAACAGTTTAAATAAAAATAAGTGTAATATATTAAATCTGAAATAGCAAATTTCTTAGCATAATTATTTTTCTTTAAGCGATACCGTTTAATTTCCACAATCATAAAAAAAAAATGAAAATCTACAGCTGATTCATGCCAAAGACAGGACAGTTGCATGCAATTCTAATGCACAAAAACCTACAAAAGTCAATTTCCTCCAGTATCTCCTCTAGTGGCTCTCCTACTTCATGACCTAAAATGGAAGCATTTGGGCTAGCTAAGCTACAGATAAGAGCAAGTGTAACACAAGGCCCAAATGGCTGTAAATATCAGATGATTCTCAGCTCTTCTAATAACACAGCTGCTTAAGAACGGCAATTGGTTTTACTTCTAGAGTGGCATCAGATACTTAAGTCAGACGGATAGCAAGAAAGAGGGAAAGACTATTTGGTATCTTTAGGCATTCCAAAAGGTCCAAGTATAATACGGGGGTCAAAGCAGGGCTGCACGTAACTTCAAAGACGGAGAGAAAAGGAGACTTCACAGTCCCATCCATCAGTTAATAGTCACAACAGGTTGATAGGTAAAGAAAACACCTCCCCAGACCCTTTCACAGCTTCCAGTGGATCCAGACATAATCTGACTGTCCTAATGTCAGGGAGAAGCCTGAACCACTCTGCCACCAATGGCACTTCTTGGCCGGCATTGTGGAGGTGGTGTAATCAGGCAGGAAAATTCCGTCAACCACTGGCAGGGGCATTTTCTGGCAAGAATAACTGCAGTACCGATGTCTTAGTAATCTGGATTTCAGGACCCCACACAGTCTCTTGGCACAGCAACACAAAGCATCAGCGACAGCATGCATCTATAAATATAAGCGTCTACCAACAAAAGTCATCAACCCTATAAAAGTGTTAAGTGGTCTTTTCTCCCCAGAGGCTGAGAGATGTTTCTAAAAATAACTTGGCCACAAAATTATAGAAATGGAGAATAGATTGGTGGTTGCCAAAGGTGGGGCTAGGGAATTGAGTGTGACTATAAAAGGGCAACTTGAAGACTCCTTGTGAATGCAGAAATGTTCTGTATCTTGACTGTGTCAATGTCAATATCCTAGTTGTGATATTGTACTAGGATATTGCAAGATGTTATAATTGGGGATAACTATACACAGAACCTCTCTGTAGTATTCCTTACAGTTGAATGTGAATTATAACTACCTCAAAATAAATAAAATTAATTTTAAAAAGTCAGCTTAGTTAAAATCTCAGTTAGTTTATGGGGCACCTGTGTGGCTCAATCGGTTAAGCATCTGACTGGCTCAGATCATGATCTCGCAGTTTGTGAGTTTGAGCCCCGCATTGGGCTCTGTGCTGACAGCTCAGAGCCTGGAGCCTGCTTCAGATTCTGTCTTCCCCCTCTCTCTCTGCCCCTCCCCCACTCATGCTGTCTCTCTCTGTGTCTCAAAAATAAATAAAAACATTTTAAAAAGTTAAAATTTTTTTTTAATTTTTAAAAAAATCTTTAATAATTAACATTTGAAATAGGTATTTTCAGATAACATAGATTTAAGAGAAAAAATAAAAGCTAGGTAATGTAAAGAAGATGTAAAGCTTCCCATAGATATTATTTTTACTCTAACTTCAGTTTCCATGGTAAAATAGAAATCGAAGAAATTGAGAACCCACAGGTAGAACAGCCCCTAGACCAAACAAGCGGCCTCCACTGTATGTTGATATTTTCATTCCACAACTCATTGTTGACTCACTATGAGCTCAGTCCTATCTGGGCACATGAAATAAAACACAATGCAGCTAACCCCTGAATAACACAGGTTTGAATTGTGTGGTTCCACTTGCATGTAGAGTTTTTACAGTACAGTACTGTAAATGTATTTTCTCTTCCTTAGGATTTTCTTAATAACATTTGCTTTTCTTTAGCTTACTTTAAGAGTACATTATATGATACATACAACATACAAAATGGGCATTGACTATTCATGCTATTGGTAAGACTTCTGATCAACCCTAAGCTTAGTAGTTCAGTTTTTGGGGAGTCCAAAGTTATATGCAGATTTTCAGGGGGGAAGTGGAATCAGCACCTTTACCTTCCACAGTGTTGAAGGGTCAATTGTACAATACAAGAATCTGATGTAGTTTCATTTAATACTAAATTTTAATTTTATTCTAATAATCATAGGGCAAATACATGAAATGACTCAAAAAGGAATCATTTGATTATTTGAAAATTCTTTTTTTGTTGGTTTATTCTACTTCTCAAATTCTCAATTATTCAGAGGCTGATTATTGGTCTGTGGGCTCTCCTATCACCACGGGTTCTCAATTTCTTCCATTGTCTATTCTTTATAGCCTCTGAATATTTCCACTAGAAAGCGAAGACAGGGGGCAAAAGGAAGAAATATGCTCAAACACCCCTTGTGCTACCTGTTTGTTGTCATTTTTATTAAGTTTATTTATTTATTTTGAGAGAGAGAGAGAGAGAGAACATGCACACGAGCAGGGGAGGGGCATAGAGGGAGAGAGAGAATCCCAAGCGGGAGTCATGCTGTCAGCACAGAGACAGATGCAGGGCTTGAACTCACAAACCATGAGATCATGACCTGACCTGAAACCAAGAGTTGGATGCTCAACCGACTGAGGCCCCCAGGCAGCCTCCTCTTTTGTGGTCATACTAAAACATTATGTGGTGGAAGAGGATTATATAAAGACAAGACAAAAAGGGGCGCCTGGGTGGCGCAGTCGGTTGAGCGTCCGACTTCAGCCAGGTCACGATCTCGCGGTCCGTGAGTTCGAGCCCCGCGTCCGGCTCTGGGCTGATGGCTCAGAGCCTGGAGCCTGTTTCCGATTCTGTGTCTCCCTCTCTCTCTGCCCCTCCCCCTTCATGCTCTGTCTCTCTCTGTCCCAAAGATAAATGAACGTTGAAAAAAAAAAAAAATTTAAAGACAAGACAAAAAGATTTTTTTGTGCCTCATATAGCTGGATGTTTACAGATTTTTTTAGTTTTCGTTAGTAAAAAGAACTCCAAGAACTGTGTCTGTGAATACAGAACATGCGATCGTATCACATTTCTCTGTTATCTCCTACAATGTTTACTGAGTTAACAGGAAGCTCATTGGCCCCTGGGGCAGGCATCTGGACAACTTGTGAGGAGATTTCTTCCAGCAGAGGCATTCTGAGGCTGGAGGTGGAAGCATCAGGCTTTAGAAGAGCGGCTCTGTTGTTACAGACCAGCAGCAGACAGGCCTTTGAGGAAGTCAGTATCCTAACATGGAACAAACTGTTGAAAGTCAGACTTTCAGTCAGGGTTGGCCACTGCTATAGCTGAGAAATATTTTCTCTGAAAAATAACTGCTGATATTTCTAAGTTTTAGTTCTATAATACAAATCAATTCTTAAAAAAATCCTTAACCCCTTCAGTTTGTCTGAGTCAATGGAGTCCAGGATTCAAGGAACACTATGAAAAGACTTGTACTAAAAGCAGTGTGGCAAACTCAAAGGCCTACAGGGACTATGCAAGTGAGAGAAGAGTGAAGCAGCTTGATAATAAGACTAAGGGGAATAGGGGGGATTGAGGATTGCCCTGGACCATGGGCTATAGGACACATACACCCAGCTAGTTGGGGGCTACTCAGCACCACCCAAGTGCAGAGTTTGAATCTCCCCCTTCTCCCCGGCCCATCTCCTCTCCCTCCCTGGCCCCAACAGTCTGTGATGGGAATTTGGCTTGTAGGTCACCAACTTGACATCCATGTTCCAAAACCTATTAACCTGGCTGGAGTACCCTGAATTCACAAACAGCTCAGAGAAGATTAACAATAAAAATATAAGCTGCCACAAGCAAGTATTTTTGCAATCAGCCCAACATACCCAAGAGATGGAGCACCTCCTGACTACAGCCTTTTCCTGGCAGTTCTTTCTTTTTGAAATGCTTTTGTGAAATGCTTCATGGATGATTTGAGAGAGCCTGAGGTTTCTCTGAGTTAAGTGCCCCATAGAGATAATGCAATGAGCTTGTTTGGTCATGCTCCTCCCCTAGGGTTGAACGCCAATTAGCCGGACTGTTTGTGTTCCTGGCACTTCTTTCTGGATTGAAGAGTTTGCATTCATCTACAAAAATCACACAATTCAGGCAGCTCCAGAACAGAAAACAGAGCAGTAAGTGTGTGCCTGGGAAAGGAGGAGCTTCGGCGGGGAAAGGCAAGTAGGGGCACAGGGTGGGGAAGAGAGGCTGCCCAGAGTGTTCCAGTTATTTAACTACACTCTCCCACACAGTCATTCTATTTGACTGGTAAAATCATTAGGAAAACACCTTTCAAAGCAGGCTTAAGACAAGAGAGTTTTATTTGACTCTCATGAAAATAGCCCAGGCAGCACGTCTCCCAATCAGTGACGAGCATTGCTACAGCCTCCACTTTGGAAAACCCTGATTTCAGCCAAGAGCTCAAGGCCCATCTCCAAAACTTCTGAGGAGGCCCTCCCAAGGAAAATTCTTCCCTGCATCCCCTGCATGACATAGCTGGGTGGATTTAGTAGGAAGTTGGAAACAGCTCCTTTGCCTGTAAGTCTGTAGTAAGAAACAGGGCCCCTTCTTCAGCTGTGCTGAGAATTTTAAAGGAAACAGGATCACGGTTAAAGAAGATCATGGTTCCACCCTGCAAGAACGCTGCTGCTTTGAGGTCCAAGTTAGAAAAGTTAAGTGGACTACTCTGAAGTTGAGTTCTCTAAAACAGGATATTTGAAATTATAGCTAAAAACTGGAGAAGTGGAAAAGATTTTCAAAAATGTTTGCCATATCCTTATACAGTATCTTGATTACTGAGGTTAAATATGATCATTGGTTTCACAAAAATACTATGCCCTGGGGGAGTGCTTGGGTGGCTCACTTGGTTACGTGTCCGACTTTGACTCAGGTCATGATCTCATGGTTCATAAGTTCGAATCCCACATCAGGCTCTCTGCTGTCAGCACAGAGCCTGCTTCGGATCCTCTGGTCTCCCATTCTCTCTTGTTCTTGGTCTCCCTCACTTGCTCATGTTCTATCTCTTTCTTTCTTTTAAAATAAACAAACATTAAAAAAAAATACTACATACTGGAATGGAAATGAACAGTATCAAAATAATTCAGCAAATAACTGATTATGCTTGTTAAACCTTTTTAGGTTACTGCCTTTCTATGTTTATTACTTTATTTTCCTTCTTATTCTTTTTTTTTAAGTCTATTTTATTTATTTTGAAAGAGACAGATAGACAGACAGCAGGAGTGGGGGAGGGGCAGAGAGGGGAAGAGAGGATCCCAAGCAGGCTCCACACTGTCAGCACAGAGCCCAATGCAGGCCTCAAACTCACAACCGAAACTGAAATCAAGAGCCCAGTGCTTAACTGACTGAGCCACCTAGGCTCCTCCTACGTTTATCACTTCAAAATGTTTCTTCAAAAGAACAGGAAGCTAGTCTATCAATGCCCTATTTTAAAATTTTTATCGGATCCAAAGGCTCATAGATCTAAAAAAGAAAAAATAAAATGGCTTTCTCTTCACACATTCCTCACATGATTTATATGCTCTACC
This sequence comes from Prionailurus viverrinus, assembly GCF_022837055.1. Lineage (NCBI taxonomy): Eukaryota > Metazoa > Chordata > Mammalia > Carnivora > Felidae > Prionailurus > Prionailurus viverrinus. The sequence goes on from NC_062564.1 coordinate 101,857,363, forward strand.
CATAGAAGAAACAGGTACTTTTACTGTGCAATGTAACTAGCTAAGCCTTCATTCATCCCAGCCAGAGTCTCAATGTTTAGAGTACATGTATTGAGTGCTTAACAAATGTCTATTTTTAATGGTGATTTCAAAAAACTGTTATCTCTCTTCATTTAATATGTAAAAATACATCCTTTTATTTGACTTTGCTGAAGTTGTCTATTTAAGTTCATACATGCATGGATTTAACTAAGTTTTTATTTACACTCTTCATCCAACACACATTTATGAAGCACTCATTGTGTACAAAGCACAGCAATTAGAACATACACTAGAACATACACCTTGGCAACAATAAAAAAGACTGTGGGAGAAAAATATATGGACGTATGACCCAACTGAGTCAGGAGTAGTGCAATTATCAAAAGACAGTTCAAGATTTGAAAAAAAAATTTTTAATGTTTATTTTTGAGAGAGAGAGAGAGACAAAGCAAGAGCAAGGGAGGGACGGTGGGGGGGGGGGGGGGGGGGAGAAACAGAATCAGGAGCAGACTCCAGAGCCCAATGCAGGGCTTGAACCCATGAACTGAGAGATCATGACCTGAGCCAAAGTCACATGCTCAACCGACAGAGCCACCTAGGTGCCCCGAAGATTTTTTTTTAATTAAGGAATTCCACCAAAGGGGACTTAATTTCTAATCTCCTGAAATATCTGATCCCCCTTTTCCTCCTGATTTTCAAAAATACAAATAGCAATAATAAAATCTCTTCCACTTCATCTGGTTTTCAGGATTTTTGCTCTGCCTCCATATTGGCTGCCTCCACTCCTCTCTGTGTTCTAAGATATTTATAATGCAAACAAACTTTTTTTATTAAGCACCTTCTCTCCTCACTCTGATTCTGAAAGGCAAATGACATACAATAGTTAAAAAAAAAATGAGTTGTATAAATGGAGTAGGGCCTAATAAATAAGGGCCTCAGAAAAACAAGCAGGAACGTTAGGTTAGTACAAGAACTGTAAATATACTGCAGGTTCTTCAAAAAATGCATCAGATTAAAAGTGGTATTTAAAAAAAAAAAACCTAACGGGAAGTCTATTGTGGCTGCTCTTGTGTAAGATAATAAGCATGTGGACTTTGATGGTGGCAATGAGGGTGGAGAACAAAGGAATAAATGCGAGGGTTTCATGAAGTCTAAATTTTGGTTAAAAAAAAAAAGAAGGGGGATAAGTTGTATTTATGTTTCAGCTTAGAAATATGAAAACTGAAATGGAATAATTTGGGGAGAAAGTTAATAAAATAAGGATATCCAGTTTATGATCCAGCACCAATTCCATGCGCAGCAAAACAAAACAAAAACAACAACAAAAGAAAAAAAAAACAATGAATTGCTCATTTGATTGGAAGTGAAGTTATTTAGGTTCAAGCTAACAGAGTGACGTCCAAATGAAGATGTTTTCCAGACAGCAGAAATTTTGAAACTGGATGTGGTAGACTTATTTTGGTGGCACAAATGAACCACACCTTTTGATAGTCATACCTTGTGTAGCCTCTCCCATACTGACTCTACTCTTGGGTCACATTGACTGAAGTTGGTCAATGGGACATTAGCAAACATGATGGAAACAGTGCTTACATATTGGAGCTTGCTCTCTTGGAAACTTTGCTCAGGAGATCCAGCCACTCTGTCAAGAAGCCCAAACTAGTCTCATGGAAAGACCACATGAAGAAATAAAGAGGTCTATAGGCTTCCAATTACCCCTGCCAAGGTGACAGACATGTAAGTAAAGCCATTTTAGATATTCCTTACCCAGCCACCATTTGACTGCAGATGCATGAGAAATCCCAAACTATAATAACAGAAAAACCATCCATCTGAACCACAGTCAATCCATATAATCATTAGAAATACTAAGATGGTTATTTTAGGCCATTAGATTTCGAGATGTTCGTTAGACAGCAGTAAATAACTGAAGCACTGGAGAGCAGATGAGATACAAGGGTACAAAAGGGAGATTCAGGAATAATAAACAGTCACAGCTAACAGCCATTAGGCCTTCCTATCTGACAGCACTATACTAAATGTTTCATCATTCTGTGTTAATACTCACAATAGTATTAACACAGTAGCTATTAGTTGCTAGCATCACCACTTGGTATATGGGGAAAATGGTATTTAAGGAAATTAAGCAACATACCGAAGACCATACAACTAGAAAGGCCCAGCTGAGACACAGACCCAGATCTACCAGTTACCTACACAAACATGAAAGATGAAGCCATGAGAATGACCTTAACAAAGTAAGAATAAAGAAAGGGGATGAGGGTAAGGGTCAGGCTAGGGAAAATAATCGTTTAATCACAGTTTTAGATTTTTCTCTAATTTCAAGAATAGCTATTCAATACGTTCTTGCTAATGAATCACGTCTAAGTCCCTATTTAGAAGGCAGTTCCTGTTTGTTGTTCTACCTCTGTACTTCCATTCTGATAACAACACATTTACAACCATCTATTGGCTAAGGGAGTCTGGCCTCACATGTCTATCACTTTAGGATCACTCTGGCAATCTCCAGGGACAGGCCCGACATGAAGCACCCTCTTTCCTGGGATCCTACGCTTGTCCTTTGGCCATGCCTATTTCTTGTGACATTTAAATCCTTCCCAGAAATGGATTCTTTGAGCCTCCAGCAGAATTTGAGCCAAAAATCCTCAGAGCTCGACACATAGAAATCATCCAGTCAAAAATTTTCAGTTAAAGATAAGGAAGCAGAGTCCCAGTTTGGTAGTGACCTGGGGCCAAAGATCAGCAGACCCAATCCTCGTCTAATACTGGACGCTGAACCACACTGTTCCTGTGAAGTGTCACTAGCATTTCCTCGTATGCCATTCTTCAAGGAATAGCTGGTTGAAATAATGCTAAAATTGTGCCTTGTTCCTAGTAATTAGTTGTGGGGGTAGAGGGAGTGGTAGAAAAGCAGGGGAATGGATGAAGTACCAAGAAATAAGAGGTCTTATCTTCCCAAAGAAAATCTTCTACAATCTCTTATTCTTTATAATAAAAAGACTAAGAGTTAATTACTATACTTTCTGGAGTTAAAAAAAAAAAAGTCAGAAAAGTACACAAGTAGTAAAGCAAATAGAGTTCAGTCTCTATTTCATACTTCCATCCCCCAAAAGGAGCCTAAAATCACAATTATTGAATGTACTTCCTTCCCCTGTGTCACAAAAACTCTCACTTTGTTTTCTTCTATTCCTTTCTCCTTGTCAGACTTAGAACCACTCCTTACTAAAGAGAGCGCCAGGAGCGCCCCACCCCCACCCCCGCCATACAACTAATTACTCAGGAGTTTTGAATATGAAATCTTTCAGCCTAAATCTTCTCTTGCACATCTTGGATGCATATTTGTTTTTTCTTTCTTTTTTCCCTCTCCCGCTTTCCACCTCCCTTACTCCGTCTGCTCCCCTTACTCTTTATGCTTCTTCCAAAAGATATATGAGGCTGTGTAAGAGAGGAAAAACAAAAGACAAAAAAAACAGACATCATCTCTAAAGGCATTCACTATTATTTATCTCAGCATTATTTTTGGAGGAATAAAGAAAGGTTTTAGGCACAGCAAGTGATTCTGTTTGAGATGCTCTGAATTGAAATCTCTTATCTCAGGCATGGGAGTCTGGCCCTGCCAACTAACTGTTCCAAGACAGGTCTAACTGTGCAACTTAGACCTTTTACTATAACTACCCATTTTTCCCAACAATTTCTTTTTTTTTTTCCAAATGTTTACTTATTTTTGAGGGGGAGGAAGGACAGAGAGAGAGGGAGACAGAGGATCCAAAGCGGGCTCTGCGCTGACAGCAGAGAGCCCGATGTGAGGCTCAAACCCATGAACGATGAGATCGTGACCTGAGCCAAAGCCAGAAACTTAACCAACTGAGCCACCCAGGCATTTGATATCCTCTGATATCCCCATTTCCCAAGAATTTCTAAAGTATACTACTTTCTATCTCTAAGGGAATAGTGATTTTCACACGAAGAAAGTATTATTCAGAATCTAGGCATATTCTTTCAGCTGGGCAATACAAGGGATCAAACTCCTGATTTGCATTTTTTCAGATTCATGGAAAGAACTTTTAAACCAGGAAGATGCCTTGGAAATCACCTATTCCAATGCTGATGTTTTTAAAAACAGAAAACAGGCTCCTTACCCAAAGATGTTTCTTTACCCCAACCAGACCTCTTTCCCTTGCAACACTTAAATCCTAAGGGCTGGTCACTACAACACCACTTGCAACAATGGGTCACCCATTGCAACACCACTGGGAGCTAAGCATCCTGGGGTACAGCCAATTCTTCTGAACAGCCATTTTCACCTGGGATCAGGCCTCTCCCCTCCTAGTATATGAAGCCTTCTTCTGACTTCCTGTACCAGCATCTACAACTATTACTTTCCTGCCACCATACTGAACTCTTTCCTCCTTCAAGGTTCATACTCTCACTTCCTCTTGTTGGTCCATTGAGTGGTCACTGCCACTCACTGAAAACTTTGGGATTTGGCACCCCACATCTTTTCGCATCATCTTGAAAAACTTCACGGTTCATATAGAAGCCCTAACAACAACCTAGCGTCAAAGATTCTCAGCTTATGAAATCCAGTAACCTATACTTCCCGCTCTCATGGCCAAGCCATCATTCGTGGGCTACTGCTTCATCTTAATCTCCAATATAGTATCACCTCATTTCCCTCTGCTGGTTTTCTGACTCTTCGGACTTTACTGACCCGGACTCTGCCATTTACCCAACAGTCCTTAGCCTCTTGGGTTTCACTTCCTTATCAGTCTAAACTCTGTGGGGTATCATTCAATTCTCCTGCTTTTTCTTGCTAGCACTTCTAAAGCCAAGCCCCAATTTTGGATCAATATAGCCATCTAGCTTCTCCAATCCTGCACTCAAAACCACTGAACATATGCAACAAAAATTTTCTAGAAATGACACAAGCATTAGTACCATTGGGTGTTATTAGGAATGAGGGGTCGTCAGCCTCAGGTGGGCCCTCAGCAACTGTTCAGCAGCCATGGGCATAACCCAGGTCTCTTTCCTCTCCCATTCTCTGCAGCAGCCATATAAGCTTACATCATGCTCTAAGTCTACCCACCCACAGCCACACCTCTCTCTTGGACATAATGTTGCCCCCTACTGCAAAGAAAAACATGATTTATCACAGACATAACATCCCAAAATGTACCCACACCTAAAAGCTCACTTGCCCACATTGTGCTAGTCAAGCTAAGCTCATCACTTAGTGAATCACATTTGCCTATTTTGTTTTTACAGCAACTAAGCCACCAAAGAGAGTTTGTCATTTTGTGCCATTTTGCTTCAAAATCAGCACTCTAAATTCTGTGTATTTGGTGGTATTCTGGTATGGTTTTTGAGCTTCCTGTGGACAGTCACCTTGTCCCTGAGGTCATAAGATAAACAAAGAGAGCCAGTCAAGGAGACTGTACAGAGTGCAGATAAGGAAGATGTGAAGACCATGGCAGAACTCCCCTACTGCTGGCCCAGCACCGACTCCCACTCCTTCAATCCCCAGCTCTGTCCCAGCAGTGCCAGTGATATGGATGGATGGATGGATGGATGGATGGATAGATAAATAAGTAGATAGATGGATGTCATTTTGGACTTCCCGTGAGGCTTAAAAACCTATAGCAGAAATGCCTCTAGTTATGCTGATACCCCTGCTTCTAATCAATGGTGATTTTCCTCTGCAAGAAAGAGGTTGATGCTATGACAGAGGCAACAGACATTCCCAATAACAGTCCAGAATAGGACTTAAAAAACAAAAAACTAGCACCTGTACCTATCAGACTACAGCCTCCACTCCCCTCTGCTGACCAGTCCTCAGGAACAGACATCTGAGGGCCAGTTCAGTTCTGTGAAAAGAGAAGATCAAGGGAGCCTCTGGAGCAGATGGCAGTAGACAGAGGCCAGGGATAGCGTAGTCCTTCCACAATCACAGGCAAGAGCAGCCTGAAACATCTCCACACGGAAGTAGTACTGTGATCTTGTTGGGAATCCTCTGTTTGTTTGCTCTAATAATTCTTTCTTCTAGAATAGGATCATTATTCTGGTTTTCAGAAATCCTAAAGAAGTAAAATTAACCCACACATGTCAGGGAGAGGAAAAGAGAACCAGAAAAAAACTAATGAAAAACACTATGGAGGTTGCTCAAAAAATTAAAATTAAAACCTACCATATGATCCAGAAATTCCACTTCTGGGTATCTATCCAAAGAAAACATAACCACTACCTATAAAAGGTATCCACATCCCCATGTTCATTGCAGCATTATTTACAATAGCCAAGACATGGTAACAACCTAAGTACCTATTGATGGAATAAATGGATTAAGAAAATGTGACACACACACACACACACACACACTGAATTATTATTCAGCCATTAAAAAAAAAGAAAGAAAATCCTACCATTTGTGACAATATGAATGAAACTTGAGCACATTATACTACGTGAAAAAAGTCAAAGACATATACTGTAGGATATCACTTATATGTGGTATTAAAAAAAAATGGGCTCACAGATACAGAAAACAGATTAGTGATTGCCAGAGACAGGGAGTGGGAAGGTAGAGCAAAATGGGTAAAGGTGCAAAAAGGGTAAAACTTCCAATTATAAGATAAGTAAGTCCCGGGGTTATAATGTACAGCATGGTAACTATAATTAATGATACTGTGTTTTATTGTTGAAAGTGGCTATAAGAGTAGATCCTTAAAGTTCTCACCACGAGAAAAAGTATGTGACTATATGAGGTTATGGATGTTAACTAAACTTACTGTGGTAATCATTTTGCAATGTGAACGTATATCAAATCATTATGTTGTATACCTAAAACTAATATAATACTATATGTCAATTGTATTGAAGAAGGGGGGAGGGGAAGGAGGAAGGGAGAAAGGAGGAAAAGAGAAGGGAGAAGGAAAAAGAGGAGGGAAGAGGGGGGAGGAGGGAATGAAGAAAAAAGCTAGACTCCATGTTCCATGGCAAGTGCCAGTAATGTAAGGGGGAGCCTTCTCAGGGCCTCAGTGGTGAGCTGGGGACCAAAGCAAAACTAAACCTCTTAATTCAAGAGACAGCCAGTCTAGTCCCTCTATCAGGAATTCTGCAACCCACGTCCTTGGGGCATCACAGTGAATAAGTTGGTCTTAACCAAACCAGGGCTGGACACACGCCAGTCTAGAACTTATGCCAATAAGGGTCCTGTGATTGTTATTTTTATGTGTCGACTTAGCTGGGCCATGGTACCCAGATATTTGGTCAAACATTACTCTGGATGTTTCTGTGAAGGTATTTTTGGCTGAGACTTACATTTTAATTACTAGACTTTGAGTAAAGCAGATAACCCTCCATAATGTAGATGGCCCTCATCCAATCAGTTGAGAGCCTGAAAACAAAAGACTGACCCTCCCCTGAGTAAGGAATTCTGCTAGAAAAGAATTAGGGTCTTCTCCAGGTGTCCAGCCTCACAGGCTGCCAACTTCCAAACTCATGTGAACAATTCCTTAAAATAAATCTCTCCCTCCCTTCCTCCCCTCTCTGCTTCTATTGCTTCTGTTTGTCTTGAAAACCATCACTAATACAGGCCTCCTAAAAATCAAATTGCGGGGTCATCAGGTGATGAGCATCTGTTCAATTGTAGCCTAGGCAGCAGCATCTCCACACAGCAGGGCTAGCCTCTGATGGGACTCCAAAGCCAGGCTCGCTTTCACTGAGCACTGCTGCTGGTATACCAAGCCCAGTGCGCAGGGACACTCCTCCCTCTTTGGGTTCTGATCTAGTCCCTTCACATCCTTCCCAAATCATTGCTCTGTTAGTATGAGAGTTTCCCAAAAAAACACAGTTATGATTTTCACACTTTAGAAAAGTAAGCTACATTACACAGAATGTGTTCAGATTTAGATTTTTGGTGTGCTTTGACTTAGACTCTAGAGTGAATTAGAAATAATGCTCTGCCCCCAAGTGCTAACTAAACATCATTCCCCTTAGCAAAGTAAAGCAGCTCCACTGATAATAACCCAGGCCACACATCCCTTGAGTGGGAGTGAAGAGGTGAGAAACCAAGAGGTAGATGAATGAGAAGTGAGCTCCTTCTAATAGGAAGGCATAGGCCTGAGCACTGCTCACAAGCAGCTAATGCTCCAAGTCAACTGGTGCGCTGTGTCCACCCACCTGTGTGACCAATGGCCAAACACCCAGCCACAGCTCTGCCCTTCCAAGTCAGGAGCCTGTAGGCACTATCTCACCTGTCTCCATCCCTTCACATTCATACCCCCTAGACAGCAGTATCCAACATCAGCCTCCACTCCCTCACTCCTCTTTCATTCTTCTCAAGAGATGTTTATATAAATAACATATGGGTATATTAGTTTTAAATTTTTCTCAATAAATAGGTAAAGAAATAAAGATTCTCCTTCATCTCTTCTCTCCCAATTCCATTCCCATCTCCAAAGTTACAAGCACTTGTGAGCAGTTTGGTGTGTATCCTTTTCAGACATTAGTCTACATATTTAGTCCTAAAGTATCTAATCCTTTTGAGTGTATGCATTTTCATAAATGGGACATTTTCAGTATTACTCCAATAATTTCCTTTTGTCTCCTGACAAAATGGAAACCCTTCCACTCTAGTGCACATCCATCATTTACAACATGCCAGGCAATGTGTGTGAGATTATGTTTCTCAATTTGGACTACTGTAATAATTTCTTAACTCCTCCCTACTCCCAGGCTTACACCCTCCCATCCATCCCACACACCTGAGTGATTTTATAAAAGCCCAAATCTGATATTCTTACTTTCCTGATTAAAATATTTCATTGACTCCCCACTGCCCTGAGGATAAAGATCAAATTGTTCAGCATGGTTTATAAGGCCCGTCGGAATCCAGGCCCTTCCTATGTGGCTGGCCTTGCTACTTACCATAACCCTACATTCCAGCCATGCCAAACTATTTGCAGTTTCCAAAACATACCAAACCTGGCAGTACTTCCTTGGCCTTCATGACTTTATTTGCCTTCCAAGAAAACTCAGTTGAGTTGCAGAATGTGTATGTAAATAACTAAATGACTTCTGCTGCTGAATGGGCACAATAGCCACATTGCTGTTAAAAGATGGTTGGAAGGTCCACCAAAATGCTCTAACTCTGATTTAGAATAAAAAACTAAAGCACCACTTTTTGGTGGTAACACCTACTTGCCTCCAAGGATCCAGTTCAGCAGTCCTGAACTCCTGCTCAAAGAAGCCTTTTCTGACTTTGTTAGAATCGCCTATCCTCCTTGGTATGACCTCACTCTATCACAACACAAGCACACAACACAAGCAAAGCAGGCATACCTCTGGACATCTCTACTTGTCCTGCCAGGCAATACATGTTTTATGGGGTATGGGCCTAACTTATTTGACTTTGTAATCCCCAGTACCTAATGCTATATACTATATACAACAATATAGTAGACACCTAATGGTTAAAATAACAAGTCAATAAGTACATTATTTTTACTGAGGTAAAACTTGTCAGGTCCCAATAATATTTAAGATGAATTACAAAGATATTGGCAATATACCAAAACAAACAAACAAAAAATGTTAAAAATGGCTTTTAAATGAGGCAAACGTAAATTCAAGTGCTGAAAACTGGCAAAGCCAGGATTCAGATCATTATACATAAGAAGCAGATGACATATTTGGCTTTCTAGAAGCTAACAGCAGTAACAAGTCCCTCAGAGATAGTAAGGTTAAAACAAACTGGATACTAAGGAGAAGCATAAGTACTGACAGAGTTACCAAAGATAAGTTTTTCCCAAGGGACCTCAGAGTGGACACTATGAAATGAGATAAACAGCAGGCTTAAACATTTCTTAGAATTAACTGAGACAAGTTTCATACAGAGATTATGCTCAAAAATCACACATAGTAAGCTATAGGCTTACACCAACACATTCAAATTGGTTCTCTCACCGTCAGGCTAATTAAAAGATATTCTTTAGTGCATCTAGTGATACTGTCCTTAATATATTTTGGGCCATGGACAACTGATAAAATGATATGAGAATCTGATAAAATGCTATGTATACCCTCAGAAAAACATCCTGGCATGATATTTTGCATTTACTTTTAAGGGATCATGGAAACCTAGGGCTTGTCCATGGAACGAACCCTCAGGTTAAACTCTCCAACCTGGAGTAAACATATACTATATATCCTGAGTCAGGCTTCCATAAACATTATTCCCCACAGCAGAACTTTTAAAAGGTTCAGCTCTCTGGCCTACCTAGAGAGCAGAACCAGGTGCTTTAACTGTCAGCCATGGTGGGTATCAGGTTCCTTCTAGAAAAATAGAGGTGCTTAACAAACATCCACCCACTTCTGGAGTTGATACCCTTGGGTAAGGCCAAGATTCTCCAGAACTCTACAACACAACAGCTCTACAGTTCTATATCATTAAACAAGGACGAAAATAAATTTAAGTCTGGAAAATATGCAACGTAGGTATAACCAAACAGATATCTCAATGATTTTTTTTCTTCTAATCTCATTAAAATAAACAATATCTGACTCTTGAGTAATGTAACTTCCTGAAGTGACTTCCAAGAAAAATTACTTGTAAAACGAATATGTAAACAACTAAATGAATTCTCCTGTTGTATGGGGAGATTAGCCACACTGCTGTTACAAGGTGGGTGGAGGTCTCATCAAAATTATAACTTTGATTTAGGGTAAGAATCGAAAGCATCACTTTGGTGGTAATTAACAAGGTCAACTATTAAGAATACTTTTAAATTATGAGAATAAATCCATATCACTAATTTTCTTTATCTTTAATTTTTTACTTTCCTGTTCATTAAAAGGGATGGAGTCTATGGGCCCTGGCCTAGGCCCAAACATTAAAAACTCTAGACTTTGTCACACATACACACACACACACACACACACACACACACACACAAAACTTCTTTTGTGAAATGTTGGTATGAAAACTGGCAGTGGAGGAGGACCCTAGGCTCCCCTCATTCCATGAATACAACTAGATTATTAAATCATCCTAAATACCCCAGATATTGGCCTGAAGCCTGGCAGAACAAACTGCACAACTAAAGGTAGAGAAAAGGCCACATCAAAGAAGGTAGGAAGTGCAGAGACATGGTTTGGCAGTGGCCAAAGGGGTGGGGAGGGAGTCACAGTCCCTGAGAAGAAGGGTGAGAGACTAACACACAGAGGAACCCATGGGAAAAACAAATCACCATAGCAATTGGCTTGGAAAGCAAATTTCCTGAGTTCTTGCAACTAGTGGGGCTTAAAGCCTGCAGTTTTAAAGGTCAGTGTGCCTGGCTCTGAGAGAGGACAGAGGGCATTGTGCTGCTCTTGGAGAAAAGGCAGAGCAAATAGCCTATGGAAATATAGTATTAAAAGAGCGATCTGAAGAGCACCCGGGGCACACATGAGGAGGTTAGTTGCTCATCTCAAAGCATGTTCCAGAGAAGCAGTATTCACGGAAACACCCTTCTGGGAACAAAGGAACTGGCAGGCACCATTTCCCTTCCAGGCCCCTCAGCATAAGCACAGGGCCACCTGCAGGAAGTCTGGGATGCTCACTACCTAACTTGTTTACACCAAGCCCCGCCCACTCACCCCAGTGGAATCCCCCCTCCCAGTCACACTTGCCTCACTCCCAGCATAGCAGACCCTCCCCCTAGAAGAAGGTCCAAACTCCTGCCACACCCTATCTCCTGATGGGGGAGTTTTGCAGGGCCTCGGTTCCAGCAGCAGTGGCGACAAGTCTCATTTCACAAACGGACCAGGCACACCTAGTTAAAATGCACCACCTTCAAGCGAGAGGCCAACACTGCCCACAACAGGCAAAGAGAGCCTCTGCAAACAACTGGCCTGAGGATGAAGCAGCTAGGACAAAACAGCAGAGCACATACAGCACCTACTGGACACTCCCAGAAGAACCAGTCCCTGGGGAGCAAGGGACACTACACAGAAGGGCACTACAGGACCTTTTATCATGAAGTTCATTACCCTCAAGAATAGGAGATGCAGCTGACTTTCCCAACACACAGAAACATGCCAAAAGACTTAGACAAAATGAGAAGACAGAGAAATTTATCCCAAATGAAAGAGCAAGACAAGGCCACAGCTGGAGATCTAAGTGAAACAGATATAAGTCACATGCCGGATAGAGAATTTAAATTAATCATCATAAGGACACTCACTGGACTTAGCAAAATAGTGGAAGACAAGAGTGAGACCTTTAACACAGAGATAAGGCATAACACAGCACAGATAAAGGGCACAAAAATGAAATGAGACATATACCTGATGGAATGAACAGCAGGCTGTAAGAAGCTGAGAAACAAATTAATAATCTACATGACAGACTAATGGAACGTAATCAAGCTGAACAAGAGAGAAAAGACAATTATGCAAAATGAGAATAGACCTAGAGAACTCAGTGACTCCATCAAATGTAGTAACATTCACATTATAGGAGTCCCAGAAGAAGAGAGAGGAAAAGGGGAGAGATAGCTTATCTGAAGATATAATAGCTGAAAAATTCCCTAATCTGGAAAAGAAAACAGGTGACTAGATCCAGGAGGCACAGAGAACTCTCATCAAAATCAACAAAAGCAGACACACACTAAGACATATCGTAATTAAATAGACAACATATGATAAAGAAAAAATTTTTAAAGCAGCAAGACAAAAGAAGACAGTAACTTACAAAAGAAAACCACTAAGGCTTACAGGTGGTTTTTCAACAGAAACTTGGCAAGCTGAAGGGAGCAGCATGATATATTCAACATCCTGAATGGGAAAAATCTGCAGCCAAGAATACTCTATGCAGCAAAGCTATCATTCAGAATAGAAGGAGGGATAAAGAGTTTCCCAGACAAAAAAAATATTTAAGGAGTTCATGACCACTAAACAAATCCTGTAATAAATATTAAGGGAAATCCTTGAGTGGAAAGGAAAGACCAAAAGTGACAGTATAAGGTAGGAAACTCAAAAGCTATAAAAATGTATGCTTCTGTAAAAAAAAAAAATGAGTCAAAAAAATGATATAAACAACTAAAAGGATATAAACAAAATAAAAGGATTTAAACAGCATATTACCTAAAACATGGAGAGAAGAAGAGTAAAGAACGGGTTTAAACTTAAACAACCATCAACTTAATGTAGACTGCTATATGTGAAGATGTTATACACAGACCTGATGGTAACCATATATCAAAAACCACTAAAATGTAAAGAATAAAGGGAAAGAAATCAATATATATGTATGTGTCTCCAAATACATATATCACTAAAGAAAATCAGTAAACCATGAGAGAAAAACAAGAAAGTATCAGAAAAAATCTTCAGAAACAACCACAAAACAAATAATATGACAATAAATACATACCAATAATTACTTTGAACATAAATGGACCAAATGCTCCAATCAAAAAACATAAGGTGAGGGATGCTTGGGTGACTCAGTCAGTTGGGCAGTCAACTTCAGCCCAGGTCATGAACTTGCAGTTTGTGAGCTCTGTGCCAACAGCTTAGAGCCTGGAGCCTTCTTGCAATCCTGCGTCTCCCTTTCTCTCTGTGCCCCCCCCCCCCCACTCATGCTCTGTCTCTGTCTCTCAAAATTGAACAAATGTCAAAAAAAAATCTTTTTAAAGACATAAGGTAACAGAATGGATTAAAAAAAAAAACAAGACTTCCCTATCAAAATAACACCAGCATTCTTCACAGAGCTAGAACAAATAATCCTAAAATTGGTACGGAACCAGAAAAACCCTGGATAGCCAAAGTGATCTTGAAAAAGAAAACCAAAGCAGGAGGCATCACAATCCCAGACTTCAAGATATACTACAAAGCTGTAATCATCAAGAGAATATGGTACTGGTACAAGAACAGACATTCAGATCAATGGAACAGAAGAGAGAATCCAGAAATGGACCTACAAACATATGTCCAACTAATCTTTGACAATGCAGGAAAGAATACCAATGGAATAAAGACAGTCTCTTCAGCAAATAGTGTTCAGAAAATTGGACAGTGACATGCAGAAAAATGAACCTGGACCACTTTCTTACACCATACACAAAAATAAAGTCAAAATGGATGAAAGACATAAATGTAAGACAGGAAGCCATCAAAATACTAGAGGAGAAAGCAGGCAAAAACCTCTCTAACCTTGACTGCAGCAACTTCTTAACATGTCTCTGGAGCCAAGGGAAACAAAGCAAAAATGAACTCCTGGGACCTCATCAAAATAAAAAGCTTCTGCATGGCAAAGGAAACAATCAGCAAAACTAAAAGGCAATGACAGAATGGGAGAAGATATTTGGAAACGACATATCAGATAAAGGGTTAATACCCAAAATCTATAAAGAACTTATCAAACTCAACACCCAAAAAACAAATAATCCAGTGAAGAAATGGGAAAAAGACATGAATAGACACTTCTCCAAAGAAGACATCCAGATGGCCAACCGATACATGAAAAATGCTCCACATCACTCATCATCAGGGAAATACAAATCAAAACCACAATGAGATACCATCTCGCACCTGTCAGAATGGCTAACATTAACAACTCATGCAACAACAGATGTTGGCGAGGATGCGGAGAAAAAGGATCTCTTTTGCATTGCTGCTGGGAATGCAAGCTGGTGCAGCCACTCTGGAAAACAGTATGGAGGTTCCTCAAAAAATTAAAAATAGAACTATCCTACAACCCAGCAACTGCACTACTAGGCACTTATCCAAGGGATACAGGCATGTTGTTTCGAAGGGACACATGCACCCCCATGCTTATAGCAGCACTATCAACAATAGCCCAAGTATGGAAAGAGCCCAAATGTCCATCGACAGATGAATGGAATAAGAAGATGTGGTGTGTGTGTGTGTGTGTGTGTGTGTGTGTGTGTGTGTGTGTGTATACACACACACACACACACACACACACACACACACACACACACACACAATGGAGTATTACTCGGCAATCAAAAAGAATGAAATCTTGCCATTTGCAACTACGTGGATGGAACTGGAGGGTATTATGCTAAGTGAAATTAGTCAGATAAAGACAAAAATCACATGACTGCACTCATATAAGGACTTTAAGAGACAAAACAGATGAACATAAAGGAAGGGAAACAAAAATAATACAAAAACAGGGAGGGGGACAAAACAGAAGAGACTCATAAATATGGAGAACTAAGGGTTACTGGAGGGGGGGGGGGGGATGGGCTAAATGGGCAGTAAGGAATCTACTCCTGAAATCAATGTTGCACTATATGCTAACTAATTTGGATGTAAGTTTAAAAAATTAAAATTAAAATTAAAAAAAAAAAGACTCATCCATACGCTGCCTACAAAAGACTTTTTAGATCTAAAGTCACCTGCAATTAGAAAGGAAAGGGGTGGACAAACATCTATCATGCAAATGGAGGTCAAAGAAAGCTGGAGTGGCAATATTTATATCAGACCAAATAGACTTAAAACAAAGACTACAACAACAGACAAAGAAGGACACTATATAATAATGAGAATAATCCAACAAGGTGTAACAATTGTAAATATTTATGCACCCAATATAGAGGCACCCAAATACCTCAAAGTTAAAAACAAACAGACAGGATCTAATCAATAATCAGATAATTGTATAATACAATAATAGTAGAGGACTTTAACATCTCACTTACATCAATACACAAGTCAACTAAACAGAAAATCAACAAGAAAGCAATGGCTTTGAATGGCACCCTGAACCAGAAGGATTTAACAGATATATTCAGAACATTCCATTCCAAAACAGAATACACATTATTTTCAAGTGCACATGGAACATTCTCTAGAATGGATCACATATTAGCCCACAAAACAAGCCTCAACAAATTAAAGAAGATTGAAATCATTCCATGCATATTTTCTAACCACAACACTATGAAACTAGAAGTCAGCCACAAGAAAAAATCTGGAAAGACCACATATACATGAAGATTAAATAATATGCTATTAAACAATGAATGGGTCAAACAGGAAATTAAAAGGAAATTAAAAAGTACATGGAATGGGGCGCCTGGGTGGCGCAGTCGGTTGAGCGTCCAACTTCAGCCAGGTCGCGATCTCGCGGTCCATGAGTTCGAGCCCCGCGTCGGGCTCTGGGCTGATGGCTCAGAGCCTGGAGCCTGTTTCCGATTCTGTGTCTCCCTCTCTCTCTGCCCCTCCCCCGTTCATGCTCTGTCTCTCTCTGTCCCCAAAATAAATAAACGTTGAAAAAAAAAATTAAAAAAAAAAAAAAGTACATGGAAACAAATGAAAATGAAAACACAATGGCCCAAAACTTCTGGGATGCAGCAAAAGTGATTCTAAGAGGGAAGTTTATAGCAATACAGGCATACAGGCCTACTCTAAAAGCAAGAAAAATCTCAAATAACCTAACCTTGCACCTAAAGGAGCTAGAAAAAGAACAACAAAACCTAAAACCAGAAGGAAACAATAAAGATTAGAGCAGAAATAAAAAAATATGGAAACTAAAACAAACAAAAAAAAACCCCAAAACCAGTAGAACAGATCAATGAACCAGGAGCTGGTTTTGGGGGGGGGGGGGGGAAATCAGTAAAATTGATAAACCTGTAGCCAGACAGCAAGAAAAAAAAAGAGGAAGGACTTAAATAAATAAAATCACAAATGAGAGAAGAAAAATAACAACCAACCCCACAGAAAAACAAATAATCATAAAAGAATATTATGAAAAACCACATGCCAACAAACTGTACAAATGAGAAGAGATGGATAAAGTCCTAGAAACATATAAACTACCAAAATTCAAACAGAAAGAAATAGAAAATTTGAACACATTGATAACCAGCAAAGAAATAGAGTCAGTAATCAAAAAACTTCCAACAAACAAAAGTCCAGGACCAGATGGCTTTACAGGTGAATTCTACCAAACATTTAAAGAAGAATTAATACCTATTTGCCTTAAACTATTCCAAAAAATAGAAAAGGAAAACTTCCATGTTAATTCTATGAGGCCAGCATTACCCTAATACCAAAACTAGATAAAGACATTGGTAAAAAAGAGAACTACAAGCCAGTATCTTGGAACACAGATGTAAAAATTCTCAACAAAATAACAGCAAACAGAATCCAACAATACATTAAAAAAAAAAATTCACTATGATCAAGTGGGATTTATTCCTGGGTTGCAAGGGTGATTCAATATTGCAAATCAATCAATGTGATACATCACATCAATAAAAGAAGGGATAAGAACCATATAATCATTTCAATGGATTCAGAAAAAGCATTTGACAAAGTATGACACTGAATCATGAGGAAAGCCCTCAACAAAGTAGGTTTAGTGGGAACATACCTCAACATAATAAAAACCCATATATGAAAAACCCACACCTAAATCATCCTTAATGGGAAAAAACTGAGAGCTTTTCCCCTAAGATCAGGAACCAGACAAGGATGTCCACCCTCACCAGTTTTATTCAACATAATATAGGAAATCCTTGCCACAGCAGTGAGACAACAAAAAGAAATAAAAGACATCCAAATCCGTAAGGAAGAAGTCAAAGTTCCACTATTTGTAGATGACATAATACTATAAATAAAAAACCGGAAAGACCACCAAAAAACTGCTAGAACTGATGAACAAATTCAGTAAGTCACAGGATACAAAAATCAATGTACATCTGTTGCATTTCTTTTTTTTTTTTTTTTAATGTTTATTTATCTTGAGAGAGAGAAAGAGAGAGGGTGTGAGCATGGGAGGGACAGAGAGAGAGAGGGAGAGAATCCAAAGCAGGCTCCATGATGTCAGCACACAACCTGACTGAAACACCAAGGTGCCCCTAGAAATAGTGATTTAAAAAAATAATTTAAGGGTGCCTGGGTGGCTCAGTCAGTTAAGCATCTGACTCTTGATTTTGGCTCAGGTCGTGATCTCATGGTTCCTGAGCTCGAGCCCCAAATCCAGCTCTATGCTGACAGAGCAGAGGCTGCTTGTGATTCTCTCTCCTTTCTCTCTCTCTCTCTGACCCTGCCCAGCTCACTAGCTCTCTCTCAAAATAAATAAACATTGAAAAAAATTTTTGAGGGGAACCTGGTGGTTTAGTTAGTTAAATGTCCAACTTTGGCTCAGGTTATAATCTTGCAGTTTGTGAGTTCAAGCCCTGCATGGGACCCTGTGCTGACAGCTCAGAGCCTAGAGCCTGCTTCAGATTCTGTATATCTGTCTCTCTCTGCCTCTCTCTCTCAAAAATAAACATTAAAAAAATTAAAATAAAAAAATTTTTAATAAATCATATTTGTTTAAATTTCTGCTACATGTCTATCTGGAATTCTGACCATGTTTGAATCTGTATCCTAAACACTAAGAAGTCTACAAGGCGTAATTCACCACTTGTCACAAAGAGATCATGTTTTGAAAAGCTAATAGCAAAGACTGTATTATCTATAAATGAGGCATATAATGACACTTGTGCTTCATAAATTTATAATCAAGATTAAACATATTATTTGTAAGAAATGACACAGAGCATATCTTCAAGAATTTCATTCATTCACTTACTCATTCAAAAAATATTCAGTAAATATCAAGGTCCTGGGAATACTGAGATGAAAACCAACCATCTGGCCCTTCCTGTCCCGCAAGGTACAGTGACTTTGCCTATCACTATGGCAATCTCCCTAGGCATCTGGCCAAAGTTGGACAGATCCTATAAATACTTCATGGCTTTAGTAACCTCCCTACAAAATAATCTGTGCCCCATTTCTCCAACCCTATAGTAGCTGAAAGAGTTGTGCAATTCATTATTTTTTAATCCAACACCTGCTATAAATGTCCTCTTTTTATATGGTATCTCTATTGAACCAGTTAGCAAGATTGTCTTCCCAATTTTACTTGCATTATATTCCCATTACTAAATTATTGAGTTTAGAGTAATGTAAAAATATAAATATGTAAGAAGAACTTCTAAAACTTAGAAACATAAAATAGACTATTTCTTTTTTCACATAATGTTTTGGATAAATGCCTTGCCCTCAAAGAAAATAAGGAAATAAGGTTAATTAATCTTACATTTAAAGATTAAGATGAAATTTGCCTCCGAGAAAGGCTCTCCAAACCTCCAAATAAGAAAACTAACAAAAGAGGACCAACCATGCAAAATGCAAGATTATGCCTACACCAAATCAAGATTTCCAAGATTAAAGGGTCCTTCTTCTCTTGAATCCCTATCCAATTCAAGTGTCATCGAGCCCGTAAGTAAATGACACCTCTCCCCAACATATACACACTATCTTCAAACAAGCCAAAGCTAGAAATAGCTATGAGGAGAAAGATCAAATTACACAGGAGAAAGAAAAAAAAATCTAGGCAAGAAAATTAATATAATTAATAGAAGAGGCAGAGACAGAGACCAAGACCACAGGTGTTAGATTAAAAGATACATGTTATTAAAGCAGTAAATAAATTTTGTTTCTAATTCAAGACAAAGACTGTTCATCAAGTGATACAATTCAGAAAGTAATTTTTTAAATGGAGGTATTATTTG
This sequence comes from Prionailurus viverrinus, assembly GCF_022837055.1. Taxonomy (NCBI): domain Eukaryota; kingdom Metazoa; phylum Chordata; class Mammalia; order Carnivora; family Felidae; genus Prionailurus; species Prionailurus viverrinus. The sequence goes on from NC_062564.1 coordinate 101,876,982, forward strand.
ATTCTGTTACTCTTTTCCATTTTCTATTTATGTAATGACCACTGAATAACCTATGAATTGTTTTCTATTTGCAAAATGATTCAGCTTAGAAAGGAGTAGAATAAGACTGGTCATTCAGCAATTTCTCCCACCCATCCTTACAGACATCACATCACAAAGACTATGACTCACTTTGTCATACAATTTCTATCCTTTTAAGAGTTTTAAGATTGTAATGAATTCTGGCTCATAAATCTGATTATTAGGATTAAACTATTTGTGCCATTTCTTCACCCAAAAAAGTATACTAACAATGGTACCAGATAGTTTTTAATCCTAATTTATAAAATGATTCACTGGTTTTAAATTTAAGAGATAGAGGTTTAAGGATTAAAGTGTCTGATTGAAGTATGAATTCTCAGATCTTAGAGGATTAGAACTAGTTCTGGAATTGGCTAGAAATACTGATGTGTTATTCAAGAGCTGACAAGAAAAAATTCCACAATAAAAAATAATGCTAGAGGCACCTGGTGACTCAGTTGGTTAAGCGTCTGACTTCAGCTCAGGTCATAATCTTACAGTTTGTGGGTTCAAGCCCCACATCAGGCTCTGTGCTGACAGCTCAGAGCCTGGATCCTCCTTTGGATTCTGTGTCCCTCTCTCTCTTGGCCCTCCCTCAGTCACACTCTGTCTCTCTCAAAAATAAACATTTAAAAAAATTTTTAAGTACTGTTAACAAACAATTATGTTTTACCTTTATTGCCCCCTTTAAATAACATGAAAGGTGTCTACAGAAAGAACTACAGTGATGCTACATTCAATCTATCCACTTTACATGCCCCATTCTTAAGTATTTATGCTTATTTATTTAAAGTTCTAGCTCATTCCACAAATGTAGATTGAATCTCTTCATAGGCCTCAGCCTGGTCATTCATTCAGCAAATGGAGCCAAGAGAAATTGGGATGAGTCCATTCAGTCTTGGACCCTCAGAGAAGAAAAGAAAGTAAGAGATTGTTAGGTAATGTTTGTTTGTTTGTTTAAATCCTTACCAACTAGGAATTTCCAATAACATTAGGGGACATGAAATTAAAACACATCAAGCTATTAGAAGCATGAAGGAAAGATGGTATAGGACAGTGGGAAAGAAATGTGGCCATGATTAGGACTAGGATAAGGTAAGAGGATTGAGAAGACTTTCCAGCTCAAGCAAACAGCCTGAGGAAAGGTGAAGAGAAGGAAGATGTGAGAAAGTCAGAAAGGAAGTGAAAAGAGTTGGCTAATTTTTCAGGAATATGTAGAACTTAACAAACATTCTTTGAGTGGCCACTGTGCATGAGGTCAGATACATAAAATCTGTCCCAGTCCTTAACCGCAAGGAGTTCACAGTCCCGCTCCAGGAGAGAAAGAATTCAACAATGTATTACAACAGAAATCATTAGACTTTGTAGTAGCATATGTACCAAGTATTATGGGGAAAAAAGAGATAAAAACGACTTCTCCCTGGGAGGTTAGGGAACATTTCACAAAAAAAGAAAACTGCTGAGATTAGCTGTTAAGAGATTTTTTTTTTAAGAGAAAGGTGGAAACAGAGTGTGTGAGAGGAATTGATAAGAGCGTCTTCCAAAACAAGGATCACATGAGGAAAGGCCAATCACTGTAGCAGTGATGGTCTATAATTTCAACGTTTATTTATTTTTGGGACAGAGAGAGACAGAGCATGAACGGGGGAGGGGCAGAGAGAGAGGGAGACACAGAATCGGAAACAGGCTCCAGGCTCTGAGCCATCAGCCCAGAGCCTGACGCGGGGCTCGAACCCACGGACCGCGAGATCGTGACCTGGCTGAAGTTGGACGCTTAACCGACTGCGCCACCCAGGCGCCCCGATGGTCTATAATTAAGCAAGAGCACTGGCAGCATCAGGGGAGTAGGGATGGTAAATAGTGGGCAATAAAATTGAGCAGGTAGATCACATTTGAAAAGGGTGGTCAGGTAGGGTCTGGTTGTAGGTAAGTGAAGGCAGGGGAAATCAAAAGACACGGCAAAGAAAAATCACTCAGGTGGGGAAGACTCTGAGGTGTCTAGCTTTGAAGACAAGAACAATTTCACTACAGGAGTGCCTGGGTGGCTCAGTCAGCTAAGCATCCGACTCCTGACCTGGGCTCAGGTCATGATCTCATTGTTTGTGAGTTCGAGCCCTGGATCCAGCTCTGCCCTTAAAGTGCTAAGCCTTTGAGAGAGCTTGAGAGTCTCTCTCTCCCCCTTTCTCTCTACCCCTCCCCTGCCTCAAAATAAATAAACTTAAAAAAAATAATTTCACTCCAAATAGAAATTGGGTAGAAAGAGATAATAGGTTGAGAAAAACACATTAAGTTCTTTTTTACCCATTTTGAATTGAGACAGTGGCAGTTTATCTGTCCTTCAAGCAGAAGAAAACGCAGTATCAACACAGAGATGGGAAATCAGAGACTGAGATGAAGACCATAAATGATCTGCTGAAGGAATATGAGTACACAGAAAGAAAGGTAGAAGCCTAAAACAGAGCCTTAGGGAATATGAAAGCAAAAGACCAAAAGAAAGAGAAATCAGAAGAAAGGATAGTTGGAGGGTGAGAAAACTAGGTTGATGTGGTATAACAGAAACCAAAGAATTCTCAAGAAGACAGGAGCAGAACATAGTATCGTGTCAAAAGTAGGGTGACAAATTGGATAAGGCCACATGATTGAAGTGGAAGACTGGGGCCCAGCATGATTTACGTAGAATTCTGGGGTGGACAGGATCCAGAGTTAAAAAGAGAAAAGGAGGTGAAGTAGAAAAAGAACACACAGGACTCCCGGATATTGGCCACAAAAGAATGAACACACAATGCACAGCATACCTAAGGAACTTCATACCACATAGTACATGATAAAAACCCAAAATGCTTTTTAAAGAAAGCAGAATTCCTAACAAGTTTACTATTTATCCTGATAAATGATTCCACTCTCTATATGGAATACTCTAAGAAATGCTAACACCCAATCTCTAAGATTCCCAGATATTTTTCAAATATAACTTTGTTACATATAATCATCTTCATTAAAAGATTGACCAAGTGTCTAAATGCAAGCATTACTACACCAAGAGAACAGCAAACCTCAACTAAGCTTTCTACAGCAATACGGGCCATGAGTAGTTATTACACAGGCCAGTCCACACAAAATGGTTTCAGCAGCAGCTGACATTTAGTGAGCACACCCTGAGGGAAAAGTCCTAAGCTGTTCATGATGCTTATTTATATGGAGAATTCATGGTTCCTACCTTAAGATGTCAGCATCTTCACCAAGCACCTAAATCATGAACAGAGAACAATGCACTCACAGAATCTAGCCAGATCATGACTACTCTGTACAAATTTTCTTAAGACAAAAAAAAAAAAAAAAAAAAAAAAACACCTTTTCTTGGCTAATTTTATTGTTTAATTATAAATTACAGTTACAAATTAATGTATATCTTAATTAAAATTAAATAAATTATGCTGGGGTGCCTGGGTGGCTCAGTCAGTTAAGCATCAAACTTCAGTTCAGGTCATGATCTCACAGCTTGTGGGTTCGAGTCCCACATCTGGCTCTGTGCTGCCAGCTCAGAGCCTGGAGCCCGCTTCGGATTCTGTCTCTCTCTCTCTCAAAATAAACATTAAAAAATTTTTTTTAATTAAAAACATTATAAATTAAATAGGAAAATTCCTTTCAATCGTTCAATTATACATGCAAGAACTTCCTCAATTTTTAATCTCCAGAATACCTTAAAAACCTGGAAACCTTTCACTTCAGAATTCTGTAAGATAATTCAATTTAGAGTATAAGTTAATATGGGGAAAGTAAGTAACCCTTTGAAAATACAAACACACACACACACACACACACTCTACAGATTTCTGTAAATGAACAGGCAAGCATTAAGGATACACTGGTCAATTTAAAAGTCACCTTGTGCAGGAAGAGTGACAGAAGACAGCTGGCTTGAGACATAAATTAAACACTGAATATTGGCTGTCTGTTGACTCCAGGTCCTCCAAATTTCTTCAAACTAAAAATATCCTACAGGAATTTAGAATGGAACTAGTCTGGCTTCTAAGAAACATAGTCTATGGCTCAAGGGGTGAGGTTCCCTGGGAGTTACCACTTTTAGTCCTCTCCTAAATTCCTGGGGCTCTGAATAACCTAGATTAGAGGAAGGATTTGATAGCAAAGGAGAATACAATAGCTAATATAACAATGAATACAACAAGGAAACATTGAGCCACAACTGCATTTCCTAAAGATACAATATTCTAAATTATTTTGCAAACAATCAAACATTGGATATTTATTGAGCACTGACAGCATACAAGTACAAGGCCAGATCTCCGGTTTCAGAGTGCAGAAAATGACAAACTCAAAAGCAAAACACAACACATTTGCTTGGATAGAATACCGTAATGAGGTTAAGGTTTTTGCCCCAATGTGTGGATTTGCCTTGCTCCAGTTCACGTCTTAGACTCTCACCCCAGGCAGCCTTCTAACAGATGTGTGCCACAGGACAAAGGGGCCCAAGTAGGGTTTTTGGAAAGTCAACACTGGAATTTGGAAAAACAAGAAAAGGCTATGGCACATGTGTAGTCATTATCCTGTTGTACAGACATCTTGTGGCTTAAAAATAACAGTTCTAACGATGTGAGACCTAAAAAATCACCTTTTTTAATATCACAGATGGGGATTTCTGAGAATCAATGCGTAGATGAATAAAGTCAATTTTATTATTATAATGTATAAAAGAATGGTCCGTGTTTTATTACATCTGTAATATTTTATTTTCAGATTAACTTAAAAATCATACCCATCCATTTAAAATGCTATCAAAAATCTAAATGAGAATACTTAGAACTCCGTTGTCATACCATTGTCAAAGCCTAATTACATAATGGACATTTTATAAACACAAGGAGTGCCCTCAGGGCGTGTCACAGGGGATATTGCCTCTTCTAGGCTGAAGTCACTTGGCATCTAACCCTTCTTAAAAGGCTAAGGTGTGGTAATATCTATGACTCATGAATTGTCCTTTCATTGCTGTACCAATGACATGATTTCCATGATTAAATGAGCTATTAGATTCTTACTTCATTTGTTTACTGCACATAAATAGCATTACAGTAAACATTGTGTTTATTGAGGCAAATTAGTGGGATCCACTTGCCAGATATTACCCAAAAAAAGATGGGGGAGAGAATCTAGAATCACTGAATCAATGGTTCCGTTTACATGAAGTAGAGAAGAAAGGTGGCTTTATCCAATGCCCTGGGAACATAACTAGAGGTAACCTGTGAACCAGTAAGACCTCCTCTGAGGGGCTGGCTTCCCCAGTGCTCTGAAATGGAGAAAGCCCACAAAGTGGGGCCCCTGGAGGGCGTTCTCTCTGACTGAACGGAAGAGTGCAATGAGGCTGGAGGAGGGCAGGAATAGAAAGCAAGGGACCTGGTGGGCAAGAAGCTCATTCAGGATGATTACAGGGGAAATCGGCATATGAAGGCAGGTGATCAGTTACTGTTCTGACCCTCAATACTGTCTTCAATAAAACAAGATCAGTGAACTAAAAGGTCTGACACCTCCCTCTGAATTTCACAAGTCCATGTTTTTATGAGTCGAGTCCCATGGAATATGTGCCGTGGCAAAGGGCACGGGTGTCACGCGGGCCAGGATGCCATCCCTGCTCCACACAGGAGTGGGCAGGTCCCTCTGCGTCTCCAAGTCTCCGTATCCTCTAGAACCTGGAAGCAGACAAGTATGGCAAACAGGCAGTCAGCTCCCAAGAGAAGCCCAAGGGTAGAAACAGCACTGCTAACCGCCTCCAGTTTTTCCTAAATAAGAGCATCTGGACCAAATTTAATGCTAAAATGTACATAGGCAGCATACATTTCTCTTGCTACACTCCACCACACGGCGTACGTGCTACTCAGGCTAAAGTGTTCTTTCTTCAGAAGTTTTCACATAGTTCACTACTTAAGAGTAAATACTTAATGTTACACAATCCCACGGACATTTGGAAGGGGCCAATTAAAACATCCAGGACACAAGGAAGCTGGGTGAGGAGCACACATGCTGGAGAAACAGACTCTTGTCACTATATTGTGCTTCTATCAAAATCTCATGTCAAACAAAAGCTACTCCATGACTAGAAGGAAAGTGCACGAAAATTGGCCCTTTCAAGTGAAAATAAAGCAGAATACCCAGGTATGAAGCAAAAGGGGCCTTCCACAATACTGAGAAGTTGGAAAATTGATATTCAGTCTTCTCCCTCCCCTTTCCATTTCTGCCTCTGCCCTCCCCACCTCACACCTCCTTGCCCTGTCTCCCCCTTCAGCACCTAAGACACATCCCCCATACCTAACCAGCACCCCCCACATTTACACCATCCCTCCAAATACCCAAAGGATATTTGCATTTTAAATTTTTTTTTTTCAACGTTTATTTATTTTTGGGACAGAGAGAGACAGAGCATGAACGGGGGAGGGGCAGAGAGAGAGGGAGACACAGAATCGGAAACAGGCTCCAGGCTCTGAGCCATCAGCCCAGAGCCCGACGCGGGGCTCGAACTCACGGACCGCGAGATCGTGACCTGGCTGAAGTCGGACGCTCAACCGACTGCGCCACCCAGGCGCCCCAAGGATATTTGCATTTTAAAAGACATCAGGGCAGAAAATGGTCATGCCAAAGGAATAAATCTCGGAGAGATTTTCAGGTCAACTGGACAGTTTGAGGAATGAGACTAGGGGGTTTTTAACTTTTCAAATAGGTCTAGATATCTGAGCCATAATTCAGTGGGAAATTGTCACAACCATCAACTCTGCTCTTTTTTCCCCATGTTTTCTGGTCAGACTCATTTGCTTGGGGTAATGGAGGAAATGTGGTTGGGAAGATACTGTTATATCATGTCCACAATCATTTTTCCTTGTATCTTTCCCATTGGTCTTATCTTGGTTCGGTCAACTATCAGCACAGCTTTGACATGTCAGAAAAATAGACTGTACTTAAACTTATGTCCATGTTGAGCTACACAGAAGTGGTTTAAATTCATCACATCTTTAGGTTTGTATTGTTAGTCTATTGCCTGTTAAAAGGTGAAAAAAAATCAGTACCCTCCACTAATCTGGAGTATTCTAATCTTCACTTTTAAGATGTAGTCTTTAGCTAGTTATCAAGTTGGAAGGATTCTCAACCTTAGCACTATTAACGTCTGGGATCTGGGGCACCTGGGTGGCTCAGTCAGTTAAGCGTCCAACTCTTGATTTCGGCTCAGGTCATCATCTCATAGTTTGTGAGATCGAGCCTAGTGAAGAGCCTGCTTAGGCTTCTCTCTCTTTCAAAAAAAAAAAAAAGAAAAGAAAGAAAGAAAAGAAAAGAAAAAGAAGAAGAAAGAAAAGAAAAATTGTGGCTAGGATAAAGTAGGATGCACTGTAGGATGGTTAACAGCATCCCTGGCTTGGATCTCCTAGATACCAGTAGCACCCTTCCAAATGAGCCAAAAATGTCTCCAGGCATTGCCAGACGTTGGGGGGTGGGGGGGATGGGGCAAAATCACCCACCTATGAGAACCAGTGAGGTAAAATAAGATAGCAAAAAAACTCAGAGTTGGAAAGAAACAGTTAACTATTATTACAAGGGTGGTAGTGTGGTATGCAATTCAGAATTATCCTCAGTCACTAGCCCCCATACAGTTATATTCTAAAGGAAATAGGGTATCAAAAGCTTCAAAGGAAAAAAAAAATCCAGCAACTAATAAAGGGTCTTAAAAAAAAAAAAAAAGAGAGAGAGAGTACTAGGGGAAGGTCCAACATGAACCTAATATGGAGGAGAGCTCTTTTATCTTGTAGTCCTAGAACATGCTCCTTTTTTATTATTATAGACAGTTTATGCTGCTAGAAAAGAACAAAACTCATTGGGATATATATGTACCTGGCCCTAATCAGCTGTGTTCACCTAGCAGACTACTGCAAAACAAACTTCAAACACAAAGCTTAAAATTTAATTTGGAAAACCTATTCAAATTACTAAAATAGAGAAATATTGGATTACGAGCATCTTTTCAGTTTTACTGAATAGAAGCGGTTGATAACATTTAAAAATTATGGCAGGCCTGGAAAAAAAATGAAAGACCTGCATCTTTTGCTTGTTGCTGCTTTGGAATCAATAAAAAACCCAAGCAATATAAAAGCACATTTCTCATTTGTCAACTCAGATCTCAGTGCAAAGCTTTCGCCTCTTCCAATCACTTCACAGGTGGGAAGGACATTCCATCAGCATCTTAGGATAAAGAGGTGACTCCTGGGGCGTGGAACTCGGAACTCCTGCAGGTCTTTTCTCAGGCAAATAGAGGACCAGATTCTTCACCAGAAACCAATAAAGGTGGAACTCACAGCTTTTAAAACAGACTTTTTACCTACACTTACAGGAGAACAGTTACAATACGCTCTGATCCTCCTTCTCTCACTTCAAATTCCAACGGTGTCAGCCAGTTTTATGCCCTTTTCCCTCTCTTTTCTCTAGACCAGTGGGTCTCAAAGTGTGGTCCCAGGTCAGCATCACCTGAGAACGTGTTACAAATGCAAATTATCAGGCGTAAGGAATTCTAGGCCTAAGGAAGCAGAAACTCTGGGAGACAACGTTCAGCAGTGTGTTATAACCACCCCCCCCCCCCAGGTGATTCTAATGCACTCCTGGAGTTTGAGAACCAATGATTTAGGCTAGTGTTATTTCTATAACCACAGATTATTCTTCACAGAACACAAAAGTGTACGATGGTAAAATGAGTTCTCTTCGCACTTTGTATGAATTCTCATTTGATCCTCAAACCTGATGCAAGGTAGACATTACCCCCATTTTTAGCTATCAGAAAACAAGCTCAAGGTCCCAAAGCTAATAACGGCAGGCGAAAGATAAAAGTTTTTGCAGTTCTTGTCACTACTGAAACAAAAGTGTGTCGCACTTTAACAAAAGGTCCACATCTTCTGCGGCTTCAGCTTTCGGCAATTTGGAAAAAAATAGAAATGGATGTGTAAGAGCAGTGTGCCAGATGGCCTGGATCCTACCAAATCAGGGTTTAAGGGCACACTCTGGAAAGGTATTTTTCCAGTAAAGAGCACTTAATTCAGCCTTGCCCCCCCCCCTCCTCCCCCGCCTTTGTCCGCGGGACTTCGCGCATCCAACACAGAAGGGGTTGGAACTTCAGGATGGGGACCCAGACTGTTTCTCCGCAAGCCGCTCGCCTCTCCGCCGTTGGGCATCCCCTAAGTTACAGGTTGTCTGCGCGAAGGGAGCCCGCCTCCCAGGCCTTGGAGGCTCAGGGCCCAGGGGACTGGTTTACCAGGGGAAACTGGCACACTCCAAAGCCTGGGGAAGGATCTAACCCGACACCGCAGCTGGGGAGGAAGGGGCGAGTGGTGAACCCGAAACCACCGAGGGCCGCTAGGAAAGAAACCACAAGTCCCACTAAGGTCGGGGTGAAGAGAAGGAAGAAGCGCGGAGGAGGGAATGGAGCGGGGGGGGGGGGGGGGAGAGAACCACAAGAGTGGAGATGGGATCGGGGAAGAAGAGCCGGCCAGCACTCACTGTGAGGGTCGCTCTTCTCCCGGACCCCATCCACTCGGCCGTCGGGGTGGATGCGCAGGAAGAAGCCCCCGTTTTTGCAGTACAGACGCTTGGGGTCCTTGAAGTGGCCGGGCGGGAAGGCGCCGCTGCCGCCGTCCTCCGGCAGGGCGGGCAGCGTGGTGATGCTCCCGGCTGCCATGGCCCCCCCGGGGCCCTGCCGGGGTGCCCGCGCCCCAGGAGCCGCGCGGGGAGCCGCCGTCCCCCGGCCCCGGCCCCCGACCCGGTCCGGGGCACGGCCCCGGCCCCGGCCCCCCAGCCTCCCGCCCGGCGGCGCGCGACCGCGCCCGCGGGCCCCCAGCGTCGCGCCTCTCGGCCGCTCCCCTCCGCGTCTGCCCTGGAGCGCGGTGCGCCGCGCGGCGCTCGGGAGCCGGGGCTTAGGGCTGGGTGTCTCCGCGGCCGCCGCTCTCCGGAGGGCCGCCTCTCCAAGCTACAGCGCCCGGGTTCCGGCTGCAACCGCGGGCACCGCGTCCGCCGCTCTGGCCCCGGCCCGGCCGCGGCGTCACATCTTGTACATCTCCACCCCCGAACACCCACCAACCCCGCACGCCCCCGGCCCTCCTCCCTTCCTGCGCGCCGCCCCCTACTCGCTCGGGACTTTACGAGGCCGGCCTCTGGATCGGGAGCTTTGGCCGCAGCACGCAAGCGCCCGACATCAGTCCCAGGGGGGCCGCGGGGAGCGGGGGAGGTAAGGAGGGCGCGCCGGGAGGCGACCGCCCGGGGCCTCCGCAACTCTAGGGGCTCGACCCCGGCTAGTTCCCCAGAAGTCGCCCCAGGCCCACCCTGCCGAGCACATTTAGTCTTTCCTCACACTGTGGAGCTTTTGCTGTGCAACCAGCCGTGACTCAACTTTTAAACGTTTAAATGCAACTTTCTCCCCCATTCTTTTTCCTTGCCAGCGTTCCAGAGAAGAAGCTATTTCCACCCCCAAGAAGTGAAGGATTCCGAAATGAGGGCGGATACTGTGTCAGAATAAGTTTTGAACACCTCTAATCACCAAAATAGGGGAGGGGGGTACGTGTGGGGCACAAACTTTATAATTGAAGGCAGAGGCTGAAATCATTTACTAATAAAAGGAAAGAAAAGAGGACAGAGGAAGAGAGCAGACTGGATTGCTAAGAGAAAAACATTTTCTTTTACCACCCTAACTGGAAGTAGCCAACGTGGAAAGATGAAGATAGGCCTCAAATCCTTAGGTGATTACAAGTGTGTTTGATGAGGGAGCCTGGGGCAAGCTGAGGGCAAAGTACAGGCTCACAGCAACACTTTCCCCCACCTCCCCCCAAGGTGGGATATGTGTGATATTCCTCGGATAGTCCTGGCTACCCAAGAACAAAGGAAAGGAGTTAAGGTGGTGGCTGTGGTGACATGGGAAACTAAGGCAAATGAAAAATTAAATTCCCTTATTGCCTGCAGCCCATTGACAGGTCCTTGAAACCAGCAGAGTGACCTCCCTCTAGGAGCTCAGCTGCCTCAAGGTGACACTTTGCTGGGGGCAAAAGAGAATCTTAAGCTTAACATTATCCTGACACTGCGCCCCCCCCTCCCCCCGATCCTGTAAGTCTACTTTAACTTATAAAAATCCTTTGGAAACTTACTTTATCTCATCTGCCAAAGGATATATGCGGGCAATCATGCTCCAAGCTTATGCCCCCTGATATACAACTGAAGGGTCTCCTGACAGGTTTTACTAAGTGGTAATAAATGGTGTTTTCTTAACAGAAGCTAGCCCCTCAAGGTCCTGGAAACCTTGCTTCCAAAATTCCTTAAGACTTACATTGTCCCTGACCCTTTCCCAACCTTAGGGTATATAATCAGTTATCTGTCACAACCCCAGCGCAGCTCTTTCTGCCCTCGGGTCACATTCCCGTGCTCTAATAAAATCACCTTTTTGCACCAAAGACATCTTCAAGAATGCTGTCTTGGCTGTCAGCTCCCACCCACCCCCCTCCAACTTTCACCCCAATACCTCATCAGTGTTCATATCTTATTCCTAAACTGGCATAGCCCTGGTTAAATTGTTAGGTATTTCTTGGCAAGAGGGTAGTTTTCTAAAAATCCCAAACTACAAAATTGAAGTTGATTGGACTTTGGTAATTTTCAGTAGAATATAACGGGTACTACAGATTAGCAAAATATCCGTCCAGAAAATGTCTTAATCTTGAGCATCTACCATATGCCAAGCATTCAGGTAAGTGCAGTGGGAGGCGCCCAATCAAGCAGGATCTTCTCCGCACAGTGCAGGAGATACTATGGGCAGCGTGAACAACGCAGATACCATACCGGCAGAAAGTGCCAAGGCCATAGAAGAGTAAGATGAGGTGTAAGATTTCAGACAAGGGGTAATTCAGCTTGGGGGTAGACTGGGGTTAGGGAAAGCTTCTAGGAAGATGTGAGAAAATGGTAGTTTCTCTATTTAGGAACATGTTTGGTTTCAAGAGATCAGTGCATCAAAAGAGGAATGCATTTGTTCATGAGTCTCCATGAGGGTTTTAATTCTAGATGCATTCCCAGGATGTTAAATAGAAAGAAGTACGAATTGATTCTTTGGAGCTTTAACACCAGGCATAGTCTTCTCTGGGCTGCTGTATGTTCTCTGACTGCTCTTCCCAAATGGACAGGTTTTAACTTCATTGAAAAATCAGTTAGGACTAATGACCCCCTTCCAGATGATCTCTGTAGGTATCCTAGGGAATGGTTAATCCTTCTATAGCACTCATGAGGTTGCCAATTACTTTGAAATAAATAGATTTGAATAAGCCTTGAACTCTGTCAGAGAAAGCTGAGTATCCCAAGAGCAAAGTGATAAATCTAAGTCAAAACTTTTTTTAACAGTGGTATCCTGAAATCTGGGCAACAGCCACATGCAGTTAAGTAATCTGTTTGCTAATGGACCACGGAGCTCATGGAACTTCATTACCTGTACAGTTAACCCCTTGTTTCCTAATTCCTTCCAAAACCAGGACAATATCACAGGAAATGGTTAATCCAGCTATGGGAATCTAGGTATCCAAACTAGTGTTAATTCCAAGAAGACATCCTTAAGATAGTTGTCTCAACTTCCTACCCAGCCCTCTCACAACACACACTTGTACACATGCAGAGACAGACACACTATTCTTAGAAGCAATCAATTTGCTCTTACTGGAACCATGAGTACTCAAATTACTTAGAGTCTCAATTTACCCAGCTGTAAGGATGAATATAAAAAAAAATTTTTAATGTAAGATGATGGGTACAAAACTCATTCTTTTTAAAAACCACTAGGTTCCAGTGATAACTATTTAAAAACTACAAAAGAAAGAGGAATTTCCCTCATAATACCAAGGTAAATTACTTTGCAGTTAAGAATTATTCAGGAACATCTGGGTGGCTCAGTAGGTTGAGCGTGTCCCACTTTGGCTCAGGTCAAGATCTCACGTTTGTGAGTTTGAGCGCCACATTGGGCTGTCTGCTCTCAGCGCAGATCCTGTTTCGCATCTTCTGTCCCTGCCCCCCCCTCCCCCCCCCCCGTCCCTCCCTCGTACTCTCTGTCTCTCTCTCTCAAAAATAAACATGAAAACATTAAAAAAAAAAAAAGAAGAATGGTGCAGAATCCAAATGATGAAAAGTACAAAGATTTAATGAAAGCTTATATGTTCCTGGATGGAAACATATAGTAAAATATCAATGTAAAATTCCGCCCACATGTTTAAAAATTGTAAACCACAATAGTTTAAATTCTAGCCCAATTAAAAAAAAATTTAATGTTTATTTATTTTTGAAGGAAAGAGAAACAGAGAGTGAGCAGGGGAGGAGCAGAGAGAGAGGGAGACACAGAATCCAAAGCAGGCTCCAGGCTCTGAGGTGTCAGCACAGAGCCTGATGCGGGACTCAAATTCACAAACCATGAGATCATGACCTGAGCTGAGCCAACTGAGACACCCAAGTGTCCTGATTTGAGCATAATTTTGAAAACTATACAACAGTATTGTAAAACTCATTTGGATACATAAACATAAGAATAGCAAATACTTTTAATTATAGAGAAAAAAACGTAAATGACTTTTGAATGGATTAAAAAGATTACTAAATACCTTCAGTGGAAAATTAGGCATCATGTAGGTATCTGATTTTATGAGGTCTCTATACTTTTTATTGTCTTTGAGTAACTTTACAACTCTTGTAAACTATAGATAACTGTCATGGACTGAAATGTGCCCCTCTCTCTCCCCACATTCCTATGTTGAAGCTTTAACCTCCAGTGTGGAGGTTGGGCCTTTTAAGGAGATAGGGCCTTTTAAGGAGATAATTAAGATTAAATGAAGTTTTAAACGTGGGGTCCTAACCCAATAGGATTGGTGTCCTTATACAGAGGAGAGACACCAGGAGTGTGCACAGAGAGACAAGACATGTGAGGACACAGCAAAAAGGCTTCTTTCTGTCTGCAAGTCAAGGAAAGAGGCCTCACCAGAGACCAAACCTGCAGGACCTTAATCTTGAACTTCCAGCCTCCAGAACTGTGAGAATATAAAATTTCTGTTGTTTAAACCCCCCAGTCTGGGGTCTTTTTTTATGGTAGCCCTGGCAGACTAATAATAACCAAAAATATGCAAATGGAGTATATCTAGTGGATGAACATTGATTTCCCTTCTGTGATGGTTAATTTCAGGTGTCAGCTTGGCTAGGCTAAGGTATGCCTGCATAGCTAGTAAAACATTGTTTTGGGGCATGTCTTTTGAGGGTGTTTCCAAAAGAGATTCACATATGAATCAGTAGGCCGACTAGAGAAGATTCACTCTCAATAATGCTGTGGGCATCATCCAATCCACTGATGGCCATATAGAACAAAAAGGTGAAGGAATGGTGAATTCTCTCTCTCTCTCTTTCTCTCTCTCTCTTTGAGCTGGGACGTCCATCTCCTGCTCTCAAACATTGAAATTCCTTGTTCTCAGGCCTTCAGTCTCAGACTAGGAGTCACATTATGGTCCTCCCTAGTTCTCAGGCCTTCAGACTCAGAAGAAGCTAAACCACCAGATTTTCTAGTCCTCAACTTGCAGATGACAGACTATGAAACTTCTCAGGTTTTGTGACTATGTAAGCCAAGTCCTATAAAAATCTCTGATACATCTATATCTATATATCTTATTGGTTCTTATCTCTGGAGAACTTTGATTAATATACCTCTTCTACCTATGGAATGTATTTGTAAATTCATTGCAGCATTCCTTCTGCCTTGATATGTGTGACTCATTGAATTTTCTTTCAAACCTGTTTTTACATCCTATTGGTTTCCACATTAATTAATGAGATAATATAAACTCTATATCTTATGAGATAGAAATGTTAATATTCACATTTTGTCCACATGGGAGTCCTGATTTTACATTTTCAAAAAATTATCCTTTAAAATAATAAGAGTAATGAGGAGAAACTTGCCCTGTATAGATATTGAAATGTACTACAGGTTTCCACCACTATCCAAAAGTAATCCATTCCTGTGAAACTTTTCATTAGGTCAAAATGATGTAAAGTGAAGGAGCAATTACTATTAATGTATTGTGGAAAATTTTTGGAGTATTCCCAGACCTAAAAAATAAACATTTAAAGCCTTTTATTATACCCTAGGACACATTTTGCTAGTACATGCACAAAATAAACAGACATAAAGCACAGATGCTCACAGAGTTCAAAGCTATGGCAGCTCGTTGCTGAAACTATATTGACTATAGTTTCCAAGAAAGGAGCTTGATGGTACCACTCTGGCTGCTGGGGGTTTGCACGGCTTCTATAATGGCCTGCTACAAAACGGATGCTGAGTGCAATCTTCTCTTTTCACCTTTTTTTCATGAAAGTGAAAATCATCTTCAGATTCTGTTTAGCTACTAAAAACAAGTACTAATGTAGGTCTTTCACAAAAGCAAAGTAGCATAAGAAATTTCAAAAAGTGGGGGATATCTGTATAAAACTATGTTATATAAGACATTGTGAACTGATGCATGCAGTGATCAAAAGATCAATACAAGGATTAAAATTTCAGAGGTATCTAAAATGATTATAAATGAGCTGCCATGAAAACAATATTTTTAAAATGTTCATGTCAAGGGACACCTGGGTAGCTCAGTCAGTTAAGTGTCCAAATCTTTTATTTATTTATTTATTTATTTATTTATATTATTATTTTTTTTAATGTTTATTTTTGAAAGAGAGAGACAGAGCATGAGCAGGGGAGGGGCAGAGAGACAGAGACACAGAATCCAAAACAAGCTCCAGGCTCAGAGCTGTCAGAGCCTGATGCGGGGCTCAAACCAGACCCATGAGATTGTGACCTGAGCTAAAGTCGAACACCCAACTGAATGAGCCATCAGGCACTCAAGCATCCAACTCTTGGTTTCCACTCAGGTTATGATCTCACAGTCCTGGGACCAAGCCCCGCATTGGCACTGTCAGTGCAGAGCCTGCTTGGGATTTTCTCTCTCCCTCTCTCTCTGTTCCTCCCCTGCTCATGCACATGTGCTCTCTCTGTTTCCCAAAATAAATAAATAAACATTGAAAATAAAATGTTAGTTTCAGGGTGCCTGGGTGGGTCAGTCAGTTCAGTCAGGTCTGATCTCATGGCTTGTGGGTTCAAGCCCCACATCAATCTGTGTGCTGACAGCTTGGAGCCTGGAGCCTGCTGTGGAGTCTGTGTTTCCTCTCTCACCCTATCCCACTCACGCTCTGTGTCTCTCTCTCTCTCTCAAAAATAAATAAAAATTTAAAAAAATTTTTTTAAATAAAATGTTAGTGTCAATATGTGATGGGGATTAAGGAGTGCACTTATGATGAGCACTGAGTGATGTATGGAATTGTTGAATCCCTATTACCTGAAACAAATATAACACTGTATGTTAACTGTACTGGAATTAAAATTAAAAACAAAAACAAAATGTAGAAACAACAAAAATAAAAATAAAATAAAATTTTTGTGTCACTAGCAATAAAAAATGCATGTCAAGTAATAAAACTCCCCACAAAGAAAAACCCAGGACCAAATTCAGAAATTCTTCCAGGGGCACCTGGGTGACTCAGTTAAGCATCCAACTTTGGCTCAGGTCATGATCTTGCAGTCTGTGAGCTCAAGCCCTGCACTGGGCTCTGTGCTGATAGCTCAGAGCCTAGAGCCTATTTTGGATTCTGTGTCTCCTCTCTCGGTCCCTCCCCAGCTCATGCTCTGCCTCTCTTGCTCTCACAAATAAATATAACATTAAAAAAAAAATTCTTCCAAGAACAAAAAAGAAAAGAAGGTAATACTTTTTAACTCATTCAAGAGGCTAGCATTATAGTAAAACCAAAACCAAAGACATCACAAGAATACAAAACTACAGACCAACATTTCTTGTCAATATAGATCAAAAATTCTCAACAAATTACTATCAAACAGAATCTAGCAACATAAAAAAAAAAAAAAGAGTCATACATCATGTCAAAGTGGGATTTATTCCAGAAATGCAAGGTTGGTTAAACACAGGAAAATCAGTCAAAGTAAAACACCATATTAACAGAACAGTATATAGGTTAAAAAACCACGATCATCCCAATGGACATTTAAAAAGTATTTAACATAATCCAACACCCTTTCATGACAAAAACAAAAAACAACAAACTAGGAATAGAAGGGAACTTCCTCAACTTGATAAGGACATTTATGAGAAACTCAAAGCTAACATAATACCTACAATGGTAAAAAAAAAAAAAAAAAAAAAAAGAGAAAACTTGCCTCCTAAGATCAGGAATAAAACATGGATGTTCACTCTTGCCACTTCTACTTAACATTATAGTTGAAGTTCTAGGGGCGCCTGGGTGGCTCAGGCAGTTAAGCATCCAAATTTGACTCAGGTCATGATCTCATAGCTCATGAGTTCAAGCCCCACGTTGAGCTCTGTGCTGACAGCTCAGAGCCTGGAGCCTGCTTCAGATTCTGTGTCTCCCTTTCTCTCTCTGTTCTTCCCCTGCTCATGCTTTGTGTGTGTGTCTCTCTCTCAAAAATAAATAAACATTAAAAAAAAAAACAAAACATAAGATTCTTAGCAACCTTGGATTAGACAATGATTTCTTAGATGTGACGCTAAAGACACAAGCAACAAAAAAAAAACAGATAAATTGTACTCCATCCAAATTGAAAACTTCTGCACATTACATTATTGAGACAATGAAAAGAGCCCAGAGAATAGGAAAAAGTATTAGTAAGTCATGTGTATGGTGAGAATCTACTCTCCAAAATATATAAAAAACTCTTACAACTCAACCCAACTTAAAAGTAGGCAAAGTATTTCAATAGACATTTTTCAAAAAAAAAAAAACATATAGAATAGCGAATAAGTACATGAAAAGATGGTCAACACAGTCATTAGAAAATTGCAAATCAAAAACACAATGAAATATCACTTCACACCCATTCAGATAGGTATAATTAAATTTTTTTTTAATGTTTATTTATTTTTGAGGAGAGAGAGAGAGAGACAGAATGTGAGCGGGGTAGGGGCAGAAATAGAGGGAGACACAGAATCTGAAACAGGCTCCAGGCTCTGAGCTGTTAGCACAGAGCCCGATGTGGGGCTCAAAGTCATGGACCGTGGGATCATGACCTGCCCTGAAGTCAGACGCTCAACCCACTGAGCCACTCAGGTGCCCCCAGATAGCTATAAATTTAAAAAACAGAAAATAACAAGTGTTGTCAGGCTGTGGAACAGTTGGAACCTCTGTACATTGCTGATGGGAACATAAAACTGATATAGAAAACAGCCTGGTAGTTCCTCAAAAAAGCAAACATAGTCACTATATAACCTAGCAATTCCATTTGTACATACATATACAAAAGAAATGAAAACATATGGTCACATAAAACATATATCACATAAAAATAAATCAATGAATGTTTATAGCAGCATCATTTATAATAGTCAAAAAGTAGAAACAACCCAAATATCTATCAACTAGTGAATGGAAAAACAAAATGTGGTATGTTCCTACAATGGAATATTACTTGGCAATAAAAATAAGTGAAGTACTGATACATGCTAAAACATGGATGGACCCTAAAACATTATGCTACATCCAAGAAGCCAATAGAAAAGCCCACATATTGGGGTACCTGGGTGGCTCAGTCGGTTGAACATCCAACTTCAGCTCAGGTCATGATCTTACAGTTTGTGGGTTTGAGCCCCATGTCAGGTCTGTGCTGACAGCTCAGCTCGGAGCCTGGAGACTGCTTCAGATTCTGTGTCTCGCTCTCTCTCTGCCCTTCCTTCACTTGCGCTCTATATCTCTCTCTTTCTCAAAAATAAATAAACATTAAAAAATTTAAAAAGAAAAGAAACAACCACATATTGTATGATATCATGTATACAAAATGTCCAGATATTATGGATATGTGTATCCACAGATACACAGAGCAAATTAGCAGTTGCCAGAGACTAGAAGAAGAGAGAAATGGGGAGTGACTGCTGATGGGTATGGGTTTGTTGTTATTGTTTGGAGTGATGAAAACCCTCTGGAATTATAGTGGTGATATTTGCACAACTTTATGAATATCCTAAAAACACATTGAATTGTAAACTTTAAAATGGTGAATGTCGTGGTATATAAATTATATCTTAGAACAAAGAAAGAAATGCATGCTAGGATAAAAATGAAAATTTTCTCCCCTAAAATTGAAAGAAAAAAAGAATTGATATTAGCCAGTGTTGTCAAGGATGAGGCGAACTGGAGACTTCATGAACTGATAGAGGATAAATTACTGTAGCATTTTGGAAGTGCTGTTTAAAAGTATGTGTATTGAGTCCTTCAATTTTTGAAATTAAATTTCATTTCATCCAACAAGTTTTGGTGCAAGAAATTTAAAGAAAAATATCATCTATGTATATGGTTGGCAGCCTTGGTGTTCATTATAACACCATTCATTAATAATGGAGAAAAAAATGAGAGATCATCTAAATAAAAGTGAACAAATTAATTTGAATAAATCATATTCATACAAACTAATGTGTTCCATGTAACTATATGGATACTCCCAAATACATATTAGAATGAGATATATTAAAATGTTAGTACTGGGGGGCCTGGGTGGCTCAGTCGTTTGGCCGACTTCGGCTCAGGTGTCATGATCTCACGGTTCGTGGGTTCCAGCCGCGCGTCTGGCTCTGTGCTGACAGCCTGCTGGAGCCTGCTTTGGATTCCTCTCTCCCTGACCCTCCCCTGCTCACGCTCTGTCTCTCTTTGTGAAAAATAAACAAACACAAAAAATTTTAAAAATAAATAAGTAAATAATAAAATGTTAGTCCTGATTATTTTGGGTGGTAAAATTATTTTCATTTTATATAAATAACCTCTGGCTACTATCACATAAAACTTATAATCTAAAATTGCATCTTGTTTATTTACTTGTTTTCTTATTTATTATCAGTCCCTTCACTCCAATAGAATGCAAGATTCTTTACAGGAGGGATCTTTTTACCCTAAATATTACTGTATCTTTGGGCCTTGTGCACTAAGCAGGACCTGAACAAATATTTACAAATAAATGCATGCATTAACATCATTTTAAAAAGTTGTTTTTGAAAACTACTCCGCATCTACATTATATATGGATGTGGTCAATGACTATGGAACTCTATATGCTGTTTTTTAATGCAATCACACTATACTTATTTCCTTAGAAAATCTCACTAACATGCAGAAGTGAATGCATTCTAAAACCTAGTACATCAAAAACAATTTTATCACTTCTCAAGTCATCATTATGACTATCAGCTGTGATATAGTAGAGTGAGCCACTCTATTTTATTTCCAAAGAGGTAATAAAAAGGTTATTGTTTACCTTCTATGCTCAGGTAGCAGATTCTGATCTCACCAGAATAATGTTCTGTGCTTTATGTTGACTTTGTGTCCTTGATTTTGAAAAACAAATAATAAAACAATAAACACCCCAAAATTCCTGAAATAGCCAAGGCTTAATTGTGTTACATTTGGCAATTTTTATTCTTTTTTTTTTTTTTTTTTTAAGAGAAAGCACAAGCAGGGAAGAGGGGCAGAGTGAGAGAGAGAGAATCCCAAGCAGGCTCCACACTCAGTGCAGGGCCCAACATGGAACTTGATCCCACAACCCTGGGATCATGACCTGAGCCAAAATCAAGAATTGGACACTCAACCGACTGAGCCACCCAGGCACCCCTGGCGATTTTTTTTCTTAAATATTGTATTGTCACTCTAACTAAATAGCCAATCTATAGTCATTCACTGTTTTCAGGCATCTATATGACTCTGTTAATCAAGTGACTAGTCTCTTCTCATCAACTCTTTGATTTTGCTTTCCCAAATTCAACCCCTAAGTTCAGAAAAATTAAAACTTCATAATGGGCAAAGGAATATGAAGTAGTTCATAGAAAAAGAAATATAAATAAAATATATAAATACATACTAACTACATAATCTTTTAAAATATATAAATGAAATATGAAACATTCGAGTAAAAGAATTGCTCATTAAGAATGAGATATATTGCTCTACTTCTCAAATGGGCATAGTCAGAATGTTTAATATATAGCATTAGAGAGTAGGAGGAAACAGGCACTCTCTTGTCACAGCTGGTGGGAGATCAAATTGGCAATAGCATTCAATATTTGAAACACATATGCCTTTTAACCCAGCAGTTTCTTTTCTAGGAATTTATCCTATACACATAGTCATATATGTGTCCAAAGATATATGAACATATGTACTTTAGCTTTGCCCTTGGTTGCAAAAGATTGGAATTAAGCAATAAAAAGGGTTATCAATAGGGGCCTATAAAAGAAATTATAGTCCAGTCACTAATAATTTTTTTTTTGAGAGTCTATCACTACCAGATGCAATTCTGGAATGAACTACTTAAGTTTGTTTTTTGTTGTTTATTTTTTGTTTTTAAATGAAGTCAGTCTAGGGGCTCCTGGGTGGCTCATTCGTTTTTGTATACAACTTTGGCTCAGGTCATGATCTCAAGGTTTGTGAGTTCCAGTCCCACATCAGGCTCTCCTCTGTCAGCACAGAACCCTCTTTGGATTCTCTCTCTGCCCCTCCCCTGTGTGTGTGTGTGTGTGTGTGTGTGTGTGTTCTCTCTCTCTCTCAAAAATAAATAAACATTTTTAAAAAATGAAGTCAATCTATATGTATGGCTATGGAATGATCTCCAAGGTATATTGAAAATGTGAAAAACATAAGATATGCTGCCATGTGTATAGCGTGCTTTCATTTTCACGATGGGAAAGACAGGAAAACATGCATGCACCCACAACATACATGCTTTTATAGGCATAGAGTATTTCAGGAATGTCTGTCTCTGGGGAGAACTGGGGCCTAGAAATTGCAAAAGAAGACTTCTTAATTGTCCTGTTTTTGTACTACTTGATTTTTAATCATATGCATGTAACTACCTTTTCCCATTTAAATAACATATTTTAGAATATATATAGTAAGAAAAATATGATAGCTTGATATGAAATTCCTTTAAAAAAAAAGTAAATGCACAGGGTGCAGAATGTAAGGATGCTGTGTGTCAGTCATCTCTACCTATATCCTGTGGGATTCCAGGGCACAGCTCCCTGGTGACTTCTGCACTCCCTAGCTCCCTATAAGAACACGCGGTTAATAGAAATCAGTAGGGCGAATAATCTCCAAAGACACTAAAATAACTGGGCTTTACGAGTAGATATTTAATGACCAGATGATTGGAGGTTACAATTCCTCTGAACTGTAACAGATCACATCTGGAAATTTACATCTTAAAGGGACACTGACAAGATAGATGGTTTGCAAGACTGGGCAACTCTGATTACCATAATCATGTATTGTGGTAATCATGCAAATTCCCATGTAGCATCAGGTTCTTTTATTCAAAGACAAAATTAGAGTACATTACAACAGGAAGTTACAGGAACACTTTTTCCTTCTGTTCTCCAAATAGAGTATCCACTCAGGACTCTTCCTTTGTTAGTCTTTCTGGATACAAAAGAAAAGATCACTGTAGGGGTCTTCCATCTTTACAATTCAAAGATTCTTTCTCCTTCCTTGGAAATACTTTTTATTTTCCCAGAAATCTTCCCAAACATTTAACTGTAACCTGACCACATATGGTCAAAAAGCAATGCATACCAGATTTAGAAATATTATAAACTCCAACCCACCCAAACTGGCCAATTATAGAAGTTCTTATTTGTGTTCGGAGGACAGGATTGAATATTTTTTTCTTTCATCAGTGAGGAAGCATCAGCTTTGTCTATAGTCCAAGTGTACTATAACCTCAGCCAAAACTATGACTTTGTAACTCTCCAGCCAATGACCTCAAGTCTGACCTACAGGCAATCATCTCCTGGGATGAAAAAGGCCATTTAAACATCTCAGCCCCTAGTCACTGGGAGAGTACAAAATTTTATCTCAAATTAGTATTCTTAAGGTTAACGTCTTCTCACAAAATTAATACAGAAAGAATGAGTAATGATTAAAAAAAAGAGACAGAAAGAAAGAAAGAAAGGAAAAGAAAAAGAAAAACTGGGACAGGAGTTCACTAGACTTGAAAATTTCAAATGTTTTGTCAATATTTCTTCTATGATAAAAATATATTTCATTATAGGTGAAGGGGATTAAGAGTATACTTAATCATGATGAGCACTGAATAATGTATAGAATTGTTGAATCACTATATTGTATACCTGAAACTATTATAACACTGTGTGTTAATTATACTGGAATTAAAATAAAATAAAAATTTAAAAATGTATTTCATTAGGGGTGCCTAGATGGCTCAGTGGGTTATGCGTCGGAGTTTTGATTTCGGCTCAGATCATGATTTCATGCATTGCGTGATCAAGCGCCCATGTAGGGCTCTGTGCTGACAGTACAGGGCCTATTTGGGATTCTCTCTCTCCCTCTCTCTCTCTGCCCTTCCCCCACTTTCTCTCTCTCAGAATAACTCAAGAAACTTTTAAAAAATGTATTTCATTAATTTTAAACTTTTGAGAACATCATGCTTTCTGAAAAGCTAATGTTTTGGCCAATAGTTTACTAATCGAGAAATGAAATTATAGTGAAGATTCAATTTAGAACTACTGCAACTCAAAAAGACTGAGCTAAAGTCAATGCACTTACTACTCATGCAAAAGGCTAAACAAACTTGGAAAAACATTTTGACTATTACAAAGACAACTGTTTTACAACCTTCGCATTACACATATACACAAATAGCAAAAGAATACTAATTTCCAGTACTGCATCTCTCTACTTAGCGTGTCTATTTCGAAAAACAGTTTAAGGTAACTTGTCTATTGAAGACAAAGAGTTCAAAATTATAAAAATAAGCAGGCAGAACTAATTGTACCAGAAGCTAGATCTTTACATTAATCAGTCACTGAATTATCTCTAATCTTCCTGCAGACAAGGTAATGAGAAAAAACGAGACGTGTTCTAAACTTTGTGCTGTTTGATAACAGCTCACTGAAAAGTTCCTGACTGGCATGAATTCTTTACAAACCTGTTAAGCAGCGTCTTATAAAATGAGCAGTGAGTAATATAAGGGCCAATGTAAGTGAACTGTAATTTTACCAAAGATTAAGAAAATGTTCTTCAGATTGCCTTAATAAAGCAGAATTCGACATTCAGTCATAACTCTGTAAAAGCATTTCTGTAGGGGATTAAAAAATGTATTTCAGGAACATTGTATTCTGTTGATCTAAGTTAAACTAGGACAGATTTTAGATAATTTGGAAAGGTGGTTGATTAATATGTTCCTTAAGTCTTCTCTCTTAAATATCAGTTATCTTGAGTTCAATTATATACTTATTATCATTTTTACAACAGTAAGAATGTTCATGACAATAAACACAAAGAAGGAAATATTGTTGCGGCAATTATCATTTAGTAACATTTTGCTGGGACATCCTTCTTAGATAAATGGATAAGGATAGAGATATGTTTTGGGTTTTTTTGGCTTTGTTTTTCAAAACTGGGCCATACTGAACCCACTTCTATACCATTATTATTCATTTGCCAGTGTATTATGAACATTTTTATATGTCACTAAGTATTTTCCTGTAAGTTTGTTCTTAGTGCCACCACATTATTCCACTGCATGGGTATACCAAAATTTATTTAATCCACTGTGGACATTTAGGTAGTTCCCACTGTTTAAATTATATTTTATTGCATAATTCTGGTTACTTCTTAGGATCAATTCCTTGCATTTATTTCCTTTCACAAGACTCCTTGAACTTGTAATTATTTATGTAATGTCTATTCACTGTAAGAATGTGATTTCTAGCCCTTGATATAGGAAACATTCAATAATACCTTTGAATAAATGAATATTTTCAGAGTTTGGGTACATTGTATCAAGCTGGTTTGGAAAAGTTGTGTCAATTTGTACCTTTCCCAAAAGCATGGTGAGGATCCCCTTTTTCTACATTCTCTTTATCTCGGGTATTATCTTAAATACAATCACTGAACTATTTGACATGGAAAAAATAGCAGTTCACTGTTGGTTTAATTTGAGTTTTTAAAGTTATTATAGAAAATGAACACTTTTTTCATGAGTTTATTGAACATTTATATTTTTTGTTTTTTGATTCATTAGTCTTAAGTGTGGTAAGTACTGAGGCACAATCATTTCAATGTTATCTGAGAAGTGCCCAAAACAGCAAATTCAAAGCACTGTTTGGTCTGTTACCAGATAGGCTATAGAGAGCTTGTGCTCTCTCACTCTCTCTTTTTCAAAATAAGTTAAATATATATATATACATATATATATACACACACACATATATATACATACATACATACATACATACATTGACCAATTTTTTTGGTCAATTATTTTGCCTTAATTTTAATTTATTTTTTTCTTCTAAAGTGTTTGTTTCCCCTCAGAGTTCCCTGTTCATTTCTCTTCCCCATTTCCTGATCCACGTAGAATAAATTCCAGTGTGCAATCATAGCCACATCACTGGTATTAAGTACTCTTAATGACATCAGTGTGTAGGCTGCAAAAAGTATCTAACTTTTGAGAGGGGTTAGTCATGCAATTTGTGTGGCCCTGTCTTCACTTAAAGCCATCAGATTAAAACAAAAAAAAACAAAACTACATCACTCGTATAAAGCAATATGATACAGATTTCTTTGTTTTTTGCAGTTGCTGAAGGGTATCAAGTCTCTGGAGAATCTACGATCTAATTCACACCCATAAATCACAGGTCATGGCTTCTGATGGGTGGTGGAGTCAGTGCCTAGGGTTAGCTCATTCTGATGTTTCTAGAGCTCTTCTTATATTAAGATTAACACATTCAAAGATAAATGTAAGCTAACAATGCAAGACTACTGTCCACAGGGTATTTTCAACGTCACTGTTCACACATAAAATGAAAAGGGAGTATAATAGCAATTGATGATACTGAAACTGAACTTTTTAAGAATCATAGAAAAAAAGAAAGACTATGTGTTTGAGGTATTATATAGTTGAGACAGGTCGTCTTGCATGGGGTAGATAAATAAGATCTGTTATTGCACAAACCTCAAGTAGACCCTCAGGATTTCCTGTTGTCAGGAAATCCAACCATATTGTATAGGTCCATCAACTCTTTTAATCTCTAAGACCATTTCAACATTTCTTTTTTCTTGAACTTCCAACAACCCCCACTTTTAGTTGACACCTTGTTTGCTTCTTATTTTACCAAAGATGATGAAATCAATCAGAATATAATTCCTTACCTTCCCACCACGAAATAACCAACCTACCTATATCTGCTCTCATACACTCTATCTGGCCCCGGACCTGTCCTCTGCCCCCTCCCACCTAAGCCTTGGGTCACATTTCCTCTTACTTGAAGGAATTTTCACCAGCATCACTTTTTCTCCTTTACTAGATTATTCCCATCAGCATAAAAATATATAGATCTTTTTCCTGTCTTCAAAAAAGACCCTCTCTTCCCTTGACTCCACACCACTTTTCAGATACTACCCATTTTCTGCTTCCTTCTACAGCAAAATTCCTAAAGGGCTGTCTAATGTTTGTCTCTTCTACTTCCACCCATTTGTTTCTCTGTTTTAGACCTTTGATTTCATCTATTGCTTAAGCAACTGTATGACAACAAAAGTAATGAATACAAAAAAAGACTTCACCCAAATTCCCCTAGCCTCAGACATCAGTTATCCTCGTTTGTGTTCCCTTCTTATTTTGTTCATTGGAATGTCTATTTATGCTTTGCACTCTTGCAGTCATAGTCTAGGAATATTTTTATATTCTATTCTCCTTACTTACCATCATAATTTCCTATCTTTCTACATTATTTACAGAATTCATATTTTACGAATTAAATGTCATCAAGTTGGTATGTGTATACCTCATTTCGCTACCCACTATTCCAGGCCATTTAGATGGTGTTTTCCCACTGTTACAAATATGCTGTGGTAAAGTACCTCATGTACATAATTTACTGATAACTTTTGTGTGAATTGTTTCTTCATGTATATGGTAGAAGAGTCATTTAAAATGTGGTGTAAGTATCATGCGAAATACTGGCTGATAGTCTATCTACTATGGAAAAAGTATAAGACCCTATATAGTATCACATCGTGTTGGAGCTGGGATGGGAGGATGGTTGCCTCATCTTTCTAGTTATACCTCATCACTGTTACTCATGGTTTTTTGATGTATTCCTATCAATCTTTGAACTCTTTTTTATTTTCTGTTACATACATGAAATGTTACAGACTTACCTTGCACCTTTCTTGCCCCAGTCTTGGAATCAAATATATCTTCAAAGACCTCTGCTTTTTTTTTTTTTTTTGGTTGGTTTTGTTTTATTATTGTTATTATTATTATTTATAGATAATATTATTTAGAAACTGAGATCTAAACACTAGGTATGCTCAGTGTTGCAATGACACTGTTCTCAGGCCTTCTCAACTGAGAGAGCTAGGAAATATACGTCTACATATATGTGTGTGCACACACGTATACACACATGCTATGGAAAGCACGAAACCACTGGTATATTTATTCTAATTTTATAACTACAGGGTTTATTTCAGTTTTATCCCTTTCCATATTTGTATCTTCTTATTCTAAGAGTAGGAAACCTGGCTCCCATTAACTCAATATATTTGTTTGTTGGATCAACCCTCCATGTAATCAATCTCTTCTCATCACCACTGTCCCCTGAGGGGGCACTCTCCTCACCTCATTCTGCCTGCAATATCCCACGTTGGGTGATTTCTCCCTTGTACAGATGCTGTCCTTATCTTGCTTGGACTCCACTTACCATACCACTGCTACCACCCCTACTCCATGCAGATGTTTTTCTCATCCCTCTTGAGCTCCACCTCCTTGTGCTGGGCCACTAACATCCACTCTCCAGTGTGAATGCTTACTTTTGCTCAACTCTACCTATTGGCTTTGAGACCAAATTATTTAGACAAGAAAAAAAGCAGGCAGGCAGGCAATTAGAAAATAAAGTATATACACACACACATATATGTATGTATATATATATACATGTATAATACATATATATGTATATATATGTGTGTGTATATGTATATATTCTAATACTCCCACTTCCACATTTAATGCCTTTTCTCTTATTACTTCTTCTATTATTTTTTTTCTTATTACCAAAACAAGATGTACAAGTAACACAATACTGACAAGTGCAGGGGAGAAAAAAACTTTTACTCTACCCTCTAAGGTTCACCGGAGACCTGCAAACTAAACTGACAGAAGACAGATTAACAGGAGATAAATCATATGTTTCTTCACTTATGTTAATATTTTTAGGTGCAAAGTGGTTCCACAGAAAGGAGAGGAAAATCCAAAGAGGCAGTTAGACCTGGGGGTTTATGTATCATTTTAACAAAGGGCAATAAATTGTGAAGAAGTGAATAGACAAAGGAAAAGAGGGTTTGGGCTCCTAACAGTGGTAAACTGTGGGAAGATGCTTAGGAAATTTAT
The DNA here is from genome assembly GCF_022837055.1 of Prionailurus viverrinus. Lineage (NCBI taxonomy): Eukaryota > Metazoa > Chordata > Mammalia > Carnivora > Felidae > Prionailurus > Prionailurus viverrinus. Next base: position 101,905,609 of record NC_062564.1, read on the forward strand.
AGGTGATAAGAGTTGTCTAGTAAGGGTTGTTATTATTATTTCTAGCTTTTCAACACTATATGAGCCAGGAATTTGGTTGAACAGGTAGACTTGATTAAAATCCTTCTTCCTTCACTTACTAATTGCATCACCTCAAAACAAATTCACCTGAGTCTCCATTTCCTTTTCTATAAAATGGGGAATATAATAGTATCTCGTAGCTATTTTTAAAGGAGAAAATGAAATATTATATACAAAGAATGTAGTACCTGTACATAGTATTTGTTTTGTTAATTTTTCCTCACTTTCCTCAGCTGTGAAACAGGCATACTATAGTATCCATCTCAGCAGTTTCTTGTGAGGATCGAGTTATTCCATGTGAAGTGCATATAATAAGCACTCAGCAAATATTAACAATATGATTATCAACTCTAAACCAACACAGAGCTGTCTGATTGATAATGAATTATCAATTAAAGCCCAAAAAAGTAAAAGACAAACTTAGTATTTATTTATAAACAGGGAAAAATGCTTTAAAAAACTTGCAAATGTTTCTATAGGAGCCAAGGACAGGCTGCCTTAAAACGTGCCGCTTTGGCATATTGATTATTTTGAAGTAAAAGTTACTTAAGAAACAGCCAGTACATGGGGGAACATTCTGATCCCCTTTTGTCTCCAAAAAGCAGAAAATAAATATCCCATATGAAAGGTACTCTCCCGATACCAGGAGGTAAAGAGACATCCTTTTCACCAGAGATAGGGAATTTGGAGCTAAAAAGGCTGTATAAACAAACCTTGTTACTTTTACTCGTTTGCTACCTCAGCCCAAATTCTGTTTAGAATTCTTTATTAAGTGGAGCTCTCAAACATGTTTCCTTTGTTCTCTTAATTCCTCACTTACTGTTTCTTTGTCCAGAAAGTATAAAAACTGCCTGCCCTTGGTCATTTCTTTAGATCTCAATTTCATTATTAGGCCTCCACGAGCATGTAATTAAACTTTGGTCTTTTCCTCCTGTTAATCTGTCACAAGTCAGTTTAATTCTTAGACCAGCTAGAAGAATCTTGAAGGGTAGAGAAAATTTTTACTCTGACAAATTTCTTTGACCCAAATATTTGAAGCTAAGAAGGATTATGTGTCTAAGCTTCAGTTTACACTGGTGAGTTTCTGGAGTTGTACTTTTTATTTAAAGTACAAAGCCCATTTTCAACCATGTCATTAATTCTAGTTCTTAAACCAAAATAACAATGCTTTTTCATCTATATTTCTTAGAATGAAGAAAAGTAATATTTTTCCCTTTACTTGTTCCATATTACTCTTTTTATTTAACTGTCACATATATTTTGAACTAAATTCTCATATCTTTTAAATTCTAGTAGTAGGCATTTGGGACCTAGGCCAAATATTCATTGCTACTTAGTTTAAATATCTTGAACAACTTTAAAGTGGATTCTCTTCCTATTCTTTTCCATCTTATTCTCTTCTCCAGGATCCAGATTCTGCAAGTCTGGACATGCCCTCCTAAGCGCAGCCTTAGGCGAAGTGAAGTGATCTAGGGATTTCCCCTGCTGAGCACAAAACTGAAACTTCTAAAAACTCTCATCTTGATTTCTTTCCACATTCATTTTCCATTTGCCTTTCTGGCACACTGCCCCCTCTTTAGCAAACTTGCTATCCTTCAAGTATCTCCAAGATGGGACCTACAGTTTTCTGTGCCTCTTATGGCCATGGCAGCATTACACCCTCTCTTCTGAAAACCTCTTTGTTTCAGAGGGTCTATTCTTTGGTTGGAGGCATCCACTGCCTCAAGGAGGATTAGAATTATTAAAGCAGGAATGCAAAAACAAAGAAACAATTATTGTTCAGCTTTTATGTTTCAAGAATACATTGTGAAACCCAGAGCTGGAACAATAGTTAAGAAAGAAAAGACAAAATCAGGGCTTTTTAAAAGAGAAAACATTTTTTTAGTTCCAAAAAAGCTAGTTTTAAGTATCAGTAAGAAGAATCCCCTAAATGAAGTTTAACAGAAACAATATCTTATAGAAAAAGTAGATGAAGAACCACCCAGGCCACAGACTAGAAAAGCATTGCTCCAGCAGAGGAGATGAAAGCGACCCAGAGGAAATGGCTGGCATAAGGGTCAGAAAAGGGGCTTGTTATACTTCCTTATGGGATTGAAACCCCTGGGGACAATTGAAAAGAATCTACCAAAAAGTTTTCAAAATACCAAGACTGGGGTATGGCCCAAGATGTATCTCTGGGATGGCAGTAAGCCTCAGAAGAGCCATACACACCTTATTCCCTAGCAAGGTACAATGCATAGTCAGTGCTTTCCAGGCCCTGGGAGGAAAGAAAGGGTTGAGAGAGAAAGAAAGAGAAAGAGAGAGAGAGAGAGAGAGAGAGAGAGAGAGAGAGAGAGAGAGAAAAACGGGCTGCATGGCTTTCAGGGTAGGATGCAAACATGCTACCCTGGCTGCATCTGGGGATCAGATGAGGTCTCAGTTGATCAGTTATGCCTCAGTTGATGATGGCCACCTGAAAACCAAATGGAATAGCACATCTGTGTGGCACAAGTGTCAGTAACTGCTGATAAATGGAGACTGCTAGATGATTGAGCGGTAGACCCACTATCTAGAACACTGGCCTAATGTCTGGATACCTTAGAAGCTTCTGCTAGTAGACACTGTTGGTCTTATCCAATCCTCTTTATTTGACCAGTACACCATCCTCAGTTGTTGTGAGGGTTGGCTGATAATAGCTCACCCTTTGGAGCCACCCCTCTCCAGAGAATTGTCCTCATTAAGGAACTACCAAAACTATCTGGGAGGTCACCTCCACCCCATCCCAACCAGCAAATCAATGGCTGACTGACATGGGTACAAAAAACTGTCTCTCTTGCCTCAGGGGTGTCAACTTTACGGTGTCATTCACAGTCCAGGGCTCACTGGCAAGCCAAGGCTAGATTTCAGCAGAAATCTCATTGTACTTAGCTTCTTCCTGAGGTATCCTGCTTAAACTCACCTCCTTACAACTTTCTTCTTCTTCTTATTTTTTGTTTTTAAAGTAGGCTCCTTGCCCAATGCAGGACTTAAACTCACAACCCTGAGATCAAGAGTCACATGCTCTGACTGAGCCTGCCAGATGCCCTTTACAGCTTTCTTCTATGAGCACTCCCTCAGTCACTTCCAGAAGAATCTCTGCTTCACGCTCTGCTTCTAGGGAATCTAACTAAGACACTCCCCCAAACAGATGTCACTTTGGAAGAATTGAGGGGTTGGGGAAAATTTTTGAATGACTGACCAAGTGTAAATTTGAAATAACTAAGAAACTTACTGAAATTATTGAATTTACTGGAGTCAACTAGATTATGTCTTGAGATATCAGGTGACACATGTACGGGAGGAAAAACTTTTCTTATACCCTTTTAGGTTTCATAGCTGGGGGTTCTATGAATTAAACTGACAACAAACAGATTTAACAAAAGAAAAAAATATAAATTTATTAATTTTAAGTGCAGGGGACTTCCTTTGGGAGTGAATATCCAAAGGACTGGTAAGATTTGAGCTTATATACCATGTTACTATGAGGAGGGGCAGGGGGCACTTCTGGGAGAACAAATGACTTCCTAGAAGGGAAGGCAGAAGGCATTTACAGAAACACAGATGTCTTTTTTGGAAGATAAAAGGACCCTTAGGAGAACAGATGGGAGATATGACAGTTTGTGACAATATTTGGGTGTGGTGTCAACTTTTCAGCTTCTCTCTGGGAAGAGATTAGAATTGCCTCTGGGGACACTTATGATAGTTAAGCTCAAAATAATTCTTTCTGTTTAATATTTAAAATTTTATTTTAGAGAGAGAGAGAGAATGAGCAGGGGAGAGGGGCAGAGGGAGAGAGAGAGAGAGTCTCAAGCAGGCTCCATACTCAGTGCAGAGCCCAATGCTGGGCTGGATCCCAGGACCCTGGGATCATGACCTGAGCTGAAATCAAGAGTCAGACACTCAACCGACTGAGCCATCCAGGCGCCTCTAGCTCAAAGTAATTCATATGTCAAAAGGTAAAGACTAAGTTTAGTTATAAGAAATTTAAAATGTTACATTTCCTTCATACCAGAGGTTATGCTATGAAGCATTGGCCCTGTTATACCTAGAAGACCCTTACTTCTCTTCTTTCCCTGTTGAAGCTCTTCTCATTCTTCACTGTCCAGATCAGCTGCTGCTTCTCTACAGCACCCACTTTCTTTATTGGCATGTTTCTAGTGTCACATCAAAATACAAAGACCAGGAGAAGTGGACAAAACACAATACAAGACAAAACTGAGTGCATTCCTTTGCCAGGAGAGAAAGAGCTATGTCACTCAAGAAGTAACTTGAACAGGAATTTAGGACAAAAGGTAGGAGGAGGCACAGAGGAGGAAAAGTAACATTTTAAATTTCTTATAAATAAACTTAGTCTTTACCTTTTGACATAAGACAGAGGAGGAAATTCACCAATGAAGCCTGAGTTCACACTCTGGTTGGCTCACAAGGTAGATTGTGAGTTCTTCTTTCCAGCTGATATGACATTGGCCCTGTCATGGCAGGGAGCACCAGTTCTCAGAGCTCCTACAGCTCTTGCAGTTCTCAGAGAGGTCCAGGTCAGAGTACATTGGGCTTTCTAGCATGTTCAGGTTTGCATGGTGGAGCCTTGGCTAAGTTTTTTCTTTCGTTGTAGTTAGTAGTGCCCATGTTTGCCTTCTTCACCAGACTGGAAGCTTGTCAAATGAGCCCCAAGTTCTCATGCAATTTTGCCTCTTCCTACAAAGATTAGCACAGCAATTTGTTCACAGAAGCTGCATAATAACTGGTTAGCTGTTTCTTGCACAACATAGCCTCAACAGTGGCTGCCATATAGCTCCAGAAGGTTGATGTGAAGCGGGATCTCTGTTCTCTCAGATCAGAGGAAGGCTCACTTGTCTTTTATTAACCCTGAAGAAATTATCAGCATCACACTACCTAAAACACAGAGTCTGGCCCAGGCAATACATTTCAACGGGATGAAAAAGAGAATGGTAGTAATAAGATCTGGGAGGTGCAGAGTGAGCAAGAGATCCAAGTACTGTGGGGGGGAAGAACAGACAGGTCATTGCCTCCCTGGCACTAGTTTGGCATCATGGTCTATTGATCCCTAGGAGGCCTGGAGTCATCAGCTGTCATTGTCTATTGTGATGACAGGAATTTTAGGAGTTTTGGCAATGGCAACTGTGGGGAATAAATGGGTAATTGACCTTTCATGAACTCTCTCTAGATAATGATGAGCTGACAAGGAGTACAAACCAGCCAGCAAAGTATAAAATAGCTTTTCAGATCACCTGAACAGCTTAGGTCTTCGGAATAGAAATCTTTATCAAGTGTATGATATGCTTTTTGTCTTTTTCTTTTTTTAAAAAAATTTTATGTTTATTTATGTATTTTGAGGGAAAGAGAGAGTAGAAGTGGGAGAAGGCCAGAGAAAGAGGGAGAGAGAGAGAATCCCAAGCAGGCTCCTCACTGACAGCACAGAGCCCTCATGAACCGTGAGATCATGACCTGAGCCGAAACCAAGGGTTGGACACTTCACTGACTGAGCCACCCAGGCGCCCCTACTTTTTGTCTTTTTCAAAGAAAGTATGCCAAACATATTTAGCCTTTTCTATGTTTGCTCAAAAGCATCATTGACCAAGTAGATTAAACTCTAGATTGGCCTGCACTCTACTACTGTCTGCATGTGTGGTTTTGTTTGCTTGCATGTTTGTTTGTCTACTTTAGAGTTTTCCTCTCAGTCTCCTTCTTCTGCTAGTCTGTCAACCATCCCTTTATCCTGTTCTCAGTGTACCTACTTGTAACAAATCTCTCTTTGTTTGCTTATTTATTTATTTATTTATTTTTTAATTTTTTTTTTCAACGTTTATTTATTTTTGGGACAGAGAGAGACAGAGCATGAACGGGGGAGGGGCAGAGAGAGAGGGAGACACAGAATCGGAAACAGGCTGCAGGCTCTGAGCCATCAGCCCAGAGCCTGACGCGGGGCTCGAACTCACGGACCGCGAGATCATGACCTGGCTGAAGTCGGACGCTTAACCGACTGCGCCACCCAGGCGCCCCTTTGTTTGCTTTTAAATCTGCTGAGAGTTTGGATATGAGGTGATTATAACTATGAAAATCCAGAACAAGGACTGCCAATACGTAGCATGAGAGCTATTCTTCCCCATCACTAACCATGAATCATTAAAACCCTGGATGTGGCCTCAGAATCTTTCACAAAAGATGCTCCATCCAAGTAGCTCCTATCAACTGATAAGAATTGATACCAATTGATAGTATTAGGCATGGGAGCTGAATACTATCCCCATGGGGATGGTGTTAGTACTCAAGTCCTGCAAGAAATAAATAGCACCTCAAACTTGGGTGATTTGAAGAGAGTTTAATACTCTATTTTCATAAGTCTGAGCAGGGCTTAAGAAGCCACACCCTACCATACCCTGGAGTTAGTACCTGTGGGTCTGAAGGAGAGGGAGAAGTTACTGGAACCTAGACCTAAGTGCTGCCAGGAGCTATGGTCTGGGTGGGAGGCTGCAGCTAACTTACAAAGACCCTGCTGGGAGGGAGATGTGAGAATAAATCCTTGACCTCATTTACCTTGTATACTCCAGGGTCTTTCCAGTTCTTCCAAATGGCCAAACCCAACTGGAATCCAGAAGGCAAGATAGATCCCTTTGATGCAGTTCATGCTGGTTTGCCTCCCAGGGCACAGAGCAGGATGGAGGAAGGACACAGGGGCATCTGAGAACCTCTGGCACAGAGGGGAAATGTACTTTCTGGGATACTAGAGGACTGGAAGCAGAGAGATCCTCTGGGGTCACCTGGGCATGACTGAACACTGATGTGTCCTACTGGTGCTGCATTTGGTTCAGGAGCCAGGAAATTCTGGTTATTTATAAGCCTTTCAATAAATGTAATGACAAATGGGGTTAGTGTATGTTCCAGAATGGTAATTCAACACCTATTATAAAAGGACAGGATTGTAGTCAGAATTACGTTTCTGGGTGGAAAAACCCTACCTTGTATGGACAGTGTCAAGTTTTTTCTTCTTGTTCCTTTCCCACCTCTTCTATCCCAGGGATTCTGGGTCAAGGAGAGCCATGTTGAAATATGCTACATCTGTTTCCACTTTGTAGCCTCCTAATGTCCTATAAGATTTTATATCCTTAGATCATTGAATGGGAAGTTAGTTGAACATTTTATTATGTGTAAATGTGGGTATAGTTTACCGTTGTGAGACCAGAGCTAGGGAGAAACATTTCTTCATCTCTGATCTAGAGAAGAGTAAGATTAATTCAATTTTGCAAATGAATCAATTTTCTTTTATGTACAACCCATAGACTCAATTGAACAAGTATAATGACACTGATGTAAGTTGTTCAAACTATTTTTGCTTCTTGGTTCTTCACTGTATTCCAGATAGTGGAGGTTGCTGGAAAGCCATGTTCCAAATAGGTAAGGAGCTACCAGGCTCTCTCCTCTGGGCCTATAGCAGACTTTAGGCACCTTTATTATAAAATGCTTTTTTCCATCCCATTTCACTCCTTACCTTCACCACTGAACCTTTTCAAAGACTCATCTACACCTGCAAGCTACATCCAGACCCACAGCTCTCCCTATTCCCTACACCATTATTAGTCTGGATATTCCTTCTCACACTGTGCTGAACAGTAGATGTCAGTGGTTACATTTTTTGGCCCTCCTCTGGTATAGGATGATGTTGTCATCACTTCATCTTGCAGTGTTCTTGTCTTTGGATCTCCTTTTTCCTTTCCAGGAAAAGTTCCTGGTGGCTGCTTCTCTGCTTCTGTTATTACTGTCTATTCCTTTTTCTGCTCTCCAAATACAGCAGTATTTCCCAGTTCCTTTCCCCAGCTCCTCTACTAAGCATTCCCATTCTTACTTGCATTTTTTAGAGCACTTTCCATACTTTCTTCTTCAACAAACATCCACTCTCTTTGCTTCAATTACCACTGCTCTGGTGTGACTCCTAGATTTACAAACTTTGCCTCTATCTGGGTGCATAGTCCTCTCATCCCCACTTCTCTGGTGGATATGTCCACCTACATAAGTGGCCAGCACAAACTAAACTAGTCCAAGTCGAACCCACTATGTTCCCTTGCAAATGATTACTTCTGATGATTTACCTTTGAGCACCCTGGCTCAATACATTGGATTTTTTTGTTGTTTAGTGGCTTTCTAGAAACTTTTTCTGCTGCCCCTTCTTCCTCAAGTGCTGTCCCATCCCAGCTACATGGCCATGGTCTTCCAGGATTCTGCCTTCTCCGGCCTCAGTTGATTGGCTCCAGGGTAGATCTTCAGTGTTCTTGGGAAGAGCAATAGTGCGCAGTGGTGAGTCAAATTGGGCTACTGTCTGCTAGCTAAGTTGCACAGGTTTTTCTAATTATAAAATCAGTATAGTAATAGCACCTACTTCAAAGTACTTATATGAATATTAAATGAGATAATACATGTAAATTGCTTAGCAATTCCACCTAAGCTAGTTCAATTTAATCTGCTGTTACCTGACTGTAACAAGAGTAACTAACACTTTTAGCTCCAAAAGAGGCTTCTGATTACCAAGTCCTAACAATTCTGCTTCTGAAATATCACTGGCTTTGTGTCATCTTGTTCATTTCTATTGCCTCCTTTGTTTTTCTGGGCAATGCAAGTACCTAATCAATCTCTGTAGCTATAGTCTAACCCACAGTCTCATTTAATAAATGTTTTTTAGGCGCCTGGGTGGCGCAGTCGGTTAAGCGTCCGACTTCAGCCAGGTCACGATCTCGCGGTCCGTGAGTTCGAGCCCCGCGTCAGGCTCTGGGCTGATGGCTCAGAGCCTGGAGCCTGTTTCTGATTCTGTGTCTCCCTCTCTCTCTGCCCCTCCCCCGTTCATGCTCTGTCTCTCTCTGACCCAAAAAATAAATAAACGTTGAAAAAAAATAAAAAATGTTTTTTAAATTTATTTATTTTGAGAGAGAGAGAATGAGCAGGGGAAGGGTAGAGAGAGAGAGAGAGAGAGAAAGAGAGAGAGAGAAACCCAAGCAGGCTCCACACTCAGCACTGAGCCCCACACCCATAAAAATGATTTTTTTGTGGGGTTGCCTGGATGACTGAATGTTGGATTCTTGATTTTGACTAAGGTCAGGATCCCAGGGTCGTGGGATCGAGACCTGTGTTGGATTCAGCATGGAGACTGCTTGAGATTCTTTCTCTCTCTTTCTCCCTCTCTCTCTCTCTCTCTCTCTCTCCCTCTGGCCTTCTCCCCAATCATGCTCTCTCTCTCTCTCTCTAAAAAAAAGAAAAAATACACCTAAAAATGGTTTTTTGAACTGCTACTTGAGCATGCCATGTTCTTCCTCCAGAACCTCCAAGGAATCTGCACTGTGTTCTGAATAAAAGACACTTTTCTTTTTTTTTTAAGTTTATTTATTTATTTTGGCAGAGAGAGAGAGAGAGAGAGAGGAGATACAGAGAATTCCAAGTAGGCTCTGCACTATCAGTGCAGAGCCTGACATAGGGCTAGAACTCAAAAACCTCAAGATCATTACCTCAGCCGAAATCAAAAGTCACGATCTTAACCAACTGAGCCTCCCAGGCACCCCTAAATGACACTTTTCTACCAGTGGTTTCACTTATTTTCTCAAGCTTCTCCCCACCTTGAGAGAGGACCTGCTGCTTGCCACTTCTTACGTTGCAGCTCAACGGAACGACTCAATCATAACTCCTCTACATGTGGCTGTCTCTGTGCCATTGTTCATGCTGCTAGTTTTACCTCAGTCCTCTCAGCTTTCTGCTATACTTTCTTTCTTTCTTTTTTTTCTGTTATACTTTCTTTCTTTTTTTTCTGCTATACTTTCTGTAAAAATCTTACCATTTTGCAAAGCCCAAACTTAATGAAACCTTTTCCATGAGACTTTTCTGGTTTCCTCAAGCAAAATGAACTCCTTGAATTCCTGTACCATTGAATTCTCATTTGTGATGTTTATTTGGCTCCATCTGCTATTACAATTGTTACTGTGCATCATTTATTTCTTCCACTAGATCGCAGGTTCCTGGAGGACAAGTGTCTTACTTAAGTCAATAGCCTCCAAAGTGACTAGTACTACATAGAGGGCATTCAAAACACATTTGTGGAATATAATTGAATCAAGAAAACATTCTCATGCTCCCTTCTGCAGCACATACACTAAAATTGGAACATTAGGCAGTAGCTACACTTGTGGTGAGCACAGTATAACATAAAAACTTGAATCACTGTGTTGAACACCTGAACGTAATGCAACATTGTATGTAGACTACACTCAAATAAAAAAAAAAAAAAAAAAGAAAGAAAAAATGTTCTCTGGTAGATTGGGCACAAAGTTGAATATAGTGCGTACAAGCACGTGTGTGATGTGTGTGTGTGCGTGTGTAAAGAAAGAAAGAGAGGAAGAGAGAAATATTTGAAGAACTGAATTAATCTCTACACCACAAATGAATTCAAGATGGATACAGTTTGGCCAGTGGTGGCAATTTTGCTTTATATTGCTATTTTTGTTTGTCACTATAACAAACTGATTTAATACTTTATTACCTTGGTTCATATTTTATTTAATTTTCTTTCAGGTTTCTATGTGTTTTATTTTTACGAAGTGTTATAATTTTATAATGAAATCTCCAACTTTGAAAAATAATCTAAAACATACTTTTCATCTTATTACATATGGTTCTTAACAATGTAAGTAAATAAAGGCAAATTGTGCTTTAGTCAAAATCAATAAAAAGCTTCCAGCCAAATGTTTTCTATTAGCTTAAATGATTGCATACTTAATTTAATGCAACAAGTGATAATAGGAAGTGCAGGGGTTTTACGAAATACATGCAATACTTACTTTTTCAAAAAATCCTTCCATTTCTCCTCTGTAACGTATTTCAGGATAAACTGATCCTTTAAATGAGAATGTAAAAATGTAAGAAAGCACTGTTTATTCTGGAAAAGTTTTAATATTATTAAAAATAATTGTCCTCAAAAATAAAACCTTTGGCTTAAAATATATAGATAGTATGAACTTTTCATTTTGATTCAAATATTAATAGTGATTTTTCAAGAGGAAAAACTTCTGCATAATACAAATATTAAGCAGGTCAGCATGGGTTACTAACAGAAAATTTGACTATCAAAATACACAACATTCCTCTGTGAAAATTTGTGCATATTTAATTTTATTGAAGTGTATCATTTGAAAGTTTTTACCTAGACATTTCTAGATATGTCTCCCAAGGCAAGGGACACAAAAGTAAAAATAAACTATTAGGATCATATCAAAATAAAAACCTTCCACACAGTGAAGGAAACAAAAAAACTAAAAGACAACCTACTTAATGGGAGAAGATATGTGCAAATGACATATATGATAAAGGGTTAGTATCCAAAATATATAAAGAACTTACACAACTCACCACCAAAAAAACCTCAAATAGTCCAATTAAAAATGGGCAGAAGACATGAACAGACATTTCTCCAAAGAAGACATCCAGATGGCCAACAGACACATGAAAATATCCTCAATATTACTCATCATCAGGAAAGTGCATATCAGAACCATGATGAGATATCACCTCATACCTGTCAAAATGGCTAACATCAAAAATACAAGAAACAACAAGTATTGTCAAAGATGTGGAGACAGAGGAACTCTCTTGCACTCTTGGTGGGAATGCAAAGTGGTGTAGCCACTGTGGAAGACAGTATGGAGTCTCCTCAAAAAATTAAAAACAGAAGTGACCTATGATCCAGTAATTGCACTACCACGTATTTACCCAAAGAATACAAAAACACTAACTTGAAGAAATATATGCACTCCTATGTTTACTGCAGCATTATTTTACAACAGCCAAACAATGGAAGCAGCCCAGGTGTCTATCAATAGATGAATGGATAAAGAAGATGTATATATGTACAAAGGAATATTATTTAGCCATAAAAAAGAATGAATTCTTGTCATTTGCAACAACATGAATGCATCTAGAGAGTATAATGCTAAGCAAAATAAGCCAGTCAGAGAAAGAATAATGCCATATTATTTCACTTATCTGTGGAATTTAAGAAACAAAACAAACAAAGGATAAAGGAGACAAACCAAGAAAGAGCCTTCTAACTATAGGGAACAAACTGATGGTTACCAGAGGAGAGGTGGGTGAGGGGATGGGTTAAATAGGTGAAGGGGATTAAGAACACACTTTTTTTAAATGTTTATTTATCTATTTTTGAGAGAGAGAGAGAGAGAGAGGCAGAGAGAGAGGGAGACAGAGAATTCCAAGCAGGCTTTGTGCTGTCAGCACAGAGCCTGATGTGGGGCTTGAACCCAAGAACCATGAGATCATGACCTGAGTTGAAATAAAGAGTCTGGATGCTTAATTGACTGAGTCACCCAGGAGCCCCAAGAGTACATTTATTTTGCTGAGCACTGAATAATATACGGAATTGTTGAATCACTATATTGTACACTTGAGACTAATATAACATTGTATGTTAACTATGCTAGAATTAAATTTAAAAAAATAAAAATGAGATCTTTATCATGTTTTCTAATCTTTTTAAACATACCAACCTCAATTGAAAGTAAAAATGTGCAAGGTAGACAATTTTTGTTAGTTTTATTGAAAGGCAAAACCAAAAATGGCTAACATTTTCAACCTAACTGAATAATGTTATAATTCTAGTATAATAGTTTTGATTATTCAGAAAATAATGATGGAATAAGAGAGAAAAACAAAAACTAAAGGAGAAAATGTACATATCACAAATAGATTTGGTAATAATGTTGACTTATATTTGTATGATTTTATATATATATATTTTTTGTTTATTTATTTTACATTTTATCTTGGAATAAAGGCCGAGAAGCAATAAGTTTATTTATTTTGAGAGAGAGAGCTAGCTCACCGACATGAGTGGGGGGTGGGGAGGGGGGTTGGGCAGACAGAGAAGGAGAGAGAGAGAGAATACCAAGCTGGGGCTCAAACACACTGACAGTGAGATCATGACCTTTCTCCAAGGTCATGGAGATTCAAACCAAAGATTCAAAGGCTTAACCAAACTGAGCCACCCAGGAACCCTGATTCTTTTTGTATTTAAAAGTACTTTCATATATAGTGTCTTTCTGATCTTTACAACAATCCTATCACTAGAAAGAGTTTCAGACATGAAACCCAGAAGAAATAACTTGTTTATCCTTGTACTTGAGCAACAAGGAAAAAAATTAACTGGAAAATAGTATATTTAATAAAATGTTCGTTTTTGTGGTTGTTGTCGTTTTGTTTTGTTTTTTACTTGGGAAAACATACATTATGAAACAGGCTGGAATAGAACAGGTTGGCTAAGGGACTGGTAACGGAAGACTTCATTTGCTCTAAAAGCAGGAATTGGCATTGGTATATGTTCCAATATTAGCCTCATAAAAATACTGCTTGTTTTCCAACATATAAAACTGCTTTCAAATCCCAGATTCCCTCAAGCTGTTTATATTATAACTTCATCAAAGTCTCAAAGTCAAGAATCTTCTGAACTGCTTGAACAGCATCTATTTCTTCTCCCTTTCTTTTTCTTTCTTTCTTTCTTTCTTTCTTTCTTGCTTTCTTGCTTTCTTGCTTTCTTGCTTTCTTGCTTTCTTGCTTTCTTGCTTTCTCGCTTTCTTTCCTTTCATTTCCTTTGGTTTTTCTCCTCTAAACACTTTGAGGAACTCCTTGTGATACTTGCCATAGAGGTGGAGAAAATCTTTTTTAATTGATAATGACTACTGACTACTAATTTTCTTTGAATTCTCTGTGCATAGATAAAAGTCTTAATGAGATTGGAAACTATCATAATTCTTGGAGAGAGTACATAAGAATAATGTGCCCTTTAGAGAAAAAAAAAACCAAGACACTGAAATTCCAAGTATTGCTCCTGCTATTAAGAAATCAGAAAATCCTGGGATGCCTGGGTGGCTCAGTCAGTTGAGCGTCTGACTTTGGCTCAGGTCATGATCTCATGGTTCATGGGTTTGAGCCCCTGCATGGGGCTCTGTGTTGACAGCTCAGAGCCTGGAGCTTGCATTGGATTCTATGTCTCCCTCTCTTTCTCTGCCCCTCCCCTGCTTGTGCTCTGCCTCTCTCTGTCTCTCAAAAATAAATAAATGTAAAAAAATTTTTTAAAAATTTAAGAAATCAGAGAATCCCTCCACTTCACAATCAGAAATAGTGTAGAAAGAGGGAACAGTCAACACTTGCTTGAGGTTAGAAAGATAAAAATGACAGTTCATTGTTGGTGAGTTTCTTGTGTATTCATTTTCAAAAACTGTGGCAGAGAAAAACAGAGAATTGAAGTTGAAAGTTATAAGGAAAGAGAAACTGAATAATGTCGCTAGACAATTTGACAATTTGACACAATTTGTCACTTAACAAATTCAGCATCCCAGTATTATATTTTGGGTGAAATCTTTTTAATGAAGTATTAGACATTGCCATTTCTTTCCCAGTTGATTCCAACATTTAGATCCATCTATCATGAGGTCGCATTTCTTTTCTTGTGTACATGAATGCACCAGAGTGTTTCCTCTGAGTCAGGCATTAGAGCAAGCTATCCAGTGCATTTGGTAGGAAATTGTGGTGAGTACACTGTTTAGATGTATTCTGTTCTCCTTCATTAATTATTTAATTAGGGTCTTAAAGTATTTCGCAAACCTATAAACAGGAAATCCTATGTGTAATGCCTTCTTTTAGTCTGAGTCTTCTTGTAATATTATATTTCCAAAGTAATTCCTAGTAATCAGATGTCTAAATTAGGACCAGATTCCAGAATTAAAAGAATGAAAACAGATTAACTCAGTAGGCTGAAATATTAAGGAAACTAGGCCAACTAGAGGTTAATTTTCTGTCCCAGGGTCTTTTGTAATTTCTGATCTTTAGGCAACACACAGAGATGAACATGCATATAAAGGACCTTACTGGAATAAGTAAAAGAAAAACCTTTCTCTTTTATACCTATATGATGTGGAAAACCATAACATTAACTGCACTAAATTATAAGCAGTGGAATCTTACATTGTTTCAACATGTCTGGGCATGTTTGGTGATTGGATTTGTTCCAAACCAAGCTCTCCATGGATTCCTGATAACCCAATGGTCGGAGAAGGTGGGTGGAGATTGCCAATAAAACCATAGATCTACTTTAAGTTCAAGCCAGGATCCCCACTCCATGTAGATACATAAAAGCTCTTACTATACCTACATTTATTAAAGTTACATCTTGTCATATCTATATGCTCAGTGTATGCCCACATATACTAGCTACTGTATCTAAATAAATCCAACTGAGACCATGAACAAGTTGAATTTGTTAATTCTACCATTATCTTAACTGTGAAGGTGACCTAGGCTCTTGACAGAGATCTAGTTTCTTGAGAGGGAAAGATGCTCTTAAGATTTTTATAATTGCTTATTCTTAATAATTTTAAATTTGCCTCGGTGTCCTACTAAATGATAACCCATTGTAATGAAAAGAGTAAATGCCACTAGAACTAGAAGTCTTAAGATACAAGGAATATAGCTATTCAAACAATGTTCTGGTGAAAAGTTTAAATTTTGAACAGACCTCAATTATCTGCGTCCCTCATCAATGTGGTAAATACCTAGCGTGTGTGTGTGTGTGTGTGTGTGTGTGTGTGTGTAATAGTATACACTATTATAAATGTACTGATAAATAATAGAATGGTATAGCATTGTGACAATGGTGTTAAAATATTATAAGAATTGCATGCAGGGAAAGGTTATTTATAGCACTGCTTTAGGTCTGGAACATCTCTGAAATTTGGGGGTTTGGAAGTGTTGAAATTGTTATAAGGTTCTGCTTTATAAATTTGCTATGTTGCTTGCTATAGACTGAATGTTTGTGTTTCCCCAATATTCATATGCTGAAATCCTAATCCCCAATGAAATGGTAATAGTGATTGAGGCCTTTAGGTGGTGAGGATGAGGTCCTCAAGAATGGCATTAATGCCGTTAGAAGAGAGACCCCAGAGACATACCTTACCACTTTCATCTTGTGGAGACACAGCGAGAAGATGGCAGTCTATGACGCAGGAAACAAGCTTTCACCAGACACTGAATCTGACCTTGGCCTTCCCAGCCTCCAGAATTGTGAGAAGTAAATTTCTGTTGTTTCTATGCCACCCAGTTTATGATATTCTTGTATACCCTGAACTAGGGCATGCTGGTATTGTTCAACTGAAATGAGGAAGATCTAAAACAGTAATCCTTGCGGACAGGACCATAATGTCCAGGCTAGAGTTTTCATGCTAACATGGTCATTAGAAGAGCAGCAGCAAGGTTCATTTACATACATAAATGTAGGAGCCAGAGTCCAGTGGCTTAGGTATCTGACTGCAAGTTGCAGGGACAAGGAATTCTGATCATACTCTGTTTTAAGAGAGTGCCACGGTGAACAAAATTGGTATTAGTTACCTGCAATCAGAGCTTGGTTAACTAGCTAACCAATGAGCATGAGTGACACCTAGACATTGGACCTGGAGGAAGTGACATTATAAGCCCTATAGTTTGCTTACGAAAACATGGTTTCTTACCAAACTTCAGCTAATAAGAGTGAGTTAGGGTGAATGGTCTCAGATATTTGCTTAATGTTTTACACCCCCTCTCTAATTTATAGGTAGTTTTTGATAAATTATAAAATCAGTACTTTATTATAAAAATCCAAATGTTATAAACATGTTAATGTAGAAAATAAAAATTCCCAACAGTTTCATTCTCCAGATATTAACCAACTGCTGCTTATCTTCCCCCCCCACCATCCATTTTTCTTCTTATGACAGGGAGGCATCATGACCTAGTAGTTGAGAAGGCAGATTTGGGAGCCAAGCTACTTGGGTGCAAATTTCAGCTCTGTCACTTACTAGCTGTGTGACTGTGGGGCAAGGACCTCTCAGTGCCTTGGAATCCCATCTCTGCACAGGGGCATAACTACCTCTCTCACTGAGTTGTGAGGATTAACAATGGCATATTAGAATAGTGCGTGGTACATGGCAAGTGTGGTTTTTATTAATGATGATGATGATTATACAGTTACATATCAGTAGATATTTACACATACAAATATAAGGTACTTTATTATTAAAATTTTTTAAATGTTTATTTATTTATTTAAAGAAAACTTTAGTGTTTATTTTGTTTTTGAGAGAGACAGTGCAAGCAGGGGAGGGGCAGTGATAGAGGGAGACCCAGAATCTGAAGCAGGCTCCAGGCTCTGAGCTGTCAGCACAGATCCCGACACAGGATTTGAACTCATGACCCGAGTTGAAGTCAGACACTTAACTGACTGAGCCACCCAGGCGCTCCTGTATTTTCTTGATTTACAGATATTCATTTGCTATCATAAACATATATGAACTCTATCTGTTGTGGTTTTCCATTGCAGAACAGGGGAAGAAAGTGGTATTTTAATGGCCCAGCTTAGGCCAAAAACTAGCTGTTGTAAAGAAGAGAATTCCCTATTGGACTTCATACCCTCCCCAATCCCCATCTCATCAAACCATTAGACAGAGTTTCAAGATTTTGTCCATCCTTTAATAATATTTATTCTTACTGAAGCTTTCACTTATATCATTCTAAGTATTCTTGGCAAGAAGTGGAAATATATTTGGTCTAAATGAGACAAACTTAAACTTAATCAGTAAAACATTAGTTAAATGGAAGGAGAATAAAATTTCCCCATCCAATACTTGGCCTGTTTATTTATTAGGTAATTTGATTACAAAAGTTTGGAAAAGCAACAGATGAATACAGCTCTTTTTATTCCAGAATGAAACAAGGGGTCAGATATCAGGATCACATTCTCTTATTTATTTATATCCAATGTATCCCATTATTACCTATAATAATAATAAAATAATAAAAATTGTTTTCCCTTGTAGGTAACTTTTTGTTTCTCTCTTGCTGCTTTTAAAATTCTCTCTTTATCTTTAAACCTTGCCATTTTAATTATTATGTGCCATGGTGTGGACCTCTTCGGGTTCATCTTGTTTGGAACTCTCTGTGCTTTCTGGTAACAAGAAAGTTGGTAACAAAGTTACCTACAAGGAAAAACCTATTAGGCTATCAGGTGATTTTTCACCAGAAACTTCACAAGTCAGAAAGGAATGGCATGAAATATTCAAAGTACTAAAAGGAAAAAACCTATAACCTACTTTACCTGGCAAGGTTAACATTCAGATTTTAAGGAGAGATAGAGTTCCCCAGACAAACAAGATAAAGGAGTTTATCACCACTAAACTAGCCTTACAAGAATGTTAAAGGGACTTCTTTAAGTGGAAAAGGAATGGCCATAATTAGACATAAGACAAATATGAATAATAAGATGTAAAATATGACAACATAAAATGTGATGGGAGTAAAAAGGGAGGAATAAAGGAGGAAAAAGAAAAAGAAGGAGAAAGATCTTTTCTTTATTTTCTTCTTCTTCTTCTTCTTCTTCTTCTTCTTCTTCTTTTTTGAGAATCTGCTTCACTTAAATGACCATCAAATTAATATGGCTGGTATTTACTTAGGATGTTATATATGAACCTCTGGGCAACCACAAACCCAAACCAATGATACATAAAAAAATAAAGACAAAGAAAGCCAAACAAAACACTATCAGTACTTATCATGCACAAAGAAAGAGAGCAAGAGAATAAGAAAACAAAGAACTATAAAAACAACCAGAAAACAAATTTTAAAAATGGCAATAAGTACATATCTATCAATAATCACCTTAATGTAAATGGCCCAAATGCTCCAATCAAAAAACAGAGTGGCAGAATGGATAAAAAAACAAAAAACAAAAAACAAAAACAAGACTGAGAGGCACCTGGGGTGGCTCAGTGGGTTGAGTGTCCAACTCTTGGTTTCAGCTCAGGTCATGATCTCACGGTTCATGGGACCAAGCCCTACGTTGGGCTCTGTGCCGACAATACAGAACCTACTTGGGATTCTCTCTCTCCCTCTGTCTCTTCCCCTCCCCTGCATGTACTCTCTTGTTCTGTCTCTTACAAAATAAATAATTAAATTTGAAAAACAAAAAAACCACAGGACCAACCTGTATGCTTCATATAAGAGACTCACCTCAGACCTAAAGATACATACAAATGGAAATACAAATGGAAACAAAAACCTGAGGTAGCAATATTTATACCAAACAAAATATACTTTTTTCAGTTATTTTAATTTTTATATTTATTTACATTTATTTATTTATTTATTTATTTATAAAGTTTATTTATTTTGAAAGAGACAGAGACAGCACAAGTTGGGGAGGGGCAGAGAGAGACAGAGAGTGAGAGAGAGAGAATCCCAAGCAGGCTCCATGCTGTCAGTGCAAAGTCCAATGTGGGCTCAAACCCATGAACTGTGAGATCATGACCTGAACTGAAACCAAGAGTCAGACGCTTAACTGAGTCACCCAGGCACCCCCAAAATAGACTTAAAAAAAAGACTATAATAAGAGACAAGAAGAGTATTACATAATGATAAAGGGATCAATCCAACAAGAGGATGTAACAATTGTATATATATATATATATATATATATATATATATGCACCCCACATGAAAGCACCTAAATACATAAAGCAAATATTAATGGACATACAGATTGAAACTGAGGTAATACAATAATAGTAGGGGACTTTAACACTCTAGTTACATCAGTGGATAGATCATCCAGACAGAAAATCAATAAGGAAACAATGTCTTTGAATGACACACTGGACCAGATGGATATAATAGACATATACAGAACATTTCATCCAAAAACAATGAAATGCACATTCTTTTCAAGTGGACATGGATCATTCTCCAGAACAGATCACATATTAGGCCAAAAAACAAGCCTCAATAAATTTAAGAAGATTGAAATCATACCATGCATCTTTTCTGACCACAATAGTGTGAAACTAGAAATAAGTAACAAGAAAAAAACTAGAAAAACCCAAACATGTGGAGACTAAACAACATGATACAAAACAACCAATGTATCAATGAAGCAATCAAAGAAGAAATTTTAAAAAAATATATGGAGACAAATGAAAATGAAAACGCAATGGCCCAAAACCTCCAGGACACAGTGAAAGCAGTTCTAAGAGGGAAGTAGATAGAAATACAGGCCTACATCAAGAAACAAGAAAAAAACTCAAATAGACGATCCAATATTATGCCTACAGAAATTAGAAAAAGAAGACAAAGCAAAGCCCAAGATGAGTAGAAAAGAAGAAAAATAAAGATAGAGCAGAAATAAATGATTTAGAGACTAAAAAACAAAACAAAACAAACAAAAAAAACAGTAGAAAAATTCACTAAACAAAGTGCTGGTTCTTTGAAGACAAACAAAACTGACAAACTGACAAACAAAACAAAACTGACAAACCTTTAACCAGACTCATCAAGAAAAAAAGAAAAAGGAACCAAAATAAATCAGAAGCTAGAGAAAAGAAGTAATAACTGACATCATAGAAACACAAAGGATTATAAAAGAATAATATGAAAGGTTATATGCTAAAAAGCTGCAGAACCCAGAAGGAAAGTATACATTTCTAGAAACATATAATCTTGCAAAATATTTGAACCAGGCAGAAATGGAAAATATGAATAGATTGATTATAAATAATGAAATTGAATTGGTAATCAAGAATCTATCTATCTATCTATCTATCTATCTATCTATCTATCTATATACCAGATAGATTCACATGTGAATCCTACCAGACATTTAAAGAGCCAATACTTATTCTCATCAAACTATTCCAAAAAAAAAAAAAAAACAAGAGGAAGCAAAGCATCCAAATATATCCTATCAGGCCAGCATTACCCTGAGACCAAAACCAGACAAAGACACCACAGAAAAGGGAAACTATAGGCCAATATCCCTGATGAACATAAATGCAAAAATCTTCAACACAATACTAGCAAACTACATACAACAATACATTAAAAGGACGATTCACCATGATCCAGTGGGAATTATTCCCAGGATGCAAGGATGGTTCAATATTCCCCAAACAATCAACATCATATACCACATCAACAAAATGAAGGATAAAAATCATATGCTCTCAATAGATGCAGAAAAAGAATTTGACAAGATTCCACATCCATTCATGAGAAAACCCCTCAACCAGATGGGGTTAGAGGGAATATCCTCCAACATAATAAAGGCCATATATGAAAACCTACAGCTAACATCATCCTCAATGGTGAAAACCTGAAAACTTTCCTTCTGAGGTCAGGAACAAGACAAAGATGTCCACTCTTGCCATTTTTATTCAACATAGTACTGGAAGTCCTAGACACAGCAATCAGACAAACAAAAGAAATAAGAGGCATCCATACTGGTAAAGAAATTAAATTGTCACTATTCGCAGGTGGCATGATATATACATAAAAAGTCCTAAAAGAGTTCACCAAAAAACTACTAGAAGTAATAAATGTATTCAGTAAAGTGACAGGATACAAAATTAATGCCCAGAACTCAGTAGCATTTTTATACACTAACAATGAAGTTACAGAAAGAGAAATTAAAAAAAAAAAATACCATTTACAATTGCACCAAAAATAATAAAGTACCCAGAATAAACTTAATCAAGGAGGTGAAAGGCTTGTACTCTGAAAACTATAAAACACTGTTGAGAGAAATTGAAGATTACACAAATAAAAAGAGATTCTATGCTTGTGGATTGTAAGAATTAATATTGTCAAAATGTCCATATTACACAAAGCAATCTAGAGATTAAAAGCAATCCTTATGAAAATGCCAAGAGCATCTTTCACAAAACCAGAATAAATAATACTGGAATTTGTATGGAACCATAAAAGACCCCAAATAGCAAAAGCAATCTTGAAAAAGAAGAACAAAGCTAGAGGTATCACAATCCCAGATTTCAAGATGTACTACAAATCTGTAGTAATTTAAACAGTATGGTCCTGGCACAAAAATAGATATGTAAGTCAACGGAACAGAGTAAAGACCCCAGAAATAAATCCACAATTACATGGCCAATGAATCTATGACAAAAAAGGCAAGAATATATAATGGGGAAAAAACAGCCTTTTCAATAAATGGTGCTGGGAAAACTGGACAGCTACATAGAAAAGAATGAAACTGGACTACTTTCTAACATCATATACAAAAATAAACTTAAAATGGATTAAATGGAGACCGGAAAACATAAACATCCTGGAAGAGAACAAAAGAAACAAAAGCAAAAATAAACTATTAGGACTACATCAAAATAAAAAGCTTTTGCACTGCAAAGGAGCCCATCAAGAAAACTAAAAGGCAACTTACTGAATCAAGAAGTTATTTGCTGGGGTGCCTGGGTGGCTCAGTTGGTTAAGCATCCAACTTCAACTTAGGTCATGATCTCACAGCTCGTGTGTGAGTTTAAGCCCTGCGTGGGGCTCTGTGCTGACAGCTCAGAGCCGGGAACCTGCTTAAGATTCTGTCTTTTGGGTCTGTCTGTCTGTCTGTCTCCTCTCATGTCTCTTCCCCTGCTCATGTTCTGTCACACATCAATAACTGGTTATTGCAATTGTCAGAGGTCAGTTTCCAACATATGAACAACTAGAAAATGGAGGTTCTACATTTTTACCCCACAGAATATGGCAATGATAGTTTTAGCTTGAAAAGTTTTTAAAGCAAGTTTATTAAGCATCCACTTTGACTATAAAATATATTAACAATGTACCTAATAAAATATCTATCATTAAACAATGTAAATTCTTCAAGCCTCAAATAAAATAATAGTAACAAATATATTTTTTTAGAGACAAAGGTAAGCCAGGTATTGCAGTAGGCACATTACATTAATTATCTCATTCCCCTTTCATCAGTTATGCAAGGTAGATGGTAAAAATGCAAACTTCTGTCAGTGAGTGTTAGCCAACCAATCATTACTTAAGAGAGTTAATTTTCAAATTCCCTGTAAGTAACAGAATCTCTGGCTGGTGTTCTCCATTCTATTATTAACTAAAGAGGTTTGGAATAACTCTCCGAGGTTTGGAAACCACACTTCGGTCACTTTGCCTACAGAAATAAGACTTAGTACCTCCACTTCCTCTTGCAAATATTTTTTGGGCCTATGACAATTTCCTTAATTTTCTATCCTGTGATCTGCTAGCATTACAGTGATTTTATTGCTGTGATCAGAATTGAAGATATTTAGTCAAGTGTCATTCTTACTTACATGAATAAAAAGTCAAGTCAGATTCTGTTTGGGCTTCAGTGAACCTATTTACCTGAAGACACTTACTCAAGTCTGTTTACATTGCGGACTGAAAAACACAGGCACACTCTTTTTGCAACTCATCTTTTAAAGAGGAGTCTATTCCCTACCCTTTAAATCTAGACTGTTCTTGTCACTTGCTTTGACCAAAAGAATATGGTAGAAGTGAAGTTATGACTTCCAAACTAGACCTGAAGCTTCTGCCTTGGTTCTTGGAGAATGCAGCCCTGAGACTGACATGTAAGACAGTCAGTCTAGCTTACTGAGGACGAGAGGCCAGAGAAGAAGCATCAGCTGCCAGACATGTGCCTGAGGCCACCTTGAATCTTCAACTATGAGCCCAGGCAAAACCAGTCTCACCCAGCTGACACACAGAATTGGAGAAATAGCAAAGTATTGTTGGTTTAAAACACTAAGTTTTGGTGTGGTTAATTACACAGAAATATATAGTTCATATTTTTTTCTTCTTATTCCTGCCAGCCTCATAGGAAATACTAGATAATTTAGGAAAAGGTAGTGAATTAAGGAAAACAGACAGTGAGTAAGTTCTATGAAGATAGACCATACAGCTTTATTTCACCAACAGGAAAGGGGAGAAATGAAGAAAATATCATTGAAGAGCAGAAGAGATAGGTGACTCTGCAGGTAGGGGAGGTAACCTGTAAATTATGGGGGAACAGCTCTGTCATGGCACCTTGGTGGCTGGGTTTGGTTGTCAGCTTGCCCTGGGTCTGGTGGATTCTCCTTAGGGTCTTTTTGAAACACGAGAACCTGAAGGCTTGTGAGGAGGGGTTACCAGGAAATTTCTCACTTGCTTTTCTATCTGTCAGGGAAACTGACATGAGGCAGTTTTTCATTGCCTTCCAGGTTCTGATGAGGTGTGAGGCTTTCTGCCTCACTCCCCTTTAGACAGAAATGTAGGCTATAAAACTGTATAGTTGCAATCTAGAATTCCCTGCTTGGCAAGAGAGTATTTCAACTCGTTTTGTAATCATCTGGCCCTTTAGTTTCCGTGCCATCCCTCTTGGGCTGTGAAACAAGCACCTTTGGCTACTCTTTTCTGTCTATGTAAGTAATAAATCCTCTAAAGCTAAAAAGGGCTCAGTGTCTTTACTGGCCAATTCTGGCAGGCCTTGGCTGTGGCCTTGCCTGCTGTCTGTTTGACACAGGTAGGTAATGGAAAAAAAAAAAAAACTTGTCATAAAGTATTAAAAACAAACCATAATTCTGTAGTTAAAGTGGGATGAAAATTTGACACATTTTCTGTTCCCCACCCTATCCCAAGTCTCATCTTCAGTAATAAATACATGGATTATCAATGCTTCAGTTATGTTAGCCATGCCTCTAACTTCTGCAAGTTCATCTGTACCATCAATAAATGCATCTCAGCAAATACAAAACCTATATATACTTTGAAAAGATAGTCTGAGTTGGCTTAGAAACTAAGGTAGAGCAAATATTTGAAATTTTAACTCATATGTCAATGAAAGTATAGATACTTCGGCATAAATTGTTTGAAGTTATTGAAATATTTAAGACAAAACTCATGAATTCTCTTTTTTTCTTGTTATTGTAACTGTCCATAAAGAAAAAAAAAGTCAGAAAAATAAGTCAGTAATACTGGGAGTTTAATTTTATTGCTATGTAAATAGTTTTCCAAATAAACCGAATTTGGGTGGGATGGATATTTTCTCTACAAAAGAACCAGATTCCCGAAGTACATAAATATACCTCTGATATTAAAGTCTTTAGAGAAACACATAGAATTTAGGGAAACTTTTAGTGAAAATTCTTACTCCAAAAATATTTACAAAAATTGACTTATTTTCTTCTTTCATTCTCCCCACTATCTGTGAATGGGAAGAGTCCTTAAACGTGAATGTAAAACATTAGACATCAGAAGGAATAAGAAGAAAAGCAAAGGACTTGGTTTATAAATAGAGTAACAGAGGCTTTGAGTAATCAAAAACTACCTGTGAACACATCCTGTGTTCAAAAACTAAGCAAGGATTCTGCCCACTCAGGTCAGATAGAGAACTACTTTTGCTCTAAGTAAATAGCAAGCTAAATGAGCCTGTTTTTATTGAGAGGATATTTGAGCATGTGAAGTGTAAACAAGGAAAGTGGTCTAGCCAAACTAGTTTCTACCTTTTGCAGACACCGTTTATTCTTCCACACTTAAAATTTTTAAATTTGTGCAGGCCAATATGAGGATGGGGTACTCATCCATGAATAAAAATGTAATTCAAGGCACCTGGGTGGCTCAGTCAGTTAAGTGTCTGACTTTGGCTCAGGTCATGATCTCACGGTTCATGAATTTGGGCCATGCATCGGGCTCTCTGCTGTCAGTGCAGAGCCCGCTTCAGATCCTCTCCTTCTCTCTGTCCCTCCCCATCCCGTTTCTCTCTCTCTCTCTCTCTCTCAAAAATAAATAAACATTTTTCTTCTAAATGTAATAATTCAACTGACATTCACTGAGTGCTAACCATAAGCCATGCATTATAATTACCCCATGTGTCTCCTTGGCTCCAGCTTTCCCTACTTTAATCCACTTCTCTGCCTAAAATTATTCCAAGGCTGCCCAGTGCTTCCACAATGAAACACAAACACCTGAACCTGGGGCAAACAGCCCAGCCCTTGCCAGCCTCTCTGGGACCCTCTCTGCCAGTCTTCCTTCCTATCTTAGATCCCCAGCCCCAGACAGACTTGCAGTTTCTGGGAGGTGCCCTGATTTCCATAACTTTGCACACGCTGTTGCCTATTTCTAACCTTACCCCTTCTGTCTCCAAAGGAGTAACTGTTCCTTCTTACTCCATAGCATAATCTGCATATGACTATGCTGGCACTGATTTCACAGTGAAGTTGCTCCCTCCCTCATCCTTGTGATTCTAATGCTTAACCAGGGATAACAGTAAAAAAAAAAAAATGATTATTGGATAAATAGGAACATTAAGAAACATGTGTATTAGTGCAAGCTGAGTGTGTCACAGTTTGAGCTGAGACAGCAAAAATATTTGTTATAGTGAAGATCAGAATAATTCTTCAGAGGAAGAGTATGCTTTTAAAAATGGCATGGAGGGGGGCACCTGGGTGGCTCAGTAGGTTGAGCATCCGACTTTGGCTCAGGTCATGATCTCATAGTTTGTGAGTTCAAGCCCTGAGTTAGGCTCTGTGCTGACAGCTCAGAGCCTGGAGCCTGCTCTGGATTCTGTGTCTCCCTCTCTCTCTCCCCCTCCCTCACTCATGCTCTGTCTCTCTCTCTCTCTCTCTCTCTCTCTCTCTCTCTCTCTCTCAAAAATAAATAATAAAACATTTTTTAAAAATTTTAAAAAATAGCATGGAGGTATAATTTTTCAAAAGCTAATTATACTGATGGCTATGGATGCTAGCTCTCTCATGCATGGTTCATAGGAGTCCAGAGACTAGTTCTTATTTGTGAGTAAGAAAGGCTCTGTATCAGGCTACAAGAGGTAAAAAAAAGGACTAAAGTAAACCTTAGTTTTCATGATTCATCTAAAACCTTTGCATCTACTTTTTTTCCCCTGATATTGGACTTGGAAAAAAAGCTGTTAAGTTCAGTACTTAACATGGCTTTCAAAAAATTATATTGGCAGGGCACCTGGGTGGCTTAGTTGGTTAAGCGACTGACTCTTCATTGCAACTCAGGTCAGGATCTCACAGTTTGTAAGATTGACCCCCATGTTGGGCTCTGTGCTGACAGTGTGGAGCCTGCTTGGGATTCTTTCTCTCCCTCTCTCTACCCTTCCCCTGCTTACCCTCTCTCTCTTTCTCTAAAAATAAATAAACTTAAAAAAATTATACTGGCAAAAATGGAGCTAGAGCTTCTGGGATGATAATGAATGCATAGGACTTTCTTTGGAAGGGTAAAATTTGACTAGTGTTCTATGAGTCAATAGGAATCTAGGAACAACTTTAAGGGATCAGTAAGGAGGATGGACAAAAGAATCCCAATATTAGAGAAATAATACGGGAGTTGGAATGATAAGATCTGAAATAAAGTCTGCTTATTCTTTTTCAATACTGGCATGGGCTAGTCGTAACTTCTCTATGCTTGCCTCCACATCTGTAGAGAAGTTAATAAAGCATCTCTGAAATTTCCAGTTAATATGGTAGACTAAACCAACATTGGAGATCTACTCCTTCCATAAAGTTTTAACTGTTTTAACATAGGTTTCAACATAAGAAAGGGAGATCTCCAAATAATGTAATATAGAGGAAATAATCCAGGATGGGGAGGAAGAGCGAGAGCTAAAAGCAGTCACAGGGGCATTAGAACAAGATATATAGCTACAGAGCTGGAGATCATAATCACGGGAGGAAAGAAGTCAAGGTATATATGGCCCTTTGCATGTAGGGTAATAGAGCAGAGGTCCTTTCATAAAGCTGTGGGTCTGAGAGACCCAGAAATGGCCTTTCAGCCATATAATGGGGCTCAGAAAATCCCAACATCTGATCCAGGGATAGGCATGGAAAAAAGTCAATTGCACATTAAAGATCATTGCTTGGTAGGAGGATTATATATCAATTAAACTTCATTAAATTAAATATGCATATTAAAATTTAAGAGTAACCACTTAAAGAACAGAAATAGTATGCTAACCTTCCTCTTGTCTGGTAGATCAATAACAGTAAAGAAAATGCATGGTGATTTAAATGAAATAAATGCTATGTAAATGCTTCTTGTTAGGTACAATCATCAATCCAAGTTCAGGTTTTACCAGTGACCTTAAAGACAAACTAACTGGACGACTGTTCTGAAAGTGAAAGTTCAGTACTTAACTTGTATAACTGGTTCTCATCTAATGATTTCCCCTTCTCCCAGCAGACTCAAGAATGGCAGTCTCCTGACAAGATGAAGAACCCATGTCATTTAAAATTCTGGGTGTTAATTTCTCACCATCTGTTTAGCGTTGTTGGACTTAAGTTGGAAAAAAAAAAGAAAAAGGAAAATGATGGATTTGGGTTCCAATTTACTTTGTCCTTTGTTCTATTTCTTCAGGAATTCAATTTGAATCTGTTTTACAATGCAAACATCGTGTTAAAAGTACAACGAAAAATTGAATCAAATGAAAAATTTTTTGTCATTAAATAATATTTGGGGTAATAATACTGTTTAAAAAAAGATCTCGGTACTGCTTCTAGAACATAGTATTTTAAAGCCTGACAGGACCATGGGAAATGTCTAGCTCAGCGAGTTTCTGGTGCTGCTCTAAAGAGTCATAGGGATTTGCAGAACCTTTGAGGCCATGAAGGGAGGGAGAAGGGAGGAGCAGGAGATCCTCCCTGTGCCCTAGCATAGCTTTTTCAATTTGCTTGGGCTTCAACTGGGCTTCAACTGGGCTTCTGTATGAAATTTCCTTTGAAAATAGTGCCATACCTATAGATTGATAGATAGGGAACACTGATTCTATATTCTTTGTTTTACAGATGATGAAACAGGTACAGAGAAGGTAAGTGACTTGCTCACTGTTGAAAGCAAATAAAAAACCAGGGACTAGAGATCAGCCTTTTTCTCTAATACTACATCTGTGTTAGAGACAATGGTTTTGTTTTTTCTCTTGACAAGAGAAACTGAGGCATTGTGTTAAGTGTTAGGACTGAAAATATAAATAAATTGTGGTCTCAGCCCTTAGAAGCCTTTGATTCTATGAGATCAGCTAGGAGAAGGTTTTAAGAGGGATGGAGCCATCAACAATTCTTAATGCAGTCAATGGAACCAAGAGGAACAAAATAACCCAAAAAGATTTTAAAAACAGAAAAGGACTCACACTTTTAGGTGAAATTTGACCTTGGTTGTTTTTTTTTTTTTGAAGTTTATTTATTTATTTATTGTGTGAGAGAGAATGTTAGCATACTCATGCACCAGTGCATGAGCAGGGGAGGGGCAGAGAGAGAGGGAGAGAATCCCAAGCAGGTTCCATGCTTTCAGTGCAGAGCCTGATGCAGGGCTTGATCTCATGACAGTGAGATCATAACCTGAGCCAAAATCAAGTCAGAAGCTTAACTGACTGAGTAACCAAGGTGTCCCTGTAAACTGTTACTATTATCCAATGTATCTAAAAAAGGAAATAGAGTATGAGAGTGTGAAGGGATGGGTCTTTTCTGGGGGTGGCTAGATTTGGAGCATTCAGTAAGTATGGAGAAAAATATAATACATTAAAAAGCAACAGCAACAAAGAAAAGTGCTTTGTTGTAAGGAAGTTCTTTTTTTTTAATGTTTCTGTATTTTTGAGAGAGAGAGAGACACACACACAGAGCACCAGCAGGGGAGGGGCTGAGAGATGGAGACAGAATCTGAAGCAGGCTCCAGGCTCTGAGCTGTCAGTATAGAACCTGATGTGGGGCTCGAACTTGTGAACCATGAGATCATGCCCTGAGCTGCAAAAAGGACAGTTAACTGACTGAGCCACCCAGGTGCCCCTGAGGAAGTTCTTAAAGTTGTGCTAATATAACGATGTATTAAATGGTGCTAAAATAGGGGCACCTGGGTGGCTCAGTCAGTTAAGCGACTGACTCCTGGTTTCAGCTCAGGTCATGATCTCACCAGTTGTGAGTTCAAGCCCCACATCAGGCTTCATGCTGACAGAGTGGAGCCTGCTTGGGATTTTCTCTTTCTCTTTCTCTCTCTCTGTCCCTCCCCCCTCTCACTCTCTGTCTGTCTCTCAAAAATAAATAAATAAACAAAAAATTTAAAAAAAATAATAAATCGTGCTGAAATAGTTAGCTTGAATGGTACTAAAAAGGAACTAAATAATTTACCAAAAAGTTTTAAAGAAATTAAGAGAAAAAAATGCCAAAATGACTTAGCGTGCCTATGTTAAAAATGTTGCATAGAAAAAAAGAGGTAAATAAAACAATGAAGAAGGTGGAAGAAAAATGGCTTTATCAGTAATTAACTATATAGATTTCTCTGGGTCACAATTTCCTCATCTATAGACAAGGAGATTGGAAAAAAAGAATCTATAAAATTCTTCCTAGCCACAAAATTATCTATGGCTACAAGGGTTTGACTCCAAATAAGGGAGAATATATATAAAATATATATTTACTTAGTAGCTAAGAAACAAGATGTACCCTTCTTTTTATAATTTAATTTTCCTTAAGTGAACACAAATAACATCATTAATAAAATAATTGACATAAGATTTATCAACCAATGAAGAAACAATTGGAAAAATTAAGAACTAGAAAAAAATTACTCATTATTTCTGAATCTGGCTAATATCTTGGGTGTTTATATTATAGTGATGTCCTCAGAAAAATCAGAACAATTAAGAACAAAGCAAATTTAAGATGATGTTTGTTTTCTTTGTTAAAAACAAAAACAAAAAAAGCAAAAACAAACATTAGATATAAGAATATAAAAGCATAGTCTACAAGTGGCTAATGGAATAAGAAAGAGTTCTGGAGATTCATGAAAAGATTTCAAAGGGAATAGATGGCATGCAAAACAGAGCTTATGAAATCAGGGGCAAGGTTGAATTGACTCAATTCTAAAGACATAATCCTGGAACCAAAGGAGTCGATGTTGAACCATAGTGTTGTAGCCTACAAGCATTGTTGCAAAAGGAAGTAGACATTTTCCAGAACCTCATGATATTATAGTCATTACTGGAAACCAAAAGTCTTAGAAATATGAGCAGAGCTAAAGAAATATAAGAGGTAATAAAGTGATGAAACCCTGGAACATATGAAGAAAGAAAGTGGGAACAACTAAGTTCATAGAGCCTGGAAAAGCAGCAATAAGCAGAGAAGGTAAGGAGAGTCTAGGATTGTCAGCATATTAATGGCAATTAAGAAAAAAATTATCGGTGATAATATAAAAGAAAGGACATTAAACTGATCTTAGAAAAATTCAGTTGGATGACTGGTGGAACGATTTACAATAAGTTTTGTTGAAACTAAAAAATAAATGAATTAGCTAATTCTCTTTGGCAAGTATTCTATTATGGGAATTCAAAGTTTTTCTTTTATTTTGTCTGCTTATTTCCCAGAGTAAAAAGTAAATATAAATTAAAGGTAGACTCAAACACCTAGATCAAGTCTCAAAA
The DNA here is from genome assembly GCF_022837055.1 of Prionailurus viverrinus. Taxonomy (NCBI): domain Eukaryota; kingdom Metazoa; phylum Chordata; class Mammalia; order Carnivora; family Felidae; genus Prionailurus; species Prionailurus viverrinus. Next base: position 101,937,008 of record NC_062564.1, read on the forward strand.
TATCATCTGGCCAATTACTACAAGGTACTATCTCAAAACAGAACTGATTTTACGTAAGGTTATTTTCCCTGAGTTCTAAGGACAGAGATTATATAGCTGTCTTTGGAAAACAATTCCAATATCAAACAACCTGTACCGTCAAACATTATCTTCGTCTCATCAGACGTGATTTTGTTGTAGATTAAGGCAGATTACTTAGCCATTCTTTCCTGTATTCTTAAGTGGAGGAGTCTAAATATCTTGTAAACTTTACTTGACAACCCCGTTTTCTGGGAGCACAAATCATGAATATACAATTCAAAAATGGTCAAAAAATGAATTCACTCCTGTAACCATGATTCAGGTCATGAAATAACTCTGCCAGCACTTCCAGAGCCCTCCTTGTTTGCCTTACCAGCCACTACCCTTCCCACCTCCCCAAAGATAACCACAAACTTGATTTCAAACACTTTGGTTTAGATATGTCTGTTTTTGAAATTTACAAGCATGGTTAAACATATGTTCTCTCTTTTTTTAGTAGCTTTTTAAATTGAGATATACCTCACACAACATAAAGTTCACCTCTTTAATGTGTACACTTTACTGTAATCTTTGTTGTGCAACCATTACCACTATCTATATCCAGAATATTTCCATCTCCTACTTTACTCCACAAAATCCTGTACCTAATAGCAGTTGGTCCCAATTAGTATGTTCTCTTTTGCTTTTGGCTTCTTTTTCTTAACATTATGTTTGTGAGATTCATGTGCTATAATCAGTAGCCAATATATATATGTATATATATTTTGAATAGAGCCTAAGGCATAAAGTACAGGTTTTTCTAATTAATTATGATTCCATACACAAAACTAATGGTTTAGACCCTGGTTGCACAGTAGTACCAACCAGGGAGAGTTAAAAAACACTGATGTGTAGGCCCCATTCCAGATAAATAAATTATAATCTGGGGTATGGGAAGGGTAAACCAGGGCTTTAGTAGTTTTAAAAATTCTCCAGATAATTCTATTGTGCAGCCAGAACTAAGAACTACCATAAACAACTAATCAGTAAAAGACTTAGCCTGACCAGAAGAAGGCTCTAATTAAAAAGACAGAGTCTCTTAGACCCTCAGGCATACTGAATTAGATTTTTGAGACCGTGAGAGTCTGCATTTTGACAAGTGACACATGTGCTTCTTATAAAGCAGTTTCAGAAATACGGCAGGAAACCAATAATTATTTCTAAAAAAATAAATGACTTCATCAACAGAGGTTTCTATTGCTTTTAAATAAGAAAACACAAATGCTAGTTTAAAACATTTTCAATACATTAAAAAGAAACTATTTTAATGTATGATTTAATTAGAGTGATGAGAGGAAAAATATATTACATCTGCCTCATTTCTTTTAATTTGGTATCAATCCAAAGTGAAAACCTATTGGGAAGTAGCCTTTTCTACCTCCTGCTCTGAGGTTAACACAGGAAACAGGTCTACTTTTTTTAGACATCAATCCAGTTTCAATGTTGTCAACAGACTCTGAAATTCGCAATTTACTTTTTCATTCCTAGTAGACAATATACAAAGAATCTTCTTCACAACACCAGATAAACACATTGGAAAAATTTTTAAATGCAATTGCCAAGAAAAATGGCAAACAAAATAGAAAAGGAAAAAAATTTCAGAAAAGGAAAACATACTCCAAACAGTTTGAAAAATACTTAATTACATAATGTAGTCTAGTAGTAACAACTTTACATGTTGATAAGTAAGAACATTTTATTTGACGCTAGAGTTGGCATTAGGCCCTTGTAATGTATTTCTATTATCTGGTCCTGCTGGAGACAGTTTAATATATACTCAAGGCAAGCATAGTGCTTTATATAGGGCTCTGTACAGCTTCAGCTCTTAATAATGTGTCATTCTCATTATTGAAGGATATCTTCCTTTATTGAAGTATTCTCTTGATATATTACATAATTTTAAATATGACCTGATAATTTTTCACCTTACCAATTGGTCACTAACAGTAAACTAGGTTCTGTTATTTAGTACATTAATTCAATATATTGGATGGTGGTTAGCTGTTTAAACATACTAACATTTCTAAAATAAGTTTTTAATTTTAGGATAATTTAGATGCACACAAAAACTGTAAAAATAGTCCAGAGAATATCTATATCCTCCACATCTAGTTTCAACATTTATTACAGCTAATGAGCCAGTTTTGATACATAATTATTAACTAGAATCCAGAATCCATACTTTGTTCTGATTTCCTTTGTCTTTACCAAATGTCCTTTTCCTGTTCCAAGATGCCATCCAGGATACCATGTTATCATGTGGTTGTCATATCACCTTACACTCCTCTAGGCTGTGACTATTCTTCAGACTATACTTCAGCTAAGTAAGTTTTAGAATGTTGCATACTATTAAGCTTTTAAAGATACTTAATTTATTCTTAGATTCAATTAATACATCAGAAAAATTTGACTTAAAGCAATCCTAAAGGAAAAAAGAAATATCTTTTGGAGATGGTTCGAACTATTAGAATCATTTCAAATAGACTTAAATGATTGGTCCTAGTGCATATAGAGGTATAATACAAGATAGACTAATTATAACTAATAGAATTATTGTCATTTCTAAAACTTGGAACTTAAGTTTACAAATGAATAGGAAATGAAATCATTTACATTCCTCTGGGTTCCAATCTTTGCTATTGTTTTTACATAGCCATAAATTTCATTTTATCTTGAGTTTTGTTTTTTAGTTTTTCACTATTTACTTGTTTATGTGTTGAAGTAAAATGTATACTTGACATTTTTAAAAGCAGTATAGGGCTCATTCTTTCATATTAAGATATCATACTTGTCTAAATACCCCTTGTTGTTGGATATTTGGTGTGTTTCCATTTTTTATAATACTACTATCATCTTTGTGCAAGAACAATTTAAAGTTGAGCCAATTTGCATTTTCTCCAGGATTGTATATAAATGCAAACTTTTCTGCACAATACCAACACTGAGTTCTATGTTTCATATATTCTCAAACTAGTATGAAATGCTGCTATAAAGTTGCTTCTCTATATACTGTATTATCGGAGCAAAGTTGTGCATTTTTCCATGTCTTCTTGTGAAAACCGTTCCTTCTTTTTCAAATGGGAATTTAAATGCCAACCTTACAGGTAAAATTAGATGGGGAAAATTTGATTTACTAATATCCTCTTAGGGAGAGCTGTCCTTTTTGGAAAATGGGAGTTTGTAGTCAAGGGCAAATATAAGAAGAGCTCTTTTTGAGACTAGGGATAATTTTATTAATTAAGAAGGAGGAGGGATGGTGGGGGTGCCAGGATGGCTCGGTTGGTTAAGCGTTTGACTTCAGCTCAGATCACGATCTCATGGTTCCTGAGTTCCAGTGCCGCATCAAGCTCTCTGCTGTCAGCACAGAGCTCCTTTGGATTTTTGGTCTCTCTCTCTCTCTGTCCCTACCTCACTCTTCCATGCTCTCTTTCTCTCTCAAAAATAAACATTAAAAAAAAAAAAAAAGGATGGGGGACAGTAAAGGAAAAGCAAGAAAGAAGGGTGTAATCAGAAAATAATGAAAGGTCAGCACTCCACATTTTGACATCTGCTCTCTCTGTAACTTACTCAGATCTTAAATACTTTTAAAAACTCATGAAGTGCACAATATGAATAGGTAGATCAGTTGTAGACATTAAGATTGAAGAAGTAAAAGATGAGAAGAAGAAAGAAAAAATAGCTTACCAATAAAATACAGAAGACAGAGAGAAGCAAAACTGTGTGTGTGGGGTGCACAATAAAATTCCCAGAAGTTGTTTTTATTTTTTAAGTAATATCCACTTTCCCAACGTGGGGCTTGAACTCACAACCCTGAGATTAAGAATTGCACATTCCACTGACTGAGCCAGTCAGGTGCTCCACTCAGAGTGTTTGTTTGTTTGACATTTATTTATTTATTTTGAGGGAGAGAGAAAGAGAGAGAGAGAGAGAGAGAGGCTGAGAGAGAGAGAGAGAGAGAGAGAGAGAGAATCCCAAGTAGGCTCTGCATTGACAGCACAGAGCTTGAGGCAGGGCTCAAACTCATGAAAGGTGAGATCATGAGATCATCACCTGAGCCAAAACCAAGAGTTAGATGCTTATCCAACTGAGCCACCCAGGCACCCTGAAAGTCTTTTGATATCAGAGCAACTGGGTTTAAGATTTGGGTCAGATTTAGCCTGAGTTTAGGTACCCTGACAGCTGCCTGGATTATACATATTTATACTATTTAAAATAGTAAGCCTTTGGGGCACCTGGGTGGCTCAGTTAGTTAAGCATCCAACTTCCACTCAGGTCATGATCTCACAGTTTGTGAGTTTGAGCCCTACATCAGGCTTGCTGCTGTCAGTGCAAAGCCCACTTTGGATCCTCTGTCCCCCTCTCTCTGCCCCTTCCCTGCTGGTTCTCTCTCTCTATCTCAAAATAAATAAATAAACTTAAAAAATTAAAATAATAAGCCTTTAATAGTGTGTCACATTTAGTTCTTCCTGTCATTTCAAAATGTTTTTATTCTTGTAGTATGAAAAAAAAATCTTGTGTTTAATGGCTTCCTCTCTTTTATTTATTTATTTATTTATTTATTTATTTATTTATTTATTTATTTAGAGAGAGTGCAGGGGAAGGACAGAGGGAGAGAGAAAATCTTAAGCAGGCTCCGTGCTCAGCAAGAGCCTGATGTAGGACTCAATCCCATGACTGTGGGATCATGCTCTGAGCTGAAATCAAGAGTCGGACACTTAACTGACTGAGCCACCCAGGTGCCCCCTTCCTCTTTTTTTAAATATCTGCTAATTTATCTTCCACCCACAAAAGGGATACATATGTTATTCTGTTTCCTTTGGGTTTTATATTTCATATTCTGGTTTCTTGCAGATTTATAACTTACATGCTTCTTTCGAACTCATTGTAATTTATGGATATGGCTATGGTGACAACAATCTAAGTTAATTCTTTTTCAGATCATTGAAACAAGTAATTTAAGTCTCTATTGTATTACTTCTGGTTTGTAATAAAATAAGTGATTATAAAGGTTTGAATCCATAATTGGCCAGTGTTTGAAATCCCCATGTTATAAACATCATGCACTAGAGCTTTTGTAATCAACTTTAAGCCTGATCTAATCATTATAATCTTTTAAGAATTTTTTCAGAGACTTTTGAAAGAACAATTTGACATTTTTGCCCCCTTTCCAATGAGTTTTACTATCACTCAGAATATGTCAGGGATTTAAGTTGGTAACAAGAATCACAAAATTTAGAGTTGGGAAGTATAATAGGGATGACCTCATGCAACTTTGTGATTTAAAGGTGAGAAAACAGAGGCCAAGAGAACTTCAATTACCTTCCCAAAGTCACAGCTAATTAAAAGCTGACCTGGGACTTGGACTCATGTCTCTGACCATCTCAAAATATACAATAATAAAAAAAGGAACTGCTTTTAACTTTCACTATCCTTTTACTTTAAATCTCCTTACCTTTATATTTATGCTAATTCACACAAAAATAATCTCACCTTCCCTTTTGAGGACTTTAAACCAGTAGGTCAAAACTTCAAAAGAGGAAAAGAGTGGAAGTTTGCCCCCTGCAGGTCAAAAGAAGAAGTCTTTTAGGTTTTTTTCCAGGGTAAAGCTCTGATGACTCTTACAAAGCAAAAAGTGTGTTTTAAAGCACTTCCTTGGGAGAGTACCTGTCAAGATAGCATAGGAAAACTTTTATCATGGGGATGCTGCCTTCGTTCTCATCACTGTTACTGTGACAAGTTTCTACAGTATTCCTCTTCCAATAGTATGTGGTGCTATCATAGAACACTGAACAGTATGAACCCATAATTAGAAGGCCATGAAAATGCTTCTTAGCAACTGAAAACAAATCTCTTTTTCTGTTGGAATTTCCTACTCACTGCTAAGAAATATCTGAGTGGGCAACAATATCCTATAATGATTTTGGGACAACTGGATAACCATCTAGAAAAAGTTCTTTTAGAGTCTTGTATCTTCTACTAAAATAAGTCCCTGATGGATTAATATTTAAATGTGAAAGATGAACAAAACCATAACATTACTAGAAGTCTGTACAGGTGATTGTAACATAACTTTGGAGTAGGGAAGAGCTTTGTAAACATAACATCAAAGGAAGAAGATTAAAGGAAAATACAGTCATTTTACAAACATTAAAAATATTTTTAAAAACGAGGCACCTGGGTGGCTCAGTTGGTTGAGCGTCCAACTCTTGATTTCGGCTCAGGTCATAATCTCATGGCTTGTGGGATCATGCCCCGGGTCAGACTCTGCACTGACAGTGCAGAGCCTGCTTGGGATTCTCTCTCCCCCTCTCTCTGTCCCTTCCCATGTTTACGCATGCTCTCTCTCAAAATAAATAAACATTTAAACATATGTAAAGAAAATCACTGTTCTTAAAGATTATTTAAGATTGAGATTACATTGTCCCACAAATTAGTCAAACAAAATTTTAATAATAATATCCACTGTCAATATGGCTGTGGAAATGACACTTTAATTTGCAGAGCCTTTTGAAAGAACAATTTGGCAAAATTATGTAACAAATGCTAAAATGTCCACCTGTTGACCCAATATCTATCTCTAAGAATTGATCCAAAGGATATAATCATGAATAAGAGGTAAGATTCAGTACAAACACATTTTTTATAGCCTTGCTTATCATAATACCCAAACTGAATTGACTGATAGGATATGGGTTAAAGAAATTATAGTAGGTTATCGTGCTGGGATAACATGATGCCGTTGCAGTTCTTTTACTGAACTCTATTTAATGGTATTGGGGGAAATTCTTTTTTTTAAAATAATTTTTCTAATGTTTATTTATTTTTGAGGGAGAGACAGAGACAGAGCATGAGCAGGGGAGAGGCAGAGGGAGAGGGAGACACAGAATCTGAAACAGGCTCCAGGCTCTGAACTGTCAGCACACAGCCCGACGTGGGACTTGAACTCATGAACTGTGAGATCATGACCTGAACCCAAGTCAGGCGCTTAGCCAACTGAGCCACCCAGGTGCCCCTTGGGGTGGGGGGGATTCTTAATATATTACTTTACTTGACAGAAGTAGGTTATATGGCAGTGTATTTAGTCTGAGCCCACTATTGATTAGAAAAAACATACATATACATCCATGTACACATAAGGGGCCTTAGAAAACTGTACACCAAATATTAATAATGGTTACTTTTGTGTGTGGGGGGAAAAAAGATTAAGAGTTTACTCTAAAGATGTTCTTGAAGAATAATGGAAATAATTAAAAGGTAAATGTGTTTAAAAAACAAAACAAAAGAACCTTCCAGGATGGAAATGTGAATGCAGAAAAGGAGATCCATAGTTACAGACAAAAAGAATGGGGTCTGGCTATGAGAAGAGAAATAAAAGTACTTAGGAAGAACAGAGGTGCCAGAACATGCAGTAAAATTTGTCAGGGACACACTCAGGTGTGAAGTGATTGCTGGTACAACATGATCTAAGAGCCTGGAAGTGAGGCCACAAAACAGCCCAGGCAAATCAGCATGCTTGCTGCTTGCACGACATGGTCTCTGTTATCCCAGGAGTCAATCTAAAATACTTTAAAAGTTCTCTAGTTTTAGTTTTTAAAAAATATTCTCTAGTTTAAATACAGTCTAAGCTGTCTAAAAAGCTCCATAAAAATATATTGCTGAAAGGTCACAGGGTGAAAACTCATTTAAAAGTAACAAAGAAACTAGGGTTTTTAGAATGGCTCATTAAAACAGTATTTCAAAATGTTTGAAGGTATATCACAATGTTTTACATATAGAAGATAGAGCTAACCAAAATCTATTTATTTTCACCTCTTATTTTTTAATTATTTGTTAAAAACATGTGTTTAGTTGGGGCACCAGGGTGGCTCAGTTGGCTAAGCATCTGACTTCGGCTCAGGTCATGATCTCACAGTTTGTGGGTTTGAGCCCCCTATCCAGTTCTGTACTGACAGCTCGGAGCCTGAAGCCTGCTTTGGATTCTGTGTCTCCCTCTCTCTCTGCCCCTCCCCTGCTCATGCTCTGTCTCTCTCTCTCTCTCTCTCTCAAAAATAAATATTAAAAGAGAAAAACCGAAGAACTTATTTATTCTCTCTCTCTCTCTCTCTCTCTCTCTCTCTCTCTCTCTCTCTCCCCAAGGCCGGGCTCAAACTCACAACCATGGACCATGTGCTCGAGTCCCATGCTCCAATGACTGAGACAGCTAGGCACCTCTGATTTTGACCCTATAATGAATAATTTGCTTCCATTTTACCTTTACTCTATCAAAATAGACTGATATTCAGCTATATGTAGAATTTGTATATTTGTGTTTGTTATTTGTATACCCATTAGCTTCTGGAGAAGCGATATTCAAACTTTGATCAGATGCCCCAGTATATGCATATTTATTTCTCTCTATATATATGTCCTCCCAAACTAATATACACAAATTATATAACAGAAAGAAAAAAGTTAAAATTACAAAAATAAAATAAGCAGGAGAAATTCTAATATATTCCTCTTGCAGCAATTGTACCTTCCTGTCTGTGCAGTTTTGCTTCTTCAGAGACCACTGACTGCCATTAGGGTCTCTCAAGACCTGATACCAGGATATACCTCTAAATAGTTTGTACCTTGGGCAAAACACTTAGCCTCTGTGTCTCAGTTTATTTGTATTGTTATTTATCATTTCTATCATTATCTTCATTTTAGTTTATTTGTAAAGTGAAGATAATAATAGAGCCTGCCTCACAGAAGTGCCATGAAGATCAAGTGAGCCAGTGCCTACAAAGTGCTTCCCATCATGCCTATGCTTGGCATGAAGAAGTGGTCTTTAATGGTAGATAAGATCTGTGATCAATATTCTGCAAGGCACGATCCTTCTTTAGATGATTGCTGAATTAAAGTTGATTACTGGTATTTTAGGAATTCAAGTTGTTTCATATAAAATAATACATGGCAATTTGTTCTTTTTTAATTCTTCCTTATCTCTCTGCTCTTTTCTGACATTATCTCCTCAGCCTGAAGCTAAGTGCATGAGTTTTCATATTTTTGCAAAGTTGCAAACTGTGCATTTCCCCTGAACATGTGGATTCAGTAGCCCCAAGGAAGGATAGCAATTACTTTGTATTAAAAATACCATCTCTTCATAGTCTATTTACATTATAGTAGCAATGATCAATTCTGGCTGCACATTATAATCATATGGGAAGGTTTAAAAACCCACATATCTAGGCCCCAATTCCAGAGCTTCTGATTCAATTTGTCTAAAGGCTCCCCAGGTGATACTACAGTGTAGTCAGGGATTGAGGAACACTGAGCAAGGAAAAAAATCATCATTTTATGTCAATGATTCTCAGTCTTGCTATATACTCCAGTCACCTGGGGAGCTCTTAAAAATACCAATGCCCGGAGCCCTGACCTCTGACTAATTAAATAAATATCTATGGATGTGGTCAGGACATTAACAGTCATAAAAGGTCCCCAGTTGATTCTTATTTGAAGCCAACACTGAGAACTATTGCTCTATGTAAACAAAATACTAAAGTAAAGTAGGTGGCAATCACAATAAGAACTTGACATCATGACTTGTAACAGATGACACATGCATACTCCAAGGTAGGCTGATCCAAGGGTGTTGTGGTCTACAATCACCTGTTGCTCACTCCTGAGTCATCCTAGCTTGCACTTGACTTTGCTTCCTGAGGCCAGCAAAGCCATGTGGGAGAGAGTAGTCCTGCTCTCTTAGAAGTGGCCTACCAGGGTCAGTAACTATTTAAAAGGGTAAAGCACTACACCAAACCTACTATTATTAATTTTTATCATTATTATCCTTAACTGCCTGGGTTCTTCTCTCCTCCAGTCACCTTGAGAAGTGAAATACTTCTTGCCTAGTACTCTCCTTTCCTATTGCTCTTATCTCCAAAGTAGGCACGCTGACCCTTTGTGGTCTGGACGTTATATCTAATCACCATAAGGAGAGTCAGGGAGGAAGGGGCACAAAGGAGAATCATTAAAATTTTAAGGCCAGGAAAGAAACAGAAATCTCACAAAATTGCTTTATAACAATGATCCAAATGCTTATTTCCCTAGATATTTGCATGCAGTTGAGTTACATTATCATAATACATATTTAATTTAAACCTTAAAGTCACTTTAAGAATACATTTTACAGATAAACAGATTTAAAAGAGGTTAAGTGACCTGCCCAAGGTCACATAGGGGGCAAAGTCAGATTATGAAAAAGATCTAGTTTTAAGTCTAACGCTTATTTCACCACACTACAAGTGCATCCTGGAAGCTGATAGGTACTTCCCCTTTAGCATTCTTTTATCATGAAAGGGAGAGCCTTTAGCTGGTCCCTGGGGACTGATCTGTTGCTTCCAGAACAGATATGGTTAAGTTCTGGGGGGTTAACAAATATCACAAAGTGGGTGATTGTGGTTATTAGATGTCACTATTGGAGAGATATCTCCCAAATCAGCAAGTTAACATTCAAAGGTGCCATAGGATGCTGCCACCAGAAAGCTGGTCTGAAATGGAATTGAGTAAAAAGAAAGTAGTGTTTACTTAATTAACCTAACACCTGAATAGAGTATGACAACAGAAGTGAGCAACCTTCTTGGATCATGGTGGGTGTCCAGCATTGTCCTGAAGAGAGGGTGTCTGGCTAGTGCTGCATCAGAGGAGTCCCTTGGTTTCAATTCCAGCCTCAACAAACAATGTTCCTAGCTTCCCAGAGACTTTTAGACACAGGAGGAAACAATTCTTGGTTCAGTTTATATGAGTATTCTGTTTTTTCTAATAGTCATGTTACAAATATAAATGCAAAATCAGCATCTTGGTTTCCACAATTCTCTGAATTTGGTTAGCACAAGAGTTAATTCCTCTGATGATGATCTCCTCTTGTTATCCTGAGGAAAGTTTGTGGGCCTGGAAGGCTATGCTCATGGAAACCCTGTTATTTGGTGACTGTAAGGCATTGCCTCTCTGAGAGACCGTGAACTGCTTTCCCCCTCACTAAATAAAGCCATTTATTGTCGAACAATGGCATGAACTAGTGAGCCAGAGGATTACCCCAAAACTTACATGACTCATTAATGGTTTTGAAAAGTTCCAGAGAATGACTCTAATGTTATACTGGTCTGTGCTTTACATAGGAAAGTCATCCTTTGTAAAGTTTGGCCATTTAGGTCAGCATCTTTAAAAAAAAAAAGACACAATGCAGATTTCTGTTATGAAAATTTAGAAGGGTTTGTGAAAGAGATTCCTCTCCTGGGTTACTTCCTTTACCATGCTTTCTGTGGACTCTATGTGCTGTTGTGTTACGTGTAGTTTCATCCAATTCTTCTCTGAATTGTGTCAGCTGTCATTCTATAATCGGTTCTGACATCTTCATTTCTAATGTGTGTTTTTTTTCAAAAGCTCCAATCTAAATGATTTAACTTGTTTAAAAACATTAATTTTCATCTGCTTTATAGCTAGAGTATTTTTCTGGTAAGTTCTCATGGTCTGTTAAAATTATTTAATCTATTTAAATCTTTTTTCTTATACTAAGGTCATTTGAGGTTAAATAGCTAAGGTCATTTGAGGCTAAATGTCTTTTTTCCCTCATGTCCAAATTACATGGACTTTTGTGGATCCAAACATAGGAGAGATTTCTTATGGAGATGGGGATGGACCAGGGTCAGTTTCTCAGCTTCATGGCCCATGGTCTCTCTCCTGTTATAATGAAGGACCAAAAATATAGCCTTTTTGTGTAACCCTTCTCTATTTGTCAAAGCGAAGTCTAGTTGGCAAGATTTTCCACCTTTAGCTCTGTGTTTCCTAGAAGTCTACAGACCTTCCACAGAGGAAGATCTTTTCCTCTTGAGTCTGCTGGCCACCCAGCCTAACACAAAATGACACTGCTTTACCATTCCGAATGTAAGTTTTCCCTCTCCTTTATTCCAAATGTTTTTGTCCTGCTCTATACTTCTTTCCAACATTTTCCCCTCTTAGACCATGGCTCAGTCCTCCTGGAAAGAAGCATGTGCTGAATAGTTCTGATACCCTTCAGAGCTTAGAGCACTACAGCACTAATCAATTCTCTTGCATCCACAGAAACACATAGAAGTGGGGTTGTTTTTGGTTTTTGTTGTTGCTTTGCACTCATCCAGAATGCGATGCCCATTCTCAAATCTGTTCATCCATACATACTTCCTTTCCGGTAGAGTCCTTTCAACAGTTTTAGGGAATATAGCTCACAATGACTTGTCAGTAACCCCTTCATTCTTGCTGCTTCCCACTTCCGTTCTGCTGATCCTGCATCCATTCAGCGTTGAGGTAGGCAGGTACACCTGCCCATATTCTGGTATTTGTAGGGCTTCCTTTGCTAGAATTTCTTGAAGATTATTTTTTGAAGAGCTAGTGAACCCCTGGTCCAGAAAGAGTTATTTATCATTAGGAAGACTGGCTATAATGTGATGTAAGATAACTGCAAACCTCTTTGTAGTCTATAATTTTAAAGAAGCAGATTGGTCTCAAAGATGTCAACACTTCTTTGGTCTCTTGAAAAATGTCTACCTGCTTATGCACAGGGTTTCTTAGAAAACTCACTTATTTAAATGAATCAAGTTTATGTGTGGGATGGGACTCAGTCTGCAAGGACAGAACAGTTCCTTGAGTAATTACAACTTAAAAGCACTCCTTAAAAAAATTGGAAAAATAGCAGATAAACCACACAACAGTAAAAAGTTTTTTATAATCTGGAAACAAAATGAACTTACAAAATCTATATTAAAATGAGACTTCTAGGGGCGCCTGGGGGGGCTCAGTCGGCTGAACGTCTGACTTTGGCTCAGGTCATGATCTCACGGTTTGTGAGTTCCAGCTCCGCAATGGGTTATGTGCTGACAGCTCAGAGCCTGGAGCCTGCTTCAGATTCTGTGTCTCCCTCTCTCTCTGCCCCTCCGCTTCTCATGGTCTGTCTCTCCCTTTCTCTCTGCCCCTCCGCTTCTCATGGTCTGTCTCTCCCTTTCTCTCAAAAATAAACATAACAAAAATAAATAAATAAAATGAGACTTCTACTTTCAAACGAAAGTATTTATAACAAAATTTTACTAAATATTTAATCATACTAATACATACAAATACCAACTTCACAAATCTATTATATAAAGTGAGCTAAGAATCTGCATTAATATTAGTGGTGCTCATAATTTTCATAATACTTTAACAAAAACTAAGTGTTGGGCGCCTGGGTGGCTCAGTGGTTGGGTGTCCGACTTCGGCTCAGGTCACGATCTCACAGTCTGTGAGCTTGGGCCCCACATCGGGCTCTGTGTTGACAGCTCAGAGCCTGGAGCCTGCTTTGGATTGTGTCTCCCTCTCTCTCTGCCCCTCTCCTGCTCATGCTTTGTCTCTATCTCAAAAATAAATTTAAAAAAAATTAAAAAAATTAAAAAAAAAACAAAAAAACAAAACCCCACTAAGTGTTAATGGTATACAGGAGAGTAAAAGTATTGATACCTACACAAGTAAAATAACACACTTTATTTTAAAAAACAGTTCAACACTTAATGTTATTTTAACTTTGAAGACAGTATATATAACTAGAATGATGATCTGTGCAAAGTTTTCATGTGATCACATTTAAGACAACCATTAAACCAAAAATTATATTCTTTTACCTAAGTAGAGGATAACCAAATTATACTTTCTAACATATTTAAATTATCCCTATAAACTAGACATTCTCTTTTCTTGTTTTGTTATTGTTACTTTACAGAAAAAGCTTCCTATCACAGTTAATACTTAGAAATACATTTTGGAGCAGATAAAATCTTAGTGTAAATTCCTGCTCTACTACCTACTAGCTGTAAGATTTTGGGCAAGTTTCTTAACATTATTAAGCTCATTTCCTCCTTTATACAATGGAGAAAATGTTTCAAAGATTGAGGTAATATGTGTTATGGGCTGAATTGTGTCCCCCTCAATTCATTTGTTGAAGTCCTAGTCCCCAGTACTTCAGAATGTGACTGTATTGGAGGCAGGCTTTTTAAAGAGGTAATTAAATTAAGATGAGGTCATTAGGGAGGTCATTAGTGTCCTTACAAGAAGAGGAAATTAGGACACAGATACAGAGGGAAGACATGAAGACACAGGGAGAAGACATCCATCTACAAGTGAAGGAGAGAGGCCTCGGAGGAAACCAACTCTGCCCACACCTTGATCTCAGACTTCTAGTCCCCCGATTTGGGAGATAATAAATTTCTGTTGTTTAAGCCTCCTAATGTGTGCTATTTTGTTATGCCAACCCTACCAAATTAATACAATATGTAAAGAATTTAGAATAGTGCCTGGAACATGGTAGGTAATTAATAATTTAATTACTATATTATTTCCCCAGAGCTCTTCTAATGTTCAACTCCACGCATAATTTGGTTCTTACAATGTTCGATTTATGGCTAAGTAGCAATAGAGCTCTGCGATGGGCTCTCAGCATCCCTGCACTTTCTTGCTGAGTTTGAGCTCTCTTGGTTTTGTTTTTTGTTTTGTTTGTTGAGCTCTCTTTTTCCAGGTCATTTCTCAGGGATGTGTTTCCAGTGAGTCACCTTCAATGATGAATATCTCACTCCAGACAAAGAACAGGCTTATTTCTGCTTACTGTAAAAGTTGTGAATTGCCTAAGTTAGGTGTTCCTCTCCTATAACACAACACATTGTATATGCAGGCATTCATCATGGGCTTTTATGGTACCCCTGTGGGACTTGGAAAGACAGAGGATCAACATGAAGCTCTGCCTACTATACAACCATTTGTTTCCAACCCAGAAGTCTCATGTCTCCTGCCAGTATCCCATGGAATTTTAGTTGTTAGCTTGTAAACAGGGCAAAATCTCAGACCCTGCCAGTTCTTGACAGTTTTGGCTGAGAAAGCCATGGTTTCCTGGAAAAGATGAGGGACCCAATGGGCTGGGTTGAGAGAGATAAGTCTTCCTGAGATCCAAGAGTAAATGTTTTCACCTAAGTAGTTGGAAAGGGGAAGGGAAATATAAGTTCCCACTGTCACACTGTACCCCCACTCTTAAATTATGTTTGGAGGATAAGCAGTGTGAAGTAAGATTAAAACAAACCAGTCAAATCATGTATTGGTTGTTGTTCCCTCGCCTCAGGGTGGGAAAAGAAACAATATTAATATAATAAGGCAGCATCCCCCACGGCTCTAGCCAAGAAGAAATTTGGCTGTGGCTGCTAAGTCAAGGGGTCCTCAAAGCGGAAACAAATGCTGCCAGCAATGAGTAACTAAAACTTTGAGCAGATCAAAATTGTAGGTTTGTTGAGCACAAGTTGGGCAGCTGATCAAAACCAAAATTAAATGCAAAGCATTGCTTACT